>NC_141921.1:24045416-25295416 GCF_057802395.1 Ceratotherium simum simum | reverse complement strand
GCCTGACCAGTGGGATGTTCCTGCCCAGGACTTTGACCTTTGAGGGGGAGAGGCGAAGCGGCAGGGCCTGTTCTTGGAGGGGAGATAAGAGTCCAGCAGCAGTGGGTGGCCAGTGGCCAGCAGTGGCTGTCCAACCAGCCTTCTCCTGTGCCGTGGCTTTGCCTGTGTTCTTAGACGAATTGCTTTTGGTTCCTATCCATGTTTGGAATTCGTGAGCACCCTATATTATTCCATAAATTCCCTCACTGTTTAGGCTAGCCACTGAGACCCCTGATGGGTACAGAGCTGAGAGAGAGTCAGCCTGGCTGGAGTTATGACTCGAGAGAGGAAGGGAAGAAAGAAGAGGGTGGGGAGGCAAGGACCTGTGGGGAATTTTCCTGGGGCCTTCTAGGGAAGTCTTTCCCCTCCAGTAAAAGGAGAGATGCCCAGGAGGAAAAGCTCCCTTCCTGCCTGAGTTTGGATGTGGAGAGAGGATGCAGTGCTTAGTCTAGCAGCCATCTGGGGACCATGAGGGGAGAGCCAAGAGACTCAGAGAGAAGCTGACCCAGAGTCTGACATCACTGAGCTGGTGACTGAAACAACCAGGGTATCAACTTCCTCTAGACTTCTTGTGATGGGAAATAAACCCCTACTGTTCAAGCCACATTTATTTGGATATTCTGGTACCTGCTGCTGAGAGCACCTATGTGACACTGCAAGTCACCTAAGCCCTCTGGGCCTCAGTTTCTCTTTGCAAAGTGAGGATGATGATACCTGCGTCACAAGATCATAGTGAATATCGGATTAGATAATGATGTAAAGAATTTCACACAGTGCCTTACATATAGTAAGCACTCAGTAAATGTGAACTATTACTACTTGCATCAAAACCATGGAGGAGGGCCGCACCGTGGCTTGGCGGTTAAGTGTGCGCACTCTACTGCTGGCGGCCCAGGTTTGGATCCCGGGCGCACACCAACGCACCGCTTCTCCGGCCATGCTGAAGCCGTGTCCCACATACAGCAGCTAGAAGAATGTGCAGCTATGACATACAACTATCTACTGGGGCTTTAGGGGAAAAAAAAATTATTAAAAAAAAAAACAAACCATGGAGCAGATGAGTTTGTCCTAGGAAAGGGTAGAGAGAAGAGAAGGAAAATGAAGAGTAAATCTGGGGAACCAGCACTTGAGGGAAAGAGGTGGCCAGCAAAGGAGTCAGAGAGTGATTAGAGAGTTAAGAGGAAAAGCTGAAATTTCATTCTACCCTCCACACGTTTCTTCATCTTGAAAACTCTCTACTCATCCTTTAAAGTCCAGTTTAAATATCCCCTTCTCTATGAAGTTTTCCTGGGCATTCGACCCACAGGCTCACACTCTGAGTTAGTTGTGCTGATGCTGTGGCTCCCACAGCACATCCTTCTTTTCTTGCACTGGTCATGATTTATTGTGATTTTCTGCTTTTATATCTGTCCCTGTCCCAGACCTGAGTGAACTCCCTGAGAGCAGGGGTGCGTTGACTGGATCATCTGCCCCTAGCCTGGGGGCAGCTAGCGGTAATGATAAAATCTAACATTTGATGATTGGTTACACTGTACCAGGCACTGTGCTTAGGGCATTACACATAGTAAATTGTTTAATCCTCATGATAACTTTACGAGGTAGGTGCTATTCTTAGTCCCATTTTACAGATGAAGAAACGGAAGAACTGAGAGGTAGTAATTTGCCCAAGGTTATGACTAATAAATGGCAGAGCTGGGTACAGACTCACGTGGTCTGCCTCTCCAGCCTGTACTGTTAACCACTACGCTACATTGTCTCTCATATGTAGTGGGCATGGATACATGTTTGCTGATTGAAATGATAAGGAGGAGTGCTACCAAAGCCAAAGAAAGAGTTTCAGGGAGTACATTAGTCAGCTTCAGCTAAGTTGTGCTGCAAAACAAATAACCCTCAAATATCAGCTTACAGAAAATGTTACATGTCAGCTGCAGGTCAGCTATGGTTCTGCTATACATCAGGGATGCTGGCTGAAAGAGCAACCCCCATCTAGAACAATGCTGTTCTCAGGGGAGAGGGAAATGATACACAGGTGCGCTAGAGGTGGCTTGTGGTAATGAGAGCCAATAGTGTGCATCTCTTCCCAACTCCATGCTCATTGATGTCATGTTGGTAGCTTGAAATAAGTCATTGGGAGTATTTATACTATGGAAATTGGCAAATACGTTTTTTCCCTTAGAGAGCCAGTTGTTAAACATTTACTAGCATGGCTCTAGAAAAGGACAATGATGTTAGCCCTTAAAGCTTCTGCCCAGAAATGCCACAGGGCACATGCACCCACATTTTACTTGCCAAAGCAAGTCTTGTAGCCAAACTGCCACCAACAGGACCAGGACTATCCTTCTCCCACCAGGATCGCCCTGGTAGGAAGGGCAATGAATACTTGTGAACGATTATCCAATTTGCCTTCATGAAGGAGTCCGAGACGAGGACCAAGAAAAGCCCCTTGCATTGGCCTCAAGTATGTCCCTGAACTTTAACAGGGGAGCAATTTCAGCTGGAGGCTGGGGTGGAGGGTGGATTGAGGTGGGCACTGTGTGAGTCGAGATCCCTCATTCTTGAGGCTGTCCGGGGGAAGGCGGGAGACAGGTGAGCTTGCAACCTGAGGGGTGGCCAAGCGGAAGGCAAGGCATCTTCTTGAAAGAGGCAGCATGTTTATCGGTGGGCCTGGATGTCATTTTTGGTATTAACCAATCTTTTTCTGCAACTATGGTTTTTCCACCTTTGTGCTTCATGCCAGGGATGACACTAGGGAAGGGAAAGAATGAAAAAGAAAGAGTCTCATTTGAGGGTTTCAAAAACTGAGGCCCTGGCCTAAGGAAAAGAAACGTAAAAGAAAGAGTCAGTTCCCCACGGGCAGAAACTAGACACGTTTCCCTAGAGGGGAGAAGGGAGTCCGAGGGAAGGCAAAGTGCTGAACTATTATGGGTCACCGAGAAGGGGGCACGGGGGCTTGCCCCTCCCTGCTCTCAGGGTCAGTGGCATAGGGAGCGACAATGATAGGTTTCCCAGGCAGGTGTGGGAAATCCTAGAGCAGAAGAGGATCTATTACTTTTCTGGGGGCAGGGGAATGGTGGGGAGAGCCCAAGAAAGCACGAGAAAGCCCCACCCCCACCCCACTATGCAGGGCAAGGCCAAGGTCCTGAGACACCCCCACGGCTCCCCTCATGACCCACTGTGGTGCAGGGAACAGCAGAATGTGTCATTGTCCATTGTGGGTTAGGGGTGGTAGCCACAGGTGAGCAGTGGACAAGAAGAAGCCTTGAGGGGGGACAAGGAGCTTGCAGCAGGGACCTCTGTAGACTGATGACTGGAAAGCAAATGGGAACAAGGACAGCCCCGCATGCCCTCTTGGGAGAAACCTAGTGTAGTGGTTAGCTGCTGCTGCTACTGTTGCTACAGGCCCATAGTCCCTTATCTGCAACTGGATGTGATTCAGAGTTTGGAATTCTTTTAGACTTTAGTCACAGGTGATACGGGGCACATACGTGTGTTATGTAACACTGCTAGTATGGGGGCAGCCCCATGTAATGAAACATATTAATATTTCTGCAGTAAATATACATAGATACATAAAGATTATAGAGACTCATATCTTTCAAATCAGAAGGTCTTTCAGGTCAGATTTTGGTTCAAGTTACTTTAGGTGCGGAATTTTAAAATTCTTTCCTAGATCAGTCCTAGGAGTCAGCCCCACTCTTTCCTTTCCCTCCTTCCTCTCTCCCAGATCCAAGTGGTCAACAAGTTCCACTCTTCCTATCTCCTTCACACCTCTCATGTCTATCTCCTTCCCTCCATCCCTCCTGCTAGGTACATACTGGCTCAGGCTACCTTTCCTCCCTCACCAGGATTATAGCAACCACCTCTTGGCTAGTTTCTCCTCCACGCTGCCCCTGGAGGAATTGCTCTAGAACACAAACTTTTGACGTGGCTTGGGTGTCCCATCACAAGGGCAATGTGATTAACTGAAAAATATCAGCAGAATTAAAGCACATCAACTTTTTTTAATGGCCCTGGCTATGGAAATTTATCTCTTTGGAGTTCACCCAGCAGGAGACAATACGCATGCTCCCAGATGGAGGTACAGGTGGCTCAGGCCTTCTGAAGTTCCACACTGAGATGTAAGCTGCTGCTGCCCTACAGAAGCAGGGTTCTGCTGGGTGTGAGAAGCTCCCACCTCCCATTCTCAGGAGTCTGGTTCCTCCTTACTGCTCAGGCAGGAGCTGGTTGTGTGCCTGCCTGCTCTTCAGGTACAAGTAACAGGAGGAAAACACAGGTTCTAGAGTCAATTTCTCAGGTGTAGAAGGGCCAGGCTTCAGTCTGCCTGAAGTCTCTCCCTGCACCCCCAAATCCAATGCTGACCGTCAGAGAGCCTGGCTGGCCACATTCATGGTGCTGTTTCACAGGCTACATTGGCCCTGGCTGTCAAGAGGCAAAGCAGCCCGAGAGGCCAGCTCTGCCTACTTGTACCCACAAAGGCCAAACAAAACCCCAGGCCTTCTCAGGCCAGGGCAGCAGCCCCTGAACCCAGCTGCTGCATATACGAGAGAGGAAGAGAGAGAAGCGGCGGCTCTGGGGTTCTTGCTGTTCTAGTCTCAATGAAGGAAGTGGCCACGGGGCTCCATTTTACTCTGCCTTTTAGCAACCAAGGTTATGTGTAATTTAATTTTAAAAAGTTACCATTTATTGAGCAAGTATTTATACCAGGCTCTGTGTTCATCTCTCTATGTACTATCTCATTGAGTCATCACAACACTCTTGCTATGTCAGAACTATTATTATCCCTATTTTCTGGATGGGAAAACTGAGTCCCAGCATGGTTAATTGGCTTACTTGAAATCATACGGTTAGTGAAAGCTCCCACCACATAGCATTTTCTTTTATGGTAGATTACTGTTTTTTACAAATATCTGATGTTCCTCCATATTACCTATCCCTGCCCTGTTGAACTTAGGCAAGAGCATATGACTTATTTTGACCAATGGAATGTGAGCAGTGTGACATGAATGCCACTTCAGAGCAGAAGCTTTTGAGAGCCAGGGCAGGATTCACATGTTCTCCCTTCCCTGCCTCTGCAGTCATGGAAGCCTGTGTTGAGACGGAACCTTCATTGGCCTAGATCTCTGAGAGCCTACTTTGAGCAGAGACCCTTAGTTAATTCAAATGAGCATCTAGTATGAGCAAGGAATTTATTTTGGGGACGCCCAGTGGTGTAGCAGTTAAGTTCACGTGCTCTACATTGGCAGCCCGGGGTTAGCCAGTTCGGATCCCGGGCGTGCGCCGACGCACTGCTCATCAAGCCATGCTGCGGCAGCATCCCACATACAGCAACTAGAAGGATGTACGACTATGACATACAACTATCTACTGGGGCTTTGGGGAGAAAAAAGGAGGAACATTGGCAACAGATGTTAGCTCAGGGCCACTCTTCCTTAAAAACAAGAACAAAAACAACAAAACAGATGGTCCTAGAAGTGAAAAGTGCTAGATTCTAAGACTATATCATAAAAAAAAAAAAAGGAATTTATTTTGTTGTCTTAAGCTACTGAGATTTCCCCAGTTGTTTCTTACTGTAGCAAAACCTAGCCCATCCTAACTGACTGTCCCTCACTGGAGTCAGAACAAGGAGGTCGGACAGGAGTCTCTTGCCAAGCGGGCCAAGACTGGACTTTGAGTTCTAGTCACCCACACAGATCAACCCCCTCCCACCTGCCAGAGTGCACCCCTCCTTCTGTGCCCTTCTCGGGCTTCACAACCTCACCTGACCTGGCACCCACTTCCCAATCTCTGTTACACACTTCCTGTCCCTTTGCCACACAAACCACAACACTGAGATGTGGTTTTCTAAAGAACTGGCTGAACCCAAGCCACCTGAATAAGCAGAGCCTTCCAGCTACTGTTTTGAGGTCACTGTGGCCAAATGCTGATGTCCATATAAGCCGCCAGCCTTCCAAGAAAAGGCTTATGATATTAATAGCAACAAATACACACTCAGTTGGGAAGTGCTGCCCATTGGACACTGTCTGTGAGGAAACCCTTGTGGAATGAACCAGCAGTTCTAATGGAAAGTGATGATGCAGAGCAGAGGGCACTGGGTTGAAAATGCTCCTAGAATAACATTTATTGAGCACCTGTGATGCCTGGCAGTCAGAACTCTGTGGTCCCTGTGTCAGGGAACTCAGATGATGGTGAGGACAGACAAGGAAGTGAGCAGAGGGTGATAACACAGTGCAATAAATGAGGTCAGTTGGTTAATGTAGTCATTCATTCATCTGATGAGTATTTATTGAGCTCTCCTGATATATAAGAGGCTGGGCATTTAGTGTAACCCACACAGGAACTATCCCTGCCCTCCTGAAGATTACAGTCTAACAGACTTGAAAGAAATAGACACAGAATGCTAAGGGAGCATTTAACAGGGACAGATAACCTAATCTGGGGCAGGGGCAGGAACGTGTTTTAGGATAACTTTATAAAGGACGTGACTCCAGAACTGAGTCCTGAAGGATGAGCAGGAGGGAGGCAGCAAAGAAGAAGGAAGGGCATTTCAGGCAGAGGGAATAGTTTCAGCAAAGGCTTGGAAGTATGAATCAGCTTAGGGCATTTGGTAAGTGCAAGTAATTTGGTACGACTAAAGCATAGCGTTTAAGCTGAAGAGAGGCAAGAGATAAGGTGAGAGACTAGGCTGACTGGGCTATATCTTGAAGGGTCCTTCAAGGGACCCTTGGGTTTAGCTGCTTGGCTTAACCTGAAGACAGTAGGAGCCACTGGAAGGGTTTTGAGTTGGGGTATTGATTAGTCGGGAAACAGACTCAGCTACTATAACAAAGACTCCAAAATAACAATGGCTTAAACAAGATAGAAGATAGACACTTCTTGCTTATGTAAAATCCTGGGTAGGCAAAGGCAGAGTGGGCATGGCAGCTCCACAGTCGTCACAATCAGAAGGACCCTGGCTCCTTCTGGCTTGTTCCTTGACATCCTCTACAGACAGCTTCGTTCTTTTTTTTTTTTTTTTTTTTATTTATTTTATTTATTTTATTTTCCCCCAAAGCCCCAGTAGATAGTTGTATGTCATAGCTGCACATCCTTCTAGTTGCTGTACGTGGGACGCTGCCTCAGCATGGCCGGAGAAGCGGTGCGTCGGTGCGCACCCGGGATCCGAACCCGGGCCACCAGCAGCGGAGTGCGCGCACTTAACGGCTAAGCCACGGGGCCAGCCCCAGACAGCTTCCTTCTTGTGGTCCAGGAGGGCAGTTCCAGCTCCTACTATCACTTCTGCATTTCAGGCAGCAGGGAGGAGAAAAGGGGCCGTGGAGGACACACCCCTTCCCTTTAAAGGCATAACCTGGAACTTGCACACGTCACTTGCGTACACACAACACTGTCCAGAATTTAGTCACATGGCCATCACTAGCAGCCAGGGTGCTAGGAAATAGAGTTTCTATTCTGGCCAGACATGTGCTTAGCTAAAAGGTAGAGGCTCTATTACTAAAGGAAGGATGGATGCTGGGGGACAACTAGCTGTCTTCAACAGGGAGTGACAATCCTTCCTGTTGAAAGATCTTGGATCCTTTGGAAAGATCTATCTTGCGAAGGTGGAGAATAGACCAGATGGTAAGAGATCAGAGGCAAGGAAATAATTCAAATGAGAGCTACTGAGGCCTGAACCAGGGCAGAGACATCTGGGCTGGGGGAAGTGGATGAAGGCTTAGGAGACATTTGGAAGCTGAATGGACAGGGCATGGTGGCCAATTGACTGTACTTTTAATTTGCTGTACTTATCATAGTGCTGTGCGTAGCATGGTGCTGGCATACAGCTAGTGCCTATCAGTGAGTGAATATATGAGGTGAAAGAGGAGTGAATGAGTGAGCGAATGAATGAGGTGAAACAGGAGGAGCCAAGGACAATAATAATAATAATAATGGCTCCTGGGACTAGTTTGATTGAGGAATATCAATATTTAAAGGTAAATATCAAACAGTTTAAAAAAAATAACTTATACCAACTCTTATCATCCGTCATTCTCCATTACCTGATGGGCACTTGGCCCACTGGATGACATCTCCAACTGGTTCCAAAACTTTCAGTCATTTTTAGTTATTAACGCAATCTCTTGTTTAGGACATTAACTTGGTCTTTCCATTTTCAAAGGTCAATCTCGTACTGGATTCAGAGTCCCGGCAGGCAGGACTTGCGGCAGGAGAGGAGATAGACATGGTCTGCCCTCTGGTAGGAAGGAACAAGAAGTAAAAAAAGGACTTGTCTCTTTAGGTGTCCCCTGGCCCTTGGTTGATCTCTTCTTTACTGCTCGTAAGGTGGCTGTGTTCCTGTCCTCCTGGTCATCATAGCCGCTCAGCTCATTATCTGTAGACGTGGTGTGTGTGTGTGGGAGGGGGTCCCCACAGGCCATGCTGATAAAAGGCTCGATGCCAAACAGCTCTCTGCTGGCAGCCACAGGTAGGCCTGCTGCCCATCACTTCTACCCTCTGCAGCCCCAAAGCTGGGGCCTGTGGACATGGGCAGAATTAGTCTTTCTTCCTCTTCTTGCCCACTTGCCACCTGGTCACATCCTTGGCCTTCTCTCTCCAGCGCCCTTTCTCCTTTTTCAGTAGCACCAGGGCAGGTCAGCAAGTACAGTGGCTCAGCTATCAACCAGGAATGAGTGGTTAGACGCCCTCTGGTGGCACCCCAAACTAGATGAATAGTTCTCTTGGCTCTGTTCTGGTTATCCAAAGCTGTGTAACAGACCACCCAAAACTTTGCGGCACAAAACAACCACCATTTTGTCATGCTCATGGGTTTTGTGAGTCAGGAGTTCGACAGGGCACAGTGGGGATGGCTGGGCTCTGCTGGCGGTGGGCAGCCTCCAACATGGCTCCCAATGCCCCCTGCCTCCCGTATTCATGTCCTCGTGTTGCCCCCTCCCATTTTGTATCAGGGTTGGTCTGTGTGGCCAATAGAATATGGCAGAAGTGATAGTATGTTGCTTTGGAATCGAGGTTATAAAAGATATTGTGGCTTCCGCCTCTCTGTCCTTGGATCACTCACTCTGGGGGAAGCAGCTGCCGTGTTGAGAGGATACTCGTATATGGAGAGGCCAATCTGGAGAGGAACTGAGGCTTCCTGCCAAGGGCCATGTGAATGAGATTGGAAGTGGATCTTCTAGTCCTAGAGAAATTCTTCGATAACTGAAGCCCCGGCTGACAGCTTGACTGCAACTTCATGAGAGACCCTGAGTCAGAATCACCCAGATATGCTGCTGCTGGATTCCTGACTGTGAGAAACTGTGAGACGATGCATGTTTGTTGTTTTAAGTCATGACATTTGGGGATAATTTGTTATGCAGCAATAGATGACTAATACACTGCTCCATGATGCTTAGGCCCTTAGCTGGGAAAACTCAAATGGCTGGAGGCTGGAATCACAGGGAAGCTACTTCACACATGTGGCTGGTGCCTGAGCTGGGATGACTTGAAGGCTCAGCTGGCACTGTCACCTGGAGGGCCTACACGTGGCCTGACCATGTGGCTTGGCTTCTCACGGTAAAGTAGCTGGGCTCTGAGAGGGAGTGTCTCAAGAGAGGGAGTGTGTATAGAGTGAGTTTTGCAATACACCAAGGAAGGAGTTGCAAGGTTCCTTTTGGCCTCTCCTGCGGAAGTCATGCCGGGTAACTTCTGCTGCATTCTATTGTTACAAGTGAGTCACCAGGCCAGCCCAGATTCAAGGGGAGGGGATTTGACAGGTCCTCTGGATGAAGGAGTGATAAGGTCACATTGCAGAAGGGCAGGTGGGATGTGAGATTATGGTGGCTATCTTTGCAAAATCCAATTGGACACACCTGCCCTGCTTCAGAAGGAAAACCAATCCATTGCTCCCTGCTCTGCCCCTCAGGGAGAAAGGGACAGGTGGCTTCTTTTCATGGGGGTGAATAGGGCTGGTTCTGCTGAAATGGCACTTCCTATGAAGCCCTGAGGGGAGTCAGCAGTCCTCTGAGCTTGGGAGGTGAAGTACTCCGTGGCTTTTGTTCTCAGCTCTGGATTCTGGTGCTAATTCTACCTTTCTGAATAAACAGGGAAGGTCACACCTGGCACCTCGAAAAACCAAGCCAGACCACCCTTTCTCTGCCTGTCACTCTGTCACTCAGCCACTGCGCTTACTACTTTACCTCAGTCAGTCCTGCACTCACCCTCCTAGCTAGGAATTATGACCCCATTTTGCAGAGGAGAAGGTAATCTGACCAAGGTCACACAGCCAGAAGGCGGTAGAGCAGGGCCTCGGCGCCAGCTCTGACCCCTAGGTCCATGCTCTAGGGGCCCTGGGATTCCAGAAAGCCTACTGGGTGTTGGAACCTTAGCCCTGGTCTCCTCAGGGCTACTGCCAAGGGTGAGGCCAGTGTGAGGAGTTGGAAGGAGCTGGGAGGCAGCTGGAAGGAGGTACTCATATGAGGACTGGGCTTCAAACCCTTGCCTGAGGGTTGGGGCTAGTTGTCAGGTGGACTGTTTGGGTGAAAGGGAAGGAGAACTCATTTTTATTTTCTTTTCAGGCCCGTCCCCAGTCATTGAGCTTTTCAGTGGCCAGAGGGTGACCTCCAGGGTGATAGCCCTGGACTCACCACCCCTCTGTGTTTGTTGGACTGGAACTCCCTCTCTGTCCTGGAACCTCTGGTTGGAGATCTCTCTGGGCGCATAGGGCCTGCAGACCCTGGGTCTTGGAGTGATTTCTGGCCCCAGTGAACAGGTCTCCCATCAGTGTCCGGCCTGCTCCTGCCCCCCCTACTCCCTGCCTACCCCTACTTCCCACGATGCTGCACTTCCAAGTCCCAGGATGTGACAGCTCCCAGCACCTACTGCCTGCCAGGCACTGAGCTCATGTTGGGGACCTATAAATAAATGAGATACAGGCTCTGTCCTCAAGCAGGTCACAGTCTACTAGGAGAAACATGAGGAGTTAACTGCCAGATGTCAGGTTACAGGGCACCTGGAATATGGGTAAGAATTACACAAAGGTGGGAGTGCCTAACTCAATAATCAAGAGGAACGAACCACTGATATTTGCAACAACACGATTGAAGCTCATAATCATCATGCAGAACAAAAGAAGCCAGACACAAAAGAGTACAGACTGTCTGATTCCATTTTTACGGCATTCTAGACCAGGTAAAACTGGTTATGAGTTATGTATAGGTAGAAATAAGATTAGCAGTTACTTGAGGTGAGGGAGGATTGACTGGGAAGACGCATGAGGTGATGGGTGTTCTAAGGAATGTTCTGAGGATGAGGAAGAGGATGAGGAATGTCCTGAGCGATGGAAATGTTCTAAACCTTGATAGAAGTGTGGGTTACCCAAGAATCTTCAATTGTGAAAACTGATCAAACTGTACACCTACGATCTGTGAATTTCATCATATGTCAATTATACCTGAGATGGACAGCATTCAAAGTAGCCTCCAGTGACCCCTGCCTCCTGGTGTGCACACCCTTGTGTAATCCCCACCCCTACATTGTATCAGGTTGGTCTGTGTGACCAATAGAATGTGACAGAAGTGATGATGTGTCATTTCTGAGATTAGGTTATAAAAGAATCTGCAGTTCCACCTTGCTCTCTCTCTCTCAGATGGCTTGTTCTGGAGGAGGCCACGTGTGGAGCATCCCTGTGGAGAAATCCACATGGCAAGGATGAAGCCTCCTGCCGGCAGCTGTGTGAGTGAGCTTGCGGTAAGTGGATCCTTCAGCCCCAGTTAAAGCCTTCAGATGTCTGCAGCCTTGGCCAACTGCTTGGCCACAAACTCATGCGAGACCCTGAGCCAGGCCACCCAGCTAAGCTGCCTCCTGATTCCTGACCCTCAGAAACCGTGTGAGATAATAAATGTTTGTTGTTTTAAGCCATTAATTTTTAGGAGTTGTTTGTTTTGCAGCTAAATGATGAATACAATAGTTCAATAAACTAAACATGTGGGAAAAACATCCTCTAAGTGCTCCTGGCCCAGATGGCTTTCCCGGGGACCTTCAAATGCTTTCTGTGACTCAGACTTCTGGCTCAGTCTCTGAGATGGGGGGCTGAGGGGCCTGGAGCTCTGTCTAGACATCAGGAACTGGTGTCTGCAAAATAGCCACAGCCTCTGCCCATGGAACCAACCCTGCAACAGCTGCACACAGCACCCAGGTCCACATCTGCTGTGCGGAGAGGACTCCAGAAATTCTCCCTCCTTCGCTCCGCCCCCTGCCCATGTCTACCTGCAGGAATCCACTCAGGGCTCAGAAGCTCATAACAGCTACTATTTTTGGAACACTTTTGATGTGTCAGGTAATAGGCAAAGTGTTCTCTGTGCATCTTTTAATTTACTCTTCCCACAACCCCCTGAAGAAGATATTACTAAGCCAATTTTAGAGTGGAGAAAACCGAGACTCAGAAAACTGAAGCAAATTGCCAGCGTCCTGGAGCTACTAGGGCGTGGCAGCTTTAGATTTAAACCTAGATTTGTTTAGTTCCAAAACTGAGCAACCCTGGACCCGAAAATACTTTACTCCTCTATTTCCCGTGGGAACAAGCCCTGCATTCTTCCATCAGAGAAAAGATCTCAACCCAGATACCGTAAGGTGATGATGTAAAGAGACTGGCAGATGATATCGGAGCCACCAAGAGTCTCAGAGATCATGGGAGTCACAGAAGTGGGGACCGAGACCCAGAGAGGGAAGTGACTTTGTGCTCTTTGTACCACACTTCCCTGCCTCTATCACATAAGAGGGGAATGGTTGCCACGTGGGAGAAGCACATTAGGATAAAGGGTGGCTTCGGGGTGGGGGAAGGAGAGAAAAGAAGTCAGAGGTAACAACGAAAAAATTGAGATCACGTAATTTTGTCTTGGGTCAACCCCACAATGGCTGGGGCATCATAGATGGTCCCATTCAGAGCCTAGGTGGCCCCAGAGAACATCACAAAAAAGCTCTGAGAGCAGTGGTGGGCCCATGGCAGGGCCTGATGAAAAGTACCACACCACTCACTTGCTATGACCTTGGGTTGCCTCATTCATTCATTCATTCAATAAATATTTATTGACCATCTGCTATGTGCTAAGTACTGTTTTAGGAGCTTGGGATATTTCAGTGACCAAAAGATCAAAGATCCCTGTCCTTATGAAGCTTAAAATACGTAGACAATATATAAATTCTAAAGTATCCCGGCAAGTGAAAGATGTTACAGAAGAAGAAAAAGTAAAGAGGCGTGAGGGGACCAAGAGTGACAACAGTGTGTATGGAGGGGGTGGGTTGAAATCTTTCAAAGGTTTTCATTTTCTTTTTGAAAGATTGGGTCTCGTTTGAACATAGACTTGAAGGAGATGAGGGTGTGCCATATCCAGAATGAGCCATGTGGATCTCTGGAGGAAACACATTCCAGACAAAATACACACTAACCTATTAGAGGTAAAGGGGAATTATGGCTGCAACTTACTGTCAAACAATTCAGTACAAACAGATCTAGATCTAGATCAACAGATGTACAATATGTATGGATATGAACACATATATAGAGAGAAAAGAATGGTAAAGCAGATAGTGTTAAAATGTTAACATTTGGGGAATCTAGGTGAAGGGTATGTGCTAGTTTTAGAAATTTACTATATGAAATTTCAAAATAAAAAATATACGTATTTTCTTTTGGTGAGGAAGATTGGCCCTGAGCTAACATCTGTGCCAATCTTCCTCTATTTTGTATATGGGATGCGGCCACAGCATGGCTTGATGAGCGGTGCGTAGGTCCGTGCCCGGGATCCGAGCCTGCGAACCCCAGGCCGCTGAAGCAGAGCGTGCGAACTTGACCACTATGCCACCGGCCAGCCCCCAAAACAGACGGAGCAGCCTGCACAAAGATCCTAAGGCAAGAGAGTGCCTAGATGTGTGACGGAAACATTCAGGGTGCTGGCAAAGAGTAAAGGGAATGTGTGGGTGTTTCTTACCTGCCTAGAGTGCATCCTCCTTCTATAGGTAACCACACCCCATTTTTCCTTTGAGGAACCACACCTGCCCCACTCTCCTTCCATTCTGAGCCCATCTCCGAGCTGGGGGAGGGTGTGGCTCAAGACCCAGGCCTGGCCAATCAGAAATGTGCATACAAGCATCAGAGACAAGGAGACACCATCCTGGGGTCCAGGTCTGGCGGGATGGGGTGAGAGCCTGAGGAGGAAGCTGACCCCGCAGGAGGCAGAGCTGAGACTTGAAGCAAAGTCTATGTCTGAACTGTTATCCCTCAAAGGCACGAGGTCTGACTCCTGTGTCCATTATTGAAGCCTCTATGTGGCCTTTGTGAAGAGGGCTTACCCAAAGGTCCCAGGGTGTCTCACGGACACCAGGCATGGTGGAAGCCTCAGAGACAGAGACAGTCTCTGGCTCCCTCTGGAGTGGATTCCACTGACCCTGGCTCTGAGCTGTTACCTGACCACAGACAGTCTCTGTGTCTCTGACTGGTCAGTTAACTGGAGACTTACGGATGTGGGTGTGGTTCAATCAGCAGTGGGAGAGGGGAGCAGAGAGCCCTGGGGTACAGACGCGGCTGCCTGCCTCCACTCTCCCTTGGGGTGAGGGAGCAGTTTTTGAGAGGAGAACATGACTACTACAGCAATTTAGAAAGAAGCCCAGCTTGAGTCAGACTTATATGACTCAGTGCTCAGTACATCGGCCTCCGCTCCTATGAAATCCCATGGGGAATGGAATGGAATCCCTCCACCCACTCCCTCACCCTGTGCTGACCCACTTCCTGAGCCTCTGACCCCTGCTGGGTGTTCCTCAGCTTAGGTCCCAAAACCTCCCTGTGAGGCCTCTTCTTCCATCCTGCCCCAGCAGTATCCCTCTGACACATTTCTGGATTTTCTCCTCTGGCCCATGCATTCCTGGCTCAGGGTAATAGTACTAATAGTTACTACATACTTAGAATGCAATTGCTAATGTATGTGTCAGGCACTAGACAAGAGCTTTTATGTGCTCACGAGCTCCTTACACCGACCCCAGGAAGTAGGCACTCTTATGCCCATCTTACAGATGAATAAAGTGAGGCTTGCAGAAGCTAAGTAACTTTGCCAAGGTCACACAGCCAGTAAGTATTGCCCTAGGAGATGTACGGAAGCGTATATACCCCTGAAGTTATTCTCTTATCGTCTAGAAACAGTGCAGCCATTCAGCCCGGGTTGGTTTTTGCCCCATCTTATCTCCTTGCTGGGGAGCGGCTGGGGGCGAGAGCCTGATGCCTTCTTTCAAGGGTACACAGCTCTGCCCTCTTTTCCTGCTGTGCTTCAAGTCCACTTAGGCCAGGGTTCTGAAAGTGTGGTTCCTGGACCAGCAGCATCAGCAGCACCTGGGAACTTGTCAGAAATGCAGATTCTCAGGCCTGCCCCAGACCTTCTGAATCAGAAACTGTGGGGTGGAGCCCAGCCATCTGTGTTTTAACAAGCATTCCGGGTGATTCTGACGCACCCCATCTGAGAAGCACTGGAGAACGCAGAAGAGAGCTGCAGTCAACAGCCTTTTCCGTTCCACTCCCAGGCAGCTCCAGAGACAGCAGCTGGAGAGAGTGAGCATTTTCAACTGAGTATTTTTTTAATTTGATTGTTATTGTTTTCTCATCACATTTGTTAGAAATGACTCAGGTCTGGCTTGAGAGAAGGTGTGTGAAATCCTGAAGTGTCGCACACTACTATTATTTTTTCACATTTGTGTTCCACCTAAAAGAGAGTGAAAATAAATAAAAGAAATCCAAATTACCAATTCAGCCTCTTAGCATCTTGCCTGTCGAGAGAAGTGGTGTGATTCTAATCCCACATTCAATCAACACATTTGAGCTTTGCCTGCTCGGTGCTGGGTCCTGGGCTGGGATCCGAAGCACAGACCTGCCCCTGTGCCAGGGGCCACAGACACCTCAGTAATAACTAGAACTCAGGGTTCCAAGGGATGGGGCCTAGGGTCTGCTCCAGCGTGACCCTGGCTGTACCATTTCAAGTTCCTCACCAGTGCACAGCCCTGACTTTGACTCTACGATCTGCCACTTACCAGCTGGGTGATCTTGGGCAAATCACTGGACCTCTCTGGGCCTCAGATTCCTCCATTGTGAAATGAGAGTCATAATCCCCACCTTGCTGGCTTGTTGTGAGGATGGAGAAAATGTGTGTAGCATAGTGGTGCCATTCACTAGCTGTGTGACATTGAGCAGGTTAGTAGCTGCTCTAGCTCGTTTCCTCTCCTGTGATACAAATAGCACAAACCTCATAGGGTTGTTGTGAGGTTAAAGGTTACACAAATCTTACAATAAGCCTGGATGATATTAAGTTCTCTGGCAATGTTAGCTATTATTATTATTAAGCACATAATACAGAGCTCGGAGCACAGGAAACACTCAAGAAATGGTGGCTCTTGTTATCAGTTTCCATCCTTAACTCAGAAGACGACTCTGACCTTGCAATGCCTAAGGCTGCTTTCAGCTTCTGGTTTCTGGTGACTTCAGGGCCTCCATCTCACTGAGGCCTGCAAGGAATTGGCAGTGCTGACTTCCGGTTGGTGCCCTTTCTGCCAGTTCACCTGGTGTCTGACTCTGAGTCCCAGCCTCTTTCAGGTCTCCTGCTGTTTGCTCCTGGCCTGGTCTCAGCATTCTGTGTTCTGGCTTCATGCCCCATTCCCGGGGCCCATCTCACGGCATAAAGTCAGTCAGACCAGAGTTAAGTTGCAGCCCTGTTACTCACCAGTTGCGTGACCTTAGACAAATGACTTAACCCCAATTTTCTCATCTGTAAAATGGGGCAAATAATGCCTATCTTGTCTAAAGGTTAAATGCAATCATGTGACTATAAACATTTATTTTGATTTTATTTTATTTTTTTTGGTGAGGAATATCAGCCCTGAGCTAACATCCAATGCAAATCCTCCTCTTTTTTTTTGCTGAGGAAGATTGGCCCTGCACTAACATCCGTGCCCATCTTCCTCTACTTTATATGGGACGCCGCCACAGCACGGCTTAACAAGCAGTGCATTGGTGCGTGCCCGGGATCTGAACCAGCGAACCCCAGGCCGCCAAAGCGGAGCACGTGCACTTAACCACTGAGCCACCAGGCCAGCCCCTACATTTAGCATGGTGCCTGTCACACAATAAGTGCTCAGTAAATGTTCACTTACTTCTCTGTCCACCAAGTCCCGTAATCATTCTGAACTGGTATACTGATCTGAAAAGGGGGAAATAACCTTTCCTACTTGTGGCAGAGACTGCCAGTCTTCATGCAATATACAGTCTCTCTTTCTTCTTTAGTATTTTGACTTCATTGGGGGTGGGACGAAGCAACGATGTATCCAGCTAAAGACTACATCTTCCCTGCTTCTCTTGCAGCTAGTTGGCACCATGTATCTATGTTTTGGCCAAGGATATGAAAGAAAGTGTTGGATGGTGGTATGGATGGAATTGTGTTCCCCAAAAAAGATATTTTAACGTTCTAACCCCCAGGACCACAGCACGCGGCCTTATTTGGAAATAGGGTCTTTACAAGGTGATCAAGTTAAAATGAGGTCATTTGGGTGGCCCTAATCCAATATGACTTATTGGGAGTCCTTATTAGAAAGGGAAATTTGGACACAGAGACAGACTTGTATACAGGGAAGATGATGTGAAGACACACAGGGAGAAGACAGCCATGTGACTGGAGTGATGCATCTACAAGCCAAGGAACACCAAGGATTGCCAGCAAATACCGGAAGCCAGAAGGGGCAAGGAAGGAGTCTCCCCTAGAACCATCAGAGCGAGCACGGCACTGCCAACACCTTAATTTTGGACTTCTAGCCTCCAGACCCATCAGACAATAAATATCTGTTGTTTTAAGCCACCCAGTTTTCGGTACTTTGTCACAGCAGACCTTGGAAATTACACGGGTGGAATTTGGGGATGGCTGCTTAAAGGGAGCCTTCCTGCTGCCTGGAAGGAGCAGGGTTGGTGTTTAAAATATTTAACGATCAGTATGGAGATGGGTACTGGTCAATCAGAAAGGACATTGACCATGAACAGTTTGTCTGGTCACACTCGTGTATACTTATTAAATATTATCCTTGGGAATGTGGCTGGAGCTCCAGCAGCCATTTTGAACCATGAGGCTAGAAGCCAGGAGCTCAGGATGGCAGAGTTGGAAAAAAAGAGGCATCTTAGTTCCTGGTGGCTTTGTGGAGCTGACGGCTTTGTGGAGCTGCCACGCCAGACTTGGACCGCCCACCTCCAGTGTTATACTACATACACAGTAGGAAAAAACCTATGTTTGTTTATGGCTCTGTTATTTTTCACTTTTCTATTTTCCTCAGCCAAACCTAAATTTAGCTGATATCCAGTCCCAGGAAGTATTAGGAAGCCTGAATGAAATGATGAACAGGAAAGTATTTTGCAAACTCCCCAGTTCTATACACATATAAGGCATTTTTATGATTGCAGTATTTGTGACTATGATTATGATTGGTTTAGGAAGAATAGGTTGAAGTTGACTGACATGATCTTGGCCAGAGATCAGAGGCTCTTTGTCCTGCTCCAGCAACACGTTCTTGAGGGCTCTGCATAGCATCCATGGATAACAGTGGCATGAGAGACTAACAGGAGAGGAGCCACCAGCCTTTGGGCTGGATGCCAGCAGGATGACTGGGTGACTTTTGTTGAGCTGGGGCCAGAATGCTCAGCCACTGCTTGGCAGTTAAGCATAAAGGTTAAGAGTCAAGACACATGGGTTTAAATCCAGGCTCCATTCTTACTTGCTGTGTGACCCTGGGCAAGTTACTGAATTCTCTGAGTCTTAGATTCTTTATCTGTAAAATGGGGACAATTATAGTCCCTGTGACATAGGTTGCCGTGGAGATTCAGTGACATCACATACCCAGTAGAGGAAAAGATAACCCCACCGCTTATTTGTATCTAGTCCAGTCTGCTCTGACTACTGGACCAGATACTTGAACAGATTACAAATGGAGAGACTGGATTCTGGTTCATTCCTTCTTACCTTTATTGATTCATTCAGTAAGCATACTGAATGTGTCTACCGTGTGCCTACTAGGTACCAGGTGATGGAAAGAGCTAGTTAGGCCGACTTAGACCATGGCGTCCAAATACAGCCAGCTCAAAGAATGATTAAAAAAAAAAAAGTAGAGCCAAAGTTTGTTTGGGCACCCCTCCCCTCCTCTTACTGTCATCTTTTCTTGAGGGCTCCCTTCAAGATTTCTGCCATGGCTGTCCTGGTTTATCCCCTTCCAGCCAGTAGATGATGCTTCTCAGGAGGAACTCAGTCCTAATTCATACTATGGTGCAAACGACTACAGATCTCTCAAAGCATGGACCTGCAAATGGCCCCTCCTGTAAAGCCGACTGCCTCCTGAAAGGCTGTTCCTACGCATAGAAAGCAAGAAGGTTCCAGGCAGAAGGGCCCAGAGAAATCATTCAGTCTGAACCCTCTCAGTTCACAGGAGGAAATCAATCCAGACAGAAGTGACCCTGGTTTAAGCAGGATGACCCAACCAAGGACACCCAGCAGTCATGTGGCCAGGCTGGGTGGGGAGCAGAAAATGGCTCTTCCAGACTCCACGGTCTACACCGTCTGTGCACTGAGCAGGTTCTTATTAGGCTGTGCAGGGTGCCCTAGGGAGACACTGAGGCAAGACAAGATGTGCCTCTAGCTTTCAAGAAGCCTACAGTCTGACAGGGGACATGAACAGCAATGTTAGACCAAAAGCCCTTTGGCCCCACTGATTTGACATGCCCCTTCATTGTGTACCAAGTTCTCCAATATGCATGCGACAGTTCTAGACTCTGTTCTGTTCTACTGCTGTCTCTTCCTGCACCAGCACCATGCTGTTTTAAAGACTATAGCTTTACAAAATATTTTGGGGGCCGGCCCTGTGGCTTAGCGGTTAAGTGCGCGCGCTCCACTACTGGCGGCCCAGGTTCGGATCCTGGGTGCGCACCAACGCACTGCTTGTCAGCCCATGCTGTGGCAGCGTCCCACATACAGCAACTAGAAGGATGTGCAACTATGACATACAACTACCTACTGGGGCTTTGGGGAGAAAAAGGGGAAAAAAGGAGGCTTGGCAATAGATGTTAGCTCAGGGCCTGTCTTCCTCAGCAAAAAGAGGAGGATCGGCATGGATGTTAGTTTAGGGCTGATCTTCCTCACAAAAAAACATAAAAATATTTTGATATCTGGTAGAGGAAGTCCTCCTTCTTCTTTTTCAATATTGTCTTGGCCCTTCTTGGACAATTACTGTTCCAGATAAACTTTTGAATTAGCTTTGAGTCACACAGATATTGAATCTTCTTCAGCACTCTTGTTTCTGCCAGGTGCTGGGCACTCTGAGGAGCCGGGCACTCTGAGGAGCCAGGCACTCAGTTACTGCCCTTGGGAGCTCACAAGCTAGCTGGGAAGTGTAACCAGACGAGAAGTGGAAAGCCACAATGAGAATTTCACGCTATGGGTAACAAGAGCCAAATGAGTGAGGCGTCCACACAGATGTAAGTGCTGTGAGTTCCATCTTTCCTCCAGGCTAGAAAAATCATGGGAGGCCCAACAGGGGAGGTGACATTATACTGGACTTTGATGGATGAGCAGGAGTTTGTCAGATATAGAAGAGAAGAAATGCTTTGAGTTGAGGAAGTCAGAGAATGCTTCTTGGAGGATACACTTTTTGTTTGAGAGGTGAGTGGTTTGCCCGATTCAGAAGGTAGGATGAAGGGAGGCACGGCCCTGAGCTGGGAAAGACACAAGAAGGCTCTCTGAAGACATTTTAGCTGGGTTTCCAGTTGGAGGAATCAGAAGATGCTGGGAGAGGCAATTAAATAAAAAGGATTTTATTAGAAAAGTGATACAGGAGATGACCTTTGACCTGGCTTCGACGGATGAGTGAGTAGCTCACCAGAGGAGAGAGGCACCACCGAGTTGAGGTAGTCACAGAAAAGGCTTCCCTGAGCAAATAGGAAAGCTCCCGGCTTCCTGCCCACTCTGTAAGATCCAAGATCCAGGATCTAAGCGTCCCTCCGCGTAGACGCTCGGGATCCTGAGATGACGGCCATGCAGTTCCGATGTCCCAGCCTGGCGTAGGCGCAGAGCAGGCTCGGCCGAGAGGACCGAGGCAGCGGTTTGCGGAGCGGGCTGGCAGAGCTGAGTGCTTTATGCCGGAATCCACCAATGGGATGGCGGCCCTCGGTTGCCAGGGCTACGGAGGGGCGGCAGAGCGGAGGCGGAGCCTGGCGCCAGGGGCGGGGCCTGGGTGGGGCTTATATAAGCGAGTGGCGGGCGGAAGGCGGGGCGTGGGGTCGGTGGCTGCTAGGCGGGCGGGGCGCAGGCCGCGGGGCCCGAGCCGCGGGGAGCGAGCGAGCGGAGGCGCCGAGGAGCCGATTCACTCGCTGGGGAGACCTATGGGCCGAAGCCGTGTAAATGCGTTTTAAGGCGAGCGCGGGGAGTGGCTGCGGGAGCCTCGAGGAGCCGGCGCCCCCGGCTCCAGTGCTGACCTGCCCCCCTGGCCCCTCTTGCCTTCTCTCAGCAGGGGCCTCGACTCCGCAACTGCCACTCCTCCTTGGGGTGTTGCACAAGTTTCGAGGTCACCGGCGACCCCCCCTAGCAGCGCGCCTGGCTCTGGCCCCCGCGAAGGAGGACGGGGCTTGGTAAGGGGGTTTGTAGGGGGGCGGGACCTCGGCCAGGCACTCGGGAGGGCTCACCGGGACAGAATCTCAGCCTTCGGTTCCCACCCAGGAGCCCGCGGCCCCCACCCACCATGTGGCGCCCACATGCACGCTTAGAATCCCAGCACGTCAGGACCAGCCCGGCCCCCGTTTACAAATGGTGAAACTGAGGCTCCGAGAGGGGACGGGGCGTACCCGAGATCACGCAGCAGACAGCGGACTCGAACCTAAGCTCCTGCTCTCGGGCTGAGACTCCTTGGCCGGGCCACCCGCAGCTTCTTTAAGTGGGCGTGGTCAGGGCTTGGAAATTTACCCACCTGAGCTTCTCGGCTTTCCTGCCTCCTCGCTCTCATTCTTTCCTTTTTTACTAAAACCCGAATTTCAGAACTGGAAAGGATCTCCAAGAAAATCCATCCATTTTATAGATGGGGAAACTGAGGCTCAGGGAGGCAATGACATCTAGGCATATAATGCTTTGTCCCAGTCCAGGAATCCTGATCGTCCCCACCCTTCCCAATGAACCTAAGCTCCCCACGCTAGTGCTGGGGGCGGAGTGTGACGGGACTGCGCACCGGCCTGGGGAGGTGCTGGGGGGCAGCGTAGGCCAGCCCCCCAGCACCTCCCTCCCCCTCCTTCCGCAGCGTGTTGCATACTTTCTAAGGCGGCAGCGGCAGCAGCGGCTGTAGCTCCATCCAGCCCATCAGCTCCTCCTCAGCATGGCTGGCTACCTGAGTGAAAATGACTTCATGATGGTGGAGGAGGGCTTCAGCACCGGAGACCTGCTGGAGGAGCTCACTCTGGGGGCCTCACAGGCCACCACGGTGAGGGGCTGGGAGTGGGGAGTGGGTCCCCTGTTCCCTGTGCAGGCCCAGCTGCCTGCTCTGAAAGGGCCCCTAGGGCCCTCATCTTATTCCTTCACTTGTTTGCTGTTCAGTCCTTGCTATTTGCAAGAGACAAGATCATATTGTCCCCAATTCCTGGTCCTTGCCCCTAAACCTGCCCCTCTCGTGTTCCCCGCCTTGATGAACAGCACCCCCATCATCTCCCCAGCCCTCTAGGTCAGAAACCTGGAAGTCCTCACTTCCCCCTCACATCGTGGCATCACCAGGCTCTGTGAATTCCGCCTCTTTAAATTGCTCTCCAGTGTGCTCTTCTGGAACCTCGCTTTGTGGTTCAGGCCTCATCTCTCCAAAGACTCCCTAACCTCCTGCCTCATCCCACCCTCTCCGACTTTATCACAGCCCTGCTGAAAATCAGAATTCTTTTTTTTTTTTAATTTTATTTATTTATTTTTTCCCCCCAAAGCCCCAGTAGATAGTTGTATGTCATAGCTGCACATCCTTCTAGTTGCTGTATGTGGGACGCGGCCTCAGCATGGCCGGAGAAGCTGTGCGTCGGTGTGCGCCCAGGATGCGAACCCGGGCCGCCAGCAGCGGAGTGCGCGCACTTAACCGCTAAGCCACGGGGCCGGCCCTGAAAATCAGAATTCTTTGGCAGTTCCCCACCATCTGCAGGATCAAGTCAGAACCGCTTTGCCTTCGTAGCCCCATTTCTGGCTTTTCCCACGGTGTATGTTAACACTCCATCAGAGCTGACCTACTCTACTCGCATTTCCCAGTGATGCCATGTGCTCTATTATCACGCCTTTGCCCAGGCTCTCCCTCTGCCTGAACACCCTTCTCCCACCCTCTCTCCCTCTTACCTGTTTCTACTCACTCCTTATTACTCATCAGTGTCACCTTTTCCTAACCGCCCCAGGCCGATTTTGTATTTTCTTTCTCCACCGCCCTGACTGCATTTTGTAGAAACTCCCATCTAGCATTTATTGAATGGGCTTGTCATTGCTTAAGGGGTTTATTCGCTTCCAGACCCAAGCCCCTTCAGGGCTAGAGCCCTGTCTGGTCATCTGTGTCCCTTAGCATAATAGCAGACACCAAGTGGGCATCAGTAAAAAAGTATTGCATAAAAGGGAAACTGAGTCCCGGGGAAGGTTTAAGTAATGGTCTCACCCATAGCCTCATACATGTTCGGCCCTCAGCAAGTCTGTGATGACCCATTATCCACAGGCCTGGGTTGCAGGCAGTGGGACTACCTCAAGGCTTCATTGAGCATCTGTACGTGAAAGGCAGTGGCTTTTGCGTTCAAGGAATTTATCTTTTTCTGGAGGAGGCAGATGTATACACTGTTCTGATACCTTGGAAGCATGTGCAAAATGCAGTGGGAGCGTGAAAGGCAGAGTTGCCTTGTTTGGGAGAGGTGGCATTTGAGCTGAAACTTGAGGGTAGATTAGGAATTTGCCAGACACAAGTGGGGGAAAGGTATTCTGCATGGAGGGCATGGTGGGAACAAAGGCTTGGAGGTAGGAAGTGGTCTAGTCTGCAGCTGGGGTTTGAACTGCAGTGAGCGGAGGGACTGGAGCTGATGACAGAGCCATGGGGTAAGCTGAGGAGTTTGCCTTCTGTCCTGTAGGCTTGGGAGCCCCAGAGGATTTTAGAGCAGGGTAGCTTCGTGGCCAGAGCCGAGCTTGGGCGGGTACTTGGGAGGACCGTGGATGACACGCACCGGGAGAGAGCTGGGTGGGGGCTGACATTCACCCCTCTTGTTGTGCAGGACAAGGTCGCTGCCTTCTTCGTGGCGGACCTGGGCGCCGTAGTGAGGAAGCACCTCTGCTTTCTGAAGTGCCTGCCGCGGGTCCGGCCCTTTTACGCTGTCAAGTGCAACAGCAGCCTGGGCGTGCTGAAGGTCCTGGCCGAGCTGGGGCTGGGCTTCAGCTGTGCCAACAAGGTGAGCCCCTGCCCCCCGCCCCCCGGGTGCACTGACCCTCGCTGCCTACTGAACACACACATGGCCGGGCTGGTGCGGGTGGGCTCGGGGGAGGCAGGAGTGACCTCTGGGAAGGGCCATCTACTCGGGATGGGGTTCAAGGGATGAGGGAGGGAGAAACAAGTATGGAATTTGCCAGCCTTGAAGTTTCAAATTGGAACCTTGTGTGTCCCTGGATAGATGGTCACCTTTTGAAATGGAGATTTTCAAACTTCTTGGCATAGAACTATACATGCTATTCTTCTAATTAAAACAAAACAAAAGCTCCCTTTTATCATTGGTTTTCTTTTCTTTTTTTTATGATCTTAATCATGTGACTGTACATTTTCTAAACTAATCCTTTCCGAGTTTTATTGTTGCCACTTCTACTGCCTTTCTAATTTGATTAATGCTGTTGTCTTAATTCCCTGCTGCTCTCTTTAGATTTACTTTGCCTATTTACTATCTGAGCTCCTATGATGTGCTAGTCGCCGTGCTAGGTAGGGTTGGCAATACAGTGTTGAGTAAGACAGCCTCTGCTGTCCTTGAGTTGAATGCTCAGCTTATCTGTGTTCATTCTGTTCTTACTTGATAAAAGCCTTTAAGCTATAAAGTTTCTTCAGAGTACAGCTTTGGACATATTTATTCATTCAGCAAACATTTATTGAGCACCTGCTGTGGGACCACATACTATTCTAGGTGGGGAACAAAACAAGCAAAACAAAAAAAGTCCCTTCCTTCATGCAGCTTGCTTTCTAAAAAACAAACAATTCAAACAATGAAAATCGATGGTATGTTAGGTGGTAAATGCTGTGGAGAAAATTAAAATGGGAAAGGGAAGTGGGGAATGTTGGGAGAGGGGATTGCACTTTGGGATGATGTGGCCATGGAAGGCTTCACTGAAATTTGAATACAGACCTGAAGAAAGCAAGGGATTAAGCCAGGTGGAAAACTAAGGGAAGATTATTCCAGGCAGAGGGAACAGCAAGTGCAAAGGCCCTGAGGTGGGAGTATACCTGGTGGGCATTGGTTTGTGATGTTGTTGTTACCATTATTTTTTTAATGGTTAGTAATGATTGTTGTGAGAGGAACTCCTTTTAAATTCTGGTCAGTAATATGGTGTAGGGAGGATAATTCTAGAAAGAGTTCCTAGAGGAGAAAGGAGGAAAACTAGCCTGGGCAGGATGACAGGGCTGGTGGGATTCCAGGTGGGAGAGAGGTGTGCCCCAGGGTGGGATGGTCAGATGAGCAGGTTAACCTTTATCAGAGAGGAATGTTAATGCTCTGTGTGATAGTTGAGTCCCCCCTCTTGTCACCCGTAAAGGCCCTTTGCATCAGCTCTTGCTTTGCATGCCGAGTTTTGTGCGTGTCTCACATAAAGCCCTGTGAGGTGCAGAGGGAGAGAGATTGCCGTTTTACAGTTGAGGAAACTGGGGGCCAACTGCACACAGCTCGCTGGTAGCAGAGCCAGGACTTTCAGCCTCCTGCAGCACGCTGGCCTTGTGCTCTGGGCGAGGAGGAAGGGGATCCTTTTCCGGCCCCCTTGGCATAGGAGTGAAGAGCAAGACCAAAGCCCACTGACTAGAGTCCCGTGCTTCCGGAAACCCAGAGGTGGGGCACTGCACCTGGCCCTCCAGCCTCAGGGGCTGGCCCCCAGAGGGCAGAGCTGTGGGGGTTAGGGCTTAGAAAGCCCTGGAAGTCGGTGGGGACATTAAAAGCATCGACTGTTGGCTGAGTGCTTCTGTTGTGCTCAGTGCTTTGCCAAGCGTTTTCTGTACATGATCTCATCTGATTCTCGCAACCACCCTGTGAGGTAATTATTATTACCCTGCTTCTGACAACAGCCCTGGGAGGAAGCATTTACCATAAAGTAAAGGTGGCACAGAGGTTGAGTGACTCACTGGGAAGTGGCCGCTTGAGTATGGATCGATGGGGTCTCTGACTCTATCACTGCGGTCTTTTCCAAGATCTTGGGGAAGGGGTGGCTGAGCTGGGGCTTGGCTGGTGACAGTTGCCCTTGGCTAACCACAAGGGCTGGGAGAGGCCAAGGCCCCCTCCCTGCAGGTGGGATTGTGTAGCCCTCTTGGGTGCAGTTACTGAGAGGTGGCTTGGGGCACATAGCTTTTCTTGGAAGGCTGAGACTGCCCTCTTCTGGTTGGATGTAGCTGGTGGCTACACTTAACAGCACCATGCCGTGGCCAACACTGACTAAAGGCTGGGCTTGAGCTGCGGCTGGGTGCACAGACACGCATGAGACAGGCTCCAGGGTCAAGGGCACCTGCCACACCTTGCACACGGCTCTGGTCCAGCCACCCACTTTCCCAAGGACCTTATATCATCTCTCCTGCCCCCATCCTGTCCTCTCTTGCTGTCTCCCTCAGCATCCTCCCATCTTAAAAAGCCTTCCCTGGACACCACATCCTCCGCAGCACAATCCCTTGCTCCCTCTTCATGGCCAAATCGAGTTGTCTACACTCGCCTGTCTGCACTCACTTGTTTCTTTCCCTTAGCACCCACTCCTTAAGCCATTGCTTCCCAACCTCCACTCTCACTATTCCAAGGAATCTCCTCTTACCAATGTCCCCAGTTGATCTCCAGGATCCACTGAGCACTTTATTTTAAACATTCGTTTTGAATTATTCAAATAATACATTGATTTACTTGGGGAAAAAAAAGGTAGGAGAGATAATCACCATGATGAGTTTTGAGTTTGGTAGGTATATAGTATTTGAAAAATACTTACAAATATGATCCATAGGAAATATACAAAGGATCTTGTGATTTTGTAGCAAAATATAAAATATAGTCGTGTGGTCGGTACTGTGCCACAATAGCTCTAAACTCAGCAGGTTTTGGAGACCTGTCCACGTTGATGCATTTAGACCTTGTTGGGGACACTCCTTGGTCCTCATTAATCTGGCCTCCTCAACAGCTTCAACACAGTGACTTTTTGTTGGTGTTGGGTTTTTTTTTCTTTGTGGTAAAAACACTTATGAGATCTACCCTCTTAGCAAAATTTTAAGTGTACAATACAGTGTATATAAAATGAAAGTGAATGCCTGCCCCACCCTCACTGGTGCCTCTGACAGTTGAGACACCTCCTTCCAGACAGACACGAGTGGCAAGACAGGGTTTGCTTTAACAGGAATGGCATTTTCATCCATGTGCTGTTCCGCCCCTTCTGGAGACGTTCCCTCCTCACCTCTCCGCAGATCCTGGGTGCTGGCTCTTCCCGCTCTCTAAATGGGAGAGTTCCTCTGGATTCCGTCTCTTGTAAACTCTTCCTCCTCTTAGGGAGTTTCTTCTCCTCTCATGGCTTTAAATGCCATCAATATGCTACCACCTCCCACATTTTGATCTCTAGCCCAGACCTATATATTCAGCTGCTGACTTGATACCATAGGACGCCTGGAACCCAGCGTGTTCCAACACACTCATAGTCTTCCCCTTTCCTTCGAGAAGGGCCCCTCAGTCTGCTGGGCGTGGAGTCCCCTCATACATCCTTGCCTCTCATCCCCACATGCAATCCATCACCATGCTTGCTAGCTGTGCCTCCAGAATGCATCTCCTGCTCCTTTCTAGCTCAGCCTGTCCTCTCTCCCAGGGCGATTGTGACCGGTCTCCCCAGAACCCTCTCAGGCCCTTCCTCAGTCCATTTTCTCATGGTAGCCAGAGTGATATGCATGTAGAACTGGCATTTAAAATGCAAACCTGGGGCCGGCCCTGTGGCTTAGCGGTTAAGTGCGCGCGCTCCGCTACTGGCAGCCCGGGTTCAGATCCCGGGCGCGCGCTGAGGCACGGCTTCTCTGGCCATGCTGAGGCTGCGTCCACATACAGCAACTAGAAGGATGTGCAACTATGACATACAACTATCTACTGGGGCTTTGGGGAAAAAAAAGGAAGAGGATTGGCAATAGATGTTAGCTCAGAGCCGGTCTTCCTCAGCAAAAAAAGAGGAGGATTAGCATGGATGTTAGCTCAGGGCTGATCTTCCTCACAAAAAAAATAAAATAAAATAAAATAATAAAATGCAAACCTGACCATGTCATTGCCCTTCTTGAAACCCTTCAAACGGTTCCCCATCACTCGCAGGGTAACATATATCCACGTCAGCCATCTTGGTTTCCCCGTTGGCTCTGCCCGCCTCCCTCCAACCTCATCCTCCCCTACGGTGCTCGCCCTGCCCAGGACACTCCAGCATTCTCTGTGCCTTCATCAGGCTGACCACCTTCTCGCCTCAGAAACTCTGCACAGGCCGCTTCCTCTACCAGAAGCATTCCTCCCTTCCCTCTCAGCCTGGCTGAGGCCTCCTGCGGGGCTCGGCTTACATTTCTGACCCTCAGAAAGGCTACCCTTCACCCCTGCACCCAGGTCTCCCCGTACCACATTCTCTAGTACCGTGTACTTTGTCTTCGCAGCCCTTATCCATTTATAATTCTATCATTATTCAGTGTTCATTCGTCCCTACCTGTCCTCCCCACCAGCCTGAAAGTGCCACAGTGTCAGAGACCCTGTCTGCCTTCCTCACCACTTGTTTTCATTAGCACCTATCACAGGGCCTGGCAGCTCAACAGATGCTCAAGAAATACTTGTCAACTCTGCATTGAGGTTGAATTCTCCATTTTAGGACTGTGGTTAAGAGATGGTGTGCTAAAGTCTGATGGTCCTGAGTTAGGATTCTAGCTGTGCCACTTATAAACCGTGCGACTTTGGACAAGTCACTCAACCTCTCTGAGCCTCTGTTTCCCATCTCGTAAGATTATTACGAGGATGAAATGAGAATGTATATAAAATATTTAATGCAATGGCTGGCATATGGTAATGGTAATCCTTCAATGAATAGTAATGGTTATTATTTAAATATTTATAAGCAAAGCTGAACCACAGGTCCCCCAAGGGCTGCCATTGCTTCTTGCTCCCACCTCGGGCAGTGAAGCAGGGAGCAAAACACATGTTCACATCCACTTAGACTCCAGGTCTTTGGAAGCAAGTGGTGACAGCAGCAATTCCAGCTCTGGAGCTGGACCTTTGTGTCCCACTCTGCTACTTACTGGCTGTGTCACCACAGGCAGGTGGACCTCTCTGAACTCAATTTTGTCCTCCGTAAAATGTGGCCAATAAATGTTTCATAGGACAGTTATAGGCATCACATGAGATAACGCACATAAATACCTAGTGCTGAAAAGCTGCTAAATTAAGATGGGAGTCTTGGTACAAACTCAAGATGGCTACAAAGGGCCCTTTATCTCCTACCGTGTTTCAAAACCCACTCCCTCTTGAGTTCCTTTCCTTAATCATGGCGAGTCAGACCTGAGTTTGAAGTTGGTTCTGCCACCTACTTGCTACATGGCCTCTCTGAGCTTCAGTTTCCTTCTGTGTAGAATGAAGCTAATACCCTTCTGATGGGGTTATCGTAAGGAGTAATAAAACAGGTAATCTAAAGCAAGGTTCGGCAGACTATGGACGGTGGGCCACATCCAGCCCACTGCTGACTTCATCAAGTTCTACTGGATCACAGCCACGGTCATTCGCTTATGTATTGTCTGTGTCTGTTTTGGTGCTACGATGGCAGTTGAGTAGTTGTGACAAACTGTATGGCCTACGAAGCCTAAACTATTTACTCTCTGGCCCTTTCTAGAAAAAGTTTGCCAACACCTGATGTAAAGCGTCTCATTCGGTGCCTGCTTGTGGCAGGTGCTCAGGGCCCACGGTGGCTCCCATCATCATCACCATCCTCATTGTGTCATTAGTGCAGCAATCAGGGGGAGCAGTGCTCTGTAAAGGTGGGAAGAGGAGGCCGCGCAGGGAGCGGGGCTCACCGGAGTCCCCCAGCACAGTGCCATGCACACAGCAGGCCTTTTGATGTTGGATGACCTGTGTCAAAAGACTCTTGGTCTGGTGAATTTTCTACCACATCAAGTCATATTCTCTAAACATTTATATCTTCCAGGAAAATGTGCCAGAAGCCTGTTGTCGGGGCCACCATACTGCCTTTGTGTGAAGTAGAAAATGTACCCCTTCCTTAAGACACTTAACTGTTATAAATAAATATACTGATTTTGTTAGAATGAGATGCTTTACTGCCAGGAAGTTGCAATAAATATACAAATCTACCATGTGTTCTCTGTAAATAGGAACCCCCCTCCCCAATCAGGATTGTGCAGGGCACCACCTGCACGGCTGTACTTGGCAGCCCTGCCTGTCAAAGAACGATGAACCAGCATGAGTCCTGATTTTTGTGTATCTGTTGTCTAAAAGCAAGGCCCACTTCTTTTGGACCACCACATGCATAGCTACGACTTTGCCCCTCATCTGTGCTTCCTTGGTTTCCGTGGCCCAGCAGGCCCTGAGGCCTCCTCACCACCACCTTTGGGACCCCACAGGCAGAGATGGAGTTGGTCCAGCGTATTGGCGTCCCTGCCAGTAAGATCATCTACGCCAACCCCTGTAAGCAAATTGCACACATCCAGTACGCTGCCAGGCACGGGGTCCGGCTGCTGGGCTTTGACAACGAGCTGGAGCTGGCCAAGGTGGCAAAGAGCCACCCCGCTGCCGGGTAAGCTGAGAGCCACTCGCGTGGGGAGGCGGGGTGAGTGTGAGGGCGGAGGAGGTGGGAGGAGTGGAGGTGGGGCAGAGGATGCTGCGCTGGACCAGGCCACTGTCACAGCAGGGTGGGGCGGGCACTCCAGGACTGAACCCAGGATACCAGGGCCTGACTAGGACACGGGCAGAAACAACCGATTACAGCCGAGGCAGAGCAATGCCCGCGGTATCACGGAGGCCAAAGTCATGGCTGAGAGAGCGAGAGGGAGTGGCCAGGAAAGCTTCACGAAGGAGGTGGCATTTGAAGTGGGCCTTGAGTAGTGACTAGAATTTGGGGAGAGCATAAACAGTGCATCGGAGTCAACCGCACAAGCAGGTGCATGGAGATCGGAAACAGCATGGGGCACTGGAGGGATCAGCAGAAACTTGGTGTGGCTGGAACATACCATGTGTGAGGGTGGGGGAGACAGTGAATGACGTGGGTCACGGGACAGGGACCTGATGCAAATGGGTCTTTGGAAGGGGTCAGCGCTGGACGTTTTGCTCAGGCTGTGGCTCTCACGTGGTCACTTGACGCCCAGGGGATTCCAGGGAGGGGCCTTGGGGTGAAGGAGAGGCCGGGTGGTGGGCCACTCTGGTTCACCCGAAGCAGCTTCTGTTTTGTCTGTTTTACATGATATTGGGGTTCTCAATAATGCTGTGTTTAAAAAATGGTTCCCCTCATACAAGAAAAGTTGGAAAAGCCTGGCTGGTGTAGAGGCTGATTTGGAGGAAGCACAGCTGCCCGGGGGAGAACTGGTGAGGTCAGGACCAGGGCAGGGGCTGTGGGGATGGGCCCAGGGACGTTTAGGGAACAGACTGGACAGGACTTGGAGGTTGACTGGCTGTGCAGGGAGAGGAAGAGGTCAGGGAGCCTGTGGGGTTGGGCAGCTCTGAGCCACACGGGTTCACACCCCTTGACTCAGAGAAGACGTGGTGGGGTGGGGGGAGGCGGGGTCCACCTGGCGGAGGTGTGCTGCCTGTCTCTTCAGGATGGTTCTGTGCATTGCCACCGATGACGCCCACTCCATGAGCCGTCTGAGCTTCAAGTTTGGAGCATCTCTGAAATCCTGCAGACACCTGCTTGAAAATGCCAAGAAGAGCCACGTAGAAGTGGTGGGTGTGAGGTGAGGGCGTGGAAACCCCACCATCCCCACCCACCCCAGGCCCACTGCCTCTTTCCCAGGAATGAATCCATTCTGTATGAGACCTCCCTCAGGGCCTCCAAGGAGGGCCTGTCCCTGGGCCTGGAATTCTGCCATTTGCAAGTTTCCTCTCTTTGGAAAGAAGGTTTGGAGTGTCCAGCTGTCCCAACCCCACAATCCCCAGGAGGGCTTGTTCCAGGAGATTTTGGGAGGGACCTGGCTTTGCAGGAGTTCTGCCAGCCTGTAGGCCAAAGGTTGTGCAGCCGCACCTTTGCTCTGCCTCTTTTCTTGCAGGGATGTGGAAGAATAGCAATGGCAATGACCTAACAACATAGCTTTCACTTATTCTGTACTTCAGATATGCCAGGCACTCTGCTAAATGCTTCCTGTACATTATCCCGCAGCCTTGTAGGATCTTATCCCCACTTTAGAGATGGGGACACTAGAGCACAGGCAGGCCCCACAGCTGACTAAGAGGTACATCCAGATCTGGCTAACTCTGGGGCCCTGGCCCTCATCCCAGAAGGCTCAGCCCCAGGGGCAGCATGGAGGGATGGGAGGGGCACCAAGTGCCAAGGGACCTTGGATCTCGTCTCCTGTCCGCTCCTCACTTGCCACATGGCTCTTGGCAACCCATTTAACATTTTAGGTCCTCAGTCACTACGTCTGATCAATGGGCGCAGTGTCCAATGTTGCTCCTGGCTGGGGCTGAGGTGGTGGCACCTGGGGCCCTGCAAGTAAGCTGAGGCTGTCTCTCCCTTCCCAGTTTTCACGTTGGCAGTGGCTGTCCTGACCCGCAGGCCTATGCTCAGTCCATCGCAGACGCCCGGCTTGTGTTTGAAATAGGCGCCGAGCTGGGCCACAGGATGCACATCCTGGACCTTGGTGGTGGCTTCCCTGGAGTGGAGGGGACCAAAGTGAGCTTCGAAGAGGTAACCTTGGGGTCGGAAGTGTCGCACTGGGCTCTGTGGGGGTGGGGTGGAAGGTGGGGGCAGGGAGGGTTCTAATGACCATAGGGAGCCACTGTGAGTGGGTCCTATGTGCTGCATGCTGTGGGTGGTGCTCTACCTGGATTATCTTATTATTAACCCTGTGTTACAGCTGAGCAAACTGAGGCTGCTAGGGGTTATGTCACTTCCTGAGTCCACAGTAGAGCCGGCTGTACACCCAGCTCTGCCTGACTCAGCCCATGCACATATTTGAGGCTTAACCAGGCCATATTTGCATAAGTCAGAAGGCTCTTCGAGGGTCTGGGTATGCCCTATTCACTCTCAGGTGGGCTGATGAGAAATAAAATGGAAGGCAGGGAAAGGAAAAGCCAGCCTTCTGTCCACTCCCAGTCCATCTGTCTCCTTCCTATCTGTGAGATGAAATCAAGAAAAATGTGTCATCGCAATCCTCACTCCAACCACTAGGGGTCGTTTCTCCTTAGTAAGAGCCTCGTCCTGGAATAGTGTCCACTTCTAGGAACTGACCCTAAGAAAATAATCCACGATGGACACAAAAGAATTAGCCTCAAAGATGAGCATTGCAGCATTGTTCATAACAGAAGTCCAGTGGACTTCCAGGTCCATCTAACACTTGAGGATTGGTTAAATTATCGTACATTCTTATGATGAAAACGTTTACTCACATGGAGAGGTCATTCACAGTCCATTGAGTAAAACAGGTTTTAAAAACATATATGTAACCCTATCATGTTTATAATAAAAAATAGTGCTTGTATAAAAAAAGAATTAAAGGAGCTACTCCAAAAAGTTAACAATGATTAGGTTAATTTGGATGATAGAATTAGGGGTGATTTTGACCTTCTTTTTCCTTCTCAGTATTTTCTGTAAAAAATGTGTCATTTAACAGATTGGTTATTTATGAAAGATAGATCCACATCAGGGCTTCTGGAATCTGAGTACCGAGTGTGATGTTAACAGTGCCTCTTCCCATTGTGGGGGCATCGAGGAGAGTGATTTACACAAGCATGAAGGTTTTGACCCAGTTCTGTCTCCCGCCTACCTTTTTGGCCAACTGTCCGTAGTTACCAGCTGGGGCCTTAGCAGCTGCCAAGTCCCTCTTCCTGCAATCAAAGAAGCTTTCAAGAAATAGACTTGGAGCTGTAGCAAGTCTTCAGCATAAACCCCACATTTCAAACATGTAATTGTGCCCCCACCCCCCTACCGCCAGACTGCTTCTGTGATCAACTCAGCCTTGGACCTGTACTTCCCGGAGGGCTGTGGCGTGGACATCCTTGCCAAGCTGGGGCGCTACTATGTGACCTCGGCCTTCACCTTGGCAGTCAGCATCACCGCCAAGAAGGAGGTTCTCCTGGACCAGCCTAGCAGGGAGGGTAGGTGCCAGGTGGGCAGCAGAGCCCCGTTTTTTTCTGAAGCTAGGGATAGTAGCTGGCTGAGCAGGGTCTGGTTTTAGGGGGTGGGGTAATCTGGGTCCATGCTTTAGGGAAACTTGCAATCAAGTCCCCTCACCCCCAAGACACTTATTTAGCATGTTTTTTTCCCTATGCATGTTCATATTTTATGAAGTTTGAGATCAAAACAACCTTAGGGAGAATACTTTATTAACCCCATTGTACTGATGAGGAAATTGAGAGCGAAAGAGAATACAAGTGAATTGCTTAATCGCTAGTAAGAGGTAAAGCCTGCATTTGACCCCAGGTTTGTCTCCTCTTGAAAGTACAGGCTCTTGCCCTACTGCTTCTCATAACATAATGAAAGTAATTAGTGACAACTTATATTTGTCTAAGCCTACTTTACAGGTGACAGACATAGGCATGGAGAGGTTGAGTCACTAGCCCAAGGTCACACAGCTGATAAGTGGCAGTGCTGGGATTCAGGTTCAGGCTGGGCTGACTCAAGGCTTCTCTGCCCACACTGCCAACATGAGCGCTCCTCCCTGCCCTTCCAGATAGATCAGTCCTCCCAGCAGCCCCTTGAGTGAGAGGTGTCAGGGACTCTGATCTTGGGGCTTTGCCTTCTGTTCTGGGACCCCCAGGCAGGAGATCCTGAGCTCTGTGTGCTTGTCCCCAGGATCCATATGGAGGGGTGGTGGGCTCCAGGTGGGCTGCTCTTCTGCCTTTGCTGAGGTATCAAGGGGCTCAGACACAGGCAGAGAGTGTGTCCTGGGCAGGGTTGCTCAGCTGCAAGTGTGAGTGTGCACATTGTGGCAGTGAATCTCATGTCACAGGAGGTGGCAGGACCACCCCATATGGAGGAAGGGGCAGCCCTTTCACTTCAGTAACCTAGCATCCTTGCTGAGCCCACCATTGTGCCAGCTCCCCATTCCTACCCTGCTCACACTGCTGCTTGTGCTGCCCGACCCCTCCCCTCCCTGCAGAGGAAAACAGTTCTGCCCCCAAGACCATCGTGTACCACCTCGATGAGGGCGTGCATGGACTCTTCAACTCAGTCCTGTTTGACAACATGTGCCCTAACCCCATCCTGCAGAAGGTGAGCCTGTCCCATATGGCCCTGTTTTCAATTGGGTATGTGTGTGTTTAAATAACATTTTTTGTGTGTTTTTATTTAATCTTTAAAAAGTTAAACATATCCATTGTAGAAAATAGACAAAAAAGATGAAGAAGGTTATTACCCATAACCCCACTACAGAGATAGACTCTTTGAACATTAGATTTCTTTTCAGTTTTTTAAAAAAAGTTTAAAAAGCTTTTTTTTTCATAAAGTTGGGAACGTATTGTTTTGTAACTTACTTTTTTTCACTTATTATGGGGTGTAGCTCTTTCCGTGCCATTAACTAATCTTTGACAACATGCTTTTTGATGACTACATAGTATTTTAACCAATCTAACTCTAGTGGTTGGCCATTTGGTTTCCTGTTTTTGAGCACGAGTATATCTTGACATCCATCTCTGATCACTGCTCTGGGGTAAATTCCTAGAAGTAAAAGAAACTTCATCTTTAATGGGTGTTTTCATATTAACAACAGAACAGAAATAGACAAAACATTCCTCCCAGCCTGCGGAATCCAGCCCACGGCCTCCAGCCACTTGAATGGGCATCCTTAAGAAGGAAAAGAAAATCAGACACACTGCTATATTTTCATGTCTCCAAGCCTTTGTTAGTGCAGTCCCTCTTCTGGAAGGAAACCTAAGCGCCTGACCAGCACCTAGACCATCATGAGCGCTCAGGGTGTTTTTGTTTTTCCCTCCCTTTCCCTCCTGTCTAGTTTTTCAAGGTCCAATCAGATGTCAGCCCTTCTTTGTAGCTTTCCCGCCCCTTATCTACTGTAGACAGAGGGAGCCCCTCCTCCAGGCAGCCAGGCCCACGGCTTGATGAGTCCTCATTCCATAGTTGCCTTGTTAATGTGGTTACCCCAGCTTGTCTGAGTAAGCCTCCCTTACGTGCTCAGGAATTCACGTCTCTGCTGTGATGCCGAGCATTGCCTGCATTCCTGTGGTATCCCACATCCTGCTGCACCGAGAGAGGACCAGGCCTCGGCCAGGTTACACGGCAGGCAGCAGCTGCTTCCCAGTTACCATCCGCTCCAGTCCCCCTCTCCTTTCCAGTCCCCCTCTTCTTGTTGTGAGCTATCCCTGACCCACTCCCCATTCCCTTCATCAGCTCCTCCGACGAGCAGGACTATGGCCCCAGCCCACTACCACGCCCCACTCCAGGGTCTCTGTTTTGATTAATCTCCAGTTGGTATTCCTGACGCGGGCACCAGGATGTTACTGACCCTCTTTGTGGTCCGTGCTGCTCCTCCGCTGGATGATGCTGAGGTTTCCTCCTTCGGGCTGTCAACCACTTACCGAGTCCTGCCACGTGACCAGATCCAGGGTGGGGCGCACAGTCTGGTGGTGGGGACAGACACTGTGTAGATGACAGCACACATCGTAAGTTAGCTACAGTTGTGCTGGGAGTGCGTCAGAGGGACCCAGCCTGGCTGGGGGTGTCTGTACCTTCTTCCTCAAGGAATGTCTCCCTCACCAGGTGTTATGGCAGCTTTGCACCCCTGCTCTTCACTCCCAGGGACTTTGATTTGGACCTCAGGCATAGAAAATTGTATTTAATACAATCTTGGTTCAAGGCATACTCCTCATCACTGGAGCATCCTTGGCCCTTTTTTAAAAAAAAAATTTAGGAGGCTGGGCTGGTGGCGTAGTGGTTAAGTTCATGCACTCCACTTTGGTGGCCCAGGACTTGAGGGCTCGGATCTCAGGCACTGACCTACATCACTCATCAAGCCATGCTGTGGCAGTGTCCCACGTACAAAAATGGGGGAAGACTGGTACAGATGTTAGCTCAGAGCCATTCTTCCTCAAGCAAAAAGAGGAGGACTGGCAACAGGTGTTGGCTCAGGGCCTAACTTCCTCACACACACACACAAAAAGTCAACAAATATTTGAGTACCCTCAGCATGCAGAGCACTATGCTGAGGCCTACAGAGGACAGTAGGTAGGAAAGAATTGTCTGTGCCTTAGAAATACAGACCTGCTGGGTAGAAACCTGTGTGTGTGTGTGTGTGTGTGTGTGTGTGTGTGTGTGTGTGTGAGATGAACAGACCTGCTGGGTAGAAACCTGTGTGTGTGTGTGTGTGTGTGTGTGTGTGTGTGTGAGGGGTACAGAAGCTACAACAGTGTCATGAGAAACGCACAGAACAAGTGTTATCGGAATTTTTTTCAAAAATATTTTAGTATGTATCTCTAAAAGAAAATGACTTAAAAAAAATCACAATACCACCATCAAATTAAAAAATGAACAATTCCATAGTATCCCCATCATCCAGGCAGTGTTCAGATACCCCCAACTGCCTCATAAATGGTTTTTATAGTTGGTTTGCTGAAATCAGGAGTCAAAGAAAGTCTGCATATTGCATTGGGTTGATTTGTCTCTCAACCTATCAGTTTCCCCAACCTCTTTTTTTGTTGTTGTTGATGAAACTGAGTTGTTGGTCCTGTAGTCTCCTGCATTCTAGATTTTCCTGATGGTGAATTCCCTGGATTTTCCTTTGGTGCTGTTGACATGTTTCTCCGTGCCTGGTATTTCTTTGAAACTAGGTAGTTAGATTTAATGCTTTCAATCGATTCCCAATCAGTTTTTGGATAAAATTCCTTCATGGTAAGTCGTGTCTTTGCTTTCTTTTGAGTGTAATAAGCATCTTAATCATTTTACTACCTCATCCCTCTGTCTCTTCCCATGCAAAGTAACCACTATTTTGACTCATGTGTTATCACTTTTTCACGTAGTTTTTTTTATTGTAGTAAGAACACAACATGAGATCTACACTCATAACAGATTTTAAGTGTATAATACAGTATTATTGTCTATAGGCACAGTGTTGTACAGCAGATCTCTAGAACTTACTCATCTTGCATAACTGAAATTTTATATAATGATTAGCAATTCCTTGTTTCCCCCTCCCCTCAGCCCCTGGCAACCACAACTCTATTCTTTGCTTCCGTGAATTTGGCTGTTTTAGATACCTCATGTAAGTGGAATCATGCAGTATTTGTCCTTCTATGACTGGCTTATTTCAGTTAGCATAATGTCCTCAACATTCATCCATGTTGTTGCATATTGCAGGATTTCCTTCTTTTACAAGGCTGAATAATATTCCACTGTGTGTATAGACCACATCTTCTTTATCTGTTCATCCACTGATGGACATTTAGGTTGTTTCCATGTCTTGGCAATTGTGAATAGTGCTGCAATGAACACGGGAGTGCTAATATCTCTCAGAGATCCTGATTTCAATTCTTTTGGATAAATACTCAGAAGTGGGATTGCTGGATCATATGGTAGTTCTATTTTTAATTTTTTGAGGAACTTCCATACTGTTTTCCATAGTGGCTGCACCATCTTGCATTCTCACCAGCAGTGTACCAGGGTCCAATCTTCCACAACCTTGCCAACACGTATCGTCTTTTGTTTTTTTGATAATGGCCATCCTAACAGGTGTGAAGTGATATCTCATTGTGGTTTTGATTTGCATTTCTCTTATGATGAGTGACGTTGAGCATCTTTTCGTGTACCTGTTCACCATTTGTATGTCTTGTTTCATGTAGTTTTATCACAGCCAAATCTATTCCTAAAATGTATTTATAATTTATTTCACTTGTTTTTTACTTTACAAAAAGGGTGTTTTAATGTATGTAACCTTTTTGGACTTTTTAAAAAACTTAGTGTCACAGTCTAAGATTCATTGACCCTGCTGCATGTCTCTAAGGTTCACTCATTTGACTTCTGTATAACACTCTATTGGTGAATAGGCTACAGTTTGTTCGTCCACTCGCCTCGTAAAGCATTTGGACTGTTTCTAGGTTTTTGCTACTGCAAATACTGCAGCTATGAATATTCTTGTTCATGTATCTGTGACACGTGAGCAAGGAGTGGAATCACTGGGCATAGGGTATGTGAATGTTCAGCTTCATGAGATAGTGCCAGACTGTTTTCCAAAGTGGTTGCACTAATGACAATCCCACCAGCAGGGTATAAGAGACTGGGTGGGCCTACAATTTCTCCAACACTTGGTATTGTAACACTTAAAAATTTTCCCAATTGAATGGATGTAAAATGGTATCTCGTGTCTTGGTTTGCATTTCCCTGATTACTAATGAAGTTGGATATCTCTTTGTATATGTATTGGACATACATGTTTCCTGTTCTTTCAGACACTCTCTAACCTTCCCTTCAGCTGCCGCCCTTCATGTCTGAACTTCTTCACCAAGTGGCCTGCACTCACTGCCCCTGCTCCCTCGGCTCCCATACACCCTTCAGACCTCTGCAGTCTGATCTCTGTCCCACGGCTCCACTGAAGATGTTCTTGAAAGTCACTTCCATGTTGCCAGCCCAGTGGTGGCTCTTCTGTATTCAGCAGCTGATCTTCCTCCAGCTTCATGCTCTTGGCTTCCATAACATCTTTGTGGGCTTTGCTTCCTCCTCTGCCGTTCCCACCTTATCTCTCTGGCACTTTTTCCACTGCTCACCCTCTACATGTTGACTGTCTCAGGCCTCAGTCTAGGATCCTCTTCTCTGTCTACATGCATTTCCTAGGTGAGTTCTTCCAGAGTGAGGCTTTAAATGTCTTCTGTCCTCTCATCATTCCCAAATTTATATCTCTATCCTGGACTGTATCCCTGAGCTCCAGGCTCATGTATCCAACTACCCACTTGACATTTCTACTGGGTGTCTCACAGGCATCTCAGATTTAACTTGCTCAGAACTGAACTCTTGATTTCCAACCCCAAACTTCTTCCTTCCTCCAGTCTTCTCTCTGTAAAAAGCACTGCCAGCTAGCCAACTGTTCATAATAAAAAACTTCGGCATTATTCTTGATTCTTGCTTTTCCTCTCTTCCCACATGCAGTCCACTTGCAATTCTTAAGTCTAATTCCAAAATACATTTGGAATCCATCTAATTTCTTCTCTGCCGCCACTCTAATGCAAGCTACCATCACCTCCTTCCGGGGCTACTGCAGTAATCACTAAGTGGTCTTCTGGCCCCCACTCCGGGCTTCCTACTGTTTATTCTCCGTACTGCAGACAAAGTGATCTTTAAAAAACCCAGAGATCATGTCCTTCCTCTGCTTAAAACCCTATGTGGCTTCCCTTTACTCTCAGAATAGAATCCAGACTCCTCACCATGGCTGGTGAGGCACCCGCCCATCTCTTCAGTCGCATCTCTCCCCACTACACCCCTCGCTCACCTGCTCCAGCCCTACCGGCCTCCTTTCTCTTCCTGGAACACCTAAGCTCTTACAGACCGAGGGACCTTTGTATTTGCTCTGCCCAGAGTGCTTTTCCACTTGCTCCTGAGGTGGGTGCCTTATTCTCTTCTGCTATGTCTCAGCTCAGATGTCACCTCTTCAGGGAGATGTTTCCTGACCCCTCTCTAAAGTGGGCTCGCCTCTCACCGTCAGATCATTTTGGCACCCTGTTTATTTTCTTCATAAGGCGTCAGAATCTGTAATTATCCTGTTTATTTTTGTTTACTTGCTTACAGCCTGTCTTCCCCACTAGCATGTAGACTCTATGAGGGTACCACGTTGTCCAGTTTGTTCCCTGAGTTCCCAGCACCAGGGACTCAGTGCTGGGTACATAGGAGGGGAACTGGGAACACCAGGGAACACACTGGGAACACCAGTGCCTGGTACATAGGAGGTGCTTGAGAAATATTTATGGAATGAATGATGAATGAATGGATTGCCCACTATACTGTGAGCCCCTTGAGGGGAGAAACTGTTCATCTCTATTTCCCCAGTACGGGAGTTGGCACACAGTAGGTGCTTGGAAAATGTTGGATTGAATTAATTTTTAAAAATTATATAAACAACCTAAAATTTAAAGGAAAAAAAAAAACCCCTCTGCAATCCTCAACCCTAATATAACTCTATTCATTTTTCCATACCGTCACTCCTTCTTTCGCCATACACCTAGTGTTACATGACTGCAAACCTCACATATAGATTGGTGGCGGCTGAAGTCATCGTGGGCTTAGTGTAGCAGGTGCTGTACTACGCACTTTACATGGCATTACTCTCTTAATCTTTATAAGAATCCTATAACCTGGATACTATTATCAGTCTTATTTTACAGATGAGAAAACCGAGGTATAGGAAGGTGAAGCAGTTTGCTCCAAGTCACACAGTTAATAAAGGGTAGAATTTTTTAACTGTGGACTGTGAGCCCCTCTAGGGTAAGCTTCATGTCTTATTCATCTTTGATTATCTGTGTGTTGCCAGAGAACAAGCTCTTAACTACTTTCCTATAAAATTATTGCCTCTCTATAAAATCGCTCCATCATTAGGCATTTGGACATTGCTAGTTTTTGGTTATTCTTATTCATGTTTCCATGAGTATTCTCTCTGCTTAGAATGCTCTTTGTTATTCTCTTTGCATGGCTGGCTCAATGTACATGCTTAAAGTGTATTCCCTTTTTAAAAACTATTTTCCTATGATGAGTCCCTGGAGTAGGATTATCAGGTAAAAAGATATGAGCATTTTTAGGCCTCTTGATCCATACTGCCAGATTGTTTTCCTCAGAGCTTGGATCAATATGTACTGTTACTAGTTGTGCTCGTTTCACAATAAGTTCACCAGCATTGCATGCTGTGACCTTTTTCTTGTTGGCTAATTTATCCGAAATGGTACACCTCAGTATTTCTTTCAGTTTTGTTTCTTTGACAAGGATAAAGCATTTTTTTGTTTATTGTTTTATTTCCTTTGATGTCAATGTCTTTAATATATCCTCTGTTCACTTAATTTGGGAGGTCTCCAAGTTTTTTCTTACAAATGAAGATGAGCTTGCATATGCATATGTGTGTGTATTTCATATAATATTTGACACATTTTTTTTCAATCTGTTGGTTTATTATTCTAGTCTTCTGATTCTTTGTTATTCCACAGAAGTTTCAAAATACTGTCATGTCTCTTAACCAAATGTGTTGCAATTAATACTAAGGAAATTTGTCCCTTTCTGCCTTTTGTGCTCTGAGGGTTATAGATTACCTTTATTTTATACATAAGTTTTTCCTATAGAAATAGAATGTTTATTGGAGAAAATTTAGCACAAATGGTAAAATAAAATAATCCACCGATGCCACCATTCAGAGATGACTTTTGTTAAAATTTACTTTGATTCCTTTTTTTTTAAGTGTCATAGTGCACATTGTTTTTAACTTACAAAAACTTAAATATTGTAAGATATAGCTTTCTTTAAATACTGATATGTTAGGTGGAATTCTTATCTATAAACATTTTAAATGTTCACTGAGTGGTCTAAAATGACATATATTTAGGGTATAAATATGCAGTTCATAAATGTGTATTAGTACTTCATAAATGCAAGGTATAGGTGGGTGTGGGGAGGAACCCCGAGGGGGCAAGTACCATGGAAGTTTTGCAAGAATCTTGGGAAGCAAAGTTCAGGGTACAAGCTTCCGTCACCCTAGTCCGTATGGAGAGACCCTCCCTCTGTTGCTAAGATTGGGCTTTCTTCCTCCCCATTGTATTTTATTCTAGTTATTTATGGTTAAAAGTGTGACTCTGTCTGGAATGTACTGCAATAGCACTTGTCAAGTGTGGGTCTGGTTAGTTCTTGTCTTAAAAATTCTTAAGTAATACTGTCTGACCCTTTTTTGTTTTATTTCTGCTTTGCCATACTGTACGTTAGTTTTCTTTTTTTGCAACTCTCTCTAGTCTTTATCCTGTCCTTTTGATTATTTTTTTCTTTGCTCAGCCTATTCCACACTGTTTTGACAACAGCTTTGTGCTGTGTTTAGAAAATTGGTAGGGTGCCTTCTATTTCCAGCAATGTGGTAGTCTAGATACTCTGAACAGCCTCCCCACTGACAACAAAGAAAACTGTATCCTGACTTATAAGAATGCAGGGAATCTTCAGAGGTCAAAAATTAAGTGAAAGTGGGAATCCCCATTTCACTAGAGTAAATGCCAGTCAACCCACCAGCCAGAGGGATCCTTTTAAAATGTAAGTCAAGGGGCCGGCCCAGTGGCGTAGTGGTTAAGTTTGTGCACTCCGCTTCAGCGGCCCGGGGTTCGCCGGTTCGGATCCCGGGCACGGGCCTACACACTGCTCATTAAGCCATGCTGTGGTGACATCCTATATACAAAATAGAGGAAGATGGGCACAGATGTTAGCTCAGGGCTAATCTTCCTCAGCAAAAAGAGGAAGACTGGCAATGGATGTTAGCTGAGGGCCAATCTTCCTCACCAAAAAAAAAAAAAAATTAAAAAAAATTAAATGTAGGTCAAATCGTGTCTCTCCTCACCTACAACCCTGCTCTGGCTCCTGTCTCACTCCAACTTAAAGCCAAAGTCCTTACGGTGGCTTCCAAGGCCCTTTGTGATCAGTCCCTCTGCTTCCTCTCTGACCTCATCCCTCACCACTCTCCCTCTTGCTCATTTCACTCCAATCACACCAGCCTCCTTGCAGTTCCTTCAACTCACCAGGCACCTTCCTGCCTTAGCACCTTTGCACTGGCTTTTCCCTCTGCCTGGATCACTTTTCTTCCAGGTACCACACTGCTTCACTCCTTCACCTCCTTTAGGTCTTTGCTCAGAGGTCACCTCCTCAATGAGGGCTACCCTGACAACTTGTACTTATTTAATACTGCAACCTATCCCTCCTCTTGCTCTATTTTTTCTTTTATTTGGTAGCACTTATTACCTTCTAACATACTATACAATTTACTTCTTTATTTTGTTGTTTGCCTCCCTCCTGCTAGACTGTAAACCCCATGAGGACACTAGTGTGTCCCAAGCACCTACAACAGTGACTGTTCAAATATGTGTTAAATGCATCAACTAATCCAGAGAGAAAACCTAACTCTGAAACTGGATTTCTCTCTGGGGGTGTACACTGAATCCTTGTAGCGCTGATCTTCAGTTTTGATATCTGTGTGTGTTCCTAGAGACTAGTCAAGATGGAGAATCTGATGGGATCCCTGATCTAAAGCTGGGAACCCCCCAGAAGTACATCACCATTAGTGTAAGAGTAAACTAGAAAAAAATCCTGTCCCACAGAGGCGGATAGCAAGAAAACTTGTCTGTTTTGCTCTTGTTAGTGGTTGGAAAAGGGCAAAAAATTGAGAATTTGCAACCATAAGCCAGGATTTTCTTGGTTTTTTTTGCCCACATTCACATGAACTATGTGGTCTGAAAAACCTCAAGCCTAGAATTTATTTTATCTTGCAGAAGCAAACACAAATTCTCTCTGGAGGAGGAATCTTCAACCTAGCCTTTCAATAATTCTCACAGATAAAGTTCCAGGGTACATGAGCTCACAGTCAAAAATCACAAAACACAAAGAAACAAGTCACCATGAGGGGAACCAGCAGAAGCAATAGATAGCAGAATCAGACCTGCAATTACTTCATGTATTGGAATTATCAGATGCTAAAAAAAACAAAAAATATTTACAATGTTTAAAGAAATAAGAAATTGAAAATATGACCAAAGAATAAGGAAATAGAAAAATATGAACTAGCAGATTTTAAAAAGGACTAAATAGAACTTCTAGAAATGAAAAATATGAAAATTGAAATTATTCACAGGATAAGCCAGATATTAGAGACAGCTGAAGAGAGAATTAGAGAAGAGGAAGATAGAGCTGAAGAAACTATGCAAATATAGCACAGAGAGACAGAGAAAATAAGAAAGACAAAGGAAGTGACTGATAGAGTGAGAGGGCATAATGTCTAATCATAGTTTCAGAAAGAGATTGTATCAGAATACAGAACTATACTAGTAATTTGAACAGGAAAATTTTAATATAAAGAATTGCTAACTTTAAAGATATTTAATTACTAAAAGGGGTAAAAGCAATTATTACCCCTGGTAAGGAAGAGTGAATAAGGAAGCAACTTAGAAGAGGGCTCCTCCCTCCAAGGCTGAGATCGAAACCTTTGAGGATAGGCAGTGACTATCATAGGGACATGCAGCCTACCAGTGGCAAAGAAACTTTCAGAGGGTGCCCACCACAACTGAATCACAGGAGCAGCCTGTTGCTGAGTGGAGGGGAAGCTTGTTGGAAGGTGCGGGCCAAGGCTGAACTGTGAGTGCCACTGAGATGAATGCTACTAGACCCTCATACACTGAGCCATAGGTGGCCACACAGGAAACAGCAAGCTAGAAGAGGGAAAAGTCCCTTTTTCCTGACCTGTCCTTGCAGTGTCTATCTAGCAACCTCTACTGACAAAGCCTAACATAGAACTAGCTGCCAAAGAAGAACTATCTAGCTCCAGTATCACAAAGGAGAGCAAAGAAGGATAGATTTGGAGCTAAGAGGTAAAAAAATTAGTAACTGGCAGAGAGTTAACAGAGACAATGGGAGAGAGGAACACGTGTTTTCAGATTCAGGAAACCCAACAAATCCCAAGTACATTACCTGAAAAGAAATCCACACCTAGACAATGTATCAGTGAAGCTGAATACCAAAGACAAAGAGAAGCTCTAAAAACTAGTGAGAGAAATGAGACAGACAGAAGAATACCTGTAGAAGAATGATCGACTTACAGTTTATTTTTCTCCCATAACAATGGAAGGCAGAAGATAGTGGAATAATGGCTTCAATATATCAACCTAGAGTTTTATATCCAGAAAAATTGTTTTTCAAGAATGAGTATGAAGTCTAGGCATTTTCCACCAAGCAAATACTGAGAGACATATTCACTAAAGAAAATTCTAAAGGATATGTTTCAGGCATAAGGAAAATGATTCCAGATAGATGGTTTGAGTTGCAAGAAGGAATGGTGAGCAAAGATAGGTAAATATGTTGGTAAATCCAAAGAATTATTGTCACCGCCACCACCACCACCACCAATAACAATAACATCTAATTTGTGGGGTTTAAAAACAGGTTTTAGTTATGATTAGGTTCAACTGTGAGTAGCAGATCCCAAATTCCAGGACTTGAACAAGATATTGAGGTTGATTACACTCTCATGCAAATGTCTGGATTCAGGCAATTCAGAGCTGGTGTAGTGGTTTCATAGTCACATGGAACCATATGGCTTCCAGTTGTACCTATTTCTAGGTGTTGCCCCCATCTTAGTAGGTACAAATTGAAGCCCCAGCTATTATAGGAAAGAAGAGGTGAAGTCCATGTGCCAGTTGTCTTTTAAGGAAATTTCCCGAAAGTAGCCACATAATACTTATGCTTCTATCCCGTGGCCATAACTAAGATCTTAGTCCCATGGCCATAACTGCCTGCAAGGAAAATTGGGAAATATAGTCTTTATCCTGGGTGGACATATGTCCAGCAAAAATTGAGGGTTTGAATTGTTGGGGTGGTCAACTAGCATCCTCTGCCATAAATAAGACAGAATAAAACACTGGAGAGCAATAGACTGTAAGTTGGGAAGTACAGTGACCAAGCTGGTGTTCTAAGGTCTTGAATTGTTTGAGAGGAAGGTAAAGATATTGATTAATTTTAGACTTTAAGTTAGGAATGCATGTTAAAATGTAAATGTCTGGAGTAACGACTAAAATAGTAGAAGTAGATTATATAACTTCTAACAGTGAGTTTATTTTAATTGATTTAATTTGGACAGCAGCATAAAAAATAGACCAGCAAAACATAGTTGAGAGCACAGAAAAGACCCACACATATCTGGAAAGTTGATTTTTGATGGGGCTTGCAAAGCAGATCATTAGGGATTGTTTGATATATGATACTAGGACACCTGATGGTCCATATGCACAAAGTGAAATTGGATCCCTATCTCACACCATACATGAATATAAATTCCAGAAACCAATACAGGAGAATATTTGTTTGACTTTGAGATAGGGAAGAAGAGTGAAGAATGTCTTAAAAACCAAGAAGGAAAAGACTGATGTTTGTTTACATTAAAATGAAGAGGTTCTGTTCATCTCTTAGTGAAAGTAAAGAGGCAATCACAAACTGGGAGAAAAATATTGAAACACATATATTATTGATAAGAGATTAGCCAACAGAATATATGAGGATTCTTAAAAAAGAAACAGAGATGTGCCGGCCCAGTGGCGTAGCAGTTAAGCACGCACACTCCGCTTCAGCCGCCTGGGGTTCGCAGGTTCAGATCCCTGGCGCGCACTGATGCACCGCTTGTCAAGCCATGCTGTGGCAGCATCCTATATAGAGTAGAGGAAGATGGGCACAGATGTTAGCCCAGGACCAATCTTCCTCAGCAAAAAGAGGAGGATTGGCATCGGATATTAGCTCAGGGCTGATCTTCCTCACAAAAAAAAAAGAAAAGAGAAAAGAAACAGAGACAAATAAGAATCTTAAGAAAATAAGAAAAAAAACAATGTGAAGTAGAAAGCAATCGAAATATGGGTAGAAGACTTTAACAGGCAGTCCACAGAAGAGGAAAACCAAACAAAATGAAAAGTTACTCAACCTCACTGGTAATCAAGGAAATGCAAATAAAGACAAGATACTACTTTCTACTGATTAGATTAGAAAAAAATGAAAAGCATGATAACATCAAGTGTTTGTGAGGATGTACAGTAGTTGGATCTCTTAGACATTGCTGGTGGGTGTTGGTATTTCCACTTTGGGAAACAAGTTGGTATTATTCAGATAAAGTTAGACATGTGTAGATCCTCCCTCCAAGCAAGTTCCCAGGTATATATTGTAAAGAAACTCTTGGCGTGTGTTTGAGATGTATCAGAATGTTCACAGGGGAAATTTTTATAAAATAAAACATTGGAAACAACGTTAATGTTGTCTTAATGCAGGGTAATAGATAAATTACAGCGTATTCCATACAATGAATTCCGCAGATGCAGCACATTGTGAATTATGGCTATATGCATCAGTTGGATGAGTCTTGGGAATGTAAGTTTCAACAAAACATAAGAGCAAGCTGCAGAGATTTCATACTCTATAATCCCATTTATATAAGTTTCAAAAGTGTGCAAAACTAAATACTATATTGTTTAGAGTTAGGTATATTTATGGAAAACGGTAAAACAAGAGAATAATGAAAACAAAATTCAGCATAATGGTTACCTCTGGAGAGGGAAGGGGAAGAGGCATGTCATTGGGGTGGGCCACACAGGGATTTTCAAAGACATTGGAAATTTTATATTTCTTTAGCTGGATGGTGGGTCCACAGATATTCATTTTATTGTTATTCTTTGTATCTTACACGATTCAAACATTCTTTTGCATGAATTAGTTAAAAATTGAGACTGTCATTATTGCTTATTAATATTCTTTGATAGGCTCAGGTTTATTCTTTTATTGCATTATTTCTAACATTTAGGAACATATCTTGGGGATTTTAATTAGTAATAGCTTATTTAATCTATTCATTAAATTGGGGAGAATTCTCTTTTTTGCTTTACTAAGTTTTTCCAGCTAGGAGAGGGTAAAACTGTTGCCTTTTCTTTTTCCCATTAAGGTTTTATTATTTTCTTTGAATACGTATTATTGTGGCCCAAGTACATGAAATGAAAGCATTCCTGTTGTGAGTGGAAACAGTCCCCTGTGTTTTAGAGCTAAGAGACTGGCTTGTACATTGAAACTCACTCATTTCCTCTAATAATTCCCTCCCTCCCCTTTGGCTTTTCCAGGTGGGCAAATGTTAACTGCAACATGATATTTTATTTCTGTATTTTCTATATATTACACCTTTTTGTTTCTTTTTTTCCTAATAGCTATTGCCAGCATTTCTCATGATATATAAAATAGGAGTGGTGACAGAAAGCTTCAGACTTGGAGTCAGAAGAATTGAGTTCGAGTACTGACTTTGCCATATAGTAGCTGAGTCACATTAGGCAAGTTACTTAATCTCTCTGAGCCTTGTTTCATTTCTTCATCTGGAAAATGAGGGGGTGAATGTTAATTACTAAGGTTGCTTCTGGTTCTGAGATGAGGCCATTCTAGGGTACCTCCATTAAGTTCGAGTTGGCGCCTTATTTTAAACAGTCTCTCTTCATTGTGGGGTTTGGTTTTGTCTGCAGTTTTAATCAAGAATAGATGCCACGGGCTATCGCATGCCATGTTGAAATGTACTGGGAAAATTACACTTGAACTGTAGATCTTTATTTTTCATATGATGACGAATCCGGTGATCGACTTGCTTATATCACCCCTGCCTTCCATTTAGAGATAAATTATCTGACCATTGGAGGTGATTCTTTGAATATGAGGTGGATTTGGTTAGCTAAGGTTTCATTCTGGATTTCTGACTGTATGTTCACAAGTAAGATTTTGACCATAGGTTTTTGTTCTTTTTTTCCTTTTTGTGTGCTGCCCTTGTTCATTCCATTTTTTTCTTTTTAAAATATGTTTGTACACATTATGTAGTATAGGAATTATTGATTTATTCTTTAAAAGTTGGGGAATTATTTAAGGACTTCATCAGAGCCATGTCCCATTTTAAATGTTTGCCCTGTTTCTTCTATGGATCCACTCACGTATTGGGCCTCTGTGAGAAAGGCAGCCAGTCGGTGCAGCTAGGAGGCCCCTGGTCTGGGACCACTCAGAGTTCTGCTACCAACTCCCTCCAGAACCTGGAGCAGGTCACTTCCTCCCTCTGTCTTCTCATTTGTAATATGGGAATTGCAACTACCTCCCAAGTGAGGCATGAGGTAGTGATGGGCATGCTTTGTAAACCAAGAAGCCCCTGTCCTCTCTTGTGGGGGAGCTGGTAGCAGACTGGGCGTCTTATATTGTTACAGGTGCTTGTCCATTTCCACTCAGTTTTTGGACTCGTAAACAGCTGAGACTCACAAGCTTGTCACCACATGCTTTTGGAATATTTATTTTGGATATTCCTTTTTTTAAAAAAAAAATAATGGCTTTAAATAGTAAAAGGGTAGCTTTGCATTATTTTCTGTGAAGTTTTAAAATCTTTTTTTTCCACTGATTTTTTTATTTATACCACTAATAAGTGAGAGAACCCTAACATAACTTAAGGGTGCCTTTTCTTTTTACTTTATTATGGAAGAACCTTTGAAACCTATTTTCTCAAGGATCCTCGTGGATACATTTTGTATAGCATCCCACCCCCGCACCTGATCTTTAAAAGTTACTTTAGTGTTTTTAACAATGAAGATAATTCAGAGCAATTGAGATTAATTTTATTCATTAACAGAAAGCTTGTAAACAAGAATGTTCAGTCATGTGAACACAGATATACTTGCTGGTCTCCCCTTTCTAGAATGGGGCTTCATGAGCACAGGACTTTGTTTCTTTGTGTTCACTGCTGCATCCCTGGCTCCTGATCAGTGCCTGGCACATAATAGGTGCTCACTAAGTGTTAGCTGAATGAATGAATGAATGAATGCAGGATAGTTCTCATTCTTGATTTTAATACTGTGTGCATGTTTTTCTTTATTAATGAGACTAATGGCTTATTAACTTTTTGTCAAACATTTGAATCTTATTTCTGCTTATGAAATCTGTGACTTTTCTTTCTCAATTTTACTCATTCCTGGTGCTGGTAAGGTATTGAAACACCTTTCCATTTTCCTCTATTGGTCTTCTCCACTGCCTTGTTCTAGGCTCTTTGGATGGCTTCTATATTCCCTCCCTCCCTCTCTCCTTCCCTCCCTCCTTCCTCCTTCCCCTCCTTCCTTCCTTCCTTCGCCTTCTCGTCACTCATGTATTTCTCATTCATTTAATGAGATATTATTCAGAAAAGCACCTACTGTGTGCTAGACTGCTAGGCATGGAGGAGATGGGGGTGAACAAGATGGTCATGAACTCTGGGCTCATGGAATTTATAGTCTGACAGGGAAGACAGGCCTGAGCAGATACATTTCACAAACACCTAATTATAAATTATGGTAAATGCTATGAAGGCAAAGCTTGGGGAGCATGGAGCTTTAGGAAAGGCTTCCATGAGGCTGTTTTAGCTGAGATCTAAAGGGACACTAGGAGTTGGCAGGTTTGGGGCCTCAGGGAATAGCACAGGGGGAGACTGGGGGTGGGGGAAGGGAAGCGGGTTCAGGGGAGGCCAGAGCACCTGGTGTGCCTGGAACACAGTAGGTGCAGCGGAGAGTAGAGTGAGGGGCCTCCGAGGGCACAGTCAGGATTCGCTGATGTCCATCTTTCGGTCATGACTCCTCCTCGAGCACCTGCCTGGCAGGATCCCTACACTGTGACAAATTGCACTGGTATCTTGGTTGTCTGCAAATGGTCTGTGTTACAGATTTCTTTTCAGGATTTGAAAGTCATTTAAGAAAAAATTTTAAATTTTATGTAATTGGTAGTTGTGTCTTTGGGCCAGTTACTTAACCTCTCAGAGCCTCAGTTTCCCCGAAATGGGAGGAATTATGTCTACCCTGTGGAGTCCTCTGTGACCTCTGCCAGGTCACTTTGTGATTGTCTGCTGGAGGCCCGTCTTCCTCACCAGACTGAGAGCCTGAGGGAGGGTGGTTCTAACTCCCCTGTGTACCTCTGGCTCCTGTGACCAGGCCTGGCACAGAATGAGAGGATCAGGGAGGCCTTCATAGAAGAGGGAGCCCCAGGGCCGGGCCCAGAGTACAAGCTGGATTTGAGGAAGGGGGAAGGGCTGTGGAGGTGTGGACATACCCAGGGTCTGGAAAGTGGCAGATATGCCAGTGAAGGCCGAAGCCGAGAGGTGATACCAACAACAATATTAATAATGAGAACGCTAACTTACTGAGCCCTAGCCATGTGCCAGACACTGTTCTAAATGCTCTACCTGTACTCATTTATCCTTTCAGTAATACTAAGAGGAAGGTACTATAATTATTCCCATTTTACAAATGAGCAAACCAAGGCCCAGAGGGATTAAGTACCTTGCCCAAGGTCACACAGCTAGCAAGTGTTGGAGCCTGGATTCAAGACCAAGCATTGTGGCTTCAGACTGTAAGAGGCAATGAATGCAGACAAGTGGGAGGCCCTTAAATGCCAGCCTAGGAGACCCATCCAGTCTTTATCCTATTGGCTCTGGAGCCGTGGAAGGCTTTTGAGGGAGCACAGTGCTAAGGCTGTACACAGAATGCCCAGGAAAGCTGAATGTGGCCATCCCTCTCTCCTGCAGAAACCATCCACGGAGCAGCCCCTGTACAGCAGCAGCCTGTGGGGCCCAGCGGTCGATGGCTGTGATTGCATAGCTGAGGGCCTGTGGCTGCCGCCACTACACGTAGGGGACTGGCTGGTCTTTGAGAACATGGGCGCCTACACTGTGGGCATGGGTTCCCACCTCGGGGGGACCCAGACCTGCCGCGTCACCTATGCCATGTCTCGGTTGGCCTGGTAAGGGGGCCCTGCTGGGAAATGGAGGAGGGGAGGAGAAGGGAACAGGCTGGGCAGATGCAGTGAGGGAAACCTGCTTCTGTGTAATTCGATCTGACAAGTAGCTCTTGGCTGCTGATTCCAAGTCAGGCCTGTACTGGGCACCTGGCTGTGGCCATGAACGAGACTGAGCTTCCCTTGAGGAGCTCAGAGCCGTGTGAGACACAGAGGGGCAGATAGGCGCTCCTGATAATACTGGGTGGTGGGGGTGGGCTGTGGAAGCTTAGAGCCCTCCCTGAGGCCCAGACCTGCCTCTCTGAGGAAGGAAGGAGGAAGTCGAGCCTGGTGGATGAGTGGGAGCGAGGCAGTAGGAGGCGGGAGGGGGTGGGAGGGGGTTCTAGGCAGAAGGAACAGGGAGCAAGCATGCTGCCTTCAAGAAAACTACATGAGGCTGGTCGTGGCTGGAGAGAGAGCAGGGCTGGATCTGGGAAGGGCCTTGGAGGCCGTGTGAAGGGCTCTGAGCTGCAGGAAGCACGGACTGGTTTGAAGCAGGGGAGTGACATGTCTGATCTGGATTTTAGAGGACCACTCTAGCTACTGTGTGGAATGAGGGAGGACAAGGGCAGATGTGGACAGAGCTGACCAGTCCGGTGGCTGCTCTGTGACCTGGGAAAGACTTGCCTGCTTGCTGAGCCTGTGTCTTCCCATCTAGAAAATGAGGATAACACTCGCCCTGCGAGCCTCACCGGGCTAGCGTTGAGACCCAGTGAGGCGAGAGGTGCACCAGACAGAAACAAAGTCACGTTTGTTGAACCCTCTGTCAGGCATCTCATGATTATTTCCCTCCACCCACACAAAACTCTGTGGGATCAATGTTATCACAGAGAGGTCACTTGCTTGAGGTCACACAGCTGGTCAGTGGTGAAGAGCCCCATTTGGGGGCTGGGGAGATGGCTGCGGAGCGCAGGAGCAGTTGGGAGGGGCTTCTGTGCTGGGCCCTCAGGAGTGAGTACAGCCTGTGTCCTGAGGCCCCCACAGGAGCAATGCTACCAAACCCCAGGCCCGACGGGGCTCAGTGTCAGTCTCATTTCGGTCATCGGGTCAACACACCTTTGCTGTTTCTACTCCCTGCCGGGGTGCGGACAGGCTGATGGCGGCCATTTCGACATCAGGGGGGTTTTGACAAGGCCTAAAGAACAAACTTAAAAAAAACAATCACCGTGCAGGCGTCCTTATCCCTTCCTGGGTCCGGCATCAGCAGACACAGCAGAGGAGGGTGCAGGGAGTCGGTTATACCCATTACTAGGAACCACACGTTCTGATGAACTGAAATGGCCATGTCAAAAAATTCCGCATATCAAAGGAGCCGTGTCAGAACGTGCTGCATCAGAGCCTGGCTCTGTGCCGGGTCCTGGGGGTACAAGAGCATCTAAGACTGTGGGGTGAGCCGAGGCACAGACCTGCACACACAGACACTGGCATAGAGAGTGGAAAGGTCACTGGGGAGGGAGGGACAGCGCGTGGGGGAGGGGTGGCCAGGCTGCTTCTCAGGAGGCACCACCTGATGGGTAAGGAGGGGTTAGCCAGGCACAGGAGGGCCAGGCAAGCCGACAGGTGGGTGGTCCGGGCTGAGAGGTGTGGGGGCTTGAAAGAGTCCAGTTCATTCAAAGAACTGCAGGTAGCTCTGGCTGGCTGGAGTGGCATGTGGGGAAGACTGGATCAAGAAGGACCTTGGAGGCCCAGATTGGACTTGATCTTGAAGGCAGTAAGGATCCAAGGAGGGGTTCTAAGAAACTGGAGCAGCTCATTTTGAAAGATAAGGAGACAGACAGAGGGCGCTTGGCCTGGAGAGCCTTCCACCGGAAGGGAACAGCCTGACTGGGCTCTGTGCAAAGACACTGACTACTGACTTGCTGTCGAATTGTTCACATCAGCAAAGAGGGAGGCCTTCCTGCAGGTGGGGGACTGGAAAGGGCAGGGAGAGACTGAGAGCAGAGGGAAGCCGCTGGCGACTCAAGGGCAGAGATTTACCTTTTGGAAGAGATGAGCCTGGGCTAGAAATGTCTGCAGGAGGCAGGAGCAGATCAGGGAAACTGCAATCCTGGCTAGAGACGGTGGCAGCAGTGGGAGTGGAGAGAAGTGGGCACCTGTGAGGATGTTCAGGAGCTGGGCTTGGCAAGGATCTGCTGGGTATGGGAACAAGATTCCCAGCTTGTAGCTAGAGCAGCTGATCAGACAGTGGAGCCATTTATTAAGATGGGCAGGTAGGAGGAGAAACAGTTTGTAGGATTTTTTGAGGAGGGCAGGAAATGATTTTTTTTTTTTTAAGTCCTAAGCCTAGGGTATGGAGAATGTGGACTTTGGAGTAAGAGAGTTGGGTTGAATCCTAGTTCTACAACCTTTCAGGGATGTGACTTTGGGCAGGTCACTTCTCTCTGAGTCTCAATTTTCTCATCAGTAAAATGGGGGTGACAATGCTGCCCTTTCAGGGTTCTGGGAGGATGCAATTAGATAATGTAAGTCAAGAGCCTGGCACAATGTCTGCCATGGAGTAAGTGCTCCATAAATGTGGGTTCCTTTCCCTTGTGGGGTGGACTATAGGGGGAAGAGAGCGGGGTGGAAGAGGGGTCAGCAGGCCTTCCCCCGTTCCTGTCCTGGGCTGGGCTCTGGGGCTCAGGTGAGAACTTCCGGATTGGGAGCCCCCGGCCTGCAGGCCCCATGCTGGCTGCTTTCTGTGCCCCTCTCTCACCTGCAGGGAAGCGCTTCGAGGGCATCTGCTGCCTGCAGAACAGGATGAGGACACCGAGGGCGTGTGCAAGCCTCTGTCCTGTGGCTGGGAGATCACAGACACCTTGTGTGTGGGCCCTGTCTTCACCCCGGCGAGCATCATGTGAGCCGGCCCCGTTCTCCCCCCCAACCCTGAGAACCCCAGTGGGGCCGCAGCGATGTCTCTGGGAGAGGTGGGCAAGGCGGCAAGCAAGGGCACCCTCTGGCCAGGACTCTGGTGCTCGCTCTGCCGCCCCCCATGCTCCACCTGTAGTGTTTCTGCCCTGTAAATAGGACCAGTCTTACCTCGCTGTAGTTCAAGTATGCAACATAAATCCTGTCCCTTCCAGCTGTGTCTGCGTCCTCTGCAGCGGAAAGGGCCTGGTCAGCCAGGTATGGGAGTGTTCTTGGGGTCTCCCTTGGTCTCCTTCTCACCTTTGTAAATATGAAGCAAATAAATATTTAGGCTTTTTAATACTCCAGTGGAATCTGGCAGTTCAATTCACAAGGCAGCCTGGGGTAGGCCAGGGGCAAGACTTTCCAGCCTACACTGATGACACTATGCCCTCTGCTTCAGTCCTGACCCAGCCACAGTGTGGGCATCTCCGAGCACTGGCACTCAGCTTCTCTGACTCACCTCTCTCCTCTCCACAGGCCTCCATGCCTGGCATCATGGGGAAGGGGGAGCTGCCAGGGGTTTAGGTGGGGGTCAGAGTTGCCTCTCTTCAGCCTTGGAGCTGCAGCTCATGACTGGTGAGGGGCCTCTGTGTGAACCCAACCCCCAGCCTAAGGCCTGGGCCAAGTGGGGGCAGTCGAGTATTTGACACAGCTTTGGAAATTTATACCAAAGATGAAGAGCAAAGAGATGGGTGTCGGGGAGGTTTTGAGGTTTTGAGGGCCTGACTCTCCTTGCAGGCCCACGAGGCAGTGAGAGTAGTGCAAATACATGGTGGCAGGTGGTTGGTGACTGTCAGAACAGGGTTGGCCATAGAGTCTTGCCATGTCCAGTGCCAAGGGCCACAATGCTCATGTCCCTTGGACTGGCAGTTCTTTGTCAGGACAAAGGCTTCTGCACACTGCCAGGGTTCCAAGCTACACGCCTGGGTGTGTGAGCTGGCCAGCAAAGGAGTTCAGATTTTAGAGTTTCCCCAGCTGTTACTGGGGACCTGAAAGATTTTTCTTCTGCAGTTTAAAAACATTGATATATAATTCACATGCCTTAAAATTCACTCTTTCAAAGTATAGAATTCAGTGGTTTTTACTATATTCATAGAGTTTGTGCAGCCGTCACCACTCTCTAATTCTAGAACGTGTTCATCACCTCAAAAAGAAACCCCGTACCCATTAGCAGTTATTCCTTTTCCCTTTCCCTCAGCCCCCGGCAACCACTAATCTACTTTCCATCTCTGTGGATCTGCCTGTTTTGGACATTTCATTGTGATTGTTTTTATATCTTCACTTGAGCCTCTCTCTGGGTAAGCCTGGTACAATGTGCATTTTTTCCCTATACCACCAAGCAATTCTCTGAAACCAGCTGGGTGTCCTACAATTCAACTCAATTCTGACACTATCTATCCAGAGATAGCTTCGGATCCCACAGGTTAAGGGCTCAGTCCTACAAGACTGTCCCCCCTTCCCTCAACTTCAGATGCCAATCACCAAGTCCAGTTTGTCACCTGTGCTTCTGACCAACTGGCTAGAGATTGGAGGTTCCAACAGCCCCCTCCTTGGTTCAATTAATTTGCTAGAGTGGCTCACAGAACTCAGAGAAACATTTTACTTACTATATTACTGGTTTATTACAAAAGGACATAACTCAGGAACAGCCAGAAGGAAGTGATGCAGAAGGCAAGGTATGGAGAAGGGGCATGGAGCTTCCAAGCCCTCTCTGAGCGTGCCACCCTCCCCATACCTCCATGTGTTCACCAACCCAGAAGCTCTCTGAATCTTGTCCTTTTGGGTTTTTATAGAGGCTTCATTACACAGGCATGATTGATTAAATCATTGGCCATTGGTGATTGAACTCAATCTCCAGTTCCTCTCCCCTCCCGGGAGGTTGAGGAGTGGGCCATAACAAATGACACCTTTATCACTCTCATCACTTAGGAAATTCCAAGGATTTTAGGAGGTCTGTGCCAGGAACGGAGATGAAGACGAAATATGTATTTCTTGTTATAAGTCACAATATCACATCTGGCCATCCTGTTTCAGTATCTCAGCCAAGCCTAGGTCCTGCACGTGGCTTTGTGGTCATCTAACGAGGCAACATGTTCTGAGTGAACTAGGCGCTTGCCAAAAGCAGACATATCTCCCTTTTCCAGGCTGGGCCTAGTTTTTGATAATTTGACAATGAATAGGCTGAAAGCTCGGGACACCAAGGGACTCAGAGAGCAATCACAAAGGGTTACTCTACTGCCCTTTGTTATCCATCCAAAGCCACATTTTACATATTACCATGCTGGGCTCAGCCCTCCATCTATGAGACAATTTCTGGGACTTTTTCCGTTTCCATGCTGAAGCAGATCTAGACCCATTCATGCCTTTTTTTCGGCGGGGGGTGGGGTGGGGTGGGGGTAGGTGGGAGGGCAGGTAGTAAACACAAGTTTTTCTGCTGGAACCAGGCATCTGTTTCCAAAGGTGGCAGGCACTCTCTGAAGACAGCTGGCTGCAGTGAGATCCAGGCCTAACTCATTACCTTGTTTGAAGCAGGTTCACTAGGGAGAGTCCTCTGTGGCTCTTAGTGACAGCAGCTCGCATGGAGTTTGAACATATTTCTCACTGGAGCCTATATGCTTCTGGAGCAGACACATGACAGGATCTTTGAGAAGATAATTGAAAGTATATTCAAAAGGGGCAGAGGGAAGAGACCTGGTGTTCTGGTGGTAGCATGCACTTCCTTCATCCCCCAGGCTGGTTAAGGCGAGCCAAGCCAGGGAGCCTGACGGGGGTCTGAGACACACAAGTTGTCATCTCCGTCCATCCCTGCTCAAGAGGGAGATGCTGGCTCTCTGGGTGTCATCCCTCCACTAGGAAACCCACCTGCCCAAGCCAGCTCATTCCAGCTGTAAAGGGACCATAGGGGAAGCAACAGGATGGGAGTTCCCCCTCAACCCTTCACTCCATTTTAAACCCTCTTCCTGGCACCTCTGGGATGAGCAGCTAAACCCATGTAAATTCAACCAGAAAAATTATCCAATATAGCTTCCTAGCAGTGAGAGGGATCTTGCTGAAACATGAATCCATCCTTGTCAGTCCTCTGCTGAAAACCCTTCAGTTGATTCCCGTTGTGATGCCAATAAAAGCTAAATTGCCTGAGACCTCTGCCCACCTCTCCAATCTCATCTCACGCCACTCTCCACTCGTTTCTGACTGTGCTCCAGCCTATTGGCCTCTTTTCAGTTCCCCACATTTACTAAGCTCTTTCCTGCCTCCAGGCCTTTGCCCTTGCTGCTCCCTCTGCCTAAACAGCTCTTCTTCCAGCTTCTCCAAGGCTGACTCATTCTCACCTTAAAGGGCTCACCTTAAACGCTGCCTTCTCAGGAAGGCCTTTTCTTAATATGCTATTCAAAGTGGCCCCCCACCTAGTTATGTGAAGTCACCTTTTACAGGAATTAGATTCTAAAGACAATATGTAAGGCAAGAACCACATCATCAAAGTTATTGAAAATCCCTTAGAAAGCTATCATATTGGAGGCAGTACATCATTCCCCTCTTTCTGTTCCTCTAACATGCCAGGCACATTTCCTTATGAACCCAAAGCTCCGTGATCTCGCTCCCACACCCATACAGGTCTTTGCTCAAATGTCCCCTTCTCAGGGAGCCCTTCCTGATCACCTTCTTTCAAACTGTAACACTCCCACTCCCACCCCAGCATTCCATAATCCCCTTCATAGCCTTACTTCCCACTCCCCCCATAGCTCACCATCTAACATACGTTTTATTTAGAATTATCTCTTAAGGGCAGAGATTAGTTTATTTTGTACCCTGCTGTGTCCTCAGTGCCTAGACCACTGCCCTACACATAGATGTTCACTAAATGTTGAATGAAGGAAACTTTCAGGTCTCAGCTTGGGTATCTCCTTTTTTTCCCTACTCTGTGCCTTGGTTGGGTATTGCTTCTCTGAGCTTTCATAGCATCCTGTATTTACCCATATTAAAGGACTGTTGATCACAATGTATTGTAATTTTTCTACTTGTCCTCCTGCCAATCTGTTAATTCCACAAAGACAGAGAGTGTTTCTTCTATTTGCCAATGTGATCTGAAGCCTGGGTTTGTGCTTGGCACAAAGTAAGTGCTTAGTGTCTTTTGAATAAACTAGTCTTGGAGGGTGGGGGGTACCCCTGAATCCCAAGGTGTGTGTGTGGGGGAGTATCTGGCCCCTTCTCCTTAGCTCCTGAACAGCAGCCTAGACCCTGCAGAGGGCAGACTACTGAGGGGAATGGGCTGAGGGCCCTGCAGGCCACCACAAGGCCACACTCAGGAAGAGCGGAGGTCAACACAATAATGAACCGTAGGCGGGGAGGCACATGGGATGCCCCAATAGCTTTCTACTCTTCCACTCTGCTGGGTGACCTCAGGCTACGATTGCCAGATAAACGACAGGGCGCCCAGTTAGATCTGAATTCAGGTAAACAACGGATAAACTTTTAGTAAACGTACATCCCATGCAATATTTGGGATATCCTTACACTAAAACATTATGTTGTTTACCCAAAATTCAACTTTAACTGGGCGTCCTGTATTTTATTTGCTAAATCTGGCGACCCTACCCTGGCAAGTCCCTGTCTCTCTCTGGGTTTCGTTTTCCCCGTCTGTGGAAGGGGGATATTTCCGTGAGGCTAGCCTGAGGGACTCCACAGGCAGAGCAAAATCCCCCAAGACGCCACCTCTCCGCTCCGAGGAGTCCTGTGGGAAGCTCCCTGGTCTCGGGAGAGTTTCTCGCTGAGCGAATATGAGCAAGCCTTTTCCTCCAGGAGCCTCAGTTTTCTCATCTAAGTATCCCAGACTGTCAGGAGTGGAAACCATGCTCGTAACCACTGCCTCGCGTAACCTTTATCGCTCAACCTCCAGCCGCCAGGACTCTGCATCACGTCCCGCAATCCCCGCGGCCGCGGATTGCCGGTGGTGTAACGTTACTTCCGGGTCAGAGAGTCTCCTAGGCGTCGAGCCACGCGCTCTCGCGCCCTCTGCCGGCCCGGAGGAGGAGCTGACTTTACTAAACAGACAGTGAGAAGAGACAGCGGAGTCCATTGGTTGAAAGACGGAGACTCAGCTCCTGGCCTCCACCAATGGAAAACCGAGGCTTCGCAGGGGCGGGGCTCCCACGGGAAAGGGGTCAGCCCGGGACGCCGGCAGCGTGGGAAGGGGACGATCTGTCTCTGCCGGGCTAGAGAGGCCTGAAGTAACACCGGAAGTGAGCTCCTTGATCACCAGCTATTTCCGCTTCCACTTATAAAGTAGGAGGATCCTAGCGTAAGAGGACCAGAGAGCCGTACGGAGCTAGCGTGTGGTGTCTGCGGTGTCCTCCTTATCCGTTTCGTACCCGAGAGGAGACACCCGATGAGTTCACGCAGAAAATCAGGGGCTTTGAACGAATTCTTGACTTCCAGGCCAAGATGCTTTACATTTTAAACTAATATAGGGCACTTACTGTGTGCCATTCCCTGCCCCTGCCCTGCACTCGCATTATTTCATTTAATCCACACAAGTGTGTGGAGTGAATTATGACACAGACTTCGACCCCTCACTGCCTGTGTTGGAATTCTGGTTTTGCTAGTTATTACCTGTGTTTCCTGGCGCAAGTTACTCTCTCTGCCAGTTTCTGCATCTAAAATGGAATAATAGTACCTACCTCATACCACTGTCCTAAGGATTAAATAAATTAACATATTTAAAGTGCTTAGAGCAGCACCTGACATGTGGTAACCATAGTAACCACTTATTTCCATTTACAAATTAGGAAACTGAAGCTAGATGTGAAGTAACTTGCCCAGAAGAAATAGTAACTAGTGGAGTCAGGTTGGGAAGCGTCTCTGCCTGCTCTGGAGGAAACTCTCAATCGCTATACCCTGTAGCCCTCTTCCTATGCTTAGAGGAAGCCTGTGGTGACCATAATTGCCTTTATAGCAGCATATGTATTCATTTAGTAGAGCCCTATTACCAAATGGCTGCTCTCTGGGCATTTTAATAACTCCAGTTAGGATGGTGAGGCTCTATTTGTTCTATACATCTCCAATTAAGATGGTGAAGCTCCAAGATCCATCTCCTGCTAAATCCCATTGATATGAAAATCAGCAGGAATGAACTTCTGAACATGTTAAATTTGAGATCCTGTGAGATATCCAAGTGGAAATAACTGTGATTTGGTGTGGTAAGTGCTATCTTAGTGGAAAGCACAAGGCGCCAAGGGAGTTCTGATTAGAGATAGATGTAACTGCCTGCTAGGGTTAGGACAGACTTGGCAGAAGCGACAGGCCTTGATGGATGAGTAGGAGTTGACCAGGTAGAGGTCACTCACCAGAGGAATGGTGAGCACAAGGGAATAGTGGTGTGATAATTCAGAGTCCTTTCTTGGGAACTGCAGTCAGGATGGAAGATGAGAATGAAATGGAGATTGGAGCATATTATGAAGAGTTATGTCCTGGAGGTATCAGCAAGTTGTCAGAAGTTTCTGAGCAAGGGAGAGAAGTCAGCTTTGTACTTTAGATGCCTCACTAGGAGGCAGTGAAGAGGGTGTGGTAGACAGTCTCTAAGATGTTCCCAATGATCCTGCACCCCAGTATTTACACCCTGGTGTAATTCCCTCCTCTTGAGTATGGACTGGGCTTATTGATGCCGTTCTAATGAAAAAAATATGTTAGAAGTCATGGGTTGTCATTTCTGAGATTAGATTACAAAAAGACTGTGGCTTCTGTCTTGGGCGCCCTCTCTTGCCGTCTCACTCACTTGCTCTTAGGGAAGACATCTGCCATGTTGTGAGCTGCCCTATGGAAAGGCCTATGTGTCAAAGAACTGATGTCTCTGTCCAAGAACCAGCAAGGACTTGAAGACTGTAACAGCCACATGAGTGAGTGTGGAGGTGCATCCTCCCCCAGACGAGCCTTGGGATGACGGTGGCCCCAGCCAACACCCGATGGCAGCCACGTAAGAGACCCTGAGCCAGAGGTACCCAGCCAAGCCATGGCCAGATCCTGACCCACAGAAACTGTGAGATAAGTAATGTTTGTGGCTTTAAGTTTTAACAGATTTTTAAGGTAATTTGTTATACAGCAATAAATAACTGATATAGAGGGATTTGAATCAAAGAGAGAAAGCAGGGATATTGGGAGGAGAAAGTTCTTGTAGGCTAGGGAAGAGATGATGAGAATATGAATTGAGGCAGTGGCTGTGCCACTGTCTGGAAAAAGAATGGAAGACAGTGGCAATGGAGTTGGATGTGGGAATGAGGGAGAAGGCAGAGGAGAGAACAACGCCAGTGTTTGGTAACATGGGGGATGGTATCAGCTAGAGCTGCCAGCATGCAGGCCATTGGGGATGAGTTTAGAAAGTAGCTCCTTGAGATTTCTGGCAACAACAACGTAGAAAAAACAAGCAGACTCTAGGTTGGACAAAGAGAAAAGAGCCACTGTGATCTGGGAAAGAAATACTGCAGAAAAATAGACTCGAGGAAGTAAGAACTGCAGGGAATGCTCTTCCCTGAGTTAGATTTACTTGTCAAAGCGTATGATGTACCACTCTTCTCTTCATCCAGTCATTCATTCAGCACATATTTACTAAGTGCTTTCTCTGTGCTGGGCACTGTTCCAGGCACTGGGGACACAAAAGTGAGCATAAAAGCCCCAGCCTTCATATGTTGGTTGTGGGAAGAGAAACAAGATTTTTAGCTTCTAGTTGTCACTCTCTCACACATTGCTTCTGCCTTAATCTTCAATGATTTCAGCGTACACAGAGATGATCCTTCCAACTGCTCCTCTCAGTTTCTTGACCTCCTTCAAAGATCTTGTCCCCTCTCCACCTCAGCCACTCACTCCCATGGTCATACTCTAGACCTTGCCATGAATCTAATTCTCTAAGCAGCCCCTCCTGTCTTTCCAGTTATGCTGCCTCATATTCTAACTCCATCAAACCTTCAACACCAGAAACTTAAATTTATTCATCCTACATTTTGCATTATCTCTCTCCCTGTTAATGTCCTCTCTTCTAGCTATATCAGTCGGGATAGACTAGGATAGACTGCAGTAACAAACAGCCCTAAAATTTCAATGGCTTTCATTTTAAGCCTTAACACAGTAAAGATTTATTTCGTGCTCACACTACTTGAACATTGTGGATCAACAGGGGGCGCTGCTTATCATAGTCAGAAACCCAGGCTGATGGAAAAGTCATCAACTCAAATAATGCTGGTCACTATGCCAGAGGAAAGAGAGAACTCTGGACAGTCTTGTTGGCAATTAAATGCTCCAGCTAGGATCTGTTATCATCTAGTTGGCCAGAACCAGTCATATGGCCACACCAACCTCAAGTGGACAGGAAAGTGCATTTTTACCCAAAGTCCAGAAGTGAGGTAGAGGGGGTAGGGTGGAGAACTGCAATATTTATGAACAGCACTTAAAGATTCCTATCCCAGCTTAAATTCCATGGTCAGTCTTTATAATCACTCTCTTGTGTTCACCCTCAACTCCGCTGCCTCTTTCATTTGTTGTACTCTTAGCAAAACCATGACTCTGGTTAAATACAACTCTCCACCTTGACCCATGCAGCTGAAACTACTGCTCCTTTCAGAGTTGTCAACAACTTCCCAGGATAGGACCTCTAGCCTACCCTAGATTGGGGGGGCACCAATATTCCTGGCTTTCATATTTCAGGATTGGGGGTTAGGTGTGGGCAGGAGCATTCAGAGGAGACTTTCTTGAAGGAGGAAAGAAACATTTGTTTATTGATAGCCTATTGTGGACCACTTTGTGTGCATAACTATCATGGACTATGCCTTAAAGAGTGGGGGAGGATTTGCTTCTTTAGTTGCTAGAGAGACAAGGGGAAGGTTTTTGGGATGGGGTGGTGGGGAGGAGATACACAAAGGTGTGCATGTGGGAAATAGCTTTAGTGTGTGGGGGCAACAATTATGATCAGGCGTGTTGCCTCTGCCTCCTAAGCATCTCCTGCATTCAACTGCATCTCAGTATCCCTGCTGCCACTGCCAAAGTCCGTCATCAACATCTCTCATCTCTCATCTGGATTACTTCAACTCCTCCTAACCGATCTCCCCAGCTCTAGTCTCAACTCCTGTCCAGTCTACTCTTTAAGTGGAAGTCAGAGTGATCTTCCTAAAGTGAAATTTTTATCGTGTTACTTCCTGGTTTGAATCTCTTCAAGGGATGCCCACTGCTTTCAGAATGAAGCCAGGACTTCTTAGCTGGTCCCCCACAGCCCTGAGGGTCTAAATCTGTGCTGTCCATTATGTTAGACACAAGCTCATGTGGCTATGGAGCACTTGAAATGTGGCTAGTCTGATTTGAGATGTGCTATAAGTGTAAAATATACCCCAGATTTCAAAGAGAATGTAAACTATCTCATTAACCATTTTTAAATATTGACTATATACTGAAATGATATTGTATATATTGAGAGAAATAAAATATATTATTAAAATTAATTTTACTCATTTATTTTTTTTAAATGTGGCTACTAGAAAATGTAAAATTATATACATGGCTCACATTGTACTCATATTGGACTATGCTGACTAAACCTGTGTAATCTGCCAGCTTCATCTCTCTCCATTCTCTTAATTTTAGTTAAAGTTTTTTTCATTAAAAGTAACAGAAACTGGGGCCGGCCTGGTGGCATAGTGCTTAAGTTTGTGCACTCCACTTTGGTGGCCCAGGGTTTGCAGGTTCGAATCCCAAGCACAGACCTACACACCGCTAATCAAGCCATGCTATGGTGGCATCCCACATACAAGATGGAGGAAGATGGGCACAGATGTTAGCTCAGGGACAATCTTCCTCACCAAAAAAAAAGTAACAGAAACTGACTTTGAAGGGAAATGAAAATTAAAAGTTTGGGGAATTGATTACAAGGGCCTTCTGAATCAAAGGAATTGTTGACTAACCAGTCTGGGGGCCTCAGCAGCAGCGGTTCACAGACATTAATGTGACTTGGCTCTGTTTCTGGGTCTTACGTTCCACATTTCACATTCCTAGGAAGAGAGAATCTGATTAGCTCAGTTTAAATCAGGTGTGTCTGCTCCTGGATCATCCACTATGGTAAGGGAAGAAGGACTCATCGTGAGCCGCCTACGGCACGTTTCCCACCCCCTACTCTCCCTATGTTCCTAAAAGGCAGTGTGAGCTCTCTATCCTCTAGAGGTCAGCAAACTTTTTCTGTCAAGGGCCAGATAGTAAATATTTTATTCTTTGCAAGCCATAGTGTCTCTGTCACAACTATGCCACTCTGCTGTGTAAAGCGAAAGCAGTCAGAGACAATACATGAGTGAATGGACATGACTATGTTTCAGTAAAACTTTATTCATAAAACCAGGAAGTGGGCCATAGTTTCACAATGCCTACAGTGTTCTCTCTGTTCTCTCTGCCCGGACTGTCCTTTCCCACCATCCTTCCAGCAAGCTTCTAGTCATCCTTCAGGTCTCGGTTTAGATACCGCTCCTCGGAAGCTTTCCTTAACCCTCCTCGCCTGGCTGGTTATTGGCCTCTTCTCTATGCCCCCACAGACTCGTGTACCCCATTCAACCACTTCTCATACTCTGTTGTCATTGTTCAGTGCCAACCACTAGATTACTAGTCTGGGTCTCATTTATTGTTATAAACCCAGCACCCAGCCTGCCTGGCACATGGTACACACCTGGTATCATTGGATGAGTGGAAGAAGCCATGAACTTGTGGCTGGCAGACAGTCTGAGCAGGTGTCCCGAGATCTTAGGGCAGCGGTGAGATTTCTGGGCTTTTGTATTATCTGCCTGAGACCCACTTCCTCACTTTGTTTCCTCTCTGAATTCCAGAGCCCAGGCAGTAGATAAGGGAGAGGAGAGTCTCCAGGCTGGGCAGGGGTCCAGGGCCGCAGCAGTTTCCGTGCTATCCAAGCCTTGCCAGTCAGCGGCTTTAGGGCGTTGTTTCCAACAAGTACCATGTAATAAGCTGAAACCCCATGACCTCAGGAAAGTGCAGGTGCTCTGAGTGTTTTAAGATATGAGAAGTAGAAAATTATGAGAAGTAGAAAATTCTAAGGAATACAAGCCATGTGATAAGCCACGCCCCAACTGGGGTGAAACCAAGAGTGCTCTCCTCCAATTCTGGAGGAGGACTTCCTTCTCCTTGGTGAGGTTCCCTGTGGAGGCCCCACCAGGCCAGGGGCATCCCAGGGAGGTAGGGGGGGAGCATGTGGCCAGGGAAGCCTTGGTCTCATAGTCACCCAGGGCCACAGTTACAGGGGCTGCAGAATGGGCTTCCTTGACCTGAGGGGTTGGTGAGTAACGTCCAACAGAACCTGGACAAGGTCACAGGAGACTGTGAGGCCACACAACAAGGTTGTGGCCTCGATGAGGCTTTATCTAGCTTGGCACATCATCCCTTGTTGCCTTAAGAGAGTAAGGAGAGTTTCTCCTCTTGACTTAAGTATCACATGTCACACCTTTGGGCAGTACAGACACAATAGGGCTTTTTCTGAGAATTGTGCACAAAGACTAAGAATAAAACAGAAATGGAACCTCCTCATCCTTGTGGCCCTTGAGTGGCTTATCTGGGCCCTTCATGGGGATGGTGGGCTGGGGCGGGTGGCCCGAGGCCACTGGCGGCATGTCTTCTATAAATTGCAGCTGACGACCAGCAGGGCCGGGATGATGATCACCACAGCCTGCAGTCACCCACGTCTGGCCGAAGGGACAGAGGCATCAGGGCAGGGGTGGCGGACTGCTCCCCAGGGGCCAGCTGTGCCCCTGCCCTCAGTAGCTGTGGCCCACACAATGTTGGGGTCCCAGGTCTGGAGGAGGCGTGGTACAGGGCAAGAACAGGCTTGGAGGCAAAGACTGAGTGACCTTGGGCAAGTGGCCAATAATTCTTTGTCCCCAGTGTTTGGCACTTAGAAGGTGCTTGGAACATGTTCGTGGACTAAAAGAGAGAGAAGTGATGCTAATAATACCAGGTGCGTTATATGTCTTGTCTTATCCAACCTGACAAAGCTGCCTCTGCTATTCCCATTTACCAGATGGAGACGCTGAGATGCAGAGGCTGGCTTGTCTGAGGCTAAAAAGTTAGTAAGGGGCAGAGACAGGATTTGAACCTAGGTCTGCATGATGCCAGGCCTTCATGCTATCCACGCGCTTCCCAACAAGCCTGCCTTGAACACTCACTGTGGGCCAGGCATGTGGCCCAGCCCAGTGAGACAATACCTGGCACATGACAGTTCCTCAATAAATTCTAGCTCTCATTAGGTATTAATATTAGTTTGACTCATTTCGTCCTCACAGCAACTCTGCAAGGGTAGATATTTCCAGACGAGAAAACTGAGGCTAGCAAGGTGGAGTGTCTTGCCTAAGATCCCCCAGCTTGTAAGTGGCAAGGCCGAGATTCAAACTCAGGCTGACTCCCCTTTTCTCATGTCAGCTAAGGTGCTTAGGTAGCAGAGGAATCCAATATTACCGCCTCAGTTTCTTCAGCTGAAGAACAGGAAGGTGTCTTTGGAAAAGGAGTCAACAGAGAGACCTTTAAAGGGCTGTCCTATGGAAAGGAGGCCAGTCTTGTCTGGGGGGCCCAGAGGACGGAGCTAGGACCAGTGGGGACACAAGGGGACCCATGTAAGGAAGGGCCTGCTAATCATTATTGTCCAGTAGTGGGATGGGCTGCTGCATAGCCAGTGAGCTCCCTGCTATTGGACGCGTTTAGGCAGGGATGCTGTGGTGTGGGAGACCGCAAGAATCAAGTTCTGAGGGTTTCGCTGGTGCTAGGAACAATGCGGGGGCTCTGGGTCTTGTTCCACAGAACTGCCCGCTTGCTCAGCCTGTCTTCTCTGGGGGTCTTGAAATAGAGGAGCGAGGCTGAGTAACCAGCTCTGAAACAGCCCCCAGTGCTCCGAGGAGAATTCCCTGGCTCCTCACTTCTTTTACTCCACTCCATGCTTCAGCCTTACCACCCTTTCAGACCTTCTTTCTGGACTCCCTGCCTCCAGCTTTGCCCTGCCTCATGCAAATAGGACCATACCCTTTCCCTGCTTAAAACCCCGTCATGGGGGCCGGCCCGGTGGCGCAAGCGGTATGTCCGCGTGCTCCGCTGCGGTGGCCCGGGGTTTGCCGGTTCGGATCGCTGGTATCCCCGGCGCGCACCGACGCACCGCTTGGCAAGCCATGCTGTGGCGGCGTCCCATATAAAATGGAGGAAGATGGGCATGGATGTTAGCCTAGGGCCAGTCTTTCTCAGCAAAAAAAAAAAAAAAAAAGGAGGACGATTGGCAGATGTTAGCACAGGGCTGATCTTCCTCACAAAAAAAAAAAAAAAGAAAGAAAGAAAGAAAGAAAGAAAAAACCCTGTCATGGCTCCCCATTGCCCTCAGATGGCTCACAGCATGCACGACCCGGTCCTGCTTTCCTCTCCAGCTTCTTCTCTCTGCCCCTCTGCCTCACATTCAACCCTCAGCCGTGTGACCTCATTTCTGGTCTCCTCTCCCTTGCACATGCTGTTCCTTCTTCCTGGAACGCTTTGCCCAACCCTTACTCATCCTGCAGGTCTCAGCTTCAGCGGCACCTCCTCCAGCAGGCCCCTCTTCTCTGAGTTCCTGCAAGTCCCCTCTTGTCCTAGCCCAGCCCTCAGCACATGTGCTGTGACTGCCTGGTCACTGTCAACTCTTTGATGGAGACCTGGGAGGCAGCAGTTGTTGTTAATCTCAGTGCTAGCACGTGGTAGGCACTGAGTAGGGATTTGTCAGGTGAGTGACTGAGTGAGGGAGGGAGCAGGGAGCACAGTGGGGCTGTCTTGGAGGAGAGTGGAGAAGAAGGGGGGTCTTCTGGCCCAGCCCTCCCCCACTCCACAGATAATGTCACCTTTTCTTCCTATGGGACTTGCCCCAAAAGTCAACACTTCTCTGGGCTGAGTTGGGGGAGGCTGGGTTGAACAAACATAGCTTTCCCCACCTGACCACCCCACCCCTGTTCAATTCTTGGCATTTGACTCCAGCTCAAGGTTAAAGAATTCCAGAGCTGAGAAGGTGCCTTAGGAACCCCGTGGTATATTGGTGAGGAGACTGAGACCACTCAGAGCAGAGAAGGGTCTTGCCCAAGATCACACTTAATTCCACACTATTTGGCTAGTAAATTCCTGGGGCAGAGAAAAGACTTGCACTGGGAAGTTGAGTATTTGTTTTGGGAACCAGAAAATGTTCAAGTGGCTCAGCCACCTCCCCCAGTCCCATGAGCGTGAGGGAAAGCTGGCTGAAGGACAAGGGCAAGTGGCACTTTGTCTGCCCACCCCGGCCAGCTTGAGTCCAGCAGCCCTCCTCTGCCTCACAGTCGGGACCACCCAAGCCCCCCACTCTCCTCCCCTTCTGGGTCTTGGGTTGGCAGTAGGGTCAGAGGAGCCCAGGGTCCAGGAAAGTGGCAGAGACAAGGGGCAAGCATCTACTTACTGCACTGGTGGGCAGCAGTGGAGAAGTTGCAGGGCGGCTGCATGCCCATCAGTGGGGTGTCGGGGCCTCAGCTCAGGAGGGGTGGAGGTGACAGGTGCTCAAGGCCTTCCCAGGGCATTCTCTTCCTGAAAGGGAGGGTGCAGGCTGTAGTCACACCCTGGAGCAATGAGGTTGCAGCCAACTGTTGCAGCAGGGTCCCTCCGCAGAATGGGGGTCAGGAAAATCAGGCTTCCAGGAGGCCCCAAGTTCAAACATCCCTTATTGTATTAAACTTATGCTGTAGAAGACTCTTGAACAACATGGGAAAATGCTCTCAATCTGTTATTAAGAGGGAAAAAAACAGGCTATGGAACAATACGAGAGTATGTTCCAATTTTTGTAAATAAACATACTCATATGGAAAAAAAGACTGTAAACCTTATCATCAAAACACTAGCAGTGGTTATCTCTGAACAGTGGCTGATGGGTGATTTTTACTTTGCGTGTCTTGATTGTATTTTCCAAATATTTTACAATGAGTATGTTATAAAAAAAAAAATTTACTTTGGAAACCAGCTTTTTTTTTTTTTTTTTTTTGCTGAGGAAGATTCACCCTGAGCTAACATCTGTTGCCAATCTTCCTCTTTTTGCTTGAGGAAGATTCGCTCTGAGCTAACTACTGTGCCAATCTTCCTCTATTTCGTATGTGGGTTGCTGCCACAGCGTGGCCACCAGTGAGTGGTGTAGGTCCGCACCCGGGAACTGAACCCAGGCTGCTGAAGCAGAGTGCGCCTAACTTAATCCCTAGGCCAGGGGGCCAGCCCCAAAAAGCAACATATTTTTAATGAGCAAACTTTGACCAACAATTCCATTTGTAGGAATTTACTCCACAGAACACATAGAAAGATGAAGAATGATCACATTTTTGGTAAAAGAAAATTCTATTTTTGTTTATGCATAAGCAAAAATGCCTGGAAGCTACCTGCATCAAGCTGTTAACAGCTGTTGACTTCTGGGAGCGGCATGAGGGGACTTTCTGCTTTATAGTCTTACATTTATTTGAATTGTTTTTTTACAATGAGCATAAGTTATTTTAAAATTTAAACAAAAATGCAAACAATCACATAACATTCTTAGTCTTTGCTGGCTCTCCCTGGTTCTCTCTGCACAGAATCTGGCTGGGGGTGGTCAGTGGGCTCACTCTGGGGCTCAGTTTCCATCCGAGCATCTTCAGGAAGGAGCTATCTCTGATCTCCAAAATCCCTCCCAACTTGGAGGTGGGGTGGTTTTGTGATTCCAGCTTTGACACTAGCTAGTTCCAGCCAGCAAACATTTTCTGAGGCCCTCTCAGCACCCAGCAGGCAGAACCAGGGGCCATGATCCTGCCTAAGGATGCTCCCAGTCTAGTAGTACTGGGAGACCCAAAGTGCTGAGGGGCCCAGAGCACTGAGTTCTGCTGGACCTGAACAACTGGGACAGCTTCGCCTTCAGTGGGACATGAAGGATGAGTAAGATTCCAATGGGAAGAAAAAGTAAGACAAGGGCATTCCAGGAGGGGGATGAGTATTACAAAAGCAGAGGTGTTAAGGACAAAATAAGCTTAACACTCTCCATTTGGGATCCTAATATTCTGACTGCTCTCATTCTAACCTTACATGCACAGTCTTTTCCTCCTCCGAGGAAGCCCCTGGAAACAGAGAGGCTGTGTTGTCGCCATTAGCCTGTGTTGGGGTGTTCGTGAGGCGGAGCAAGGGCTGAAGGCTGGGCCAAGGGTAGGACTTAGGTCGGCTCAGTGCATGGGAGCCACCGCCATTTCTAGCCGGGTTTGTGCCTACACAGTAACAGCTGCTGTAATAGTGCTGCCTGTGTAGAGTCATAAGAAGCCCCCTCTCACTTCCTATGCCCCCTATAATCTTTCCCCCACATGCTTGGTGTAGTGCCTGAAATCCCATCACTAGCCACTCTTTTGGAGTCGTTCCTATTATAAACATGCAAAGGTCGAAGAGGGGGCGGTATCTCAAACCACAAGCCAGTTACCCTGAGGAACACAGGAGGGTAAGTTTTGATGGAGGAATGAAAGGAATGGAGGAGGGCATTTCAGGAGTGTGACAGAGGAAGAAGGAGGGCAAAGGGGGTGGGCACTGTTGGGCAAACTCCATGAGGATGCCTCAAGCTAGAACATTCAAACCAGGGGTTACCCCATAGCCCAGGGCCACCCATCCGTCTTGCTTAACCAATGAGGAATGGACGCCTGTAAGGTGGAGACGAAGGGAGCTGTCCAGGGTCACTGGAGATTCAGGGACAGAGCTGGGTCCCACCCCAGGTTTAGCAGGTTCACCCAGGTTTTGACCCACAGCCCACCCTGTGAGATGCACACACCTCCAGCCGGTCCCTGCTTTTCCTGGGACCTCTTGGGGCCCTTATCTGCATCTCCCTTCTCCCAGTGGCAGGAACAGAGCTGCCAGGCCCCAGGACCCCGTTCCTGGTTTGTAGATCTGGCAGTTTGGACAGGGAGGGGCTTCGGCCTGGGTTTGCCGTGGGCAGAGGAAGCAGCCCCAGGGGCTCAGCCTACAGGGAGTGAGGGGGCAAAACTCCTTCTCTGGAAAAAAGATTCCAAAACCCCCAAACCACTCGAGGTCCCAGGGCTGACTCCAGTGCCAGGGAAGCAGGGGACCTCCTGGGCCATCACTCCCGGTGCTCTCACTTACCTGGGACTCCCTGTGGCTCCGGCAGCTGCCGGGTGGCTTTGTCCTTGCTGTGGCTGGTGCCGGCTCTGGACTCTGTTGCCAGCAAGGGAGGTACCTGCTGTGGGCAGGCACCGACTGGCTCTGCCCTGGAGGAGGGTCAGTTAGGGTCCAGGCCACGTCTCCCTTTCCCTTGGGGAGGAGGATGGAGGAAGGCACCCAGCTTTTGGTGCCTGGGGCTGTGGAGGCCCTGGCCACTCCCCTTCTCCTTCTGCTCAGGCTCCAGGTTCCCAGGGGGTGGGAGGAGGCACCAGAATCTACAGGGGGGAGATTAAAGGTTGCGCAAAAAGAGCTGATGGCTGGGAGTTGGGAGACCCGGGTTGGGCCTGGCTATGGCCCACAGGCTAGTGTCTCCCCATTTGGGTCTCAGTTTTCTTATCTGTAAAATGATGGGGTTGAGATCGGTGGTTTCTCAGCAGCCATCCTGGAGCCTGTGATGCTGACTGGCATGCTCAGACGGGCTATCTCCACCCAGAGAAGACTTCTTGACTCTGTCCCCTTTGTTCTTTCCTCCTCTCTGAGGAGCTGCAGTCCCAACTCTAAGGGCACCCCTACCCATGCTGATTTTCTTAGACATGGGGGTCCTTCTCCTTTGAGCACCTTCCTCCCCAGCCCTGCCCCTGCCCATTCCCAGCTGGCCCTCTCTGATCCTTTCCCTTGCCTGGGCAGGGGCCCTCTCAGCTGGCCATTCTCCCTCCCCTGTGTGCTGAGTGGGAGCCAGGACGCCTGGGTTCTGGTCTCGGCTCTGCCATGAGCTGTACGACCTTGAGCTAGAAACCAACCCTCTCTGGGCCTCAGGATTGGGCTGGAGGATCCTCCAGGCTCCTCAAGCATTCAGACTTGATCATATCCAGACCACAGTTTTGGGGAGCTCACCAGGACCCAGGCTTTGTGCCTCTGGCTCCAGCCTCTTGAGAGGACCTCCGTTGTCATGACCTCAGAGCAGGAAGCCCCTGCGCCTCTAGTCCAAAGTGTCAACTCTTCCCTCCTTCATCTAAGTCGTACAGCGAGTGGGGGGACATTTTGTAATAGTCAGAAATATGATAGAGCTGTCCAAATTTTGAAAGAAGATAGAAGACTGTTCTATTCTGTAACCAGGGTAAAAAAAAAAAAAACACATAATTTCATCCAGATAGAAAGGAAAAACCAGGACTTACAACTATGATATACAACCATGCACTGCAGCTTTGGGGAGGGAAAAAAAAGAGGATTGACAACAGATGTTAGCTCAGGGCGAATCTTCCCCTGCAAAAAAAAAAGGGGGGGAGAATGAGCACATTTCAAAATAAAAGTCTTTCTCCCCCTTCTCCTGCTAGTTTTTTGGAGGCTGTGCTTCCTGACTGCATATCTCTTTCTTTCTCTCTCTCTCTCTCTGTTTCTGCTCTGCTTCCCATCACCCCTTCTTCCCTTATGTGGTTCAGGATTCCCAGGGAGACTGGGTAGAATCATGGGTGTCCCAGAGTAGGGAGAAATGACCATGCCCTGGCGGGCAATGACAATTCAGCACCTTGGCCAGCACTCTATCCCTTCTCCCAACCCCACCAGTCTCCTAGCCCCCTGCCCTTAAGCCTGTGACATGGCCCCTTGCAACTGATCTCCTGGTGGAGTGTTTGGGGATGGTGAACAGACCTAGGACCAGGCAGGAGGGGAAGAAGCCAGGAATGCTGCCCAGGTGTGAGCAGTCAGCATCCCGGCATGGCCTCTCTGGCAGGAGAGAAGGCCTGCCCCCAGAGCCCCTGAGCTGAGCTCTGTGCTGCCAAGAGACCTTATCTCTATTGTTTTCTGTTCTTGCTGCCACCCCAGAGAGAAAGGCCCAGAGCTAATGGCCTTATTAGGTGCTGAGCGTCTCTGGGACCAACATTAGACTTACAGAATCCTGGATCATCAGATCCAGGACCTTGGCAATCAGTTAACTAGATCCCTAGCCCCTCCCCAATAGAGATGGGGAAACTGAGGCCCAGGGAGAGAGATGGACCTGCTCAGGGTCATATAGTGCCTTCCTCCACCCCTGGCCCTTGGAGACACATGAGGCTTGACTCACAATTGCACAATTCCACAATTGCGTGGAGCCTGAATTAAGCTCTCACTTTGAATCCCAGGAGGATCAACGCTCTGGTGGCTGCTGCCTGTCACTGAAGTGGTCCTCAACGTTGAGAAGCATTTCCAGGCAGGTCCAGTAAAGAGTCTGCCTTTAGCTTTGGATGGGCCTGGGTCTGATTTCCAGCTCTCCTGAGTACTGGCTGTGGGTCTCCTGGGAAGTAATGTTTCTCCACTCAAACACTGAGATAATGATACCAGCCTCATGGGCTTGTGTCAATGTTAGATAAGGTGCAAAGAGTGCCAGCACTTTGCCCGCTGACCACAAACGAGGATCTGAATGGGGTTATTGTTGTTCTATCCATTCTTTCTTGCTCTGGGTAAGATCTTTGCTGACCCCTCCTTCCTTCCCAAGGCTGGGCTGCCTCTGCCTCCTCTCTTACCTTACCTGTGTTAAATGTGGGGTTCCTGTGCAGTATCAGCCTGACAACCCCAGATTCTTCCATTCAGGAATTCTCTGGACATTTCATCCCTCTTGGAGGTGCCCTGATTTCCCAGAGTCCTCTGTGGGATATGCAAATTAGGCCCCTATGGTTACTCCCAGACACTTGGAAACTGGGAGTGAAGACCAGGGAGTGGCCAGCATTTCTTGGACCTGGAGGCTGAGTGGGGGAAGGGGCAGGAAGGACCGTGGAGGGGGTGCTTCTCCCCCAGAGGACAGATCCACTGAGCAAAGATGGAGGGGCATGGCTTTAGGGCAGCCACAGGGATCTGAGAGCACAGGGCAGGGTGGGGGGTTTGGGGATACTCTAGACTCAGAATCACCCCCCAACTTCTCTGTAAACTGGGTGCTCTCCATCAGCCAATTGGAGACATTTCTCTCTGCCCCTGCCAACAGCCCCTCCCAATCCTTGTTCCTGTGCCTCTTCCTAGAACCCCAACAAGTCAATGACTGGGATGGTCCCCTCCCTTCTCTCCCCACCTCCAGGTATAGGTGAAGATCCACCTGGTGCCTCAGAGAGCATCCAGTCTAACCTCCATCAGTCTGCAGGTGAGGAGACTGAGGAAAGGACCTTCAGGGCACAAAATGAGTCAACACAGTTAGACTAGGCCCAGGACTCGTTTCCCAGGCTGCTGCACTGCTCACCTGAGGGGGTCCCAGTGGCCTCTCCACTTACAGTGCGCACAGCCTGTGTGTCCACGTGCAGGGCCCTGCCTGACTCCTGGCCAGGCTGCTTCTCCATCAGTCAGAGGTGGGACGGACCTCCTTCTACACAGCAGACCTGGGGACCTTTCTGGCCTAGGTGGTCACACACCCCACACAAGGCGCAAGGAGGAAGATAGGCTTCTTAGGCTTAAAGCCAGCCCAGAGGTTCGGAAAACTCTTACAGTTCCCGGCACTGACTCCAGGAGGCAGCTGGAATTAGAGGCAGGGCCTCCCTAAGTGCACTTCTCTTTGCAGCTTCCCAATAAATCATGTGAGATTGGTGTTATTATCCCCATTTTCCGTGTGGGAAAACTGAGGCCCAGAAAGCTTAAGTCATTTCTCTAAAGTCACACAGTGATGGAGCCTGGATTCAAGCCCAGGTCTGTGGGATTCTAGAGACCAGGCTCTTGCCACTGTCTCATGAGCTCCCCTGAGCTCCCAAGGCTAGCATCACCCCCTTCTCCAGGCAGTCTTCCCTGGCTAGTAAGTTGTAATGTGACTGCTAGCTTTAGAACTCAGTTCTAATCCAAGCTCCATCACTTACCAGTGTGGGACATGGGACTGTGGGCAAGCCACGTCCTCCCTCTGAACCTCACTTTCCCACGTCTGTAAAATGGGCATAATACTATCTACCCAGTAGTGTTGCTTTGTGAATTAGCCATGCTAATGTAGGTACACTGCCTGGGACAGAAGAGGGGGGCCTTTCTGTTTGTGAAAATGAATGAAACTGACCACTGATGTCCTGTAACTTTAATTTAATACAAATTCATCATAACTCACAAAATGGGCAACATTTAAAATAAAAATACTGCTGGGGGTGGCCCAGATTCTGGTAGATGAAGGGGTGGGGTGAGACTGAGGACTCCTCTTGCCCAAAGGAGGCCCCATTGAGCAGCGGTCGTGAGGTAGGAGCCCCCGAAGTTCAGCCAGTCTGGCTCCTTTAGGATGGGTGTGGTCAGAGACCCCAAATTCAGAATCTAGGCCCCAGGTCTAGAAGGAAAAACCAGGCCAGAGGGACGTGTCAGCTCACCCCTCGGGCTCTCGTCCCTGGGCAGGGACAGAGCCAGAGAGCAGGATACCTGGAGGCTCTGCTGCTTCAGAGCCAAGGCCGGGAGGTGGACGCCTGCGGCAAAAACCGTGGATGGGCTTGTTCAACATCCATTCTTACTTCCTTCTAGTGGGTGAGGCTGGAAGGAAGAAAACTATGTTTCTCAGACTCCCTTGCAGCCAACGTTCTGGATCTGATTTAAGTTTTTCCAAACAGAATCCCTCCTAGAGATTTGGATTTGGGAACTGAATGGCGTGGGAGAGAGGCAGGCCTCAGGACAGCCACTTGCTGGCATGGACTAGTGGAGGGAGCACAGTTCTGTAGTCAACAGCTTCCTGATGCAGTGGCTTCCTGCAGACGGGAGCAGAGTTCCTGGTGGCTGGGAGCTGTTCCTGGAAACTCAGCAAAGAGTCTGCTCCTCCTGCCCTTCCAATGAATTTGCAAAGCCATCAGGGACCTGGTAATAAATCCTGTCTAATTAAACTAGCTAAAGCCACTCTTGTTTTCTGCAATGGGATCCTGAGATAGATACCAAGACTGATGAGAGGTCCCAGCCAACAGCCCGTCCCAGTGCTCAGGGCCTCACTAAAACAATTACTTCCCGTACCCTCCCGCATCCTAGCCTGGTCACAGAGGCCTGGCTGGACCCTTATCCAAGCTGTTAGGGACCTCCATCGTCTAGTGACGTTTGTCCTCCAGCGGCCTTTAGGCTACTGGGCTCTGCATCAGCCTCGGGGTGTGCCTTCATCCTGCCTTTAGACCTGTGCGCAGGAAGGTGGTGGCAGTGACTGTAACATGTGGGCTCAGCTACTGGGTGCCTTCTGCAGCCAGAGCAACAACTTTACCCTCAGATAAGTGGAAAAGCAGGAACCATAAGGCTCTTGGTCTGGAGGTGGAAGGAGAGGGTGTTTCTCAGGTAACCCGAGGACTAGCTACAGCCTGTGTCCACTGTGGGCTGGGGTCAAGTGTAAAATAGCCCATCACTAGCTTGGTCAGGGGCAAGTCTTAGGCCTGGGAGCATAAGAGGGTACTGTGTATCTTTCAGGCTGCCAACTGCTGGTGACACTCTGACACATCCTGAGGTCAGGGCATGTGGGCAAGAGGGAGACATAGGAAGGCTGTCCCCTGCCCCTGAGAGGATGGGGATGAGGGTTGGGCAGGGGCTGCCCTGAGAAGAAGCCACGTCACATCCTCGGACCAAAGCTGCAACCCCATCCAAGTCAGAGCTGCAGAACATCAGTGCTGGAAGAGAGTTTAGGAATCATGGAGCACTACCTCCATTTCACAGACGGGGAAATGGAGGCTGAAGGGTAAACATCTGGCCTGAGATCTCACGGTGGCCAAGCTGGGCCGGAGTCCAGGCCTCCCGTCTCCCGGGCGTCTCCAGGGCGTCTCCCGGGTGGGCTCTTGCTGGGGGCCATGGCCCAGGGCCTGCGGTCTGCCTCTGCCGCACTAGATGCGCACCGTGTTGATTCGCAACGGCTGCACATTCTTGCCGTTGGCGTGGCTCTGCCCGGGGCTGAAGTAGGAGCAGAGCTTGCCGGGGAACTTCTCCCGGAAGGTGTAGAGCCAGGACATGTCGTCGGCGTTGTAGAAGATGAGCAGGCCTTGGTCGTAGTCCAGGAAGACGCCCACCTTGTCAAGCTTGTCGCGGACGTTCAGCCGCGTCCAGGGCTCGGTGCAGGCGCTGTACTGGTTGCCGTCGTGCATGACGATGCAGTAAAAGCCGCGGCTGGGCTGGATCTGGATGCTGCCCTTGCGGCTTGCGGCCTCGTGCGCCAGCCCGATCACCCACTGGGTCTTCTCGGCCACCACCACCTCCCAGTAGTGGACGCCGCCACTGAAGGCCTCGGAGCCCAGCACCGACACCTCCACGTCAAAGCGCTTCGGTGAGTCCTGCAGCGGCTGTGGGTGCAAGTTGCCATAGGCCACGATGGTGCAGTCATCAGACAGGATCAGGCGCTGGTGGGCGGTGCCCGGGTCCAGGGTCAGGGCGGCTGGCACTACGGAGGGAGGAGGAGGGAGAGAAGATGAGTGGAGAAAAGACTACGGACCCCCTGAGCGCTGGGTTCTGGTTGGTCCCCAGGAGGCTGCGTGATGCTGAATACAAGCCTGCCCTTTCTGGGCATCAGCTTCCTTCTCCATAAAATGAAAGCGTGATGGCTAAGGTCCTTCCAGATTTAAACTTGGCTGCAGGGGACAACAGCTATGGCTGTTCACTGCTGACGCTCAGGGCAAGGCGCACAGTGGGCACTCCACAAAAGCTTGTTGAATAAACCAGAATGAGGTCCAGGATTAGAGAATTTCCGAGCTGGGAAGGAGCTTAAAGATTATCCAGGTGCTGGATAATCGCCCTCGGGGGTGATGCGGAAATGTGTGGGGGTATTTAGTTGTCTCAATAGATGGGATGCTAAATGCCCTGAACGAAATGTACATGGTGGTCCCCTGCCCCCCCGCCCCCAAAGATTTTCAAATGTTGCACCAGACATTCATGTGGATGAAAAACTTTTTTTTTCCTGCTGAGGAAGATTCACCCTGAGCTAACATCTGTTGCCATTCTTCCTCTCTTTGTACGTGAGCTGCCATCACAGCCTGGCCACTGACAGATGAGTGGCGTAGGTGTGCGCCCAGGAACCAAACCCTGGACCGCTGAAGCGGAGCACGCCAAACTTAACCACTAGGCTGCCGGGGCTGGCCCGAAAAATCTTTTTTATAATGACCTGAAACTACAACTTAACTCCATTTTATGTATATTCGTGAAATTATTTTTGTACAGTTTTAATGTATACTGAATATTCTGGAATGTAACCACAATGTAAACTGAGGGAAGACTGAATTCGTTTTGTTTGGAACTTCACTGAAAATTGTTCACTCTTTTGGAAACTACATCTCTAAGAACGCTGCCACTGACTGATCTAACCTACCTGTTTTGGACTACATTTGAGGCAGAATGGTGTTCTACCTACGGCGTGAGACCTGACTACTTCATTGTATTTTCCAGTGTGGTTGTGAGTGAGCACGTACATATGAACATACACAATATTTTATTATAAGAATTCCCTTCATATTATAGTCAGAGTATGTATATATATGTACATATACATACATATACACTTGAAATTGTGAAAAGGTTGTATTATCTTTGAGACATTACGAATTATCTGTTACGAAAAGTAGACGACGGGTCTGAAAAAGTTGAAAACTGCTGATTCCAGGCCAACTCTCCCATTTGATATAAGGGGAAACTAAGACCCAGAGAGGCAACAAGCCTCATCTCAGGTCACCAGCAAACATTGGTAGACCCAGGATGAATCAAGGCCATGTGCAATCCAGCCACAGCCGGCCTACCTCTCACTCGCCAGCCCCCACCCCATTTAGGCCCAAAGCCTTTGCTCAGACTGTTCCCTCCACCACTTCCTCTCTCCCTGTTCAATCACCCCCACGAGGCTCAATTCCAGGGCTCATCCTGTGGGAAGCCTTCCTGGTTGCCCAGCCGGTGGGCTCACTCTTTCCTCTGAGATTCCTTAGCTTTGTTTGTGCCCTCTCGCCATATGGGGTATAGTCTTCTGTGCCCACATCCTACCAGGAGGGCAAAGACTGTGTACTATCCCACTAGGCTCTATCTCATGTGCCCAGTGCCCAGCACAGGGCCTGCATGGGGAAGGTTTCCAGAAAGGCTCACCGAATTAAACTGACCCAGCTTGTGTTGCTCTCTGACCCAGCACAGGCTGGGTCACCCGGCTCTGGGCTGGCCACACTGGCTTAGCAGGTCTGGCGGTCAGTCTCAGGAACTCCTGTCAAGGCCTCTGTTTACTCTTCCTCCCTGAGGAAGCTGAAGCCCAACCAGAAGAAGGGGGAACCTGGAACTGGCCCTCCTGAGCCTGGATGACCATTTCCAGGCCACAGCAAGACAGAGGGGAGGCAAGACGAGAAGAAGGAATCCCGTCACAGTTCCTTCAAACGAAGAAAGGACTTCATCGGGCTCTCTGGTACTTTCCTTATCTAGTGGAGCAGGCCCATGATTACACTTGGCTGGAGAATTACCCACTACTTCAATCCCCTCTGTTGGCTGCGTACATGCACAGAAATAATATGTCTCAGTGATGGCGACTGTCCCCAACAGGGAGCAACAGCCAGTCCCTGAACCGTGCTTCTGTTCATACATCCACTAACAAAGCTGACCGTTGACATATCAGGCTCCTTCCACGAGCTCTGTTCAGGAGCAAATTGATTTTGCATTTTATACTCTTCTTTCCTGCTCTTGGAACTCAGAGGGTTGTATGGAAACAATTAGCCCTGTGAATAGAGGGGTCAGTGGAAACACAATTCTCTACCCAGGGACACTGCAGAGGGGGAGCCACGAGAAGGAAGACACTGAATCAGTGGATGAACGTTTCACCCTGTCGTCTGACTGGTCACAGTGCGGCCTGTCAGAACTGGAAGGCGCCTGCCGCGTGGAATGTGGGAATTCCCACAGTGGGGTCAGGAGGTAAGGGGTGGAGGGGGGTGTAGGAAGCGTGTGTGTGTTGGGGGTTGGGGAGCTAGGAAGAGAAGAATCTAATCAGACACAGATGGGGCCACTCCGACTGGCCGTGGAATGTGGGTCATGCTCAAGCGTCCACAGCAGAGGGGCAGAGTAGGCACAACGCCAAGGTGCAGGCAGCAGAAGTTCTGAGTGCTACGTGGGAGCCTGTGTCTGCCATCTGAGGTGCCCAGGATGATTTGAGGAGACAAGCAACAGGCAGAAACTGCGGCTCGGGGCAGAAGGACCAGGAGAAGACCAGCACGGGGGCAGGGGGGCTCAGCCCCAGACTCTTAAGCCTATGTAGGGCAATGTGAGCCGCTTCCGGTGCCACTGATGAGTGGGGAGGGCGCTCTAGGAGGCAGTGAAGTGGGCTCTCAGTGGTTCTGAGGCTGGGCCAACAGAGATGAGCCTGCAGGAAGCAATTCTGACCACACTGAGTCCCAGCTCCGGGTCGGGTCGTGGACCCTTAGTGCTTGAAGCCCTGGAGACTGGACGAGGGCAGGGCCTGCCACTCACTGGGTGGGCCTAGAGGCGGGCCTGCCGCTCTTTGGGCAGGACTGACAGTGGAGGCGGGAATATGGGAGGGGCCTGATCCACAGGGGGCAGGGTCCAACCTTCCAGGGGGCGGGGCCTGTTTTCTTATTAGGCAGAGGGCGTGGCCTGAGTCTTAGGAGGGTTTACACCCCAAAGAGTGGGCTGAGGTCCACCTCCAGGGCCTCCCAGATCATCATAAACAGAGGTCCTGTCTTCCTGCCTCCCTCCTGCTGTCCCCGAGGCTAGGGCTGGCAGGAGTAACAGCCTTCAGACCCGAGAGAGACCCAGACCTGGTGGCAACACCTTTTCCCCCTCAGAAGTGTCCCTGTGAAGGGCCTGGCAATCCCTCCACCCATCCTTTATCCTCAGGAGAGGTGACTGGCCCAGCGAAACAGATCCAGTCCCCTGGGGTTCACTATTTTACAGGTCAGAGCTCTTTTCTAGGTCCCAAGACACTGTTTTATAAAAACAAAAAGCAGGCATGAGGCAGCCCGTCTGGTCTCCAGGTGTGTTCTCCGTCCATTTAAGGCTCTCTGAGGTCTTGAGGTCAAAAGGCATTCAGGAAGGAGCTGGGGAGGCAACGGAAATGTCTCCTGGCCATCATCGGTCACACACTGCAGCGGCCCAAGCAGCAGAGAAACCCTCCCTGGGCACGGCCCAGTGCCATCACTGGGCAGCAAGTGGCTGGTGCCTCTTTGTTCTCAAAGACAGCGGCCTTGAGGCCTGACAGGCCTGGAAATACCATTAGCTCTTCCCTCTGGCTAGGGCTTTAAAAAATCTGGCCCCTCAGGGCTCCCACCTACTCAGGCCCTCTGCTGCACAGGGCTGGCTTTGCAAAAACATTTTCACACCTCCCAGCTCATGGGACACCATAGCAGCCCCAGGAGCACAAATTATTGTACCCAGTTTTCAGAAGAGGAAACTGAGGCTCCAAAGAAGTGGCTTGCTCAAGGTGCCACTTGGGGTGGAAGCAGAGCTGGAACTTGAATGAAGCTCTTTCTACACCGTGTTCCCTCCCTCACATGGCCCCAGAAAGCCCGTTCAGCAAGACTGAGGGCCCATCTGATGATTCATGACAGTAACAAACAGGTATCGGGTACTCACTAAGTTCCAGGATGATTATCACAAATAAATAATTTTATTTAATTCTCACACCTGCCCATCTGTTTTACAGATGCAGAAACAGGCTCAGAGAGGGCAGCGATTTGCCCTGGGTCACACAGCTAGGCAGTAAACATGCCGGAACCCAAAATGATTGGCTTCAGATAAGCAGGGGGAGGCGAGAGAGCAGCCCAGGAGAGGGAGGGGGTAGGAGCAAAGGGAGCAGTGTCTGGTGTCCTCGAGACAATGGTCACCTGACCTGCCTGGGGAGGAAGTCTGTGCCTGGGAGCTGGGGCGTCAAGCCAGGCAGATGGTGGAGGGTTTCCAGTGTCAGCTGAGGGGTGGGGTAGGGGGATGGGGGCGGGGGAGAGTGGGGGTTCCAGAGCAGGGGAGCGACAGGTGCTAACTGGCGTCACAGGTGACCCACTGGGAAGCCTGAGCTGGAGGGGGGCAGGCAGGAAGCTGCTAGAATCCATGGGCTAGGTCCCGGGGGGCACCTGCCCCCCATCTGGACATAAGGGCCTTGGTGCCGGCAGAGGAGCCAGAGTGACTTCACAGGCCCTACAGACAAAGAAAGGGGCCCGGCTAACTAGGTCACTGTTAGCCGAACTCCCCACGGGCCTCTGTCCTTGGCAGGATGTTCGGGGCTCAAGTACTGCTCCCTCAGCCCCTCTCCCACAGGCAGCTTCTCTGGGGGGGTGGTTCTCAGCTGGGGCGATGTGCCTCCCAGCGGACACTTGGCAATGTCTGGAGACATTTGTGGTCATCACACCAGGGATGCTGCTAAACATCCTACAAGCACAGGACAGCCCCCTACAACAAGGAATTATCCAGCCCCAAATGTCATTAGTGCTGAGGTTGAGGAACCCCGTCCTGGGGCCATCAGCAAGTCCCCACATGCATTTGCTTTCTTGTGAGGGAGGCAAGAAGGGGACACTAGCATCCCTATTTTACAGAGTTGGAAACTGGGGCTCAGAGGAGGAAGTGACTTGTCCAAGGAGGTGCAGCAAGTTCCTTCATTCAGAAAATATTTATTGAGCACCTACTTTATGGCACTATTCTAGTAGCAGAACTGAGACTAAGACTCATTCATTTCTTTATTTATTCATCAACAAACTTACTGTGCTGGCTGCTGGATATATAGCGATAGATCAGACCCAGCCCTTGATCCCTCAGAACTCATGGTCTAATGACAGAGATAGCCATACAGACATTGACAAAACAGTGAGACCAGGAAAGCCCTACCTGGAGAAATCCAGGAAGCCCTCCCAGAGGAGGTGTTTATAAACTAAGATGCAAAGGAGAGTAGGAGTTAGTCATCAAAGATTGAGGTTTGTGTACAGGGTTCTAGGCAAAGGGAACAACATGTGTAAAAGTGTGCAGGAGGGAGATAGGGTTCATTTAAGACCTGAAGATGGTTCAGCGTGGCTGCGTGCGATGTGGAGGGGAGAAGGAGAGAATGGCAGGCCCAGATCTCGTAGGGCTTTGACTGTCAGGCTGAGGTGCCCGGATTGCCTCTTTGAGCTGTGACAGGGATGTAGCAGGTGGCAGCTGAGACAGATAGAGCTCCTGAGACCATCTGCCTGAGGGGCCTCCCTGGGTCAGCGGCAGGGGAAGGAACAGGACCCTTGGACGTGCTTCTTGCCTCCTTCATTTATGCTGCTTCACCCACGTGTGGCCCTCGCCCTGCTGGGTCCCAGTGTGGAGGTCCCTCCAAGGCTGGGAGCACACGGAGACCCCCACCCCATGAGGATAGCCCAGAGCCCCACCCAATCTGCTGGAAAATGGGCCCTTCCCCAAAACTACTGCCCCGTTTGTCAGTGAGGGCACAGAGCCAGATTGAAGATGCTAGGAGGTGTCCCTTCACTTCCGTGAAATTGGTAATGACGTATCAAATGAGACCTTCTGTCACCTATGGGGGAGGCCCTTTCCCCACCTCTGTCCAGAATTCACACTCAGAGCTTGTCCTCAGCCCCTCTCCATCCCTACCCGGAAGGCCCAGTCATGAACATCCTGAGATCATTCATGCCTCTGCACTCCCCACCGTCTGTGCAGTTCCCAACACTGGGGACTGTCTGGAGGCGCCTCCAGGCCCCACTCTTCCCTGAGTGGCAAAGCCCGCAGCTTTCAGTTCAAACATCACCTGTTCAGCGCTTTCCTGGCCCCTCCCCTGCCCCTTCCAGAGCCTCCTGTCGCCCCTCTGGGCTCCCACGGCAGTAAGTCCCTCGTCATAGCCCTTCTCCTGCTGGACTGTCAGGGTCTATTTACCTGTCTGTCTCCCTTGACCCCTGAAAGAGCCTCGAGTGACTTTCACTGTTTGTCGATGGACAGAATGAATCCGGACAGGTGGAAAGAGCTCCGACTGCTGTGTGACCTTGGGGAATCAGTGAGCCTCTCTGATCCTCGGTCTCCCCAGCAGCCTGCCTGGGTTGTTTGGGTCACAGAATGGCTGGTTAGCTTAGCAGGAAAGGGCACAGGCTCTGGGGTCTGACACATCTGGGTTTAAATCCCGGCTGTACCTTTTACAGGTTGTGACCCTGGACAAGTTCCTAACAGCTCAGCGCCTCAGTTTCCTCATCTTAAAAAATGAGGATAACAGTAGTGCCTACCTCTTAGGCAGCATTCCCCTCCATATCTTTGTCCCGCCTCTAAAGGACATCACGCCTGACTCAGGAACACACAAAGTTCCCTGTCGCCAATAAGCTCGAATCTGATGGCTTTGTGGGTTGTGTGATTCCAGGAAGGCACTGGTTTCCCATCCAGGGTCTACTAACTCTACTGGACACCCACTCAGACTCTCTCCTCTCTCGGCGAACCTCCCATTTCCTCCTCTCGCCCGTCCTCACCTCACTGACGACTTTGGTTCCTACCTCGCTGGGAAAGGTGCAGCCGTCACAAGAGAATTCCCACGAGCTCCCACTACCCGCCTCTGCTTCAGTGCCATTATTCTACCTTCTCTGGGCTCCCAGCACAGGCAGCAGCAGATCCCACTCCTGGAGTCACTCCGGCAGCTCTCTCCCCTTCATCCCCATTCTGCCTTCTTCTATGGATCTTTCCCATCACCCCACCAATATGCTGCTATTTCTTCTATCTTAAACAAACAGCTGCTACCACATTCTCTCTCCTTCCCTTAAATAACATTCCTCGAAAGCATTGTCTCCACTTCCTCTCCTCCATGCTCTCTTGGACGGCCTCAATCAGACTTTTGCCCCCATCACTCCACCAAAGCAGATATTGTCAAGGGCACCAGAGACCTCCGTGTTGCTGGACCTGGAGACCAGTCAGTTCTGGGCTCTCCCACACTTGGCTCGGCAGCCTTTGCCACCATTAGCCACTCTGTCCCCTTGGAAACGCCTCTATTGGCTTCCAGGATATACCCAGGTTTCCCTCCCACTTCTCTGGTGGCTCCTTCTCCATCTCCTTGGCTGGGTGCCCCTCCTGCCCTTGACTTCTAGCAGTGCCAGGGCTCCAACTGTTAGAGCGGCCCTCTCTCTCTTCTGTCGACCCTCACTCCCAGGTGATCTCATCCGGGCTCATTAAATACCGTCCACATGCAGATCACACCCGCCCTGACCTTCCTCCTGTACCGCAGCCCTGTAAGTCCAGCAGCCTTCTCCACATCAGCACTGAGACATCTGATCGGCATCGCAAACCTCACGTGCACACAGCTCCATCCTTCTAGTCACCTCGGCCAAAACTGTAATCTTCTTTGTCTTCTTTCTCTCACATCTGTGATCTACTTAATTAGCAAATCCTATTGGCTCTCCCTTCAAAGTATAGCCTAAATCCCATCACCTCTCACCACCTCCACTCTGCTCCAAGCCACCATCACCTCTCACCTGGATTACTGCGGTAGTCTCCAACCCAGTTTCCCAGCCTCCACCCTCTACCTCCTTCATTCTATTCTCGACACAGTAGCCAGAGGGATCCTTTAAAAAATTAAGCCAGCTCATGTCACTTCACTGCCCCAAACCCTCCAATGGCTCCCATCCCAGTCAGTGTAAAATTTAAAGTTCTCAGCCTACAGTCCCTCATGGTCTGGCCACTGCTACCTCCCCGACTCCTCACCTCCACTCTCCCTCTCACTCATTCCACTCCAGCCCCACTAGCCTCCTTACTGTTCTTTGAACATGCTGGGCTTGCTCCTGCCTTAGGGCCTTTGCACTTGCTACTCCCACAGGCAGGAACACTCTTCCCTCACATATCTACATGGCTCACTCTCCTTCTTCCTTTAGGTCTTTACTGCCATGTCTACTTCTCAGTGAGGTCTTCTCACTGGATCCCCTGTCTAAAATCTCTACCCTACTTCAACCTCCCCAGCCCTCTTCCTTATCCTTTATCCCCATCTAATAAACTATGTATTTTGCTGATTTACTTTGTTTTCTTTCTCTCTCACACCCCAGGATGTAAGATCCACGAGGGCAGGGATTTTTGCTGTTTTGCTCACTGCCATATCTCCAGCACCTAGAACAGTGTCTGGTGTGAGAGAGGTGCTCAATATACACCATACGTATAGAATGAATGAGTGAGCGGCCCAGGGCCTCAGTCTCTTCATCTGGAGAGTGGGTGCACTGATGGATCCTCTCTCACGGGGTTGTATGAGGATTCTCTGAGCTGAGTGACTGTGCAGGTGCCCAGCAAGACCCTCTCCTCATCCCTCAGCCCTGACCCCAAGCTGTGTGTAGAGCAGGGGGCTGGGCTGGGACGTGACCCACCTGGCTCCGAGCCGTGATAACCTTGCCTCTTCCGGGGCCCTCTCGGTGGTGGGCGGCGGGGCCTTACCTGGGTGGATGTCCTGGAACAGAGACTTCCAGATGGTGTACTGCAGGGGGCCTGTGTACTTGGAGGTCGGGAAGTCTTCGTACGTCAGGTTGGTCTCGTGGATTTTCCCTTTGAGCCTGGAGGGGGCGCAAGAGAGCAGGCTGCACTGCGGGCTGCATTCCTGTCCCAGTACTGGGGGCCCTACAGCCACCTTCAGGGGGGCTGACAAAGGGTGAGGTCACGCCTGTGAAGTCTGCCACACCAGATTCAGGCTCTCTAGCTTTCACCTCAGTGTCCTCATCTTTAAAATGGGTCCTATGATAGCACCTGCCTTCCTGGCTCATTGTGAGGACTGCATGGTACAACGTATGTAAAGTGCTTAGCACAGTGCTTGGCTCATGGTCAACACCAAATACATGCTGTTAACTATCAGTATTGATCATCAACCAACCAATGATAAAGCGCTATTATTATTAAAGGCGCTATGGGACCAGAGAGACCTGCGCTGGAATCCTGGCTCCCCCACATCCTAGATGAGGGGCCTTGGCCAAGTGGTCTAGCTTCTCTGGGCCTCAGTTTCTACATGTGTGAATGAGGATGACAGTCGTAACTACCTCCAAGGGGGCTAGTCGGGTTACAATAATATAAATATTATTATTTATCATATATCATACCAATGTTATTATAAATAATATATAATATAAATAACACATATTTGCAATATAATATATTGTATCATAACTCAAGTAATATACTATGTGACTATAAATATTATATATATAATAATATAAACACATAAAGCCTTTAGCCCAGGCTCTGGCTCATAGCAGACGTCCTGTAAACGTTTGATGAAGATTTGCGTGAATGAAATCTCTGCTAACCACCCACCTGCCTCCATTCCCACCACCCCGCAGGGCCAGGGAGGGGAGATCCGCCTGGGAAGGCCCCTGGCAGGCAAGCACGTACCGCTCAGACAGGGAGGCCATCCCGGCCAGGAAGGTGTGCCGGTCGGTTTCCGCCAGGCGCTCCTGCAGGATCTGGGCCCCCTCCTGCACCTTGCGCAGCTGCTGGCTGTAGCGCTGGACTTTCTGCTCGATGTCGGTCAGCGTGCGGGCCGTGTCGGCCTCCAGCTCCTCCAGCATGGCCTTCTGCCGCTCGCGCAGCAGCCGGTGCAGCCGCTCAAAGGCCTCGCCGATGGTGGTCCGCAGGCTTTTGGTGGAAGACTGTGGGGACAGTCAGCAGGGGTTATGGCAGGGAGAGCAGATCTGGCGATCCCCGGGTGAGAGGAGGAAACCGAGAGCTGTAGCACGCCAAGAGGAAAGGGTGGAAAAGGACACGCTTGGTGGGGGAATGGTACACGCGTGCAAAAGCATGGTGGCATGAAAGGACTGGCGTGGCCAGGGACAGCAGATAGTCCCTTGTGCCCTGTTAGGAAACTAATGAAATGGTCCGGGTGAGACAATGGGGCTTGAGCGAGAGGAGCAGCAGAGAGACACGGCTTGAAAGACATTTAGGGGGGAGCCTCATTGCCCCTGGTGACTGACTGGCTGTAGGGGTGCAGGAGAGAAAAGTGTGAGGATGCTGCCCAGATTTCTGGAACAAGAGCTGGAGGTTAAAGCCACTATCAGAGGAGGCAAGCGTGGACTCGCGTGGTTCTCTCTGCCCCTGCGGGGACTGCCAGGCCCAGGAGGGGCTGAGTGGTGAAGGGCACAGGCTTCGGTGCCCAACAGCCTGGGTAAGAATCCTAGCTCTGGGTCTCCCGCTGTGGCAGCCTCGGCCGCCTAATACCTCTGAAGCTTAGTTTTCTCATCTGTGACAAGGTAACCCAACTACACTGCAGGGTCACGGTGAAGATTAAATGAGGGAATGTTCACAAAACGCAGGGCATCGTCTGAGGTGCAGAGAAAGAGCTTGGTTATTAAAAGGCATCAATTCTAACAGGCACGTCCTAGAAGTCTTCACGGAGAGACGGCTTCTGAGCCAGGGCCTGAAGGATGGGCAGGGTGTCAGCTGGGGGTGAGCGGAACAGGCAGAGGGAACAGCACGAGTCAGGACGGCCCAGGGTACAGAAGCACGGCCAGGCGGCAGCAGCGTGTGGGGCCTGCCTCTGCAATTTTACTTTGTGGGCTTCTGGCTGGGAGTTCATGAAGTCAGGGACCCCGCTGTGTTCAGTGCCCAGGGCTCTGTGGGAGGCTTGACAAAGGCTCAATTAGGGCCTGCTCCCCACCCCCCGATCCGTCGTCGCGGCTGCCGGCCTGCAGGAAGAGCTGTTGGCAGTGGGCCAGCCTCCCTGCGCATGCCCACCCAGAGCGCCAGGCAGACAAAGGGGGTGGGGGAGAGACTGGGGATGAACAACCAGGCTGCCTGTGGCCTCCGCGAGCCCCTCGCCCAGGGAGGGCTGAGGCTCCTGCAACGGGAGGTCACAGATGGGGAAGATGGGGCCTGCCCTTCCTGTACCATCTGCCACTGTCCCCCAAAGGCCCCCAGACCCCAGGGCCACCCCTCTGGCTCCTCCTCGACCACTCTGCAGCAGTGTTTGGCCCTCTGGCCCCTCTCTACTAATTGAAAATACTGGTTTGCGTCCCACCTCTGTGGCTGTTCCCTCTGCCATTCATGTTCCAGGCTAGCTCCTCCCATCCTCACCCTGCCTGGCCTCCCTCGTCGTCAACTCCCACTGCTTTGAGGATGGCTCCCTATCGGCAGCCTTGCATGTGTCCTGAGCACCACGCTCTTCTTTCCAACTGCCCCCTCCACACGTCCCCCTGGGGTCCCACAGGCCCTCCAGCTCACTCAGTCCACAAGCCAACTCCATGTCTTGGCCAACAAACTCGCTGCCAGAGCGATCCTTCTAATGTGCAAACGGTCTCAGCCCATCCCGCGGTTAGGAACCTTTCTTCGTTCTTTAACAACTAATAAAATGCCTAATTCCTTAGCCTGGCACTCAAAGTCCTCAATCTGATCCCAACTACCTCCCTAGTGCCACTGTATTGTAATTCTACCTGCCTAGAATGACATGTCCCACCCCCACCCCAAACAAACCCTTTATTCAACTGGCAAACTCCTACTCATCCTGCAAGACCCAGATTGAAAGCTACCTCCTCTGTAACACCTTCCCTAACTTTTTCAGGCAGTTAAATAGTTAAACGTTCCCAGAGCATTTTGTAAATACTCTTGATACACTGTCACACATTTTATGTGGCTCCCTGGCTAATGGATGAAGCCCTCCTGGGTAGGAATGGCATCTTCCTCAGCCCTGCACCCGCCGTGCCCATCCCAAGGCCTGGCACAAGGCTGGCAGAAAGGAACTGCTTGAAAGGAGAAGGAGGGAAGGGTCTTGCCCAAGACTGCTCTGCAGAGATGGGTGCAGACTCCATCTTCTTTCCAGGGTGGGGGCCCAGTGTCCCCAGGACCAAGTATGTCCCCGACGTGTCCTCTGGACCTACCTGGCTTGCTGACCACAAGGCCCTAGATCTTGCTGAGGATCCCAGCATGAGGCTGGAATATGCACTAGGTTATCACAGGACTGGACAGTACGTTCCTAATTAGCCACTTATTAGCTGCAGGGCCTCAGGCTGGTCCCTCAAACTCTCTGTACCTCAGTTTCCTTGCCAATAAAATGGAGATAACAACAGTCCCTACCCCAAAAGGTGTTTTTCCCCCTACTCATTTGTTCTTACAACTATTTATTGTGTAGGAGGCACTGTGCTAGGTTCTGGGGAGTCCCACCCTCACGGAGGTGACATTCTGTGGGGTTCAGCAAGACCATGCATGGGAAACACATTCTTAGCACAGAGAAAGGTTCAGCTCAGGTGGTGTGGCCCGTTTACTATAGTTCTTTCTAGGGCAGAGTCACCCCCATCCCACCCCCAATCCCTTTGGTACCAAGGCTGGGAAAGCAGCCCCCACCCCAGCCCGCCACATCCCTGGGAACACACTGGAGCTTGGAGGAGCTGGGCCATTTCAGAAAATCACCCTGCCAAGAATGCGTCACTCCGTCAGGGCCGACCAAGGAAAACACTGGGCTGGGGAGGGAGATCAGACAGGCCCTCAGGCCGGGCCATTGGAGGGGTAGGCGCTGCAGGAAAGCCGAGTCAGGCACCAGGTGAAATACGACCTCCAAAGCATTCGTAGGCATTTCTTGTATAAACACCCCAGTCCAGACAGGAAGCAGAGCTCAGGAACTGGAGGGGGAGGCGGCCCCACAGGACCCCCCAGAGGTAGACAGATGGACAGGAAAGCAGGGGAGGAAGAGGTCAGCGGAGAAAAACAATGGGGGGTGGAGAAAAGGGAATGCTAGGGAGAAGAAACAGACCATAATATTCCCCTCTCATCCAGATAGAGGCTTCCATTTGCTTCTCTTCACCTCAGAGGGTGCCGAGTCACCAGGAAGATGGGGAAACTGAGGCTGTGAGAAGCAAATAGCCAGAATCCTGTGACTGTTTCTCATCTGGCGCCCGCTGAGGGTCCTACCCAGAGGCACTCCAGAATGTTCTCTGAAGAAATGTTTGTCATGACCTCCCTGAGACCCCACACGGGTTGGTGGCTGAGCTGGGGCACAAATCTGGATCTCCACTGGCCTCTCTGGGCCCCAGGGTGACCTTCAGAGACCCAGAGCATTCCTAAGGCTCTGCTCCAGCTGCTGCTGGCCGAGCACCATGCTAACACGTGGAGCCAGTCTGAAATCTCCGCAGAGCTGAGCAGCCGGGCCTGGGTCCCCAGTTCTTGGTCCCAGAAAGACAGGGCAGAAATCAGAGCAAAGCTTCTCCAGTTAGTAAGATGTCTGTGGCGGGGACTTACAGGGAGCCCCTTGGAAGTGCGCTAGGAACCACCACTTCACGGCTGGAAGGAGCCTGGCAGGGCCCGCACTGTCGAGATGGGAAGACCGAGGGCCGGGAAAAGTATGCAGTTTACCCAAAGTCACACAGCGAGGTAGTGGCTGGATCAGAACCTGTGCTTTCCTCACGGGTCAAGAAAAAAGGCTTTTCTTTTCAAACCATGGTAGCCAGAGAGCGCAGGGTTTGGCCCTACTTTTCAGAGTCCATATCCCATGGCCTGAGCTTAAGACGAGAGATGATACCAGGGCTGGGCCACAAACCATCAGGAGGGTGGGCTCCTCAGGCAAGGAGTGTGTTTAATAAGGAGAGACGAAAGAGATACTTGGTACATCCTCCCAGCCCTGCAGGACGCCAGGGTTCCGGAGGGTCTCTGTTCCTACCTCAGTTTCCACCCAGAGCTGGAAGGGAGAAAGGGCCCCACCCGTGTTTTGGCACTAGCCCAAATCCTTGCCCTCTGTCCCCTTGGCGTGGGACCCGCCCCACCCACCTTCACGAAGCCCCAGCCTCGGCTCCACCCCCAGCAGGCCCCGCCCCCTTCTTCCTAGCGGGCCCCGTCCCCGCGCCCAGGGTAGGCTCACCTTGGTCTCCGCCAGCTGTCGCTTGAGCAGCTGCAGCGCCTCCGTGTGCTCCCGCTCGCTGTCCTGAAGGGCCTGAAGCTGCTCCTTCAGCTCCCTCTGGAACAACACAAGGCCGGGATGGGGCACTCCGTGGTGACGTGGAGCCCAGGCCTGGCGGCTGCCGGTGCATCCCACAACCTGGCCCAGCACCCTCCTCCCGTCACAGCTCAACCACCACCAAGTCCTGAAGGTCTGGCTCCTAAGTACCTCTCATCTTTTCATCCTTCATCTGGAGTTTTGTGTCCTAGGAGCTCTGGTCTCTCTGTCTCCAATCTATCTCCGCATGCACTCTGCCCCACCCTGATCTGCTGGCCAGGACTCCTTGCTGAGAATCCTCCCATGGGAACCAAGGCTGTACCACTGTCCATCGCAACGACAAACTGCCAGCATTCCCTGAGCCCTTCCAGTGGGCTAGGCACTGTTCTCAGCCCTTTGCTGGTATCGGTTCATTTGATCCTCTCAATAACCCCAAGGTAGGCACTATTATTATCCCCATTTTCAGATGGAGAAACCAGTATAGACAGGTCAAGAAACTGGCCCCAAAGGATACAGCTAAGCATGTCAGGGTAAGGCCAGAATTGGAACTCAGGCAGTCTGGTTCTGGAGACCATGACCCTGACACCAGATGACACGTTTTCTGCCATGATGACACCAGTGAACAACGACAACAAAAATCCATGACAGACAACATATAGTTCTGAATGAGGACAGGGTCAGTATGACTGAGTTTTCCTTTGCTTCAGGTTCCAACACACCTCAGCATGTCACTGCTAATGATCGTGTCTTTATTTAAAAATTTGATACTTCGTTCATCCTGAGATTTTTTGCATTAGTTGTGACTTTTAACAATTGCATTAAATATTCATCTCGATGACTGAGTTTTGGGGTGCCTGCTTCAATCTTGCACCTGAAGCAACCACCTCACTCCCTCACCCTAGTCCCATCCCTGTCCCCACCATCCTTGTCCCCTCACTCCCATCCAGCCAAAGTGGCCTTCTCCTCTTCCTCCGTCACTCTGGGCTTGTGTCAGCCTTGTGACTTGGCACTTGCTGTTCCTCTGGCTGGTGCGCTCCACTCTCCGATTTTCTCTCAGTGATACCTTTGTATTATTAATTTATCAACTCAGATGCTGCCTCTCAGAGAGGTCTTGCCTGACCACCCCAGGTACAGTAGCATCCCTTACACCCTGTGTCACATGCCCTGTTTCCTGATCTTCACAGCACCTTCCGCCATTTCTGAGATGATCTTGCTCATTTATTTGGTGGTATGTTTATTGCTCGTCTCCTCCACTAAAAGGTGAATGTCATGAGGGCAGGTATCTTGTCTGGCTTGTTCATTGTTCTATCCCCAGTGCCTACAATAGTGCTTAGCACACAGTAGGGCCTCCATAATTATTTGTCAAATGAAGGAATGGGTGTGGAGGCGGGTGTCCCCTAGTACAGGGTCCAGCGGTCTGCACTTATGGGGCATTTGGCCCATAGTATCATAGCTAGTTGTTCCGTCTGTCCTTCCTCCATCCCCATACTAGCCCATGAGTCCTCCAGGGTGGGCCCCTATGGTTCCCTCTCCACATCCCCTGCTCCCATCAACGGCCCAGCACTGAGATGGGGCTCAAGGAAGTTTGTGAATGAATTTCCATGGAAACGGCCTCTGAGCAGGGCCTGGGTTCCCCAGTCAGCCTGGGCTGTGAGTGATGCCAGGGAGCTGACTTACCTGTTCACTCACCTCCCACCCACTTATTCATCCGTCAGAGCAGGGAGGGCCCTCAGAAGACATCTAGTCCGACTAATTTTATAGACTAGGTAGCAACCTGGGAAAATGGTCATGAAGACATGCGAAGGGAAGAACGCAGAAAACAAAATTATCTTTGCTTACTATCCCTTATTCATGCCACGAATATTTATTGAAGAACTATTATGTACCAGGCACTGTTGAGGCACCGGGGGTATGGTAGAGAACCAGACAGACACAGTCCTTGCCTACAGGAATCTTCCAGTCTAGTGGGGAAGACAGATAGTAAACAAGGACAATAAGAAAAGAACCAGATAATTACTGATTATAGTCTGTGCTCTAGAGAAAATAATGCAGTGTGGGATGGACAGGGAATTTAGGTAGGGTGGTCAGGGAAGGCTTCTCTGAGGAGGTAACACCTGAGATGACAGCTGAAGGATGAGGAGGAGCCAGCCGTGAAAATAAGAGTTAGATAGAAAAAGAAGAACAGCTTGTTTTGTGCGAGTAGAGAGCCTGCATAGACAGAATGATTGGAGCTCTGGTTGCCATCTCAGGCCATATGGCAACCATAAGGACGGAAGTCACAATCTAAAACCAGGGAAGTAGAAGCAAGGAGCCCGGGTCCCTGATTAACTGGGGTAGCCACACCATCAGTGGACTCAGTTATGTGCTAGGAGGCTTAGCCTTCTGGGGGAAATAAAAGCCCTAATTTATAGTGTTTGCCAATTTCCGTGGTATAAGTGCTCCAACCAAAGATGATTTCAAGCTATCAACGTGAGGTCACTAGACACAGAGCTGGGAAGAGATTTGCACAATCAGCTCAGTGACCAGTGCAAGTGGCCAGCACAGCACACCCTGGAGTCCTTTCCTATAGACTTGTTTTACATGAGAGAGAAATACACCCCCATTGAATTTCAGCTACTTGAGTCAGGTCTCTATTACTAACAGCTGAAAGTCATTCCTAATGGATTCACATGCATCTGGGTCATTGGAGCAGACGAACCTCGTTCACCGAGGAATGCAGAATGATTGCTCCTCAGCCGTCCCTGATGGCCTGGGGTCTGTCCAGCTTGGGACACAGTGTGGCTAAGACGCAGATGTTTGAGGCGATGGGCCAAGTGCTACAATCCTCCCCCTTGGTGGTCCTCGTGGGTCCATGAAAGACCCAGCCACCAGGCAGCTCTTCTGATTCTCTGAGAAAACTGCCCTGGAGGCCGCGTTCCTCACATTGCACAGAGCACCCAAGGGACTTGGACCAATTCCTCCTTGCTTTCAAGGCCAGGGAACAAGGAGAGCAGGCCTGCCCGTTCCTCCTGGGCTCTGGAAGCAATGGAACACGCATTTGCCCGTTCCACAAACGTGCTGAGGCCTCCTTGGGCCCCACCTGGTGCTGTGTCAGTGACAGGGATGAGGGACAACACGTCCCAACCTGTGATGCCTCAGGAGGGGTGCAGACAAGTTGGGAGGAAGACGGAGACACAGATATTAACATCAGTGAATGCTGGAAGAGTGTTAGGGGGTCCCAAACCTGCTCCTCCTCCCATGTTCCCCATCTCTGTGAAGGGCACCCCCAGCCCCCACCGCCATCCAAGCCAGAAATCTGGGAGTCATCCTTGTCACTGTCCCCCCACCAATCCAATCGGTCATCAGGTTCACCCTGGAATTTGTTCTCTCCTCTCTACACCCACTGCCCCTGGCTTGGGTTTCATCACTTCTTTTCTGGACTGTGGCCCCAGGCTCCTCTTTGCCTCTCACACTCCAAGTGCCCCACAGAGCAGGTGGAATGATTGTTCTAAGGGAGAGATCTGTCCATGCATCTGTCGGCCCCCCTCGCCCCCTGTAGGATTTCACATTGTCTAGGAAGAAAGGAAGCGCCAGGCCCTTCACCACTGGCCCCAAACTTCTCCAGCCTTATCTTTTGGTCCAGACCTACACTGTCCAATATGGTAGCCACCAGCCACTGCTTTTAAATTAAAATGAATTAAAACTAAATAAAATTGAAAATTCCATTCCTCAGTTGTACCAACTGCACTCAGCTGCACATTTCAGGTGCTCAATAGCCACATGCGACGAGTGGCTACTGCACCAGACACACAGATGCAGAACACTTCCATTATCCCAGAAGGTTCTATTGGACAGTGCTACTCCAGACACACTAAGCATCTTGCAGTGCTCTCCTCCAGGCCTTTGCACACGCTATTCCCTTTGTCTGGAATGCTCACCCACATGTTTTTCTCCACTTGTTAGACTCAAACTCATCTCTTAAGACCTCAATCAAATGTCACCTCCATATCCCAAACTCTCCATGCTGCCCTCAGACACTGCATATGGCACACTGCATTTTAATTGCAAGGTTACTTGTCAGTCTCCCCCACGAGATTGTGGGCTCTGATGGCAGGGACTGAGTCTGATAGATTTTCACACTCTCAGTACCTAGGAAGGGCCAGGCAAACAGTGACCTCCGTAAGAGTCTGCAGAATAAATCAGCCCAGGGAAGAGGCTGGGCTGGGTCAGAGCTCACCTCTGAAAGGGAGGGAGGGCAGAGAGGGCCCCAAGCAGCTCCCCACAGGAGGGCTACCCAGCCTGAGGGAACAGCTAACTTGGGAAAACCAAACCCTATAACCCACAGAGCAGGACTGGGAGGCAGCCTGAGCTCTGTCTCCTCCTTCCCCCATCCCCCAGGGTCTCCTTCCAGGCCTGGGATCAGACAGACCTGGGTGAGGAGGCTGGCTCTGCTACCCACTAGTTGTGTAACCTTGCACCCTAACCTCTCTGTGCCCCAGTCCCTCATCTGTGAAATGAGGATAACAATACCGCCTAAGGTTGGGAGGGTGAAATGAGATAACAGTAAAAAGTGTTTAGCCTCATAGGGCAGAGCTTGGCATATGCTGGGTGCTCAGGAGACGGAGTGGCCACCATGTCCCACATGAGGCTTCTTGGTCACTTCTCCATGTTATCACCCCTCGCTGTGTCCAGGCCCCTCCCTGCCTCCTCAGATGGCCAGAGCAAGAAGGGGCCCCAGGGACCATCTGGTCCAACCCCCTGGATTTCTAGAACAGAAAACTGAGGTCCAAGAAAAGGGACTGACTGGCCCATGGCCACAGAGCTTGACAGAGGAGAACCAACCAGAAAATTTACTCCCAGCAGAGGTCAGACAGGAAACAGAAGCTGTTGATAAACTCCTAATGATAGAGCTAACCAGGAGGAAGGACATTGGCAATGCCAGAGGCTCAGAACCAGAAGGGCTGGAGGTAGCATGGTATGGGTGTGAATTTCACAGGTGTCAGGTCACCTAATTCTCACAACAACATCACGAGGTTAGTGCCTTTATCATCTCCATCTCACACAGGGGGAAATGGAGGCTCAGAGAGGTCAGGCAGCTTGCCTAAGGTCACACAGCTCATACAAGGCAGAGATAGGGCTCTGAGTGACTCCAAAAGCCATGCTGGAAACCACTCGGCCACTGTGCCTCCTGCTCAGTTCAATACAGTAATCGTGTCTGGGCACCATGGTCACACTTTGTGCCAGCCACTCAGGGGGCTGTCGACACAGTTCTTGCCCTCAAGGAGCGTGCTGTTAGATGGAGAGACAGAAACATGAATAGGTAGACTATAAGGAGAACAGGATAAACCTGGAGGGACTGCCAAGGATCCGACCCACCCCTGGTTATGTTTGTGACACCCTCCCTCCACCTCAGTTTCCAAATCTGTAAAATGCAGCTAATGGCAACACGAGCTCTGTGACTGTCATAAGGATTAGACGACTTAATTGACGGCCTGACATGATGCACAGGACGCGCTCAGTCGCTCCTAGTTGTTGTCATTATCATCATAATAATCACAATATGTGAAATAGGGACTCAGAACTGAGCTTCCAGGAGAGGGTTGACTTCTGATGGAAGGACCAGGGAAGATGGGTGGGCAGAGTTCCTTCAAGTCTCTGGGGTGGGGCCAGAGCATTCCAGGTGCAGAGAACTAGTTCAGCAGGGGCACACGTGGTGTGTACAGGAAGTGGGGGGCAGCTGGGGTTGGCCGGAGCCAGGTATGTGAAGGTGGGTGGAGTCACAAGCTGGAAAGGCCAGTGGAGCTGGCTGGGGTGAGGGTGGGGGGTGGAGGAGGCCTTGAAGGTCAGCCTGGGGGAGCTGGACTCTGCAGGGCCCCATCAGAGCTGGGGCAAGGCAGGAAGAGGGGACGGGAGGGACGCACCTCAGAGGGCAGAGCCACGGCTCCCTCTTCCTCTGGAGGGGGTGAGGCAGAGTCAGGGCTGGTGCAGACCTGAGCAGCAATTATGCAGCTACGTCAGCTGAGAGGCTCTGGGCCTCCCATAGGTCTAAAGATGCCAGGACTGGGGCTGCAGCTGTGGGAGGACAGAGAGCCAGGGCTAACACGTCCCCAAGGTCAGACCTCCCCTCCTGTGAGGCCACCCCTCTCCCGGCCCTGAGGACAAAGCTGCTGCAGGAAGCCAGCTCGCCCTGGCTTCAGGGACCTTTCTCACCTCCCTCACCAGGCAGTGCTGCCCAGTGGAGACAGCATGAACTCTGGTGTCAGAAAAACCTGGGCTCTAATCCCAGCTGCATGACCTAGGGCAGATCACTTCTTCCTGCCTCTCAGAGCCTGATCTGTAAAATGGGGATAAGAGGCACTCACGAGGTTGTGATGAGGTTAAACGAGATGACCCCTACGAAAAGGCCCAGCATGACGCCGGCACACACTAGGCTCTCAAGGCCCTCTCCCCTTCTCCATGCCCTGGTACTGCTCTCTCTTCCCCTCTCTGACCCAAGGATGCCAGAAATCTTAACACAGCAAACTGAACTTCCTCTCCTTTCTTCCAAATCCCTCTTCAACCCCTGATGCTCCTGCTCCCCCCGACAGACTTGAACTCTTGTATGCCTTCTCCATCTTTGAGCCCCACCCCTCCCTGTCCACTCTGAGCCTCACAGACTGGCAACACTCCCTGGCTGGCTCCTGCCTCCAGGCTCTCTCAACAGTCCAACCTGCACACTGCCCCGTAACGCAGACCTGGCCAGACCACGCTCGCCTGCTCAAACCTGTTCCTGGCTCCCCAGCATCTTCAGGATCAAGTCCAGGGTCCTTGGGGTGGGCGGTGGTGCATTTCAAGCCCTTCCTGAGCTGGTCGATCCTCACTTTCTCATTCTCGCCTCCCCTCACACACCCTCTCCTCTGGCCACAACAAACCACCTGCTCACCTCCACGCCTGTTCCTGGTCAGACTCTGATAACCTGAGTGAGTTTCAGCTTCAGGGACACTTAGTGGTTGTGTAACCTTAGGCAGTTTCTGAACCTGTTTCCTCATTTGTAAAATGGGGCAATGAGACCCAACTCATAGGGTTGCTGTGAGGATTAATTGAGAGAGAGGGAAAGAAAAGAGAGCAGGGGAGAGAACCACAGCATGGCCAGGGCTTGTTCCGTTCTCTCCTGGGCCCAGCACAGGGCCTGGCCTCAGTAGCCACAGCAGGAATGCCAACTGAAGAAATTATTGAGTGAATCCCTGAATCCAAAATGGAACCCACCTGCAAACTCTCCACACCCACCCCACGTGTCCAAGCAGAGCTCCCAGTCCCCAAGGTAAATGATGCTGTGAAAACACCACTGGACTGAGAGTCTGGGAGCTGAGCTCTGGACCAACTTTGGGAAAGTCAGTATCCCCAGCAGGAAAGTGGGGAGGGGGGGAACTGGATGATTTCTGAGGTTCCTCCCCATTCAGATGCTGCCTGAGGTAGTTAGGGTACTGGTGAGGAGGGTGAGTTCTGAGCCAGAGAGACTCGAGTCTGAATCCCAACTCTGCCTCCTCCTTGCAGTGTGATCTTGGGCAAGTAACTGAACCTCTCAGCCTCAGTGTCCTCATCTGTGAGATGGTGCTGGTCCTAGTCCCACTCAGGGAAGAGGGAAAGGAAAAAGGGCTGTTGTGAGAATTCATGCCATAACAGCACCTGGCACAGAGCAAGTGCCCAATAAACTTTGGCTATTGTTTTTTATAATGGTTATTATTTCCCCTGTTGTCATTCCCTGCCAGATTCTTTGCTTTCTATAAAATAAATGTTCTGGGGCCCCCACATCAACTCTAAGTTTCTCCTCTGCTCAGCTAAGGTGTCTTGGATGAACAGGACATTCCTGGCTGCCCACAGACACCTGTGAAGAGGGAAGTGGAGATGCCACCAGCCAGCCCTTGGTTTGACTCAGCCAGTTTCGCCCCCATGGAGGCTGCTGTTTGCACATAAATCCTGCCCTCTCCGGGGAAAAGTAACAGCAGAGGCTGCTTCCCCAGGACATGGACAACCTGGCTGCCTCCCTGTCCACGGTACAAAATAAAGTGCCTTTACACATAAAGTTAACAGTCTTGTTCTTACGTCCGCTTCCCAGATTGGGAAAGGGTGCAGAGAAGGCAGGACCTCCCACTCAGTTGGAAGAACCGGAGGCAGGATTTGAACCCCGTCCCTGAACCCAGCTCTTTCCCCGTGTGGCTGCCTCAGTGTCTCTGGATCGCACCATGCCCAGCTTGTCAGGGCTCCCATCCAAGGCTGATCCAACACTGTCTCCCTTGGCGTGAAGGAGACCTTGGGAAAGGCTCCAATGGTCACATGAGGCCTGGAGGGGGTGGCTGGGACTGAATCCAACCCCTTCGCTAGAGATTAGGAAGCTGAGATGGCCGGAGAGCCGGTGCCAGGCCTGACCAAGATGACATCCAGCCACCTGCCCTCGGCGCATCAGCTGGCACAGACAGTGCCCTTAGTCTGACCCTGTGCTGAGTACTCAAAATACAAAGACAGGCAGGGTGGGGGAGACACTACCGGCCCTCAGAGGCAGCTTGGAGGCTATGAGTGGCCTCATCAGACTGGCTTCAAATCCAGCCCCTGCCATTTACCAGCCCAGCGACCAAACCAGTCACTGAATGCCTCTGATTCTTCATGTGTAAAAGGAGCAAATTAAATTACAGTACCCACTCGGCAGGGTGTTAGGAAGATGAAATGAGGTAATCCGAGAAACGTGCTTAGCACAGTCCTAGGCGTTGGGCTAGGGCTCAGTAAGCACTGCTGAGAAGCCCCAACCCCTTCTGAGATGGGACTCCCTCCCTCCCCTTTGCTGTGTCGTCCGGTGCTCAGCGGTGAAAAAAGGAAAAAGGAAGGGACACCAACACACACACACACACACACACACAATCACATGCTATTTACACAAGAAAAGTTCTGTAGAACTGTAAAGCAATTCTAACCATGTTTTTCTATGGGATGGGATTACGGGGGGATTTTAATTTTTACATTATATAGCTCTGTTTATTATATTAATTTTATAGTAAAAAATAAAGATGTTTTAAAATTGTTGCGTGCTCCAGGCACAGTATCAGGCACATCTGATACAGCATCCCTACCCCTTACAACATCCTCCCAGAAAGCTCCCCTTGTTATAGATGAGCAGGCGGAGGCTTAGAGAAGTGAAGAGACCTGACCAAGGACACACGGCTTATCAATGATGATGCCAGGATCTGACCCCAGTATTGGAATCTGGAGTACAGAGCAATTCTGCTTGGCAAGTCAGGGAAAGCTTCACGGCAGAGGTGATATTTGAGCTGAGCCTGGAAAGCTGAGTACGACTTCTCTTGGTCAGAGTTCTCCAGGGGTGATTTGGACCCCAGGGGACATCTGATGAAGTCTGGAGCCATTTTTAGTTGTTACAACTTGGAGGGTGAGTGCTACTGGTATCTAGTGGGTAGAGGCCAGGGATGCTGCTAAACAATGCACAGCACTGCCTCGCACAACAAAGACTTATCTGGCCCCAAATGTCAACAGTGCAGAGTACGATGTAACACACTAGAGCTGTCATTTATTGAGTGCTTACTAGGTGCCAAGTGCAGTACTAAGCTCTTGCAAGTGTCATCTTATTTAATCCTAACCCCATTGCTCCCATGCTGTCAGTGAGGGACCTGAGGCTCAGAGACGGTAAGTAACTTTCCTGGGGTCACACAGGCAGAAAACAGTAGGGGCCAGGATGGGAGCTGCCCAAGTACAAAGTCAGAGCTCTTAACCTTTCTGCTCTGCTGCCTCCAGGATTTACAATAAATGTAAAAGTTCCAGGTCAACTGCTAGGCGGGGTGTGAGGAGACTGGCTGAGCCCAGGCCCAGCATCGTCTGGCCTCGAGGCCTTGGGCAAGGTCCCCTCCCTCCTCCTCTCATTTCCCCATCTGTCAAGTGAAGGTTGCACCAGATGATCTCCAAGGCCCTGCCAGCTCTGCGTCTGTTATTCTCCAGGAGAGGGGCCCGAGTCCAGGCTCCCAGAGCCCTGGGGATGAACCGCCAGCTGCCAGGAGAGGAGGGGGTGTGACGGGCAGGCTCAGCCTCATTCCCAGTGCATAAGGAGCTAATGAGCCCTGCTTCCTCACCAGGAGGGAGAGGCAGGTGGGGGTGGGGAGTGGCTCGAACATCACCCAGGTGCTCACTTCTCCAATGGGGAGGGATGTTTCTCTGCCACCTTCTTGCCAAGCCCAAAGGAGGCAGCAAAGCAAGGCCTCCTTCTCAGGCAAGAGAGGCGAGTCTGGGCACTCACCCAGCTGGGCACATGAGTTCTCACAGGTAGAAGAAGCAAGGATGGGAGTGCATGCTGACCCAGCCCCATCCATGTGCCGGGCATCTCAAATAGCAGGTTCATCTCAGGTCAGCCTCAGGAAAATCCTGGTAGGAAAGAATCATCCTGACCCCAGTTTACAGATGAGAGCATCATGGCTTACCTGAAGTGACTTGCTGAGTTACACAGGCAGTGCTGAAGGAAGGTTTGGAACCCAAGTGGGTCTGACCCCAGGACAGTACACTAGAGGGTAAGTGAGTAGCAGTCCTGTTTTTCTTTTCACCCAAGAAGGAAAGTTTTTTTTTGGTGAGGAAGATTGGCCTAACATCTGTGCCAATCCTCCTTTATTTTGTATGTGGGACGCCGCCACAGCATGGCCTGATGAGCAGTGTGTAGGTCCAGACCCGGGATCCAAACCCACGAACCCTGGGCCACCAAAGGGTAGCATGTGAACTTAACCCCTATACCACTGGGCTGGCCCCATGAAAGTGTTTTTAATAACGTTTGGAGAAAATGTACGTTCAATTTCTCCTGCATTCCCCAGGACACAGAATAGACTGCAAAAACCCGAAACAATAATTCTGATTTCTTGGTTTGCAGTCAGAGGAAGCAAGGCTCGGTCGGCAGAGGCCTCTCCAGCTAGAAAGTCAGACAGAGAGAGGAGCGGGTGAGCGGCAGGGGAGGGGTCTGGCCAGGTCAGGCTGTGCTCTCTAGCCTGGCCCTCTCATTGTGTGGCTTTGGGTAAGTCCCATCACCTCTCCAGATCTCAGTCTCCACATCTATAGAATGAAGAGGCTGGCCAGATGGTTTCAGACAGAGTCCCTTCAAACTCTCACAACCTGCACCCAGTCCTCAAAGATTCTTTTCTCCTCCCTGTTTATGAGACTTCACAGATGGGGAGATGGGGACACCAGTGCCTGACACACAAGGGGCTCTGGGGGTGGAGGACCAACGCCAGCCTTGTGCAAGCTCGCAGAGCCCCCAGCCCTTGCTCACCCTCTGAGGGGGCCTCCATCCTCAGACAGCCAGAACAGGAAGGGAGTCAGTCATGATTTGGGGATGAAAGGGACAGGGAGGGGTGCTGGGGAACATGGGGCCATTTCTCCTGGGGCCAGTTCTCATCTCCATGGGCATCTGCTAGGTGCAGGCCGACTCACAGAGATTCACATATGGGGGGACCCCCTACAACACGGGAGAAAGGAGTTACTTAGCTCCTGCTTAAGCGTCTTGAGGGTCAGAATGCTCATTAGTTCCCAAGTTAGCCCACTGCATTTTCATAAAACGTTTGAGTCAAAAACCTTCTGCTTCCAACAACCTAAGTGTCCATCAACAGATGAATGAATAAAGGTGTGGTAGATATCAATGGAATACTACTCAGCCATAAAAAAGGATGAAATCTTGCCATTTGAGACCACATGGATGGACCTTGAGGATATTATGCTAAGTGAAATAAGTCAGACGGAGAAAGACAGATACCATATGCTTTCGTTCATGTGTGGAAGATAAATAAACACATAGATACGGAGAACAGATTGGTGGTTACCAGAGGGTAAGGGGGAGGGAGAAATGGGTCAAGAGTGTCAATTGTATGGTGATGGATGGTAACCAGATTTTGGTGTTGAGCATGCTGTAGCATACACAGAAGTTGAATTAAAATGTTCTCCACATGAAACATGTAATGTTATAGATCGATTTTAGCTCAATTAAAAAAAAAAACAACTTCGCTTCCAAAGGTTCCACAGTCTGGGGCCAGCTCAGGCCAGGGTCGGTCACTCATTTATTCATTCATTCCGCCTTCACTGGTGTATACTGTGGGCCAGCCCTTGTGCCAGGTTTGGGTCATAGATATGACGAATAAGAGGCTGTCCCTGTTCTGGGGAACTGTGTGCGAGACTGGGATTCCAAGGCCAGAGATGTGGGGCTGCTGGATTTAAATGGTTTAGCTTGAGAAAAAGATTCCAGGCTCAAGTAAGCTTGGGAACCATTTCATTAAATACAGTAAAATGGGTTTCTTTGCTATAAGATTTCTCCAAGCCTTTAATATGCAAATGCACACTTTGAATCCTCAGGGGATGGGGGGGATAGAGAATATAGTATATTTCCCAATATAGTTGATCTTGGAACACTTCTTTTTAAAACGTTACACTTATTAACAGTGAGCATTTGGGAAAATGCGGCTCTCATGCTATTTTTTTGGCCAGTGGAGCTTGGGGAAGGCTTACACAGAGAGGACGTTTGCACAGGGCCTTGAGGGTTGAGTAGGAGTTGGTCAGTGAAGATGGGAAGGTTTAAGGGAGACCAATTATAGTCCTAGGCTGACTATGCTCATGTTATCCTGCGTATACTGTTCCACTTAGTCCTCAAAGTTCCTGATGTGGGTGCCAAGGAGGTCATCAAAAGCCCCTGGAGACTCCTAGAGGTCCACCTGCTCCCTTTTCTCCAATCACCTCATTTCAGGGCTTTATTCTCCAAATCTCGAATCTTCAAGTCCTGGCCCCATTCTCAACATAGCCTCTACTCTGGTTTAAACCCAAAATGGTTCTTACAGTCTCTGGACTTGATCCCAGCCTTCACCCTTCACACACCCTAGCCTAGCCATTGGCTCCCAAATCCACCCTCTCGGTAGTTTGCTGACCCTAACTTAGACCCTCTGTTAGATTTAATCCTACCCACCCAGTACAATCTGGCCCTGGTACTGCCCCCAGGGTCCTGATGCACCTGATGGAGCCCCGCCACATGGTTGCCACCAAGCCTGCGAGAGCTGAGCTATTCCATATAGTTCTGACCCATCCTTGGATGGAGGCCCCCCCGCGCTGCCTAGCCCTGGCTGTGTTCCCGTCCCCATCTCTGTCTTTGTCCCTAATTCTGCCCTGAACCATTCTCATGCGGGCCCTGTCTACAGGTCCAGCCCTCAAGACCCCCTGACAGTGGCCCGGCCCTTGCCCAACTCTGATTCAGCCCCGTCCCCAACCCTGCCCCAGCCTGGTAACTGGTCCAGCTCTGATCTCTGTTGTCCACCCCACCGGTGACCTATCCCAATCGCGGACCCACCCCCACTTCAGGTCTACCTCGGACCCCGCCCAGTACAGACCGCCTAAGGCCCCGCCCCAACACCCCGCCCCCTTGCCGCGATCCCGCCCTGTCCCCGCCCCGTACTAATCTGATAGGGCCCTGACCCTGCCGGCGGCCCCGCCCCGAGACACTTCTGACTGGGCCCTGCCCACGGTCCAGCCCTGACCCCGCCCCTGGCCCGGCTCCGCCCCCTCCCCAGGCCGGCCGGGCCGCGCACCTGCAACTCCTCGAAGGCATCGTCGATGCCGGTGACCTGGTGCTGCTCGTGCAGCGCGGGCTCGTCGCAGAAGAAGCAGAGCAGCGCGCGGTCCGTGAGGCAGAAGAGCTTGACCTTGTCGTGCGCCTGGCAGGGTCGCGCGGCGCGGCGCGCGTTGAGGATGGCGTCCAGCGGGAAGGCGCTGTAGCGCTCCACGATGTTGGCCAGCTTGAGGCTGGGCGCGAGCGCGGGCTCGGGGAACGTGCGCCGGCACTCGGGGCAGTCGCGGGCGCCCTGCGCCTCCTGCCGCACCCAGTGCTCGGTGATGCAGCGGCGGCAGAAGTAGTGCTCGCAGCCCAGGCTCACCGGGTCCTGGTAGATGCTCAGACAGATGGAGCAGAGCAGCTCGTCCTTGAGGCTACATGCCATGGCGCCGGGGGCGGCGGGGAGGGGGGCCGGAGATGCAGGGGGGCGGCTGAGGGAGCGCGGCGCTGTCGGGGGCAGCACCGAGGGACGGGTGCGGGGAGCAGGCCTGGAGAGGCAGGAGTAGGAGCTACAGGAGAAGGAAGGGGGCTGTCCGGGAAGGGGGGCTGTTGAGCTGCCCTCGAAAAACTCGAAGAAGGGGTTCAGGGTAGAGACTACCCGGGATGCGAGCCCGGGAGGGTGGCTCAAGGTAGTGGGTGATCCGGAGCGATGGGTGCTGGAGGGAGGGGGCCGTGGGTGTCTGAGGGAAGGGTCTCCCGGCAAGGAGGTTCTAGAGGAAGGGACAGCCCGAAGGAATGGGTGGCTGGAGAAAGGGATCCAGGAGGGGGGCGGAGGCCTTGGGGGGGGTTGAACTCCCGGGATGGGTGCGGTGGGGGGAGGGGGAGAAGATAGGGATGGGGAAATCTAGGAGAGAGGGAAGCCTGGCGGAGCCGCACCGCGGCTGTGCCTGGCAGAGGAGCGGAGGGGTGCGAGCACGCTCAGCTGCCCGCTCCCGGCCCCAAGACCTTTCCCGGCGCGGCCCCTTACCCTCGCCAGCTCAGCGGCCACTGCTCCGGTCCGAGCGCAGCCTCTCAACCCGGAACCAGCCGAGCCCGAGCGGCCGGCGGCCGTGGTTCCCTCCCAGCCCCCGTGGGCGGGGCCCAAGCGACTCCGCCCCCGCGGCGGGCGGGGGGAGGAGGGGCGGGGCCTGGGCTCCAGCCTGAGGACCCCTTCCCCGCCCCCACTATTCTCCTTCTCCCAGGGGAGCGAAACCCAGCTGTTCCTTCAGGGTCTGCTCATGGAACAACATCTAGGTCTTAGGGTCCCTGCGGCGGGTGGGGGGCGGGGACAGCTAATTTAAGAGGATAACAGTAAACGTGGGGCATCTTTCTGGATCATCAACTTGAATACAGGGGAAAAATATTTTGTGTTAAAACAAACAAGGATATGTCGTGTAATCTGCATAGAATAAAACTTTTGCATAAAATATAAAGATAAAACTCGAGAAGTGCCCTGCTGGCTTAGAGCAAGTTCAAGACCCTCACACTCCTAATTCCTCTTCACTTTCTTAAGGAGAGCTTGGGGGAGAAGTTTGGACAGTCCTGGCCCTGGCTAACGTCTGACTCAAGGAGTTCTCTTCATTCAGCAAACATTTCTGGAGTGCTATATTTGGGGGGCGGGGGGGCGGGGGGGGCTGGAGCAGGAGAGAGGAAGAAAGAGTAATAGGAGACCTTGTCTCGTGTGCCAGATGGAGAGGGCGTAGGGATTTCTAGGTGGAGGGGACAGCATGTGCAGAAGCATGGAGGCGTGAAAGGGGAGGGCACATTTGGGGGAAGCGCAAGCAGTTCTGTACTATTGGAGGTGGGGTAGGGAAGGGGCTTGAGTGCTGAAGGTCATGGTAAAGGATTTTCTGAAGGCATTAGAGTTTCAAGCAGGGGCATCATCTGGTCTGATGTGGGTTTCAGGAAGTCAGGGAGATGCTCATTATACCATCAACAAGGTGAAGGCAGGGACCCTTTCCGATGTGTCTGCATATGCACAGTGCTTGGCACACAGAAAAAGTATGTAGCTGAATGACAGCAGCAAAGATGTGGATTGCAGGAAGAAATACTGGGCACCAGTTAGGTCACTGTTGTCATAGTGCCTGCGGGAGGTGAGACCTGAACTGGGGCCATGACTGGATCAGGAGAGAAGGCCAGGGTATTGAAAGTATAGACACTATGAAATTTTGTAATGAATTGGACATGGGGATGAGAGAGAAGGAGGCGTTGAGGGTGGCTCCCCAGTTTCTGGTTCCTCCAGAAATGTCTTCACTGGAGTTAAACTTTACTGAGGTACAATTGAAGAGACATTTCAAAGTTTACTCCTCTCCTGGTTACGTGTCCTCCATCACATCATCACCTGGTCCTGTGTCCCCATCATTGCCAGAAACAAGTTGGTTGCTTGTGCGACAGCCATTCCTCGAGTGTTCGTTGCAGTCAGAGCTCTGATTTGTTCAGGTGCCTCCTTCCCCATGTAACCAAGGGAAGGCTGACCCCAGCCCACTCCAGGAGTAAGTCCCATTTGGTTCAAGTCCATTGTGGTGGTTGTATTCCTCTTGCCAGTTGTGGTTTGGGCTTGGACGTGTGACACAGCTCTGATCTGAGAAACCAGAGGGGAAGGCTATGGTAGAAAGGGGCTTCTGGAAAGGTTCTCTTCACTTTCAGAAACAATCTGCCCCTTTTGCTGGGTGTGGATGTGTTTGGTGGCGATGCTTGGAATTGCAGCCACCTTGCTCCCAGTCTAAGGATGCAGCCAACAGGTGACTGAGGCCATGAGTGACCTAGAGAAGAGGAGCTGGTGCTCTGACGCAGAGCTTACACTTTTGGATATGTGAGATGGTCCATCTTATTGCTTAAGCAAGTTTAATAGTGGTGTGCTGTCACTTGGCAACCAAAAGAATCCCAAGTGATACACTGATATGTACTCCCAATATTTTTTTTTTTTTTTTTGTAAAGAGGGCAGGGTCTAAATTATTGAAGTATTTGAAGTGAAATGAAAAAAGTCTCAGTGATGGATGAAACAGTGGGCTTCATTTATCCAGCATGTAATCCATCCTCTTCTGTAGCAACATAGTAGCTGGAGAAATGGCTGGTCAGCTAGAGACACACTTTCCAGCTGCTCTTGAACGGAGTGTGGCTTTATGATTGAGTCCTTTCCAATAGAATATAAATAGAAACACTCATTAAGGCATTTACTGATATTGACTCTGGGCAGGCCTTGTGCAAGGGGTAGAATAAACTATGGCCCCTTAATCTCAAGGAGCTTGCGGTCTAGGGGGAAAACAATGAGAAATTTTTATCAAGCCCAGCAGGGTTTACTGAGCACTCTCACAGAAGTGTTTGGATCTGAGTCTCATAGCAATCTTAACCAGTACATATTATTTTCCCCATTTTATAGAGGAAAATACTGAGGCTCAGAGAAAGGAGATGTGGGGGAAATTGCTAAGTGTCCGCCAAAATCCCTTCTCCTCTTCGTCTATAGAAGCACAGTACCTGGAGAAATGGCTGGTCCGCTAGAGACTGCGCTTTCCAGCTGCTCTTGCAGCCGAGTGTGGCTTTGCGACTAAGTCCTTTCCGATGGAATGTAAATAGAAATAGTCCTTAAGGCAATGGGCTTTCGCTCTTCCGTGCTCCATTTCCTCTTCCCTCGAGTTGGAACACAGATGTGCCAGGGACCCGGCTTCAGTAATGCTTCAAAGGGACTGACGGAGCAAAGATAAGGAAGGAACCTGGGTCCTGAATGACTACATGGAGTGGAGCCACCCCCCAGTGTGGACCAGAGAGTGAGAAATAAACTTCCGCTTCTATGAGCCGTTGTATTGCAGCAGTTTGGCCTTCTTCACGCTGTTCTATAGCTGTTTTAGCACAGGCTCTGGTACTATTTTATGCTGTTGTCTAAATCCTTTCGGTAGCTAAGTTCCTCTTCATGTCCAGCTCCAGTCTCTTCCAAAGTGGATAGAACATGGTTTTCTTCGGCTGAAAGTCACAGTCTCTTTGACTTTTCACAATACTTTCCAGCTTTTAGTCTTTTCACCCTTGGAGCTGTTCTTCTCTTGACCTTTCTCCATCTCAGTTGACATGCAGAACACTACACTCACTCAAACTGTTGGTTATAATTAAGTTCGGCAAGTCGTTGCTCTTTCTGGATCTCTGCTTCCCCAGCCTGATATGGTTGAGGGGTCTGACCTAAGACTTGCAGATCCTGACTGCAGTGTATGCCACCTGCTTCCATTCATACTCTGAAAAATAACATCAGGAGTTTTTTTTTTGAAAGCTGCCCAAGAGATATTGTTGAGTGGAAAAACAAAACAAAGGAAGACCCAAACAGACACACAGACATGGACATGCACAGTCATACAATGCTCTCAGGCGTTATTTATACAGCAAAAACCTGTAGAATTCTGTAACAATTCTAACCATGTTTCTCTATGGGCTAGGATGGGGGGCGGGTTTTAACTTTTATATTGTATAGCTCTATTTGTTTATTATTTTATAATCAGAAAAAATAAAGATTTAGTTGATCTTCATTATTCATGGATTCCATATTTGCAAATTCACCTAATCCTAAAATTTGTAACTCCCAAATCACAATTTGAGGCACTTTCATGTCATTTGTGGACACACACATGCACAGAGTGGTGAAAATTTAGAGTCCCATGTTCCCAGCTGAGGTCGAACAAGGGGTCACTCTGCCTTCTTGTGTCAGCTCTCATACTGTAAACAAGTATCTTCTTCATGGGCTATTCAGTGCCATGATTTTCTTATTTTTGTTGGTGGATTTCGCTATTTTAAAATGGCTCCCAAGCGTAGCACTGAAGTGCTGTCTCGTGTTTCTAAGCGCAGGAAGGCTCTGACGTGCCTTAGGGAGAAAATATGGGTGTTTGATGAGCTTCGTTAAGGCATGAGTTATAGTGCTATTGGCTGTGAGTTCAATGTTAATGAATCAACAGTAAATATTAAATAAAGTGTCTTTAAACAGAAACACACATAAGACAAGGTTATGTATTGCTCCGTTGATGAAAATGTGGCCAGAGGCTCACAGGAACCGAACGCTGTGAACCGAACGCTGTATTTGCTTAAGGAGCAATGGTTCTGTATTCACCATTTCAGTCCTTGTAGGAACTTTATAGAACATAACCACTGTGAATAATGGAGTCAACTGTATTTAAAATTGTTATATGTAACAGCATCCACCAATACAAGGTACCAACGCCACGTCCCTTTCCATCCAGGTAACATTGGCTCAGGCCCGCTCATAGAGGGATGGGCAAGAGAATGAACAAGGAGCCACTCCCATGTGCCAGGCACTGGGCTAGGTGCTTCATGTCCATTGTTTTATTTAATCCTCACAAGAGCCTTCCAGACTTGACGTTTTTCTCCCCGTTTGCAGATGAGGAAACGGTGGCTCAGAGGGGTGAAATGGCCTGACTAAAGCCAGAGCAACTTAGTGGCACAGGCTCCTCCACCCCAACCTGCTGGAGAAGCTTCCCCTGTTGTGCAGCCTGGAGCTGGGCCAAATCTGGGCCCTCAGCTCCATCTAATGGTCTTTATAATCAGTCTAGCTAGGCCCCTTCTGTCAGTCCCTTCCCCACCATTCCAAACCTTTGCCTGTCTGCTCAAGCCCCGTAGACACACCCCTGCTCCTTTCTCAGTGGGGGATCTTGCCTCCCACTCCGTGAAGAAAGCAGAGCCCTTGAAGGGGGGTGGGCTTCTCAATTTCCAGTTTCCTTCAACCTGTCAACTTATCTATAGAAACGCCTCAAGTCCTTTGTGAAATGAGGCTGAATGTAAAATAAACAAATGGATGAAGTCAATGCGTTTATAACTTTATTCATCCTCACCGCCTTTCCTCTAGTCTGAGAATGAAGTGTGCCTTCTGTTCAAAACCAGTTCCTCCACCTGGGCCCTGGTCTGATCCCTGCAGACCTCCTCTGGGACAGACTCCTTCAATCATCCCCTGCTGCACTCTGTGTTTTTGTCTCCTTCCGTGGCCTTGGCTACCTCCTTCAGCCTATAAATGTGCTCAAGTTTCTCTTAAAACAGCACTTTCTGCAGTTCTTCCACCTTTAGCTACCACCTCATTTCTTGTGTTTCTTTAGCCTGGCTTCTTGAAAGAATCATTTGCACACCCTCCCCTGCCATTCATCAACCGCAGCAGCCTGGCTCTGCTCCCCACCGCCCCAGTGAATTCACTAATAATCTCCTAATTGTCAGTTAAAGATAGCTGCTAAGAGGGGCCGGCCTGGTGGCGCAAGCGGGTTCGGATCCAGGGCGTGCACCGATGCACCGCTTGGTAAGCCACGCTGTGGCGGCGTCCCATATAAAGTGGAGGAAGATGGGCACGGATGTTAGCCCAGGGCCAGTCTTCCTCAGCAAAAAGCGGAGGACTGGCGACAGATATTAGCTCAGGGCTGATCTTCCTCACACACACACACAAAGCTGCTAAGACACAGTTGCTGCTACAGAAAAACAAGATACAGGGAAAAACTAAAAGGAAATTTGAAATGTTCATGATTCCACCACCCAGAAAGAACTGTTGCTAATACTTGGTTTATATCCTTATAGGCCTTTTTCACATATTATATATGCTCACATGCATGTGCACGCACACACAAAAGGGGTGGAGACGAAGAGACAGAGGGAGACGAAGAGGGAGAGGGAAAGAGATTTTTTTAAAACAGAAATGAGTTCACTCTCTAAATCATTGCTTCTCAAAGCATGGTCCTTGAACTACATGTGTATTAGCAGAAGTTCTTTCAAGAGCTGACCTTGAGATAAGGACTGGAGTGAAAATAGTTTACTTGGGAAGCGTTCTGCTAGGGAGGTGGGAAAGGGATGCAGGGAAGGGAGGCAGCCCATAAGGCTGCACTATTAGGTCCGCTAGCGCAGAGGGCAACTGAAGATTTCTCCTGCAGGGAAACCCTAGGACATGGCACAAAACACAGGCCACAGAGGGATCCCACCCACGGGGCAAGAGGGCTGGGTATTTAGGCACCATCTTTGAGTGTTGAGGCTCAAGTCTGGCACTTGTGACCTGTAACATGTGCAGTCGGCTTTCTGCAGTTCTGGGAAAAGATCCCTCAGCCATGAGCAGATACTGGCAGCTGGAAGACTTGGGAGCACACTGACAGGGTTGAGGGATAAGACAGGGCAATGACAGTGTCTGTTACAGTCCACCCCTTGCACCAGATCAACTTGCACACCACCTTAAGTTTTGAGTCCCGCCACTGCTTCTTCAAGGTGGTGGCCAGTCACAATTTATTGAAAAGAAAAGAAGACGACAATAGGAGCAGTAGTGGAAAAAGCTACAGACACCACTGCGGTAGTCGGTCCTGAGACTAACTGATGCTCATCATCTTCCTTCTCTACCAGGGCCAGCAGGAGTCACTAGGAAGACAGAGGAGAAGAGAGCTTGGGCCCTCTGTCAGTCGGTCAGGAATCCCCGTGAGTTCATAAGTGTGAGCTGAGAGAGAGGCTCCAGTGCAAACAAGGGTGACAACATGGGGTCTGGCCTGCTCATGGAATTTATCTGTGACCTCTGGTCCTGCTCAGGCCTGATCTTGAATATCCATTTCCATCCTACAATGGCTGATTGTTGTACCTGTCTGACTTTACGACATGGTGGATCTGACAGGAAACAACTTACAATGGGCAGCTCCGGCCACATGGTCAGCTGATCTCTCACAGTCAATTGCTCGGTCTCTATTAGAACCCAGTAGCATGCCAGGCGTTGGTTTTCAGATATTGAATGCTTCCCTGCTGTCAGAAAGCATGCCCTTGCTCCAGAATCCTAGAGATCTGCACTGAAACCTTCCTACTGTGACTTGCCAAAGGCTTTATATGTGTCCTTACCTACTATGAATACTTCTGTCACATGGCATCTGATAAATGGATTGGGGCGGTATTCCCACATGAGATATATGCTGTCTCCAAAATCCAGGGGTCTACTGAGTGCCTCTTTCTTGCTGGTAGGAGACACAAGGTACAGTTACTTGTCCATTACTTTGAAGGGGATGTCTTTGCATGTCCTAGATCACAGAACCCCCAAAACTGTTACTGTTGTGTCAGATCCCTGAATCTTTTTATCTCCCACCCTCTTGTGCATGTATCTTAGAGTACTTGTCACTTCCCCTGCCCCGGGTCTGATTAACATGATCTCATCAACATAGAAAACTGGTAAGAGGTTCTGAGGAATAGCAGGTACTATACTATGACAAAGTAGGAAAGTTAACATAGCCCTGGGGCAAGACCATGAATGCATATTGCTGTCTGTTCCAAGTGAACACAAGCTGCTTCTGATCTTCCTTCCTGAAAATGACTGTGGAAAAAAAAAGGAAAATGCATTTGCCAGAACAATTGCTGCATACCAAGTGCCAGAGGTTATCTTGGTCTATTTTAGTAAAGATACCACACCTGGCACAGAAACTGCAATTGAGGCTATTACTTTTAAGTTTGTGGTAGTACACCATCACCCACCATGATCTGTTTTTTTTTTTTCCAAAAAATTTTATTTTTGCAGTGGCCAGCCTGGTGAATTAAATGGGAATACCATGGGGACCACCACTCCTGCATTCTTTGAATCTCTGGAGGCAGTGCTCATCTCTGCCACTCACCGCCGACTGCAGCATTACTTCTAATTTACTATCTTGTCTGGGGTGTGTGTGTGTGCAGTTTCAGGTGCTCCCACTTGGCCTTCCTCCCATTATGGATCTTCCTATATAGATTAAGAAACCAACGTGAGGTTTCTACCAGCTGCTAAGTTTATTCATCCTAATTAAGTATTCAGGGATGGAGAAATGATCACAGGAGGGTCTGCAGACCAAATGCACCCACTGTGAGATGGGCTTTGGCCAAGACTCCATTTATCATCTTGCCTCCATGTGTTCCTACTTTAATAGGAGGGCCATGGTGGCATTTTGGATCCCCTGGTATTAGTGTCAGCCCAGACCCTGTATCCAAAAACCATAGAAATATCGGGATATTCTTCACTTCCCAGTGTACATTTGGTTAAATGGCCAACGTCCCTTTGGGGAGATCAGGGGAATCGACTCTGTATATACTTATTGTGGCATTGCACAGTTCTTTCTCAAAGGAATCTGGTCTTTACTTCAAACAATGGGCTCTGAGTCGGTAATACCCTTGTCAGTTGCACATTGATCTCGCCCTTAGGAACGCTAAGGTCTATTAGCTATCCTTCAGATCTCTGTGGGTAAGGACCCCTTGTAGACTTTCCGGCTACCTTGCTTCTGATGGTTAAGTGCTGCCACCTGGCCTCTGTGTTCTGGAATCCTATTGTCACCATTAGCAAACACTGGGGAGTCCTATCTCATAGCAGCCTCCCTACTGTCCATCTAGTTTAGAAAGGAAAACTACCACTGAGCTGCTCGACGATAGCAGCGCCCTCTTCACAAGCTCATTTCTTATTGCTCCACTGGAGGGAACGTACTGGGAACATCCTCAGCTGGAGAGTCCTCTGGTTTTAGGTAATACGTTTCTTCCAGCAGGCCCACCTCTCTGACCCTTTTGACTGCTTCCTCCAGTTCTGGCGGTTCATGCATTTCCACATCGTTTATTGTAGCTGTTCTGTCAGTTGTTAAGCTATGGCCTCTTAGTGCCAAAACCCACCCTTCTATACCATGTTGTTTAATGCTGGAGCTGGGACTCAACAAACCACATTTCTGCATCACCAGTCGCTGCCTGTTAACTCCTGCCAATAAAGAGTGCAGGAGGGGGTTGACAAGGCTGAAGCAGGAAGGAGGGACTTGCTTCTTCCTATTAGCTTCCTGTCAGCTTCCTGTTCCTGAGAGCATCACTCGAGCAAAGCTTCTTCACCCTTAGCAGCAGCTGAATCCAGTGTGTAGTTTTCCCATCACTTTGTAGCACCAGTTTCCAGCACTTGGATGCCCCTCCTCAGAGGTCTGAGTTTCAGTTTCTTGGAATCCCTCCTCTAAGCTTTTCAATATTGGTAATTCCATCCTTTTACCTTATTTCACCAGCCCTGGGCATGGCATCGCTCCTATAATTGCTACTTTTGTGATAACTTAGTGCTCTCTTTTTACCTTCTTAGTTACTGAGTAAATAACATTATACCTACTTAATACTTTAGATTCTATTTAAATTAGTGCTGTGGTTTTTGTCTCCTGATTGGACCCTGATCATTTCTTTTTTCAAGTTTCAAGGATCCATCCCAGCTCCAAGTGCCCTTGCCGGGATAAATCTGGAGGCCCGGGAGAGTGCCTCCATATCTACACAGTCTTCCCTAATCCAGCCCTAGGTTCCATTTCCCCTCCCGACTCAACACCCTCAATGTCCATTCCCAGGGATGTTCTCCAGATTTATGTTGGTATTTATTCTCCAGATCCTGCAGTTCTTTTTGTAAAAATCCCATTTCTCTAAGCAGAGATAGTACTTCCTCAGTGGTGCCACACTGAAACTTGACCCTAGTGATTGGCCTTGAAGTCACAAGAGGAAGTAGGAGCAGGTCTTGAAGAGTCGTTCTTGCAAGGTACCTGCCTTAGGTGAGGCCTCTGCATGGTCTCTAGACAAGAGGCAGGGGGAGACTACTATCCTCTAGCAAAGGGGAGTGGGACACTTCTGCCACTCTCATCACTAGGTCCTGGACCTGGTTTTCAGCTGTATCTTCCCTCCAGCTGCAGGAGATTAGGAGATTTTAAAATGCTGTCATAGAGGTTTTCTGACTTTCACGCCATGCCCTAGATTCGTAGTTGGCTAGTTTGAACCTATCATTTTCTTATTGCATCACATAATGGCACTTAACAACAGACAACAAACTCCACCAGTTCTTTTTTTTTTTTTTTAAGATTTTATTTATTTTCCCCCCAAAGCCCCAGTAGATAGTTGTATGTCATAGCTGCACATCCTTCTAGTTGCTGTATGTGGGATGCAGCCTCAGCATGGCCAGAGAAGCAGTGTGTCGGTGCGCGCCCAGGATTCAAACCCGGGCCGCCAGCAGTGGAGTGTGCGCACTTAACTGCTAAGCCACGGGGCCGGCCCCTCCACCAGTTCTTTTAACTACCATTGCCTCCATATCTCTCAAATGCTGGAGGGGTACTATAAACCATTACATCCCTTACACTTGTATCCCAGCCTCAAATTCACCATGAGTGAGAGTTCTTATAGTGGGGCTTCTACACGTCAAAGACTACCAACAATGGGATCTTGTTGCCATTGACTGGCAAGTGATCCAATTCTAGAATTCCATCCTAAGGATCTGCTCCCTGACACCACTTCTAGTACAAGCTGTCTTAGCTTAGGAGACCCCATGACAAGGACTTAAGTTAAATTAGCTTATTTGGGAGGTGTCAATTACAGTGGTGGAGAAGCGGGATGCGGTAAAAGAAAGGAAGGCAGCCAAGAAGAGTGAGCCATTAATCCAGCTACCACAGTTGGTCATCAAAGCTTAATCCAGCAGGGAAACTCTAGGAAATGGTACAAAACATGTGCTTCAGAAGTAGCCCATGTCAGGGGTGAGGGAGCTGGGGTGTTTATGCATCAACTTTGAGAGTCATTGGTTAGAGGTGGATGCTAGCAGTTGGCAGTTGGCAGGAAAGGTCCAACGGATATGGGAGAGGAACTGACAGCATCTGCAACAACCTGCATCTACATTTGAGTCATCTGGTTACTTGCCTAAGATACAGACTCCTGACTGGGAGAAAGTATGAAGGGTACATGAGGCTTCTCTGCAACTTCCAGAGACTCTATAATTATTTCAAAATAAAAAGTTAAAAAAATAGATAGGATGACCAAAGAAACCAATCATACGGAAATGCAGTTAACAGAATATATGTACTTAATGTGGGTCTTGGGTTTTCTTTCAATAAGTATGGTGTACTACAGTGAGGAGAGAAGCCTCTTTCATCTCCTACTCTAAATAGAAACGGTGGATAGAATATAACAAATGCATTTTTAAATACATAGCTGAGTTCAAAAGCTGTAGGTAGAAAAGGCTCCCCTGGGAGTAATTGCAATCACAGCCTGCATCAGTGTGGGTGTGAGGATTAAGTTTGCATTAGCAATACTGGTGGTTGGTTGGTGTTGGTTGGGGGAAAACTTAGCCAAGAAATTGAAATAAAATTTATCTTGAAACTGGTTAAACTAATGGAGCTTCTTGTGAAACTACCCGTGGCACTCCTCTACTGTCTCAGGCACGTGGGACTTCTACAGAAAATAACTCCCACTAGTAAAAACACTACAAAGTATGAGAAGAGAAAGACTTCTAGGAGATACAGTCAGAAGATGAAGCAACTTGGATACTTCACTTGCCATGTTAGTTGGGTCCTCCGGAAAGTAAATGTAGGGATGGAGTTAGGAGTGTGAGGGGTTTATTGAGGGTGATGGCTGTGAAAGATAAAAGAGGAGGAAGCAAGATTGGTCAGAAACAGCCTCAGATGTAATGCAGATCTGACAAAGTCTTGGCTAACCCGAAGGACAATTACAGAGCAAATATTGCCCGTTAGAGGAGTCCCATGTTGAGAACAAATGGCAAGACTCTAGTACCCTGTTCATAACCAGTCATTGCTTGGGGACTGCCAAGGAAGAGCATGGCCTCCACTCAAAAACTGAGGCAGTTCCTGAAGGCACCAACAACTCGAGGTGTCAGCCAACTGCACTCCTTGTGACTGAATGGCACGTTTTTTATTGAAGGGAGATCTGAGTGGTTCACATGCCTAAAATTAGGATAACAAAACAAACTGAAAAACTTTAATATAAGTAGGTTTAAGAGAGAAAAAATTAAGAATAGAAGGCATAAGGCAAGAAGAGGAGCTTATGAAAAAAGAACCAAATAGAAATAGTAGAAACGAGCTATCGAAAACTCCACAGATGTTTTGAAAAGTAGCCTAGACACAAGCTGGAAAGGAGAACCAGTAAACTCAAACTGATCTGAAGAAACGACTCAGAATACAGCACATAAAGGAGCACAAAAAGATGAAATTATGATAGACAGTATAGATTATTAATGGATTGCATGGGCTCTGAAGCCACACACTTGGGACTAAATTTCAGCTCTGCTCCTTACCAGTTATAAGGCCTCAGGCATGTTTTTAAACCTCTTTGTGTCTCAGTTTTCTCGTCTATAAAATGAAGATATACTAGTATCTACCTCATGGTGTTGCTATTAGGATTAAATGAGTTTATAGTTCTTATCAATGAGTTATAGTTCTTATACCACTTGGTAAGTGCTCAGTCAATATTAGCTAATATTCTAGAGGAATGGAAAATATGAAAGATAGATTAAAAGTCATGGCAGAGAAAATGAGAAGTTCCAATATTTATCTAATAGTAGTTCCAGAAGGAGAAAATATGGAAGAAGCAGCACCTCAAGAAATAGTGGTGGAGAATTTTCTATGCATGAAGAAAAATGAGGCCCTAAAATGAAAAACACTCAGTTCTGAGTAGGATAAAAAAGTCCATTCCTAGATATGTTGTAGAAAAATTGAAAAACAATAAGGATAAAGAAAAAAGTCTGGAAAGCTTCCAGAGAGGAAACCTATTACCCACAAATGAATGACATTCTGCCTGAAGCAAATTTCTCAACAGCAACAATAGATACCAATGGATAAATAGCTTCAGAGTGATCAGAAAAATAATTAGAATCCTACATTCAACTAACCAGCATTTATAGGTGAATGTAAAATAAAGAAATTTTCAGATATACACAGACTAAGAGATAAGCCAATCTTATCTCAACTTTTGCTCAAAGAATTTATGAAGGATGAACTTCAGCAAGAAAAAAATTAAACTCAGAAGGAAAGGACATCTCTTCCAGCCAAGATGGAATGACAAGAACCAGATTTACCCTCTTACCTGGAACAACTAAAACGCTGGACAAAATACATGAAACAGTGGTTCCCAAGGCATTGGACATCAGGCAACAAAGGACAGTGATCACTGAGAGATGAGAAAGAAATAAGGTGAACCCTACAATTGTCCCAGCTTACTGCATAGAGAGAGTTTCCAGGTCACAGTGCAGGGAAGGGGAACCCAGGCAACCCTGGAAGTCTTCCTGAAATAAGGAGACAGAGCTGGGAGCCCATGGAGGCCAAAGAAGCTAGAGTTTGCAGAACAAAGTACCAGAGAGAGAAGAGCTGCACAGTACTGAGTACTGATCAACACATGCACATAAGGAAATGATCCAAAGAACCTTCCAGAAGGATTATCAGGAAAAATTCTCAGAGTTTACATATAGCCAGGAATAGTGCCATTCCTACCAGCTAGAGTGGAAAATATCAGTTCTTGGGCCATTGAGTAGAGTACTCAAAAAGGTTTTGTCTCAGTAATGGGGAAAGTTATCTCTAAACTTTTCCTGCCAAAAAAGTTTAAAAGCAAGACCTGAGAGGATCAAATTATTGCCAAGCAACTTAACCATACCCAGAACAAAGCTAAAGAATATTTATAGGAATACAAAAATTATCAAGCACCCAACAAGGTAAAATTCACAATGTCTGGCATCCAATAAAAATCACCAGGCATGTGGGGCCAGCCCCATGACCTAGTGGTTAAGTTCGGAGCGCTACACTTTGGCAGCCCAGGCTTGGTTCTCAGGTGCAGACCTACACCACTCAATGGTGGCCATGCTGTGGCGGTGACCCACATACAAAATAGAGGAAGATTGGCACAGATGTTAGCTCAGGGCAAATCTTCCTTAGGAAAAAAAAAATACTAGGCATGTAAAGAACCAGGAAAATAGTACTTACAAGGAAGAGGAAATCAATCAAAACTGACCCAGAAATGACACATGATAGAATTAGGAGACAAAGACATTGAAACACCTATTATAACTGAATTCCATATGTTCAAGAAGCTAGCAGAAAGATTAAACATGTTAAGCAGAGTCATGGAAGATGTAAAAAAAGGCCCAAATCAAACTTCTAGAGATGAAAATTGCAATGTTTGAGATGAAAAATATACTGAAGGGAATTAATGGCAGTTTTGGTGCTGCAGAAGAAAAGATTTGTGAACGTGAAGACATAGCAATAGAAACTGTCCAAAATAAAACACAGAAAGAAAAAAGACTAACAAATGAAAAGAGCATAAGTGAACTGTGGGATAACTTAAAGCAGCCTAGTTTATGTGTATGTGGAGTTCCTGAGGGAGAAGAGAGAGGGAGGAACAGAAAAAAATTTGAAGAAGTATCTGAAAAATGTCCAAATCTGATGATAACTGTAGTCACAGATCCAAGAAACTTAATAAACTACAAACACGAGAAACATAAAGAAACTACACCAAGGCACACCATAATCAAAATGCTTATAACAAGTGATAAAGAGAAAAATCTTAAAAGCAGCCAGAAGAAGACACACTACGTACAGAGGAACAAAAGTGATGACAGCAGATTTTGTATTAGAAACAATGCAAGCTAGAAGACCGTGGATCTTCAAAGATCTTTAAAGTACTGAAAGAAAAATCTGCCTGGGCCAGCCCCGTGGCTTAACAGTTAAGTTGCGTGCGCTCCACTACTGGCGGCTTGGGTTCAGATCTCGGGCGCGCACCGACGCACTGCTTCTCTGGCCATGTTGAGGCTGCGTCCCACGTACAGCAACTAGAAGGATGTGCAACTATAACATACAACTATCTACTGGGGCTTTTGGGAAAAAAAAAGAAAAAAAGGAGGAGGATTGGCAATAGATGTTAGCTCGGAGCCGGTCTTCCTTAGCAAAAAGAGGAGGATTAGCATGGATGTTAGCTCAGGGCTGATCTTCCTCCCCCCCAAAAAAAGAAAAATCTGCCAACCTAAGATTGATAACTTAGATAAAAGGGACAAATTCCTTGAAAGATACAAACTACCAAAGTTGACTCAAGAAGAAATAGATAACCTGAATAACACTACTAAGATTAAATAAACTGAATTTGTAGTTAAAAACCTTTGCACAAAGAAAACTCCAGGTCCAGGTGGCTTCACTGAGAAATTCTTCCAAATATATAATGAAGAAATAATACCAATTCTATCTAAAATCTTCCATAAAATCGAAGAGGTGGGACTACTTCCCAATTCATTCTATGAGGCCAGCTGATTGAATTCAACAATACATAAGAAAAATACTACATCATGGTCAAAAGATTAATACACCCCAGGAATGTAGTTAATATAATTCACTATATTAACAGACTGAGAAAGAAAAGCCATATGATCATCCTAATATATGCAGAAAAAACATTTCACAAAAGCCAACATCCATTCTTGATTAAAACTCTTAATGCATTAAGAATAGTAGGGAAGTTCTTCAACTCGATAAAGAACATTTATGACAAACATACAATTTACATCATACTTCATGGAGAAAGACTGAATGCTTTCTCCTAAGATCAGAATCTAAGCAAAGATGTCAGCACTCATTCTTTTTATTCAACATTGTACTGGAGATTCTTGCCAGTACTACTGGAACTAATGAGTGAGTTTAGTAAGGTTTGATAGGAGATTAATATGCAAGAATCAATCATATTTCTATATACTGGGAACAAATAATCACAAATTAAAATTAAAAACTTCATTTACAATAGCATAAATATATGAAATATTTAGGGATGAATCTGATAAAAGATGTGCAAGAGCTATACACTGAACACTACAAAGCATTGCTAAGAGAAATTAAAGAAGACCTAAATCAATAGAAAAATATACCATGTTCTTAAGATTAGAGGACTCAATATTGTTAACATGTCAATTCTCCCAAAATTCTTCTATAGATTCAACAGAATCCTAATGAAAACCCTAGCAGGCTTTGTATGGATGGAGAAATTGACAAGCTAATTCTGAAATTTATATAAAAATGCAGAGGACCTAAAATAGCAAAAACAAGTTTGAAAAAGAAGAGGAAAGTTGAAGGACTTACACTACTTGACTTCCAGACTTATTATAAAGCTGCGGTAATCAAGACAGTGTCGTACTGGTTTCAAGACAGACAAATAGATCAACGGGACAGAATAGAGATTCCAGAAATAGACCCACACTTAGTCAATTGTTTTTTAAAAGATGTGAAGGCAATTCAGCTGAGAAAGAATAATCTTTTCAAGAAATAGTACTTGAGGGGCTGGCCCCGTGGCTTAGTGGTTAAGTTTGGCGAGCTCTGCTTCGGCAGCCCGGGTTCGCAGATTCGGATCCTGGGTGCAGATCTACACCACTCGTCAGCCATGCTGTGGCAGTGAACCACATACAAAATAGAGGAAGATTGGCATAGATGTTAGCTCAGGGCTAATCTTCCTCAGCAAAAAAAAAATAAATAAATGTTCAATAAGCAAAATTTTTTAGAAAAAGAAATAGTACTTGAACAATTAGATGTCCATAGGCAAAAAAACAAAAACAAAAAAGACTCAATATGAATCATAAATTTAAATATGAAAAGTAAAACAATAAAACTTCCAGAAGAAATTCTTTGTGGACCTCGGGTTAGGCAAAGATTTCTTGGCTACAACACTGAAATAAAAAAAAATTGGATACAACACACAAGAAAAAATTGATAAATTGGATTTCATCAAAATTAAGAAAAATCTATTCTTTGAAAGACACTTATAAAAATGAAAAGACAAGTCACAGACTGGGAGAAAATATTTGTAAATCACATATCTAAAAACAACTTGTATCCAGAATATAAAGAACTCTGAAAACTAGATAATAAGAAAACACACAGCTCCTCTCAAAATGGGCAAAAGATTTGCACGTATGCTTCACCAAAAAATATATGTGAATGGAAAATAAGCATGTAAAAAGATGTTCAACATCATTAGTCATCATTAAAATGCAAATTAAAACTACAATAAGAAACTAATATGCATCTATTGTAATGTCTAAGACCATACCAAATGGTCTTGAGGATGTGGAGCAAGTAAGCATTTCTTACATTGCTGGTGGAAATGTCAAATGTACAACCATTTTGGAAAACAGTTTAGCAGTTTCTTAAAAAGTTAAACATATACCTACCTATATAACCCAGCCATTCCACTCCTGGGTCCTCAAGAGAAATGAACACATTTGTCGTACAGTCATGCATCGCTTAACAACAGAGGTATGGGGATACGTTCTGAGTCATGCATTGTTGGGCGACTTCGTCATTGTGCGAACATCAGAGAGTGTGCTCACACAAACCCAGATGGTATAGCCTACTACACACCTAGGCTCTATGGTCCTAATCTTAAGGGACCACTGTTATATATGCAGTCTGTTGTTGACTGAAACATTTCGTGGCGCATGACTGTATAAAAATTTGTACACAAATGCTCATTGCTGCTTTATTTATAATAGCCCAAACTGGAAATAACTCAAATGTCCCAAATCAACAGGTAAATGGATAAACAAAATGTGGTACACTCATACAATGGAACGCTACTCAGCAATAAAAAGAATAAACTATATATGCAATGACATGGCTGAATCTCAAAATAATTGTGCTGACTGAAAGGAGATAGATGAAAAAGAGTACATATGGTGTGATTCCATTCATAAGAATTCTAGAAAATGAAACTAATCTATAGTGACAGAAAGCAGATCAGTGACTGCCTGAGGATGGGGTGGAGCAGGGAGGGGAGGGAGGGCGGGAGAAATTACAGAGTCACAAGGAAAATTTTGGGGGTGATGTTCATTATCTTGCTGGTGGTGATGATTTCACGGGTGTACACATATGTCAAAACTAATCAAAATTGTTCACTTTAAATATGTGCAGTTTATTATATGTTATTTATACTTCAATAAAGCTGTGAGAAAAAATCCCAGAAGGAAAGTGTGGGAAGCAAGAGGTAACCGCGAACAAAGAAATTGGCAACTGTGTTGGTGAATCTAAATAAGTAGTGGTTACTCACAGCAATAGTGATGATAATTATAAGATGGATTGAAAACATCTGATTTTATATTGGTTGGTAGAAAGAAGGTGAGGGATTTTCACTTAACTCAATTTTAAGTGTGCATTATGTATACTTAACTTCCATGCTAGCTGGAGGAACAAAGAAAAGGGATTTTTAAAAAATCAATTCAAAAGAAGATGTGAAATAAGAAAAATGAAGCAAAGAAAAAGCATGAAGTAATCGAAGTCACGGGAAAGCAGGTATGAATAGCTTAATGCAGCCCCTTAAAAACTCCTGTGGGAGGCAAGGAAGACTTCCTAGAGGAGGGGACATTTCTTTAAGATGGTTTTAAAGAATGAGCAGAAGGTGCCCACGTAGAGAAGGCAGGAATATTATACTAAATAGAGGAGGTTGCATGATCAAATGCACAGGAAGGCAGAAAGACTTTTTAAAGTCCACGCATAGGACGTGACCCCAGTGGAGGAAGCTGAAGGAGGTGGGAGGGAGGCTGCAGATGGAGGTTGGGGCCATAACACTGAAGGCCTTGAATGAGGGCAATGGGGAGCCACAGAAAGCTTTTCCAAGCAGAGCGGACATGGTCGCAGTGGTGTTTTTGAAGCATCCCCCAAGGGCAGTGCAGAGAATGAATTATTGAGGCAGCACTGGAGGTGGGGAGAGTTTGAGGCGGGTGGAGGGGAGGCCATGGGGTCAAGAGAAGAGGCCACCACCCCTTCCCCTGCAACTCAGCTTCCCGGTCAGCATCAGTGACAGGCCCTCTGGCACAAAGATGTCCCCGGGGAGCTGTGGCTTCCTGCATCAGAGACGAGGAGAATGAGATGGAGAGAACATTTCTTGTAGCAAATCGGTGGCAGCACCACATCTTTGGAAACATGCTGTTTAGAAGTGACCTAATGAGCCAGCCCTGATGGGCTAGTGGTTAAAGTTTGGCGCTCACGGCTTCAGCGGACTGGGGTTCACTTCCCTGCGGCAGAACTGCACCACCCACCTGTCAGTTGCCATGCTGTGGTGGCGGCTCACATAAGAAGAACTAGAACAACTTACACCTGGGATATACAACCACGCACGGGGGCTTTGGGGAGGAAGGAAAAAAAAGACCTAACTCCTGACCTTCAGATCCACCTTAAGAAGTGAGAGCAGTGAGCAAAGAGCCCTGGCCTTGGGTCTGAAGGCCTGGGGTCTGATGCCTGATTCAGCATTGGCTCACTGTGTAACCTTGGCCAAGGCCCTTGCCCTCTCTGAGCCACCATCTAATCTATCACCCCTGCCTCAGAGTGAGGGTGTTAGATGAACAGGCCCTCCCATCTCTGACCACCAGAACTTAAGCCAGACAACTTCACAATAGGCCAGCAGATCCAGCCCAAGCTCTCAGTGCCCCCCTTAATGTCCCAACCTGCTAGCATGCCCTCCTAGTAGGGTCACCCCCCCATCTCCATCACTGGGCTTGGGGAAGCAAGACCCTCTGATTGCTTTCTTTCCTCAAAATGAAAATAGCTTTATTTTTCTAATTATAAAAATAATATGGGCTCATTGTTAAAAATTTAAGCCATAAAAGCAGTGTAAAGGAGAAAGTAAAAGTCAAGTGCAATCCTATTATATAAAGGTAGCCAGATTTGTTCAGATTTTGGCAACAGTCTTCCAGACAACTCCTTATGTGCACACACACACTTGAAACACCCTTATACTTTGTATAAACGGGATTGTAGTATTTTAGCTGTGTTGCAATCTTTTTTCACTCAATGATATGTCATGGATCTCTATGTAAAAAAATATTTACTTCGTTATTTTTAAAAATGTATTTTGATTACATACCCATATACAAATACACCGTTTCCACAAATGTATAAATGTGATCAGCATGAACACGACCAAACTCTAGCTACCTCTTTGCTTTTAGTGGCTCCCTATTTTCCTCTGCAAATGAGTGAAACATAAATACTGCTGCAATGAACATCTTTAAACATGTATCCTTTTGCATTTTAGGTTAAATTTCCAGATGTGGAATTGTTGGATCAAAAATGTGAACATTAAAATATTTTATATATATCGCCTAACTATCCTCCAAAAAGTTAGTACTAATTCTCACTTCTAGCAATACTATGAGTGCCCATTTCTCAACACCCTTTCTAACAGAGAGTATTATCAATTTCTAATCTAAAAAGTAGACACGTCTTCTGTTTTTATTTTCATTGCTTTGGTTTTTAGTGAAGTTGATCATCTGCTTATTGGCTATTTGGATGTTTTCTTTTGTGAAATGGCCAGTTTATATCGTTTGTCTATTTTTCTATTGGGTATGTTTGTTTGTTTCTTATTGCTTTTTAAGAGCTCTTTGCATATTAGGGATTTAACCTCAGACCACCTGGTTTCTCAGGGTCCTGGAGCTGAGCAACGTGGTCCCCTGTGAAGTTGGATTCCCAAGAGACTGGAGCAGTTCTGCCTCTGGTCGGCGGAGGGCAGTGGTGGGCAAGATTCACTTTCTGGCAGGACACACTTAGGCCTGCCAGGAGCTGGACACACACACACACCACAAAGACCCTTCAAGAGAGTGTTTCAGGAAACCACTTGGCCCACTGACTCCTGGGGGCCCCCCAACACAGAATTATCTAGTCTCAAGAGACAACTGAACAATGAAGAGAGTCAGACTCTGAAGTCAGACTGGAATTCAAAATCCAACTCTCTCACCTCCTGGCTGTAGGTTGGGTGCAGCCTTCGTGACCTCGCCACCTCAGTTTCCTCATCTGTAAAATGGGTCCAGCGATATCTATCTTCACAGGGCGTGGTGAAGGGAAAGTGAGCTGAGGAATGACGTAGCCTGGCATGTGTAGGTGCTCGTGCTGGGGCCTGCCCGGCCCACTCCCCACCCCTCCCCCCATTCACTCATTGGCTAAACAGAGAGGAGCATTGGCTCCTGCTGTCATTGGCTGGCTTTTGCTCCTTCCCAAGCCTGCCGCCAGATCCCTTTTGGGCTGACTGTATGGAGGGAGATGGCAGGAGACCCGTGAGGAGGGGGAGAGCTGATGAGGACCCACACCAGGGCGTGAGATCAGTGTGAGACCCGCAGAAAAGTCCAGCACCTGGCGATTGACAAGATGTGCTGGCGGGGGTGTGGGTGCTCCCAGCTTTTCTACCTGAGGGACAGGGGGATGGCCAGGGCAGGTGCCAGAGAAAAGTTCTGCGTGCATTGGTCTGAGTTTGAGGTGTTGGAGGGACTTCCAGGACCCTCCCGGCAGTGGGACATCCTGGCTCTAGCCTGACCTTTCCCCTCCTCCCTGCCCTACCCCCCTCTCCACCCTGCAAAACCCGTCCGTGTCCGTCTCTGCCCAGGGATCAGAGCTGCTCTAGACCTAATTTAGGCTGAGAGAGGAGATTGTCTCCTTCCTCATTTCCTGTCTGATCTCCCCCCTCTGCTCCCTCCAGTCACCCTAGGTCCCAGATCTGGGGAGGGGGACAAGGGAGAGACCGTTTTTCCACTCAGGGCCCCCTACCCCTCCTTTATGCTAGGAGCAAGGCAGAGCCCAAGGGCCCCTGGCTCAGGAGGGGAAACCGGAAAAATGGGTTTCTGATGGGCACAACTATGGCCTGGAGGCAGGATGAATCATCAGTTAGCAGGGCAGAGGGCAGGGATAGGGGAGGAGAGGGTTGGGCCCAGGCCCCCAGCTTGCGGCTTTGGAGGAAGGAGCGGCACAGGTAAGAGGTGGCAAGGTCCTGGGACTCCACAGTGAACGGGGTCTCTGAGGTCCCCTCACTCTCCAACCTGGTCCCAGGGCTAAGGCAGGATGATAGACTTTTCTTCCTTAGTGTATATTTATGACGACAGCAATAACAGCTCCGTTTACAGATTGCTTAGTTATGCCAGGCCTCCTGCTAAAATCTTGAAGAGCATTATTTTATTTAATCCTCACTTACCCGATTGTCAATCTCCATTTTACAGGTGAGGTCACAGAAGCTCAGAGAGGTTAAGCCACTTGGCCAGGTCACACTGAGGCGTCAGAGTCAGGGATTCTGTTTGCTCCCAGAGACTGAGAACTCCCCACCTTGTTCCCCCACCCCCACCCCACAGTCATGGCTGGACTGTGTCCTGTACCCATCGAGATCAGTGGTTTCCCACCTGGGGTCCCAGGCACCCAGAGTCCTTGGAGCTATAGTCAAGGCGAAGACGCCCAGGGGGTGACGGGAACATTCACCCACCATTAGGTCACTCCAGCCATGGTTTCCCTAACGCTGAAGGATTCTGAGCACGTTTTTTTAATTTGTGGGCTTCATGGGGGAGGAAAGGAATGAAGCTGGTTGGTGGTCGGTGGGGAATGTGCTGGGGCCCCCACCAGATTAGCAGGGCCAGGATCGGCTGAAGGAGGGTGCTGGGGGCTCTTTGGGATTCCTTAAAGCTGTGCTGTTCTGTGAAGATGGGACAGGGGCATGTGTATTTGGGGGTGCTAGCAGTCAGCCCCTGCTGTGTGGAGGGGGAAGGCTGGCGCTCCCTCCTATCCAGCCAGAGATAGGCAGGGGGTGGCGGACGTGGCTTCCGGAATCTTATCAATCCCTCAGGAATGCATGTGGCTTCAGTAAAGCCCAGTCGCAGGCAGAGGAGCGGGGTATAGGCCAGGGCCTGTCCTAGATGTGGGTGGGGAACCTGGGGAGGGCCCCCACTAGGCAGGCTTGGGCTGAGGCCAGGTTTGGGGTGGGGCTCTCCTCCCTGCTGCCAGCTCCACTCCAGCTTCACACCCCCCACCCATTTCTCCAAGATCAAACCAGGGGCTTGCTACAGCCTTTGTTCTGTCTTCATCGATCAAAGCATAGAACCTGAACTGGACCAGGCGTTTCTCTTCAAGATCTTATTTAATCCTCATACCTACCCAATTATATATTTCTAACGACTAATTTATAGAGGAGGAAAAATAAGTCTCAGAGAGGTTCAGTAACTTGTCCAAGGCCACACAGCTACTAAATGTCAGAGCCTGGTGGAATCCAGGTGTCTGATTCCCAAGCCGATTCACTCTTCATTTCACTAAGCTAGGGGTTCACAGGGAATAAGATCTGGTCTTTACCCTGAGGGGGTGTGCAATCTGTTACTAGAGGGATAAACAGATAGATAATCTCACACAGCATGAGTGATGGGGCAGTAGAATGCAGTGAGAGGAGCACTGGCTGTGGGAGGGCTGCCTTTCTCCTTCTAGACAGTTTCCTTGATGAGAGGGGCATGGCTGCGGTCACTCCAGGCTTAAATCATCCCAGCAAAGGAGGAGGAGGAGAAGGAGACAGAAAGAGAGAGAGTGTGTGTATTCTGATGACAGAGTGTCTGGATCCAGCTGTCCTTGAGGCTGTATTTCCCAAAAGAGTCAGCCAACAATTTCCCATTTTTGCTTAAGCCAGCTTGATACTCAAGACCAAAAGACACCAAATTAATGCCACTCATGTAGCATGTAAATGGCTTCAAATGGAACCCTTGACTTCTATCCCCCAAACCTATGCCTTCCCTATACTTCCCCATTTTGGTGTATGGCTCCACCATCCACCCAACTACTCAAGCCCCCCTCCCCCCATATCTAACCCAGCAACAAGCCTGTCAATACTATCTCCAAAATATATCTCAAGTCCATCTATTTCTCTTTATATGCACTGCCACTCTAGTCCAGGCCACCATCATCTCTCACCTGGAATACTGCGAAGAGTCTTATCAAAGGTCTCTCTGCTTCAATTCTTGTTCCGCATAAGCATTTCTCCACGTAGCAGCCAGAGTAATCTTTCAAAAACATGAACCAGATCATGTCACTCCGTTGCATAAAATTCTTCAATAATTTCCCTCTATTCTTGGAATGAGATCCGCACCCTTTGCCAAGGCTTCTAATATCTGACTCTTATCTACCTTGTAATATCATCCCGTCTTATTCTATTCCACAAAGCTGCCAAGATCATTTCTACCTCAGGGCACTTGCATTTGCTGCTTACTCTGTCTGGAAGAATCTACATCTTTGCACGGCTGTTTGCTTCTCATCATTCAGCTGAGGCCTCAAGTGTCACCTCTCACAGAGGTCTTCCTTGAGCACCCTGGGTAAAGCAGCATCCACTTCTCATTCTCACCCCAAATTACTCTCTATTCTATCACTCTGTTTACCTCCTTTGTAGCACTTTTCACAGTTTGTAGTTTTGAATGAATCAGAAATAGACTAGCCGTCATGAACACTGAAGACTAGCTTCGGATCAGCTCAATCCCTGACTGCATTAGAGTGATCTGCCTCTACTACCTGTCAAAAGTAAAAGTATATCCTTTCTTGAAGAAGTGAACATGAGCCAGAGCTTCAAATTATCTCTACATTTTTCATACACAAGGCTGAAATTTAATCAAAAGTTACCAAACATGCAGGGGCCAGCCCAGTGGGGTAGTGGTTAAGTTCGTGTGCTCTGCTTTGGCAGCCCGGGGTTCACAGGTTCAGATCCTGGGTGTGGACCTACACATGGCTTATCAAGCCATGCTGTGGCAGTGTCCCATATAAAGTAGAGGAAGATGGGCACGGATGTTAGCCCAGGGCCAATCTTCCTCAGCAAAAAAGAGGAAGATTGGCAACAGATGTTAGCTCAGGGCTGATCTTCCTCAAAAAAAAAAAAAAAAAAGTTACCAAACATGCGAAGAGACATGAACTGACCAAAAAAATCAAGAGAAAACATATATAGTGGAAAGAGACACACAGGAGACCCAGCTAGTGGCATTATCAGACTTTTCAATAACAATGACTAATATGACCAACATTTTAAATGAAAAGATGGACTATTTCAGCTGAGAACTAGAAACTATGAAAATTATGAAAACAAAATTCTGTAACTTAAAAATATAAAAATTGAAATTAAGAACTCAATAGGTGGGTCTACAGCAGATTAGATGCAATGAAGAGAGAATTAGTGGACTAGAAACAGGCCAAAAGAAAACATCCAGACCAAAGTAAGAAGCGACTAAAGGATGAAAAAAATACAGAAAAGAATGTAAGAGATGTATGAAACACAGAGAATATGCCTGAATTATGTGTCATTAGAGTCTCAGAGTGAAAGGAAAGAGAAAATAGGGCAGATGCAATATTCAGAGATGATGGTAGAGAATTTCCAAAACCAAAGAAAGACATCAAGTCATAGGATGCATGAAGCACTATGAACTCTAGACAGAATAAATACAAAGAAAACCAAATTCAGACACATAATAGCAAAACTCCTGAAAACCAAAGACAAGGAGAAAATCTTTAAAGCAGCTAGAGGAAGAAAGATATATTATTTTCAAAGAATATACAATAGGGCTGGCAGCGGACTTCTACACAGAAACCACGGAAACCAGAAGACAATGGAATGAATGACAAACTGTTGAAAGAAAAATCTAGAATTCTAGATTTTTCTGATTTTGCCAATCTAGAATTCTATATCCATTACTACTATGACCTTATCTCCTACTCTGCCCTTCCCTTATTTGGTTCCAGTCACACTGCCTTCTTATTCCTTATACATTGTTCACACAGACATGTTCATACCACAGGCTCTTTGCACTGGCTATTTCCTCTACTGATTCATTCCTCTCTTAGATACTCATATGGCTATTGCCCTCTTCACTTTCAAATCTTTTCTCAAATGTTACCATTTCAATGAGACCTACCTTAAACATCCTATTTAAAACCATAATCTACTTGCTCATGGTCCCTCTTCCCTGAATTATTTTTCTTTGTACATAATTACCTTCTGACATATTACATATTTATTTATGGTTGGAATTTTTGGGTCTCCCTTGACTTAAATAAATGTAAACTGATAATTATAATGGATTCATTTAAAAATATATATATTTAGGGCTGGCTCCATGGCTTAGCAGTTAAGTGCGCGCGCTCCACTACTGGCAGCCCGGGTTCGGATCCCGGCCGCGCACTGATGCACCGCTTCTCCGGCCATGCTGAGGCCGCGTCCCACATACAGCAACTAGAAGGATGTGCAACTACGACATACAACTATCTACCGGGGCTTTGGGGGGAAAAAAAAAGGAGGAGGATTGGCAATAGATGTTAGCTCAGAGACGGTCTTCCTCAGCTAAAAGAGGAGGATTAGGATGGATGTTAGCTCAGGGCTGATCTTCCTCACACACACACACAAAAAAGTCTCCTTCATTTATAAATTCCCTTGTTTACTCTTGTTCTGATTTTTCCCTGTGTCTTTTATTTTTATTGTAAGATAAGCCTAATCCTCTCTGGAAGTAGATGGGAGAGAGAGATAGACTGATAGATAGAAACTGATACGTGTTTAAGCATGGATGTTTTCAGTTGCTAATTACAGGAAACCCAACTACAAGTGACTTAAGAATAAGGATATTTATTATCTCACATAACAAGTCATCCAGAAGCAAGGCTTCTCCAGTGTTAGCTCAATGCTGACATCAATTTGCTTTCCATTTTCACATTTTATCACACTCAGCAGGCTGATTGTCGTGCAGTTGCACAAGAAGACATGAAATATCTTGCTAAAGAGGGATCATTTCTCCTTCTGCACCTCTTTTTAAGCTTGTTTTTAAGGGCTAAGAAACTCATTTCCTGCTGTATTCCCAGGAGACCTCCTTCCTGTGTCATCGACCAGGATTGCACCACTAGGGTATTCCAAAACCATTTATAGGAAAGGACAATGGATTACTGTGATTGGCTTAGACTGATCATGATTTATCTGCTGTGGTGAGAAGGGTCCGAACCCGTGAAGCAGATGGCTGCTTGATACCTAACCACAATCAAGGTTCTGCTACCAAGAAAGGGAGTGCTGTCAGGTGGGCAACACATAGCATGTCTTACGTAGCATCTCTCAGTTTTTCACTTTAAAAGTCACTTCACAGGGCCGGCCCAGTGGCATAGTGGTTAAGTTCGTGCACTCCGCTTTGGTGGCCCAGGGTTCTCGGGTTCGGATCCTGGGCACGGACCTCCACACCACTCATCAGGCCATGCTGAGGCAGCGTCCTACCTATAAAAAGGGAGGAAGACTGGCACAGATGTTAGCTCAGGGACAATATTCCTCAAGCAAAAAGAGGAAGATTGGCAACAGATATTAGCTCAGGGCCAAGAGAAAAAACAAGGTCCCTTCACATCCTTGAGCTAACTAATCCTCACCTGTCCCAGGGTATTTTATCATCCTATGTTGCAGAAGAAGTTCAGAGATGTTGGGTGACTTGCTGAAGGTTACAGAGCTAAGATATGTTAAGATCCTGTTTGGGATCCACCATCCCTGTATGTCCTGCCTATGGATCAGCGGTGGTTTAAAAATTGCCACAAAACCTGTACATGAGTGTTGATAGAAGCATTATGCAAAAGGTAGAAACAACCCAAATGTTCACCAACTTATGAGTGGATGAACAAAATATGGTATATCCATACAATGGAATATTATTTGGTCATAAAAAGGAATGAAGGTCTGATAACTGGATGAACCTGGAAAACGTTATGCTAAGTAAAAAAAGCCAGTCACAAAAGACCACATGCATGAGTGCATTTGTATAAAATGTCCAGAAAAATCAAATCCATAGAGACAGAAAGTAAATTAGTGGTAGCCAGGGGCTGGGTAGAGGGACGGGAATATTGGGGACTGTGATAACTGAAGGGTATAGGATTTATTTGGGGGGGATGATAAAAATGTTCTAAAATTGATTGTGGTGATGGGTTGCACAACTCTAAATATACTAAAAACCATTGAATCATACACTTTAAATGAGTGAATTTTATGATATGTGAATTATATTTCAATAAAACCGTTACTAAAAAAAATTGGCTGCAAATTATTCGAAAAGCGCTGCAATGGAAAGGTGGGGGTCTATGTCCCCTCCCCTTGAATCTGAGTGGGCTTGTGACTTCTTTGACTAACAGAGTATGACAGAAGAGACAACACGTGACGTCTGAGGCTAGGCCTTTTAGCAGCTTCCACCTGGCTCTCTCTAGACACTGGTCCTTGGGACATTCTCTCTCAGAACCCAACTTCCGTGCTATGAGAAGCCCGGCTCACATTGGGAGGCCACACAGAGGCCCTCCAGGTGACATCCCCAGTTAAGCCCAGCCTTCAGCCATCCAAGGCCAAGAGCCAGACATGTGAGTGAAGGAGCCTCCAGATGATGCCAGGCCCCAGCCATTGGAGTCTTCCCAGTTGAGGCCTCAGACATCATGGAGCAGAGACAAACCATTCCCACTGTGTCCTGTCCAAATTCCTGACCCCCAGAATGCATTAGCATGATAAAAAGGTTGGGGAGGTGTGTTAGCAGCAATCGATAACCCAGAGAGTCACCTTCCTACTCCCAGCTCTCCCACCCCTATCTCTGTCCCATCTGACTCCTTCCAGGTCTCTCAGGAGCCCTGATTCAGGTGCCCTGGAGAAGCAGGTGGTGCTCAGACCGGAGAGGGCAGGGCCCTGCTGTTTCCCCTCAGCCCGTTCTTCTCTGAGGGCATTTCCCTCAAGTTATATATGGTTCAAGGTTTCACCTGTGGGTTCAAATTCCTATTTTTAATCCCCGGAACACCTGCACTGACACCTGTTTGCCCTGACTCTGGGAATTGGGAAAAGGGCTCAGCTTTGCATAGATTTGCACTTGTTTTACATGAATTTGCTGGGATCTCAGTTACCCTCTGTTTCTATCTCTTGCCCAGACCTCTCTCTTGAGCTCATGACCTCTAGACTGCCAGGCCGCTCCTTGCCCCTCTGTGATGTCCTACAGCACTCAAACTCGGGGTGTCCACAAGCGAACACATCATCTTCCCTTCAAAACCCACTCCTCTTCCCGTGTCCTCCGTCTCTGAAGAAGGAAAACTATCTTTCCGGTAACCCAAGCCTGAGACCCAGGAATCAGCCTTCTCTTTCTATACTCACTCCTGGACCTTCTCATCCAGTACTTGGTCTTTAAATATCATCTGTACGTTGACGACTCCTAAATTTTTGTCTCCAGCCCTGACCTCTCCTCTGAACTTCTTTCCAGGATGTTCACCTGTCTACTTGACATCTCCACATGGGCGTCTGACAGGTATGTCAACCTTAACATATCCAAAACTAACTCCTGGTTTGCCTTCCACAACTCTGGTTCTCGGGCAGTCTTCCCCTTCTCAGCAAATGTTGACTCCTTTCCCCCAGTTGAATGGGCCACAAATTTTGGACTCACCCTTGACTCTCTTGCTGTTGGCTCTATTCAAAGTACATTCAGAATCCAGTGTTGCTCTGGGCCGGCCAGGTGGCTTAGCAGTTAAGTGCGCGCGCTCTGCTACTAGCAGCCCGGGGTTCGGATCCTGGGCGCGCACCGACGCACCGCTTCTCCAGCCATGCTGAGGCCGCGTCCCACATACAGCAACTAGAAGGATGTGCAGCCATGACATACAACTATCTACTGGGGCTTTGGGGAGAAAAAAAGAGGAGGATTGGTAATAGATGTTAGCTCAGAGCCCGTCTTCCTCAGCAAAAACAAAAACAGAATCCAGCGTTGCTCAGCATGGCTCTGCCACCCTGAAACCACCGTCGTCTCTCTCCTGGGTTATCGCAAAAGGCCTCCCAACTTGTCCTCTGCCTCCAACTTTGCCTACATCTATTTCCCACACAGTGGCCTCAGCAATCCTTTTAAAAGGAAGGTCAAGACTGTCACTTCTCTGCTTGAAACCTCTGTTGGCTTCCTATCTCACTCAGAATAAGAGTCCAAGTCCTGACAATGGTTGACTTCATTTACCAACCTCCCCCCACCCCGCCCCGCCAGCCTCTCTGATCCTGCTTCCTAATGATATTCTCCGCCCCCACCTCCAGCTGCCCTGTCCTCCTTGCTCTTCCGCGACACCCAAGGCGCTATGGTCGCAAAGCCTTTGTGACTGCTGCTCCCTGTGCAAGGCATGGTCTTCCTCCAGATATGCACAGGGCTCCTTCTTGCATTTCCTTCTGTCTCTGCTCAAATGTTTCTAAAGGAGAGGCCTTCCCTGGCTGCTCTCCTCCCCACCTTGGCACCCTCTATCCCCCTCACTGGCTTTGCTTTCCTCCATAACACTCAACACCTGACTCATCGTGCACTGACTTCTTTATTATCTGTCTTCTCTCAGTTGAATGGAAGCTCCATGAGCTTAGGGTTTTATCTGTTTTGTGCAACCCTGGTTCCTGGAACAGCTCCTAGAACACTAGTGGGCACCTTAACGGTCATCTCTGGAATGAAGGTACAGATCCCTCACCCATGTCCCATCAGTCACAAAGTCACTTCTATTCTCACCTGTGTCCCTCACACCCCCTCCAAGTCAACACCCTCTTTCAGACCTCACCTTCTCACCCCTCGACTATTGCAATTGTCTGTTAACCAGTGTCCCTCCTTCTGCTCCCCATCTAGCTAGGCTCTCACCACAGCCATTTAAAATGTCAATTTTGATTATTTTCCCCCAATATAAAAGTAATACATGTTGCTAATAGAAAACCTAGAAGACACAGACCAATGGGAAAAAACCCCACCCATATTCCTACCATTTAGAAATAAGCACGATTTACATTTTGAAGTGTTTTCCTGCTGGTCTTTTTTGCTGTGCACAAGCTATCATCTTTTTTACATACAGCTGTGCTTCTACAGACTCTTCAGATTAATGCTCTACTCTGAGAAAACCTATAATCATAGCAGCTAATGTTTAAACTTACTCTTTAACTTAAAGCATGTTACTTAACATTTCTATGCCTCAGTTTCTCCACCTGTAAAATGGGAATGGTATTAATACCTACTCATTGGTAAGTTATGAGGATTAAATCTGGAAAGTGAATCCGGTAAATGTTCAATGAGTGTTAGCTATTATTGTTGCTGCTGCTGCTGCTGTTGTTTCTGAGTGCTTATGCCGTAGCAGGCACCATTCTGAATACCACGTACGTAATCCTCATAACCACTGTATGAAGCGGGTGTGGCTATAATTTAACACGATAACCCAAAAAGACTTCAGTGGTTTTACAAAGGGAGGGGAAAGCAAAGCTGGGGATGGCTCTCTCCAGTTTGCAGGCGTCCGATGCTCCCACCATCCGGAGGATACATAATATTAAAAACAATAGCTAGCAGTCCCCATACACTGAATGTCCGTTTGGCCGGGTGCTAAGTGTTTGCATATGTAGGCATTCCTCCCACAGCGCCTGTTTTCATAACCTGAACTGAGCATAGCTTGATGGATCAATTAGGGAACACGATTTGCATCCTGCGGCTTGCGATTGGTTATACACCACTGCAGGCTGGAAGCAGCTGGAAGCTGCAGCTGCCCTGCGGCTGCTGGCTGGTCCTGCTTTGTTTATCCGAACAATGGTTGCTTCTCAAGGTGTGGTAGGATGGTGCTGGTGGTGATAGAAATAGGAAGGCCTGTACCCCCAAGGAAAATCTAGATGTAATCAAAGCCCAGGGATGTTTAACATTCATAGCTGTACACATATTGCTACAACAAACACCTACATTATCAAAATATCAGTGAGAAAAACGACTTTGCAATTGCTAGACTGAAACTGTCTAATCCAACCATGTTTTCACATTTGTTTTTATGATTAATTTCAAAACAACACAATAATAATAATAATAATAACCTTCATTAACATTTATTGAGCTTACTATGTGTCAGGCCCTGTGCTACGAGCTTTATATACATGATGTATTTAATCTTACAACAACTCTGTTCTTGGCTCCATTTTACAGAAGGAGAAACTGAGGCACAGAGAGATGAGGCAATTGCTCAGTGTCACTCGAGCCAGAAGCCCCAATCACTGTGCTAGACAACTGGATTGTTGCTACCGTTAGGTTTATTAGTTATTGCATAATGGTTGAATAGGCCACATTATCTCATTTAGTTTCCTACCAACCCCAGGGGACAGTTACCATTATTTTCGCTGTTTCCCAATGAAGATCAAGGCACAGAGACGTCAAGCAGATTGCCTTGGCAAAGTCACACAGCCCATAAGTGGCCTGAGCCTGCCAAATCCAAAGTCCTCGACCTCCCTGCCTGGATCACGTCCCCCTGCTATTCCTCTCATACCATCAGCCCATGACTGATTACGGTTGTCATCTTACACACACCTGTGTGGTTATTTGACTCTCTGCCCAGCGAGGGGGCAAGCTCTGTGAGGACAGGGTCCATGTGGAGTCTAGCTCACTGTTTGTCCCCGTCACAAAGTAGGTGCCCAATTAATGTTTGTGGATTGAATGAGTGAATGATGGATTCTGCCAGAGGCCCTGAGCTGGACCCAAGCGGCAAGGGGACACACTCCAGCTCCCTCAGCCCCGCTGAGGCAGTTTCTAAGCCTTGGGGTATTGGACTCAACCTGTCCTGACCTCAGGCGTCATAGAAGGATCTCAGCACCCGAGCCCACCACCAGGTGTGGCCTGGAATTACCTTTATTACCCAGAGCTTGGACCCAGGTCCTTGGAGTCACAGATAATACTAATGGTTCACCAAATCCATCCTCCCTTCCTCTTTGCTGGGAAGGACTGTTTTGTTTGGGTGCTGCCCCCTTGAGGCCAAGCACTCAGGGGACAGTCCCCTCCTCAGCCCTGGGGCATCAATCAGGATGGGCCTCAGCCAATCCTGGTGATTATATTCCCTTTGCCAGGGTTGGCTTAGGGAAAGGTATGTGATCCAATCCTGGCCAATGGGACCTGAGGGAAATTCTGATGGGAGGCTCCCAAAAAGGTTTTCTTCCTTTAAAGATGCATAGAAGGAAATGCCTTCTTCACTGAACATTGTCACGTCTGCAGATGATGGCAAGCACTGCTGCATCTATCTTGTGACCATGAAGTAAGATATTGCCAACATGGAAGGAGGCTGACGCCTTTTTAAAGACATCACTGAGCCATTGAATTTCCGAACTCTAGGACTTCTCTCCCGTATTGTGTAAGAAAATGAAACCATATTTATTTGGAGTTTCTGTCCTCGGTGCTCAAAGCCTCCTGATGGGCACACAGGGAGCCTCTGGCTCCTGTGACCTTGTCTAGTTCAGCTGCATTTCTGCATTTTGGCTCCTCATTGGGCCGGGGGGTGGTGGGGAGTGGACTCTGGAAACTAACAATTGTGAGGTTCCTACTACAAATGCGTTGTCTCATTTCTTCCACCCAGTAACTACAGGCTTGCAAAGCAGGTTCTTTTACTCTCAATTTACTGGTAAGGAAACCAAAGTGCAGTCAGGTAAAGTGATTTGTCCAGGGCCACACAGCTAGGTTCCCCATTGCCCACAGGATAAAATCTAAACTTCTCACCACGGCATTCAGTGCCCTTCAAGATCTTTGGTCCCTTCTACCCTCTTCAGCTTCAAGTCTCACCATTCCACACTCCCCACCTCACTCCAAGCTCTAAGCAGATGGAACTTCCTTTAGTTCCCCTGGTGTGCCCTTTGCACATGTTGCTTCCTCTGCTGGGGATAGCCTATTTCCTTTCTCCCTGACCAAGTGCTATGAACTCTTTAGGCATTGGGTTTGCTGTCACATCCTCTGAGATGCCTTTCCTGACCACCCAAGCTGGCTTTGGCCTGCCCTTTCTCTGCACACCCACAATGCCCTGTACTTCCTTCACCCATCACCTTTCACACTTTATTAAAATTGCCTGGAGTCGTGTCTGTCTTCCCATGAGACTGTGAGTTCCTGGGGGTTTAACAAGGCAGTGTGGTGCAGTAGTCAAGAGCGTGGATCCTGGCACCAGAGTTTGACTGCCAGCTCCATCACTTCCTAGCTATGAGACTATGGCACATCTTTTCATCTCTCTGTGTCTCAATTTCACTCCCCACAAGATGGGGATATTTAATAGATTCTAACTTGCAGGATTGCTGTGAGCATTAACTAAGTTCATTCATGTAAAATACTTAGAACAATGCCTGGCATGTAGCAAGCAACTCAATAAATCTTGTCTATTTTTATTATCTCCGCGCTCAAAGCACTTGGCACCTATCAGACACTCAGCAAGTATTTGTTGAATGAATGGAGCAGTTGTGATGGTTAATTTTGTGTTGACTTGACCGGGTCACGGATGCCCAGATATCTAGTTAAACATTATTTCTGGGTGTGTCTGTGAGGGGTGTTTCCAGAAGAGATGAGCATTTGAATCAATGGACTGAGTAAAGTAGATTGCCCTCCCCTCAATATGGGTGGGCGTCATCCAATCCATGGAGGACCTGAATAGAATGAAAAGGTGAAGGAAGGGTGAATTTGCTCTCTGCCTCAATGTGTAAACTGGAACTTGCGTCTTCTCTTGCACTCGGACTGGAACTGACATCTTCAGCTCTCCTGGCTCTCAGACCTGTGGGCTTGGACTGAAACTACACCACCACCTTTCCTGGGTCTCCAGCACAATTGTGGGACTTCTCAGCCTCCGTAATCCCAAAATGAGCCAACTCCTTATAATAATATCTACCCATCTACCTATCCATCCATTCATCTATCTATCTATCTATCTATCTATCTATCTATCTATCTATCTATCTATCTATCTATCACTTGGTTCTATTTCTCTGGAGAACCCTAATTCAGCAGTGAAACTCAAATTACCCAAACGCAACCCCTTGGATTTTGAAGTTAAACCCTGTTAAGCCTCTTGAATTGGACACAGTTGGGCTCACATCCTAGCTGTGTGACCTCAAGCAAGTTACTTCACCTCCCTGTGCCTTCATTTTCTCATCTGTAAACTGAGGAAACCAATCCCTACCAAGAAAGATTGTTATGACTGAGAAAGGTTCATCTGGCACAGAGCCCAGCATATAGTAGGGGCTCAAATACGTTAAATTTCTTTGCCCCCGCCCCATGTCATAATTTTTGCCAAGGGCCACATCAGAAGAAAGGATGTTAGGAAATTGGCTTCTGTCCGCTTAAAATCTCAAAGGATAAAGTAGTCTTTGTGATTTAAAGACACACTCCCTCTCTGTGCTGCCAAGGCCCCCCTAACACCATTCCAGGGGCCTTTGAACTTACTCGGCTTTGACAGGAAATGGACCCCCACAGCAGAGAGATCGGAAAGAGCAGGCCCTCCCTGCTTGCTTCCCGCTGAGCGAGAGGAAGCAGGAGGAGCATTGAGGAGTAGAGGCGGCCCTGGGCGAGCACTGCCACCCGGATGCTGGTCCTGTCTTGCCCACTGGCTCTCTGTGTGATCTTGACCAGGGCCTGCACCTCTCAGGGCTCCACTGGCCCCTTCTGTCCAATGGGATTGGGCTCCATGACCTCTGAGGTCCCTTCCGGAGCAGGCATTCTGGGACGCAGGAAGTGGGACCCCGTGGCTGCCAGGGAGATCAAAGGGTGGCTTCCCAGAGGAGGCCTCACAGCTGCCTGCCCTCTGGAGCAGCTCCGGCTTCCTGCTCTGCACGGAGCCTGCTGTGCAGCCCTGGGAATGGCGGAGGCCTCAGCCAAGGTCTGACACTGGGCTTCCTCACTGCCCCCCAGTCTTGAGTCATAGGTTTGAGATACTTGACTCCACTTTCCTCTGTTAGCCACCTGTGATGGAGGCACCATGCTGCGTATTCTTCAAGTTTAATTCACAGGAAATGCCTGTCTGTGCCTTAGGACACTGGGAAACTTCCCACTTCACCCTTCCAGAACCTCCCAGGATGCTGCATGGTTAATGGACCCCGTCCACGCTCCTCATCTGGCCTTTGAGGCTGGTGACACCTGCTTTGCCTGGCCTCCCATCTTCTGGTTCCAGCTGGTTGATCTCTCCTTGCTCTGCTCAATGCTACCTCTATACCTTTACAGGTGCTGTCCCTGCCCTGACCCACCCCCTACCCCCTCAGCCCAGGGGCTCACAGCCAGACATAGCATTGATGCTTTCCTAGGTCATCTCACTTCTTCCTGGAAAAAGCCTTTGAAGGAGACATTATTGCCATCTTCATTTTACAGGAGGAGGAAACAGAGACTTGGAAAGATGAGGTGCCATGTTGAAGGTCTCTGGGCAGCTCCAGGCTCAGCCCAGTCTAGGACTCGGCCTCCTTTCTCCACATCCAGCACCCTGCCCACATTCCTCCCACACTCTCTCTTCCCTGCTTCCATTGGCTAGGACTCTTGGGTTTGCACAGCACAGAAATTCAACTTGAAGAAGCTTTAGCCAAGAGGGAAATTACTGATATATTGGAAGGATATTAGGGTAGATTTTAGAGTGGGACTCAGGAGCCCAACTGTGGGGGTGCAAATGTTGACTGTGCCACTTCCTAACTGTGCAGCCTACAGCAAGTGAGGTCCCCTCTCAACGCTTCAGTTTCCCCATCTATAGGATGGAGCTTATAATAATACCTCCTTTACTGGGTTGTTGGGAACGGTCAGTGAATTAGGGTAGTGACTGCAACCCACAGTAAGAGCATATTTCATATCATGACCTAGTACACACATAATATAAAACAAAAGTCCATAAAATCGCACATGCCCTTACTATACGTGATATACTCTGATATTTTCTGTTGTAGTTTAGTCTAGTTCTAGTTCTAGTTTAGTCTAGTCTATTTTGTTTATTAAAAAATATTGGTACCAACTATCTAAAATGATTTCATGATCTCTCCCCCTGCCATGGGTTATAGTTTGGGGTTGAAAATTGTTAACGTCTATTAAGAGCTTAGCAAATCATCCGGCATGTAATAAAGCAGTAAACATTAGCTACTATGATTGTTGTTGTTATTAATTGCAGACCGACCAAGACTAGAGGACAGGTTTGATTGCAGTGGGGAATTTAGTTCAATCAGAATTTTCTCTCTGGCCTCTGTCTCTCACCTTGGCTCCCCTCTCTGTGTGTCAGCATCTCTTCCTTACTCTGGGCTTTCCCATTCAGAGCCAGAGCTGGAGGCTGCTCTAAGATGACATCAACATGGCTCTACTACCAAAAGGGAAAAGAGCGCTTTCATTTTTCCCCTCCAGCTTGTAATAACCATAGCTAACATTTATTGAGTGCTTATGAGGGCCAGATACTGTTCTGTCTTCATAATATTCTCTAACTCAGTTCTCCTGATAACCTGGAGCCCATGGCAGAGATTGGCTGGATGCTCATCAGATCCATTTCCTCTTCCTAGATCCACAAGTGAACTATATTTCCCAGTCCTCTTGCATCTAGGTGGGGAGGAGGGGACATATGACTAATTCTTGCAAATGCAATGTGAGTAGAAGTGACCTATGGTGCAAGGCAGTTAGAGTGAATGCTCCTTCTCTGTGCTCTCTCTTTCTTTAATCTCCCAGCTGGCTGAGGATAGGGCAACCTTGAAGCCATGGGTCACAGATGGTGGAACCACATGGTAGAATGAGTGTAGATCTCTGAGGGACTTGACAGAGGAGAGCTGATACTGTGCCACCTGCCCCTGACCAGCAGCAGTGGAGTATGATAAGGGTAAGAAATAACTTTTTGACACCAAAATCACAAGAAACAAAAGCAAAAATCAACAAGTGGGACTACATCAAACTAAAAAGCTTCTGCACGGCAAAAGACAATCAACAAAATGAAAAAGCAACCTATGGAATGGGAGAAAATAATTGCAAAACATATCAAATAAGGGGTTAATATCCAAAATACATAAAGAACTCATACAACTCAATAACAAAAAACAAACAATCTGATCAAAAAATGGGCAGAGGGACTAAATAGGCATTTTTCCAAAGAAGATATATGGATGGCCAACAGGTGTGTGAAAAGATATTCAACATCACTAATCATAAGGGAAATGCAAATCAAAACCAAGAGACATCACTTCACATCTGTTAGAATGGGTATCATCAAGAAGATAAGATATACGTGTTGACGAGGATCTGGAGAAAAAGGAACACTTGTGCACTGTTGCCACTATGGAAAATAGTATGGAGGTTCCTCAAAAAATTAAAAACACAACTACCATTGACACAGCAATCCCTCTTCTGTGTATATACCCAAAGGAAATGAAAACAGGATATCGAAAAGATATCTGCACCCCCCATGTTCATTGCAGTATTATTCACAATAGCCAAGACATAGAAACAACCTAAGTGTCAGTCAATAGATGAATGGATAAAGCAGATGTGCATGCTCACGTGCACGCGCGCGCGCACGCACACACTGGAACACTTCAGCAATGAGAAAGAAGGAAATCCTACTATTTGCGATAACACGGATAGACATTCTTGAGGACATTATGCTAAATGAGATAAGTCAGAGAAAGACAAATACTGTATGATCTCACTTATATGTGGAATCTAAAAAAGCTGAACTCGTAAAAACAGAGAGTAGAATGGTGGTGACCAGGGGCTGGGGGTGGGAGAATTGGGGAGATCTTAGTCAAAGGGTACAAACTTGCAACTAGAGATGAATAAGTCCTGGAGAGCTAATGCACACCATAGTGATTATAGTCACCAATGCTGTATTATATACTTGAAAGTCGCTAAGAGATTAGATCTTAAATGTTCTCACCACATACAGAAAAATGATAACTATATGACATGATGGAGGTACTAGCTAGCTACTAGGTAAGCGTACTGCAGTATATAAATATATCAAATCAACATGTTCCACACCTTAAACTTACATAATGTTGTATGTAAATTGTATCTCAATAAAAAAACACATTAAAAAAAGAAAGAACTTTTGGTTATGCTAAGTGAATGCGGTATTGGGGTTGTTTATTATAGTAGCTAACATTGCCCACCTTGATTAATACAAAATTACCTTTTTACAGATAAGGAAACTGAGGCACCAAGATGTTAAATAGTATGCATTTTGTTGCAAAGCTAGCAGGTGATGAAGTCAGGATTTGAATGGAGAAAGCAGTATTATAAGCCCACATTTTATTCATTGTTCTACCCTGTAGGGCAGGGGTCAGCAAACTCTAGCCTGCCGCGGGCCAAATCCAGCCGTAATGATTCTTTTATGTATCGTCTTTGGCTGCTTTCACCTGCAAAGGCAGTTTAACACAGAATTGCTAGTTGCAAAAGAGACCATATCCTCCTTCCCCCTCAAAGCTGAATATATTTACTAGCTAGCTTTTTAATTAAACAAACAAAAAAAAAAGTTTGAGATCCCTGATCTAAATTGAAAAATAAATTCTCTTGGAAAGCCAATTTGAGTCACATGCCCTTGGCTGGACCAATCATGGCAGCTGAGGAGAGTGAAGTGCTGTGATTGGCCAAGCTTGAGTCACATGCTTGCCTCTCAGCCAATCAATGCAGCCAGGAAGGCAGGGTCATATAAAAAGATACATAGCCAGAGCAAAGAAAGGTGTTACAGACTGAATTGTGTGTCCTCCTAAAATTCATATGTTGAAAGCTTAACCCCCAATGTGACTGTAGTTGGATATAAAGCCTTTAAGGAGGTAATTAAGGTTAAGTATGGTCGTAAGTGTAGGGCTCTAATCTCAGAGCACTGGTATCCTTACAAGAAGAGGAAGAGACAATAGAATCTCTCTCTCTCTCTCTCCCCCCTCTCTTCTGGTACTTTCATTTTGGACTTCTAGCTTCCAGAACCGTGAGAAGAAAAATTTCTGCTGTTTAAGCCATCTGGTCTGTGGTATTTTGTTACGGCAGTCTGAGTAGACAAATATAGGAGGAGTGGTTTTCCAAATGGTGTGTGTTGGTTGGGGGCATGAGGAACACGGACACAGTAAGTTAGCACTGAGAGAAGCACTGTAAGCCAGGTAACACCCACCCCATCCCCCAATCTGTATCTGCTTCACTGTTACCAAATACTATTGACAACAGAGTATTATGAATGGGGTAATTATACCATCGGATAGAACAATGGTGCAAACTCACTCTGGTGGGAAGTTGCAGACAAAATTGAAAGGAGACCTCAGATTTGCTGTCTCCTGCTCCAGTATTCTTGGCAAGACCTCACACATAGGTGCCAATGGGGGCCCCCAACATTCCCTCTGGGGTCCCCTAGGTCATTTTCCTGGTACTCCTATACGTGTTGGTACATAGACGCATGCTAGTATACATACACATATTGGTATGCATTATACATATTGTTACACAGAAAGTAAGGAAGTGCTCAAAAGAATGATGGGGATGTGTCAAAAGGACACAGGAGCGAACTTGAAAAGGCTCCCACTGGCCAAATCAGGGACAATCTGAAGATCAAAATAATCAATGATAGTAATGGATTATAACCCATCAAATAAAATAACTATCTACGAGTCCCTACTGATGTATATGTACATACATACCTACATAAGAGAGGAATGCTTTTTCTTTATGGTAGAATGTCAACTGCTAAATATAGAAACGGAGTTAGAAAGTCATAAAAGGGTGGTAGAACTAGTGGGGGAAAGCCTGATGAGGAACAGGATATTCATGTGGTCTTGGAGTATTTCCCCCAGTTACTTAGTAGTTACAAAAGGAAACATGGTGGGGCCGGCCCGTGGCTTAGCGGTTAAGTGCGCGCGCTCCGCTACTGGCGGCCGGGTTGGGATCCCGGGGGCGCACCGCCGCACCGCTTCTCCGGCCATGCTGAGGCCACGTCCCACACACAGCAACTAGAAGGACGTGTGACTATGACATACAACCATCTACTGGGGCTTTGGGGCGGGGGGGAAGGAGGAGGATTGGCAATAGATGTTAGCTCAGAGCGGGTCTTCCTCAGCAAAAAAGAGGAGGATTAGCACGGATGTTAGCTCAGCGCTGATCTTCCTCACGAAAAGGAAACATGGGAACTTGACAGCGGCCTTTCCCTTCTCCCTTCACCTAGTGACGGAGGTAAACATCACCAATATTGGGATAAGCTGGCATGGTGTGCTCCTGATACGATGCACTGGATCAGCAGTGTACCAAGGGTGGGGCTGTGTGGTGGGGAGTCCACTGACCTGCGTGCAGGCAGCAAAGGGGCGAATTATATTTCTAAAGAATTTAAAAATAGAAAAACTGACTAAAATTGATTTGGTCTTTGTTATCACCATGTGCCAGCAATTTGGTGATGCAACAGTCCTCCCTGAAAACATCTGAGCAATTGTTGCCATCATTTTTGAGTTTTAATGATATATTTAGTATATATATGTATATGTACACATATTTATGTATATATATGTATATGTATATTTATACATACACACACATATGCTTCATTTGAGCATATTTTAGTTACCTATCTTTTAATAAACATTGAGTTCAAAGTAGAAGTGTATTTGGAGAATTCCTGGTTATACAGTTGGCCTTGACATATGTGGACTCTGAAAAACGTTTTTTTCTTCTCTTTTCTTCTGAGTAAGTTAATTTCAGTTCTTAACCATTCAAGCTAACTTTGGTGCACTTTGGGCTTCCAACCACTGTGGTACTATATATCCCTGTGTTTAAATAGTAGATTCAAAATAAGCAATAATAGCAGAGTGATGGCAGAGAAACCGAACCCGAGTTAGTTTAATTCTGACATTCTATGTGAGTACCTGGAGTTATTCCCCCATGTGTGACATTTTTTGGAACTTTAGAAAAAATGTAGTCATTCTTTTCAGGCTCACTTCATTGACGGAAAATGCTGCCGAATGAAGAAAGTGAAAAGACTTTCCCAGACAAAATGATTGCTCCCCGTGAAGCTGTGCCCGCGGTAGAGATAATGTTTGAAAAGTTAACCTCAACCTTTGAAGAACTGTGTGATCCAAAGGCAGTTCAGTTCAGATTTTGCTCTCTGCTGTATGTGACAATTTTTTCCTGAGTTGTCTTTTATCAAGTGTGAAGTTTTAGGTCGGGTCAATCAGACACAAAAATATTTGAATCAGCTGGAATCAGCCTTGATCACTGTATAGTAAAACATCAAGCTTTAAAATTGTTTCTTGAAGGTTGGTGAACAGAAACTGTGGAGAAGTTCATTAACAATGTGACAACAAATGTAAGGAAGTGAACATTTACATAGAAAAAATCATCAAATTTCAAAGAATAGAACCAGGAGAATCAACAGAAGATGCTGGTCTTACTCTGCCAGAAGAAATAAAAGGGACATGTCTGAATGCCTTACAATTGTTTTCACTGAGAATTGGATACTCTTGAAAGACAATGGATCAAATAATGTCAATTTTCAGTCATTTTGTCTACTTTTGCAAAAGAAGAAAAACTTTGGAAGTTGGTTTTTTAAACCAAGTATAATAGAAATATTTGATGAATTTTCTGGTGAATATATTTTAGCAGAAATTTTTTGACGATGGAGATGTTTGAATCAGTATCAATCTGAAAGAAGCAAAGCGATGCACAGCATTGCAATTTCTTGTATTCATTGTGAAGAGGGATTTTTATGAACCTCTTCCAAACTTATCCCTACATTGAAACTTTTTCTAACTGTTTGTATATCTGTTGATTCATATGAAAGAAATTTTTAAAATTAAAATTAATAAAACGTATTCTTTGATCAACTATGAATGAAGACAGAATTACAAATCTGGCTACACTTTCTATTGAACATGAACATATGAATAAGATCAATTCTGATGAAGGCACGGGAAATTTGCAGCAAAGGCACAAAAATGGAAGCTGTAAAGTTGTTGTGCGTTTCTGCGACAGACCAATACATAGGCATATGTGTTTCCTCCTTTATTCTAAAACTACACTAATGTAATGAAAAAATTATTAATCCATTAATTTTTTTCCTTTTGTGTCCTATGATATTTTTTAATATTTTATTTTCTCATATTTTTACTGGCATTTCTGTGTTTTTTTCTGGGCCATTATTATCATTCATATAATTTCATGAGTATTTCTGAAAATAATTGTGTCATATGGAAGAGGGGCATGTTAATAAAAAAAGATCTGTTCTGGGTGTCGAATGCCCTAGGTAAGACACTGAGAAGGATGCAACCTTCAATGGTATTCCTACCAAAAATATATACTCTGATTCTGATCATGAGGAAACACCAGACAAACCGAAATTAAAAGACATTTTAGGGGGCCGGCCCTGTGGCTTAGCGGTTGGGTGCGCGCGCTCCACTACTGGCGGCCCGGGTTCGGATCCCAGGCGCGCACTGACGCACTGCCTCTCTGGCCATGCTGAGGCCACGTCCCACATACAGCAACTAGCAGGTCGTGCAACTATGACATACAACTATCTACTGGGGCTTTGGGGACAAAAAAAAAAAAAAGGAGGAGGATTGGCAATAGATGTTAGCTCAGAGCTGGTCTTCCTCAGCAAAAAGAGGAGGATTAGCATGGATGTTAGCTCAGGGCTGATCTTCCTCACCAAAAAAAAAAAAAGAAAAGAAAGACATTTTACAAAATAACTTGTCCATGGAATCTTCAAAAATGTCAAGGTCAAGAAAGACAAAGAAAGGCTCAGAAATTGTTTCAGATTAAAGGAGACTAAAGAGATATGACAATTAAATGCAATGTGCCCTCTTGGATTGGATCCTGGATTGGGAAAAAATAGTTATAAATGACATTATTGGAACAACTGCCAAAATTTCAACATGGACTGTGGATTAGACAACAGAATTATATCAACGCTAAATTTCCTGTTTTTGATGATTGTATTGTTGTTCTTTAAGAGACAACTTTTGCTCTTAGGAAATATACTCTGAAGTATTTAGTAGCAAAGGGGCAGGATGTCTCCATAGGAATGTGTGTGTGTCTGTGTATGGATGTGCATGAAGATATATATGTAGATATAGATAGAATAACAGAGTGAATGAGGCAAAATGTAAACAATTGGTGAATCTGGGTAAAGGATATTTGGGAGTTTATTATGCTATCATTGCAACTTTTCTGTAAATTTGAAATTATTTCAAAGTGAAAATTTACCCCCCAAAAGAAAAAATCCAGACAGGTTAAGCTGGACCCAGTGGTACGTGGGGTAAAGGAGAGAGAAGAGCTGAGGATGACACTGAGCTACCTATTGTGGATGAACAGAAGAGAGAGAGAGAAGGGGGGCAGGGGAGGGAGAGAGACAGGGAGGGACAGAGAGAAAGAGAATATATCAATCCAGCAAGATGAGAAGGCTGTGGGTGGGCCAACTCTCAGATTCCTGAGGGATAAGCAGGGGTAGGTATACAGGAAGCTACCGAGTATGTGGTCCTGGGGCTGCAGGGATGGATCAGGGTGGGAGAATAAGCTTGTGCAAGTCGTGGGAGGGATGGAAGAAATTACACAAAGAAGAGAGAACCAAGGATGAACTCTAGGGAGACCAAGATGATTTAAGAGCTGGCCAAGAAAGAGAAGTCAGCAAAATAAACAGAAAAAGAGTGATCAGAGAGAGGCACAGGGAGAGCTAAATGACAGTGATGTCACAGAAGTCAAGTGAGGTGAGCATTTCAAGCAGGAGGAAATGGTCACTGGGGAAAAATGCCATGAAAGATCAAATAAGATAAGGACAACCTTTAAAGTGGATTCCAGCAAGCAGTGAGTGATACACCCACAAACATACATATGAAGACTCAGAAAAAGACAAAAATTCATTAAGACATGGAAAACCAGGGTTGAAAATCAACCCATGGTCAGAATCAAGACTCCCTACTGATTAGAAAGTGATAAAGGTGGATTGAGAAGTGGAATTGGCAAACCACCTGTGATATTCACTAAGCAAGTGCAAGGTGTAAATATCTCAACCTTCCTACCCTTTGCCCCTGGGTCAGAAACATTAGGTATGTTGCAACTAGAAAAATGGGCAACTGTGTTTCTAAGGCATGGGGGCTGTTCTGGGAGGACCCAGAGTGTTGTCTTCCCTCCTCCACATCAATCCTTAAAAAAAAATTCATATAAAAACTGCAAGTCCTAGAAAATGGGCAGGGGATGTAGGGAGGGATCCGTTGGTGCACTGCATCCTGAACTGGGGGATTCTGGTTAATATTTCTTTTTTCTTTCTCTTGTTCTTTACGTACTAATTTTATTCTATGACCATGTATCATAATAAGAAAAGAGATATATTAAAAATAATTATATATAAGTTTGTGATCACCTTTGGTAAAAATGCCTGGCAAAAAAAGATTAGACGGGAATACATCAAAATATTACTTACCACTCGGTGATGGGCACAAATGAGGTTTTTCCTCTCTTCCTTAGACTTTTACTTATTTTTGAGTGTTTCTACCATGACTATGCATTGCTTTTATAATGGAAAAAATAAATATAATTTTTTTAAAAAAGGAAATGAAAGATGAAAGATTATCCACGGATTTGAAGATTGGTGAAAGAATGGTCAGTCGATGGACGGGATGGGGGAAGCAGGAATGCAGCTCCTATGAATAATCGCTGAAATTTCTAGAGCACTTTCTGTTTTGCAAGGTGCTTTTACAAACGTTATCTCATTTTGCAGACTTTGCAGGCTGGATGGGACCTGGGGTCATGAACTCCAACACTGTAGCATATGGGAGACCTCTCTTGGGGGTCTCCCAGCTTCTGATGAGCCTTCTTGCTTTGCTGGGAGGAGGATAATCAAGGCAGCCCCTTCCAGAAAAAAACCCTCCCCTCAAAGTTCTGCAGCAGGTGCTGGCCAAGCTCTTGTGATGGTAACAATAACCACTTAAGTAGCAAAAGTGTCTGCCACTCAGCTCACCCTCACACTAGCCCTGCCAAGTGTGAAATGTTACTAAGTCATCTTCATGATATGGACGAGGAAACCATGACACAGAGGGGTTAGGCACAGAGGGGTTAGAGGACTCGCCCAAGGTCACACAGAACCAGGATTTGGGCTCAGGCAGTGTGGTTCCACAGTTACTCTGCAGCCGCCATATGCTCTAAGCCTCAGTAAGCTCTGCCTCCCAGCCCCTCCCAGCCCCCCAGTTCTGCTTGCACCCGCACCCCCTAGCTGTGCCCTGCTCCCTGGGGTGTACTCCCTGGCTGTGCGCTTGTAGCCCTGAGGCTGTCTCAGGTGTGTCTGCGTGCAGGTATTTCCTCTCAACCTGCACCGTGCAGAGTACCAGGAATACCGGGTTGCACAGGTACCTCAGTTCTCAGATCCCAAGACGCTCTGGGGCTCCTTCTCCGGGCCCCTCGGCATTCTAAGCTTTGTTTTTGCTTCTGCTCTGATCCTCCTCCTCCATCCCCTCATTCCCCCTGGGGCGATGGGTGGGGAGGGGTGTCCTTTCTAGTCTCAGGGATTATCACATGTTCTCTCAAATCTTTGGTCTAATGTCTGGGTCTCGGGTCTGACGCTCAAAAGTCCAGAATGTGAGCCCTTTGCTGTCTGTGTTATCCTGTCCTTCCTTGTCTAAGGCTCTAGCTGCAGGAATGCCCTAGCGAACTGAATTATTTCATTCAACAAATATTTATTGAGTGCCAGCTGTGTGTCAGGCACTCTTTTAGCCACCAGGCATACAACATGAGTCAGACAGAGTCTGATGGAGGAAGCACTGAGGGCGCAAGGGCATTTCGTGGGGAAAACCCCTCAGTTAATACTGCGGGATGCTATCTCTCCATGCTTCTAGGCGCTCCGACGCCTCTGTGTGTGGGGAGGAGACACTCAAGGGCAGTTAGCACTGCTGAGGCACTGTGGTCCAGGAGACAGGCACGACGTATGGCATCCGACCAAGGCCCACAATTCACTTGCCGGGTGGCCTTGAACTGACTTTATCTCTCTGAACCCCAGCAACTTTGTTTGTAAAACGAGGATCACCAGAGCTGCCTGACAGGACTAAAGGGGGGTCGAGGGCCCGAGTGTGGGGTTTGCGGTGAGTGTGGAGGAGGCACTCAGTGGGGCATAGCTATCAATATTGTGTTTTCTTTATCTCTGGGACTCTCCTAGGTGACTGCGAACCTCATTTTATCAGCCTTCAGATTCCTGTCCTTCCACAAGCCTGACGAATTTGGCAAGAGGCTCCAGCCCTCAGCTCTGCAGGAGCAGAAATTTGATTTTGTCAGGTTTACGGGGTCATACCCTTGGGAACCTGATGAAGAAGCCAGCTGTCACGTAGCTCATTTACAAACACGCCTACTGCTTTGCAGTGGCCTGACTACTCCGTCCACCATCAGGGCTGAGGAGACAAGCTCATGTGGAGTGTAAACTGTGAGACTGGGTCTTACATAACCACTTCATTTAATCCACTCAATCCCTGTGGATCGATGGTCTTAGCCCCATGTTTATGGGTAGAAAACAAAAACTGAGGCTCAGAGAGCTATTGCATTCCTGGAAAGGAGGTGGAATTAGTTTTTTTAAATGTTGTTCAGGGTCCAGGACCAGAACACAAGGAAGAGGACTGATCCATGTCTAACCCCGAGGCATGCGTGAATGACAGTTCTTTTGGTTACAAGGACATAAGCAGGCTGTAGTGGGTTAAATGGTAGCCCCCCCAAAAAGATATGACTATGTCCTAACCCCAGAACTTGTGAATGTGACCTTATTTGGAAGAAGGGTCTTTGCAGATGGAATTAAGTTAAGAATCTTGGGGTAAGATTATTCTGGAGTACCTGGGAGGGCCCTAAATCCAATGACAAGCGTCTCTATAAGAGACAGAAAGAGGGCCGGCTTGGTGGCGTAGTGGTTAAGTTCACACGCTCCGCTTCGGCAGCCCAGGGTTCCTGGCTTCAGATCTTGGGTGCAGACCTACACACCGCTCATCAGGCCATGCTGTGGCGGTGTCTCATATACAAAAAAATAGAGGCAGATGGGCACAGATATTAGCTCACAGACAATCTTCCTCAAGCAAAAAGAGGAAGATTGGCAACAGATATTAGCTCAGGGCCAGTCTTCCTAACCAAAAAAAAAAAAAAAAAAAAAGAGCGACAGAAAGAGAAGGCGGCCATGTGAAGACAAAGATTGGAGTGATGCAGCCACAAGCCATGGGATGCCTGGGACCACCAGAAGCTGGAAGAGGCAAGGAAGGATTCTCCCCTAGAACCTTAGAAGGGAGCGTGGCCCTGCTCGCCTCTTGATTTGAGACTTCTGGCCTTCAGAACTGAGATAATCAATTCCTGTTGTTTTAAGCCACCAAGTTTGTGGTCATTTGTTACAACAGCCCTAGGAAACTAATACACCTGTCCAAGGGGAATTTGCCTGGCTCACTGTAGCCATCAAGGGAGAGGCTTGCAGTTAGGCTGAACTCTGGGGTGGCTGGGTTGAGGCATGGGGCACTGCCCAGGCCTTCTTGTCTGGACTCTGCCCCTGTCGACAGGGGATTTCTATCTCTCCGATGGCTTCTTCTGGGGCCATGGCCTTAGGTGCCCAAGGGAAGGCTGGGACAAGGATTCTGATTGGCTTGGCTTGGTCATGTGACCCTCTAGTCCCCACTAGAACCACCTGGTTGGAATAAGAGACCCAGAGATTCCCCCAAAGAAGGAGGCTGCTGCTGCCGATAGAAGGGAGGGGCCTGGCAGGCAGCACCAATCCATGTCCACTCACAGGGCAGTTCACCCAGGCCATTGAGAAGCTTGGACACTGCTTCTCCCCACGTTGGAGAAGGAGTCTGAAGTCACGCCTGTGCACTCTCCCCTTCCCCTCCCAGGCGAGCCTCTAGTATTTCTGCATTCCTGGTGATTTATACCATTGCTTTGGTTTTATGAACTTACCTTTCACTCTTCTACAGACCACGTGCAGGGATTTTGTTTGAATGAACGACGATTATTTTGCCAGCCTGGTGCCCCCTACCTCTCCCGGGCCATGCCCCCTCTCTTACTGCATCCCTAACCTTCCCCTGGGATGTTATAGACCCCGCCTTAGCGGCTGCAGTTGACTGGTCCAAGAGTGGCCACCCGACTCAAGCACCCATGAGAGCAGACTCCCTTAGGCCGCTCAGCTGTGAACCGCAGTGTGGGGTGGCTGTTGGTGCCCATGTTTCTTGCACTCTGGAGAAAGAATAATGCTGACATTCAAGGGAGGCAGAGAGGAGGGAAGCGGGAAGTGTCCTAGTCCCTGGTTCGATTGTTCTAGAAACCTCTGCTTCTTGCATAGCTTGGCTGCCAACCCTTTCTTGGCTTCTGTGAGCTCGTAACCTCCTTTTTCTGCTTATTTGCTAGCCTGAGATGGAGTTCTGTCTCTTGCAACACAAAGTGTGCAAAAAGAATTGCTCAGTATTATGTATAAATGGAACAAAGCCTAGAACGATAGACTCACGTCAGGTCAAGTGTTGGCTCCCTCTCCTTTTACACATGGGAAAGCTGAAGCCTAGAGAGGGAAGTGAATCACCCACAGCCACACAGCCTGTGAGCAGTGGAGCCAGGACCCAAAGCACAGGTGCCTAGTTGTCTGCCACTCTGAGTCCCCCTTATTTTTTTTTTTTTGGCGGGGAAGATTAGCCCTGAGCTAACATCTGTGCCAGTCTTCCTCTACTTTTTATATGTTGGTCAGTGCCACAGTGTGGCTAGCGAGTGGTGTAGGTCGGCACCTGGGATCCGAACCCACAAACCCAGGCCACTGAAGCAGAATGTGGTTAAGCAAGACTTAACCACTACGCCACGGGGCTAGCCCCTCTGAGTCACTTCTTTAAGGATCTTTCCATGACTCTGGTACCCTGATTTGTGTGTGACCCAAGGTGGCTGGCCTTATTCCTTTCTTTGCCTCAATTTCCCCATCCTGTCCCTGTGGGCACGCAATTCCTGGCAGAAGAGAAAGGAACCAGATGTTCTCCATGTGGGCTGCTTTGAGTTCTCAGGGCATACAAAAGGCTATTATTATTTAATTACTGCAAATGGTAATTATAAGGGAAGGTAATTGTCTGCCCTTTCATTATGGCACTTCTGCCCTTTTCCTCTGGCAGCCCCGGGGCCAGTCATAAAAGAGAGCTGGGTCCAGACGGCTGTGACAGACCATCAACAGAGGATTGTCCTGGAGACCAGCTAGGGGGAAGGGCTGTAGATAGTTACTGCCATCACTTTCTGAAGGTGATTTGTGGATGATAAAGCCCTTTCACACCCATGAACTCCTTTGATCCTATAGGAAAAGGGGAATTAACACTCCTGGAGCACGGCAATGTCCTGGGCACTGTGCCGGGCACACTACCTTCTCCAGGGGAGATCATGCCCATAAAAAGCCCAGCAAGATGCCTCACTTATAATAAATGCTTGGTAAGTGGTGGTGTATACACTTTCTAATCCTGACACACTGCCTTGTGGAATAAGGATTATTATCCTCATTTTATAAATGAGAAGACCGAGATGCCCTCAGGTCCTAAAGCTAGTGGGAGCCAGTGTTTGAACCCTGTGTGTCTGATCTCAGAGCACTCATGCTTTTCACTTGCAACCTGCCACAGGTACTATTGGCCCATTCCACAGTTGAAGAAATTGAGGCCCAGAGATGTAATGTGTCCTGCTCCGGCTCACTGAAGGATTTAACAGAGGCAGGACGTGGATCCACATGTCCTGCCCTGACTGGTTGGGGCTCTGACTTGCTGCTGACTCTGCTCCGCCCCCTGCCCTTCCCTCTGCCGCCTCCCCCCATCCCACAACCCCCAACTCACTACTAATGGTAGGAACACAAAAGATGACTAAGACACAGTCTTGACCCTCTGGCTAAGCAAACACTAAACTTAACTGCAGACCTGGGAGCCCCTGAATAAGGCTGGTCTACATAACCAGCTGTTGCTGCCCATGGAGAACATTGCTGATCCATTACAACGTTCTTCCTATTTAAATCCCAGTTTCCTAGCCCTTTGAGATTTAAATAAAAATGGACTGAAATTTCCTACCTCACATCTTGTGGAAATCAATGATGCCCCAAGATTCCTTCAAATTCTAGTGACTTACAAAGGCCTGGTCACTTCCAGCTCTGACTTTCTGCTCCCAATGCACCTTTGCTCTCTCCTCTGCCCATCTTTCTTCTCTGCTCAGTGCCAATCCAGGCAACCCAGGGCCAACCCAACATTCAGTGTGTAGCTCATTTTACTAAAAGGTTTAAGGAAACAGACTGGGGGTTGTATCATAGCAATGCAAAGGGCAGAAAGTTGAATAATAGATATCCCTGTTTTTATAACTCCTGCAGCCACCTGTCCCCTGGCCACCTCTCTCTCCTCAAGCTCTCCCATCTTACTGATCATCCTCCAATTTCAAGACAATGCTCACATATTTCAGCTTCTTCATTTTCTGAGCCCCTTCACCTTCAAAAATTCAATCCCCATCATTGTTTATTAGATGAATGAATGAACAAATACATATTAAGGACTCAGTTTACAGTCTGATGTCAAATCATGGGATTAGAAATCTGAATGCAGAATTACAGCTGGGATAAGTGTGGAAAAAAGAAGTCCATGGAGCTCTGAGAACACCCTGAAGATAACAGAAGGCCACCCTCAGGATGTGGCTATGAGTCATACATGCTGAGTGAAGAGGGGTTCATTAGGTGAAGGGGGGAGATGGTGGGTGTGGTCAGGTGGGAGAGCACATGCCAACAGGAGGGTCCTACAGACGCTGTGCGGCAAAAGGAATCAGCATGCCTTCCATGAACTCACAGGAGGCCTGTGTGGACAGAGCACAGTGGCCAAGGGGAAATTGCTTCTGGTTGAGGATGGAGGGTTTTGGCAGGGGCCAGACCACGTAGAGACTTGGGGGCCACAATCCCCATCATGTTATCCTGTAAAGCAGTTTAGGCTTCCATCTCCTTTTCAGCTCATGGACAACCTTGGTATATCCCAGACTCAATTAATATGTCTGTTCAGAGGGCCAAATACTTGAATCTACCAAGAGGAAATGGTGGAAGTTTTTCCTTCCCAGGCCCACCCCCTAATAAAGTGGAGAGGACAGAGAGATTCAGTTTCACACTGATATGAATTTTGCCACCACCCTAGAAGGCAGAGTGGCCAGTTTGGGATTTAAATGAGACTTTTCCTCTGTGTTGTAACTTGGACGTACAGATGAGAAGGGCTTGAGACGTTCCTATTGGGGGTGGGGAAGTGTGGGCTGGTGTTCTCAGGGAAGATTTTCCAGGGGAGGTGAGGTGGGAGTGGGTCCCTGAAGTACAGGTAGCCAACACTGCTATGGCCTAACCCATCCATGATCTCATTCAATACTTGCCCTGTGAAGTAGGCACTATCATGCTCAATTTGCATATGAGAAAACTAAAGGACAGAGAGAGGGAAAATCTTACCTAAAATCACCAGCCTGCGGCTGGCCCCGTGGCTTAGCGGTTAAGTGCTCGCGCTCCGCTACTGGCAGCCCGGGTTCGGATCCCTGGCGCGCACCGACGCACTGCTTCTCCGGCCATGCTGAGGCCGCGTCCCACGTACAGCAACTAGAAGGATGTGCAACTGTGACATACAACTATCTACTGGGGCTTTGGGGAAAAAAAGGAGGAGGATAGGCAATGGATGTTAGCTCAGGGCTGATCTTCCTCACACACACACAAAAAAATCACCAGCCTGTAAGTGACAAAGCCAGGGTTCAAACCCTGCTCTATTGGACTCTCGAACCTAATCTTAAACTCTATGGCCTTCTTGAGAGAAACAAAATGAGCAAAGATGAAGAGCATGAATGGGCAGAGAGCTCACATGCTCATTCATTCATTCACTTGGTGAACGTCACATAGCACCCACCATGTACCAGGCGCTGCAGTGAAAGGAGCTCTGGACCAGGAGTTGGAAGACCTCTGCTGGAGTCCTCGCCCCAAGAGTTAGCCAACCATTTTCCTTCTTTGAGCCTCAGTGTTCCCACCTGTGAAATGGGGGGTCACATCCCTGTCAGCCTCCCTCCCAGAGCTCCTGTGGGGTCCAAGTAGAAAGTGCGTGTGTTGATGCTTAAGGCTGTTTTACTTCTGACGGGAGGTACACCCCAGTGTGAGGGATGAGGCTAGCTTGAGCAGAGGGCAAGGAGAGGAGATGGAAATCTCTTGGCATCAAGGGTCCACTGTGAACAGGCTGGGGATGCGATGCTGTGAAGCCAGGCTTGCGCTTGGCACGATGGGGGCTGCAGAAAGTGGGAGTCACCTGACACCTCCCACTTTCTCACTCCCCACATCTGTCAGTCACCAAGTCCTGGTGACACTGAGTCCTTAATATGTCTCGCACTGGTCCACTTCCGCTAATGCCACCTGGTCTAATTCATCCCATTGTTCATCTGGAAAGCTTTGGAAGTCTCCCTGCTGGCCTCCCTGCTTTCCGTCTTTGCCTCATTCCAGTCCATTCTTCCCCCAGAAGCCACACGGCCTTTTGAAGAGAAGTCTGACCACATTACTTCTCTGTTTAATGCCTGCCTCCCCATGACTTCCTATTGCTTTTAAGCTAAAATCCTAAATCCTCGCCAGGGCCCGCCTGGGACGTCGAGCTCTCAGTGTCATTTACGGTCCCTCCTCATTCTTCTCGAGCTCCATTGTCCTTTCTGGCGCTTCAATATGACAATTCCTCCTTGCCTCAGAATCTTCACACACTGTTCTCTCTGCCAGAAACAGTCTTCTTCTTCTTCTTTTTTTCTTTGCAGGGAAAGAGTTGCCCTGAGCTAACATCTGTTGCCACTCTTCCTCTTTTTCTTTTTGTCCTCCCCAAAGTCCCAGTACATGGTTGTATACCCTAGTTGTAAGTCCTTCTAGTTCTTCTATGGGAGCCACCGCCACAGCATGGCAACTGACAGGTGGTGTGGTTCCGTAACTGGGACGTGAACCTGGGTTGCCAAAGTAGTGAGAGCACTGAACTTTAACCACTAGGCCATCAGGGCTGGCTCCAGAACACTCTTTTCTCATCTCTTCCTTGGTCTCAGCTTAAATGTCCCCTCCTCTGGGAAACTGTCCCTGATCTTCTCTTACCCACTCCCTAGACACCTCAGATCTCTCCTTTGTAGCTCTTTGGAGACAAATCAAACAGTTATTTGATTAACTATTTGTTACATTCTGTCTCCTGGAACAGACTATGGGAGAGTGTACTGATGTCCACTTCTCTTATCCTTCCAGAGGAACACTGTACTTCCCAGCCTCCCTTGCAGTTGGGCAGGGGCATGTGACTAGTCTTGGCCAGTGGATGGCGAGGAGAAGTGGTGTGTGTCCCTTCTTGGCTGAAGCAGTGTAAACCCCGTGCACGACTCTCCAGTCTCTCTTATCCTGCCATGGTAGCAAAGAAGGCCACGTGTTCCAGGGAATGAGCTTCAAGATGGTAGAGACTCCTCAGCCTAGGTCTCTGAGTGGCTAGAGCAAGAACCAAGGACAGGCATGTGGCACAAGCGAGAAATAAAATACTCTTGTGTTGTGTCACTGGGGTTTTGGAGTTCTTTGTTACTGCAGCATGGTCTGGTTTATCCTGACTGTTTATCTTAACTAATGCTCTATCAGCAGGGCCTGGGTCTTATTCACTGCCTCTCCAGAGCCTGGGACCCTAACTGCGACATAGAAGTAGGTGCTTTGTAAATACTTGTTGAGTGAGTGAAAAAACGGACCATGTAAGACATGGTTCCTTCCTAAAAGAATTTACTCTAATTCAAGGAACAGATACTTATACACACAATAGTTAGAATATAATTAGGGGCTCAAATGTAAAAGTTAAAGAAGAGGGAGGGAGGTCAGTGGGTTGGAGCAGTCATGGAGGACTTCCTGGAGGAGAATAAGGAGGATTTGAAGAATTGGAGAGAACGAGAGTGGGCTTGCTGTCCACCCCATCTTTTGTCCATCCATTCAGCAAACATTTATTCTAATGCACCATGTTAAGCGCCTTGCCAGCGGTGTGGATAGAGGACCATGGTGCTCTTGGGAACCAGAAGAAAGTGCCTCTTCCCACGGAGAGAACCTAGAACGGCTTCACAGAGGAGGTGATGTTTGAGCTGAGCCTTGATAAGTAGGTGTTCACCAGAAAGAGAAAAGATGGGGACAAAAGGATTAAGGATCCCAGGTAGAGGGAACAGCATGAACAGAGGCTTGGAGGCATGAAGGTGTGCAGTGTGCTCAGGGAAGGCCCAGCATCAAAGGTGGCTGGATTTTGGGGAGATGAGTCTGGGTACCAGTGGCAAAGAGGTGAGTTCAGTCTCTCCGCCTCTGGCTTCCTGCACCTCAGCCCAGACCAACTCCCTTCAGACCCTATGAATAGCATAGACATAGAGAATGTCTAAGCTAAGACCTGAAGGATGAGTTCAAGGTGACCAGGAAAGGTGAGATGAAAGGACGAGGGAGGGTGTTCCAGGCAGAGGGAACAGCACGTGCAAAGACCTTAGAAAAGAGATGGTGAGGCCTGAGAGGGCAGCTCACTTTGTCTGGCTGGAGCATAGCTTTCCAGGTGGTTAGACGGGAGGCGGGTGAGGTAGAGATGGGCCAGACCGTGTTACCTTCTCCCCATAAATCCGTTATAAAGACCCCAGCTCAGCAGTCAAAGCCTTCAAGAGTCTGTCTCCCATCTCCTTCTCCACCCTAAATTCCAGTGCCTTTGCATGTGCTGCTGTTCAAAGTGCCTAGAACTACAATAATGATGATGATAATAACATCATAACATTTGTTGGGCACTTAGAATGCCTTGGGTGCTGTGTCAAGCGTTATTTCATGGAACAACAATGACATCAACAATGACATGGGTTAGTATCTTTTTTTAGGATTTTTTTTCTTATTAGTAGACTTTATTTTTAGAACAGTTTTAGATTTACAGAAAAATTGAGAAGATATTACAGAGAGTTCTCATATATCCCCACCCAATTCTCCCCATTAGTAACATCTTATGTTAGTATATTTGTTATAATTTTTTACAATTACTGATGGATACTTTTACTGATACATTTTTATTAACTAAAGTCCATCATTTATTAAGATTTCCTTAGTTTTTACCTAATGTCTTTTTTCTGTTCTGGGACCCCACTGAGCCCACCACATTACATTTAGTTGTTATGTCTCTTTAAGCTCCTCTGGGCTGTGACAGCATCTCGGACTTTCCTTGTTTTTGATGACCTTGACAGTTTTGAGGAGTACTAGTTAACGTATTTTTCAGGATGTCCCACTATTCAAGTTGGTCTGGTGTTTTTCTCAGGACAAGACTGAGGTTATAGGTTATTGGGAGGAAGACCACAGAGGTAAAGTGTCATTCTGGGCACATAATATCAAAAGTACATACTGTCAACATGATTTGTAACAGTTGCTGTTGACCTTGATCCCCTGGCTGAGGTCGTGTTTGTCATGTTTCTCCACTGCAAAGTTACTCTTTTTCCCTCCTTTTCCATCTTGTCCACTTTGGGAGGAAGTCACCACGCACAGCCCACACCTAAGGAGCAGAGTGATGCTCCATAAATTATTTCAAACTCTTCTGTATGAGAGATTTGTCTTTTCCCTCCCATTTATTAATTTAACAATGGGTTGATACTTATCGCTCCTATGTTTCTAGAAACCAGAAGGCTCACCTTTTCCCACCCGGCTCACCCTAGATCTAATGTCTGAAGACTCTGTCCTCCTCCTTGGGAAAAATAATGGCCTCCTCTGTCCAACGACACCCCCCTGGACCCCCCCCCCCCCGCACTGCTGGGGTGCTTTGTAATTCCAACTAATTCCTGTCACACATATGTTTTGTGCTCTGCTCTGTGCCAGGCATTGTGCTTGGGGCTTGGAGCTTGAAAACAAATGGCCTAGTGGGCCCAGTTGCTTCCAGTTGCTCACAGCCTTGACATCCTGTGCTAGACTGGAAGCTCCATGAGGGCAGCGGCTTTGCCCAATTTGTTCATAGCTGTGTTTCCAGCCAGTAGTAGCTGGTAGGTCCTCAACCACTATTTACCCAATTGGGAAATGCTTCCTGGAGGACCGCAAACACTGGCAGGTCATTGTGTGTGTGTGTGTCCTTCTCAGGGGACTGGGTACTCCCTGAGGGCAGCGCCAGCCTCGATTCTTCGTGGCCTAGAGGCTGGGTAGCAGCAAGTGTCACAGAAGTCTGAGCCGGTGACAGGACCCAAGGACTGGCCGCCTCCTCAGGTAGAAGTGAAGTTTGGAAGCTGACACAGCCCGGGAGGCCGAATCCGCAGGACTTGGTGACTGATTGGCTGGGGAGGGTGAGGCGGGAGGAGGAGTCACACACAGATGGCTCTGAGGTCTGGAGCTGGGGAACAGCCGGTGCCACCTCTGATAGACTCTGCGTGAAGAGCCGCTGACAGCCTCGGGCGGCCCCACCCTTTGGGGGCTCGGGCCTAGGGCCAGGGAGGGCCGGAGCCTACAGAGGGAGGGGTGGCCTGGCCTGTACAAACTTCTGTCCCCCATCCCCATGTCCTCGTCTTAAAAAAAAAAAACTCTCATCCTGGATTTTGAGCACGATCGTTGGTTATCAGGTGTGGGGGCCCATCCTGGGGGGCCCCTCCAGCCTGCTGTCTGCGAGAGGGACCCCCAGGGGCAGCCTGGTACCGCGCGGGCTCGGCCTGGTGGGGGCCGGGGTCCGCCAGGCCCAGGTCCCCAGCCCGCCATCACCGGGGAGGGGACGGCGAAGCGGCGGCCCGGTCTGGGCGGGACAATGGCCGCGGCCGCCGGGGCCCCGGGAGCCCCCGCGCTGGGGAAGGGGCTGGCCTAGGGCTGGGCGCCGGTACCCTCCCCGCGCGGCTCGGGCGGGCGGAGGGGGGCGCGGAGTTCCTTTGTGGCTCTGCCTCCGGCGCGGCGCGGGCGGGGGGCGCGGCGCAACTTTGCGAGGCGGTGGCGGCGAGCGCGAGACGAGGCCCCGGGGCCCGAGCGGGGCCCCCAGCGCGCGGCCCGCCCCCGCCCCCGCCGGCCCCCTCCCCTCGCGCGCCGTCGCCCGCGCCCGGCGCTGCCCACTCGCGGGAGCCCCCGGGGCCGGACGGGCTGCGCAGCCGGAGAGGCGGGGGCCCGACGCGGCCCCCCCGGAGCCGGGCGCCTGGCGCGGGGGCTCGCCGAGCGCACGGGGGGCCGCGCGGCGCTGCAGACCCAGCCTCCCGCCGCCGCCGCCGCCGCCTCGGCGCTTGCAGAACCCAGAAGTGAACAGCAGGCGACCCGGAAGGTTTGCGCGCGGCTCCGCACCGAGCCGGAGCCGGAGCCCGGAGCCGGAGCCCCAGCCCGGCCCTGCTCGGGCCGCCGGGCGCGGGGCTGCGGCCGCGTCCCGGAGCCGCCGCCAGCACAGCCAGGTCCGTGCGGGCCCGGGGCGCGCGGGGAGCGGGCCCGGCGGCGGCGGCGGCGCCCGCCCGCGGGAAAGTTGCGCCGAGTTGCGGGCGGGGGCGCGGGCCGGGGCGCGGGCGCTGTCAGCGCGGGCCGGGGCGCCCCGAGGGCCGGGGGCCGCCTGCGCCTGGGGCCGGGCCCGGAGCGGCGGCGGCGGCGGCCGCGCGCGGGGTAGGAAGTGTCTCTGGCGGCGTGTCTGGGTCTGCTCTCCGAGTGTGTGCGTGTGTGTGTGTGTGTGTGCGCGTGTGCGTGTGTGTGTGTGTTTTCTTAAGCCGGGCTATTCAAACCTGCTGCAATTCTCCGGTAAACAATGATTCATGGGGCTTAATGCAAATAAACGGATTGCAAACGGCGCGGTTCGCGCACTTTGCAGCCGGCCCGGTGGAGCGGCCAGTGCCGGATTTCTCCCTTTTTTTGCAGATCTGCAGAATATGGCGTCCCTGTCCTGTTTTAAAAATAAGCCAGGCTGCCATTTTTGTTTTTCTTTTGTCTGAAAATTTTAATAAAACTGTCTGAGAATGTGGGAGAGGCGGCTGGAAGCAGAGGGGGCACCCGAAGGGTTGGCTTTTTTTCCTTTTCTTTGGCGAGAGTCGTGAGCCTTTCGGGGAGGTGAGACACAATGCAATTGCACTTTAAAGAAAAAAAAAAAAGGAAGCCGCTGGGCGATTTAGGGGGGAGGGTTGGGAATTTAAAGTTAACTCCGAAAGTTTTCTTTTCTTTTTTTTTTTTAAGCTCTTTCCTTTTTTTTTGGAAGGCGGTGAAATGCCGCGAAAGGATCTCGGGGCGCATTTCTCCCCCCAGCCAGCAGCCTTTGTGGGATTTTGGGAAAAAGTTAACTGCCGGTGTTCTCGGAGCTGCGGGGGGGATGTGGAGGGTTCGGGGTGGGGGTTTTGGGGGACCAGGAAGCGTCTTTTGGAAGAGGCCCTATAAAAATGCCATTGTAAGGAACTGTATCCTCAGATTTTGGGGGAGAGGGCTAGCAAAAGGGGCTCTGAGTGGGCCCAGGGTTTCCACCTAAGATCCCTGGCATGGGGGAGTCGTCCTGCTGTCCCCCACCCTGCCCTCCAGCAGTGTGGAGCCCTCCGACCTGTGAGCTGTGTGTGTCGGGGTGGGCCTGTCTCCTTCATGGGTGGCCGGGGACCCCCTTGTAGGCGGGAATCCTGCCTTGGGCGCTGGAGTGGCTCCCAAGCCCTCGGGCAAGTGTGCTTGGCAGTTGTCAGTTAGAGATCCCCTTCCCCGACCTGGTGGGCCTCCCGGCGCCGGGACATGGCATCTGGTAGTGAATGCCCCCAGGTGGGGGGCTCTTGGCTGGGTGCAGGTCAGCGGCTCCAGTGGGTCCTGTCTGAGGGGAGGGGCAGGAGAGGTTGTCTGATGGTGGAGGGCGGCTGGTTTGCTAATCAGGGTCTTCTGAGCGTCTACCCTGTGGTGCGCTCTTACCCAGTTCTGCCACCCTTGCCTGACACCTGGAGGCTCCTCTGTCGGAGACAGTGTGGACTTCGGTGAAGTTTCTCAAGTGTCTCCCTGGATAGGTCAGGGCCTGCTGGCTTTGCAGGCTGCAGAGGGAGTCTGAAGGCTGGCCCCACGAGATCTGGGGTGGCTGGCGCTGTCCAAGGCTCCAGGGCAGGTTGGGCCTGGGTCTTTCCCTTTTGGGAAAGTCTGTCTGTCCTGGGAGGACCCTGAGTCTGTCTAGCTTCTGCCTCAACGTCTCCTGAACAGGAGACCCCTCTAGTCTCACGCCTGGTCTGTGTCCTGGCTCCATGGGGCAGCAAGCCAGGCATTTTTCAGATGGAGAAACTGAAGTCCAGTGAGGGGAAGTGACTTGCCCAAAGTCATACTACCAGTTAGAAGGAGAGCTGAGACAGGGACCCAGGTGTTCAGGCTCCCACTTCTGGGCTCTCTCCACTGTTCTCCATTGGGGCTCTGATCCCTGGAAGAGTCATTTTGGACAGAACTGGACTGGAGTGGGACAGTGTGTCCCCCATCCCTCTCCCCAGCCTCTGCCATCATAATCCTTCCTGTGAATGGAACTTTACGGTTTGCACAGTGTTGTGCATGGTTGTTATCATATCAGCCTCTTCCAGAAGCTCGGTTGGGGTGAAATTGTCAAGGTTGGGATACTTAACTCCATTCTGAAATTAGGAAACTGAGGCTTGGAGAGGTTGAGCAGTGGCAGAGGAGGGCTTAAACTCAAGCCTCTAGACTCCTTGTCTGGGCCTTTTCCTAGGCGGGCTTTGGTGCTTGTGGACCAGACTCTTTCCCACCTGCTAGTTTTTGATTTCTCAAATTCTTCTGCAGATGCAGTGACTGTAAAAATCTAGATGCCTACCCCTTAAAGAATGTCAGAGCTGTAAAAGTCCTGAGAGGTCATCTGGGCTCAGAGAGGAGAAGCCACTGGCTTGAAGTCACCCAGCGATTTGGGTCCCATTTAGGACCAGAGCGCAGATCTCCTGTCACCCTTCCTCTGTGAGACCCTCGGGGAGACTGAACCGTTCTACCCATCGCCAGGCTCCTCTGGGCCCTGGAGAGCAGTGATTGCTGGTGGTGGTGGTGGTGGTGATGGGGCTGTAGGCACTAGAATGGCCAACACTTGGCGGAGACCTCGGTTTGTCCCAGGGGCTGAGAAATAGGTTATCTGCGGTCTTGGGGAGTGGAGGCAAGATGGCCCCAGGTAGAGGGGAAGCTGGTGTGTGGGTGAGGTGTGGACTGTGTCTGAAGCTAGCCTGGCCCCCACCCTTCCCTTGGCAGACACTTCCCTGCCCTGCCTCTCTGTAAAGTGAGTCATTTCTTCTTTCCTTCCTTCATTCATTTATCTACCATTGGTTAGTTTATTCATTCATTGGTTTGATAGATCATTCCTTTATTCTTTCATTGTACATTCATTAGTTTATTGGTTAGGCATTTCAGTAGTCCCTCTATCTGTCCGTCCATCCATCCATCCATCCGTCCATCCATCCATCCGCCCATCCATCCGCCCATCCATCCCTCCATCCATCCATCCATCCATCCATCCATCCATCCAATCCCCAGCTCACCTTGCCCAGGTTGGACAACCATGTGAGATACACGTACAGTCCTCTGGGGCTCCAAAGCCAACAGAGAAGGTGTGAGACTGCAGGTGCGTAAAGCATTTGCCAGGGTGGTGTTTGTGGGTGCCTACATGAGTCCCCAGGGAAGGTCTCTTGGAGAAGAGGAGACATGAAAATACCAAAGGAGTTCTACAGACTGTCACAATGGTGGATCTGGGTCCTGGGACCAAGTCTCGTTTGTGAATCAGACTTGACAGTTTGCATAGTATGGTGCATGGCTTGTGTGACTTTGGGCACATTCTTCCTCTTTCTGAGCCTCGGTTTCTTGATCTTTAAAATGGGGTGCTCTCTGTGACTCTCTCATGGGTTTTGGGGAGTGATAATAGGCATGTCTGCCATGTCTCCTAGCCCTGGCCAGGAACGTGGTAGGAGCTCAGTACACACCAACTGAATTATAAGGATTGTTGATTACTGTCTTAGGCCCTACCTGATTTTGAAAACAGTCGTGGTGTTTTCAGAATGAGCCAAATGATCTGGGGACCCTGAAAGCCCTGCTCTGCCTTATCATTCCCCTGCTGAAACTCTTCTAATGTTTCCTAGGCTTTTTTTTTTTTTGCAGGGAAAGATTCGCCCTGAGCTAACATCTGTCGCCAATCTTCCTCTTTTTTTTTCTCCCTGAGGCCCCAGTGCATGGTTGTCTATCCTAGTTGTAAGTGCCCCTAGTTCTTCTATGTGAGCTGCCACTACAGCATGGCAACTGACAGATGGGTGGTGTGGTTCCGCGACCGGGAAGCGATCCCGGGCCGCTGAAGCTGGAGCGCAGAACTTTAACTACTAGAGACATCAGGGCTGGCTCTCCTAGGCATTTTGATGAATAAAACTCCAAAGTCCTTTGCAGCCTCCAAAGCCCTTCATGGTCCAGGCCTGCCCAATCCTCAACCTCAGCTGCCCACGCCTCCCCCCGCCCCGCCCCCGAGTCTCACCACGTCCAGTCACATTGGCTTCTTTCTGCGCCTGGAATTTACAAAGCCTGTTGGCAAGGCCTTTGCACATCTCCCTGCCTGGAATATTTTTCCCTAAATGTTTGAAGGCTGGTGCCTTCTTGTTTCACAGATTTCGACTAAGCTGTCACCTCAGAGTGGGTTCCCTGACTATCTTGCTCTGTAATAGCTTCCCACTGTCACTCTGGGTCACGTCAGCCCCTTTTTATTTTCTTTTTTTTCATAACTTTTTTTTTTTTGTGAGGAAGATCGGCCCTGAGCTAACATCTGCCAATCCTCCTCTTTTTGCTGAGGAAGACTGGCCCTGGGCTAACATCCGTGCCCATCTTCCTCCACTTTATATGGGACGCCGCCACAGCATGGCTTGACAAGCGGTGTGTCGGTGCGTGCCCGGGATCCGAACCGGTGAACCTGGGGCTGCCGCAGGGGAGCGCACGCACTTAACTGCTTGCGCCATCAGGCCGGCCCCCCCCCTTTTAATTTTCTTTTGTGGCTCTTAGCTGTGTCTGAAACTGTGTCATTTATTTGTTTATGTGCACTTCTGGCCTGTCTACACTGCTGGAACGTGCTTCAACCCATGCAGGCGAGTGGGCAGGTGGTTCCAGCATGGTGTGGCTGGGGCTTTAGTGGAGGTGAGAACATGCTGGGGAGCCCGGTGTGGCGGTGGCCCAGGAGCAGCGCCTGGGAGATCAAATGACACGGAACTCTGTCCTCTCTTCCCCAGGGAGGCTCCAGGCTGTTGTTGGGAAATAATGAGATGATTAAATCACAAGATCTAAGAATCCTGGTCTCTTCCAATCTTAGCATCTGAGAAGCTTTCCACCTCAGAACCTTTGACACTTGGAGTCTCCACGTGATCCAATCTGTGATTGAGAATCTTACAAAGGGACTCTCATTGCCTTACTTATTTAGCGTCCAGAGTGCTTACTTTGTGCTAGGCTGTGTTTAAAAGGCTGTATAAATGTTAATATATTTAATCCTCATTGTTGTTAACCCATTTTACAGATGAGGAAACCGAGGCACAGAGAGATTAGGGAACTCGCCCACGTCCATGGAGCTCATCAGGGGCATTGTGGGATTTGAACCCAGCACTCTGGGGCCCCTCCTTAGAATCCCACACCTGTTGAGGGGAAGCCCAACGTCGCCCGACACCTGCACAGAGGGGGAATCCCCTTCCCACATCCTTCATCTCTGCAATGGCAGAGAGAATGGCAGGGAGCTCCCTCCTTACCAGAACCCCCAGCCTCCCCTTGTCAGGCAGTTGTCGTTGCTGGAAAGATTTTCTTTACAAAGAGTAAAGTGCTGCACCTCCCGTGTGAATAACGCCTGGGAAGCGATGTTAGTGTTAGGGTTTCCCAGTGCTTTGGAGCTTGTGGTTTGATGACTTCAGTGGCTTCTTTCTCCCCACTGGGTTGTGAGCTCCTTGAGAGCAGGCAGCTTCAGTGCTCAGTGTTGAATGTATGAATGGATGGATGGATGAATGAGTACCTCTGTACTCTGTAGCTCCGTGCTAGGCCAGTGTCCAGGGTGTTGGACAGGCTTGGTGGACTCGGGGCAAGAGGACAGTTATCTCTCCATGTAGCCCCAGGAAAGTCCGTATCCGATGATGTTCATATACCCAATCGTTGGAGAACCGTTTGAGATCTAAAGTTGTGCACTGATTGCAGAGAGGTGGACCACACAGGTGATCCAGTCAGACCTTTCTGTCCATCGGGGAAACGAAAGTGGGCGGGGACAGCAGTGGCCTCCTGACACTGTGCCTCCCGGGCTTTCTGCTCCCCAGGTGCCAGCAGGCTGCTGCCAGCCGTGTGTGCCTTGGGGTTCGAAGGCAGGAACAGCCCTCATTGGGGAAGCTGCTCCCTCTGTCACACAGGTCTCCTCACTACCACAATGGAGGTGATGTCCCTGGATGCACAGGGCTCCTGAGGGCCCAGTGCCATGCCTGGCACTTGGGTGGGATTGAGGAAGTGGGCGGGTGGAAGTGTTGGGGGCTTTGGTGGTGGGGACGACTTCCTGGAACCCCAGACTGGGGCCGGGCAGGATTTAGGGAGGGGCTGAGTGGTATCTATGGACAAGGTGTGGGGAAGGCCAAGGGATTTGGCTCTGGGGCCCAAAGCCTCCTCCCTGTCCCTGCCTCATCCATGTGGCCACGGATATCCTTGGGGAGGTCCTCATCACCTGGGTCCTTCTCTGAGCTTTGGGCAAAGGCTTCGTGATCCTTGAGGGGACAGTCTAGCCATCTCAGGTTCTGGGGTTCAATGAGAGGATGCCTGGCTGGGTGGGTACCCCCCAAAGGAACTCGTACATATTCACACTGTCAGCTGTTCCACTCCCACCCTTGACCCTGCTGCCCCTGCCCCACTGATACCAATTTGGGGTGCTCCCCTGCTGTTTCAGAAACACCACCAGAGGTGCCCTGAACTGGGCCTGCAGGAGGCAGGAGTTCAGGAGGCATGTCTGCTGGACTGCACGTCCACACACATGATGCACACACACCACACTGGAACTCCTGCCACCCGCAGGGTGATACACCTGCGTGTACCCGTGTGCGCCCTCCCGAGAAACGACACACAGCTGCGTGTACCCCTCCTTGCGTCCTTTCACATCATGGCACACGCCATGTCTCTTATGTGCACGCAGGCATGCTCATGAACGTGTGTGTTTTACACGTGGGTGCATCTTGCATGCACACACTCATTTAGACCCATGAGGATTCATTTATACCACATTTTGGGCCTTGCACCCAATCCCTCCTGCACGCCCCTGTACTCCTGTGTGTCCCACACCTGCCTGGATCTGCCTGCGGTGGCGGACCAGGCAGCTCATTTCCATCTGCCACCTTCATTCAGCCATATATCTTGAACATTTATTATGTATCAGACCCTGTGCTAGATGCTGGGGGTAGAAAGGAGGAAAACTGAGGTAGTTCCTGCCCTGGTCGGGGAGACAGACATGATACAAAAACTCACACAAATGGTGACAGGAGGACAGATTTAGGTGAAGGCTGGGAAGGAGCTGCTTTTCTATGACGGGGGCTTCCCTATGGCTTTGTGCTTTTAGATTTACTATCATGAGTGATGATAACGGTGTGTGCAGGGGAGAGGAAGTGATATCTGAACTGTGGCCTGAAGTTTTCCAGGTGAGGGCATTCCAGGCAGAGGAAACAGCCTGGGCAAAGGCGCTTAGGTGGGAAATCAAGGATCCTGGAGAAGGTGGTAGCCCCAAGACCTGGGGGAGGGTATAAGAGACCGGGAGGTGGACAGGCGCTGGTCTGGCAGGGCCTGTAGTAGGTCTTCTCTGGCCTGCTTACCCCTCCCAACGTGTCCACCCCAACTCTCCCCAATCCTCTTGCTGACCAGCCCAGCCCTCTCTTTGCTGCCTTGCCCGGCTCAGGGCCCGTCTATCTGCTGGCCTCTGCCCGCGGCCTGAGCCCTGTCTCACCTGCCCCACAGGCTCCCTGCCCCGGGCCCTGACATACAGCGTGAGAACTATGACCACCTGCCCGGGCTTCCCGGCCCAGGTCCCCTAGGACCTGTCTAGAAAGCTCCTCAGGGCCAGGCCACAGCTGGGGTTCAGCAGTCGGCTCCCCTGCTCTGAGTTAATCCCACCCATCAGCAGAGCAGCCCCCCCGGGGGGGGGTGCTGGCCTCCACCCACAGCCCCGGTAACCTCACTGGTGGGTCAGATTTCCATGTGGGTCTTCAGGATGTTGGGAAGGGCTCCCTTACGCCTTAGAGACCCTAATCACAAAGCTACAGCAGTAGGTAACACAGAGTCCTTACTGTGTACCAGACACCATTCTAAAGGCTTTATACGTAGTGTTAACTCATTTAATCCTCACAACACCGCTGTGGAGATACCATTATCATCCCCAGTGTGGTAACAATCTCTGGGGCTTCGAGCCACGCTATCTTGTTTCAGAATCCGTACTTCTAGCCCCTCAGTTGCCACGTTGCCCCTCAGAGGGTCCAGGCACGCAGGCTGTGATTTAGTTGAGTCTCTTAGTTTTACAGAGGGAGGAACAAAGGCCCAGAGAGGAAATGGACTTGCTAAAGGTCACACAGCGAGCCGATGGCACAGGGTTCCCGCTCCTCTGCCCTCACCAGCTGCATGACCTTGGGCAGGTTACCTGCCTCTCTGAGCCTCATTCCTGACCTCAGACAAGGAAGGGATTCCCATAGAAGCCGGGAGGGTGGGACCTTTGGGGGATGCGAGGGGGCAGCAATTGAGAAGGGACACGGGTAGAGGCTTCTTGGGTACCCAGGGTGTGTGTGCTTTGTAATAAATCACTAAGCTGTTCATTTATGTTCTAAGCATCTTTCTGAATGTGTGTTATGTTTCGAAATGTTCACAGCATCCACCTCGCAGGGTCGTTAGGAGCCTGAGTGAGACACGCGTGTAAAGCATCTCACAGTGCCTGGCGTGGAAGAGGTTCTCAGTAACCATTATTATAATTATCATCATTGTCATTTCATGCTGGCAGAGGAATTCCCTGTGGGGATGGGAGCTGGGGGTCCCCAAGGGAAATGAAGCAGAGAAGGGCATGTGTTCAGAGCCTGCAGAGCATTCTCTCAGCCCTGAGAAGGGTGTCATGGCCCATTCCCTAGGTGAGGGCAGTGAGGCTCCCCGAGAGGGTCCTTGCCTGGGTGTATCTGGGTGGCTGGCGGTGGGAAGGGAGGGGGAGGGGGCAGGGGAGGGGGCAGCATCCCAGCTCCCACTGCCCAGGGCGCAGACAGCAGCTCCTCCCTCTCTGATCGGCCCCAGCATCACTATGAAAACAGCCCTTCCCAACCCCGTGGGGCTGCGGAAACCCAGCCTAATTGGATCCAGGACCCTCGGGAGCCTCGTTCCTCACAGGAAGTTCCCAGGAGTGAGTTTCCAAGGCTGGCCTGGGTCTCGAGGGCGGGGTGGGGCGCAGCAGCTGGGGCTCAGAGCTCTGGGCTGCATGGAATGGGGGCACATGGAGGGCAGAGGGGTCGTGGGAGGCAGACTTGGAGTACATGGGGCTCTCGAGGAGCTGGGAAGATGGGAAGCCTCAGCTTCTCTCTCCTACACCATGGCTTGTTTGTCGCTTCCTGGCCATCCTTCTGGCCCCATAATGACCTGTCCATTGAAAACCTTGACCATGGCCTTCCCCTGCTCATGGACCTCCCATGGCCCCCCATGGTCTTTCATCCAAGCACCTTAGTCTGGAACTCTGACCCTTCATGAACTGCCCGGCCACTTTCCCTCCTTCCCTTACAGATTCCTGCACTCTATCCACACCAGACCAAACACGATGCTGAGTGCTTTCCTGCCGCTGGGCCTTTGCACTTGCAGTTTTATCAACCCGGCCTGCCGTTCCCTAGCATCTCTCTCTTGACATCTCCCCTTCCCCCCATCAGTAAGTTCCACCTTCTTGAAATCTTCATTCTGCCCTTGGTGGAATGAGCTCATCTTCCCGGGAACTCCCCCACCCCCTGCCCGGCTGTACCCCAGCAGTAGCTTGTTGCCTCTCTCTGGGCAGGGAGCGTGTTTGAGAGCCCTTTGCTGTTCCAGGAAGCTAGCAGTTGTCCATGTCTTTGCACACGCTGCCCCTCTGCTTGGAATGATTTCCCTCTACTCTCTCACTCTCCTGGCAAAATACTGGGTCTTTCTGACCCTCACAGACAGACCCCTTCCTCTCATTGATTCTCTTAGTGAGCACTTATTGAGCACCTGGTGTGAACTGGGTGCTTGAGCACCTACTGTGTGCCAGCACCTGGTTCTGGGGCTGCAATGGTGGCCCTGTCCTCGTGGGTCACAGCTAGAGGGAGTATTTAGAGCCGTGATACGAAGGTGGGGTAGGGAGAATGCAGGGGGCCATGGGTGTGGCCATGGGCGTGGCATTTTTGTTGGAGAGAGGGTCAGAAAGTGACCGTGAGCTGAGACCTGAAAGCAGAACACAGTGAGCTATGGGGCGGAGCTGAGATATGGGGCTGTAACCAAGGACCAGACCCAAGTCCTGATCTCAGGGAGCTCACAGCTCTGTGGGGACCGGGCAGACAAGTCACCAGGCAGTTCTGGGCGGTAGGGTCAAGCTTGGTGGGGGAAGCCCAGGAAGCTGTAGGCGCTCAGGGGAAGGGCTGCCAGTATAGCCGGGGAGGGAGCTGGCCATCAGGAAGGTGTCCCCAAGGGCTGTGACTCTGACCTGACTTTGATGGTTGATGGGAACCTGGCAGGGTTCCAGCTGGGTGATGGCCCCCAGGTGGAAGGGCACAGCCTGTGCAAAGGCAGGGGGGTGTGAGAGAGCAGCTTGTTTTGGGGGACCTGCAGGTGGTGTAGTGAGGCTGGAGGGAGGGAGGTTGTGGGGATGTACCTGTGGGGATGCATGTGGCCAGCAGAGCCTCCTTGGCAGAGCCCCCTGGGTGCTGCACTGGGGAGTTTGAACTCCAAAAGTGATGGGAACCCAAGAGAGATTTTAGGCAGGAGAGTGAGCGGCCTGGGCAGACTTTGGCCTGGTCCTCCCCACTGAAGTCCCCGATAAGAGGGAGAGTCCCTTCCTGACTCGTCTTCTGACTGGGGTCTGGGGTGGGATTTGAGGCTTGCTGTGGGACTTGAGTGAGCCCCTGGCCCTCTCTGAGCCCCTCCCATCTCCTGTGTAAACCTATAGGCCTGAGGCCAGAATCCTCAGGGGGACGTGGGAGCAGGGGGTGGTTGGGGTGTCTTGCTTGCCCAAGCTTGCTGAACCTTTATTTTTATTAAAAATATTTCTTTAAAAAGTCACATGACTATCTTGCTGAAAAGTCAGAGAACAGGAAAATGAAATGAACCAAAACCTACCATTTCTGCCCTCACCCCAGGCCCAAACACCACCACTGTGAGCATTTTGGTGTTTCCCTCCCCTCTTTTCTCTCAGCACCTAGTTTTTATAGAGATGGCGTTGCTCTGTCTAACATATAATTATTTAATCTTCCCTCTTCTCCTCCGACTAATGTCGTATCACGAGCGTTTTCTAAGTGACTGCGGGGTGGTTTCAATCTTTCTTTCTAACAGATCCAGCATCGGGGTGGGAAGCATGGGCTTCGGAGCCCGACTTTCTGGGTTCAGATCATACACGCACTGCTTGACTGGGCAAGTTTCTTAATCTCTCTGTGCCTCAGTTCCTTGTAGGGTTGATGTGAGTGTTAAATGAGTCATCCCAATGCCGGTGAACACTGGCTGTTATTAACGACTGTAGGCTGTGTCACTGGGTAACATGATTTACAGAGCCATCCCCCTATTGTTTAACATTTTGGCTGTTTCAGGCTTTTGCTATTGTCAGAAAACCACTGAGGCAAACAAACAGCTTTGCGCCTACAACTTCGTCTCTATTTGGGGTATTTTCTAGGGATGGATCACCAAGAATGGGATCACTAGGCTAGGAAGTCTGAAAATTTTTGGAGTTCTTGACACATTGTTGCCAGAATGTTTTCAGAAATGATTATTCCAATGTATACCAATAATGCCAGGGAGGACCGATTTCACCGTACCCTCACCAGCATTGGGTATTATAATTTTCTTCTTTTTGCTCTTTTAACAGGTGAAGCTCATTTCATTTTCACTGCTAGGGAAGTGGAACCATTTTCTGTGTTTATTAGCTGTTAACATCCTTTTTGGTCTGCTGGTCTTTACCGAGCACACATGGCCCCTTCTCAGATCAATTAGGAAGATAGGGCTTAGATACAGGAAATAGAGAACAGTGTTAACTCAGGGGACAGTACAGTGCCAGGGTGGGTGGGGAGGGCACTTAGAGGAGGGGGAGGGGACTTTTCTCTATCCAGGCCATGACACTTTCAGTTCCCTCCGCCCAAGCTGTTCATTCATTCAAGCATTTATCAGGTACTATGTGGGGCTTAAAGGTAAATGACTCAGCCACGGTTCTGCCCTGACAGAGCGCATGTCCAACAGCAGAGATGGACGAGAAAACAGTGATAAATGCTCTGATGATGGAAATGCAGGGCACGACAGGAGCAGAGAGGAGAGGCACCCAACACAGCCGAGGGGGTGGAGGTGGAGCAGTCCCGGAAGGCTGTCAGGAGGAAGTGGCCTGTAAGCTGGGGCCTGAGGGATAAGTTGGAGTTAACCAATGAAATGGGGAGGGCAGAGGGTTCCTGGGAGAGGAGGCAGCCTGACTGAAGGTGAGGAAGTGAGAAGGGAAGTGGACCACTGGAGGGACTCTCAGACCGGCTGGGCAGAGTGTAAGGCAGGAACAACCAGAGAGGCCAGAGGTCAGTGGGGGCCGGACGTGTAAGGCCAAAGGAATCCAGACCTTGTCTGGAGGGAAGTAGGGAGCCATGGAATGTTCTAAGTAGTAGAGGAGTGTAGAAACATCAGAGGAGAGTGGAATGGGGGACGGGGAGAGGTGGGGAAACCTGTCAGGAGACACTTGCAATAGCTGAAGGGGGCCTGGACCCCTGGGGCAGGGGCAGTGGGAGAGACCCTTTCCTTTCCCCACCCCGTGGAATCCTAGCCAGCTTCACACTGAAGATTGAATGTCACTCTGCCAGGTAGCCTTGCTGACATCCGCCACCCCTGCCTGGGTCATCTGTGCCTGGAGGTTGGGGGCTGTGCAGGGCCAGCGTACAACAGTCAATAGAGTGCCCGCCATGGGCTGACTTGACCTCCCCCTGCTCCTCCAGGCCTCCAGACCCTCCCTCTGTACTCCCCTGCCTCGCTCCCGGCGCCCCCGCCATGGGGGCTACCAACCACTCTCCTTCTTTGATTTTCTTTTTGTGCAGGGAAAGATTTGCCCTGAGCTAACATCTCTTGCCCATCTTCCTCTTCTTTTTTTTTTCCCCTCCCCAAAGCCCCAGTGCATGGTTGTATATCCTAGTTATAAGTCCTTCTAGTTCTGTGTGAGCCGCTGCCACAGCATGGCAACTGACAGACGGGTGGTGTGGTTCCACACCCGGGAACCAAACCCAGGCCGCTGAAGTGGTGAGAGTGCCAAACTTTAACCAGCAGACCACCAGGGTTCTCGTTCTTTCATTTTTTTTAAGAATAAATTTATTGTTTTCATTATAAAAGCAATATCTGTAACATCTGAACGATATTACAGAGAATCTGGAAATCAGAGAAACAAAGACAAAAAACCAGATTGGCTCTGGCCGCCTCCCCCAGCACTGCAGCCTCCCTCTGGGCATGGCCGCCTGCAGCTTGCTTTTTTGGACGCAGGTTTTTATTTTTGCCTCCTTGTGATCACAGCATCCAGACAGTTTGGGGTCTTGCTTTCTCCCATTTGCTTTGTTGGGAGCTAGTTCCCCTGTGGCTGCAGAGTCGGGGCAAATCTCATTTTTTAATGTCTGTGGGATGGGCTGGGGATGGGGGGTGGGATGTAAGTTGCTTCATTGCACACCCCTGCCCCACAATAGGTAAGAAAAGTCATATTCCACCCTGGGCTGTGGTCCTCTTTGTATCTGTATGTCTAGGCCTGAACCTCCCCGCATGGCAGGGCCTGGCACCTGGTATACCCCTCTCCCCTAGTGACCCTTTTGGGAGCTTGCTAGACTCGCTTCAGGGGCCACTCTCCTGGGAAAGGGTGATGGGCAGACTTGGGTGCAAATCCAGACTGGGCTCTGTGACCTCAGGCAAGTTACTTAACCTCTCTGGACCTCAGTTTCCTCATCTGTATGATGGGCCTATTGCAACAGTAAAATAATGGCTATAAAATGCCCTCACACAGTTCCTGGCCCATTGTAAGTGCTCAAGAAAAGGTAGTCAGTGTTATTGTTCTTTTTGATTCTGCAAAGAGTTTCTGAGACCATCTTAGGCTGGATGCTGGAATGGCAGAGGGGAATGGCACCCACCGTACCTGTGAAGAGCTCACAGTCTGATGGGGAAGTCCCCCAGGGAAGCAGGTAACCGCACCAGGCTATGACTGGCCCTGTCTTGCTGGGTGGAGTCCTGACTCTGTCACCTGCCAGCTGTGTGACTTTGGGCAAGTTGGTTGACCTCTGTGAGCTGCCGTTTCCTCTTCTGTTCAATGCATATCTCACAGGGTCACTGGGGAGATGCGGTGACATGATGCACATGCCAAACTCAGCACAGTGCCTGGCACGTCATAGGTGTTGAAATCAATGGTAGCTGCCATTTTATTATTATTATTATTATTGTTATTGTTATTCCCATATACAAGGTGCTGTTGGGAACACAGAGGAAGTGACTGGCTGGGGGTTCAGGGGAAGCTCCGTAGAAGAGGGAACACTTGAGCTGGGTCTTGAAGGATGAGTAGAAGTTCACCAAGTGGGAAAGGACACTCTAGGTAAGGAGCCTGTGATTCCAGGCTGAAATCTGTCAACGAGGGGTTTGTTCTTTGGGGGACTAAGCCATTGTGTTCATCCCAACTTCCCTGAGCACCCCTCACCGCCTCCCTCGGGGTCTGCCCTGAGGGCCATGTGTGCTCGCCCTCCTGGAACAGTGTCCTGGCGGCTGTGAGTTCCTGCTCACGAGCATTGCTGTGTGCCCATCTGTCCATGTGTGGGGTTGCAGGCCTGTGTCTGTCACGTGTGTCTGAGTTTGGTGCTGTCTGTCTGCATGTTCCTCTGGCCACGTTTGTCTGCCTCAGTATTCAGAGGCCCTCCCGGGCCGCACCATCTGGGCCACCCTGCACGTGTCCTTGGCCTCCGGCACTGACTGAATAGCCAGGCGTCCTTGGTCACTCTTCTCCTGGGCCCAGGTGAGCCCCTGCCTCTCACCTCCATCCCCGGGGGCCTCCTGGTGGGTATCCTCCCACGGCCTCCTCTTCTGGCCTCTCCAGTCCCGTCTACACTCAGCAGTCAGAGGGGCCTTTCTAAACCACTAATTCTGTCCCATCGCCCACTGCTCCAAGTCTTGAGTCCAGGCCTAGGATTCAGGGTCTTCTAGGTCTGGCCCTGGCTGATGGCTCCAGCCTTATCTGCCATGTCCTGGTCCACATAGAACACTTCAGCTCCCTTTACACGCTGTGTTGCTTCTCACCTCTGGGCCTTTGCTCAGGCTGCTGCTTCTGCCAGTAATTCTGCCCAGTTCTTTGCCTTCAACTCCCACTCATCCTTTAAGACCCAAAGCAGGCATCACCTGCCCTGGGAAGTCCTCCCTGATTCTTTCTTTCCATCCTGGGTCAGGTACCTGGCTCTGGGCTGCTCATCCCTTACTTGGGGTGCAGGAGCAAGTGACTTGCCCAGGATCACACAGCTGGTGAGTTGGAGCCACGATCTGAACCCGGGTATGTTGGGCTCCAAGCAAAGCAGGCTGTTCCATGGTCCAGGTGTGATGGTAGCTAGGACTTGTGCAATGGAGTGGGAGTCCTGAGGACGTGGCTGGTGGTGGGTCTCAGCTTGGAGGGGAGGGAGGGGACGTGTTGTGGATCAATGTGTGTCTGTGGCCTGAGCATCTGGGCAGATGGGGATGGCGAGAGGAGCTGCACGTCTTAGGGGAAAACCAAGCCCAGCTCAGGCCTGCTGAGTGTGAGCAGCCCACGAGACAGCCAAAGGGATGTGTTAGGGAGGCACCTGGAAAGCTGGGCCTGGAGCTCCAGGGAGAGGCCGGGCTGGAGGTGGAGACCTGGGGCTTGGCTGGTTTTTAAAGTCTTAGAGTAGATGGGCCACCCAGGGCCTGAGGCCAGCGGGAGACAGGAGGCTCCTGCCCTACCCTGAGGAGCCTGCGTGGGGGTGGGGAGCCATAAAAGAGACTGAGAAGATGATGAACTCAGGGGCATGGCACACAGGTCTTCTCAAAGGGTGCAGGTGGCAGGGAGGCTTTGATGAATAGGACTGGAAGGCAGCCCGTCGGCTCTGACCACATAGAGGTCCTTGGTGGCACGCAGTAGGTCTCATAGGCAAAAGTTCTTTTTTGCAGAAACTTGTGGGTCACGTGTCTGCTTCCTCCACTTAGTGTGGGGCTCCCGGAGGGCAGGGCCTTTTTGTGGGCCACAGGTTCTCCAGCACTGGTGCCCGTTTGTCCCATAGGGTATATCCAGAACGTGGATGGACGGATGGGCAGATGGGTGGATGGGCCAGCTGCCATCAGGAGGCTGTTTTCAGAGGCAGCTCTAGGAGGTGTTTCATTCCTCCACCCATCCAACTTGTTTCATCTTCAGAGCAAGAAAAACAAAATGACAGCTTGCTTACCCCACTGCAAGGACCAGGGCTGTGTGTCTGGGGGCTCACAGCACAGAGTTGTGGCTTCTCTCTGGGGCTTGAAGCCCAGTCTGCATGTCCCACCCGACCACCAGCATGTCTCCTCGGCCCGTCCTGGCATGCACACTCAGCCGCAGCCCTCTGGGCTCCTTGGCCCCCAGCCCCTCTGCCCCAGGCGGTGTCCTCAGGCTTCTCCCTCTGACCTCGGTCCCCTTAGCTTCCTTGCTCCCCTGGCCCCGGACACTCGCTGATGCCTCTCACCTCCAGCATCCCATCCCAACACCTTAGCATGACATTCAAGGCCCTGCCGACTGGCCTCTGTCTCTCATCCCCTCACCACTCTCCAGCTCTCTTAGGGCCAGTGGGTGGCTGCTTCCTGTCCTAGACCTGCTTTGTACTGTTACACTGTGTGCCTCTGCTAAGCAGTTGCCTCTGCCAGAAAGCCCTTCTGCCTTGTCCTAAACACACATCTGACCAGTCTCTCTCCTGCTTTAAAGCCCCTCCCTCAAGACAAGGTCTGAGCAGCTTAGCCCAGCCCTGGCCACCTTCACACGCACCTCTTGCCATGGCCGTGTGTCTGCAGGCCCCAGGGATGCACGGGTGGACACCCACCTCACGGGCTTACAGGCTTGGTGGGGGCTCCCATGAGATGCTCTTGATACGCACCTAGCAATGACACTGACACTCAGTAGGAGCTCAGCAAGTGTTCACCCCCTCACCGGCCTTCCTTGCATCTGACACACAGTAGGTGTACGCCAGGGCCAAGGTCACCAACTGAATCATTAACTTACTGAAGACCAGACAGAGAAGGATGCAGAAATTGGGCAGAGGCTGTGCAGATCAGATTATATGACCCAGGGCAGACCCTGCCCCTCTGTGGGCCTGCTTCTCCGAACAGGGTGTGGGGTGGTCCCTGCCTGACCAGGGGCCTGGTAAGTGACAGAGAGGATGCTCTATCCCAGACCCTGGGCAAGCACCCTTTTCTCCAGAGCTCCCTGACCAGGGTGGGGCTTTGGGAAGCCTGAACTTGGCATTGAACTTAAGAGGAGGAGGAGAAGACAGCTCCCCTAGAACTGTCTGAGGAACAGCCAGGTGCAGTGGGCAGAGTCCTGGGCCAGGACAGGAACGAGACAGAGCAGCCTGTTTCACCCCATTTTACAGATGAGAAAAACCGAGGCTCAGAGAGCCGATACCTATACTGCAGCCCAGTGCTCCCTCCTCTTTCCCCATCCGTGTGACCTGGGGCAAAGTGCTTCCTCCTGATGCTCTAGCTTCCTCCTCTGGGAAATGGGTGTGACAATTCTTCCCTGCTTCCTCGGACTCTGATGAGAATGCCGGTGGGTACAGAAGAGCCTTGTAAACTGTCCGCTGTGCTGGGTAATTATGTGGGATTTTCTTGAAAATAATTCTGATTATTGTTCCTTCAGTTATTCATTCTGTCATGGAACTCATGTTGTTGGTAACCTCTAGGCCTGGGTGCCAGGGATCCTGAGATGAACCAGACAGGTGTATCCAATTCCCAGGCTTCTCTGAGCCGGCTCCCAGCTCCTCTTCCCCCCAGCCCTGGAGTGTCCTCACCTTGGCTTACAGCTAGTCCCCTCCATGTTTTCCCTGGTGGACAACAGCAGGGGAGGGACAGGTCCTGCTGGATGAGTGGGTGCCTGCCTGTGGGGCTGTAGCGATGTCATCCTAAGACGGGGCATATTCACAAGCCTGCAGTCAGGGTGCCTTGTCCTTCCCTTGAACAGCTAAGGGACTGATGAACTGGACTTTGGAGTCAGGCAGATTAGAATGGGAATCTCAGTTCTCTGTGTCCTTGCTGTGTGACCTTGACCAAGTCACTCCACCTCTCTGAACTTCAGTTTCCTCACTTGTAAAGTGGGGTTGATGAGAGTACTTGCCTTTCAGTGTCAGTGTGCCTGGCAGAAGATAGGCACTTGGTAAATGGCAGCCTCCTCAGTGTGGCTGTTGCGTTGAGGTCTTGCTGAGAGAGAACTCTCAGGGATCTGGAGCAGTCAGGGAGAACTCCAGGCAGGAAGTGCTTCTTGTGTTGGGCTGGGAGAGATGGGCAGGGTTGGATGGGCCGAGGGAAGGGCAGCTTGGTGTCTGAGGTAGTGGCAGCAGGCGTGCTCTTAGAGGGCAGGGGCTGACCTGGACACCCCAGAGGCGGATATTCTGGTCCCCAGCCTGGCCAGGCTCAGACCCAAACCGGCCCCCAGGCTGGGAGTGAGAGGCAGAGATTTTTGCACGTAGCTATTGAGTCATTTGATGTGGATATTTGCTCAACCGAGGACTGGGGTTTGCAAAGCAAATTCCCCAGGGGAACCGGCTCGAGCAAATCCGATTTCTAATCTTGACTCTGGCACCCTAGCTCTGTGGTCTTGGACAGGTCTCTTCCCTTCTTCCCAAGCCTCACTTTCTTCATCTATAAAATGGGGGTAATAACACGTCCTGTGCCTACTGCTCAAGTAAAGATCACAAGAGATAATGAATATAAAAGATCTTTCTTAAAGTGTTGAGAATAGATTATGTCTTTATTGAGGGTTTTCTCCTGAAACCCTCTGCCTGCAACTCCAGCAGGGGCTTCTCAGGCTTGTAGGACCAAGAAAAGAGGTTGAAGCCATTTCGTTTTGACCTTGCCTGTCAAAATAAACAATTCCATTTAATAGCAACAATACCAGTAGGTATTTAGTTAGTAATTTCTATGAGAGAGAGAGAAATAAGAAATCTGATAGGGAACAAGACTTAATGGAATACCTCTGTCCAGCTTGGTCCCTGTAAGTCACTTCTTGACTTACTCTAGGAGTAAAACTTGCAGGAAAACTCGAACCCTCTGGAAGACTCAGATAGCTCTGAAGCCCCATCCTCATACTGCCCTGGTGGAAAGGCCTTCTAATCACACAGGCCTGCCATGGAACTTGCCAGAGGTGAGGGCCACAGGACATATTGTCACATACTTCTGCTGAAGAGCCCCAATATTCCCTAGCCTCAGGCCTCCTCCACCCCCTCCTTAAGCAAAGGGTTTGACACATCCTTGTAGGCAAAATGTTGCACACGTCCATGCTTGTTTCCGGAGGGTAACTTTCCAGAGGGAGAGTTTCTTGGGTCAAAGGATGATATTGTTTGGGTCTCTGAAAAGCATCCTGCCAAATTGCCCTTCAGAGAGGCTGTATCTGATGACCCAAGTTGCCCCTGTGTTCTGATGAGGATGTCTGCACTGTAAGGGGCATTGGTCAGAAAGGCAGGGATCAGAGATGGACAGTTGCCTCTGCTCTGTGGCCATTTAGAGTTGACCCAGGATTCCTCAGTTTGTCTCTGGATGAGGGGTCTTCTGTGTGGAATCCATGGGTCCATGGGGTTGGCCCTGCAGCCTAGGGCCCTGCTGGGGGATGCGGATTGACCTGCCAGCATCAGGGTGATGGGGGTGCTGGGACCACTCTGGTCTGGACGTGACCTTCGTCCTCTGTGCCCACTGAGGGAGACGCTGATTTCCAGACTTTCAGCCTGGGGACATGGTTCTCCGGCCTGGTAGGAGCCCTCTCTGCTGCGGGGTGAGGGTTCCCCGGGGACGGGGATCCCAGACACTTGCCCAGACTTGAGTGGGCGTAGCCGACGGGAGCTCGCCCCAGGCCGGTGGGGAGGGCCCTCTTCCCTGTGACCGTCGCTCTCTCTCCGCAGGATGGCCGAGCCTCGATTTAACAACCCCTATTTCTGGCCCCCTCCTCCCACCATGCCCAGCCAGGTAAGACCGAGCGTCGCCCCTCCCCTTCGTGGAGCTGCTCTGCTTTGCCCGGGGCTTTGGCTGCGGCCGGCGGGGTGAGGGGCGAGGGGCTCGCGGGGGGACCAGCGGCCCGGGGAAGGGGCCGGGCGCGGCCTAAGCCCCCTCAGTCCCTCTCCTCTCCCGCCCGCAGCTGGACAACCTGGTCCTGATTAACAAGATCAAGGAGCAGCTGATGGCGGAGAAGATCCGGCCGCCTCACCTGCCGCCCACGTCGGCCTCGTCGCAGCAGCCGCTGCTGGTGCCGCCGGCGCCGGCCGAGAGCAGTCAGGCCGTCATGTCGCTGCCCAAGCTGCAGCAGGTGCCCGGGCTGCACCCGCAGGCCGTGCCGCAGCCCGACGTGGCGCTGCACGCGCGGCCGGCCACCAGCACCGTCACAGGTACGGCGGGGCCGGCGGGGGCGGGGCCTGAGTGGGCGTGGCCGGGGCGGGGCGGAGACCTGCCTGGGTGGGGGCGTGGCGAGGATGGCCTGGGGCTAGGTGAAGGCACCGCTTAGGGGGAGCTCCAGGTGGCGGGACAGGTCCTACTAGCCACAGCCACCAGACTTTCTCCGACCCTGTACTCGGAGGACCCACCCCCCTAAATCTACGGGCCAGTCACTGCCCGCCGGAGGGTCAGCAGGGAGGCCAAGACAATGTCGAGAACTTTAGGAATCCAGAGAAGAACCCTGATCAGAGTTGGGTGAGGGGTGAGGGAAGGAGCCGATATGCAAGGAAAGATTGGCAGTTAACTAGGGAAATGGAGCAAGAAGAGGGAACAGCATGCAAAGCGAGTATGCACGCACAAGTAAGAGCAGGGGAGTCTGTCTGGGTGGGGAGGGCAAAAAGGTGATGATGATAATGATCATCATATGGCAGCTAACTCCAGCTGAGCACCTGTGTGTTTGCTAGTATTCGTTCTATTACTCCCAGCAGTCCTGTGAGGTGGGTACTGTTAGTATTAGGTTGGACAGTTGACCGTTTTTGACTTAGAATACCAGCAGTTTCACAGTTCACCTAATATGTCCATTCAAAGATGAGGAAACTGAGGCAGAGCTTCCCAGCCGGTCAGAGGCAGAGGCAGGCAGTGTGGTTCCAGAGCCCGTGTCTTAACCTTCTTGCTTTACCTGGTTCTGCTGAGGCTAGTGAGGCAGCAGGACCAGACTGTGAAGGGTCCTGGGGGCCAACCTATGCAGTTGGGACTCTACCCCCAGGCTTTGGGGAGCCATGGAGGGTTTTCAGGTCAGGGAGGGTAATGCTCAGGTTTGGGTTAGAAAGCTGGCTGCGAGGTGGAGACTGGCATGGTGGGAGACAAGCACGAAGGCAGGGAGGTCTGCAGGAGAGGAGGGGGGCCTGGGTGAGGCAGGCAGTGGTAGTGCAGATGGAGAGAAGTGGACAGATCTGAGATGTGTTGAGGAGGCAGAGTGGCCAGGGCTTGGTGCTGCCCTGGATGTAGGGGTGAGGAGTGGGAGGAGGTGAGGGAGACACCGGGCACTGCCAGTGCGATGGAATCATAGGAGCAGGAGTGGGGTCAGGGAAGGCGTGAGCTCAGTCTTGGATTGGTAGAGGCTGGGGTGCTGGGGGGACATCCTGAGGTGGTATCCCAGGGCTGGGGCTGCCTGATGCCCATCTCAGAGCCTGGTGGACAGGCTTTCTCTGGAGGCCACTGCAGCTGGGCCTCTGTTCCTCCCCTGGCTCAGCCCTGCCACCAGCCAGCATCTCCGCATCTCTCCCCCTCCCTCCTCCTCTCAGAGACGCCCAGGAATTAAGGGGCCTGGTGAGCCTCCCAGCCACACTCTGCGCATTCCCCTGTTATTACGATTTTATTAAATTTATTTTTTTCATTTTAAAAGTAATATTAAAAAAGTAATATAAGCATATTAAGGGAAATTTGGAAAAAAGAGAAACTAGGAAAAAAAAATCACTCATGATCCCCAGCTCCTAACCCAGCAGCTTAGAGAGTCTTTTGGTCCATTTCCTTCCTTTTTCATGTTTTTTGTTTGTTTTTTAATATGCGTGTGTGCTTTGCTGAGCTTGTGATAGTGCTGTACCCATGACTTTAACTTGCTTTTCCTACTCACCAATCTATCCTAAACATATTTAGTGCATTTTTTATTATAAAGGTAATGCATAGTCATTATAGAAGAGTTAGAAATTGCAGACAAGCTGAAAGGAGAAAAAATTAGCCTAGTCCTACTATTGTTAGCATTTTCATATGTTTTCTCTATCATTCATTTTATTTTATCCTTTAATCACAGATGTAAAAAATGGATGAATTCACCAGGTAAAAAATTCAAATAATATAAAAGCAGATAGACAAAGTATGAAAATATCCTTTTATCAAAAAATTCTTCTCCCTCCCTAGAGAGAACCACAGTCTACACACAATTTAGTTCGGTGTGTCTCTTCTGAGATCCATTCCTGTGCACTTACACACACATATATTGTCTATAGATACATATGCAGGTTGAGTGTGTTTTTAAAAATAGGCGGGTTCATACTGTCTGTGATTTGCTTTTGACAGCACATGTGGGCATTCTCTTCATGTCACTGCACATCTGTCTTGTTTTTGTGGCTGCCCAGTCCTCTGTAGTGAGTGTGGACCACATCTCTTTACACAGCCCCTACTGAGGACAAACAGGTTGTGTCCAGTTTTGTCGGCTCACAATTTTGTAGGAAAGGTCCACGGACACAGATCTTTGTGCTCATGTGCAAATTATTTCTTTATGGGCAACTTCTAGAAGTAGAATTGCTTGGTCCAAAGTTATGTGCATTTAACATTTTAATGATTATTGGCAAACAGCCCTCCATTAAAGTTGATAAATGTACCAGCAGCATATGACACAAAAGAGACTTGTGCCAACTCTGGATGTTATCTTTTTCAATGTACAGATTTTTGGTTTCATTTTTAAAAAGCATGTGATAGATACCATTTTCATCTTTTTGTCTGCTTAGCCTGACATTGTAAATGTTTCTAGTCCTCTCAGTTTTAAAAGAGTAACTTTTATTACAGAAAAAAGTTCATTGCCAAAGAATCAGCAAGTACAGTTAAGCCAAAAACATTTTGTTAAATTACTCCTAATTCTATCATCCACATCACATTTTGGTACATCTCCTCTTATTTTTTCTGTGCGTACATATGCATTTTTTTTTTTTACAAACATAATCTCCTTTTTAATGGGCAGTTAATGTTCAGTAGAGGAGATGGATCACAATTGATTGACTCCTTCTCTAATGTTGCATATTTCAGTTGCCTGTAATTTGTTGCTATTATAAATAACACAGTAGTGAACATCTTTGTGCCTCAGTTTTTTTCCTGTGGTTTGGATTACTTCCATAGTGCCCCTGTGACCTAACTCAGTTTGGTCCTTAGGTATCTAAGGCCTGTTACACATACACAAGCTCTCATTAAGTTACCCGTGGGTAATAATTTAGAAAGGGAGGGGGAGGCTCAGAAAGGTGGGGTAACCTGCGGAAGTCACACAGCTGGGCGGTCTGGGCTGAGCTGGCCTCGCAGCTGTCTCTCACCCCTTCCCCCACTCCGGTGTCTTTGCAGGTCTGGGGCTCTCCTCCCGGACCCCTGCTGTGAGCACCTCCGAGTCGAGCGCGGGCACGGGTACCAGTACCCCGTCCACACCCACCACCACCAGCCAGAGCCGCCTCATCGCCTCGTCCCCCACCCTCATCTCAGGGATCACCAGCCCCCCCCTCCTGGACTCCATCAAGACAATCCAGGGCCATGGCCTGCTTGGCCCCCCCAAGTCTGAGCGCGGCCGCAAAAAGATCAAGGCGGAGAACCCAGGGGGGCCGCCTGTCCTCGTAGTCCCCTACCCCATCCTGGCCTCGGGCGAGACTGCCAAGGAGGGCAAGACATACAGGTGGGGGTCTCTGCGGGAGGGGGTCCAGTTGGGTTTGGGGCAGAGGCTCGCGCCAAGGGCTGCCCCAGAAGCCCAGCAGCAGGGACTGGAAAGAGCAGCCCGGGGGGCCGAGGGGGCCGGCTAAAATCGGGAGGGCGGGGTCTCCTGGCGAGCCCCGCCCACATCCCCTGCAGAGGCGGGCTGGGGCTGGGAGGGGCGCCGCCCACAGCCAGGGGTGGAGCGAGTCCCTTTCCTGCTCCTGCAGGCAGTGTTTTCAAACCTCAGCGTTAGAATCACCTGGGAGCTTTCGAAAAATGCCAATGCCAGGGCGGCACCTCCAGAAATTCTGCTTTAATTTAGGGGGCTGGTGCGGAGGCCCAGGTATCAGCCTTTCTTTTTTTTTTTTTTTTTTAAAGATTTTATTTATTTATTTTTCCCCCAAAGCCCCAGTACATAGTTGTCTGTCATAGCTGCACATCCTTCTAGTTGCTGTATGTGGGATGCGGCCTCAGCATGGCTGGAGGAGTGGTGCCTCGGTGCGCACCCGGGATCCGAACCCGGGCCGCCGGCAGCGGAGAGCACGCACTTAACCGCTAAGCCACGGGGCCGGCCCCCAGCCTTTCTTGAAAGCTCCCTAGATGATTCTGATGTGCAGCCAGCGTGAAGAACTACTTACTGGGAATGTCAGAGCCCCGTGTCCCAGAACCATGGGGTGTCGCCCTGGGCAAACTTCCACCAGGATCTCGAGGCCACTCTCCGTTCCCTGTGTGGTGTAAACCTGCTCCCCGGGCTGCCGTCAACGTGCCTTCAGGTGGAAGGGCTTTCGCCTCCAGCTTGGAGGGTGTCCACGTTGGGAGCCGGCCCCCTATCCTTCCCAGGGGGCCTGTGCCCCCTGGACCCTCACAGGAAAGCTCTGTCCCAGGTGCAGGGTCTCCCCGACATAGAAGGTCTCCCCTGAGCTGTCCCGGGGGGGGGCATCTTCTGGGGTGTGAACCTGCCTCTTGCCCCACAGGTGTAAGGTATGCCCGCTGACCTTTTTCACCAAGTCCGAGATGCAGATCCACTCCAAGTCGCACACAGAGGCCAAGCCCCACAAGTGCCCGCACTGCTCCAAGTCCTTTGCCAACGCCTCCTACCTGGCCCAGCACCTGCGCATCCACCTGGGCGTCAAGCCCTACCACTGCTCCTACTGTGATAAGTCCTTCCGACAGCTCTCCCACCTCCAGCAGCACACCAGGTGAGTGGCCTACCTGGTGCTGCCCCACCACATCCTGTTGCAGCCCAGCACCTGTGCCTGGTGCACGGACCCGGTGCAGGGAGGGGCAAGGACCTTCTCCAGGTGCCCATTGCCCACGGGGTGAAGACCAGATGTTGGTCTTTGCTTGGCATTCAAGGCCATTTATGATCTGGCCTTTGTGGACCTCACTGGCCTCAGCTCTCGCTACTGCCTCACCCTTCCCACTGTTTCTCATCTGCAGGCCTTTGCACATGCTGTGTCCTTTACCTGAAACACCCTCCCCCTCCTTTACCCTGTTTCTCTGGCCTTCTCCTGTCCATCTCTCAGTCCAGCTTCCTCCAGGAATTCCTCCCTGGCCTCCCAAGCTGGTTCCACAGGCCCGTGTGTGCCCATCACAGCAGTGGTGGGCTGTCCTCTGCTCGCCTGGTTATTTGCTCACTAGCCCCAGTGTACTGGGAGCCCCTGAAGGCCAGTGCTGGGTCTCCTCCATTTCCACATCCCCAGCAAGTGGCACAAAATGAACATTCAGGCATCTGTTTAATATTTGGGGAATAAATAGAACCAGCTTTTACAGGGCATACGGTTCATCCATTTAACAAATTATTTACAGAGCCTCCACTATATGCCAGACACAAGTCTAGGTGCTGGGAATACAGCAGTGAACAAAACAGACAAAATCCGTGTCCTCATGGGGCTTATGGTCTAGTCGAGTGTGTGAAAGGGAGATTCGGAGATATAAATGCTTTAAGGAGAGAAAAGTTTTTGCATCAGAAAGACTGGCTCACCTAATAAAAATACCATAGGTATTTAAAGCAACAAGCCAAAGGTTATCAAGACTGCAGTTCGTCTCTTCACAGGGGAAGAAACCCAGCAGTTTTCTCACATGATGACTGTCATATCTGTGGGCGTGGCTCTGTGTTTGTCGATCTCAGCATTGTAAAGTCAGGGATAAAGTTGTTATTGCTGTGGAGTTTGTAACAGAAAGGGCTCAACTTTTCTCTATTTTGGAGACTAATGCTAGACAGAGGAACCTTGTTTTTTATTTTTTATTGTTGTTGTTACTGATACATTTATCTTCATTGTCTTTGTAGGCTTTATCCCAGGGTGCAAAATGTGTTGTCTGTCTATTTCTCGGACTTTGGGGCATGAGGAGTAGGTTTGACAGTAAGAAGCAAGTGGCCGAGTGGCAGCAGGACAAGTTCCCATGTCTCCTCAGCCTGGATTTGACCACATAAGTTTGTTTCAGCAGTTTTCTGATTTTTGTCATTACTTTGATTTTTTTAAGTTTGGCTGGTTTTGTGCACATAGGTGTATGTAACGAAGTATTGATTAATAAACAAAGTCCTCCTGGTTGTATGGTTGTTAAAATTAGAGCACGTGGTACTAGGGTTTGAGAGTTAACTTCTGTCAGGAGACTTTGTAAAGCCCCTAGGTCATAAGTAATCTGTGTGTGTGTGTGTGTGTGTCTGTCTGTCTGTCTGTCTGTGTGTGCATGTATGTGTCAGAAAGAAGTTTTCGTATATTATCTAAGCTCAGGAACCTAGAACCATCCAATTTACCTCTGTCAGGTTGTGCCTATACAACCTGTAACAGCAGGGGTACCTTCTTTTTGGAGAATCTCCAAATTTGTCAGTTTCTGGGCTGGCAGGAATGATTTTTTCTATAACCATAAAGGCTGGGATTCCAGAAGCTGTGGATTAGATGCAGTCCAGTCTCCTGGAGGCCTAGGGAGGCCGCATTCCCACATGTGAAGTACAGTCCTTGTTTCTTACAATGAGGCTTGTCATGCCTCATTAAATGAAATTTGTCTTTAAATGTGACATTTCTGGCATGGTCATGGTTACAAATTTGATTTACCCAATTATATCCTGTTAGGAAGGAGGACAGATTCTTATTGAACCTATTTGCAGAACTAATGGTCATGAAAAGGAAAAGCTTTCAGTAAAGGCACTTTGAATTTTTTTTAGCAATTGTTCTGAGTAGTTTTGTAGACAAGGCCAATTATGTATGTTGTTTTCAATAGAACTATTATTTTTGAATTTCCTTGATAATTCATTAGTTTATATCTGTGTTCAATTTTTATAGTTTTTCCCCCCCCAGAATTCTGAAGGGTTAGTTGGAATAAGGCACCATTTAAGGAATATTTTACTCCAGTTTATACAAATACAGCCTCCTAAATTGAGGATTAGAGATAGATCACAGGGAAAAAAGGTTTTCTTGCCCTTTAGAAAATAGAACATTAACCACAATTAAATCATCCAGTCCTAGGTCGTGATTCCTGTTCTGCTGATCTTGGGTAGTTAGTCTGCTTTGTAAAGTTCTCTGCCTCTGGACTAAAGACTCTTGGGAGCCAGCCCTGATGGCCTAGTGGTTAAAGTTCGGCGCTCTCGCGGCTTTGGCGGCCCGGGTTCGCTTCTCTTCTTCGATCGAGCTTCTCTTCTTTTGATTTGCCAGCTTTCTTATACTGGAAACTTCCTGTGGCAGCTCTTGCTCTTGTATTCAGCTAATTAAAAATGCAGAGAATACAAAATACGCCCAGGCATTCGGAGCACCCCATTTTTTAATAAAGCGAAGGACCAAATCTTTGGTGTTGCCTAGTGGCCATCTGGAAACTCCAAGAGTACTTAGGTGCAACAGATACCTTGCTCATTTTATTATTCTGAATTTGGGGCCTGGATTTGAGCACAAAGTTTGCAGAGTAGGAAAGAGATGAGCATCAGTCTATTAGAAAATAAACCCAGTAACAAGTAGTGATAATTGTTAAGAATCTTAGGTTTTTCAGAAGCAGACTTTTGTTTAAAAATATCATTTAAGACCACGATAAAAAAAGCAACAAAAAATTAACAGAATGTTCCTTGACCCGGGGATTGCTCTCCATTCCTGAGGGCACAAATTTTTTGTCTTCTGAGTGATTTGAGTTCATGATGGTGAGAAACCAAACAAGCAACATGAGGGTCCTATCAACATTTAGAGACATAGTATTAGTCATTAGGTGGTGGCACATGTAGTTAAACCAATGTGTCCTAACCCAGTGACAAAGAAGTGGGTGTCCCAAATGCCCACAAGTCCCAGAATCCTTTAGACAAAGGAAAGAAGCCAAACGTAAAGAAGCAACCAGATTCCAGGTTCCTTGTTTTCTAACTTTCCCCAGAGACTCCTTCCTGTTTTTTGCTCCTCTAGAGAGAACCAATCAGGGCGTATAATCGAATCCATCTTCCCAATGTGACTGCCAGTAATGAAGGGGATAAAAGAAGGTCATGTCCAAAGCCGAACCAGCCTGGTCAAGTCATAGAAGGGCAGTTAGAAACCTGGTTGTTGAGAAGGGTGAGCCCGGGAGCATTTGGGGGTAGCGTCGTTTAGTGGCGCTGGTGTGTCTGGAGCATCTTGGTGGGACCTCCGTCTATGGAAGGAATACCCGACAAGTCAGAAAAGCGGGTAACTGGCAAAGTGTTGCAGAAGCCCAGGCTTCAGAAGGATTGGCCCAGTAAATAATAAATACCACGTGTGCTGAGGAAATAAACAGGAACTTGGAGTGAGTCTGTTCATGATAGAAAAACAGCGGTTGTCTCATGCAAATGGCATATGTACATGCTCACAGGTCTGCAGATATCACAATGCAAAGTCAGGGAGAACGTTGTTTTGGGAGGGAGGGAGTAAGTTATAGGAAAGGGCTCAAGGTTTTATCTATTTGGGGAACTTGTGCTTGACAGAGTGACTCTGGATTTGTTTGTGTATTCATCCTGCAAAGTGTTTTGTGCTTGGCTTTTCTTTTCCTCGCTGTGTGATGTTGTGTACGTGTGTAATGATGATTGTGGCAGGGGTAGGTGTCATTTTGTTTCCTCAAGTGTGGTGATAGTCGTGGTAATAAAATCTTAACAACTATTCCTTATCAAAGAGCACCTAAGTGCCTGGCCCTGCAGAAGGTGTTTGCATACAAGGGGTCCACAACGTCCTTATACAGTGTGAATTGTGCTTCTAAATAAGAGATAGCAAGTCTGAAAAATGCCACGGAGAGGGAATCATCTCAAGGAAGGTTAACTTTCACTGTTCGTATCTACCATTGTTTCAGTTACAAAGCGCAACATGGCTGAAGTCATTCAATATAATGTGCTGTTTATTACCTGGGAAATAAAAGATAAATGATAACTAATGGATCCTCAATAATTTTACTTAGACATTGAATAAATTCCTTCTCTGTTGTTTTTCATAAATTGTTTATCTTAAATAGAAATGAGTATATTAAAAACTAACCTTGTGAAAATATCTTATGAACACCTTTTATATGTCATTTAATCCTACGGTCCTTATAATCCTTATTATTTATTATCCCTGTTTTAGAGACGAGTAAACTGGGGCTCAGGGAGGCAAAGTCACTTGCCTGAGGTCACCCTGCTAAGAGGAGGCAGAAGTGAGATTCGAGCCCAGAGCACCAAGGAGCAGCCCATGCCTCGGAGGAAGGACTGGCTGGGGATGTCAGGCTGAGAAGCTCACGTGGGGGTGGAGGTGCCAGGCAGGAGGGCAGGGCGAGTCTTCGGGGCCTCCAGGGTGGGGATGGGGCAGGGGGTGGAGGGGCAGTGCTGGGGACACTGAGTTCAGCTTGGCTTCCCTGCGCTGCCTACACCCGCAGTCGGTGAGGTCCCCGTCACTGCAGATGTGGAAGCCAGGGCTGGGTGCTCCCCAGTGGGAGATGCCCTACAAAGAGAGGATTCTGACATCGGCATTGAGGGCTTGGCCCTGACTTGAAATTCAGGGACTGAAGAGCTTTGGGGCCAGGGTCAGTGGGAACAGGCGGCCTTGTCCTTCATTCGTCCAGCACTCACTCCCTGAAGCCCCTTCTGAGCTGGCCCAAGGCTGGGTGGTGCGCACAGGGCAGATCAGTGGTCAGAGGCAGGCTCTGGCCCAAAGGAACTCCCACCACAACCTGGGAGGTTAGTGGATGTGGAAGCTTCCATGAGAGAGGGAAGTACGTGGTGGAGGTGGAGAGGATCATCTGGGTCGGGTGTTGAAGGGTCCACGGCCCTCCCTAGGGAGAGGCCCTCGTGAGGGCTGTGATGAGGTCCGATCCCTGCGCTGCTGCTGTGGTGGAGGCCAGAGGGGAGAGGCTGAGGCTGGAGTTCAGGGAGGAGGCTGGGCAGTGGTGGCACTTGGGGAGGAGGCCAGAGGGGGAATCTCTTGGTCAAGAGGGCTTGGCTGGGTCCCGGAGGAAGGACCTGAAGTCCCTGGAGGACTGTCAGTCAGTCAGTCAACAAACACTTGTGAAATATACCTGAGGAGTGGACATTGTTGATTATGTTGAGCATCTTACTATTGTCAATGACTGACTTCAGAGAGAAATAACTCGCTTCCCTTTATTCAGCCTATGACTCTGTATCGAGCCCTCTCTGCTGAGCCTGTGCCAGGCCCTGGGGTGATGGTGGTGAGCGAGACACAGGTAGCTCTTGCTCTCAGGAGGCAGCCAAGAAGACAGTAACTAGACAGTGACAAGATGCGTACCCACGCACAGGCTTCTGCTGCGGGGGGGTGGGCTCAGGGGGCCAGGGCTAGTCTGGGGGGGGTCAAGAAAGGCTCCTCCGATCAAGGGGCTTATATACTTAGAACAGGAGTGTGGGTTTTCACCAGGTGTTAGCTGAAGGAAAAGTGTGCCTGGAAGAGGGAACGGCCTGGATAAAGGCCTAGAGGTAGGAAGGGACTTAGAACGCTAGCGGAGCGGCGGGGAGGCCAGTGGGGCTGGAGTCTGGGGAGGGGCCGGGGGGGGACTTGAGCAGCAGTGGGAGGCGAGGACCCTGGGGTGGTTACTGTGGGGTTTAAAACAAAATCACTGCATGTCCTGGGGTCCCTCAGTACCCTCTGCCACCTGACCCCTAGTTGAAAGAATTCCCCAGGCCTGGAGGGGAATGAGGGGGCATGAAGTGGAGGGGATTCTGGCATGAGGCAGAGTCGGTCCAGATGACCCGTGACGTCCTTCCGTGGTAGAGACAGGGTGCAGTAGCTGGGATGATGTCCCCAAACATGTGACACCCAGAAACGTGCAGGTAGAACAGGGGTTCTCAGAGCCAGGCCAGCCCAGCTCCACTCAGCCAGTCTCGGTGCAGCCTGTGGTTTGGGCCCTAGGCCTTGCACCTGAGACCGGGCTGTCCCTGCCATTGGGATTCCCTGTCCGGTGGAGGAGACAGACAGAGGAGGGCGGCCTCCCCTGCCGAGCACACACACGGGTGTGTTGGGCAGAACCATCCATCAGACCTGGTTGCCAGAAGAGAAATGGATCTCTGGCCAGGACGCGGGGTGCATAGGAGCAGGCAGGTGAGGCCGGCCCTCATGGCGAAGGGCCTGGAATGACACACTAAGGAATTTGGACTCCATCAGTGTTTAGTGTGGACAACAAATGTCATGGGCTTATTGACGACAGAGAGTGGTCTTTATTCAAGCCTGTCCAGCACGGGGCCTGGCCGGAGGGGCCTTGGTTTGTTTGATAAGTTTGTTGATGGGCCAACCAAACCTAGTCTGTGGGGTGGGGGCTGGGGCATTGGAGGGAAGGAGCCGACGCGGTTTGGCCAGAGCTGGATTCTCCCTCCACCTAAGGCTCATTGCAAATTAGGCAAACAAGGTTCAAACCTGGCCGCCTTCCACTGTCGACCTGCTTGGCGCACAGGATTTGCCAGAACAGTTGGTTAAAGACAAGCCCGGGCTGATAGCGAAAGGCTTGTGTGGAGGGAGCGAGGGCCGCCTGGCCGTGCGTGCCGGGCTCCGAGCCCTGTCTCTGCATCTCGTCTCCGTCCACCTCTGTCCTCACCGCGGCTGTTGGACAAGCACGAGCTGCAGCAGACTTCATCTGAAAATTCAGCATCAGCCTTCAAGTCATTGCTCCCAAGTCACCTTCTCAGTGAGGCCCTGCCCTGGTCATCCTATTTAAAATTGCACTCCCCTTCCCACACTCACGATCCCCCCTCGCCTTGATCTGTTTCTTCTCACGGCACCGATGGCGTTCCACATGTGATTTACTCACTGATTTCATGCTTATTGTCTGTTTCCACGAGCCAGTGGTTCTTGTCTGTTTTGTTCACTGATATATTCCAAGTACCTAGCATCGTGCCTGGCACATGGATACCTGACGTAATAAATGTTGAATGAATGAAGGATACTAATAATTTTGGCCAGAGTTTATTGAAGCTGACTGTGTGTCAACACCTGGCTAATCCCCGTACATGTATCATCTAATAAAATCTTCACGAAGCCCAATGAGGTAGGGACTGTATTTTTATACCCATTTTGCAGACGAGGAAACTGAGGCTCAGTGACTTGCCCAAGATCACCCAGCTAGTAAATGGAGCCAGAATGAGAACCCAGGAATGGGGGGACAGGAGCGGCTCACAGGAAGGACACAGAGGGGCTGAACTTCAGGGCCACCCTGACCTGCATTCTCTCCGCAGCTGGGGTGACCATGTAGCCGCCATGGATATGTGCCTAATGCGGAAAGGGAGCAGGAAATAGAAATTGGGGGCCGCTCAGAGGGAGAAGTCTTCTGAGGGAACGAGGCAGGTGGGCAGGGCAGGCCCTGACAGCTGTGCCTCTGTGCTCTTTTCAGTGGGTGTTCTTCAGGTGGGTATTTTAGACGAGAAGGGCAGAATGCAGTCTAAGCAGCCCCCCACGACTAGCTGGAGGCCTGGGCTAGGTTTCTGAGGGGCCGCTGATGGAGGGTGGGGTTCAGCAGGGAGCTGAGTGGGAGGTGGCCAGAGAAAGGAGGAGAAGCTGTGGCCTTTGAAGTCCCAGCTCTTGCCTGGGGCTCACGCTGGGGAGAGTGTGTGGAGTGGAGCCTGGGGGCCTGGGGGCCAGAGGTGCGGGGCAGGCCCAGGGCTCAGGGGCTGGAGCTGGCCCGTGGGGATCTGTCAGGCACTCCACCTCACTGGGCTGCCCATTGCAGAATCCACACAGGCGACAGACCCTACAAGTGCCCACATCCTGGCTGCGAAAAGGCTTTCACTCAGCTCTCCAACCTCCAGGTGAGTGCCCGCCTGCCTCCTGCCCGCCAGGCGCACAGCTGCCTCCCGCCCTGCCCCAAAGGGGTGGGACCTGGGGAGCCCTGCTGGCTCCTGACCCGCTGCTGTGCCCCCTACAGTCTCACCAGCGCCAGCACAACAAGGACAAGCCCTACAAGTGTCCCAACTGCTACCGGGCCTACTCGGACTCCGCCTCGCTGCAGATCCACCTCTCGGCCCACGCCATCAAGCACGCCAAGGCCTACTGCTGCAGCATGTGTGGGCGTGCCTACACCTCGGTGAGTGCCTGGGGCCCCCGGGAGCCTCCTCTCCCTGGGCCTCAGCCTCCTCCTCCCCCTCAGGTCTGTACTGACTCTCCCTATTTTCTAGACAAGGAAACTGAGGTCCAGAGAGAGGAAGTGACTCCCCAAGATCACTGCGTGGCAGAGCCAGGGCTTCTGCTTGCCAGTTCTGTTTTCGGCTGCCCCAGGCCCTGGAACACTCATGGCAGTAGTGGGAGGCCTGGTACCACCCCTGCACCCCGGAATATCTCCCGCCCAGGGAGGGTGAAGGGCCTTCCCCCACCGGGGAAGCTGCAACCCCCATCATGGCCACAAGGTGGCACAGTGACTTGGCCCAGAGCCACCCTCACCTCTAGGGAAAGGCCGGAACAGTGCCAGAAAGGTCATCGAGTCCAGCCCCATCCCTGGGTGGGGATTTCCCTCAACAAGGGCCTTTGAGCACCTAGAGGAGGGAGTCTGGGTGAGTCACTTGTGTGTGTGCTTCTGGCTAATCAAATATTCTGGTTACAGACCCCCACAAATCCCCAGAGAGAGATCACTGAGCCTCAGTTTCCCCGTCTATGAAATGGAAGAGGTGATAGTTGACTCAGAGGGCTGTTGGCTGGCAGAGTCAGCGCCTAATAAACCTTAGCCGACACAATTATTTATTCACTCCGTGTTTACCGAACACTTGTGCCACGCACTTCAGAATCAGGATGAATCAAACAGACATGTTCTTTGCCCCCAGGGAGGTTAGAGTTTACTGTTGGAGACACACATTAAACAAGTAGCCACACAAATAAATATGTAATGACAAACTGTGGCAATTGCTCCGTGCAGGTTTCTCAGCTGCGGGCCACTCTGATATTGGGCAGGACTCCTTTGTGCTGGGGGGCTCTTCTATGCATTGTAGGGTGTTTAGCAACATCCTTGGCCTCTACCCAAGGGCAACCCCCTCCCCAAGTTGTGACAACCAAAAACACCTCCAAACTTTGCCAAATTGCCCCCTCGGAGGCGAAACGGCCTCTGATTGAGAACCACTGCTATAAAGGAAAAATAGGTTTTGAAAGATGGCAGTGGGGAGGACAAAATGGAGTTGGGAAAGGGAGATAGGTCCAGGTCGGCCGTCTGAGGAAGTAACCTTTCGATGAAGCTTGAAGGATAATTAGCCATGTGAGGAGGAGGAGGAGGAGGAGGGAGAGAACCTTCCATGCTGGGGACAGCGAATGCAAATACCTGAGGTGGAACAAACATGGGGTGTTCCAGGAACTGAAGGAAAACTAGGTCACACGGGGCTGTGGGGCCCTGTTAGGGTGTTTGGGTATTTTTCCAGGTGGAATGGGAAGCCACTGGGAGGGGCCTGTTCGGAGGGTGGTTTTGAAAGGTCACTGGCTGGAGGGGGACTGCAGGTGGGGGTCAGCAGCATATGTCCAGTGCCAGCCAGGGCTACACTTGCTGAGTGCTGAATATGTGACTTTTATCCATCCCTGGTGTTCAAAGGGCAGAGAGTTTAGAGACTGAGAGGACAGAATCTGCAGGGTGAGGGCCCCAAATGAGTATGTGGGGAGCCCCGGGGACCTGGGAGGCCCACTCAGGTGGCTGACCTACAGTCCGTCCTGGCCTCGAGTTCTCTGAGAGGAGCGGCCGCCAGCATTCATGGCTGTGGTTCTTAGAGGCAGTCTGTCTGGACTCTGGGGAAGGGGGTGTCAGATCTCACCTGGCCCGAGGCCCCACCTGAACGGGCCCTGACTAGACTCTACAGAACAAGAATAATTGCCACTTTTTTTTTTTTTAACATTTTAATGGATTGATTTTTAAACTACTTCAATACATAAAAAGAAACATTTTAGACTAGTGAACCCTCACGTTCCCATCAGCTTCCAGAACCATCAACCAGGCCTGCCTCATCTATATCCCTATTTTTGAAGTAAAACCGACATTATATTGTTTCATCTGAAAATTTTCACTTCGTGTCTTGAAACATAAGGACTCCTTTTTTTGAACATATCCCCAATACCTTTAAATACCTTAGAGTAATTCACCCTTAAGTCCTTAATAGCATCAAATGCCCAGTCAGCATTCACATTTTCCTGTCTTATAAATGCCATAACTTTATTTACTTACAATTTTACTTTTTAATCAAGATCCAAATAAAATTCCTACATTGCACTGTGTCGATATATCTTTTAATCTACAGGTCCCCCCCACCACCACCTTATTTTTCTTGGCAATTTCCTTGTTGAAGAATAGTTTCCTGTGGGGCCGGCCCAGTGATGTAGTGGTTAAGTTCGTGCGTTCCACTTCAGCGGCCCAGGGTTCACCAGTTCGCATCCTGGGCACAGACCTAGTCACCATTCATTAAGCCATGCTGAGGCCGTGTCCCACATACAGCAACTAGAAGGATGTGCAACTATGACATACAACTATCTACTGGGGCTTTGGGGAGAAAAAAGGGAAAAAGGAGGAAGACTGGCAACAGATGTTAGCTCAGGGCCAATCCTCAAAAAAAAAAATACTTTCCTAGTTTTGGATTTTGTGGATTGCTTCCCTGGTTTGCTGGTTGGTAGCATGCTGCCACCACATTTGAGGGCTTCCTCTGCCAGATTCTGAGCAAATTGAGATATGCCAAGGAGTGGCAGGTCAGAACCAGAGCACCACCCTGCAGCTTAGTGAGGGGGCCTGTGGGCCTGTAGGTGAGCCTTGGGTCACCTCCCCCACCCAGTCATGGGTGCCTCAGGTCAGACTTAGGAGAGCCTGTGGGGGCACTCAAGGGGCGAGCTGAGTGTGCCCAGTCTATGCTTCCCAAAGTCACCAGTCAGATCAGGCCGGCTTCTCCCCAAGGGAGGATCAAGTATGGGGGTGCAGAGGCTGGGGGCTCCCACCACCACCTGGAATGAGCTGTAGAGACTGGGGAAGGAGTGGTACCCTCAACCCTTACTGCATGCTAAGAGCTTTATCCCCATCACCATAGCAACCCTTTGAGGTTGTTCTTCCCCATACCTGCTTGCAGAGGAGGAAACTAAGGCTTGGAGGGGTGAGATGACTTGTCCTAGGTTCCACCACTAAGAAATGGCAGAACTAGGCTTAAACCAACACCTACTGCTTCGCCCTCACTGGGAGCACCAGCCAGATCGCAGCAGGCAGGCTGAGGTTCAGCCAGCATACTCTACTAGAACTGGTTGGTAAATGGCAGCTGGCCTGGCCCTAGGGAGTTCCAGGTGGGCACTGCTGAGGGGTGAGCCTGGTGCCTGCCAGCTCTCCAGCCAGCATGCCATGGGCTCAGACTCTGGTAAATGAGCCAGTCCCCACCCCTGCTGGCGATGGAGCATCCCTAGAACCAATGCCAGATGCCCATCGGACCCCCCAAAGCGGTGGCTGCTCGCCTCTAGCTGGCTCACCTACCAGGGAGCCCTCCAGTGGCCACTTGTGGGAACTGCAGCCTCCCCTGCATCCTCTGCCGGGGGTTGGCTTTATGTTCCGAATCTCACCCTTGCCCACAGGAGACCTACCTGATGAAGCACATGTCCAAACACACGGTGGTGGAGCACCTGGTGAGCCATCACTCGCCCCAGAGGACGGAGTCCCCTGGCATCCCGGTGCGAATTTCCCTCATCTGAGCCGATCCAAGGCGCCGCCCCGCCCTGCCCACTGGCAGACACAGCCCCAGGCAGCCCCAGGCAGCACCAGGCCCCGAGTCCCTCTAGGGGCCCTCCAGGAACAGCTGAGCTCTCTCATGACCTTCCTGACCTTCCAGAAAGCCTGGGCCGCAGAAGCCCTGCCCGGTCCAGCTCTGGGGGCGGCCAGGCCAACTGCAAGATTCTGGACTGTTTTGGTGGCATCCAAAGACGATCTCAGAGCACTTTGAACCTCTCGGATGGGTTTTCTTTTGTTCCCCACCCTTCACGTGCTTCACTGTTTCTTTTTTTTTTTTTTAACGTTTGTTTTGGAAATAACAAAAAAGATATTTATTGGCCAAGAAGTTGGTGCTGCTAAGACCGAGAAATTAAAAGAATCGGACAGATGGACACAGAGAACCAGAGGGCAGCGTGGGACCTTCTCTTGCCGTGGCCTCAGGTCCTGAAGGAAGGCTCAGGTCTGGGTTTCTGGACTGCAGAGTGGGCCCCCAGGTGGGAGGGGGCAGGAGGCAGCTGGAGTGAGCCTCTCACCTCTGGGTGCCCAGCTCGGATCCCTTGAGCTGTGCCCTGGGCATCACTGAGCAGAGGGAAGCAGCAGCTACCAGGCTGCCCAGGCTTCAGGAGGCGAGACAAGAGAGGGGCCAGGAGATCCGCAGGACCAAAGGGTGCAGTGTTGGGCTGGGCTGGGCACAGGCCCAGGGAAATGGGGTAGGGGTGGGCTGGGTAAGACCTGGCCCCACTGCTGCCCTGAAGACCATCCCAGTCTACCTCGGTGCTGGCCAGGAAACCTATTGGCTACCTCTCCCGCCATCCCAGACTGTGGGCAGGGGGCTGGGGAGGGAGTGGACCTGGGGCTAGGACTCCCCTCCAGAATTTCCTCCAGATGGGGCAGTGCCCAGGGAGTGGTTATTTGTCTTCCCTGCCATGGAGGGGGATCCCCAGCCCAGGCCCTAGGCCCCTCTGCAGGGAAGGGATCCTTGGGGAGGAGGGTCCAGGAGCAGACTCTGCCCTCAGCCCCACAGACACACCCCAATCTGAAAGCCATGCGTGTCCGTGTATATAGGAACTATGTACAGAGCCCGGAGAAGACCCCCTACATCCCCCGGGAAAAAAAAAAAACTAGACAGAAACTCATCTATATATTCTGTATCTGGAGTTCCGTTTTGAATATTAACTGTGTTATTTTTATACACTTTTTAAGCCTTAACTCGCCATTGATTTACCAGTTTAACGTTTCCTGGGGTTTCTTTTCCCACTGGGTTCTCTGCCCCACCCCCACCCCTTTGTTTGACTTGCGTCTGATACTCAGTATTGTAGCTTTTCGTCCGCATGTTACTACCCTGTAAATATGCTGTTATACATACTGTTAACACCCCTTTGCTTTTTTCTATGGGACCTCCAGGCCACCGTATTTAGAACTAGTTACCTTATTAAAAAAGAGAAAACAGTCTGTTGGCTTCTCAGTCTACATCTTGGTGGCAGGGAGGTGAGGGCAGGTGCCCCTCAACACTTCAGGAAAGAAGGTTGCATTATATTTAAGAAAAGGGGTGGGGAGCAAAATAAAAATCAAACGTGGGGGACAACACTAAAGGGGGCAAGAAACAAAGGAATTCCAAACCCTCTGCTCTTTGTATTTCTCTGTTGTGAAGAATAAACTGTACCTGCACCCGGGTGGTGGTGGTGTGTGGTGTGCTCTGTGCGAGGGCGGGGCTGGGGGGCACCTTTCCACTGCTCCTCTCCCCTCCCCCGCCCCCCAGGCTTGGGGAAGAAGGGACATGGTCCCCTACTTTGGCCCGGCTTTGCTCCCCGCTGCTGAGCTGACAGCTTGGTGTTGATTACTTCCAAACCCCTACGAAGGGGCAGCAAACCAGGGGAGGTTTTTTGCTGAGGATCATGCTGCAGTTAAGTGGCGAGGACAAATTTAACCCAGGTTTGTCTAGTCCTGAATGAAGCCTTTTTAGATGTACAGGGTCCACCAATGATATTCACTGCCCCTGCTCCCAAAGGGACAGCCACATCCAGTTCCTCCTCCCCTTCTTGGGGTCCATCCTGAGTGCTCTGATTTGTGGAAGTTATTCCAGTAATTGACGGGACCAAAAAGTCCCCTTCACGTACATTTTCCCCATGGGAGTCAATGTTTTCATTGCCTAGGAGGGAAATGGGGGAATTAATTCCCCCAGAGTTTATCTAGGCTGGCCCTATGGGAGGTGTCCTGGGAGAGGCAGAAGTGACTCAGCCATGAGTCACCATGGAGCTCACCATCTGGAACTCACTCCTCCGAGCCCTCACGGTCCTAATGTGTTGGGACTTGGCTGCAAGTGATATAGAAAGCCCAATCCAAATGAGGATTCTCGGCTTGCCTAACAGGACAGTGCAGGGTGGGTCAGGCCAGCTCCAGGGCTCAGTGATGTATCTCTAGCTCTCCACTTGGCTTTGTTCTCAGAGTCACCTCCATCCTCAGGCTCCTGTGGGATCAGCAGCTCCAGCCTCACAGCCCCCAGGTTTTCAGCAGTCAAGCCTCTTGATCTCTCTCCCAGAAGCCCCAGCAAAAGTCTAACTGGGTCTTCCTGGTTTAGACTGGGTAGACAAAAATGTCTACTTGATTGCTTAGGCCTAGAGCCCGTGCTCTAAGCCTGGAGTAGAGGGTGGAACCCCATCTGAAGTACATCTCCCCAAGAGGAAACCAGCATGTGTTACCATCAGAAGGGGGAATGGATGTGGGGGCCAAGAACATGTTTTGAGTAATCTAGGCTTCATCTCTTTCTCTGAAATTGACCTTCCATGGCCTGCTGTGCCATGAAGGGATGGGTTCTGGCAGCCATGTTTGTGTCACGTGACCCTATCCCAGCCACAGCTCACTGGCCAGGGGTGCATGCCTGACTCAGTGACTCCATCCTTAGACCAGTGGTACCAGTGGTGCCAGTGGTGTGTAATGGCTGTCCTGGCTCATGAGAGTGGATTGTGCCTACTTCTTCCCAACTCCACATTCAGTGAGTGTTGTGGTTTGAAATCAGCCACGGTGGGATTTACATCATGGAAACTGGCAAATGCTACAGATGGGGGCTTTCTTTTTCCTCAAAGAGCCAGTTGCTATACATTTACCAGCACACCACTGGCTGGCTCCAGATTCTCCATTCCATGAATTAGGGACAAGTTAGGAGACGGTGGGTACCTGAACTGGAAAACCTTGTGGACTGGGGCTGGGGTGGCTGTGTTGGGCCAGGAACAAGCAGAAGGACAAAGGAGGCAGAGAGAAGCAGAGATGAACAGAGGAGACCAAGAGCCAGTGGCAACCTCGGTCCCTGACTTTGTCTCCATCTCCTGGCCAGGTTTAATTTCCTGCTTGTTCTCACATCAATGAATTTAAGTTGCTAGTGGTGTGACAGTGGCTAAGTTACTTAACCTCTCTGTGCCTGATTTTCTCATATGTAAAATGAGGGAAATAACAGTAACCAATTTATAGGGTGGATGTGAGGATTAAATGAATCAATATATGTCTAATGCTTAGAACTGTGCCCGGCACATAGTAAGTACCCAATAAATGTAGTTGTTGTGATTGTTATTATTTGATGTAGCCCTGGTGGATCTATGTCCCTTATGATCAATGAACCCTGACTAGACAGCTGAAGATGTTTGGGAATTTCGGGGTCGGGGGGCGTGCTGGGACAGGTGAAGGTTTTGCATGCAGCAGTGACATTCAGGGGATGGGAGTCTGATTTTCACCTGCTCACCTGGATGCCCTCAGGAGCGTCCACTGTCCCTGAGAGCCCCAGCATAGGTGCGAGGCCAAGGTTGATGGCCAGGAGGGAAGCAGCTGCAGAAGGTGCTTTATCCCCCTTGTTATTCCTGCTTCAGCCCTAAGCCCCACCGCAGGCCCCACCCCTACTTGGGCCTCTGGGTAAGACAAAGGAAGGAGCCTCCCAAGAGGCCATCCACTCTGCTGCACCCAGCAGATTCCTTGACCCCTCCCCCACTCAGGAAGGTCTCCATCTATAGCACCTGGAAACCCCTGACTGTGCCATCACTTCCTCTTTCAAACAAGAAATGGCTGTTCTTTGACAAATCCTTTGTACTCCGTGAACTTGCTGGAGGTGGGGCAGGCAAGGAGAGGGCGAAGGCAAGTCACATTTTCTGGAGCACCACAACAACCCCTGCAAGGAGGTGACTGACACCCACACTGTACATACAAGAAAACAGACTCACCCAACATGAGGAAGTTGTCTATAGTCAGGCACAGCGTTAGAAGAGAAGCAGGTTCCCATCCAGATCTTACTGGCTCACTCTCAGGTCTCTAGTGGCGCAGGGGTCGTGAGGGTCAGCGTGCGTGGCCCTGGGTGAATGTTGCAGGGTAAGGTGGAAGACGTTTTCCCACCAGAGGAAGGGACGTGCCAGCTCATAGTCACCAAGAGATAACCTGTTCCTAGGTGCACACGGCCTGTTCTTATCTCTAATCCAGAGTCCAAAAGGCCTTTTGGGTTTTGCTAATCCAGTTTAGGTATGAGGAACTGGAGAACTTTGAACTGCTTTTGATTGGGGAGATATCTCTTATCTCAACATTGATACTGAACCAAATGGGCTCGCCTCCTGGTGAGTTATAATTGTATTCATTTATTTATTTATTTTCCCCCAAAGCCCCAGTAGATAGTTGCATGTCATAGCTGCACATCCTTCTAGTTGCTGTATGTGGGACGCGGCCTCAGCATGGCCAGAGAAGCGGTGCGTCGGTGCGCGCCCGGGATCCGAACCCGGGCCGCCAGCAGCGGAGTGCACGCACTTAACCGCTAAGCCATGGGGCCGGCCCTCCTGGTGAGTTAAATAAGATTCTACACCAGTGGAAGTTGTCTCACAAAGTAAAGTGTATTTGCAGCAAATAGGAGGCCATGAGGAATCATTTCCAAAGTCATGGTGTTCCCTAACAAAGGGAAGCAGGAACTTTTATTTCGGATGGGGAATGAATATTCAAAAGAGAGAGGCAGGGACACTGCAGATTATGGTAATGAGGCTTAATCTCCTCTTGCAGAGATCTTCCTATTAAAAATAAGGCAAGGTCATGGTGGTGGCTGTTGTAAGGAGGCTTGGTTAGTTTCAGGGTCATTGTTGGTTGTCTCTCCCTAACATAAAAAAACAACTTGGAAAACCAGTTAAATCCTTCCAAACCCACCCTTGAGTTCCTCGGGGCACTAGTCTGTGACAACATCATTAATAACTGGAAACTTCTTGTAAAAATTACCAGATCGTTAAAACCATCAGGGTTGGTTTATAGCTGGAATTGCTGTCCTACCTGGGAACAGTGGAGGCTGTTAAAAATGCAAGGTCTATGAGAACACGACATAAAGGATTCAGGAGACCTGGAGTGACATTCTACCCTCTCAGGGCCTGTTTTCCCACCTGTCAGACAGCATCTCAGGGGCTTCCAGCGGTTACCTTCCCTGTCTCTTTGGCTCTGTGACCACCTTTCCTGGAGGACCTGATGACTTTACGCTATTCGGAGCCTGTGTTTCTCCCACTGAGGATGAAGAGCCTAGACAGCAGCTGCGGATAAAGAAACTTATCTTCCAGATACAGTGGCCAAACAGCCACATGGGCCCCACAACAAAGAAATGTGTTCTTTGTGGACTTGGACTCTCCAGGAGAAAGGGTCATAGGACACTTTTGGAATAATTTATTATAATATTACTTAATTAGGTACAAATTATGTTTGGGGGGGAGGTGAAAGGGCAAAACCAAGGAACCGGATTCCACTTGGGTTCCTCCCTGTGACTCATGCCCAGAGGTAGCTCTCTTTGCCTGGGGGCCAGTTCTGGCTCTCCAGCTGCGCACCTCCAAGACTGCCTGTAGATCCTGTGTCCTTAGGCAGTTTTGTTCCCTTTTTGTGCTTTAGTCTCACAAAAAAAGTGGGGGGGAGGGAATATGGGGGGCTAAAACACCTCTTCAGGAGGCACCTGCTGAATTCAGTAAGGTCAGAGGTGAAAGGTCTATAGGCAGCGATGCCTCAGTCGCTGTTGTGAGCAAGAGAAAGGGGATCCTTCTCTTCCAGTGAGAAGTTGCCCAAGCCCGGACCTCCTCCGACTGCCACGGCTGGGCCCATGCAGGAGGGAGGTGAGGGCTGTTTTCATCCAATCGCTCCCTGCTCTCCGAAGTGCCACGGCGCTTCCACGAAGGACCCACTCTTTCCTCTCCCGCGCACTCCGCACCCTCGCGGGGTGGTGCCCTGGCAGGCGGGCAGGCGAGGCCGGGCCCTGGCTAGGCGCGCACCAGCGCGTACTCCTTGGGCGCCCAGAGCAGGCGCGGGCGGCGGATCTCGGCCCGCCGGCCGATGTCGGGACTCCAGCAGAACTCGGGCGACAGCACCTTGGCGGGCTTGTGCAGCCAGAAGAACTTGTTGAGGTGGCTCTCGTCGTGCCAGCGCGCCTCCAGGCCGCGCGCGCGGTCCTGCCGCAGGCCCTGCGCGCAGTGCGCCGTCAGCGCGCGCAGCGCCGCCACGCTGCCCCCGAACAGCGCCGCGTGGTAGTAGAAGTCGCCCTCGCCGGGGGCCAGCGCGGCGGCCGAGCGCGCGTCGCGCTCGAAGGGCAGCAGCCGCCGCGGCCAGTGGTAGTGCCAGGCGTGCAGCTGCGCCACCGACTCGGCCAGCGCCTCGGGCCCGAAGGCGCCGCTGAAGTGCTGGTCCACGTCCATGCAGAAGACGAAGCGCGCCTCGCGGCCCAGCCGCCCGCCCAGCGCCTCGTGCAGCGTGCGCATGCGCCCCATCGACACGTCCTGCCAGCGCGGCTCGCGCGCCACGCGCTCCACGCGCAGCCGGCGCCCCGGGCCCAGCGGCACGCGGGGCACGGCGGCCGGGCGCTCGGTGAACACGTAGTACACCACGCGCTGGCCCACCATGAAGTGCCGCTCGGCCGTCTCCAGGAAGCGCTCCAGGTACTTCTCCAGGTACCTGCCGGGCGGGGCGCGGCCCGAGTCAGCCTGGGCGGCCCTCCCGCGTCCCGCTCCGCTCCCCTCCCCGACTGCGCTCCCTGGGCCTCCCCACACCGGTCCTTCTGGTCCTCCAACCTCAGTCCCTGGAACTCAAAGCTCTCCAACGCCAGAATCCTTCCAGGCAGATTAAAGATGATTGCAAGTCGTTTGCCGCTCCTGCCCTGCGGGGCCCTGCGTTCCCTCCCTTGAATATGGACGCTCCCTGACTGCTTTGATCAAGAGCCCCAAGGAAGTGAGGCTGTGCTGGCGCTTTGGAGGAGAGGCAGCGTTAGCCTTTGTCTCGAGGGCTCTGAGCCTTCGCTTATGAATTCCCAGAGCTTTGATGCTGCGACGATGTGAGGAAGCCCAGGCTAGCCATGCAGAGTGGCCGTGTGGAGAAGGTGCCCCACCAGTCTTCACCAGTCGGCTGTCCCACTGGAGACCCAGACATCTGGGAGCAGTGAGGAGCCTTCCTGCAGAGCCCTGTCTGAATTCCTGACCCACAAAGTCATGAGCTGTAATAAATTGTTGTTTTAAGTCACTGAGTTTGTGGTAGTTCCTTACATAGATAACCAGAACGTTTGTAATATTAGAAACTTTGTATTAACAGACCTTGGGATCCTAGCTGAAATAATAATAATGCCTCATATCTTTGAACATTCATCATGTGGCAGTGTTCTAAGGCAATGTGCATTATCTCACTGCTCACCATTTCTTATCATCCGTTTTTCAGATGAGGAAACCGGGCCACAAAGAGCCTTGTAACTCGTGCAAGCATACACCATTGGTAATGGTAGAGCTGGGATTTGAACCCAGCTTGGCATTGGAGCCTCCACCTTTACCTGCACTTGCTCTATTCCTGGTTGAACTGAGAAACTGGAACCAGAGACCTTGGTTCACCTCAGAAGCCTCAGCATCCTAGAGTGTTGGCCTCACAGAACCTGGGAATTCAGGACCTCAGGACCCTGGAATTTCTGAACCCGGAGACCCTAACCCCAAGGGCTGGTGCAGGAACAGCCTGCTTGGCATCTGGAATGGAAATGGGGGCACCAAGGCCCTGGGAGAGGCCAATGCCCCAAGTGACCCAGCAGTTCTGCCCACCTGGCCCGTGGCTCAGCCCTTGGTCTTGTTTGCTCACTTGCCTCCCAGGGCCCTTCCTGGCTTTCTCTCCCGTTTAGAGTGTGGGGGACAGAGTTGGAGGAGCAGTTGTCTGGGGTATCTGATGACAGAATTCCTTCCCCAGACTTTTGAATATCTCTTCTGGATGCAAAGCTCTCACTACCTTCCCAAAGCAGCCTGTTCTATTAACTTTTCCTTTAATTGCCCTGAACTCTACCTCTCTGTACCTTAGGGTTGTGGGATCTGAGTGCCACTCTCAGCCAGGAGACCCCTTTGCATCTGGAAAGTGGATACCCAGCTTGGACACCCCTGCCATCCTTAATGGGGGAGTCAGTGCCCCTGGGGTTTCTTCTCCACCTATCACTCCAGGTTCCTTCTCCATACCTGGGGGCCTGTCCATTGCCCAGGCCCCTCACTTCCTCGATTGGAAGTGATTCCAATTGGAAGTGATTCTTTGTGTAGTGAGTCTGTCCTCCACCATCCTCAGTCACCTGCCTCCGTGGCCGTTCCCTTGACTTGGTCATAATCAGTCTGTCCCACCTCCAGAATCGCAGCCTCCCTGTCCTCTCTTTGTCCCCCATCCATACAGCCCACTTTCTGTGTTGCCACCCTCAATAGTCCGACCTCACAGAGTCCTCTGATCTGCTGACCCTACCACTTTCTCAGCATCCCCCTCCTGTCTTCACTTGTCTCTTGACCCAGCTCGGATTCACGCCCTTCCAGAAACCCTCAGCTCCCCAGCCCCTCTCCCTCCATCAGACTTGCTTGGCAGACCTCTTCCATTCCCCTTACTGTGTGCTTGCACCTGAGCCACTGACCTCCAGTGGGTACTACTGCAGCTAGGCTATTCCCTGTTTAACCAATTGCTCTCCCCTCCTCTCACCACTCTTACCTGAAACACTCCGTCGTTTTCTCACCACAAACCCAATGCCTCCAGATGGACTGGCCCCAGCCCCTGGACAGGTTCCTCCCAGGATGTGGTTCTGGGCCCCTGGCTGCCTGTGTTGAGTGGGCTTCACGGTGTTGGTGTCCAGGGAGGAGGGGAAGGGAAAGGATGGTCCTGCTCTCACCCTGGGAGTCTGGGACAAGGGGTGCTGTCTTTGCCTCCTGCTTCACCTTGAGATCCTATGGCATGGGGGAACAGGGTGCCCCCCCCATCACATGCACACCCCTCCCACTCCCCACCTGGACAGCACTGCTCCCCTCCCCAGGCCTTACCTGCCTACAGCAAAGACAGTCAGCCCAATGGTGAGGTTCTGCTGTGCAGCCTTTTGCTGGGCCACATCTGGGTCGAAGGTGCCATCCCAAATGATGGGGGCCCCCCAGGAGGTACAGGTCAGGACTTCAGGCCGGGCCCTGGCCAGGGCAGGGATAGGGAGACAAGTCCATTCATCCACCCACTTGATGCATGCTCACTGCCACCTCCCCAGTGCTGGGCCCTGGGGACCAACAGATGGGTCAGACGCAGTCCCTGCCCCTAGAAGTCCCTAGCCCAGATCCAGCACAGACAGGAGTGGGACATGTGTGACCCTATGGGGCCGCTGGGGTTGGTGGGCAAAGCACCTGCTCTGCCAGGGTGTGGGATGTGGGGGCGGCAGGACCCCTGGGGCAGAGCTCGGTAGGGTATATGGGCATTCCCGGAGTGGGAGGGACAGTAGTTCCTTACCAGGGACGCAGGAGACCCGTGAAGTTGTCTCTCAGGGGCCTTCTGGCCAAAGGGCAGACACCCATGGGGATGAGGACTTCCAGATGCCTGTGGGGTGGGGGCAGCAGTGAGGGGCATACCAGCCGGCTCAGGAGCCTTCTGGCTTTGCTCCTTACAAGGAGGGAGAGTCCACAAGGCCAGGAGAGCCACCACCCTCCATCTCTCAAGGAGGCACTTAGAAAGATCCTCTTTAACCCTGACCCTGCCAGTCCTACCTCGAGTGCTGGGGGAAGGAGGTTGTACCTGACTAGAGGGAGCCCGTACAGGAGCAGCCCTAAGAGGCCAACTGCAAGTAGGATCAGCCGCAAGAAGATTCTCTTCCAGACCCTGGGAGGTGGGGAGGGGCGTCAGCAACTCATTTATGTATATCTATACACGCATATATGAAAGATTATTTATGTATTTTTTAAAATATGAATGTATTCTAGTCACATGGTACAGACATTCAAAGGTACAAGAATATATACAGCGGGGCCAGCCCCGTGGCTTGGCGGTTAAGTGCGCGCACTCTGCTACTGGCAGCCAGGGTTCGGATCACGGCCGCGCACTGACGCACCGCTTCTCCGGCCATGCTGAGGCCGCGTCCCACACACAGCAACTAGAAGGATGTGTAACTATGACATACAACTATCTACTGGGGCTTTGGGGAAAAAAAAAAAAACCAGGAGGAGGATTGGCAATAGATGTTAGCTCAGAGCCGGTCTTCCTCAAGCAAAAAGAGGAGGATTAGCATGGATGTTAGCTCAGGGCTGATCTTCCTCACACACACACAAAAAGAATATATACAGCGAAGCATCTTTACTGTTCCAGCCCCCCAGTTTCTCTATGTCGAAGTAGCCAGTGTTACCAGTTTCTTGTGCGTCCTTCCAGAAATAGTCTATGCATGTACAGGCAAATATAAATACGGTAGCAAATTCTCTCTCTTTTCTTTCCTCTTTCTCCCCCTCCCCGAGATGGTAGTACAGTAGATATGCTGTTCTGCACCTTGCATTTTCCACTGACCATAATGTCTTCGAGGTTATTCCACTTCAGTACTTTAAGGGCTTCCTCAGTCTTTTTTCCAGCTGCCTGATAGGCCATTAATAGGAGATAGCATAATTTCCCTAACCAGGCCCCTTCTGATGAGCATTTAGATATATCATCCTTTCCTTCTCCCAGCAGTGCTTTGGGGCACAACCTTGGGCAGGTTTGGGGAATGGTAACATTAGGGGTTGGAGTGCTAAGCCTGGGTAGGGGGTGGGTCCGACCTTGAATAGGAGGAGAGACTGGGAGGGGATACAGGGAAGTTTATGGCGTGCTGATTGGGAGTTGAGAGCTGTCTGGCACTTAGAGATGAGTGCTGGGCTGCATGGAGGGCCAGCTGTGGTCAGGGACCACGTGTCTGTGGTGGCACCAGTCACTGGGAAGGGTTCCTCCAGCAGAGCTCAGAGGTCCCATCCCTGGCTCAGAGGAGGCGGACTTTGGGATTTGTCCATGGTTGGTTGTTTTCCAGGAAGGGCTCCAAAAGTTGAATCTTTTTTTTTTTTTTTTTTGGTGAGGAATATCAGCCCTGAGCTAACATCTGCCAATCCTCTTCTTTTTGCTGAGGAAGACTGGCCCTGGGCTAACATCCATGCCCATCTTCCTCCACTCTATATGGGACGCCGCCACAGCATGGCCTGACAAGCGGTGCTTTGGTGCGCGCCCGGGATCGGAACCTGCGAACCCCAGGCCGCCGCAGCGGAGCATGCGCACCTAACCGCTTGCGCCACTGGGCCGGCCCCCGCAAAAGTTGAATCTTAATAAGCTCCTCCTGGGGATCTCATCCAGCACCCCCCCCCCCCACCCCGGCTGTGTGCCCATGTCTCTAGAGAGGCTGGAACCATATGGTGAGGAGCATGCACACTGGGGCCAGACCCCTGCGCTTGAATCCCAGCTCCACCACTTACTAGCTTTCTGAGTTTGGGCAAGGTTCTGGACCTCTGCACTTCAGTCTCCTCATCTATAAGATGCGGATAATAGGAATACTCATGTCAGAGGGCGGTTGTGGATATTGAGTTAATATGCTAAGCGATTAGAACAAGGCCTCGAACAGAGTAACAGCTCAGTTAACTTCAGCTATTGTTTATTATTATTAATATTCCTGAAGTGACCCTCATTGTGCCCTGGACAACCTCCCAGCTCCACTCCCTGCCCTACAAATCCTTCCAAAATCTGGCTCCCCCGGTCTCTGACTCCTTCAAGAAGCCTGCCTTATCAGCCCCTCCCGCCTCTGCCTTTTCTGCTGCCCCACGTCACCATTCCTCAGCAGGTGTATTTAGTAAGTAGCCCAGAGAGGCATTGTGCAGTTGGGTGTATGTATGTATCCTGTGCACCATCTCAGTGCGTAGCACCTCCTCCTGTTCAGTTGGCCAAGCCAGAAACCTGGGTGTGCCCAACCCCTCCCTCTGCCTCACCCACCATCTCCTGTCAGTCCCCAGGTTGGTTGACTTAGCCTCCTTGATCTGCCCCTTCTCTGCCCCTCCCGTTCCCCGGGCCCCCGCAGTGACCCTGCCTGCTAATTCCTCACCAGGACAATTGCAGCAGCCACCTCCCTGCTTCCAGCCACTCCCTACCCAGTCCCCAAAGTCATCTCATAAAACGCCAACCTGCCTTCCCAGTGTCTACGTCACACGAACAGGTAAATCCTTGAAGAGGTGCATTTAATAGGCAAACATATGGAAAAATGTTCACCCTCACTAGTAATCAAAGACATACAAATTAGAACAAGGTGGTATGTTTTGCCTATAAAATGAGCACTTTTTAAAAGGAAAGAAACCAAAATAGCCACACTGCAAGAATACAGAGTTAGGCACTCTTACACTATCTGGAGGGAGCGTAGACTGCTACCGCTGTTTTGGAAAGCTACTTAGCTGTGGGATTTGAAGCTTTCAGTATTCATCCCCTTTAATCCAATCACCCCAACTTCTGGGAATCCGTTCGAAGGAGATCATCTTTAGTATGGGAAAAGTTTATGCATCAAGATGTTCACTAGTTTCTGCTCATTCACGCATTCAACCTATATCTATTAGGCACAAGCTCAGAATCAATCACTGTGCTAGGTCAAGGATTCAGAGGTGAGCGAGATACAGATGTTCTCTTCAGGAAGTGGAGTCAGGAAGATGTGGGTGGGTGGGAGGAGAGGGAATGGATCAGATGACAGATCACAAACGGGTGAATGGAACACAGCACAGTGAAGACTGTGATTAATATAAATACAAGAGCTATGAGGGCAAATTGGAGAGTGGGGCCTGAGCCTTGACAGATGGGGGAAGTCAGGGAAGCTTCCTAGATGAGGTGACTTGAAGCTTGGACCTGCAAGTTTAGAAGTTATCCAGGCAAAGAAAGCAGTGGAGGAAGAAGAGAGGTCCGTGAAAAGGCAACAGTGTGCAAAAGTGAGGAGGTGAGAGGAAGCATGGAGCGTGCACAGCACTGCCAGTCATTCAGCAGGGGTGGGGTACAGATGGAGAATGGTGAGAGTTGAGGTTGGAGGTAAGCCAGGACTGTGTCTCCCAGGGCCCCCATTCCAGGTTAAGGGGTTTGGATTTCATCTTGAGGGCCATAGGGCACCCTAAAGGGTATTTCCTCCAAGGAGTGATGCAGTCAGACTTTTATTTGAAAAACAGTATTCCCACTGAACTGTTGAGCCTGGACATGGGCGAGCGAGCACGGCTGGAAGCAGGAAAACAGATTTGAGTCCAGTGCCAGCCTGTGGGAGCTAACTGGGACGTGAACCAGGGTGTTGGCAGTGGGGTGGGGAGGAGCAGGTGCTGAGCAGGAGGTGGGATGGGCAGGACTTGGTCACTGATTAGAGGGACAGGGCTAGGGGACCCGGAAAGGAGATAACGCCCGATTGTCTGGTTGGGGGCAGGGAGCTGGAGCCCAGCAGGCAGCCAGGCTCAGGAGAGAGTTCCGGGGTTCCCCAGGAGGGCAGGGATGTCATGGGAGAGAGGGAGCAAGCAGAGGGAGAAGAGCCAGGCCCAGGCACCAAGGGCACAGGTGGGAACAGCAGGGGACTGAGTGGGTGGAGTCAGTGGAGGTGCACTGGTGGAGGCGCCTCTTTCCAGAAGTTTGGCTATAAGGAGGAAAGAGATGGGATGGCAACTGGAGGGGGCTGGGGGGTTGGGATTGATGGAGGTGGGTGTTTCTTTTTTGAAGATTGTCCCTGAGCTAACGTCTGTGCCAGTCTTCCTCTATTTTGTATGTGGGACGCCACCACAGCATGGCTTGACGAGCACTGTGTAGGTCCACGCCAGGGATCCAAACCCGAGAACCCAGGGCCACCAAAGTGGAGCATGCAAACTTAACCACTACACTGCTGGGCCAGCCACAGCGGGTGTTTCCTTTACACAAGGGAAACTTGAGCTTGCTTACATCCTGACTGGAAAGCATCCATGAAGAAGACACTATGTACACCACTCAGATACAAGTAAAAAAGGCCCTAGTGTCCAGCCAAAGGGACTGGCTAAATCAACTTTTTATGAAAACCCTGCGATCATATGAAAAAATGCTGACACAGGAACCTTAAATGAAAAAAGCAGGATCTAAAATTGATGAGCACTATAATTACTATTTAGCGAGAATAAAAACATGCACCAGAAAATAAGGTTAAAAGGAAGAACTGAAGCATCTGTGCAATAGTTATAGGAGGGTTTTTTCCCTTTATCACCGCCCCCCATTGTCTGTAATGTGCTTATATTGGTTTGGTAATGAAGGAAAAATACAGAGTTAGCAATTTAGAAAAAACAAGTTGTTTTAAGCCTTCCTAGTGACAGCAAGATAAAGTTCACATCTCTCTTTTTTTTTTCTTTTTGTGAGGAAGATCAACCCTGAGCTAACATCTCATGCCAGTCCTCCTCTTTTTGCTGAGGAAGACTGGCCCTGGGCTAACATCCGTGCCCATCTTCCTCCACTTTATATGGGACACCGCCACAGCATAGCCTGACAAGCAGTGCATCGGTGTGCACCCTGGATCCAAACCCAGGCCGCCAGCAGCAGGCTGCACGCATTTAACAGCTGCGCCACAGGGCCGGCCTCTAAAGCCCTACCTCTCTTAGCCCTGCCTAAGAAGCCTGCAAAATCTGGCTCCTTGACTGTCACATTTAAGTGCTCACATCTCACCCGGCTTTCCCAACTCTAAAAATGAAGACTCCCCAGTGGGCAGGCCAAGGATGTTCACTGTTTGAAAAGCAAATGGGTATAAACAACCCCAGTGTTCACCAGTGGGGAGTTGAATGAATGAATTATGCGTACCTATGGAAAGCAACATGGCCCTTAAAAAGGATGAGGTAGATTTATATGTACTCTCTGGAAAAGAGGTCCTAATGAATTGAGTGGAAAAGGAAACAGCAGAACTATGTGTAGAGGCTGATCTCCCTTCTGTGAGGGGAGTGCCCCTGCACCTGTGTACCACGCATTTACAGTGTATATCTTTGTTCTTTTATAAACAGGTAGGAAAAGATCTAGAACAGCATTGTCCAACAGAAATATAATGTGAGCCACATATGTAAGTTAAAATTTTCTAGTGGCCCACATTAAAAAAGTGAAAAGATACAGCTGAAATTAATTTTCATAATATTTAATTTAACCCAATATATCCAAAATATCATTTCAACATGTAATCATTATTAAGATATTTTACATTCTTGTTTTATACTGTCTAAATACTAAGTCCAATGTGTACTTTCCACTTACAGCACATTACATTTGGAATTAGCCACATTTCAAGAGCTTGGTAGCCACATGGGGCTTGTGGCTGCCATATTAGACACTGTGGATACAGCAGGAGACACACCAGTTAGTGGTGGGCTGAGACTGGAGGGAGGAGAGGACTCCAACTTTTTTTTTTTTTTGGGTGAGCAAGATCAGCCCTGAGCTAACATCTGCCAATCCTCCTCTCTTTTTGCTGAGGAAGACTGGCCCTGGGCTAACATCCATGCCCATCTTCCTCCACTTTATATGGGATGCCGCCACAGCATGGCTTGAGAAGTGGTGTGTCGGTGCACACCCGGGATCCGAACCGGTGAACCCTGGGCTGCCACAGCAGAGCGAGCGCACTTAACCGCTTGTGCCACCAGGCTGGCCCCTAGGACTCCAGCTTTTTACTTGATATACTTCTATAATGTTTGACCAAACAATGAGCATTACGTTTGTTATCTAACAGAAGAAAATGATGTCTGTTTCTTCATGCTCATCTTTTGCCCACCTTCCCCTTATGTTCTAGTCACCCTCTGGGGTGTTTTCCAACACACCAACAGCCAATTCAATTCTCCAACATCAAGTGGGTGTTCAATAATTAAATTCAATTCTGACACTGTCTACCTGGAGTTAACATCCGATCCCACAAGTTAAAGGGTTCAGTCCCGTAAACAAGCACACTTTAGATGCTAGTTGCAAATCTCGGGCCACCCATACTTCTGACTGATTGGCTATAAATCAGAAGTTCCCACAACCCCCTCCTCTGGTTCAATAATTTGCTAGAAAGGCTCACAGAGCTCAGGAAGTCACTTTACTTACATTTACTGGTTTATTATAAAGGATCCAAGTGAACATACAGATGAAGAGGTACACAGAGTGAGGTCTAGAAGGGTCCTGAGCTCAGGAACTTCTATCCCGATGAAGCTGGGGTGCGCCACCCTCCCAGCATATGGATGTATTCACCAGCCTGGAAACTCTCTGAACATTGTTGTTCAAGAATTTTTATAACCCAATATTCAGCCCCGCCTTGCCTCTCTGGAGGTCAGAGGTTGGGAGTGGGGCTGAAAGTTCCCAGCCTCTAATCACTTTCTGGTGATTAATCCCATCCTGAGGCTACCTAGGGACCTCACCCTAAGTCACCTCATTAGCATAAACTCAGCTGTGATAGGGGCTTATTAGGAATACCAAAAGACACTCCTACGGGGAAATTCCTAGGGTTTTAGGAGCTCTGCACTAGGGACTTGGGGAAAGACCAAATGTTTTTCTTACACCCCATTCTCTGTCAGACTTCCCTCCTGGAAGTGGGGTGGGGGCCGAGCCATTGCCTGGAGCTTCTGGTGGGACTGATCTGGGCATCATGGCTACAGTGACAGAGGAACCCTGGGGGCATTGTGCCACCTGTTCTCTCCACTTGGATGTCTCACGAACATCTCAAACTTATATGGCCAAAAAGGAACTCTTGATTTTCCTCAGAAACCTGCTCCCCACTCAGGTCTCCTCCATCTTGGTAAATGACATCGCAATGGTCTAGCCCATTTCTCAAACTGAAGACCTCGGAGTCCTCCCTGGTTCTCCCTTCTCTCATTCCCCACATGCAGTCCCCCAGCAAACCCTGCGGACTCTCCCACAAACACGCACCAGTCCATCCACCTGCCTTCACGTCTTATTCCGCTCTGGGCCATTCTCTCCCTCTCCTGGATAACTTTCACAGTCCCCTATCCAACCTCCCTGCTTCTACTCCTGCCCCCAACATCCGTTCTCCAGAATGATCTTTCAAAAACATCGATTGGAACATGTCTCTCCCCTCTTCTAGACCTTCCAATGACATCTTACTGCTCTTAGGATAGAATCCACACCCTGGACTCTGGTCTGCAAAGCTCTGTGCCTTCTGACTGTCTCTTCCCTTTCTCTCTTGCACTCGCCTACTGGGCCCCATTCCCCCAGCCTTGTTGGTCACCTTTGCATGGCTTGTCCTTCTTGTCATTTGGATCTCAGTTACAATTCTCTGTGCATCCTCTTTCACCCCTGGCTTCCCTCTACCAGTGACTCCAAAGTCTTTGTCTCCAGCCCAGCCCCTCACTGAGCACTGGACTCAGGTGTCATGTGTCTCTGGACAGCTGTGTCCACCTGGGTGTCCCACAGACACCTCAAACTCGGTACTTCTCAAGCTGCATTTTACAATTCCCCTGATCTCTTCTTCCTTCTGTGTTCTCCATGGTAGGTCCCCATTACCCACGTGGGACCCCTTCTCCCTCCCCATGTGGCATGGCCGTTCAGTCACCAAGTCCTATTGCCTCTGCCTCCCCCATTGAGCCCGAAGCTGCCTCCTCTCCATCGGCACTGAGCTCTTCACGCCTCATTGTTTCTCATCTGGATTCCCATAACTGTCTCCTAACTTGCCTCCCAGTCTCATCCCACGATGTTTCCTAAACTTGCTCACGACTTGGTGTCCTCCCCACCTCTGCTATGTCTTTGCCCACATTGCTCTTTTCCTATCAACCACTACCAAGCTCCGAATCATTCTCTCTCTCTCTTTTTTTTTTTTTTGTGAGGGAGATCAGCCCTCCATGCTAATCCTCCTCTTTTTGGTGAGGAAGACTGGCTCTGAGCTAACATCTATTGCCGAGCCTCCTCTTTTTTTCCCCAAAGCCCCAGTAGATAGTTGTATGTCATAGTTGCACCTCCTTCTAGTTGCTGTATGTGGGACGCTGCCTCAGCACGGCCGGAGAAGTGGTGCGTCAGTGCGCGCCTGGGATCCAAACCCGGGCCGCCAGTAGCGGAGCGCGTGCACTTAACCGCTAAGCCACGGGGCTGGTCCACCCGAATCATTCTCAATACCCAGCTTCCTCCTTTGTGAAGCATTCCTCGACCTCCCTCTCTGACACGGCACCCCCATCTGCTCCTCCGGACCTGTGCAAACCTCCACTCTAGCACTTGCCAAACTATGCTCTGTAGCTGTAGGTGTGAGCTTCGTGTTTTATTAGACTTTGTATTCTCAGTGCCAAATGTGAGAGCCCTGCCTCATAGTTGGTGGTATTAATAATTATTTGTTCAATAAACAAATGAAGCACTGAATGGGTTGCTTGTCTTTGTTCTCTTTCCCAAACTGTTACTCCTTTGCTTAAAACTCCACTTTCTTTAAAGATTTTATTTATTTATTTTTTCCCTCCAAAGCCCCAGTAGATAGTTGTATGTCATAGCTGCACATCCTTCTAGTTGCCGTATGTGGGACGCAGCCTCAGCATGGCCGGGGAAGCGGTGCGTCCGTGCACGCCCGGGATCCGAACCCGGGCCGCTAGCAGCGGAGCCCGCGCACTTAACCGCTAAGCCACGGGGCCGGCCCTCCACTTTCTTTAGAGTTAAGGCTGCCCTCTTTATGAATAATCCCAGACATTTCCTGAGGCAGACACTCTGTTGAGTGTTTTATGTCCCTGTCTCATTTGAAGTCTGACCACAATCCCTTGAAGGAGATGCTATGATTATCTCCACCTTATAAATGAAGAAACTGAGGTTCAGAAAGGTTAAGTCACTTGCTCAGGGTCACACAGCTGGTAAGTGGTGGAGCTGAGGCTTGAACTTAGGTCTGTCTGTCTCCGAAGCCAGAGCCTGGCATTTGGGGCTGGTTATGAGCTGGCCCAGGGCAACCCTGAGGCTCGTCTCCCAAGGGTCCCTGGCCCTGTTGCTATTCCCCATGGGCGTGGCTCCTCCCACGGCACCTCACGGTCCCCGCCAGTCAGTGCCTCCTGCAAGAAGATTTTCTCTCTCCTCACTCTCCAGGTCCACGCGGTGCTCCGGGATGGCTAGCTGCAGCTGGGCCTCTCGGCTCCCGGAAGCAAGACTGCCCCAGGAGGTACACTACGGGAGGTACCATGTGTGCTGCAGGCACAGGAAAAGCTGGACGGGACCTCTGCCTGCCCTGGGCTGCTGTCCCGACCCTCTTAGTCAGCCCCCTACCAACTAGGGTAGGGCAAGCCGGTGCTTATCTTGGGCACCGGGCCTCAGCTGGGCCAGCCAGGCAGAGCTGGCCCCAAGTGGCCCTGGTGAGCTCAAATTGTCAGGTCTGGGAGGGTGCTGAGACCCAGGCCTGTGGTAGTCACCCGCCAGCTCCTGCCACCCTGTCCCCTGCCCCAGCCTGGGAGCCTTTAGTCTACAGAGGCCCCTGCCTGACCTATTCGTCCACATTCCTTGCTCATATTTTCCAAAAGACCCCTTCTACCCCACCTCCATCTGCGGAAGGTGGTCCATCAAGCCCACCCCATGCCTCGCTCCCTCTATCCTTCTTGCTTTTAGGAAGGAGTTAAAGATCAGTCATTAGTTCTTAAGTGGGAACAAGTTTGCAACCCTTGACAGTCACTCTGGGAAGAGAGCTCTGTTACAGTGGGGGATGTGCCCCCTGGGTCTTAGTTCTCTGGTGCACCAGGGGGGCTCGGAGTTAAGGGAAGCAAGAGGAGGTACCCAGTTTGTCACTGGCTACAAGATCTCCCAGAATGCAGTCTTCTCTCACCCCACCGTCCGTCCGTCCCCATAGACCTTCTACTCCTTGGGCGATGTCCCCTCATGGAGTCACCTTCTCCCAGACCCTATATGACTCAGCTGGTACTCAGCAGGCTAGTCTTGGTGCCTCCTCCTCGACTGTTCTGGCCACCAGGCTGGACTCCTCTCAAGTCAGCTGTCCCATCCCATTTTCCCCCACACCCAGGCAGTGCCCACTCACCTGAGTCCCTCCTTGAGAACCATGTCGAGAAGCTGGTGGGACAGCCTGCCAAGAACCTTCTCAGCTCAGAGCCAGGGAAGAAATGACTGGTTCCTGGTGACTGGGACAAAGCAGCTCCAGGCCATCTGTCAGAAACCACACCCACAGGAGCAAGCAGGGATGAACTGCCCGGAGAGGGCCTTGCTTGGGGGTGGCGCCTGCTGGAAAGAGCTGGCCCCAGGATGGGGTGGTGGCTGGGAACCCCCTGGGGGCCAATCACCTAGAAGAGAGTGGCTCTGAGGAAGGCCAGCTCTGGTTGGCCAGAGGCTCTGAGCTCTTTTGTACTGACTCCTCTTAACCCCCCAGGGCTCCTTGTACCCCTCCTCAGTGTCTTCTGGTCCTGGGAAAGGTCTGAGGGTCAGGCCATGGTGTTGCTTCACCCGGATCTCAAGGGCTTTGGTCGCCTGATTGTGACCTTGGACAATTCCCTTCAAGAAGCCATTTTCCTCAGTAAAATGAGGTACATACACCGGTCACCCAGGCCGGTGCAAGAGCCACACACGATAGTGGATATGGAACAGCTCTGAAAAGTTTACGCTTTTATACTGGGCAGAGTTTTTAAAAGTGCAGGTTGTGGTTCATCAGAGGGCTGTGAAATCAGTTTCGCGGATCGTGACCAAGATTTAAAAAGTATGAACAGGAAGAGAATTGAAAAGAAAATATCAGAATATATTGGACATAAGGGTAGGTATTGTTTCGTGAAATTTTTGTTTCAGGTATATATATATTTAGGTATATATATGAGGGTGAGAAACATTATTTTAAAACGGTGGGTTATGATCAAAAAAGGGTTGTAAAATTCTGTGTAAAGCGTAAACAGGTGCAAATACATATTTAAGGAAGCACCGTCCAAACTTATAGTAGGTTGGGATCTTTCACCCAAAGAAGTAGCGCCAATATTTGCCCCAGTCAGTCCCCTCAAATCCACCATATCTTCTTTTAGAAGTACTGTCCTGCGTCACTTCACGAGGGGGATACATTCTGAGAAATGTATTGTTGGGTGATTGCGTCCTCGCGTGAACATGAGACTGTACTTACACAAACCTAGATGGTACAGCATACTTACTACACACCTAGGCTCCATGGTACCAGTCTCCTGGGACCCCTGTCGCATATGCTGTCATTGACTCAAACGTTGTTTATGCAGCGGGTGACTGTAGTTTGGGTTCCCTCCTTCTCCATGACACACACAAAAAACAAACTCAGGTGGGCCTGGTTTTTATTGTCTTCCAGAAAAGGAAAATCAAGGTTTGGAGTCAAGAGATGTGCCCAGAGCTGCACAGGCCACAGGGAGCCTGCCCACATGGCCTGGGGTGGGGAGGGGCAGCGCACGGACAGGGGTCTCCACTGGGCACCCTCCCCCAGGTTCTTTATGCCCCGCCTCGGTCAGCTCAGCTCAGGGTCCCGCGATGGCCCCCCGCCGATAGCCATTCCCTATCTCCTAACAAAAGATTCCAGACCGGCTCCACCCTCTGGGTAAGCAACTAATGGGTTTGTTTCTCCTCCTCCTCCAGGTAGTAGTTACATTTTAACAGGCTCTCCAGAGAGGAGTTATCATGATATGGGTATTGGCTCTTAAAAGTTACTGTGCTTAATCTTCCGGGGCCCCACCTTCGAGACCCTGATTCAATAGGTGGGGGCCTGGGCCTCAAACCCACATTCTAAAGGGTTGGAACACTGCCTTAAGGAAAACCTGAGAAGGGAAGGAGCGGGAGGCCTAGCAGCACCCCCTTCCCTTCCCCGGGGACAGACCCAGGATTTTGAGCTCCACGCAAGCAAGACGTGGGTTGTCGGGTCCACGATGAAGCCCTCGTTTCTACACAAGGCCTGGTTCACACGGTCGGCACAGGCGCTGCTGGCCACATGCGCCTCGTCAGCCCGGCCAGCTCACGTCCCACTGATCCGCACATCACCTTCCTGCTAATGCCTGTGCGTGAGCTGCCTGGGTCTGGAACGCCCTTTCTCCTTTATTTGAGAATAAATAAATGCCTGTCACCTCCCTGAGGACAGTGACTCTAATATAATTTGCTGTTCCAGCGTCCAAAAAATGCTCAGAAAAGTGCTGTATGAACCACAGCCATCCCAAGGGCTATTCTGGACACCGAGCAGCAACAGCTGACAGTGCCTGCCGGCCAGTGGAGGGTCTGTGCTCCGCCCCAGGGGTCCAGCTATCCCTGGCCCAGCAGTGTCATGTCACTCCAGCAGGAACGGCGGTTGGGTGGGGAGCTCAGGGCTTAAGGGCTCTGCCTGGGAGACAGCATCCGCTTTTCTCGTGTGAACTGGGACTAAGGACGCCCTCACATGACCCGGCCCCGGCGAAGCATGGACGGTATGCTGTCCAGTTAAGGTGGCTGTCCCTCCCCCAATCCAAGGACCCACCCCTCCCCTTGTGGGTGAAAAGTAGCCATTCAGGACGGGAGACAGGCACCCCCAGGGAAGAAAGGCACAGGAGAAACCGATTTTACAGGTTTATTTTTAAAAAACGAAAACAAAAGGTTATAAAAGTCCTTCATTTCCAACCCTGCCTGGGGGTGTGAGTGGGGAATAGAACAAGCGAGAAAGGTGCCCACCCTCTTCCTGGGGAAAGTGCCACTTATCGCCCAGGAGCCTGCAAAGGACAGGGCAAGTCGGGGCAGGCCCTCGCCCTTCCTGCCCTGCCTCCTCCGCAGGTAGCTCAAATGGCTGCTAGCAAGTTTGAGAGGCAAAGAAGTGTAGGAACAGGAGGCCAAAGGCTGCCTTCTTCACATCAACGGTCACTCCAGCTCTCCTCTGCCCTGAGTGGTTCTCTGGGCCTCCACCACTAGGGCTCCCAGCGCGGGCGGGCAGGCAGGCAGGCCAGGCGGCTTGGCCTGGCCCAGCCCACTGGCAGCTTCCTTAATGCTGTCTGTGACACAGCAGGGCAGTCAGGGGGACTTCACAGTGTGGGAAGGGGCTTCGGAGACATCTTGACAAGTCTGGGAAGGAAACTCTCCTCTTCATCGCTTTCTGATCCTGCCTCTCTGCACAGAGGCGTCCTTCTTTCTATTCCCATGCCGAGGCTGAGTGGAGTCCAGGACAAAGCACTAAGTGGCTGTTCGCTACAAAACACCTGGAGAAGCCAGAGGGGGCGCTGGCCTTTCTGTCATCCAGGCTCCCACACAGTCACACAGTCACACACACAGCGTTAAGGCGTCTGTGCCAGCAGGCGTGGCCCAACTGGGCCCAGCTTCTCTCTCCCCACCTGCAGAGAGGGAAGGGGGAAAACCCCTGGCCGCTTCAGAACAGGCTGAAGGGGGAGAAGCTGGCAACGGAAGCTTCAGCCAGGCCTGGAGGGAGAAGTGGGAGGAAGGCAGGCAAGGGCTTTCAAGGCCTCTGTCCAGGCCTGACGGCTGCCCTTGGAAGTAACCCAACTCAGGTTGGGGAGCCCTGACCATATGCCCCCTGGAAAATGGGGGACAGAAGGAGGGGAAGAGAGCGGGCTAGAGTATTGGGACTTTGGAGGAAGCCAGTGCTATCAATATTTACAAGCATAAAGCCCCATCTTCTGCGCCACCTACCTCTCTGCCCCTCCCACAGAAAGAAAGGCCCCTGAGAGCCATGGAGGAGGTGCCAAGACCTCCTCACCAGCCACGCCCCATAGGGAGAGCCCTTCCCTCCGACTGGCCCCATTTCTGGGCCCTCAGGAATGTCTGTCTGGCTCTGCTCAGCGGGAGGAGGAGCCCTGGGCCGGAATCCCGGCTGCCCGGCGGCCCTAGGAGTCCTTGAGCATGCTGATGCGGGCATAGATCTTCAGGGCCGGCCCCAGCTTGATGTTCATGGCGCTCATCAGGTGGTCCTCCTTGAGCAGCAGCAGAGCTTGCCCGTCGATTTCCTGGGCACGGAATTCCTCTGCTATCTCCTGGCAGCCTGAGGGGGACACCACCAAAGACGATATCAATCAGAGCGACCAGTGTTTCCTCCCAGCAGCCACTGCACTTCAGACCCATCCTCTCACTCCAGCCTCAGAACCACACCTTGAGGAAGGTGCTGCTGTTCTTGGTAGCTTGAAAGAGGCTAAGTGCCTCACCCAAAACAGCCCCAGTGAGGCACTCCTCCATATTCATGCGTGTCCTCGTCCTGACCCCTCCCCTCCATGAACTGCACTGACCTGGGGGATCAATAAGGTGTGGTGGAAATGGGAGCATGGGGTTCCTGAGGCTAGACCAGAAAGGGCACAGCAGCTTCACTCTGCTCTTGTGGATAATCTATTTTGCAGGAAGCCATCTGCCTCTGGAGAGGCCCCCGTGGACAGGCACTGAGGCCTCCCCCCCAGCAGCCCCCCACTGTCACGTCAGGGAGGCACCTTCCAAGTGGACCCTCCAGCTCCAAACTCCAGACAACTGTGGCTCTGGATGCCACCCTGACTGAGACCTTGTAAGAGACCCCAAGCCAGAACCGCCCAGCTAGGCCACTCCACGTTCCTGACCCACAGGAACTTGGGACATAAAACCCTTGACATCATAAGTGATTACTGTTTTGAGCCACTAAGCTTCAGGGTAATTTGTTTCACAGCAATGGATAATGAATGCAGATTTTTGTACATGCCATAACAAAATTCTGAAAATGTGGGTGTGGCCTTGGAAGCAGCAGTAGGGGAGCTGGAGGAATCTGAGGAGAGTGTTGGTGAATGTCTAAGGCACTCTGAGAGACTGTAAGTAGAAGTCTGATGGGCTGTGAGGAAACTGCTTGGGAGGCTTAAAGGAAAATGAGGAAACCATTACTGGCAATTGGAAGAAATGGGGTCCTTGTTATGAAACAGTAGGAAATTTAGCAATACTGGTGCTGGTGGTAATATGGTGAGTTTAATACACCTAATGACCTGAGTGATATAGCTAAGCAGATTTTCAGGCACAATATTGAAGGTGTGGCCTGGCTGCCTATTGCTGCTCACAGTTAGATAAGAGGAGAGATAAGATAAAGGAAAAACTGTTAAAACATAAAGGAACCAGGATTTGCTGGTTTTGAAAATCCCTAGCCTCTCCAGGCAAATGATGCTAAAGTTAAATGGTCTCTAGGCAAAGATCAAATCCAAGACACAGTCAAGAAAACATGGTCTAAAGATGAGACTGAGGATGTGACTTAAATCTTTTGTTAAGACCTCAGAAAAGACCTAAGGTACTGCCTCAGAGAACTGTTCGATCAAAAGGATCTCTAAGGATTTTATGGGCATGCTTCACAGATCCTCTCCATTCAACAGCAGGGTTTCAAAGACTATTAAGGGCACTGTCCCTCAGCTTCAGGAGCAGCCCAATGTAGAGACAGGCTTACTTGAAGACATTTTTGGGTATGGTATTTGTCTAATGGAGTGAACCCCAAAAAGATTCACAGGAAGCCCACAAAGATTTTAAGAGAATCATACTGGCAGAACCACTGCTTGCTTGGACTGAGGGTAGTACAAAATTCTGTATTACAGAGGTAATACAAAATAAAAAGCAACAGGAAGCAGGCTGAGAAAACTACTCCACTGAAAACTCAAGATAACCTCTCATGGGAAAGGAAAGATGACTCAAAGGGGAAAGACTCACAAGTGAAAGAGAATCACTCCCCGGCTTTGAGTCCTAATCAAGGAAATGCCAACATGTGCCCTGCTAGATTTCAGAACTAGTCTGGATCAGCGACTCCTATATCCTGTTTTTTTCCTTTTTGAATGGGCATGTCTACAGCAGTTATCCTATGCCCATCCCACCATATCTTGGGTTTGTGGAGGGAATGGATAACCTATCTCTTAGTTCTCAGGTCTTCAGACTGAGAGGAGTCATACTTGAGAAACTGGACCCAAGGAGCCTCATCCGTGCCTGGACCTGAGTTAGACAATGAGATCCTGGACTTCAAACTACTGCTGTAATACATGAGACTTGTGGGGACTTTGGTAGGGGGTGAGGGTATTTTGTACGAGGGAGGAACATGAGTCACTGGGCATCAGTGGTGAACTACGGTAACCAGCTTCCAAACAGCCCCCAATAATCCTTGCTTCCCTTTCATGCCCCTGTTAAGTCCCCTCACACAATGAATAGGGTGGACCTGTGTGACTAACAGGATATCGTGGAGGTGACAGTACAGTATGTGATTTCTGAGGCTAGATCATAAAGGGCACAGTGGCTCCCACCTTGCTCTCCTGGATCACCAACTGTGGGGAAAACTGGCTGCTAGGTCTGGAGAACACTCAAGCCTGAGTGTTCTGATGGGGCCCATGTGGAGAGGAACCGAGCCATACCCTAGTTGAGAATCATGTGGTGAGGCACCTTGGAAGAGGATCCTGCAGCCCCAGTCAAGCCTTTAGATCCCCTCGGCCTTGACATCTTAATCTCAACCTCATAAGAGACCCTGCAGCAGAACTGCCCAGCTAAGCCACTCTCGAATTCCTTACCCACAGTAACTGTGTGATAAATTTTGGGGATGTAGCAAAAGATAACTAATACACTGGGTTAAGTGGCAGAGCTAGGATTTGAGCCCAGTTGTTTGACTCAGAAGTCTGTGCTCTTAACCACTATATGCTGGTTCAGCCTCTGAGTAACAGGCTTGTGGTGGCCGAATACGGGATCTGGTCAGTGGCTGGCAGAGACTGGCAGAAAAAACAGTAGAGAAGCTTTGGGGTCCCACTGAAAGCGTTCGTGAATGACGTGGTTTGTCTTTCAAGGTCCATTTCTAGATTTTGGCTCTCAACAGCACCTGCACTCCACCACACAGGGCACGTGCAGTTCCCAGCCATATCACGTTCTTTCACGTCTTCATGCCTCTGCTCAAGCTGCTCCCTGATGCACTCTCTCCATCTGGCAAAGGCCTGCTTGTCCACTGTAGCTCAGTTTAAGTTTTCTTAATTTTGATGTTTTCCTTGACAGATTTCCTACACTCCTACTTGCCTCCCCTCCTAACCTGCCCCAGGTGAGACACAGGGTGAACTACATTCTCACTTCTGCATTTCACACAGACCACTCACCATGCCAGGAAATACATCGAATTATACCTATAGAATATTATTTACAGTTTGTGTTCTGTGCTAGAACGTAAGGTCTTACAGGCAGGAACCTCACTGTATTCATCTCTGCACCCATTCCTGAACCTGAGTCATTAACTGAACTGCCTAGTCTTCGCTGGTGGGGGAGGTGAGGTCTCTCACACCCTCTCCTTCCTTGCTATTCCAGGCAGGCACGGAACTGGCAAGGGCCTTACCTGGCAGAGAGCGGATGAATTCGTAGACATCTTCTACGTTCCATTTGGTGGGCTCACTTGGCAGGAAGTGGTGTCCCATGCCCACCAGGTCCCGCATGTGCATGTCAGGGAGCTCCAGGTCCCGCTGGCCTTGTCGCCGGCGGGAGGTGGACGAGCTGGCTGAGATGGGTGACAAGGGTTCCTCATAGCTTGAGTTATCTGAGCAACGGCTGGAGTCTTCCTGGCTGTGTGTTAGCTGCAATGCGGCAGTAACTGAAAGGGGTACAGTGCCTGTTGGCTGGGAGCAGAAAGAAACAGTTTTCTTCAGGATGGGGGAAAACACCATCTCAAGCAGAGTGACAGGCAAACGCAGGTATATTCTCTCTTTCCTACTTGGTCTACTACATATCTCTGAATTCCTAGATCAAAAAGCATCTTCTGGGGGGTTGGCCCCGTGGCCTACTGGTTAAGTTCAGTGCACTCCACTTCGGTTCCCAGGTGCAGACCCACACCACTCATCGGTGGCCATGACCCACATACAAAATAGAGGAAGACTGGAACAGATGTTAGCTCAGGGCGAATCTTTCACAGCAAAAAAATAGCATCTCCTATGCTGGCCCCTCTCTGACTCTAAGCATTAGTCCTTCCCAGTACTGGAGCGTATACCATACTGCACTGCACTTATCTGATTATAAGTCTATCGTTTCTTCTAGATGTGGGGTTTTAAACCAGGGCTCTGTAGGTTTCAGGCAGTGGTTTATGAACCCCCTGAAATAGCATGTAAAATTTCTCATGTATGTGCATTTTGAACCACAGCTTTCATCAGACTCTTAAAGAGGTTTATGACCAAAACAATAACAACAAACAGCAAAATACACATGAGGTTCTGAAGCATCACACTAGGCTGCGTCCCTTTAGTGCAACTTAGAGCCTTAGTGTCTCACGGAGTTCCTGGCACACAGCTGGTGCTAAAAACATTTAATGAACCAACACTTGTGTTCCTGGTGAGACCTTCAAGAACTCAGTGCTCTAATGTTCAAGGAGGCAACAAGGTGGGGAGGTAAAGGGAGTAGGCCGCCTTCTCACCTAGCCCTCCATGTAAGACAGGAGGTAACTGGAACAGGCTGTCCCTTCACAGGGCTAGACAGGGGAGACCCCATTCCCATGGCCCCAGACATCACGGATGGAGGCAAACTGGAAGGGGAGGGCTAACGCTGGGCCAGGTCACTGAAATAAGCATCCATGGATCTCAATGAAGGGGCCTACTAAGGGACGTGGGGAAGGCCTGACCTGACAGATTGTGAGAAAAGAGAACACGAGGGAGCACACTGAAGTCAGCAGTAGAAAAGGAATGTGGGTGTCCCAGTCGCGTTAAGAAGGGAAGTTGGTGGGGACTTATGAGAATGGGGTTTCAGGCCCCGGCAGCCCTCTCACCTGTTTCTTGGTATCCTTGGTAAGTGGTGGCAGACTGGCTTTGCTGGCCCGACGGCGGTTGTGGGTCGTGGCTCCCGCCTTCTGCAGCTTGCTCCGGTCAGAGTGGAAAAGCCCCACTCGTTTGGTGCATCCCACATTGTACCTGGCCGAGTCAGGAACAAGGGGAGTCAGGGCAGCTTTAGGGTGGAGGAGCTCAGGCAGAATGAGAGCAGCCAAGCTATCTGGCAAAATCTTTCCCTCTATTCATTCCAATCCGAAATCCATCACTTACTACTAGCTGTGTGACTCTGGGCAAGTCACTTATGCCTCGGTTTCCTCATTTGGAGCTGGGGAGGAGACCATCACTTTCTAAAACTTGTCTGAGAATTACATGAACTAACGTGTGTAGAGAGCTTGACATCACAAGGTGGATCATGGTAAGAACTCACGGCTGACATATTCAAACAATAGATATTAGCTGTGCCAGGAAACCCCTGTCCATTGTCCTGCTGGAAAGTAGCTTGGCAAAGCTTTACAAGGGCGCTGATTCCCCCCAGCAAGCCTGAGGGGGGTGCAGGCTGAGGAGGGCCTTACTCTAGCTGGCATGCAGAGCCCCTCTGCTGGGGGCCTAGCGATTTCTTGTCGTTTGGGGGCTCAGGGCTTCATGGTCAGCCACCTCTTCCGCCTTGGTACACAGACCATGTAGGGCTTTAGAGTCAGACGAGTCTAAATCCCCAGCTCTAGGACATTAGGCACAATTACTTACCCTTTGTGCCTCAGTTGCCTAACGTTTATGAAGGGGACAAGGGCAATACCCGCCTCAATCTGAAGATTAGGTGACATATTGCACACTGCCTGCCTAGCACACAGCAGGCTCCCAGTCAATGATGCTGGTCTTCACTACGACTGGTCGTCTTCTAAGCTGAGTGAAAGCTTTCAAAGGGAACGTGTGTGACTAGTGCAGCAGCTCTGGGCAAGCTTCTGGTGAAGGGCTTCCCCTAAGGAGGTGGCAGCTGCCAAGGGCAGGAGAAGAGGGTGCGTGCCAGAGGACCCGGGAGGGCCAGCCACGCTAAAGCGCTGCTTCCCTTCCTTGGACCCTGTGCTGCTCCCTCTCTCAGCTGCTCACAGGAGTTCTGGCTTCCAGTGCTTGGTGCATTAGTGACACGCTGCTGCTTCCAGGCAGCTCAAAGAAGCAGGGAGCTGGAGAGGCCACGCTGAGGGCCTCTTGGGTGGACGATTACTGAAGGGGTAGGACACAGGAGCAGGAGAGCAGGGCACGATCCTGAGGAAAGGGAAGGGGCTGAGCACAGCAGCGGAGCTCAGGCCACTCACCTCTTTGCACAAGCCATGGAACAGAAGCGCTTGGAACGCTTGAACTTGTAGGCAAAGTCCACCCGGCCACAGAGCTCACACTTGAGTTTGAGGGGAGTACCCTCCTCTTTGGATTCTGAAAAGTATAGAAATTGGTAGGTGTGGAGAATGAACAATTCCCACAGGACTGTCGGCAGGTGTGTGTTCCTGCAGCTGTGACACACAGCCTCAGTCTAGCTTGGAAAATGACAAATTGGTTTCATCACTGTTTTTGGAAGGGCTATGTTTTCCCCCCTGGAAAGGACCCAAAGGTGTCTAGATATGCCCCTTGGACACTTGACAGTTTTTTCTTTTAAGTGCTATGAGCCTGAGGCAAAACAAGTGTGGAAGCATCAGCACCACTTTTATGACCCTGGACAGAGCAGGAGGCTGAGAGAGGATGCTCTGGATGCTGTCAGAGCTGATCTGGAATTATCCTACCCTACCCTGATCCATCTAGTTGGCTGCTGACCGGGAGAACAGAACCCAGGAGCTCTGCAGCCTACGCAGCAGCTCCCGTTTAGTCAGTGGCTCAGTGGCAAGTGCAGTCCTCAGAGCTGGCCCTGGTCCTGAGTGCAGGCTCCTGAGGCAGCGGAGGGCACAACTGCCCAGTGCCACTCCTGCAACCTGCCAATGGCTCACGTGGGACAGGAAACTCTCGGAATCCTGTGTTGGCTGGAGCGGGGCTTGAGGAGAGGCAGGCGACACACAGCCCCCAAGGGCAGGGACTCCTGTCCCTGTTTGCTGGGGATAGGGGCTGAGAAGGAACTGGGGGAAGTGTTTAGTAGACTGACGTGTTTACACACCGCCTGGCCTGGGCTTCCTCCACATATACCAAGGAAGGAAGGAAGGCCTGAACTTCCTGTTCAGCCAAATCAGAAGGCTGTAGCACTCAGGGTCTGAGATGCCTACCTTGCAGATAGGGCTCCTCCATCTCGGAGTCTGTGGTGGTGGTATGATCCTGCTGTGGAAGTTTCTCAGGCAAGAACCCCTGTGCATACTTCTTCTTGAGATTTCCCACCAGCAGGGACGAGCGTCCCACCTAGAGGACAAGGTGACATGGAGGCCATGAGGGTTAGGTGGGAGATGCTTCCTTGCCATCCAGCCTCATCAAAATTACATGTATAAAGCCTCCAGGTGCAGATGCCAGCTCCTACCTCATCATCCGAGCGTGCCCTGCTCAAGGCCCTATTTTGCTGTTTAGCTCATGAGACAAGAAGCCAAACGGCACCAAAGTACAGAGACGGCCTCAATCCAGGGCCCCTGGATGGCTTAGGGGGTTAGGAAAACATCCACTCTTGCAAGTGTCTAAGGGGCAGAGATGGAGGCCAAGATCAGGTTTCCCACAGCACCAGAACAAGTGCCGGGACCCAGTGCTCACCCACCACCAGGCAGGACGGTGGGTGCTGCAGCTGAGGCTGTGTGGGTGAGTGTGTGGATAAGACAGAGAGACTCAGCAACCCGTTTTTGATTTCTTACTGCTCTCCGCCTCACCACTGCCCTACCCAAGCCAGAGGCGGCCACGGAGGCGAGCAGGAAAAAAAGGACTCTGGACCACAGAGCAAATGCCCTGTCTGGCTGCCAGGACCCCAGACTGGCTTAGTCCCTCAGGGGGTCCTCCCTTCACTGCTCTGATTGAAGTGGCCTGGTGGCTGGATCTCCAGGGCAGTGCTGGGGGTGCCGTTTGATGCGCCTCCACCCCGTGAAATCAGCTGGTTTCTGCTGTTTCTCCAGAGGCCAAGGGGAGGGCCCGGTCTAATGAGGGAAGGGACGTGACAGGGCCAGAGCTACTTATGGCTAAGGTTCGCCAGGTGGATTTCTGTGCCACAGGCCTTGAACAACCCCAGAGATAAAGAGTACGAGAACCTATTTGCCTTCTGGCCTTTTGGAAGGGCAGTTCACCCACTGCAGTTCATCAAGTTTAGAGCTGTCTGCTTACTATTCAAACCATTCATGGATCCAAAGAATGAGCAAAAGGCAGGTGGCATCCCATGAAGATGGCATGCCTCCGACAGCCAGATAAGTTGATCACAAGAGGCTGGTGTGCCCTGGCTCTGGGCTTCTCCCACCGCAGAGCAGTGCCACTGTCCTCACTGACTCACACCGCACAGCATGAGCTCTGGTTGCTTTGTCTAAGAAGCCATTTTCTTGATTCTTTTCTATTTCCCTTTGGTCTCATGCTTTCACTGGACATATTTGATTGTGCCCTTTCTGAGGTGCCTGCCCTCAGTCTCATTCACTCCCCTTTCAAGGCTCTGTCCCCAGAAAAACAGCTTTAGGGTGCAACCCTGTTTTCTTATCTTCATTTCGGATATATCTTGAGAATTCTGTTCTACAAAAGTTTCTTTTATTCTCCAACTGGCCAGAGTTTTGCCATTCAGAGGTCTTGGTCTTCAAATGGAATGAGGTCTCATTTCCCAAAGCCCATCATCTCACACCAAAGACCCCAGTGTGAACTCCCTTCTAACCAAGGGGTCACACATCACCAGGCAAGGACACAGCTGAGTGTCTGTGGAAACTTCTAACCAAGGGGTAGTGCCAATTATTCCTCATCACTGACTCCTTCTGGACTCTAGAAAGATACTCAATCCTAGAAAGAAAATGGCTCTGACATTCTTTTGGGGGAAAATTAGCAAGGAAAGAGTAAATTGTTCACATTTTTGGAAATTTTACATGGAAATGTAAAAGTATTCTAATACACATCCAAAATATACTTAAAAAAAAAAAAAAAAGGGGAAAAGAAGTAGTCCGTACCGGGAAAGGCTCCGCCCCCTCCTGGATCACAAACCCTTCGATAACATGCGTCAGGATTTGGGGTTTCACAATGGCCTGTGGTGGTTTATTCTCACCATTCTGGGGGGCAGTGCCGGTGATGCTGGAGGCAGAGTTTCCGTTCCCTGAGGTCATGCCGGGGCTGCTGAGGTCGGTCAGTGCATGAACAATGCCCTGCCCTGTCTCTGTACAAGGAAGGTAGGAAAACACAAGCAGGGGGGTCAGAACCAGGTCCAGGCCAGCAGAAGGACAGCAGGGACTCCACACGGGCCTCGCTGTTTCCGTGGAGCCAAACAACAATGCACACCAGGCAGTCCCCTCTCTCAATGACCTATTTAAAAGTGGTACAGGTGCAACGGACACACCACCAAGTGTGACTATAACCAGTTCTGCAACAAGGCAGCTAATCAGCTAGCAGTGTTTCTTCATCTCCCGACTGTGCTAGGAACAGTTCAACCAGGTTAAACAGATAAGAGTTCTGTCTTTGAGGAGTTAAGATCTTGGTCAATATTGATCTGGATAAACAAGGTAACACTCAGTTCAAGGGAGAAAATGTATTCAAGGTGGTATCTAAAACCAGGACAAAAAGCTGACCTAGGTGTAGGGCTTGCAGTATGATGGGGTTTGGGGGAGAAAGGTTAAATGAACCTTCTATGAGGTTCCTTGGAGAAGGGTTAGATTTTAAGCATCCTGTGAAATGTGAAAGTACTGAACCCCAGAAATTAATACAAAGGGAATTTGAAGGCTGAGCCTCAAGTAAGCACTATTCTAGTGCGCTATTCACATTCTGTAGATCTGACTACCAGAGACTGGTTTTTTTGGGGTCACTGCACCAAGACACACACATATTCTTGTATACACATGCTAGGCAGACCTGAGGTTTTCTAGGCTGTTTCTGCTGGTCTGCTGCTCTCAAGCAAGCCTCTTGCCCAGTTCTCAGCTCCATAGCCAATCTGATCCTCAGCCAACCATAGACTCCTTCCCTCCATGGACAACCTTTCTTTAGTTCTCTCCATGGGCCTGCTAGTCTTCCTCTGAAAGACCCAACAGAGGGCTCCCGAGACTGTGACGAGGTGTCTATACAGAGCCACACCACAAGGGACCGCCTCTTCTCCACTTCAAACAGCACCTCTCACGAGCTCTCACGAGCTGCTTCACTGTTCTAGAGGTGCGAGACTTCATCACCTCACTCTATAACTCTCTCCCTGCCCCCTTCCCAGGGCCCTTCTCTACCACCACCAACTGTGTGAGCTGAGGCCTTTAACCTGGAACTTCCTAAAAAAGAAAGAAAAAGAAAGAAAAAGGCAGTTTTCTTTATTGCACCAAGTCTATTAATATTAAGCATAACCCAGTGTATGTGTGTTTGTATGTGTGTGTTACATATTTTAAAAATGATTTCATTAAATTTATCAGTTAAGTAATTTTTGCACAAAACTTTATATGAAGATGCTCTTATTTCATGTTCAAGATTGAAAATCTCACCATGGAACAGGAATTCATAGGGTCTAATTACGTAGCATGGAGAAATAAAAATAAACTCATTTTAGACAAGGTTTAGCTGGTTCATTTTCTTACTAGTAGTCCTAATGCTCAATAAACCAGGATAAATCTTTTTTGATAAAAAAGAGTTGGCTATGACACATGCCTTCAGTACTCAGACCTCCATAATTCAACCATAATGAACTTCAGAGCTAAGCAGGAGTCATCCAAGAGATGTGACTGATGCGATTTTTTTTAAATTAATTTTTGTTTGAGACACAGTCACACCACCAAGTTAGAAAAACTCCCTAAGATGTTTATAGTCAACTGAGAAAAAATTTTGACACCTTTGACTTTTCTGTAGAGACGGAAAATTTCCCCTTTGGAATTAGTCTTTCTAAATTGTATTTTTTTTGGTGAGGAAGATCAGCCCTGAGCTAACATCTGTCGCCAATTCTCTTCTTTTTGCTGAGGAAGACTGGCCCTGGGCTAACATTCGTGCCCATCTTCCTCTCCTTTATATGGGATGACGCCACAGCATGGCTTCACAAGTGATGCGTCAGTGCACGCCTGGAATCCGAACCCCAGGCTGCCGCAGCGGTGGAGCGCGTGCACTTAACTGCTATACCACCGGGCCAGCCCTCTAAATTGTAGAGGTGTTTGGGAAGTGATTAAAAAAAAATCTTTCCTTAGCAATCCATGAATAACTAGGAGGACTGAGTTAATTACACATCAATCAAATTAAGTTTCTCTGCTTTTAAATTTTAAATATTTAAGTCTGCATTTATATAATTACATTTTCTCTTGTATTTTTAATATTTTAAATATGCAAAGAAATATACATTTTCTTTAAAATGATGAATAAATGCTGTTAAAATGTAAAGCTTACTATGTGTTAAAATTTTATTTTTAGATTATTCCCTTCTAATTAGAGCCTAGTAAAATATTCCCTGATTTCTTTTAAGGAACTACAGATTAAAGAATCACAAGATCAGCAAGTCTGGTTCAACCCCTTACCAATGCTTGAACCTTCTCTATAACACTCCATCCAATGATTTTCTGGCACTTGTCTGAATATCTCTAGTGACAAAGGAACTCACTACCTTTGAAGTAGTTTGTTCCCATCTTGGGCAGTTCAATTAAAAAGTTCTTCTTCATAATGAGCCAAAAATCTATCTTCTGTTAAAATCTGCCCACTTAACCTGGTTTTGTTCCTTAAGATCACATAGAACAAGGCTAATCATATTTGTATAATGGGCAAAAACATGGGCTTAGATCTGGCTTAAAGACTGGTCTCTATCACTAAAGTGAACCAGGGGCAAGTCCTCATCTCTCGCTGAGCCTCAGTTTCCCTGGCTGTAAAATAAGGATAATACCACCTCCCCTATAGTGTCACTATGAGCACTAAACGAGATAATGAATAGTAGTGCAGGGCGAGCACACTAGGAAATGCTCAAGAAATGTTCTTGGTGTCATGAAGGACGTCACTAAGGAGTCCAGTCTATCTTCTCTCCTCCAGGCCAAACTCCCTCTGCTCTTTCAACTATTTCTTACACAAAAGGCTGCAAGTTCAGCATCATCCTAGGTCTTCTTTGCCTACATCTCTGCAAGTCAGGCGCCCGGTCAATACAAACATAATGCATCTGGGCCGGCCCCATGGCTTAGCGGTTAAGTGCGCGCGCTCCGCTACTGGCGGCCCGGGTTCAGATCCCGGGCGAGCACCGATGCACCGCTTCTCCGGCCATGCTGAGGCCGCGTCCCACATACAGCATACTAGAAGGATGTGCAGCTATGACATACAACTATCTACTGGGGCTTTGGGGGAAAAAATAAATAAATAAATAAAATTACAAACATAATACATCAAGTGTATTGATTGAAGAGATCTGGTTGGTAAGATTTTTGCTTTGTTTCTTTTAAACACAGTCACATTCCTGATTGAGAGCGCAGGTGGACGGGAATGAGTGACTCCCTGGTTTTAGTGTCTAATACCTCTATGGAATTAATCCATTCTCCTCTCAATTCTGGGCTCACTCTCACCTCCCGCTTTTCACTGATATTCATCACCAAATACCTTCTGATACCTTGTCTCCGTTTACAGGGTCTCTCCATCCTTGCTCTCCTTCTCCTCCCCACCCCCTTTCCTCCTGTGTCTCAGATCTGTGCCTATTAAAGTATTCTGCAAGATGCTGGGGGAGATCTTGGGGGGTAAGGAATACCTCTTGAGGTCAGATTCTCTCCTCATGCCAAGTACAGCAGTGAACAGATACATTCACCAGCTCAGAGGCTACAGAGCCAATGCTTAACTCTGGGAAGCAAAGACTTTTTAGAATCTATGTTTTAAAAAAGGACCTTATTAAGCAAGTGAACAAATGAAAAAACCCTTTCACCATAACATTAGAAACTATCCCTCTTCATTATAACTCTGGGGCAGGTTACAGGAAAGACAGAATCTGAGGGGCGGAGGGAGAATGTTCTATGAACATACAAAGGTCTGCAGCTATTTCGTCTTGCAGTCATGCTGTAGGCCAACACCTATTATCTGCTTTAGTAACACAGGAGTTTGGGCTATTTCTGGAATGACCAAACACAACCTCACCCTCTGCCAAGCTCAGCACACTGAGATTAATTTAATCTACTTCCCGCTTTCCCAGACTGCTTTGCGGCCTGCTGGGGGAAAGCAGCTTAAGAGTGAAACTTGCAAAAACCTGCCCTGCTGGCCCTGAGGCCGGATAAAAGAGACAAAGAAATACTCTTAGTATTCTTCCTTCCTCAATTCTCTCAACCAGTCCCTGGCTGTAAGCGCAGCCAGAGAGTCCCACAGGTCTCAAACGCCTTTACACAGAGTTAGGCACCAGAATCTAAAAGGTGGAAGTCAGGACACCATGAGTACGAGAGGCTGCGGGAGGGAAGTAAAGCCGAGCTTCAGTCGTGGTGGTAGTGGGGAAGGTAGAATCTAGCCTTTAATTGAAGCTGACCACAAAGGGCCAAGTATTCAGATCAGAAGGAACAGAACAGTATGTGCTGGGGAAGTCATTACACAATATATGTCTCAACCTCTAGGTTGCTCCTCAATTCTGGTCTCATTCATAGGCTGAGGCAGATTTCTGCCTTATAGGGCAGGATAAAATAGGAAGGACCACCTAGTGGCCCTGTTTGTGAAATTATCTACTTCGAGGTTGGTCCCCTCCACTAGGCAGAACAGGTTTCTTTAGGCGCGGGCTATGTCTTAGTGACCTCTCTACCTTCAGGGGCTAACCCAATGGCCAATATATGATAGATATTTAAGGTTGGTTAAACCGGAATGTATGGAACCCATGGTCTCAGTCTTCAAGGTCCACGTAAAGAGTACAGGTCTCTCCAGTCTCAAAACAAGCAACTTGGCACAAGCTGAGATTTATATATTACTTGCTAAGGCTGTAATAACTTGAGAGCAGCTAGGCTGGTGCCTGCCCACAGGAGCGGCATTTCCAGGTACCTGGCTATAAAGAAGAATAAGAGCTATTCCTTGGCCCACTTCTTCCTGTTAGAGCAGGATTTTTTCAGCAGAAGGGAGACACAGCATTAAGTTGGCCCCAAAGGCTGGAGCTGCAGATTCCCTGACCCTTTTGAAACATTTATATTGGCTCCCGGCATTTGGAAGAGCATGATGACCTCTAGAGGCAGAGGCCGGGAGGCTTCTATAAAAACGGTCTTGCCCTCAGGATCACTTAGTAGGTGTCCAGAGAGACTGAGCTCTCCTGTCCACCGAAGACAAGAGGTCAGGCCGGCCCCAGCTGTGCAAAATCTGGGCCACTTTGAAACAGTTCTGACGTTCTTTACATGCACAAATAAGACAAAAATCACCAGTTATACTGGAATACGGTTTAATACTGACATTCATTGTGGGTCTTTCTGACGGCCTCGCCATTCATTCCATTGCCCCTGAAACAAGTAGCCCTGAAGACCTGACCTCAGAGGAAATGAAGGGCAGTCCGAGCTTCTCCTTCTACCCTCTTCGCTTTGTCAACGGCTTATTTCCACTTTCTCTAGACATGAGGAGAAAGGAGGATTTTAATTTACAAGACTTCTAACTACCCTTGGCTGTAGCAGGAGTAAAACAGAGCTAATGAAGTTAATCAGGAATTTAAGGAAGCAGAGTAGGTGATAACATGCCTGCAGCTAATTCTGCTGACAAATGGCAAAACAAGGTCGCTTATACAACACAGAGCCTTCTCCCCAGGCCCCTGGCTCTGAAGTCATGCCCACTGTGCCTCAGCTTAGCAGGCCCAGTCATGTGGCCAGGATGGGTGACAGCAGGATTCCTAAAGAACTGCATGCTCCAGAGAGACCCTGAGTGGAGCGCCTGCAAAGTGACGCCCAGGGAAGCCATATCCAGGAGGCAGAGAGCAGCTGACGCAGACGCACCTGGTCTGAGCGGCAGGCGGGACCATACATAGCATGGTGAGCTGGGGCAGAGCACACGGGCCTGGTGGAAGAGTCTGCTGGCCACCCTTTACCATATCTCTAGTTATGTTCGGGCCCCTAAAGAAATCAGTGCCACTAGGAAAGCGAGGAAGGTACGATATTTCACAAGCACCAATTTGTTGGCATTCCTACCCCTGTCCCCCAGGGGGGAGGGTAGAAAAGTGAAGTGGGGAGGGGAGGACAGCTGGCTGCTCCTGTGTGTGGGGGAGGGAAGGGGGAAGGGGGAGAAAGGGGAGTGGGAGGGGAGAGAGAGGGAGTGGAGGGGGGAGAGAGAGGAGGGGAGAGCGAGATCGAGAGAGAGAGAGAGAGAGAGAGAGAGAGAGAGAGAGAGGGAGAGAGAGAGAGAGAGAGAGAGAGAGAGAGAGAGAGAGAGAGAGAGAGAGAGAGAGAGAGAGAGAGATGGGGGGGGAGAGAGAGAGAGGAGGAGGGAGGGAGCGAAGGAGGAATGGTGGCTCTATCCTGGGACCCTGACAGAATCCATCAGTTAAAGAGATTCATTTGGTTAACAACTTTCTTTAAAATGCAAATATACACCTGCAGTCATTCGCACCTTTCTGTGAATCACTTGACTCAGATAAGCAAACGGCGTTCCTCCCAATTTAGGGACAGACGGTTTGGTGGAGGGGTGGGGGTGGAGAGGGATCATTCTGGATCATGGGCACCAGACCACAGCGGATTACAGTTAGAAGGGCCCTGAGTCTAACACCTCAATTCTCCAGATGAGCAAGTGTGCACAGTTAAAAGCGTGCCTTTTAGAATCAAGGCAAGAATGGATGCCATTTATTTGGAAGACAGTATCTTCTAAAACACGCAAAGAGGAGCTCTTAGTGATGGGAAAATTGTAGGCCCCTTCCTACCCTGGGGTCCCCTGAGTACCATAACGCAAGGGGTACTAATGACAAGGGTTTGTAACTTTTTCAATTCTGCTAAAGACACATTGTCAGACACACAAGAAGTCCTTGCCTCGAGGACACCTCACACTGTCAGACACACAAGAAGTCCTTGCCTCGAGGACACCCAGCAGGCTGTGGCTTGCTCACGCGGACGCCATCACCATCCTGCTCCTCAGAGCACCTTCCTGGGCTCTGCAAACAAGAGCAGCCGCCTCTGAAAGACCTCTCCCTAGCGGGGAAGAAACGGCTGCGACAGGAGGCTCCCTTTGGGGCACTTCGCTGAGCAAAGTGGTGAGCCTTTCAGTCACAGCAGGGCGAGGCCCTGGGTCCACACCTGGGCTCCTGCAGGGGAGCTGGCCAGCAGAAGGAAAGGGAGGCTGAGCCAGGTGGCCCCAGACCGGCCTTCAGTGTCACTGCAAAATGACCTTGCTGAGTCTGGGTTAAGAGGATTGGAGAGCAGACATGCTTCTCGGATCTTGAGCATCTGGGCTGAGCAACGTGGTGCGAGCATCTGGGAGGGAGGGCTCCTCCTCCCTGGCAGCCATTACCATACAGCTGACTTTCATGCAGTGTCTTAGGACACAGGCAGAGAGCAGACCTTCTGACTCACCCAGAATCCCCAGCTAAAGTGTACATAAGCTGAATTGTAAACAGCTGAATGTTTTCCAAGCTGCCACCCCTGGCTATGAAGGAAGGAATCAATGGAGCGAACAGCCACCCTCCCCCATGCAGTTCAGGACAACGGGAGCAATGGGGGATTTCCAAACAGCTGCAGGAACTGCTTCCCAGCGCACAGGCGGAGCCTGTGACGGGGGCCTCCGTCAGCCAGATCAAACTCAGCAGCAGCACCTGCAGGACCACAGGGTGACTCCCAACAGGACAGGTCAATGCACCAGGAATGACAGCCAACTCTAACTGCAGGGAGTCAGGGAGAGTTTTCCGAAAAGAATTCTGATATGGAGCCAGTCTACGGTGTCCTACACCGAGGCCGAGGGCTCCCGGACAGTTTCACATCACAGGTCTCTGGCAGACGCTATGATTTCAAAAGGCAAATGTCTGGAACCGATGGGAGAGGCTCTACACTAGAGGCCTCAAGATCACGGGAGATGAAAGGTAGAACGGCAGCGTGGAAAGAGCTCTGGGTCGCAGTCACACCTGGGTCCATATTCTGGTTCCATCTTTGATTACCTGTGTAGCTTCAAACACCTGCTCTGAGCCTGAGTTTCTCCATCTATAAAAATGAGGATCATACTGCCTATCTTGCAAGGTTACAGTGAATACTAGAGTTTATATATGGAAAATGCCGGGCACTGATTACATTTAGAAGCTGTGCTACACGGCAGCTAAGACTTTGGGATCAGAAAGACCCTAGGATTAAATCCTAGTTTGTAATCCCAGGCAAGTTACTCTAGGCCTCAGTTTCCTCAATCTGTAAAATAGGGTATTTATACCTGTCTCGTACGGCTGTGGTAAGGATTAAATAAAATAATGCAGGCAAGACACAGTGGAACAGGCCTGACTTAGTCACAAGAGGGCTAACATCACTGAGACCTGAGAGATTCACAACCGTCCTACTCTTACTCTCGCTGAGCCTGGCCTCCTGGAGCCCCAGAGCAGAGCTATTCTCTCATTGGCCCAAACTCAGGTGTCATTCAAGTTTCTCAGACGCCTTGGTCTACTCAAGATGTCCCATCCTTGCACTCTTGAGGTGAGGCTTCAGGAAGAAGTGTTACTTCCACTTTGACGATGACTGCCACATAACAGACCTGTGCCTGCCCTTCAGGGCGAGTCCACCTCTCCACTCACCTTCAACGGGGATTCACCCAAAGGACAAGACAACCACCAGATTCTCTTTCTACATAGTTCCTTCATAAGGATTTCCAAGAGATCACACAGACAGTGCAGAAGAACCCCAGACACCAGAAAAGGGGTAACTTTGGAACAAATAAAGAGCCACTTCACCTAGAGAATAGTAAATTTATGGAACTTGTAACGCCAGAAGGTGGTTTAGCTTGTGAAAAAAATTATTTTAAAAGGCTGAAGATAAAATCATGGAAGATGGATTTATATATAACAGCTAAAAAAAAAACCAGAAATGTTTAATAAATTCCTTAATTATTTTCAGGTTGATAACAAGGAAAGGCCACCACGATGCCTTATTTATTTACCAATTGAAGAATGGCAGAGAGAGAGAAAGCTAAGCCTCATTTGTCTCGTCTGTATAATGGGACAGATGATACTTATCTTGCAAATCAATCCTGATAATTTCTGCTTTTGGAAAACACTACCCTCTTCCTTCCTGCATTGTCTAAGTTTTCAATCATGCTACTTTGCTACCAATCAGCTGATAGGACAGATTAATACTGATTACTGAAGCCCTGGAAATGTGGACTTAATTGATTTCTTTTAAAAAACAGTATGTGATTCACATTAATTTTGTTTTAATTTAAAGTCATTTGCTTTGAATGTTTAAAAATGTCTTAATATAGCTGTGTGGATTTAGGCCACATATGGATGGTTTCAAATATGCTAAAGATATCAGTAACTAGGGATAATTATACAGTATTTGAGACATAATAGCCATGCAACTAGAGTTTTAAAAATAACTTCCAGCAGTCATGAACTCTCATTTTCTTGCCAAGAGTCTCAATAGTCAATATCAGGCCTGGTCCTCCTAAACTACTGGGGAAGAGCTGGGTATGACATGGCATCTCATAGTCATCTCTTCTTAAGAGAAGCTATAATAAATTTCCCTGCTAAGAAGGAAATCATCCAAGAGACAGATATTTGCTTTAAAGAAAGTCATAACAGCAAACTGGGACTCTTCAACATTTGGATTCATCTTAGAACAGTGGCAATCCCTGCTTAATAGCAATCATTTCTTTGGCAGATGTAGAAAGAATGTTCTTTTCTTTTGGACTTACCTAAATTAAAAAAATCATTTGGAAATTGAAAGAATAGGAAAGCACATCCTTTTTCACTAACTACAAATAATTTGAAAGAGGAAGGAAAAAAAACCTATTCAGTTTACTGTGCTGGCCTAGATGGTCTTACAATGAATCACACAGCAACTATTTATTATTTATGCTATGTTTCTTACTATACTTTTTATTTTCAAAAACTAATCATTCTTAATTGTATAACTCTTGATTAATTATGAAACAGCCCATTTCTTGACCACGTCAATTACATTCTACTTTTGTTATTGGCCAGGAAAAAAGTCCAGAATCTGTTATGATTGTTGTCTTGTATGAACAAATGGCTGATTATTTTCCTAATGATTTCCAAACTGTCATAAAGTTGAATTAAAGATGGTTTGCCTCTGAATTTCTTTACAAGTATCAAATCAGTGTTCTGATGCAGTGAGTAATTAAAACAGAAATTTTTAAATTAGTCATTGCCTAAAACGAAATTTGCATCTATTTGAATTGAGAATAAGTAAAGTTATCTCAAACAGGCACAGGTTTTTATTTTTTAACAGAAAACAGATCCAAACAGAGTCTTTCTAACTGGTGACTCACGCTGTAGTTTAAACCATGCCATAAAAGCATTTAAAACATAAATCTGCATATGTTCATGCCTCTACCTTGAGGGGTAGCCCAGCTCTGATTTCCATCACACATGGTGCTCACTCACTGCGGAGTCATGTCTGTTCCCGGCACAAAGGCCTCAGAAGAGTAGATTGCATAAGGCAGCCAGCCCTCACCCTGCTTTTCCACGGGGGTGGAAAACACAAAAGCATCCCTCTACGACCGCTTTTGTGAGATTCCTCCTGACCACAGAAAATCATCATCTTCATCTTCCAGTTGCAAAATGGCACAAAAGGGAATAAAAGAGAAACTATCATTTACGAAGACTCCTTATTCTCATTTCCCTATGCTCCTCTCTAGTAGACGTATCTTTTCAGAAGAGAATCTTTTTGAGGACGGGACCAACTCTGGAGATTAAAGGGCACTGAACAGCTGGGAGAACTTATATTTGGGCTGACTCAAGAAAAGGGAAAAAACCGTTGGTAAATATCATAGTAACATGGACCAGCATTACCAGAACTGGAACCACCGTCCTCTTCCCTAGATTTTTAAATTTTATTTTCCCTTACTGATCCACGTTAGCCGAAAGTGAAGGACTTATAGGCAGTGGGTAAAATTTATTCAGCAAATGGTTACTGAATGCCTAGAATGAGGCCCACAGCCCAAAGGACAGAGACTTAGAGGAGGAGTCTCAAGTAGTCAAGTTACCCTCTTCATACATTGACAACAGGAAAAAACAGAGATAAAAGACACTAATGAACTCACAGGTAGAGGTTCTTAATGCTGAGACAGTAATCATTTTTTTTTCTCTTCAACAAGAAAACCTAGGGAGGGGATAGCCTATGTAAGAGCATACAAGACCAAAGGCAAGAACAGTTCAGTTTTACAAGATCATCTATCCATTTATTCCTCTCCTCTGAGTTTATTCTCTCTTCCTCTGAAAGATCAGAACCAAGGGATCCAAAGTATCCGAGACAGGAAATGAGTAAGGCAGGAAAAGGGATGTGGTCTGAAAAAGACTGGATTCTGGGGCTGAGCCAGAGCAAGTAACAGGCACAGGGTCACAGATGGGGGAAGGCATCTTGGTGGCAGGAAGAGAAGTCTCAGGGTCAATCGGCTTAGACTAGAAAGTGGGTGACAGAGGAGATATGTCTGGGGAAGCATAACAACACCTTCCTAAATGCAACACCTTCCTCCACTGAAATGCGGAGCAACAATGGCCGAAGAGACCTACAGCCAGGAGAACCGTTACTGGGACAGAAGGAAGAAGAGCTGGAGTTCCCTCTTTAACTTAAAAGAAGTGAAATAATATATATTGAATGCACTTGACAAAGGTAAATTAGAAATTTAGCCCATACCTGGAAGAGAAGTGGAAAGGGCTGAGATGGTACAGGATGAAACGACAACATTCATTAAGCATCTATGTGCCATATATCAGTAAAACATCAGCTAAAAAAAAAAAAAAGGAAGAAGGAGGTGAAAACAGGAGAGACTGCTCCGAAAATACAGTTGGTCAAATGAGAAGCCAACTCAAGAACAACAGAAAAGTGGACTAAGAAACTATCTTTCTCAAGATTAAGGCTGGAGTAAAAAGGCATCTGTTCTTCCCAGTGTGTAGGGACAAGCCTGGAAATAGATCTTGGGTGGGCTGGGAGACAGAGCTCACGTGATGAAGCGTGCCTGGAAAGGGCAGGTGCCAAAAGAGCACCACTGCCCATCTGCTGGACCTTCTGTGAAGCCGGCCAGGCCTTGCGAATGAGCCAAACCAGAAGCTCTGGTTCCCGCCTTGCAGCGACTGGAACTCAGGTGCAGAAACAGCAGAAAACAGAGTTTATGAGCTGATTCAAAAGTGTGGCTCTTTCTAAATGCAGGCCCAGATGTTGAGGGCTATGTGGGAAAACCAGTTTTATATTCTCCACAGTGCCTAGGACAGTGCTTTACAGGAGGCAGGAGCCTTATAAAGGTGTGTTAAAGCTAACGGAGTGAAACCAAAACTACTTAGCTGTGCAGGTATCTTAAGATTCAAGACAGAATCTCTTGCCCTATAATCAACACAGTAAGTCACTTTCTTTCTATCCTAGAGTCAAAATCATATGAAGCCCTACATCCCTTGTGACCTAAACCTATGCCCCAATCAATAGACACTGCCACAGGTCTGCTGCCCTGTACTGGAATAAAAGATGGGGGGGGGGGCAGAAATACAGGAGGGAGAAGGGATTTCCTTGCCTCATTAGTCTGTAATTTTCAGATTCACCTAGAAATCCTGGCAGTTCCAACATTGGGGTTGACTCAGGAGGGGAAGAAAAATCCCAGGTGAATGATAATTGGATTACCCAGTTATGCCCCAGAGCCAAATGGCTGGAAAAGGCCAGGACAGCAGGGTCTGATACAGTTACAGTGACGTTATCTTCTAAACCAGAAATCGAGGCACTCGGGCTGATAGACAATGGGATGGAATATTTTAAATTGGGGCTGTCCTAGAAAAATCAGGGACATATGGTGGATTTAGGTCGGTAGCTTATTTCACAACAAGGGATCCTCTGGGCCCAACATGTTAATGGCAGGGATTAAAGATTGAGGATGGGAGCTGTCTAAGGGGAGAGCTGTCACTGAAGCAGGAAAAGGAATAAAAGAGCGTGTCTGTAGCCAGCACAGGAAGCAAGTACACATTGTAGGTATGGAGTAGGAAGGAAAGTTGATCAGAACTCAAAGTATGTCAGTGAAATCTGTTCACGTATGGAAGGGAGGGTGGGGGAGGGCTGGGAAGGGTTGGGATGGTGGGGTATCACTGGCACAGGTTGGTATCCAACAATACAGGAGTCAGAGGCTAGGAGTTCAGACTGTGGCTTCACCATTAGTTTGCAACCTGACCTTGGGCAAACTACTTCCCTCTCTGTGGACCTCAATTTAAATAGAAAATCTCACAGATCCCGATTTTAAAGTCAAGAACCAACAATATAGTATACCTCCATTTGGCATGGGAAGGAGAGAAAATGCTCTTCTAAAAATGGAAGAGGACAGACAGAACAGCTTGTCCCTTCCCATCCAATTAAAAACCTCCTGAGACTGAACTAGATTAAAAACAAAACTCTCCAGCGCAGCTGCAGGCCCTCCAAGATAGGCAGTCTCCCACCAAAAGAGTACAGCCGATGCCAGCAGCCTTGCCCCTCAACGGACAGTCCATCCCCCGGTCAACCGCCGTCCCGGGAGCACGGGGGCGGGCGGGGACTCAGGGCGGGGACGGGGACACACGGAAGCCTCTGGCACGCCGAGGTTGACACAGCGGCTTCCGGGGGAGTGGGGGCAGGCAGGGTCCGGACAGGACGGGGAGGTGCAGGACACCTCCCAGGCGCCGAGAGGGCGAGAGCCGCGGCCTGGCACGGCCTGGCAGGCGAGCAGGCCCGGGCCGGGAGTGGCACCGAGGGCGGTGCCCGTTTCCAGCGCGCTGAGCGCGGGCCGCCGACCCCTCCCGGCTGGCCCCCTCCCCCGCCACGGGCACTGACCTGTCCAGGGCCCGGCTGGGCCTGGCCGGGCGGGGCCTACGCAGCCCCTTGGCCGGGCGCCGCCTCGCGCAGGGTCCCGGGCCCGGGCGGGCCGCCTCCTCTCCGCCGGGAGCCTCCGAGCCGGGGCCCGGGGCTGCCGCGGCGCATCCGACGGCACCGGCCCGGCCGGCGTCAACAAAAGGCGGCGGGGACGCGAGGCCGGGGCGGGGGCGCGGGCGGCGGCCGGATTGCGCGCGCGCGGCGGGCGCTCGAGGGCTGCGGCCGCCGCGGAGACAATGCGGCGCGTCCCGGCAGGGCTCCTGCGGCCGCCTCCGCCGGGGGCGGGGCCGGGGCCGCGCGGGGCGGGGCCTCCGGAGGGCGGGGCGCCGGCGCGGAAGCCGGGCCGCGCGCTTCCTTTGTGCGGCCCGCGGGCCCCGCCCCGCGCCCTCCGGAAGGCGCCGCGAGCCGGCGGCCGCGTAGGGACGTCAGGTTTCGGTTTAGGGAGGCGAGCACCGCGCCACGAGGACGTCAGTCCCCGCCCGTCAAAAGTCCCCGGCGGCGTGGTGGCCTGGGACTCCCGTCTCGGCCAATTCGGAAGCAATACTAATAACGACTCCCAGCAATTGAGTGCTTAATCTGTGTCAGGCCCCACACGCGCGCCCTCTCACTTAGCGTTCGCGATGACCCTCCAAGTAGTCATTATCCTCCTCACTCGGAACTGAGGATCAGAGGCTAAGTAATGACCAGAGTGACCCAGTTACACCTCCATAAACGGGGATAATGCCTCCTCTTTAGGCTTACTGTGAAGGTTAACTGAGGACATTTACACAAATTGCCTGCAGTGCCTGGCACACAGTTGGAGCCCAATAAATGTTACTTCTCTTCCTAATCCACGCTGGTTTAAGCTGAATTGTCATGGCGAAGCGCATTCATTCAGGAGATATGCTAGGAGCTGTGGGGGATACAATAGGGGTGCAGCGGGACTTACAAGCCTCACCCTCGCTCCCAGCTTTATACCCGAGTCTCTCGCCATGCTTGACTTCGCTCTAGTCCCAACATTTCTCCATTTTCCTGCCTTTCTTGGCATTCATATTCCCCGTTCCCCCTTTTCCCTTCAGGCCTCATCCCTTTTTCTTTGTTGCCATGTTTTACATTTATTTTATATTCCGATTGTTTACTTCGCTCCCTTTCTTTTCCCCCTTCCCTTTCTTTCCTCTCTACTATTTTTCAAATTTTCAAAGCCTTCTTGCATTAATATTCACATTTCTTTCCCCTTTCTCCCTTGGCATTTCTTACACTTAAACATCTGGTTTTATAAACGAATGTAACATGGGATTGAACGCTCAACTTCTCTCTATTCCCCAAACATGCCTGCCTCCTTACCTTTCCTTCCACTGGTCCCTCCTGGACTGCCCTGTCCCCAGCTCTGCATGTCCAGGTCCCATCTATCCTCCCAGGTCTAGACTCAAGAACAATGTTTGGCAAACTTTTTCTGTAAGGGACCAGATAGTAAATATCTCAGACTGCAGACCCTGCGGTCTCTGCTGCGACTACTCAACTCCGCTGTTATAGCAGGAAAGCAGCCAGAGACAATATGCACATGCATAAGTGTGGCTGTGCTCCAAGAAAACTTTATTTACGGACACTGAATTTTGGATTTCTTATAATTTTCACATGTCATAGAATATTATTCTTTGTCTGATTCTTAAAAAAATTTTTTTTAAATGTGAAAACCATTATTAGCTTGTGGGCTGTACAAAAACTGATGATGCAATAGATTTGGCCTTGGGACGTAGTTTGCCAACTGCTGCTCTGGAACAATGCCACTTCCTTCCTGCAATCTATCCTGATAATCTCCATTTGGTGGTAACTTTTCCCTCTTAACTTTTAAAGCACTTACCTATAATCCTTCTATGGCATTGATCACATTTTAGTTTTTATAGTAGGCTTTTTTCCTGTATATTTCTCATCTTTCCCAGCAGACCTTAAACTCCTTGAAGGCAGGGTACAGATCTTATTTCTCTATGTATTAGCTCTTATCCCACAGTGCTTTGCACGGAGCAGGCATTCAAATGTATACAGAATGGGTAAATATGTAAGTCTTGGGTGGTTGACAGTTGTTTCCACTGTGCAAAGCTTACTTCTCTCATGAGATAGTACCTCAGGAGCAGGATGCTTGTTATGCGTATATCATCTTGATTAGATCTCAGAAGAGATTTTTGAGAGCTTTATAGACAAGATGGAGAAAGGCAGGCACATGTCAGTTCACTTAGGGGTTGTTGGATAACAAGTACTAGAACAAGGAATGTTGATGAGCACCAACCTGCAGGCACAGCATGTGTCCTCAGGCGGGTCCTGACTATCAGCAAATCGGTTCAAGATAAAGAAAACATACTATATAATACACAGATGGCAAAGTGAAGCAGAGGTGTTAGTAGAATGAATAACAAAATTCAGATGTAAAACATTCCTGCCCTACCACTTATTCTCTCTGTGCCTCAGTTTTCTTATCTTTAAAATGGGGATGATAAAAGTTCTTACCCCAGAGGGTTACTGTCAGGATTAAATAAGGAAATACATGTGAGGTCTGGCAGAGAGCGCCCAGTAAATATCAGCTATTAACTATTACCATTTTCTTGCTAGGCTGGAACTATGGGCTAAATTCACAAGCTAACACTTAACAGATATAATTAATTATATTTTGACTTAAAATATAAACTGTACAAGTCTGAGACTGAGGAGACCTGGAATGGTAATAGTCCATGTAAAAAGAAACCTCAGAAACAAAAACCCAACCCAACCCTCTGGAGTTCAGGTGACAGTGCACTATGAACCAACGGAATCATTCCCCTGGGCTGCAGGAGTTGTTGTGGGGCCACGGGTGCCTTGTCCTGATGAAGGAAAGTGAGGGAGTTACACCTGGAGCCAGAGTCATGGCACTGCCCTTTCATAGCTGTGTGACCTGGAGCCTCTTCAAGCTTTTGTTCCCTCCTCTGAATGATGGGGGCAGTAATATTTCTCTCTCAGGGTTATCATGAGTAAAGGAAAACTTAGAACAGTACTTGGCATATAGTAGGAATTAAAAAAATTGTACTTTGTCCCTACCATACCACGCAGATCTAGGAAACAGTCCTCTCCTTGAAGGGCTTATGAAGCTAGCTCCAGCCAACCTAAGGTGACTAGCAGCTTTTTATATTGGGAATTAATGTGCTTAATTTGGGGGATCACACTTTAAAATAATTAATGAAAAGGTGGAATGTGGCAAGACAATAATGACCAGGCTAGTGGGAAGGGGAGGTCTTGACATGTGATAGGTAAAAAATGAAAAAAGTCTCAGATATTTAGCCTGGAGATTACCTCTTTTTTTAATGGGAGGGAGAGGAAAGAGACATGATCACTGTCTACAAACACTGTAGGAGATGGACTCGGTGACAATTCACAAGACAGAATCACAACCAGTGGTGGGAGTTCCAGGAGAGCAGATTTTGGCTTAATTTCAGGAGCAACTTTCTGATAACTGGAGTGATTCTGCAGTGGAATCGGCTGCTTTTCAAAATGCTGAACCCCTTATCATTGCAAGGGTGCTAAGAGGATGGATGACCTCCTTCCTGTCTTTTAATTTTTCTAATGTTCTTTCTCCATCTTCTTTGCTTTCCTTTCCCTTGACCCCACCCTCCATTCCTTAGAGGACATTTATAACCTCTCCCCCTGCTTTGTCCCAGAGCACTTTCTTTTCGTTTCTCCTTCTTCAGTTTCCAAGCCCTTTTGCTCTCAGCTCTCCCCATCCCCACTCCCAGCACAGACTTAGTCAATGATGGGAACTGCCTCCCTGAGTTGTAGGTGGCCTGGGGCTCAGAATGTCACTGAGATCTGGCCAAGACTGCTGTGCTCACAGGCAGAGAGGAGAAGGAAAGCTAATGGAATGCTGCAGAGGAAGAGGTACTCTGTGACTTTCCCATCAGGGCAGAGGGACCCAGCAGTCTCCTGAAACCCAGGTCATGGAGAAGTCCACTTGTCACTGGGCATTCACAGACAGACAGACAGGGATCCCAGAGCTGAGCACAGTCCCTTCAAAGATGCTTTCCATGAGCTGAGCTCATTCTGGATCCCCGTCTCCCTCCGCCCCTCCCCAGGCATTTCCCTTATCTTTGAGCTGCGCAGCCACCTGGTCATATTTCCAATGTCAAGAACTCCATCTCATATCACATGAAGCAGAGAGTTGAGACAACTGGATACCTGCCTGAACTCACAGCTTGGCATATGGATAGGCAGATACATCTGACAGCAATGACATGTAGGCCTCAGGCTGGGTCAAGAACTTTCAACTCTCCTTTTCTTTCTCTAACCTTTTACTCTTACACCTTCTGGGCCCCCTTTCTTTATCCTTGGTTCATCTTCGTATTTCCCCCTCTGTTTCCACCTACCCAGCTTCCTTGCTGCCTCTTTGGGCTTGCAGTAGTTTCCCCTCCCATTCTAGATGCCCAAGTGAAATGTGCCAGGGGAGGGCAAGGAGGGCCGACTCTCTCCCCTCCCCCAAGGGCCCCCCTACACTTCATACCGTGAGCTGGGGACTGCTGGATGTTAGGGCTCTTGGGTACAGGCAGGCCACCAGGCATGGCAGTGACGATGGCTTGCTGATGAGGTGATGGGCCAGACCGAGTCTCAGGGACACTCTTCTCCCCAGGTACCACTTCCTTCCAGTCATCTGGGGTGCACTGCTGGGGCTGTTAAGGGACAGGACAGAGAGGATCTTCTCGTGAATTGCTTCTGCATTCTTGGACACTTCCCCTGTTTCCATGGAGCTTGGGTAGAAGGCAAGGACATTAAGATTCAGCCAGCCCCAAATTAGGGAGAGGCCCCTTTTCTTTCTTGGAATACCCAGGGAGGACTTCAACACTCACCCCCCCAGAAACACATCCAAATGGGGTCCATGGAATTGCCTGAGCTGTACCCTCCAGTTTGTTCCCTGGACCTTGGGACTGGCTTACTCACCACTGGTGAAGCAGGCTGCAGCTGTAAGATGACAGCGGAGGCATGCTGGAACCTGCGTGGAGGAGTGTGGGACAGGCCCTCGGGATATCCATTGTGAGGCCCAGCATCTGGTGTGGGCGGGTGACACTGCTGAGTGCTGCCAGGCCTGTGCAGATTGGCAGTGGGACATTGGAGAGGCAGGGTGGATGTAACTGGGCCTAGCGGCATGGCATGGGCTTCAGGGCTGGGCTGCAGGGCCAAGCTCGGAGGGACAGAGGCCAGCTGGGGGTGGGACTGGGCTTGGAGCGCAGGCCGTGACTGCTGGGGCTGTTGCTGCTGCTGCTGTTGCTGCTGTTGGATCACAAACTGGGGCTGCAGGTGCTTTGAGGACGGCTGTGAGAGGAGCTGGTGCGGCTGGAGCTGAGCATAGGCTGCAGGGGGAAAGACCAGGTTAGGTGACATGGGTGGACCTCATCTGCTATGTCCCCCAACTGTGCCCCCTCCCACATCCACAGAAAGCAGGCTTCCCCAACTCAATGTTCCTTGTTTTCATTTCTTTCATCTTTCACTTAGAGCCTGGCCGATCATTGCCATGGCCCAACTTTCTCTCCATTTTCTTGCTTTCTTCCTATGCTAAAACACTGGGCCCTTGGCTGTCCTTCAAAGCCCAGTGCAAAACTCACCTCCTCTGTGAAGCCTTCTTTGATCACTCCAGCTGTGAGAAACACTGGATTCTATAGTGTGCCATGTTCTCTCTCTCCTCCATGCCCTCCACTCACTTTTCTCTGTGCCTATAACAAGTGCAGCCTTCCATTGCCCAGCCCAGCTCTGTATGGCTAGTTCCTAGTCCCTCTCTGGCTCTGCTCAGGCGAGGCCTCCTCCAGGAAGCGCCAGTGGCACACAGTGGTCCTCAGACTCTGGCAGGAGGCAGATGAGGGCTGGACTACCAGTTCCTTCTGTTACGTACTGTGGGACCTTGGGCTAGCTGCTTAACCTCTCTAGGCCTCAGCTTCCTTGTCTAAAAATGGGAAATAAAAATAGTTCCTGCCCAGAAAGTTGTTGAAAGGATGAAATAAGAAAAAACTGTGCAAATAAAATGAGAGCAAATGACATAATGTGTGTAGCGCAGTGCCTGGAACACAGTCATGTTCAGTCATTTCTAGCCATAATTAAAATTATTATTTCAGTCTTGGTTTACGTTCTCAAAGTATCCTGGGCTTACCTGTATCATCACAATGTGTATCGCAGTGGGGTATAACTGTTCCTTAGCCATCTTTCCTTCCAGATCATGGACCTCTTGTGGTCAGAAACTACCATGTATCTCTTTATCCAGAACCTCGCATAGTGCCTGGCATTAGATGTGTACTAAGTAAATAAACTTATTGTCCTGAACTGGAATTCATTTGTTGCCATTTGCTGCTAGCCTTTTCTTCTTCCATTCTAACAGGCTGACTCTTTGAAGTGAGGATTCTTGTACTTTTTGGTAATCCTTTCAGTGTCTGGCTCATGCATTGTATACAGTAGGGACTCAGGAAACTCAGCTCAGAGACTGATTGTCCTCACACTAGTCACTCTCTGTCTAGTGGCATCCAGGCCAGCTTAGCATGAGGGCAGCTCAGCTGAGTCTGTCCTGCCTGACAGTGGCCCTCCAAAGAGACTCCACAGCTGGAGAGCCGGCCCAGAGAGGCTGTGCCATGCAAATGCACATAGGCCAAGGCTGGAAGCTCATAAATGGATTTTTACAACCAAAGGCTCCCAGCCAATGAGGATAAAGGCAAATTCTGGGTCCCCAGCTAAAATTTTAAAAGGATCATGTGACACTTACAGGTGCAAAGTAAGCAGATTTCAAACTGAGTTAGGGGAGGTACCTTCTTTCTTGAATTTTGTCTGTTTATATGCAAGTTTCCAACTACCTCAGCCCAACATGGAGTTCCAAGCAGAATGCCAACAGGAATGGAATGCAAAGGACAGAAACAAGAGGTGTTAAGGAAAAACAAAGTGGTCCTTGGTTGATGACTGCTGTAGGCAGAGAAGGAGGGAATATGGATGGTCCGCAAGGCTAGAGTCTGGATGACAGTGCATGATGGAAGAGGGACTCCACAAGGTTTTGAGAGAAATGTGTTGGGTTTGAGGTGAAACGTCCAAATGGAAGTGGCCAGCAGGCATTTGGTGGTTATAAGTTGCCCCTGACCCCAACCCAAGCCTTGTCTCCTAATTCCACGTTGCAAAGCTCAAAACTTAGCAATCAGACAAAGATCGTTCATCAAGGAAACTTAACCATCAGGACTTTTTAAGACGACTGTCGATAAGGCACCTGAGAGATACTGCAGATGCCATGCAGCCCTGTCAGGATCCAGCAGCCAAAAAGATCTGCAGAATGATGGGCAGATCTTTTTAAATCATCATTTTGTATTCTCCCTTAATACAAAATCATTCCTGCCCAGGAGCAGAGTCACTCTGGGGGCTGCCCCTCTGCGGTGAGAGCTGGAGATGGCGCAGCTCAGAGAGGCTAAGAGGATCAGCGGCGTGTCCACTACTCGCTGGCTGTGTGCCTGAGACAGGTCCTCTCCCTTCTCAGGGCTTCAGAGTTTTTTCTGTGAAACAAGAGGTTTGGGCTAGCTGAGCACACAAGTCTCCTCCAGCTCTACAATTTGATAGGGATGACCAACATAGGAAAATAGCTTAAAATTCAGGATTTATCAGGTGGATAAAAGAAGGTTAGAGAGGAAAAAGGTTCTAGATCTATGGAGCATAAAGAGTATAGCGAGGACCTTACACATTTGTTTACCAGGATCATGAAAGGCAACTGCCGGCCTCTTGGCCCTCTCTCCCTGCGCCTCCCCCTCTATCCCACTCTCTCCCTCACTCCGTGCTGCTTGTGGAAAACCGAAGGCAATTGTTTTAGAACAAATGATGCCAGTATATGCCAAGGCCGGGAACAAAGCTCATAGAAACTTAGATAAGTTCATGGATCAAAGACCCCAAGGTATTTTGCGGGGAGTGAACATCCTTAACTATTTGACGCTAATAAAAAGCAAAGACCATGATTTAACTCCAGCATTACCCTGGGTCAAAAGTCCTTTCATTTAAAGTATTGCAATAACTTTCTAATCGGTTTTTCTGATTCCAGTTTCTTCTCTCTGTAATCTACCTTATAGAAAGATTGCAAATTAATCTTCCTAGTGCACAGATCTGATCTCTGATTAAAAGCCATCAGGGACTCTCCCTTGTCTGTGGTTGTCTAAAGCCCCTGGCATTCAAGATCTTTTTTACAACATAAACTAACCTTTTAATTTTTATTATTTCTTTGATCCAAGCAATCTATACTGTTCACTGTCCCCTGTATGGAATTTATACCTTGTCTCGTACTGTCTAGAGTGCCACAAATCGAAGCCTTGTCATCCTTTCCCTGCCCTTACAGCCCGCAGGACTCTTCCTTCTCTGAGCTGCTCCAAGGTCTCTGCTCTGCACTGCCCTCAGAGATGCAACGTTTCCAGCAGTCGTGTGTGGGCTGTAGCGTCAGAATGCTTGGATCTGAATCCTGGCTCTGCCCCTTGCCAGCACTGGGATGCTGGACATGTTGCTTGACCCTCTCCACCTCTGTGTCATCATCTTTAGAATGGTGGTAATGGTGACACTTCTGTCATAGTTATTTCAGTAAATGACTTATCTCCTTTAAGAGGCAGAATTTATGTGATTCATTTGTTTCCTCCAAAGTACTGTTCAATCAGTATTGCTGAATGAATGAATGACAGTATAGTGGGACTCCAGCTTGTTTGTCTCGCAAAACTTTTCTTTTTTTTTTTTTTAAAGATTTTTTATTTATTTTTTGCCCCCAAAGCCCCAGTAGATAGTTGTATGTCACAGCTGCACACCCTTCTAGTTGCTGTATGTGAGACTCGGCCTCAGGATGGACAGAGAAGTGGTGCCTCGATGCGCACCCGGGATCCGAACCCGGGCTGCCAGCATCACAGCGCGTGCACTTAACCACCAAGCCACAGGGCCGGCCCTCACAAAACTTTTCTTCTTCAGAGCCAGAGCGTGGACGAGATGGGTGCAACCCCGCAGGCCATTTTCGTTTTATCTGCATTCTGGTTTATTGAAGACCTTTCTCCTGTTCAACCTCTGCTCTAACCTTCAACCTGCAGTAACCTTCAACCACTCTGATGGCTCTGCTCCTTGTCCATCAAACATCACATCCCCTGGTGCCTTTCTGGCTTTGACTTCAGTGCTTCCATTTTCTGGAATGCCCTCCTTCTGCTTCACTGACCTAAGGCAGAAGCTTCTTTGGCCCAGGCTCAGCTCTTGCTTTCTCCTTCTTTGCCTTAACCCTCAATTATGAGTTTTCCCTCAGAATTCCTGAACGCTTTTACTGTTTGTTTGATTTATTTGTGATTTAACATGTGCTATCTTGTATATGTATTTCATTGATTCTTAAAAATTGATTCTTATCCCCCTCCCCCCACCCCATTTTAACATCTTTTGACTTGGGTTGTATATTACAGTTGATGATGTTGGCTTAATTGTAGTGCTTTTCTTCCTTAGAGTTAAAAGAATAATGGTTTATCTTACAATCAGTGGTGTCTTAGAGGAAATGAAAAGGAATATTTTTATTCATTTGTGTGATTATTTCCTATCTATCCAACCAAACTATGTGCTTTATGAGTCAAAGACACGTCTTATGTTTCTTTTTTTTAAAAAATTTCAAAGATGCGCTTTAATTTATCTGGAAGGTTTTTATGTCTCTTGTACCTTCCACATTGTCCAACATAATACTCAACATGCTTGTAGATGCTTAGTGAGTGTCTGCTGCTGATCATGGTAAGATCAATGACTTCTCCCTCGCCCATGCCCTCCCAGCTCAGTTTGGGGTGGTGAAGGAGGGCATTTCCCACTGAAGCCATGAGACCAGAGGAGGCCATGTCCTCTTCCCAAAGATAGGAAGGGGCATATCAGTTTATGCAATATAAATGCACAGAAATCTCTCTGGACCTTTCTTGTTTTTTCCTAAGGTCTAGTAGCCTCATTTCTCCCCTGCACCCATTTTGGCTCCCCCATCCCCCACTGCTGGAAAGTTCATTGCTTCTAAGGAACAAAGGGTTGGTTCCATGGGACCTCAACCACAGCTTTGGAAGGCCTCATCTGCCCTTTCTGTTAACGGAGCAGGGAGGGGCGGGCCTAGGGCCTCCACAAATTCCTGCCCAGCTAAAAAGAGGGAATCTAGGCAAAGCTCATCCTCCCGTCTGGTGCTCTAACCTTGAACAGCCTCCTTAAAATCTGAAGAGGCCAATTCACTGCTCCCCAAACTGTTGGTTGTTAGCAACAAGAGGATTAAAGTCCCCCAGGCAGGAGGGCTGACTGTGAGGAATTACTGGCACGCCCCCTTCACTGCATCCACTGTCAGAATGCATCAATGGATCTCTATTGATCTCAGGCCCTGGAGTATACAGGAAACAGCTCACTGTCCCAGAAATGCTGGGACTCTTGTCCCAAAGGACATGGGAGCTGCAAGCATCCCAGTCATAGTTGCAGGCCTGCTTATAAACTTGTTTTTCTAGGAGTCTGCAATAATTTACTCGAGTTTAGAGTTACCTGGACCATGGGCGAGGAGAGATGCCTGTGAGAGAGGAATGGCATAACTTGTTACTACCCTCTACTCTTCAAGGTTTAGAAGGTTAGGTGAGGAGATACTTCCAACCATTCATTCACTCAGCAAACATTACTAAGAACCGACTACAGACCAAGGACTATGTTTGTTGCTGGCTGAAACATGGTCCCTGGAATAGATGACAGTTCAGTAAAAGAGATAGCTGTAAACATACTCTTGGCATAACTTGGTAAATGTTATGATGGGAGATGAGCACAGAATACTGAGAACACAGAAAAGGGGATTCAGCTTGGGAAGGAGAGCAGAGAAGGCTTCCCAGAGAAAGATTCTGAGTTAGGAAGACGACAAAAGGAACACGTGGAAAGACTTAAAGGCACAAAATACCGTAGTGCATTCAGGGACCCAGAGGGCGTCCTGCACCGCTGACCCAGGGCATCTATGGGACAGGGGCCGGACGAGGAGGCAGTTTTAGGTTGGGTCTGAATTATGCTCACACCCTCAAGAGGCTTCTCTCTCCAAGCTGTCTCATGTGATCAGGCTTCAGAGAGTAACTGAGACGAAGGTTGACTGTAGAGGTCAGAGTCCCACATGCACATAAATAGATAAGGAAGCTCCTTTTAGGAAAACCTAAAGCCACAGCCACATGAATTTTCCATGATGCAGTCCCTCTGGGCTGAGGGCTAGGAGGAATAGGAGAGGGGAAGTAGAGCTAAGGGAAGTTTCCCTGGAAGAGGAAACTAGATTATAAAAACAGGGCTGCCAATGCAGGGGGACTCTATGGTGGTCTGTCTACGCCTTAATGTCTTTAGGCCTGCTCTGCAGCCACCTGGCAAAACCACCAAATATCCTCTGTGAGCAGGAGTTCTTATAAGGCAGCTTGGAGCACTAAAAAAGAAACTACCCCACTCTTGGCAGAGGGATGAGAATGCAGCATAAGTGGCTAATGACATGGGTTTTAGAGTCAGATCTGGTTTGAATCTTGGTTCTGCAACCTATAAGCTGGGCAACCTCAGACAAATTGCTCAACCTTTCTGAATCTTGATTTCCTGTTAGGTAAATGGTGATTCATACTACATAGAGTGGTTGTTAGTATCAAATGGAATATTATGTTTAAACCACAAAGAGATTCACTGACTTTGTTCATACCTGGTGGATACTCAATAAATGGTAGCTGTTCCTAAAATACTACCTGCTATCTGTATGTTGCTTTGAACTTCTCAAAGCATTTTTATAATTTGAATCTTATTTATTCCTTACAATAAGCCTCTGAGGCAAATGGGCAGTGTTCCCATTTTACAAGCAAGAACTGAGAGTAGTTTCCAAGTGAATTCTACAATGCAGTAGGTTAAGGGAAAATCAACTTTATTTGACAGATGAGGCTTGGCACCTAGTAGATAACAAATGCTCAAAAACACTGATGGGCGAGTGAATGATACAAGTCAGTAAGCACAGATTAGAACGGCAAGCCTTGGAGCATTAGCTGGAGGCTGCTAAGAACTTTGGAGGTACTCTTGAAGGGATGGACAACGAAAGGGGAGTGTTACGCCAGAAGGTGGGGAGGTAAAAGATATGTGACAGGTAAAGTTCACCACAAAGGGTAGGACTGGGGAGAAGAGGCAGAGACCTGTGTGAGGAAGCCATGAGCAATTAGAGTGGTTTGATGGGGGATGTGGGGAGGCCCCCTACAGAGTCAGAGGCAGTCTATCAGAAGTCATTAACGTGCTATTTACTGAGTTCCTCCTGTAGACTAGGCATTGCAACTGATAAAGTAGGAAATAAAGACATAGTGAAGGTTTCTAAACAAGAAAGAAGTAACAGTCTCTAGGAAGATGATTCTAGTGGCTGTAAGTAGGATGTCCTAGCCATCCGTTAAGCCTGGTGCAGTCAGCAAGCCTTGAGCTAGGCAGGGGGCCAGCCCAGAGGAAGTAGTATCCTCAGAACCTGGTGACAGGCTGGGCGGCAATGGCGGGGGATAAGGAGGGAAGGGGACTAACATCAGTCATGAGCCTACTCTGTGCTGGCCACCTTGGCAGGCCACCTCATTTGTCTTTACAGCCTGTGGTAAATATAATCATCTTTGTTTTATAGATGAGGAAATTGAGGTTTACAAGAGATTAGGTAACTTGAAGATGGTCATAAAACTCGTAAGTGATGAAGCTGGTGTCTGAAACCAGGTCTAACTCCAAATCCTAAGCTTTTCCCATAATAACACTCTGCCTCCCTGATGAAGGGGAACCAAGTCAAAACACCCCTGAGATTGTGAGCCAGGGTCCAGGAACACCTCACGATTGTGGGCAGCGGTCACGAACTGGGAAAGAGGGCCTTTGCATAGAAGATGACTTCCAGGTTTTTGTTTTTCTTCTGTTTATGAATTCTCCAAATTTTAAAAATGTGTTTGCAGGTGGGGTGACGTCCAAGGGGGAATATCCTGTAGACAGCTGGAAAATCTGTGGGGAGAGGGGATGAGGACAGGGAGGGACGCACACAGAGAAGTCCTCTGCGGACTGGCGGTACGTGTCTGAAGCATAAGAAGAGACAAGCTCCTCTAGGGGGTAAGTGTTGGAGTAAAACCAAGGGGGAAGGGACTGAGTCTTCTGGGAGTCCCACAGCTAATGGCACTGGGGCAAGGGACAAGGAAGGAGGACCAGGTACCACCTACACACACACACGGTCACATGTACACACGGCCCCTCTGGGTGTAGGTGCTTCCCAGTGCCAGCTGAGATGATCTGCCTTCTGTTCCATTCTTGAAACTCACTCATTTGTCAAGGCGCAACTCAAATTTCCACAACCCTTATTAGAATCTAAACTTGTTCATCTTGTAACTCCCATATGGTTAGCTTTACGTTTGGCACATAATAGGTGATAAATGAATATTTGTTGAGGTAGACTGAACAGTTAAAGAGAGAAAAGCTTGGGGATGACAATTATTCTTTCTGAGCCATGGCCTCTTCGTTTGTAAGATGGACTAATCATTGTTAAGATTAAGGGAGATATGTAGGTAAGGGATTTAGCACAGTGCCTGGAGTATGGTTGTTCATTAACTGGTAATTATTATTATTAGTTGGCAGCGACCATGGAAGTAATATAACAGGAGCAAAGGGTGAAGAATTTCAGGAAAGAAGGAATGCTCAACAGTTCCACGGCCCTTTGTGTATCTCAGCTGGACTTCTCTCTCTCACACACACACGTGTGTGTGCACATGAGCACGTGCACATGTGTGCACCCATGGTGAGGGGTGTTAAAATATAAAACTCTTCCACGGATATCCTCTGGATTTTTTTCCCCTAATATGAAGATGAGATTCTTAGTAATCTAAATTTGGTCTGACAGTGTATAGTTGAAATGACCCTCAGAACCTGGTGACAGGCTGAGCAGCAATGGGGGTGGATAAGGAGGGAAGGGGACTAACATCCGTCATGAGCATGATTTAACATCAAAATTGTTGGGAATTTTGATTCCAGCTAGAAAACAGGCCCACCTGTATGTTTTGGTTCTTATTGGATCCTCTAAGTAGAAGTGTGTCTACCCCACAGTTTGGCAGCTGCTTTGGGAGGGAGATACGGTACCCGAGAGTTCTAGAATCAGCGAGCATCACACTGCCCAGCCTGTTCCAGGCAGAAATCACTACTCCCGGACACAACACCCCCTCTGTGATAAAACAAAGCTGCTATGTGCAGACCTTCCCACGGAGAATTCTCTCCCCTGCGATGAGACCTGCGGAGGGATGAGACAGAACAAAGACCCGGCATCCGGAGCACGATTGTGTGAAAAGGCCCTGGGATTTTCAATGACCTGACGGTTCCCTTTTATCAGCATCTCCCTCCCGGTCAGCAACTTTCTCCTCACCTTTGGGCCTGAGTGTGCACCCAAGGCCCCAAGTTTATCCACTAGAATGAGGACTCCGAGAACCAAGCCTCCCATCGGGAGCTGTGGCCCAGCTCCCTTAGGACTCGGCTTCCCTGAAGGCCAGGCCCAGGGGCCCTTGCCACCTGCCGCTCTTCTGCCCTCCCTTGTTCAGTCCTCATATCACTGAGAAGCCCAACCTCTTAGGCTCTGCTCTCCGCCCCTAACTCCCCTCCCCCACCTACCAACCCACCCCTTTTCAGGGCATAAGGGACCTTTTCTATCTGCAGAGCCTAAAGAAACCGGTTGCCAAGGTGACAGGAGCAGGAACAGCAGGGAGCTTGCCATGGGGGAGGGGCTTTGCCCCCAAACAGCTGTCAGTGGGAGCAGTCCCAGCTGGGATTAGAGCGTTTGCCTGCTCTGGGAGTAGAGCCCCCATCCCAGGAGGACACATTCCTCTCCGCTTTACCCCCCACTGCCCCCTCCCACCCCCAAGTCTCCACTGGTTACTTTCCCTGGGGGCAACCAGCCAGCCAGCTCAAAAAAGCTCCAATAACAAACAAAAAAATGCTCTGGCCCCATACACACAGACACACACACACACACACACACACACACACACACACACGCATGCGCGCCCGCTCTAATCCCTCAGTTCATTCACAGTGGGTTGCCTGGGCAGGAGGCCACAAGTTACCTCTGCCTGGGGAACTGTGGAGCACAGGGCAGGTGCTGCTCCAGGCTGCCCCCCAGCAGGTCATAGGGATTATTTCAGTCTTTTTTTTGTTCCAGAGGCCCTGAGAGGATCTGCAGCATCCTAAACCTTCCTCTGCCTCCCATTTGGGAGGGGGGCTGGGGAGTGGAACCACACGGTTAACAGAAAGGAACGAGTGGCAGAGGAAAGGGAGAATAGGAGGGGATGGTGGGAGGCAAGACCAATGCAAAGCCTACTGGTCTGTGTCTCTGGGGAGAGGGTCTTTGTGGTCGGCAGCTCACAGCTGCTCCATAGCAAGTTCTGTGGAACCACGGGTCTCTGCACTGTGTATAGCCACATACTGTTAGTCCCAGGCCACACCTGGGGCCTTGGACCTCAGCCTGTAACTCACTGGTATTCACCTTTCTCAGGCTCAAGAGAAGAGAGCCCTCCACTAGACTCTGCAAACCCCAGAACCATCTTAGAACCATCAGCTCTTTGAGCTTTCGGTCAGGAAGCCCCAAATTACTGTAAGAATTGAGACAGGCAAATCTAGCTTGATGATTCAGAACACAGGATCTGACTCAGCCAGAGATGGAGTTGGTTCCCAGTTCTGCCACTTAACACTTATGTGACCTTGAGGGACATACGTAGTAAGTTCTTGGGTAACCTCTCTGAGCTTCGGTTTTCTCATCTGTAAAATGGATAAAAACATCTACCTTACAGGGTGCTTTCAAAGGTTGAAAGAGGCGGTGTGCATAAAAGTGCCTAGCGTACTGTCTAGTACACAACAGACGTTTTACCAGCTGTCCAGTTTTCGAGACCCCAAGGTTGCCTGGGAGCCTTAGGAAGAACCAAGAACTGGTCTTTCTTTTGAAGGGTGCTTAGAATCCGGGGGCTGGCTTAGATCTCGGGAGAGCTTACATTGTGGCCTGGGCAGAAATGGGGTTCTCAGAATGTCCTGAAGCCCTGACGTTGCTCTAGGGTTTGTAGGTTGAATGAGATGGTAGGAAAAATGCTAATTTGGGGTCCTTGCTCTGGTCCAAGCTGTTATCAACTCACTGTAAGATCCCCTAGTCTTTCCCCTTCTGAGCCTCAGTTTCCTTCTCCATAAGAGGAAGAGGCTGGACCAATCTCTGGAGAAAGTGATGCCTGGAGACGCAGGGCAGTGAGGCCCCTGCAGGGAGGTACCTTCCTCAGCTCAGTTGTGACCACTGCAAGCCAAGAGACTAACCCTCTGTCCTTGAAACCTCAAAAAGGCAAATAAAGGACTTTAATTCAGATTCTTCCCAGCTCACTGTCATAACACTTGACTTGTGCTTTCCTCTGTCCGTCTCGAATACCTTCCCCTACTTTGTCTCTTGGGTAAACCACTCATACTTCAAGGCTTGTGCCATTTCCTCTGAGGAACGGCATCTCTGACTCATCCTGCCTGGCACCGAGATGACCATCTGTGTCTTAACTGACCTCGTACTTACTTATAATAGAATTTATGAAATTGAATGGCTTTGCTTATCTATCTGGCTCCCTCCTTTTGACTGCACACTCCTTTGGGTAAGGAATCATATTTTGAGCATCTTGGTTAACCTACAGTAGGTTCTCAAGAAAAAAAATGCAGGTTAGATCGGATGGTGATGTGATATGGATGAGGACAGGGGTTAGCAGTTGTCTCAGGGATGTGACCAGGGTGGTTCTCTCTTTAACGCAAAGCCACGTGGTCCACCACTACATTTATTGCTGTGCTACAACAGCTTGGTCTTGTTCCCTAGACCGATAAGTCTGGCTTGTAGGGCTCTTGGCAGATGTTCTCATTAAAGATTGCCGCATTAGGCAGCGCTGGGAGAATTTTAGCTGGCAGAGAAAGGAGTCTAGCCCCAGGGAATACTGATTCATCTCCTTCACAGAACTTGCCTCACAAGTAATCTGCTGGATAATTTTTTTAATCTGCTAGATTTATTCTCAAGTGTTGTCCTCACTGGCAAGCCTTTCTTGGCTCCTCTCCCCAGGACTGGATAGTGCCTCTGTGTTCCTACAGTGCTCAGAGCTCACATAGACTACAAAACTTATCACACTGTACTGCATTAGACTTGTCTGTCTCTCCAGACTGTGCCCTCCTTAGATGGCAAGGCCCAAGTCTTATTTTTCTCTGCATGCCCAGAACTGGCAACTATTAGTCAACAAATGTCTGTTGAATGATGAGAAAATAAACTTCCCATTTCCCCATCTCCCTGTGTGGTTCTTACATGCCTCCAGCTAGCCCTGGTCCTTTTTGCTCCATCTTAGAGAATTTCAAAATAGTCCAACTGCCAACCTCCACTCACTCAGGTTAAGAGCTATGATGTGTACTCTGAGAATCGCTACTGTGCTCATTTATTCCAACTGATGTGGCTGCCTTCTTTAAAGCTAGGCTAGGAGCAGAAAACAGAATCAGGAGCTGACGAACATCTCAAGACTGGAAGAGGGGAGAGAGAGACACGTGGCTGGTATCTGAGCACATCGGTGGGAACAAGGAAAGTGTGCAAGTTTTCCCCTGACCCACAGTCCTCCTGAGTTTTCTGGGATAGGATCCTTCTTCCTGGAGCCCTTACCTGGTGCAATGAGCGGGTGGGGAGCCACAGCAGGCACCATCCGGCTGAGCCCAGCCCGGCCCTCCATGCTCCCCGGCACACTGCTGTTGCCATCTCCTTTCTTGAGTGGCTCCATCACACTGTCAGCTATGCCAGGCTTGGCACCTGCGGGGGAACCCTGAGCAGTGTTTCTGCCCTGTGATGGGGTAGGCAGAGGCTGGCTACCGCCTGGCGTGGGTTTCAGAGCCAAGCTGGGCAGGACAGGCTGAGTGGGGGTAGGGCCCGAGGCTGCGGCAGCTGGTGTCTGCTGTGTTCGGAGGGTCAAGTTCTGTACCTGGAAAAGAGGGGTCTATAGGAGTCCAGAGAATGTGGGTGGGAGTAATGCCAACACACAACACACAACTAAGATAGAGAAGGAGTCAGGGATGGATTCAGGGATGGCTGAACAGGACAGTGGATTATAAAATCAGAGAGAGACAGAATGAGTTAGGGGCTGAAAGAGGAACCAGGAATAGGACAGTTTCTAAAGGGGACAAGAAAGAGCACTAGTGATTGGATCTATCAGCAGAAGAATTGGAATTCTGAGAAGAGATGACTGCCCAGGCTAGGGCAGGCCTAGGCAGGGAGGCCAGGCTCTCTCCCTTCTGTTACCTCCACTCCTCCCCCAAACCATCAGGAAGGGATGCACACCACTTAGAGAGACTTCCCACATACAGTGGGCCCTGGGGCTTCCCACACCGGAAAAGGCGAGGGAAAAAGTGAAAGCTAATTGACCAGTAGGATCACCAGGCAAAGGATTATCTTGTCTTCTGAGTAAGGTTTACACCAGGATCAGCATGCTCATTCAACCTAGTCCCTGGTGCCCTCTGCTGGACACACAGAGGCTGTGCCAGACTTGGCATCTGACAAATCTGATCATCTTGCTATCAAGTGCATTCTGCAGCTGGGGACAGGGGAGACGGGAGTGGGAGGGTGATCCTCTCCCCTGCTGCCCAGAGACTCTTTACAGCCACAGCAGTGTCTGTGTGCTTCCAGCAGAAGGTGGGGACCCAGGATTCATCTTTGCTCCCTCTTCCATGCCATTTTTCCTGAGTCCTAGATGTGCTAGCATGTGTAACCAGAGTGGGACTGTCCACTTAAAAAGCAACGACAATGACACAAGTTATATTGGGGAGGGTATAAGGTACAAAGGTAGCAACGACCACACATTGTTGGCCATCATGCTTGGGTCAGCACACTGCTCTCTGACTGCTGACCTGTGAAACAGAGTCACGGGTGGCTGAGGCCTTCTCAATGGGGAATGAAGGAGCAAGTCTGGGAGCACTGGAATGTCCTGTCTCCCACTTGCTTTCCTAGAAGATCCCAACCTTTCCAAAGATTCAAAGCTCCTCCAGCCTTGGGCCCATACCCAGTATCAGTACCCCGCTCCAGGGCGCCCACCCCCTTGCCCTCCCACAAGCATGGAATCCTCACCTGGGCAGGGGTGGGGGGCCGGGCGGGGGAGCCAGTGCCGAGCTCAGGCTGCACAGTAGCGACGGTGGCCGTGGGCGTGAAGATGAGCTGAGGGGACAAAGGAACAGTGCCGCCTAGGCTCCTAGCTACCTGCACCAGGTTACCTGGCTGGGCCTGGAATCACAGGAAACGAGGCGCCGTTTACCTGCCCAACGTGGGCTCAGCCACAGGACAGGACATTTTAGCCAGGGAGCAGACACAGGGAAACAGGGAGGCAAGAAAGGGAAGGAGTCCGGAAGGATCGCCTGCAAGTCCCAAGAGGCTTGTGGTGTCCTGACCTAGGCTGGGCAGTGAGGGGGTGGTGGGGGAGAGCTATTGAGGGGCTGCAGCCAGGTTAGGTTTACTCCAGAAGCCTCTGTGAGGAGCTCATCCTAGAGGGGACCAACATTCACAGGACATCTTAAAGTCACTCTCTCGGCAGCATCTCAGGGAGCAGGGACCTGGGCTGAGAAAGATGCCCTGGGACCATTTTCTAGGTCTAACCACTCCTGCCTCCAGGTCTGGGTCAGAACAGGACTTTCCTCCGGAAGGGGTCAAATTAGATGTATTCTTTGGTCATTTTTCAGTCAAATTGTGATTCGGTGTGTGTGGGGGTGTACAGAGACAACAGTGGTAGAGGAACCAGAGCACCTAGAGCTGTGCTCGTGTCTGCATCTCCTTCCGTGGGCTGCAGGCTGCGGGATGGTCTCAGTGTAACATGTGCACCCCTGTGGGTCTAGCCTGGCGGCAGTGTGGACATGCTGGTGTCTGACAGCATGCTTTCCCCAGAACTCTGTGATGCGCCCATGCTCACTCCCCTGGGCATGTGTGCCCTGCTTTGAGAGGGAGGCAGACAGGCTACAGAACTCAGTTGGGGCTGTTGAGTAGGACAAGGGGGTGAGTAAACTGAAGACAAAGGCAAGTTTGGACAGTGTCACAAGGTGGCTGTCTGCTTTGCTAGAGAAGTGGGGTCTAATCCATACTCTGTCTAAGAGGCTGCTCCCTGGGATCGGAGCTGCATCTCAAACAGTGAACTCAGAGTCAAGGATGGAAGTGCTTGAGCAAGACCACAGAAGCTCCAAGTGTCACATTCCGGCCACAGGAGCAAAGGGAGGGGCAGGACTGTATTGTCTTCAGGAGAGTGTGTCAAGAAGCTGAAGCAAGAAATCTTCAGAATGGGAGACCTGAGATGGGACTCCCAGCGATCTAAGCCCAACGCAGAGCTAGATGTCATTGCCTCCTAGGGAGCAGCCTGCTCTTCTCCCAGGAAATTCTTCTGAACCTTAGGAAACTTTTGGGTTCCTAAGGACCTCTGCACCCCTTAGGGATAGGTGTAAAGGAGAGATTCTAGGTATGCGTGTCCAGGGCTGGTGCCGTCCTGAGTACATTCAGTCCGAACAACCCCACCTGATTAAGGGGTGACAGGGTGTCCTGATTAGAATGGGGCCCAGCTGGGAGGGCAGTGGAGGCAGCAGCATGTCCTCAAGCTGGCTGCCACCTTCACCAGCTGGGCTGGAAGGCAACTTTGGCTCTTGAGCTAGTGGTGGCCAGTCCCTGCTGGGACTGTCACAGTGGGTAAGACCCCATTTCTGTAGAGTGCATGGAGGTCTGTGTGTTTGCTTATCTTATGCGTCTGAGTGTATAGATCGTCTGGGCATGGACCCCTGCATTTTTCACCCTAATTGATTTTGGGCAGTGGTTTCTGATAAGAAGAGGACAATTGGGGAAGGAAAGAATGCATCATGGGTAACTTCCTCTATTGCAGCCTGGAACCCCGCCCGTCCTTGAGTCATTGAGGCTATACCAAAGCTCCCACTCAGCCCTCTAGGCCCCCCTTCTTTATTCCGCTCCTGATCTCCTGTTAACTGTCCCCTAGGCCGTCTTGCCCACCCTTCTCTAATCACCACCCTTCTCCAATCTCCCAGCTCCCAACTTCTCTGCCTCTGTCCTCCCAGCCCACCAGAGCTGTGGCCCAGGCTGGGTACTCACCATCTGTGCCCTTAGATACATCTGTGCTTGGCTTGCAGTCAGGGCCGGAGAAGACGTGTTGCCCAAGAGCACAGCCTGCTGGGTGATGCCGGAGGCTGCTGCTGAGTTGACGCCCTGAGCCCGGTTGATGAGCTGGGCTGCTGCTGGGGAGGCCGCCAGATTGATCTGATGAGAGAGACACGCATAGTAGGAAACAGGAAGTTCTGCTAGTTAACTCTGTGCCTCCCATCCCTTTCTTTCTCTCCGTCTCTTCTGTTCCTTGGTCTATTTAGCCTTCTTTAGGACCATCTCTGGTCCTTGGGCCCTGGATCTTCCCCCAGTGCTGCCCCATCTCTGGCTACCTGCAGAGCTGAGGGAAGACCCAGTGGGGAGAGAACTGAGCTATGACAGAGAGCCTCGACATTGGAAAGATGACAGGGAGTTATTAAAGTGAGGGCTAGAAAGAGGCATGCACTTTTTACTCTGGCAAGAGTAACAGATTCCAGCCACGATTCTACATGGCTAAGGCTTCACTACAACCGGGTCTGGGAGTCCGCGAGCATTTTGGGCAAGGAGGAAGGAACTGGTCCCAGAGCTGTGGGCCCTGCCTGCTGCTCACCAACCTACTCACCGAGGACGACGGGGCTGGGGCCTGTGCAGACACATTGCTGCCTGCAGTGCTCCCTTGTCTGTTGGCCACCAGGCTTGCCTAGAAAAGAACAATTCTTATCGCTCGAGTCCCAGATCTCCCCAATCATCCCTCAGGCTCTCACCTTCCAAAGGAAGCACTATAAGAGTCAAACCCCCTTTTTGCATCATCCATGTGACCTCAAGCAAGTGCCTCAGTTTCCTTTTCTGTAAAGTGGGGATAATAACAGTATCTACTTTGCAGGATTGCTGAAAGGTTTACACAAGGCAAAGCGTTTACATATAAGCACTCGAATTGTCAGCTATGATGATTACCAAATGTTTCCAGCTCTTCAGTCCTCCATCCACCATGCTCCATCATATTCGCCTCACGGGCCCCATGCGGAGAGTTTTGCACATACTGTCTGATGTCCAGCCCACCCCCCACACCCACCCCAGCTTCTTCTCATCCTTCAAGTGTCAGCTTCAATGTCACTCCAGCAGAGAGGCCTTCCCTGACCACCCAGTCTAAGGTGATCCTCTTGTTGTTCGGCCATAGCAGTCTCTTCTTCTCTTTCACAGTGCTTATCACAATTTAGACATTTAGATATTTTGTTTCCTTGTCTATTTGGGTTTCTGTTTATTTGCTGTCTCCCCACTATGAGCTCTAAGAACACAGGGTCCACAGTATACTTAGTGCCTGACAAACTTTGGTATACAGTAGATGCATAAAATTTTTGTTGAATGAATGAATGAATGAGTTCTTCTCAGCCACTGATGGCAGCAGGCAAGCTGAATGGGCAATGGCCTTCTCTTGTGGACACCTTAAGCCCTTGGGCCCTTCCCTGTAGTGGGGTGATGTGGTGGAGAAGGGCTCACGCAGTCCTTCTTCCTTGGGCTAGGCGGGCTGAGGGTTCCAGCCACTCCACTCACCAGCTGTGTGACCTTGGGCAAGGTGTTCAACCTCCCAGAGCCTCTTGTCAGCCGTCAAAAGACGCTGATGACAACCATACCTACTTCACAGTAGGTGCTTGTGGGAGGATCCGGTGAGAGGACGCAAGGGAACACCTGTGCAGAGCCTGCTTCTTCTCCCTCTTGCCTCTGCAGCCACCTGGACTCTCGGTGGCATCAGCGGCCTTCCTATAATTCTTACCTGCTGCACAGCCGCCAGGCTCTGGAGCTGGGCGCTGCTGAGGTGCTGCTGCTGCAGCGCTGCGGTCTGCAGCATGAGGTGCTGCTGCTGCGCGGCGTACATCTGCTGCAGGTACTGGGCCGCCGTGCTGGGCTGCCTGTGCAGGGCCTGCTGGATCACCTGAGAGGGCAGGGAGAGGGAAGAGCCGGCGCTATCAGCCGGCCATACCACCTGCCCGCTGTAGACCCGCCCCTTCTGCAACAACGCCTTGTCAGCCCCATCCCTCCCCAACTGCCCAGAGAAGGACACCAGGTCTGTGACCACCACTGTAACCAGTCACCACTCTCCAGGGCGGTGGGGAAGACAGCTGTTGTCTATCTTGCATCTCTCTTCAGTTCATGTCCCCTCTGCTCCTGTGTCAGCTGTCCCCGTGGGGAAAGTCACAGCAGCACACCGCTGCTCTGACCAACTGTCTGGCAGTGGGGGGGCTCAGGAGACAGAGATCCTTTAAGCCTTCAGTGACACTGTGTCCCATGCCAGGCTTGTTTGGCACTCTCCTCCCCCACCATTCTTCAGCCTCAGCTGAGGGTGACTAGAACACGGGAAGGTGACAACAGAGGGAACCAGAGCTCAACAAGGCAGAGAGAAGGAAATGGGTGGGAAGAAAGAGACAAGTTGGAAAGGGGCCTATAGCTTTAGCACATAGCCGGTCAAACTAAAACTTAACCAAGGGCAACACCCTCCCGGCTGGGGCCTCGAGGCAGACTTGGGGCTGCTTCCCAGGGTCTGCCCCTCGCTGCCTGGAAATTCCTATCAGTCCCTTAGAAGAAGGTCCCCTTAGCCTTGCAGAGCAGCCAATGCCACAGGGACGATGTACTTCTCTTTTATTCTTCCCCTCCCTCTCTCCAGCACTCCCTCGTTGGAGCCACCATCTCCTGTTCCCTGGCCTTATTGCAATTCTCTCTTTCCTGATGGGACTGGCTGAGCCACAGTCTCTAGGAAATGACAAAAGGTTGCTCTTTGATCCTCTCCCACTCTTCACTCCCAACCCCTCAAAGCCTCCTTTCACCCCCAGGAACAAAGATAAGTGAACGCCTTTCCCCCAGCCCTGAGATCCCATGTCTCTTCTCCCAAGCCCCAGAGACATTTCTCCTCCCTCCTCCTACCTGGTCACCCTCCCGCCATCTCTTCCCACTTGATGCCCTACACAGGCCCTGGCCAGGCTTTGACCTACTTCCCATCCAACCTCTGCTGAATCCCTGGCCACAGGGCTGCTCCCAACTCTGGGTCCTGCCCCCGGCAAGCGAGCCTCCAGTCTGGCTCTCTCTGTCTTAGCGTGATTTCTAGGGCTGGTGGCTCTAGGACAAAACAACTCTCTGGGCTCAGATTTGCGGTTCTGTGAAAACAGGTTGATATCACAGATTCTCCATGGGCTCTGGGGTCTCCCCAGGTACCCCTACCCCATCCCAACTCTTCCACACACTTTCCTCCATGTACTCCCCCACTGCGGGTCTGGTTTTCATGAACTCAGTTCTTTTTATTCCTTGCTCTCCCCAGAATTCTTTCTTCTCACTGCCTTTACCTAGGCCTCTCTATTCTCCTTAGCCTCCTGTAAGTACGTCCCAGCAGTCCAGATAGCAGGAGCAGAAATGCTGTGCCCCCTCCTCACCAGAGGATGCCAATGAGTGGAAACAGGCAGAGCCCCTCGTGATCCTGCTTGGGTGCAGAACACAACCTTGGGTCATTCCATTTGCCAGAGCAGAATCCCAATCCCTTTCGCCTAGAGTTGTGATGAGGGGCAGAAGGAGGGCACATCACCATATCAGCTGCTAGAAACTGGAGCTAAAATACTCATGTGCAAAGGGGCCAGAGGAAGAGGCTGGGTTGGGGGTGGGGGTGGCAGGGATGGGTGTGGGGAACAAGGTTTTATTAAGTGTGAGGAAGAGATAACTGGGAGAGGGAAGATTCCAGAGTATCCGATGGTGTCTTCTTTAACTGGATTTGTCAGACCTCTCACTGTCTACTGTGGCTTCTCCTCCAGTCCCTAACCTGGGCTGAGGCCAAAGTAGGATGAGGTCACTTGTCTAGTACACCAGCGCTGTAACAGCAAAGTTACTCAGAGTCAACACTTCTGGGCTGTGGTCTCTCTTTTCTGCCTGTTTTATCCGGGAACTTCAAACAGACGTTGCAGTGATTAAGAACACAGGTTTGGGGGAAGAACTAGGTTCAGCTTTTGTCTTGACCTGAATGACCCTGGACAAGTTATTACCTTCTCTGAGCCTCAGTTTTCTCAATTATATAATTGTGCCTAATAACAACCATTCTCACAGCGAGAGGAGAAGATAAATATGCAAAATGCTTTGTACAGTGCAGGGCACATAGCAGATGGCAATACATGGTCACGACTGCATTTTGAGACAGTGTGTAATCACCTGGAAGGCCTCGGGGATGACACTTTGCAAACTGCTGCTTTACGGAAGAAGGTAAAAAGCTACAAAGACAAAGGATTGTTTGGGGTTCTATTTTGGTCCTCCGTCTTTAAGAAACTTAGATTTGTTACAGGGCAGTGGTCCTTTAGATGGTGGGTCTAGGCTGTGGAGCAGCAGCTCCCACTCATTTTTCCTGTTTGTTATTTTTACCTGTCTGCCCCTTACATTTTCACATACCTATCCTCCTAAAACAGCACTCTGGGATCTGAATCACCAGGTAAGAAAGGGATTTTCCTGATGTGCTAAGTATTCCCACTCGCCCCAAACTTCCTTGACTGGAGTCACCTAGCATCACTTCTCTCTAACTCTGCACAAATATATATCTACCAACACGCCCCCTAATGCCCAGTGTAGATTCAACACTCTGTTACTCCACAGACCGTGCCAACACACCCTCCTGGCTAGTCCTGTGGAGGATTAAAGAATACAAATCCTTAGATCAGGTGGAATCTTACCTGCACGGTCTGCCGATCAGGAATGCCACTGTACACAGAAATCTGGGGTCCAGTGGGGCGGCCACTGCCACCACTGCTGCTATTGCTGTAGCCACTGCTGCTACTGACCCCGCTGGTACTGCTGGTGACACTGGCACTGCTAGATGTGTGGGGGACTGGCAGCTCATTCTCCATGGCCTACAGGGTGGCACAGTCAAGGTGCTCAGATGGCAGAAGAGCAGGAGGATGCTGGGAGGAAAGAGGCAGAAGTGAAATGTTAAACAAATACTTACTAGAGAACGTGTATGTATGCATGAGTTTTCCACCAGCCTGTGAACTGAGGGCCTGAGACATACCTGCCATCAGAAGGACAGGGCCAGGCGTGGTTCACTAGACGAGATTTGAAATCCCCTCTGCCTGATTCTAAAGTCTATGACCTGTTCCTTCTGCTGGAGGAGGTAAAACCAGCAAAGGAGGCAGATTTCCTCTAACGGTCTTACTGGCTCGTAGGGATCCAGTGATCGTAGGGATCATCTCTCACCCCACCCACCTCTTCATCTCTGGGATGGAGACACTGAGCATCAGAGAAGTTATTATTTGTCCATATTTATAAAGCTGGTTGGTGAAAGAAACGGGATTAAAAAGCTAGAGAACAGAATGAGAGAAAGAGGCAAATAAGGAGGCAGTAAAATAAACTGAAGTGTTTATTTTGTTTTCAAAGCCAGAAGAGCTTCAAGTATGTTTGGAGTCTCTGTTTTCTTTATCAAGTACTTACTCAGTGCTCTCTGATCTAGCGCTGAGCAGGGCACTGTGTTGAGCAATTTGGTTAAAATGGCAGGTTTCAGACTCAGAAAGACTTGGGTTTCAGTCCTGGCTCTGCCACTTAGTAGCTGGGAAACCTTGGCAAGTCACGATTCTGTGACCTTCTGTCTCAATTTATCAGATGTAAGAGCATATGGGCTGTTGGGAGGACAAAGTAAAATAATGACACGAGGTGCTGAGTACAGTGTCACGCATACACTGAGTGCTCCCTTCACACTGGCTGTTGTTGTGGACAGATTAAAATTGTCCCCAGCCTGGTTCCCAGTGTCCACTTCCAATAGATCAATCCTCTTCCGAGGTATAACTGGCAGAGTCTCCTGGAACCTTCTATCCCAGTCATCAAGGAGTGCCAGAAATTCCTTCAGGGATCATCCTATGACCTGGATTCAGAGCCGGAATTCATGCATCCCCTTGAAGCAATGTGTTTGGAGTGGAGAGGGGCTGGGAAGGAAGGAAGAGGTGGTGGGAAAGGCATACCCAGATCTGAGTTCAAGTTCCTCTCTTTCATCTTTCATGCTATTCCAAAGATCCTCATTTCTATATATAAGTCTTTTCTTCTACCTATTCCTTCCTACATCCTGAAACAACACTGTCATCCCACCTTAGACATTGAATTCTCTGCTTACAGCCTATACCAATTCAATAAATAAAGAAAATAAAATGACTTTTTCACACTAATGAGAGCACCGATTAGTGCAAAGAACTAAAATAGTCACTAATGTCCTGTTGTTATCTTCCAAAGATAACTGCTGCTCAGTTTGGGGTTGTTGACATTCCTCAGGCTGTCTGCTTCAGACTGGGTGGGTTTCACCTTGAGCTGAAAAAAGTGTGGGTGAAAACTAAATGAGAGGAACATTGAGGGTAAGGAAATCTGAACCGCTTCCCTTTGGCAGTCAGCAAGTTGCAGTTCAGAGGCCTATGGCTCCCAAGGCTGTGTGACAGCCTGCACACGGCGGGCACGACCTGGGTCCTTCAGCAGTGATTTCCCCTCAGGTCTGTGTCTGCTTTTACTGCCACAGGGCCAGTCTCTTGTCCATGAGTTCCCCTTGTCCTGAAATGCACTCCGTTCTGGGCCTCACTATGGCTCACTTGTTAAGGATGCTTATGATGATAATGATGATGCAGGAATCAATGAAACAGCAAAATCAACAAGGACTCCCTGTGCTCTGCTCTTGTGAAATCCACCTTATGTTCTAGGGAGGGAAGGGTAGGCTGGACAGAAAGTGGTAGAAGGCATAATTCCTGATCTTGCAGAAACAGACAAACTAGTTGTAGAGATGAGGCTTAATTGAAGTTTTAAGGATCACCAAGCGACAAATTAGCAAACGAGAGTTATGTTCAAATATGGAATAGCCCATAGAATCCCAAGGTCTTCTCTTTGTTAAACACTGCGCCTCCCTTTCCCAAAATGCTGACCAGAATTGAGTTTCAGTTCTTGCTTTTCATCCCACCCTAGGAAATCTCAAGCAAAGTACTGTAAAACAAAGAATAAAATGGGGAAACAGGGCAGCAGCCACAGCAAATTGAGGACAGGGTAGTCTACATCCTGGATGATCAAGCTTCAGCTCTATTTTCTTTTTCTTTTGCAGCAGCAACAGCAGATCTTGTGCACAGTGTATACTCATTCTTTGTTGGGAAATAAAACAAGACAAAATCCTAGAGAGAGCATGGCATTCCTGTATAGAAAAACTGCACAGGCAAGGACAACAAATGCTCCCCAGGCAGGAGAGAGAGACTTATTTTAACTACATGGGACACAGGCGCAGTGCGATTCCTGAACTCTCTTGCCCACCTGTCTCCTTCTTCTGCTGCCAAGCATGCCCTTCCCTTCTCTGCTCATTCTCTCATTCTTGGCTTCTGCCCACCGCCCCCCTTGCCCCTGCCTTTGCCATTTCTGTCTTGTTAATTTTGGCCCCAACCCCTGGTTTCCCATTCTTGGAGCTGCCCCCTCATCCCATCCTCTTTCTCCAGTGATCTACAGCTGGCTTCCTTGTGCTGCCCCTCCTCCTGTGTGCTCACACCCACCTTGTGCCTGGCTCTTGACTCTCTCTCTCCTCTCCCCCACCTTCTCTCGCTGACCCCCTTGAACACATGCAGGTGCTCCCCTCACTCTCCTCTCTCTCCTGCCCTCCCGCCCTCCTTCGATTGCTCTGGTTTCCTCTAATGAGCTCTCTCTCCCTATTCCTGACCTCTTTGCTCACTCCCTACACTCCCCACCGGCCCCCTTACCCTTGACTGACCTCACTCTGCATCTGGCTCACTCTGTGATCTCATTCCCTTGCCTCACAAGCTCTAGCTCTCCCTCCTCTCAGTGTGGTCTCCCCCTGCCTGAGCATCTCTCCCCCCAGCCTGATTAGGCACATCCTCTCTCTCGTTCACGTGCGCACACTCTCTTACTCTCTAGATAGAACATGCTCCCTCTCCCTCCCCTCCTCCCCCTCTCTGGCTTGCTCTCCGTTCTGGCTCCTGCTTTTGATAGCTACAGCTGTCTCTCAAGCGTGCTCTCTCTTTGGGTCTTTCTCTGTCACTCATGCAAAGCCCAGAGGAGAGAAGGACAGACTGTTTAGGAGATTAGGGAACATTTCAAAGGAGAAGTAACATTTGAGCTGCCTGAACCCACACTTTCTCTGCTTTCACAGCATAAAGCTGCTCTGTCCCACCTTCTACTCCTCAACCACTTCTAGAACCTTTCCCAATCAACAAGTTCTTAGTTTCCCCACAATCTGAACATCTATTGAGTATCTACCATATGCAGGGTATTCTTGGTAAGTACTGGGAATAGAAAAAAGGTAGAAGACATGAACCCCCAGTTTAAGGTTCTTAACGTTTGGAGGCATATCAGAAATGGTGAAATCTAAGGCCCCTTGCTGCCCACCCCCTCCCACCCCAATGCAGAGACACCTACAAAAATGTGCTTAAAACTATAGAGGTTAATAAATCCTTTGAAGCCTATCCATTAACTCCAGATGAAGAAGCTCTGCTTCTTAGCTATGTAGGGATTGGGTATGAAGTACAAATTTAAAGATTAAAAATAATGTTACCTACCATATGCTGAGGTCCAAATGAGTGATTGAGACAACATTTGCTAGTGTTCAGAAGACTGAGGTGTTAAGGAACGTGTGCAATGTGGTAGATGGAACATGGAGCAGGCCTTATTCTAGGCTTTATGAATGCCAAGACCTATGCTATTGCTGAACAGTTACTGCTGGAAGATGCACAGATCTCAGTCATGCCCTCTGGGCATTCTCTGGTGCCTCAATTTTCCTAGGAGAGGCATGAGCTAAAGGAGAAAGAGCGTGGATTTAGGAATACGGTAACCCTAGCTTTGGGAATACCAGCTCTACTGTTACTAGTCGTATGGCCTTGGGCAAGACAGTTTACCTCTCTGAGTCTTAGTTTCCTAATCTGCAAAAGTGGGTAATAATAATACCTATTTGGGCGTGGTGGTGGTGGTGGTATATGTGCGTGAGGATGAATCTCTTAGTCTCATTACACTTTTCTAACCTTATATTCTACAATGTGAATCTACTGCTCTGGTCTGGTGGATCTGCCTTCTTTCTCCCAAACACAACATGGTCAAGATTACCTCTGCTCTTTAATTCTGATGAAGTCAAATTTATCTATTTTTTTCTTTGGTTGCAGCTATATCTAAGAAACTACTGCCTAATCCAAGGTTATGAAGATTTAAACATAGGTTTTCTTCAAAGAGTTTTATAGTTTTAGTTCTTACATTTAGGTCTTGGATCCATTTTGAGTTAAGTTTTGTATATGGTGTGAGGTAGGGGTACAACTTCATTATTTCTTTTTAATTTTTTTATTGTGGTAAAATAAATATAACATAAAACTTACCCACTCACAATGTTATGAAACCATTACCACTATCTATTTCCAGAACTTTTCATCACCCCAAAGAGAAACTCTGTAATCATTCAGCAGCAACTTCACATTACCCTCTCTCCCCCTGGTAACTTCTAATCTACTTTCTGTCTCCATGAATTTGTCTAGTCTAGATATCTCATGTAAGTGGAATCATACAATATTTGTCATTTTGTGTCTGGCTTATTTCATTTAACATAATGTTTTCAAGGTTCATGTTGTAGCATGTGTCAGAATTTCATTCCTTTTTACGGCTGAAGAATATTCTATTGTATGTGTATACCACATTTTGTTTTATCCATTCATCTATGGGCATTTGGGTTGTTTCCACATTTTGGCCACTGTGAATAATGCTGCAATGAATATTGGTGTACAAGTATCTGTTTGGGTCCTTGCTTTCAATTCTCTTGGGTATATACCTAGGAGTGGAATTGCTGGATCACATGGTAATTCCATTTAGCTTTTTGAGGAACGACCAAACTGTTTTTCCCAACTTTATCCTTTTGCATGTGGATATTCTTGATGTCTCTGCACCATTTGTTGAATTACTTATGTTCTTAGGCCCACACAATTGCCCCACTAAGCTTCTTAGTGTGGCATACGAATCCTCCATGAACTGACCCTGCCTGCCTCCCTGGCCTCATTTTCCACCACTTTTCCACACTATACTCTTGCTGGGCTCAGCATTATTCCAAACAACCTGAAGTTTTGGACGTCTTTCTATTTCCTACTTCTGTGGTTTTACTCATTTACTCATGGCTATTCCCTTCCTCTGAAATGCCTTCCCTCCATTTTTCACTTAACCAACTCCTTAGATCTTCAAGACAACTTGAGTCTCTTCTGTGAAACATTCACTGAATGCACCCTCCTCTAACTCTTCTCTTGCTTCCTTCAAACTAGGTCCTAATATCTTCCTTTAAGCCATCCAGTTAGAAGGCTGCTCCCACAAGACTTTGTGCTTACCTCTCTCTACTAGTACTTATAATGTAATATTACAAGAAATTGATTTGCTTATGTGTCTGTCTTCCCCATTGGACTCTGAACTCCTGGAGAAGAGGGATCATGTCATATTTTCCCATGTATCCCTGGTGTTTCATTCCATAAACGTCTTTGAATAGAATTGCTTGAAATGCATTGCACTCCATCCTACCTCTCATCTGAAAGCTCAGCTTAATTTCTACCTCATTCTGTGGAATTTTCCCCAACTACTACAGAACAGACACCACTGGTGATTTAATTTCAGTACCTTCCATCAATCATGTCTATACTAATAATAGTGATTATTTATTGAGCACCTACTATGTGTCAAGCACTACAGTAGATGCGTTTTATATACTCATGACCTCTCTTATGGGGTAGGTATTATTATCCCAATTTTGTCAATGAGGAACTTATCAAAGTAACTTATCTAAGGTCATCACAGAACTAGGATTCAAAACCAGGTCTGACTCCAAAGCCAGGGCTCTTCCCACACTATACCCTCTGAGACTACACCCACAATCTCACCTTGAGCCATTGTTTCAATGACATTGGACAAAATCCATATCAGAGCAAACTAGATTTTTCAGAAGTGGAAAGGAACTGAGATCACTGAATTTAATCCCCTTATTATTAATTAATACCTATTAAATATTTTATACTTACAAAATAACCTCTTTCTCTACATAATGTATACGTAAGGGATAATATGCATGTGTACTCACCAACTGGTTTAAGAAATCAAACATTACCATAATCTGCCTTGTTTTTCCTATGCAAAAACTGAGGCCTGGTCTTTGGGGAAGCGACTCACTCAAGGAGACAGGGCTCCTCTGACTCTCCTGCAGTAGCATGGACATGGAAGGAACAGCAGAAAGCATACTGGACTCATGGTGGTAGGGGTTTACTCAAGTGGAGGGTTGGAGTTTGCCCTGAGGAGAATTCAGAAGCTAGGGTCCTGCCAAATGTTACTTTCTCATTGGTCTCCTAGTGGAAAGGAACTTGGGTTAGAAAGAAACAGAATTGATTAGGAAGTGTGGACCACTATAGTAGCTTTCAGACTTTTTCTACTATAGTTCCCCTCTTTGAACCCACGCTTTCAGTGCTCACCCGCACCCACCTTCATTCTGCCTTGAAGCTCTGGTCTGTGGAAGGCAGAGGAGGTGTTCTGAAGTCTCAGCGAGGGCTACCGAGGCGTCTGTGGGCTCTCATTATGCTCCGAACCCTGGGGCCCCACCTTAGAAAATCTGAACCCTTAAATTTTCATAATATCTATCTTTAAGCATTTTATACACCCCTATTCAATTTCCTTTTAATTTCTACTCTTATTCTTCCCTCCTCCTCCTTCTAACTAGTTCCTTATTTCTTCCCTCAGGCCACCCATCCCTGTGGACTCCCACGATGAACCACAGCCAAATCTGATTAATGGCTAGCATCCAGAGCTGGAAATCTATCTTGCTCTGGGATCCAGCTCACTGTGTGGTTTTGTGGGAGCCCAAGCTCTGAAGTCAATTCTCCCCTCCCGCCTGCAAGGGACCACTGTGAATGATGTGTTCACTGTAACCGGTTGGATAGTGATCTTATTACAGGTCTCTGCTGCCCACAGGGCCTAAGACCAGCAGCTGGAGAAATGCTGATGGTTCTGGCTCCCAGGAGCCACCAAGTCTAGGGAACACTAGGTCTTTGTCCCCAGGGTCAGGGAAATCCATTTGCTGCGGATTACAGCTGTGACAGAGGTTCCAGGGAAGTAGAGGGGAAAGACACTGAAAACGGAGCTTTCCAAATGGAGCCTAAAGCCCTGGGGGAGGGTGGGGTGGAGTTTTTCCTAATGGAGTCGGAGACTGACAGGAAATGAGAGGTCTAGTCTGCCCCACAAAGGCTGCTGGTATTATCATTCCTGTAGTGGCTCTGCTCCATGCGGAGAGTCTGTTCCTTTGCTGCGGCTCTGCCTCTCCTCTTCCATTGCTTCTCTGTCCGAGGTATAAGTCAATAATAGCAAAGTGCTCAGGCTCTCAAGACTTAGGGGCCAAGGGCAGACCTCCTTACACCTGAAGCTGCTGCATTAACATAAGTATCCTGAATTGCACCAGTCTAATTATGCCTCTGACAGCTGTCTGAGGCTACTGATACACTGGAAGCAGTCCAATAGATTCAGTTCAAACCTCCTCAAAAAGTTCCCCCTCCCTCCCCAATCCTCTGCACACTGCCTTCTTTAGTGTCTCTGGAAACCGAAGTGACTAAATGAAGGCTAACAAAGACAGAAATGAAGGATGAGAAGTGAAAACTGATCATATAGTCCTAGCAATCAAAACAGAATGATTTTATTGCGAAACAGAACCCTATTAATTTAAATTTAAGTGAATAACCTTTTTCTGAAACCTCACTGTTTTCTTCATAATCTATAAAAGGCAGACTGTACTGAGTGTTTCTATAACAAGCTGATGGGGGTTGGTTGAAGAATATGAAGAGGAAACAGAAGGATGTGATCTCTTGGAAGGAACATACAGGTCAAGGCTCGTTATGCAAATGCTGAGTGTCTGGGGACTGAAACTGAGGCAGCTTTAGTCTCACTGCTCGAAGACAGGGCAACGATACAGCCTGTATCTTCCATGGCAGGGACTGGCACTTTTTCTGCAAAGGGCCAGACAGCTAATATTCTAGGCTTTGCAGGCATATGGTCTCAGCCATGACTACTCGACTCTGCTGAGCAAAAGCAGCCATAGACAAATCATAAGTGGAGAGTGGTTGTGTTCCAATACAACATTAGTTACAAAAATAGGAGGTGGGCTGGATTTGGCTGTGGCTGTAGTTTACAGGACCCCTGTTCTATGGCAAACCCATTTTTATATATCAGGCACGTGCCTGACAGTGTATTGTAGCACACTGGTTAACAGCATGGGCTTTGGAGTTAGGAAGACCTGGGTTCAAATTCTAACCAGGCCACATACTATGGGTGTATCCTTGAGCAAGTTACTTCCTCTTTTGGGCCTCAATTTCTTCAGCAATAAAGTAAGATCATGTTTCCCTTACAGTGGTTATATGGATTACATGAGAAGTCCACTGAGGACAATACTCAGCAAATAGTTAGCATGTGATAAATGGCGAGGGTGTAAGCCCGATTTGGAATTTGAAAATGATTACTTTAACCAAGGTAAATACAGAAGACCCCATAAGTTATTTTTCATCATTGGTCACAGTCACACTTAAAAATCTCTTTATAAAGAACCATGGTCTGTTTTTACCTGTCTAAATTTTTGTCCCAAAGGCTCTTTAGGAACATAGGCTTTAAAGAGAGTCAGTCTATACGGTGATTAAGAACGTGTGCTCTCGAGTCAGACTGCCTGGGCTCAAACGTCAGCTTCCTGGCTGTGTGACTCTGAACAAGTGACAAAACCTCTCTAGGCTTCAGTCTCCTCAACTGTGGAATTGGGGCAATAATACCACGCATAGGGTTGTGGTATTAGATGAGTTAATACAAGTAAAGCAGTTAGAACCATGCCTGGCACTTAGTAAACACTTGTTAGCTTCTATTATTATTATTATTTCTTATTATTATTATTGACATTATTAAAAGTTCTTCAGTCTTAAGTGCAGGGCTTAAAGAGGGATGCTATGCTACTGGTTTTCCAGAAGACAAATACATGCAAAAACTTGGATCCATTCATTATGTTAAGTTGGTGCCTAACTTTAAGACATCTATTTCTTTAATTTCCCAGTGAGCCATTACAGTATATCCATGTCCTTTTTTCTCTTACTTCAAAGAGAATTGCCTGTTATGGGCTGAACTGTGTCCCTCAAAAAAAAATTTTAAGTCCTAACCCTCAATATGTCAGAATGTGACCTCAGTTGGAAATAGGGTCGTTGCAGATGTAACTAGTTAAGATGAGGTCATACTGGAGTAGGGTGGGCCCCTAATCCAATATTATTGGTGTCTTTATAAAAACAATGTCATGTGAAGAGACACATACACACGGAGAAGACAGCCATGTGAAGATGGGGGCAGAGAATGGAGTTATGTTTTCTCAAGCCAAGGAACACCTGGGACCACCAGAATCTAGAAAGAGGCCAGGAAGGATTTCGGAGGGAGCATGGCCCTGCTGACACCTTGATTTCAGACTTCTAGACTCCAGAACTGTGAGACAATACATGTCTGCTGTTTTTAGCCACCCAGTTTGTGGCTCAGACTGGAAACAGAGTAGGTTGGGGTAGGGCAAAAGAAGACTTTATTTCCAGAAAAAAGGATACTTTAATTTCCATCAATTAACCTCAAAGTTAGAAAAATCTTTTTTTTTTGGTATCTGGTGACAGAGTAAATTCTTCTTGCTATGGTTTCAGTCAGTTCTTCCTTGTTGAGTCTTAGTAGAGCTATGCATTCCTGGGATTTGTAAATAGAAGTATCAATAGCCATGGCTATAAAAAAGACCTCTATAAAAATCTCTCCGTACTAAGTCTCTCCACAAAGCACGCATGTGCACACACACACACCCCTACCATTTCTAGAGCTTACCCTTTTCTGTCACTCCAGCTCAGCCTTGAATTGGCCTGATGTTGAGTTAAATCATGGCAGGCTAGTCTTTCTGCCCCTGCTACTTCCTGACAAGCATAACCAGGACAGGGATCATGGGAGACAGCCAGGCTTTCAAAATAGTTGTTCAAGGGCAAGGAAATTTATCTATGAATTCTTCACAAGCCTTCTTTGCTCTTCTTCCTCTTGTTCTACCCCTGCAAACTGGGCTCTACCTCAGACCTAGAAGGGGTCCTGTGGGTATCACTTAACTCTTTGCAGCACTTGGCGTCAAGGAGTTTGCTTGCTTTTATGAACACCAGTGTTGAGAGTGCCTTGGAGAAGCAGGGACTATATTGGGGGGCTCTGTTTTCCTGCTACCACTTGAGCATGCTCCCCCAAAGCTTAATCCAAGAGAGTAGCCTTCCTCCCTTAGAGTTTCCCTTTATATACTCTGTGAGGAGATTAGGGAATGGGCTTTATAGACTGATAAACTATAAAGAGATAGATTGCCTGAGATAGAAGTGATGCCTCCTGTCACGAAGACTTTTCTTCCATATGTAAGTGATCTTTTATCCATTAGGAGGCCAGTGGTCTTAGGCCTGGTGCTGGCAAATGATAATTCTTGCTATTTATTGGGTACTTGCTCGGGTACCAGGGCTTTATATGTATGATCTCATTTATTCCTCACAATAACCCTATGATACAGAGATTATTTCTTCATTTTTCCCCACAAAAAAATTGAGCTGCACCTCATACACTGCTGGTGGGAATGCAAACTGGTGCAGCCACTATGGAAAACAGTATGGAGATTTCTCAAAAAATTAAAAATAGAAATACCATACAACCCAGCTATCCCACTACTGGGTATTTATCCAAAGAACTTGAAATCAACAATTCAAAGAGACTTATGCACCTCTATGTTCACTGCAGCATTATTCACTATAGCCAAGACATGGAAGCAACCCAAGTGCCCATCAACTGATGAATGGATGAAGAAGACGTGGTATATATACAGTGGAATACTACTCAGCCATAAAAAAAGACAAAATTGTCCCATTTGCAACAACTTGGATGGACCAGGAGGGTATTATGTTAAGCGAAATAAGTCAGACAGAGAAAGACAAATACTGTATGATTTCACTCATATGTGGAAGAAAAACAAATACATGGTCAAAGAGATTAGATTAGTGGTTACCAGAGGGGAATGGGGTTGGGGGGGTGGGCATAAGGGGTAAAGGGGAACATATATATGGTGACTGAAAAATAATAACGTACAACTGAAATTTCACAATGTTATAAACTATTATGACGTCAATTAAAAAAAAAATTGAAGTTCTGAGAGGTCCCATACTTATCTGAGGCCACAGAGCTAGCAAGTAGCAGGTGTAGGATCTGAAACCAGAGTTGCAAGTCCGTGCACAAGAGCAAGAATTCCTTGCGCTTACTCCAGTCTAGGCCTCTCTGGGCCAGTGAGTTCTTACGAAGTTAACTTGGCTCCTACTGCCTTCCCTCTGACAGACTGTCTCTCAAGAGTGATCTCAAGCAGGGCGTCTGTCCATGGCAAACCTGTCAACTACAATTTCTGCCTTGTATCCCAGAAATCACACTTGGAGTAATAACTGGGGCATGTCTAACATTTGTAGGCCTTTCCTGTTCATAAGTATTTTCAGATATATTATCTTATCTACGCATAAGGCTGGTCCTGTTAGCAGTATTTACAAAATCTTTTAAAATTATTTAGTTGAAAAGTAATACAAAACAAAAACAACTGTCCCCAGTCCTTTGGAGAGAAGGGATGAAGGACACTTAACTTTCCTGAATGCCTACTATGTGGAGAGCCCAGCCTCAGGGAGGCAGCATGATTTACAAGACAGAGGAAGAGCTTCCTATTCAGAGATAGCTGTTTTGATTCCTGCCTCTGTCCCAGCTGGGAGACCTTAGGCAGGTTACTTGACCTCCGCAGGCCTCAGTTTCCTCATCCATAAACTGTGCCAATGATATAGATTTTTAAGAGTTATTGGGAAAAGCAAATAAGAAAATGCAAGCAAAACACCTAGCACAGTGTGCAGCACAGAACACGCATTTAGTAATTATCAATCTCCCTTTGCCTGCTTAATCCTTCTAGCATTGTAGTAATTACTGATGAGGAAATAGGTTCCGAGAGGTAAAGTATCTTGCCCAAGATCAAAAAGCTATTAGGTGGCATAAACCAGAACAGTCTGAATCTAGAGCTCATGTCTCACTTGTAATATGAGAGTGCTTTCAACGTGCAGAAGGGAAGATGTTCAAAAATTTGGCCTTTTAATCCTGTACAGTTATTGAAGATACGCTTAGTACAGGCTTGATCATAAGCTTTTCACCAGAGCCCAAAAAGTCCCATTCTCAAATCTTAGGAATTTTCTTCCCAAAAAAGGAAAACAAAACAAAACAAAACAAAAACCCCACCTACAGGTAAAATTGGAAGAAGTGATAACCAGCATAGACTTATCCATGGTGTGTGTGTGAGATGTGTGAGGGGGGCGTTCATGCATGTGCACACATGTACACAGGTGTGCTGGGAAGGGGAGGGGAAAGCAAGAGACTAGAAGCTAGTTCGAGACTCCTATTACTAGATTAAGTTTCCCGCACACCTCCAAGCTCTGTGCAGTACAAGTGCTTTGGAAATCCAGAGAGTAAGTGATCAATAAACATTCTTCTTGGAGCTATTTTTCATGCAGCAACTGGTTTATCAGTTCTCGAGGTGTCTGGATTAATATTAAGACTACATTACATTGTGGACAGGTGTACAACTTGAGATTTTAGCTTCCTTTCTCCACTCCTTCCTCCCATCTTCTCTGGGACAGTTTCCTCCTTGGGCCCTCACTGCTTTGGCCCAGCCCACCGTTTAGAGGACTCAGCCATTCCTAAGAGGCTTTCTCTTGCTCTGCTTCTGCCCTAGCAACTGTTTCATAGCTTTGGAATCACAAAGCAATTCCAGAGTCCCTCAGGCCCAGCTCTGGGGCCTCCTTTCCCTCATTTGTCCCAAATAATAGCCTCTAATTGCTATTAACATTCCTCTCTAGCAGAAACACACTGCATGTCTGTGGTCAGCCTATGATCTACTGTGACCACCAGCCTTCTGCTTCCTATTGTATTTGGAATGCTATGTTCTATTCTATTCTATACCCATATGTTTGCTTATCCTCCCGTAGCATACCTATTGGCTTTTAGCTTTTTATAGTTCTAACCCATTCTCTACTGTTTTTAGGGGAAAACTCTCTAAATGGGGTAGATCCTCCACAATCTTCCACTCTTTCCAGTCAAGTCCAACTGTACCCTACTTCTTTTCTCATATTTATAAAACTTAGGTAGCTAATTTTGATAGCTAGAATAGGCAGAACTAGGATTCCAGAGTGGAAATTGTAAGGAGATAGATTTCAACTCAACAAAAAAAAGTACTTACTTGGGCCGGCCCCGTGGCTTAGCAGTTAAGTGCGCGCGCTTCGCTACTGGTGGCCCAGGGTTCGGATCCCAGGCGCGCACTGACGCACCGCTTCTCCGGCTGTGCTGAGGCCACGTCCCACATACGGCAACTAGAGGGATGTGCAGCCAAGCCATACAACTATCTACTGGGGCTCTGGGGGAAAAAACGAGGACGATTGGCAATAGATGTTAGCTCAGAGCCCGTCTTCCTCAGCAAAAAGAGGAGGATTAGCACTTATGTTAGCTCAGGGCTGATCTTCCTCACTGAAAAAAAAAAAAAAGTTCTTACTACCAACTGGAGCTGTGAAAAAGTGGAGTGAGCTGCTTTGCAAAGAAGCGAGTTTCCAGTCAGCGGAGGCATTCAAGGAGAGGCTGAGAAACCACATGGAAAGCATGATTCACGCAACGTTGCCTCTAGGGTCTCTTTTAACACTGGTAGTGTATAATTTCATGAAAACCTTTTCTTGGACATCAGAAACCCAACTGAAATTTAAAGCTTTTTGCTTATTTTTAAACTCTTCCATTTATGAGTGTTCTAAATGCCAATCTTGTTTTCCAAGCTGCAGGACAGCTCCTGTTTTTCATCATTCTAGTTACTAACAAAAAGAGTCAATTCCACTAGTATGAACTTCCTGATTCTCACCATCTACTCAAAGTGGAAGAAACTATTGTCCCTATTTTCTGGATGTGGCTAAGTAGAAAAGTTGATCTCTTTTGGACTCCCAGAACACTGGTTAACTACCCAACCAGCTCACCCAACCACCATCGATCCATCTATCCTTTCCATTTTTACTGAGCAATTATTACGTGCTTGGTACTAAATGGGATACAAAAATGATTCAGATATTGACACTGTTCTTAAGGAGTTAGCAGTTTAAGAGGAGAAATAAGAAAAGTACATAAAGAAATATGACAGACGTCAGCAAGTTTTTTCTATAAAGGGCCAGAGAGTCAATAGTTCAGGCTTTGCGAACCGCATATGGTCTCTGTTGCATCTTCTTATTTGATCCCCACCCCCGCCCCCCACCCCAGGCAAAATTTAAAAATATAAAAGCTATTCTTAGTTCCAGGACTTGACAGAAACAGGCTGTGGGCTGGATTTGGCCCGTGGGCCCTAGCTTGCTGACCCCTGAAATGTAATAAAGGGTAAATAACCCCCAGTTGAATCAGCTAGAAGTTTCATTTGGGTTGACTCTTTAATGATGAGTTTGGGACTTTGGAAATGGGGAGGAGGCATTCTGGGTAGAAGGAGGACAATTACACATTGTCCCCCGTTTTCTATTCTTAGAGCAGAGGTTTTCAAAGAGTGGTCACTTTCACCTGGAAACTTATTAAAAATGCAATTTTTTAGGCCCACAGTAGTTCTCAAACTTTAGTATACACAAGAATCACCTGGAGGGTTTGGCAAAACAGATCACTGGAACCCATCCCCAGATTTCTGATGCTGCTGGTCCAGGGACCAAATTCTGGGAACCACTGTCTTGGAGAATATCTGTCATATCTGTACAGAGGGCGTGGATGCATTGCAGAGCCCCAGGTTCATTCCATTTAGTGCACATACTCAGAAAGGGGCTTTGAGCCACTGTGAGTTGGTGATTTTTTTTTCCTCCAGGGCAGGAGCTTTGAGTTGTGTTAGGCTCACCCACCAGAGGCAGCCAGTCACAGTGGGGGGCTGTGTGGTTGGGAGAATATTCCCTTCTGAGTCTTGGTTACTGACACACATTCTGTCTTGCTCCTGATACATTCGTGTATTTTTACCACTGCTACAAAATGGTCCCCTCTGCATTATTCTGGGGACTACCTCCTTTGCTCAGGCCAAAAAAAAAAAAAAAAAAAAAAAAATACAGTGCTTCTATTTTAGCGTTTAAATTAAATGACTTCTAAAAACTCAGATGTGGAGCTCAGAGAGGCTGAGCTGAGGAGGGGGCAGAAGAGGAAGACAAGCCAGAGAGAGTACACAGAGGAATTTCAGAGGACGCTACGGGCAACCAGACGCAGGAGGAGTCATTAATCTGGCAGACAATGAATGGCAAAAGGCAATTAGCTTGCCTGGGGTTGTAGCAAGCCAATGAAGTGTGCAGTATGGCAACTGAGGGTCTAGTGTAAGGGCAGGGTCATTGCTAGAGAACTCAAAAGGAGGACAAGATAAGGGAGGTTAGAGGTGGGAAAGCCATCTGGGGCTAGCAGGAAGGGAAAAGAAAGTGCTCGTGGTCTCCATGAATATTCATTACCCAGGGGTAGCTGCACCCTTGTCAGGGCTCTACACGCTGTTCTGCTAGGATACAATCTTGAAAATGAACCAGGTGCTTCAGTGTGTGTGCGCGCGCAACACACACACGTACACACACACACATACACACAAATGCTCTCTCCGTATTACTCTTCATCCACCTGCCAAGCCTAACCAGGCAGAAAGGTAGGCTGAGGATTGCCTGGCTGAATAACAGTAGGACCACATGCCTAAACATTGGCGGAGTTTTAACAGACACAATTCTAAACTTCAGTTTATGGGCCTTCCTTGTACATTGTAAAGCATGCTTGTTTTTTCTCTGCCGCGCGCCTCATTCACATGCGCATTCTCACGTTCTGTTCCTCACAGGCGGTCTACGGCCACGCTAATGGTTCTTATCTGCCTGTGTGCATTCTCCAGACACATTCATTTATTCACCCTCACTTGGAGTCACTCTCATATATACGCTCTACCTCTTGCTTCTAAAAATCACTTCAAATGTCAAAGTTGCTTCCATAGCCTCTGTTCCTGCTGTCTGCAGGATCTGCCAGCTTTGTCATTCTAATGAAAAAGGAAAATGTACCAATATTGGCTTGACTGAGTAAAGAGCCCAACCCAAAGCAGATTGTCCTACCGTGGGATGCAGGTCTGTGGCTGTGGTGTCCCCGCCTTCAAGACCATCCCATTTATCTCTCTTTGTTCCACTCCCTCTCTCTTCCTGCACAATGCTGCAATCACACACATAGTCTGGGTTGGGAAAAAAAAGGACAGCCTAATTTCCTGATGATTATGTTGTTACCTAGCAACAGCCAATCAGGGGCTGGGCTTTTTGCCTGCAGTATTTCATGCAAATAGTTTGGAGAAATTGCAGGGTAACCCAGGCTGCTTAGTCTGCCTTCTCAGGGGACACATTACAGAATAAAACCAACCCAAAAGGGGACTATTGAAGCCAGGCACGTGCCTCAGATAGCAGGCCATCTGATCTCTTTCCCTCACCCCCTCTGCCCTGTCCTCCCTAACAAAAGCATGTGGGTTCCACAGACAGACACCCAGGAGGCCAAAAAGTTGAAAAGAGGCTCACTGGCAGCCATCCTTTACCCCGGATCTCTGTACCGATAACTGGAGCCCAGAGCAACCTCTGATACCCTGGAAACCCTAGCTTCCGGGGAAGGCAAAGAATACTGCATTCTCAGTTGTCTGAGGAGGACAAGAAGGAGAATCGCCATAGCCCTCCTGTCCAGAAAGGAGCTAAAACCTGGCACTTCTAGCCTGATTTAAGAGCCTCATCTATGCCCTCGCTGGCCTATCTCACATGGGAAGACCAATTGTTTACAACTGCATTTTTCCTGATGCCAACTGGCAAATCTTTATTCAAATGGTTGAACAATGAGAGAAGCCAACTCACTCATAAGACCCTTAAAGAGATTTTGTTGTTGTTGTTTTCCCAACAAGTACTGAGCATCTGATGTAAAATACTGTCAGGAGCCACACATACCAGCTTTCTGTAAGGCCCAGGGGCCAGTGCAGTCAGATCTGGACTGGTTCCATAAAAGACGGACTCAGAAGACAGAGTCCAGGTCTGTCTCCTCTGGGGGAGGGGGCCAGGCTTCAGAGGGTAGGGATCAGATTTCAGTAGTTTGTTTTGTTGTTGTTGACTATCTATGCTCAGTAATCCAGCATGAAGGCAAGAAAAAACCGTGACCTCAGCTGCTGGATAGCTCCTCACTGTTCTCTTATACCGACTCTGGCCAGCAGTCTTGCAAAGGTGTGTTGTTGGTTACACGGGGACCGTGAATAGATAGATCAGCCCAAGTTACCATCAGGATGGAAAACCAATTCAAAACCCCCTATCCTATTGACTTGTGGCTTTCACATATTTGCAAGACAAGAGATAATTATACTCCAATTATTATAGGAAGGTAGCGACAGCTCTCCAACCTGACATTCACAGCCTCACCATCCAGAGTTGTATTATGGAACCAAAAAAAAGAACTGTCAATCTGCCTTTGTTCAGAAAGGCAGAGTTAAGGAATCCCACTCATCTAGGGGGTTGGATAACTCTATTGCCACCCTGGTCCTATAGTAAATTTCAGAAAATTCTTGGAGTCAGGCACTTGTATCCTCATAACCTTGGAATACATACAATAAGCCCATTTTACAGAAGAGGAAACTGATGAGTAACTTGCTCAAGTTATACAGTTACAAAGTGGCAAAGCTAGGATTATAAAGCAGGTCTTTTTACTCTAAAGTTAGTACTGTGATGTCCAGATCATCCTAGACCATGCCCAAGTCTTTATAGCAGTAAAAATAGAGGAAGCAAGGGGACACAACAGAAAGCCGCTGTTCAAAGTAAAAAAAAAAAAAAAAAATCAACTTTTTGCATTTGTTATGTTACCCAAAGGTCTTTCATCTGGAGTTAAATGTTAGGCCTTCAGTGACTCTCACTTCTGGCTGCACATTAGAACCACCAGATGGGCACGTCAGAAATACTTCTGCCTGGGTCCCACTCCAGACCAATTAACTAATTAAGAATTTCTGGGGGTGAGGGGGATGCAGTGTTTTTTAAAAGCTTCCCAGGAATAGCACAACCACTTTGGAAAACAGTCTGTCAGTTTCTTATAAAACTAAACATACACGTACCCTATAACTCAGAAATTCCATTTCTAGGCATTTATTCAAGCAAAATGAAAATATATGTCCATAAAAAGTCTTGTACAAACATGTTCCTAGCAGCTCTATTCATACTTGCTAAAAAACTGTGGTATATTCATACTATGGAATACTACTCAGCAATAAAAAGGAGCAAACTACTGATACATGCAACAACACAGATGAATTTCAAAAATGCTATGCTGGATGAAAAAACCTCACACAAGAGTATAAACTGTATGGTTCAATTTATATTAAGTTCTAGGAATAGGAAAAGTTAATCTATGGCGGAAAAAATCAGAGTAATGATTGCATCTGGAAGTGGGGGTTGGGGGCAGGGAGTGACTTGGAAGGGGGCATCAGGGAATTTCTGGGTGATGGCAATGATCTAAATGTTGGTAGAGGCTTGTGTTACACTGGTGTATGCATCTGTCAAAATGTATAGAATGGTGTACTTCAGATTTGTGCATTTCATGGTATGTAAATTTTACCTCAAAAGAAAAAAAGAAACAAATATTGAACTCTGGTTAATGATATGCCTGCTGCAGGCATATCACCCCTAAACAGGGGTGAAGTATACTGATGCCTGCAACTTACTTTGAAATGCATAAAAAAGAAATAAGTTGAACTGATGAATGGATAGAGGGATGGACAGTTGGATAGATATTTCACAAGGCAAGTATGGTAAAATGTTCATTGTAGAATCTAGATAAGACACATACAATATTCACTGTGTAATTTTTTCAACTTTTTGGTATGTTTAAAAATTGTCATAATAAAATTTGGGGGAAAAAGCTCCCCAGGTGATTCCAATAAGCAAATATTGGGATACAAGACAAATTTCAATTACCTTAGTTGAAAAGTATGCAATGAATAATGCTGGGCCCCCAACCTCCAGAGATAATTGTGATCACACCCCCCCCCACACACACACACAAGAAAAAAAATCTGTAACTCTGGGATAAATGTCCAGGTTGAAACAGGACTTCCTAGAGTTACGCTAAATCTTATGGAGATGCTATGGCCTACTTCATGCTGGACTTATGTAGGACATGTCACTTGACATAAAGTCTGATGGGACAAAATATTTGAAATCAGGACAGTCCTGGAAAATCTGGGCAATATGGTAATTATACTTATGCTCTAGAATTGAAAAACCTTAAACCAACCTCAGCAGGTGTGAGAGGAAAGTGCTCTTCACTCCTCAGTATGTGATTCTCCTCCAGGGCTTGTACCTCTAGTCTCAGACTGTCATTTTCCCTAGCTCCGTTTTCCCCCGGTGGACCACAAATCCACAGGGGCAACGCAGGGTCGGGTGCTTAGAGAGGAGGAAGCTGGTGTGGTGCCTCAGAGGATCCGAATGGACAGTTGATTTCAGCGGGGTGCGGAAAGAGTTGGGGGAGGAGTAAGAGGGGAAATAATGCAGTCAAGTGCAATATGGAGCCCCTATTCCCTGAGCTGCCCCATTTATTCTGCCTAATTGCTTCATTTCCACTGGCAGTGCATCTCAAAATGAATTTCATTACTGGTGCCTTGGATATCATATTGATTACCAGTTTCATCGATTCTTATCTTGCTAATTAGCATATAAATTAGCCATTTGGGGGAGGCATTAGGCAAAATTGAATTTTCTCCTTAATCTTCTTTCAGAAGGTAAATGAAAATGGATGTGGCCTGTTAAGGCCCATGGCCTTCCTATGACACAGTCTAAGTGCTATTCACAGCCAAGGACCCCTCTCGTTGAGAGAGAGAGAAAGCTCATGGAGGAAGTCTTCCTACCCCATGACTGATTCTGCTGCAGTCAGAACTCCTGAAAGAGTGATCAGGAAAATTTGAGGCAGAGGAGAGATTTGCAGGCTAAGACATGTTTCCTTGGAGGAGACACTCTGAGCTGACGGACAGCACTGTCCCCTTCCCACATACACACAAGAGAATGTAGTCAGAGTGCTTAGCACAGTGCCTGGCACACAGTAGAGCTCACAGAACATTAGCATTCTTCAGCAGAGAAGAATCTTAGGAGTCCAGACACCAGGGTTCTCCAGAGGGAGCTGCTCAGCTTCAAAGTAAATATTACTCCAAACTCCCAGGTGCTTAGTCCCTAGAACAGGTTACAGGCCATTAGTCAGGCCAACTTGATCCTTACTACTCAAGATGTGGCCCTCAGACCAGCAGGATCACATCACCGGGGAGCAGGTTGAAAATAAAGAATCTTGGGCCCCATCCTAGACCTCCTGAATCTGAATCTGCATTGTAAGCAGATTCCTGGGTGATTCATATGCATATTAAAACTTGAGAAGCACGGTTTTAAATTATCACGTGTTATGTACTGAATGTTTGTGTCGCCCCAAATTCACATGTTGAAACCCTACATCCCAAAGTGATGGTATCAGAAGGTGGGGCCCTTGGGAGGTAATTAGGATTAGATGAGGTCATAAGGGTGGAGCTCTCATAAATGGGATTAGTGCCCTTATAAGAGCTACAAGGGCTTGCTTCCTCTGCTCTGCCCTCTGCCATCTGAGGATACAACAGGAAGTTGGCAGTCTGCAACCCAGAAGAGGGTCCTCATCAGAACTCGATGATGCTGGCACCCTGATCTGAGACTTCCAGCCTCCAAAACTGGGAGAAATAAACTTCTGTTGTTTATGGTATTTTGCTATAGCAGCCTAAGCTAAGACATCCCCTTAATGAAAATCTTACATGGTTAGAGAAGGAAGGGACTTGGAGATTACCTAGTCAAAAACCGTGGCTCAGAAAGGTTAGGGAACTTGCCCAGAGTCAGTCCATGGCAGAGCCCAGACGAGGCTTTCAGTCTCCTGACCCTGAGACTAGTCCAGGTTCGGCTGTGCCTTCCTGAGGCTGTTACCTCGAGCAGCAGAGAGGTTCTGCGCCCTTTCCTTGCAGTGCTTTCAGTGGTGGTGGTTTTGACCCTGCCTCGAGTTACATCCACAACTGGCTCTGGAAGGAGGAAATTCAGTTCCATTTGGAATATCGTTGGGGGTTTTGAGGCCTGGTTACTCTGATGACCTCAGTGGAAGATACCGATGCAATGGAGGAAAATACTGAAGAGCATCCTTCTCACCCTTGATAACCTCTGTGAACTTCTGCCCTTTGAACTCGGAATGCTTCAGGTAAGGATACACAAGAACTGCTCACAGTGATGCCCCAGAGAGGGCCACCAGGTGGCTGAGGAACTCGGGGGCTGGCCATAGGGTGGGAGGGGGGCCTGTTTTTCACTGTATACTCTTTTGTTTCTTTTAAATTTTGTTCCCGATGCATGTAAAACATATTCAGAAATTAATTAGTCAATAATAATTTTAAAAAGAATGCCTCAGATATGTGATAAAAACAATACCCCGTCTGGCGCTGCCATTGGATCATCTAGCTCTGCTTATGATTGTACTGCTTTTTCTCTCTCTCCTCCCAAAACTGGAACTTTAAAGCATCGCGGAAAGATGGAATAAATGCTGAGGTAGGGCCTTGTGGCCACTTCGGGGACTTTGGATTCTACTCCGAGTGAGCTGGGAAGCCGTTAGTGGTTGTGCGTAAAGGCTGACATCATCTAAGTTACATTTTTAAAGTATCGCTCTGGCTGTTGCATGGAGGACAGGCTGCAGAGGGGCAAGGGCTGGCGCAGGCCTGCTAGGAGCTTCTGCAGCCTTCTGGGCGAGAGATAACGGTGGTCTGAACTAGGGTGCTGTGATAACGGGAGTGAGGAGTAGCCTGATTCTCGATGTGTTCTGAAGGCTGAGCTGAGAGGATCTGCTGATTCCATCAAGCGGAACTATAATCACTTGGCCTTCTTACTCTACCGCCTCTGCGCCAAGCTCACGCCTGCCCTTGTTCTCGCTAGGGCCCTCCTCCTGCCCTCGCACGCCTTTCTTATTTGGGCAAAGTCTCTTCAGTCTGGATTCCAGGATGTCAGTCAAGAGCCTTCCTTCACCAACACAGCCCTCTCTTCTCCAGAGCACCTATAGCTTTTCTAGTGCACACCTCCCAGTTTAACCCTCAATGTGTTTTTCACAGTACAAATACATATTGAGATACCATAGTTTATGGTGAAACTCATATGGGAGGCTGCCATCACCACTTCACTAATATTGAACTGGATGTCCTAGCCACCTCAGTAAGGCAAGAAAAAGAATTCAAATGTATAAAGGAAAAGTATAGAGAAGGAAGAAACAAAAGTTGCTATTATTTGCAGATTACATGATTGTGTATATAGAAAATCCAAGGGAATCTACACTTAAATGATTAGAATTAATAAGAGTTTTGTAAATTTCTGACTTGAAAATCAATTATATTTCTATATACTAGCAACAAAGAGTTAAAAAGAAATTAAAAAAGATAAACTGTTTATAATAGCAACAAAAAATATGAAGTACTGAGGAATAGACCTAACAAAACATGCACAAGAGACTTATGGGGAAAATTATAAAAATTCAGTGAAAGACACTTAAAAAGACCTAAACAAATGACGACATATACTATGTTCATGGCTTAGAAAACTCTATATTATTAAAAAATCATTTATTCCCAAAATCAATCTATAGATTAAGTGTAATTCCAATATAAATCTCAGTAAGTTTTTTTTTAAAAGAAACTTGACAAGTTGATTCTAAAATTTATATGAAAAATGCAAAAGACTAAGAATCGGCAAGTCACTCTTAAAGAGAAGAACAATGTGGGGAGAACTGCCTTATTAGATATTGAGCTATAGTAATTAAGAAAGTTTGATATCACCACTGAGATAAACTGCTGTTGAGAGCCAATTGTTAGTATCTCTTCCCAACTTTGCATTCTGTGACATCATGTTGGTAGCCTGAAACTGTTCATGGTGGGAGTATTTATACCACACAAATCAGCAAATGCTACAAATCAGGGCTTTTTGTGTGTATGGGAGAGGAAAGGGAAGAGCTGGTTGCTAAACATTTACCAGCACACTACTGAATGAAAACAAATAGAGATTCCCAAAACACATCCACACATTTATGAACACTTGCTATATGCCAGATGGGTATATCAGATCAACAGAGAAGGGACAGACATTTCGTTAAATAGTGCTGGGAAAATCAGGTGGTTATGTGGGAAAAAAAAATGAAACTGATTCTCCACCTCTCACCTAACCCAAAATTAATTTTAGGTATATTAAATATTTAAGTGGAAAAGGAAAAAATATAAGACTTTGGGGAGAAAATCATAATGACTTTAGAATAGGAAAGGATTTTTTAAATAAGAAAAGATTGATAAATTTGACTACATTAAAATTAAAAACTGTTGATTATAAGGCATCATAAAGAAAGCAAAACTCAAGACTTACACTGAAAAGAGTATTTTTAACACATGTAACTAAAAAGAGAATTTGCATCCAAAATATTAAAGAACACCTATGAATCAAGAAGAAAAAGATACAACAGAAAAATGGACAATAGACTTGAATTGGATTTTCTCTTCTGTGCAATAATAGTACATGGCCCATAACCATTCAAAAAAGTTTTCACTTTATTAATATTAAGAAAAATGCAAATTGAAACCACAATGAGATAAAATTTCATACCCCTTAGACTGGCAGCAATTTTAGAGTTTGACAATATCAAATATTGGGGAGGATCTGGAGCAATGGTAACTCTCATAAGAGAGGGTAGGAGTGTAAATTCGTTCAACCACTTTAGAAAACAGTTTGGTACTTCAGAATGAAGTTGACCATATCCATCTCTATGACCCAGAAATTCTATTCCTATGTAAAAACCCATCCTAGAAAAACTCTTACATAAGGTCATAAGCCTACATGTATGATGATGTTCATGGTGGTGGTGTTACAGCAAAAACTGGAAATTATCCAACTGTCTGTCAAAAGCGGAATGTGAAAACAAGTTGTGGCATATTAATTCAATAGAATACCACACAACAGTGAAAAATGAATGACAGTCTCATGCATCACCACAGACAAATCTGAAAAACATAACGTCGAGCAATAGAAGTGAGACCCAGAAGAAGTGATACAGTATGATTCCATTTATACAGAATTCAAAAACAGTAAACAAGTAAAAAGTATATTGGAAAAATAACAGAATATTGTTTAGGGAATCATTCCTATGTGGTAAAACTATAGAGGAAAGCAAGGGAATACTTATCACACGGTTGGCAGAAAGATATCTCTGGATGGAGGGAGAAGGTAGATGCAACCAGGGAAGGTTTTCTAAGGTTCTGTTAACTTGGGCGATTCGTAAATATTGTTCACTTTGTAATTATTCTTTAAATTCTACATACACATGTTATACATTCTTCTGTATAATTAAACCTTTCACAGTAAGACAAATGAAAAAATATATGAAGTGTCTACTTTATGCAAAGGCACCGTGGATGCAAATCTAAGACTGACTCAGATTCCACTACCGCTCTGCTAAAATTACTTTCACTGAGGTCAAAGACTCTACTGTCACTAAATCTAATGAACATTTCATTCCTCATTTTCCTTGACATCTCAGCAACGTTGAACACTGCTGACCATCCTTTCTCCTTGAAAAAGTATCTTACTTTGGCTTCCATGAAACCATATTCTCCTAGCCATTCCTTCGCAATCTCCTTCAATGGCTTGTCTCCCACCCCCTAACCACTAAATGTTGGAGTTTCTCAAGGGTCATCCCTGGAACCTCCTTTTTTCATACTCTATTCTCTCTCTCTAGACATTCACACCCATGGCTTCAATTACCGTCTGTACACCAAAGATTTAGGTCTCCAGCTCAGACCTCTCCTCTGAGCTCTAGGCTGACGTATCCCATTATCTAGTGAACATCTCTACTTGGATGTTTCAAAAGCCTCTAAATCTTAACCTGTTAAAAATGAAACTCATGATTTCCCTCCAAAATGGGTTTTCTAGTATTCTCTCTCAGTGAATGGCACTACCAGTAGTCCTAGATAAATATTACTCCATGAAAGCAAATAGCCTTTTTTTCCCCTCCCATAGAATAAAAGAACACATTCTCTTTTCTTTGTAGGAAGGGGTTGAAAACGAGGAAAATTATTTTGCTTATAAAAGCTCTAAGTAGAAATGAAACCTTTCAAAAAACAACATCATCTGGCAATTTGGGCTTCCTACGTAGAGGGAGCTCAATAAAGCTAGTTCCTTTCTCTCTAATTAAGAGTTTTTCTGAAACACAACAGTACTACTATATAATTAAAGTATTTTCCTCTCTTCTCTTTTCAGCTCATTGTGCACATTTTCTTGTCTCTTCTTTCCTTTTCTTTATACTGTATTTTGGTACATAATAGGTTCTAAAATAGTTTGATTTTTCTTCACTTTCTGTTTTTACTTTTTACCTTATGTCCTCCAGTCCACGTCTCCATGACTGAATTTCTGTTCTTGCCTTTTTCATTTCTTTCCTTCTACTTTCTTTCAGTTTAATTTTTTTCCCCTAACTTCTTGAGATAAATGAGTTTACAGCTATAAAGCTCCCTCTAACTCAGCTTTATTTACACCCCAGAAGTTTTTATATATAGTATTTTTCATTACCATTAATGAATACTATTAATATTTTCTAATTTCTACTGCGATTTGTTCTTTGACCCATGAGTCATACAGAAGTGTAATGCTTAATTTCTAAATATTTGGGGCAGAGTGTGTGTTTTCAGTCACTTTTATCTTATTGATTGTTAACATCATTACACCGTAGTAAGAGCATAATTATGTATGATTTTAATCCTGTGGAATTTGTTGAGACTAGCTCTATGGTCTGGTATATGGTCAACTTTCATAAGTTAATACAACTTTTTTCATTTGAAAAAAATATGTATTCTGCAGTTGTTAGGTACAGTGTTCTATAATGTTCATCAGTAAAATTTGTTAATTGTTATTCAAATCTACTGGAGTGTTTTTTTTTTTTGACTGTGGGAGAAATGTAAACATAAAACACCTTGATTGTAAAATTGCCCTTGTCCTGAGAGTTCTGAAAATTTTTGCTTTATGTATTTTGAGGTCATTTTATTGGGTGCATATAATTTAAAAATTCTTATATCTTCCTGATAAATGGAAACTTTTATTCTTTTGAAGTAGCACCTTTTATCTCTAGAAATGTTTTCTGACTTAACATAGCTTTGTCTATCATTCATATAGTTATATCAGCTTAGTTTTGGTGTATATTTTCACAGTATATCTTTTTCCAATTTTTTAATTTTCAAACATTCTGTTTACTTATATCAGAGTGTCTCAAGCTTGGCACCATTGACATTTTGGGCCAGATAATTCTTTGTTGTAGGGGGCAGTCCTGGGCATTACAGTTTAGCAGCATCCCAGGCTACCAGATATCAATAGCAGCCCCACCCCCAGGTTATGGCAACCAAAAAATGTTGACACTATCAAATGTCCTGTTGGGGGCAAAATCACCCCAAGTGGAGAACCAGTGGCTTATATTTTAGGTGTGTCTTCTGTAAATAGCAGGCAAGTGAATTATTATCCAGTGTGACAGTCTTTGTCTTTTAATGGGAACATTTAGTCTATTCACATTTAATATAACAGTGGCAAACTCTCTCAGTTTTTGTTTGCCTCAAAACGACTTTAATTTTCCTTCTGGCATATCCACCTATGGCATATCAGTTTTCCTCTGTCTGGGTCCACTGATGGGAAGAACAGAAAGAATGTATAACTTCAAAACTAGTAGAGACACACTGAAGTTACTTTACTCTCTTCTGCAGAACTGCTGCTAGCTTGTTTAATTATTTTATGAATAAAAACAGGGTACCTTCTCTGGGCAGATGCTGCTCCACTGGCACATGGCTTGGCAAGTGGAAAATATCTTTGTGGGAATTAGAAAAAGGCACCCTTTTCTCTGGGCAGACGCAGCCCAGGGCCAGGCTAGGTTCTGGTGACTGAAGTGAGGACCAGATTTTGACTCCATTCACCTCTTGGCAGGAGGTCCTTGTAAAGCAAACAATCTGCAGAAAGAATTATGGAAACCTTGGTCTTCTGGCTTCCCCTGTCGCTATTGGAAGTTGGCCATCAGCCTACTTGCTACTTCTTTGAAGGTAATCTGTTTATCTATTTATTAAAGATCTGTCTTTGGTTATCTATGGTTCACTATGATGTGTGGAATTCTTTTCATTTACCAGCTTGGAATTCATTAGGCTTTTTGAATCTGTGGATTGGTGTTTTTATATCAGTTTGATAAAATTCCCAGCCATCATCTCTTCAAATATGCCTCTGTTCCAAACTGCTTCTCCTCACCTTTTGGGATTCTCATTAAAAGCATGTTAGGTCTTCATTCTGTCCTTCATGTTTCTTATCCTATCTTGTATATGTTCTATCATTTTTATCTCCTCTGCTCCATTCTGGATAATTTCTTCAGATCTATCTTTCAGTTCTCTCCTCAGCTGTGTATAATCTGCTAATAAATAAGTTCACTGAGTTCCTAATTTGGGTTATTGTATTTTTAAGTTTTAGAGGTTCTATTTAGTTCTTTCTCAAATCTGTTACAATACTTTTTATAGATTCCTATTCCTGCAGATATTTTCAAGCTCATTAAAAAGCGTTTCTTAAAATGCAGTCAGCACAGCTGTTTTGTAGTCTGTCTAATAATTGCAATATCTGAAGTCTTTTGTGGGACTTTGTGCTGTCAGTTGTTTCTGTTGGTTATTACTCAGGGTGTCTTGTTATTTTTTGGAACTGATTATCTTTGACTGCTGGTCATTATACTTGAAAAAAAATTATTCTTTAGATTAACTTGAGTCCTAGGATAATGGCACTGTCCTCTAGAAAGGATTTTCCTTTGCTTCTGCTGGCACTGTGGGACACTATTAATATGGAATCATTCTGGTCTAAGTGACAAGTCTGCATTCCCTGGACCACCTAAGTGACACAAACTTGAACTGCTCCAGGCTGGTTTATTTCCAGTTTACTCTCACTTGACGGTGTAGCTCTTTAGGGTCTCAGCTTGAAGAAGGGAGGGGTTTATTAGATTTCTTACCTAGGTTAGGTTCTAGGTCTTGATTCCTGTCTTCCTTGCCCTATAAGGCTACCAAAACCTCAGTTTGATTCCACAGGTGTTTCTTCCAGGCTGGCAAATGCCTTCAGGGAAAAAGAGGCTTTGGGTGCTCACTTCACCTTGCTGGGTTCTTGCTTTACCCTAGATTTTGGCCCAGTACGATCTTACTATTTTGTTAGCTCTTCAATATACTTAAGACAATTAAAAAGAATATCTCTCTCAACTTTTCTAGTTGTCCTCAGTGGTCCCAATTACCTCGCCCACCATTACCAGAGATGAAAGTTCCTAGATTAAGTGAGATGGGAAGCCAACAGATGACTTTCAATCAGGGGAGGGAGATAATCAACTAGGTCTATTTTGGTCACATTCTCTCAGACTCTGTTTATAAGCAAAAGAGACAACATATTTAAAACATTAACCAAAAAGAAAATAATAGTTTGAATTACGTGAAGTTGTTATTTACATAATGTCTGCTTTATATGGATGTGTGTTCTCTCTCAACTAGACAGTAAGCTCTTGAAAATTAGAGATAACGTTCTGTTTTTAATGAGTATCCCCCTTTCTCTGGGACCTTGGACAAAAAGATAAAATGCCAGTCTTCTTGCCTTCTTTATTACCATCCTGGGGCTTGAGGGCACCTCAGGAGAACTAGGTTCTCAGGAAGTTATCTCTTCCCTTATCTCCCACCTACCTGTGGTAGGGTATTAGCTGAATACAGAGAGCAATGAAAATGACTTTATATCAAGTTTGAGGATTTAATCAGAGTGCAAGGATATACAAGTAAGTAAATACAAATATAGAGTTTGATACTGTTCGATTATGTCCAGCTTGGAAGTCAGACTTTCCTCATACATTCACTGTTGACAGATGCATGAATTGGGGGAAATTAAAAAAATATGCACCAAGAGCCACAGTATTTTATACAACTTTTGATTCATTAATTCCATGTTTATGAATTTGTCTTAAAATATGCATGGGTGTTCACAAAGATTTAGCTACCTGGATGATCATTAGAAGAGGGAGAAGTAAAAATTTAAAATCTAGTCAGAAGGAGATTAGTGACTATGCCTCTATGTAATAGAACCCTCTATTTAATGACACAAAAATGTCCACAATAAGGTGATAAAAGCAGTATATGAAAGAACATATATGGCAAGATCCTTTTTTTTGTAAAAAATATATACATACTGATAAAAACCAGAAGGATCTAAAACAAAATCTTAACAGCATTGGAGTGGTGGGTTAAGGGATAACAGGGTTTTTTTCTTGGCTTTGCTTATTTTTTTTCCCCACTGAATCTTCTATAATGAAAATATATCTTATAATAAGAAAAAATTTGATTATTATAAAATAAAGTTACTTTCTGTATGGAGACATCTAATTGGCCACCTCAGACCAGTCATTTCTAGGTCCAATCCATCTATCACTAATTAGCAGAAAAGTCTATATTCTCCTATATTCTCTCCATGCTTGGCCCATATACAGCTTTTCTCAGCTTTTTGGCCACCCAGAATAGAGTAACATTTGTCCACCAGCAGTGGGTAGGTGGCTCATAATATGTATTTCTTGAACTGAACTGATTGCTAAAAGCCAGAAATTTACCTACATAACAGTAATAGAATTTCGTGTACTTAAAATGTGATTGTTTTCAACGAAATAATCTCTATTTTAAACTCTCCTTATGGCATTATGTTATCTCTCACATCCAAACCAAATATAAATATTTTGAGAGAATACCCAAAGGGAAAGCTATTATTATTATGACTTCATGTGTTTTCCCTGGAAGCCTGTCAGTTGTATATTTAGCAGGTCTGTGCAGTGCTGGTCAATAAGGCTTAATTGCCTCTGCTGCATGGAGAGAATCATACCTTCCCCCACTTCTTTATAGAAAAAATAAATGCCTGGAATGAGCTGGAATTTCCAGGAAAAACATACCAGCTCAATTCAAGCCCCTGTGGGATTACTGCACTGATGTCATTTTTAATATGCCTTACTCTTCCCCTTTGGTTGGCACGAATCGTCATCTGCTTCCTCACTGGCTCTGCAGCTTTTCCTTAGAGAGCAGACTGTCTTTGTGAAGGACTCGCTCAGGGAGCATGTGCAGGATGAGCCCAGAGCCTCACTCCATGGGAACATAAGAGAAGAGCCTAAAGAACGGGCTGAGAGCAGCAGCTGAATGGAACAGGTCATGCTGCTTCTCGAAGCTGAAAAGGCCAATCCTGTAAAATTGTCGATGAGAGCACCTAATCAGGTTTGACCCCACGGGCTGTGTGTGTGCAGAGAGGGCTGGGAAATGCAGCTTTGCACATGAGAAGGGCAGTGAGATTCCAGGGTCGCTCTCCAGACACACTCATTCACTCATCTGCTTGGTTCAATTTTATTGGTACAAAACGTCTGTTGATGCAGTGGGCAGACTAAGCCTTTACAGATCATGGGCTATGCAAACAGAACTTTAATGCAAGATGAATCAGCCGATGTCCCCCTCAGTGCCGTTTCCACTTGTAGGACTGCAACTGGCAATAGGTGCATGACTCACTCTTACTATATTTAAATGCTTTCTTTACAAAAATAGCAGTCACTATAATAAAACAGGCCCGGTAATACTAGTAACAAACAATAAAAATATCTTCCTATAGAGAGAATGAACATCATATTATAGTCACAGTTGAATAGCAAGCATGAAAAATCAAGGCATCGCCTATGGGAGTCTCTTTTTCTTTATCAGCAGATGAACAACCAAGCCTTTCTTCACCTGGAAACTTCTGCTTATTATGATTACTACTCCAAAATAATTTCTTTTTTTTTTTTTTAATTTTTTGTTTATTGCAGTAACATTGGTTTATAACATTGTAAAAATTTCAGGTGTACATCATTGTACTTCTATTTCTGCATGGACTACATCATGTTCACCACCAAAATACTAATTACAACCCATCACCACACACATGTACCGAATTATCCCTTTCACCCTCCTCCCTCCCCCCTTCCCCTCTGGTAACCACCAATCCAATCTCTGTCCCTATGTTTGTTTATTGTTGTTATTACCTACTACTTAATGAAGGAAATCATACGGTATTTGACCTTCTCCCTCTGACTTATTTCACTTTGCATTATACCCTCAATGTCCATCCATGTTGTCACAAATGGCTGGATTTCGTCGTTTCTTATGGCTGAGTAGTATTCCATTGTGTATATATACCACAGCTTCTTTATCCATTCGTCCCTTGATGGGCACTTAGGTTGCTTCCAAGTCTTGGCTATCGTGAATAAGGCTGCAATGAACACAGGGGTGCATGTACCTTTGCAAATTGGTGTTTTCAAGTTCTTTGGATAAACACCCAACAGTGGAATAGCTGGATCATATGGTAGTTCTATCGTTGATTTTTTGAGGAATCTCCATACTGTTTTCCATAGCGGCTGCACCAGTTTGCACTCCCACCAGCAGTGTATGAGAGTTCCCTTCTCTCCACATCCTCTCCAACACATGTTGTTTCCTGTCTTGTTAATTATAGCCATTCTGACGGGCGTGAGGTGATATCTCATTGTAGTTTTGATTTGCATTTCCCTGATAGTGATTTTGAACATCTTTTCATGCGTCTGTTGGCCATCTGTATATCTTCTTTGGAGAGATGTCTGTTCAGGTCTTTTGCCCATTTTTTAATTGGGTTGGTAGTTTTTTTGTTGTTGAGATGCATGAGTTCTTTATATATTTTGGAGATTAAGCCCTTATCAGAAGTATGGTTTGCAAATATCTTCTCCCAATTGTTAGGTTGTCTTTTCGTTTTGTTGATGGTTTCCTTTGCTGTGCAGAAGCTTTTTAGTTTGATGTAGTCCCATTTGTTTATTTTTTCTATTGTTTCTCTTGCCCGGTCAGATGCGGTGTTTGAAAAGATGTTGCTAAGACCGATGTCGAAGAGCGTACTGCCTATGTTTTCTTCTAGAAGTTTCACAGTTTCAGGTCTTACATTCAAGTCTTTAATCCATTTGGAGTTAATTTTTGTGTATGGTGTAAGGTAAGGATCTACTTTCATTTTTTTGCATATGGCTATCCAGTTTTCCCAACACCATTTGTTGAAGAGACTTTCTTTTCCCCATTGTATGTTCTTGGCTCCTTTGTCAAAGATTAGCTGTCCATAGATGTGTGGGTTTATTTCTGGGCTTTCGATTCTATTCCATTGATCTGTGTGTCTGTTTTTGTGCCAGTACCATGCTGTTTTGGTTACTATAGCTTTGTAGTATATTTTGAAATCAGGGAGTGTGATACCTCCAGCTTTGTTCTTTTTCTCAGGATTCCTTTAGCTATTCGGGTCTTTTGTTGTTCCATATAAATTTTAGGATTCTTTGTTCTATTTCTGTGAAAAATGTTGTTGGAACTTTGATAGGGATTGCATTGAATCTATAGATGGCTTTAGGAAGTATGGACATCTTAACTATGTTAATTCTTCCAATCCAAGAGCACGGAATATCTTTCCATTTCTTTGTGTCTTCTTCAATTTCTTTCAGAAATGTTTTATAGTTTTCGTGTACAGATCTTTCACCTCTTTGGTTAAGTTTATTCCTAGGTATTTTATTCTTTTTGTTGCAATTGTAAATGGGATGGTATTCTTAATTTCTCTTTCTGCTACTTCGTTGTTAGTGTACAGAAATGCAACTGATTTTTGTATGTTGATTTTGTATCCTGCAACTTTACCATATTCGTTTATTACTTCTAAAAGTTTTCTGGTGGATTCTTTAGGGTTTTCTATATATAAAATCATGTCATCTGCAAATAGTGACAGTTTCACTTCTTCCTTTCCAATTTGGATCCCTTTTATTTCTTTCTCTTGCCTGATTGCTCTGGCTAGGACTTCCAATACTATGTTAAATAGGAGTGGTGACAGTGGGCATCCTTGTCTGGTTCCTGTTCTTAGAGGGATAGCTTTCAGTTTTTCACCATTGAGGATGATATTAGCTGTGGGTTTCTCATATATGGTCTTTATTATGTTGAGGTACTTTCCTTCTATACCCATTTTATTCAGAGTTTTTATCATAAATGGATGCTGGATCTTGTCAAATGCTTTCTCTGCATCTATTGAGATGATCATGTGATTTTTGTTCTTCATTTTATTAATGTGGTGTATTACGTTGATTGATTTGCGAATGTTAAACCATCCCTGCATCCCTGGAATAAATCCCACTTGATCATGGTGTATAATCTTTTTAACATATTGTTGTATGCGATTTGCTAGTATTTTGTTGAGGATTTTCGCATCGATGTTCATCAGTGATATTGGCCTGTAATTTTCTTTTTTTGTGTTGTCCTTGTCTGGTTTTGGTATCAGGGTAATGTCGGCTTCATAGAATGAGTTAGGGAGCTTCCCCCCTCCTCAATTTTTTGGAAGAGTTTGAGAAGGATAGGTATTAAGTCTTCTTTGAATGTTTGGTAGAATTCACCAGGGAAGCCATCTGGTCCTGGACTTTTATTTTTGGGGAGGTTTTTGATTACTGTTTCAATCTCCTTACTGGTGATTGGTCTATTCAAATTCTCTACTTCTTCTTGATCCAGTTTTGGAAGGTTGTATGATTCTAAGAATTTATCCATTTCTTCCAGATTGTCGAATTGGTTGGCATATAGCTTTTCATAGTATTCTCTTATAATCTTTTGTATTTCTGAGGTGTCTGTTGTAACCTCTCCTCTTTCATTTCTGATTTTACTTATTTGTGCCTTCTCTCTTTTTTTCTTGGTGAGTCTAGCTAAAGGTTTGTCAATTTTGTTGATCTTTTCAAAGAACCAGCTCTTGGTTTTATTAATTTTTCTATTGTTTTTTGGTCTCTATTTCATTAATTTCTGCTCTGATTTTTATTATTTCCCTTCTTCTACTGATTTTGGGCTTTGTTTGTTCTTCTTTTTCCAGTTCCTTTAGGTGCATTGTTAGATTGTTTATTTGAGATTTTTCTTGTTTGTTGAGATATGCCTGTATCGCTATAAACTTCCCTCTTAGAACCGCTTTTGCTGTATCCCATAAGTTCTGGCATGTCGTATTTTCATTTTCATTTGTCTCCAGGTATTTTTTGATTTCTTCTTTGATTTCTTCATTAACCCAGTCATTGTTCAGTAGCATTTTGTTTAATCTCCATGTATTTGTGGCTTTTCTGATTTTCTTCCTATAGTTGATTTCTAGTTGCATACCGTTGTGGTCAGAAAAGATGGTTGGTATTATTTCAATCTTCTTAAATTTATGGAGACTTGTTTTGTGGCCTAATATGTGGTCAATCCTGGAGAATGTTCCATGTGCATTTGAAAAGAACGTGTATTCTTTGGTTTTTGGATGGAATGCTCTGTATATATCTACTAGGTCCATCTGTTCTAGTGTGTCGTTTAAGGCCAATGTTTCCTTATTGATCTTCTGTTTGGATGATCTATCCGTTGGTGTAAGTGGAGTGTTAAAGTCCCCTACTATTATTGTGTTACTGTCTATTTCTGTTTTTATGTCTGTTAATAATTGCTTTATATATTTAGGTGCACCTACATTGGGTGCGTAGATATTTACAAGTGTTATATCCTCTTGTTGGATTGTTCCCTTGATCATTATGTAATGCCCTTCTTTGTCTCTTTTTACAGTTTTTGTTTTAAAGTCTATTTTGTCTGATATGAGTACTACTACCCCAGCTTTCTTTTCATTGCCATTTGCGTGGAGTATCTTTTTCCATCCCTTCACTTTCAGTTTGTGAGTGTCTTTAGGTCTGAAGTGTGTCTCTTGTATGCAGCATATATATGGGTCTTGTTTTTTTATCCATTCAGCCACCCTATGCCTTTTAATTGGAGCATTTAGTCCATTGACGTTTAAAGTAGCTGTTGATAAGTATGTACTTACTGCCATTTTTTAACTTTTTTTTTTTTCCTCAGTGTTTTAGTAGTCCTTCTCTGTTCCTTACTTCTTCTATACAGAATTGATGGTCACTTTAGTTTGACCTCTGTCTGAAAGCTGTGCTCTTTAACTCCCCTCCTCCCTCCTTTTATGTTTTTGATATCATATCTAACCTCTTTTTTGTGCATTTGTATCCATTACGTTCTAATCGTGGTAATAGAGAATTTTTCCTATTTGTGGTCTTCTTTTCCCCTTAAATCAGTCCCTTTAACATTTCTTGTAACACTGGTTTCTTGGTGACAAACTCCTTTAATTTTTGCTTATCTGGGAAAATTTTGATCTCTCCTTCCATTTTGAACGATAACCTTGCTGGGTAGAGTATTCTTGGCTGTAAGTTTTTTCCTTTTAGCACTTTAAATATATCGTGCCATTCTCTTCTAGCCTGTAAGGTTTCTGCTGAGAAGTCAGCTCATAGCCTTATGGGGTTTCCTTTGTATGTAACTTGACATTCTCTTGCGGCTTTTAGGATTTTCTCTTTATCTTTAATTCTGGACATTTTGGTTATGATGTGTCTTGGTGTGGGCCTCTTTGGGTTTATCTTGTTTGGGGCTCTCTGTGCATCCTGTACCTGGATGTCTGTTTCCTTCCTTAGGTTAGGGAAGTTTTCATCTATTATTTCTTGAAATAGATTCTCTGACCCCTTGTCTTGCTCTTCTCCTTCCGGGACACCTATAACACGGATGTTAGTGTGCTTGATGTTGTCCCAGAGGTCCCTTAGACTGTCCTCACTCTTTTGAATTCTTTTCTCTTTTACCTGTTCACCTTGGGTAATTTCTTCTAGTCTTTCTTCCAGCTCACAGATCCGTTCTTCTGTATCCTCTACTCTGCTTTTGAGTCCCTCTAAGGAATTTTTCATTTCCAGTATTGTATTCTTCATTTCTGATTGGTTCTTTTTTATATCTTCCATTTCTTTGTTGACATTCTCACTGAGTTCATCTATTCTTCTCCCCAGATCAGTGAGCATCCTTAACACTCTTAGTTTGAACTCTCTGTCGGGTAGGTTGCTCATTTCTGTTTCACTTAGTTCCTTTTCTGGGGTTTTGTCCTGTTCCCTTAGTTGGAATGTATTCCTTTCCCTCCTCATTTTGCCTCTTTCCCTGTGCTTGTGTCTACATATTAGGTAGGTCAGCTACGTCTCCTGCTCTTGGATAGGTGACCTTATGTAAGTGATGCCTTAGGAGGCTTCCAGTGTGCTTCCCTCAGTTCTCAATGTTCCAGGGGTGGCCCCTATGTGGGCTACGTGTGTCCTTCTATTGTGGCCTGTTAGCTCTCCCTATAGGCGCCCAGGGAGGCTGAGTTATGCTCCTGGCCAGCTGTTGTAATGCTCAGCTGCTTGTAGTTGTTGTGGGCCCTTCAGTCTCTTTATCAGGTGTGGGGAGCCCCAGCACAGTTGGCTGTAAGTTCTAATACCACATTTGTGTTGCAGTATTTCTTTTAAGTGAGTAGGCCCCCAGTGTGGCAGGTTGTTAGGCTCAGGGCCTTACAATTGCTGTAAACCTCTAGCCTATTAGGTCTCTTGTCAGCTCTCTGAGGATTGCAGCTGGGTGGGGCTGCCCTCAGGCACAGGAGCACCCAATTGTTTCAGGCTTTGGAAGGTGGGGCAAACCTCCTATGTGGGTCTTTGAGAAGCACAAGTCTTCTGCAGCTGACAAGCCCTGTTGCCCACAGGTCCACACACACAGTCAACACAGTCCTGCCCCGTGTGAGCGCCCTGACCTCCCCAAGCGGACCCAGTCTCTCCACGGCGGGAGCCCCACACACTCCGCCAACACCCCACACTCTCCACCCACTCCTTGTGCAGGGCACCGCCCCACACTCTCCACCCGCTCCTTGTGCACACCCTGCCCCGCTCAAGTCAGCTCATTTGCCAGGCTGCAGAGAATCCAGTCACCAATCTATGCAGGCCCACACGTTGCCTGAGGGCTTGTTGTTGGGTGGGGCCAGTCTCTAGGGTGGGCTGCCTGCCCTGGCTGAGCTGGATTAAATTGGTGCTCTAGCGGGTGGAGCAGACCCTGGGCTAGCAGGTCTCAGGGAGAACTCCAATGGCGTCTGTGTCAGCACGCCCACACCAGGCCACAACAATGGCCGCCGCCAATGTCCCAGTCCCTGGAGAGGTCTCACCTCTCACCGAGATGCACTCAGGGCCTATTAGGTGAGTCTCTTGTCACCGAAGTACTGTGCACCTTTCTTTCTGGTGATTTTAGGATGCTTTCTGGAACGGGTGAGTTTGTGCACGGGCCCTTTAAGAGCCAGTTTTAGTTTCTTTGTGAACCGGGTTTTCTGGGGGTGCTACCCAATGCTTTAGTAGCAGGCACAGTCAGGTATTATGCCGCTGGACTCGATTGTGCTGGGTCCACAAAATGCCCACAGCGGGGGCGCTCCCCGGCTCAGGGCCCCGCGCCTCCAGGGAGGCTGCGTACCTGTGAGCTGCTCCTGGGCGGCCATGAAGCTGGCGGCTTGTGAAGACTGTGTTTTTCCTCTCCAGAAGGGAGTCTCTGCCTCTTCTACCCCAGTTAGGATTGTCTGTTGTTGCAGGAGTTCCTCTTATCCAGTTTTCAGTTCTGTCTCAGGGGTAATTTTTCCACGAGTAGTTGTAAATTGGCTGTGTCCACGGGAGGAGGTGAGTTCAGAGTCTGCCTACGCCGCCATCTTGACTCCACTCCACCCCCCAAAATAATTTCTAAATATGCAGTGAACTACTTCTCAACAATTATGTATTACCTAGCTAGCTTCATTACCTAGTATATTCATTTCTTTAAAAAGGAAGATCTCTTGCAGCATTATTCACAACAGCCAAGAAGTGGAAGCAACCCAAGTGTCCATCAACTGATGAATGGATAAAGAAGATGTGGTATATATACACAACGGAATACGACTCAGCCATAAAAAAAGGACAAAATCGTCCCATTTGCAACAACATGGATAGACCTTGAGGGTATGATGTTAAACGAAATAAGCCAGACAGAAAGACAAACACTACATGATTTCACTCATATGTGGAAGATAAACACATGGATAAAGAGGACAGATTAGTGGTTTCCAGAGGGGAAGGGGGTAGGGTGGAGGGCAAAAGGGGTAAAGGGGCACATATAGATGGTGACGGATAAAAACTAGACTACTGGTGGTGAGCACGATGCAGTCTATACAGAAACTGATATATAATAATGTACACCTGAAATTACACAATGCTATACACCATTATGACCTCAATAATTTAAAAAATAAATAACATTTAAAAAATAAATAAAAAGGAAGATCTCAAAAGACTTAAGATGAGGGGGCCGGCCTGGTGGCGGAAGCGGTTAAGTGCGTGCGCTCCGCTGCGGTGGCCCGGGGTTCGCTGGTTTGGATCCCAGGCGCGCACCGACGCACTGCTTGGCAAGCCATGCTGTGGCGGCGTCCCATATAAAGTGGAGGAAGACGGGCACGGATGTTAGCCCAGGGCCAGTCTTCCTCAGTATAAAAAGAGGAGGATTGGCAGATGTTAGCACAGGGCTGGTCTCCTCACAAAAGAAAAAAAAAAAAGAAAGACTTAAGATGATTTTTCTGCAGATTATGGGAGAAGTAAATGGTCAGGAAGCCAGTGTAAATACTGTATCATCCTTGCGCTGGTTCAGATTTCACTGAAATATATTTAAATCATGAATCAGGAAGACTCAATATAATCACTGTTCTCCCCAAAAAGGTGTATTATTGTTGATTATTATGTCTTAGCATATAGCTTTATAATTGAGAGACAACTAGGGAATAAGCCTAGAGATTTTAAACTGCCTTAGGATATTGCCAGTTTCCACCAATACACAGAAATATATACTAGAATATTGCTGTTTCTTTGTTATATTAACAAAAAATTTAACATTTGAAAATGAATCAATGTAAATCACCACATTAATAGAATAAAGAAGATGATCATGTGATCATCCCTATAGATGAAGAAAAAGCATTTGACGAAATTCAATGCACAATCATAACAACTCTCAGCAAACTAGGAATAGAAAAATACTTCCTCGGGCCGGCCCCGTGGCTTGGTGGTTAAGTGAGCGCGCTCCACTGCTGGCGACCCGGGTTCGGATCCCGGGCTCGCACCGACGCGCTGCTTCTCTGGCCATGCTGAGGCCGCGTCCCACATACAGCAACTAGAAGGATGTGCAACTATGACATACAACTATCTACTGGGGCTTTGGGGGGAAAAAATAAATAAATAAAATCTTTAAAAAAAAAAAAAAGACATGTACTCTTCAAAAAAAAAAAAAAAAAAAAAAGAAAAATACTTCCTCAATTTGATAACAAACATGTAACAAAAACCTACAGCTAAAATCATACTTATTTAATGAAAGACCAAATGCTTTCCCCCTAGCATTGGAAATGACAATTCAATACTACACTGGAGGTTCTAGATAAGGCAGAAAAAAAGGCAGAAAGATTGGAAAGGAAGAAGTAAAACTCTATTTGCAGATAACATGATTGTGTTTGTAGAAAATCCTAAGGAATCTACGAAGAAACTATTAGAACTAAAGTGAATTTATCAAAGTCACAGGATACAGTAACAGAAAGAGGTAAAGTAACTTGAACAAGGTGACTCAAATAAGTAACTAGAGGAGCAGAATTCAAACCCAGGCAGTCTGGCCTGGGAGCCTTCCTCTTAGCTATTACTTACACGGCCACTTGATAATCAAGGTGTTACTATATACACGCCAACCCTGGAGGTCTAGTGGTTAAGATTTGGCGCTCTCACTGCCATCGCCTGGGTTCATTTCCTGGTCAGGGAACCACACCACCCGCCCCTTGGATTGGTCATGAAAAACCTATGAATAGCAGTGGAGCATTGTCTGATATAGTGCCAGAAGATGAGAAGATAGCGCAAAGAGATGGGCAGAGTTCTGCTCTGCTGTACACAGGGATTGGAATTGACTCTATAGCACTGACAACAAATACTATATACATACACACAAACACTAACATCATTTCTCTTCTCCTATTCAATTACCACTAGCTTCACCCTAAATTTTGGTAAAGAGGAAGACAAAAACAAGATGTGAATCCTGAATCCTCATTTTATATATAAAAAGCATGACTATTGATTGCCTTATAAAAATAAAAGTTGTACATTTTACAGGCTAGAACATTTCATACTGGAAAAAACTTCACTAACACAGCCCAGATATATGTACCCTACCTAGCCCCTATCCAGATAACAGGCAAATGCTCAAGTTCAGTGTAACTTATCTCTTCTCTAACAGTAGAAAACAAAACTTGAAAGAGTACTGATGATGCATCAGGACCATCATCCTTGTATATGAAGGATAGTACATTCATTGACAAATTCAGCAATAGAATTTTAAAAACTGGTGTAGACTTTGAAAGTACAGCACTAATATCTAATTAGCCACAAGCCGAAGTGAAGGCTGGTAGCATTTATGTCTTTATAGAAGAAACTTGGGGCTTTCATCAGGAACTTTACATATGGATTTTTAAGTAGTTATAATCAAGGTTGTACCAGAAATAACATGAATAACAGGATAACCAGCATTGCTACATTAACCAGTATTTATGGAGCCTACTATTGGATACTGAAATCTGGAAATACGGCTAGTCCACCAACACTGGACAGGGCATAGAAAAGAACTACAGTAGGAGCGTGAGGTAGCTTTACCATGATGAGCTAAATCAAGGAAACTGCTAGAAAAGTAGATAACATTATACGACTCTGATGTAGGACCTTATACAGCATGGCACAGCTGGAAAACACCACAGAAGAATCATTCCATGGTAGCAATCTCAAATGTGAGGGCTCTTTATGAAGATCCTAAGTTTAAAAGAGTTGCAAACACTGATAGACTTTGCTCATAGTGACTACAACCTCAAACTGAAAGGTCTTTGAGTGACAGGTGCTATGGTATTGGGGATATAACAGTCTTTTTCAGTTAAACAGGCCTAAATAGATAATAATGTACTGTCCTCACTGCCTTACTGTTGTTTTGATCCACTGTATGTATATTATGAACTTTGAATTCTTTTTCTAGTGAAAGACACTCTGATTATCTACCTAACTCTATCTTAACAATGCCTCTTGTGGCCCAGAGTACATGACTGCAAGATGAATGGCCCAAGGTTGTGTTTATGGTCTACAGACAACTGAATTATGGCGCTGCTGAGGATAATGTGGTATGGCATTGTGTAAGGTCACATGGTGCAGTGGAAAAACTTGAACAAGTCATTTGGGATCTCTGGATCTCAGCTTTTTCATCAAATACCTAACACGTAATACACTAAACACTAAAACCCAAATTTATAGGGTTATTATGAAGATTAAATGAGATGCCTGGCACACATAAGATGCTAAAAAATATGTGAGCATGCACACTTGCACATGTATTCTCTCTCTCTTACACACACACACACTCACACGAAAGGTTAAGGTTGATTTATTGTCCCCTATAACCTCGCCCAAGGAGAGATTGTTGTAATTGGCCTCACTTATTTTCAGTGTGGCCAGCAAGGACATGCAGAAAAATATTAATTCTGGGGTCAGACAGTTGGTAGTTGGTGGAGGGTTCCACAGTTCAAACACTGTTAGCAGTTTCTTTGTCTGACCTTCTCACTATACTTTTGATCTTTATCTCAGTGGTTTTGAGTGTTTCACTACTTGTTTGAATATTGGGGTGAGGCATCAGACTAAACACTTGAACACTGAAGACACTGACAAAGAAGAAATTTAAATGGTAGGGCAGTTAAAGGGCTTATACCCAAGACTCAGCAACTGGTTACAGCTCTGTCCAACCATGGAACCTCAGTAAATGACAATCTGGGCAGCCTTAGCCCTATTTTGCAATTCCTTTTTGGCCCCCTGCCATTCTAATGACAATGAATTAGTCTCTAAATCTTCTAAATCCTATTTTGATTTATCTAGATGTATGACTTTGTTATTTTAAATACAGATCTACTTTAAACTATTCAAAAGCCATGTCTGAAGTGACAGATTTTCTCTAAAGAAAGGAACCTACTACCAACATGTAAGGTCCTTAGAAAAGATGTTAGAGACTTCTAACATCTAACATTCTAAAAACTTGAGAAATAGGGACCAGATTTACCCTCCTGCCTTAAACAACTAAAAAACTGGACAAAATACATAAAGCAATGTCCTTCAGACACTGGTCAACAGACAATGCAGGCCTGTGATCTCTGAGAAAAGAGAAACAAACAAAGTAAGCCCTATGCTGGTACCAGCTTACTGCCTGGAGGCAGTTTCCAGGATGCAGTGCAGGGACAAGGAACTCAGACAGAGCTCAGTGGTCTCACTGAGTTGAGGAGACTGAGATTAGAGATCCAGGAGGGCAAAGTGGCTGGAATTTGTGGGACAGAGAACCAGAGAGGGGTGCTGCACACACAGAGAGAGAGAGAGAGAGAGAGAGAGAGAGAGAGCACACGAAGCACACGATCAGCAGTTCTATCTCTAGACAGGCCTCCCTGGAGTCCTTAGCTGAGTACAGATTTGCACATGCATGAGAGGAAACTACTCAAGGCTACCGGAAAGGAGTAAGCAGAACAATTCCCAGGGTTCACACAGGGCTGGGAATAGTTTGTGTTCACATTGGTCAGAGTAGAAAGACCTTGTAATACACAAGGAATTAGACAGAATCCTCAGAAGGGTACTGCCATAGTAGTGGGGGCTAAATCAGTCCTAGAATAAAGGCTGCTCTGGACCCACCACAACAAAGCTTACAAGTAATTTCTCGAAGGATCAAACTGATTCCAGTTAACTACATTCCAAAGCAAAACCTGGCAACCAAGAATATAAAATTAATGTCCAGTACCCCCCAAAAATGACCAGGCTCACAAAGAAACTTGTTTACCAATATAAATAAAAACATACCTAGAAATGACGAGGATGAAAGAACTAGCAGACTAGGATATTAAAATACCTTTAACAAATACACTCCACATGTTCAAGAAGTAAAGAAAACAGAAACATGAGGACAAGAAAAAGGAGACGTAAAAAAAAAACCTTAAATATCTAGAGACTAAAATATAACATCTGAAACGAATACACTGAATTAGATTAACAATAGATTAGAAACTTTAGAAGAAAAGATCAGTGTTCTTGAAGACACAGCACTAGAAACTATCCATATAGGGGCCAGCCATGTGGCGTGGCAGTTAAGTGCACGTGCTCTGCTGCTAGTGGCCCGGGTTTGGATCCTGGGCGTGCACCAAGGCACCATTTGTCAAGCCACGCCGTGGCGGCATCCCATATAAAGTGGAGGAAGATGGGCACAGATGTTAGCACAGGTCCAGTCTTTCTCAGCAAAAAGAGGAGGATTGGTACGGATGTTAGCTCAGGGCTGATCTTCCTCACAAAAAAAAAAAAAGAAAAAAAAGAAAGAAACTATCCATATAAAGCAGAGAGAGATAGAAGATAGAATAAAAATGAACAGAGCATCAGTGACCTGTGGGACAATATTAACATTCATGAATTTGGAGTTCTAGAAGGAAAAAAGATCTAGGGAGGAAGGAGACAGAAAAAAACATTTGAAGAAATAATGGCTAAGGGGCTGGCCCCGTGGCATAGTGGTTAAGTTCACGCGCTCCGCTTTGGCAGGCCGGGGTTTGCAGGTTCGGATCCTGGGCATGCACCAATGCACTACTTGTCAAGCCATGCTGCGGCAGGCAACCCACATATAAAGTAGAGCAAGATGGGCACAGATGTTAGCCCAGGGCCAATCTTCCTCAGCAAAAAAAGGAGGATTGGCTGCAGATGTTAGCTCAGGGCTTGTCTTCCTCACCAAAAAAAAAAGAAAAGAAAAGAAAAGAAATAATGGGTAAAAATTTTCCAAATCTGATGAAAACTATAAACCCACAGGTCCAAGGAGCCCAAATACAAGCAGAATAAATATAAAGAAAACGATTCCAAGAAACATCATACTCAAATTGCTGAAGGGATAAAAAGAAAATCTTAAAAGTAGCCAAAGAAAAAAGACACATTGCAGAGGACCAAAGATAGGAATTATGGCAGATTTCTTATCATAAACTATTCAAGCCAGTGGGCAATGGATAGACATCTTTAAAGTACTAGAAGAAAAAACCTATCAACCTAGAATTCTTTACTCTGTAAAAATATCTCTCAAAATGAAGGTAAAATAGAAATTTTCAAACAGAAAAACACTGAAAGAATTCTAGCATACCTGCACTACCAAAAATGTTAAAGGAAGTTCTTTAGGCTAAAGGAAATTGATAAAAGATGGAAACACAAAGGAATAAAAAGAATGTCCAAAACAGTAAATAAGTGGGTAAATATAAAAGTCACGTTTTCTCATTTTAAAATATCTTTAAAAAGATAATTGACTATTTAAAACAAAAACAATAACAATATATTAAATAAAATATATGATAATAGCACAAAGAACAGGAGTGGAGAAATGGAAATGTACAGTTTAAAGTTCTTACACTATACACAAAGTGATATAATATTATTTGAAGATAAACAAGGATAAGTTCAAGATGTATAATATAAACATGAAAGCACCTACTAAAAAAAGATAAAGCAAAGACATATAGGCAATAAGCCAGTAATGAAGATAAAATGAAGTCATAGATAAGAAACTCGAATAATCCAAAATTGAGCAGAAAACGAACAAAGAACAGATGGGATAAATAGAAAACAAATAGCAAGATGACCAGTGATTAAACCCAACCATATCAATAATTACAACAGATATAAGCTGTTTAAACATCTCAACTAAAAGGCAAAAATTTTCACACTGGATTAAATAGCAAGACCCAACTATATGCTTTCTATAAGAAACCCACTTTAAAAATAAAGATGTATATAGTTTAAAAGTAAAAGGACGGAAAAGACATACCATGTAAACAGTAACTATAAGAAAGCTGTAGTGACCATATCAATATTGGGTAAAGTATACTTCAGAACAAAGAATATCACTAGGGAAAAAGAAGACCATTTTACCGTGATAAATAAGGTGATGTCAACTCATCAAGAAGACACACAATCTTAATTGTGTACGCACCCAACATCTGAGTTTCAAAACATATTAAGCAAAAACTGATAGAATTAAAAAGAGGAAAAGACAAATTTACAATTATACTTAGAGATTTCAATTCTCCTCTCTCAGTAATTGATAAAACAAGTAGACAGAAAAATTGATAAAGATAGAAAAGACTTGAACAACACCATCAATCTAATTTAGATATACAGAACACTCCACCCAATAACAACAGAATACACATTCTGGACCATAAAATAAGTCTCAATAAACTTAAAACAATTGAAATCATAAAAAGCACATTCTCTGAGCATAACAGTAACATATAAAATCAATAACAGAAAGCTATTGGGAAAAACTTAATATTTGGAAATAAAACAACACACTTCAAAATAACTCATGGGTCAAAGAAGAAATCACAAGGGAAACTGGAAAATATTTTGAATCGAACAAAAACAAAAACATTACATATCAAAATTTAAGGGATACAGCTAAAGCAGTACTTAGAGGAAAATTTATAGCATTAAAACACCCATATTAGAAAAGAAGAAAGATCTCAAATTATTAATTTCAGCTTCTACCCTAAGAAGCTAGGAAAAGAAGAGCAAATTAAATGCAAAGCAAGCATAAGGAAGGAGATAATGAAGATGATAATAAAGGAAATAATAAAGGAAATCAATGAAATAGAAAGCAGAAAAACTAGACAGAAAAATCAATGAAAAGAAAAGCTGGTTTTTGAAAACATCGATAAAATTGATCAACTTCTAGTCAGACTGATCAGAAAAAAAAAAGAGAAGACACAAATTACTATAATAGGAATAAAAGAGATCCTACAGACATGAAAAGGATAACAAGGTAATATTATGAACAACCTTATGCCAATAAAGTAAACAACTTTTAGATGAAATGGACAAACTCCTTGAAAGACACAGCTATCAAGGCTCACTCAAGAAGCAATAGATAACCTAAATAGCCCTTTATCTATTAAAGAATCTGAATTATTGTCTTAAAACCTTTCCACAAAGAAAACTCCAGGCCCAGATGGTTTTACTGGTGAATCGTACTAAAGATTCAAGAAAGAAAAAATACCAATGCTATATGAACCCTTCAGAAAATAGAAAAAGGAAACTCTTACCTACCCATTTTATGAGGCCAAAATTACTCTGATACCAAAACCACACAAGGATATTTAAAAAAAATTAAAAGATTTTAAAGATAAAGGACAACAAATGTAGGAAGACAAATGTGGTGAACACAGCAGAAAACACGGAGAAGAGGGAGTGGCCAGAGGCATGGAAAGACTTTAGCCATTGTCACAGTGTCCTTTGTTGACTGCCTCCCAAGTGCACAGTTCTGTATGGTACAGTCTTTAACAGCATGGACTTCTGTAGCCAGACTGCCTGGGTTCAGGTCCTGGCCCCACTACTTACTGTTACATAACTTTGGCCAAGTTACCTAACTTCCCTGTGCTTCCAAGTTCCCATTTATAAATGGAGATAATAATAGAACCCCCTTCATATGGTTGTTATGAAGACTGAATGAGTAAATACATTTCTAGTGCTTATAATAGTGCCTGGCACATAGTAAGCACTATATAAGCGATTGCTGAAATTATTATTATTATTATTATACATGTTATATTAGTTGGCTCTTACCTTTATTAAGTCATGATATTTGTCCTCAAAATGAACTAAGCAGTACAAGAAGTGACTATTCTCATTGTATTAGTTCCCCATGGCTGGCATAACAAATTACCACAAACTTCATGGCTTAAAACCACAGAAATTGATTCTCTCACAGTCCTGGAGGCCAGAAGTTCAACATCAGTTTCACTGAGCTGAAATCAAGGGGTTTGCAAGGCTGCGCTCCCTCTGGAGATTCTTGGGAGAATCCATTCCTGGACCTTTCCATGTTCTGGTGACTGCCAACATTCCTTCGCTTGTGGCCACATCACTCTGATCTCTGCCTCTGTGGCTACCTTGTCTCCTCCTCTTCTGTGTGTGTCAAATCTCCCTCTGCCTCTCTTATAATGATATTTGTGATTGGATGTAGGGGCCACCCTGATATCCAGGATAATCTCCCCATGTCAAGTTCCTTAACCTAATCACGTGTGCAAAGACGTTTTTTCCTCATAAGGGAACATTTATACTATCCAGGAATTAGGACCTAATTATCTTTGGGTAGACATTATTCACCCTCCTACACTCATCGCTAAGGGTAGATTGATCTCGTGTGGAAATTACAACATAAACAACGCTTTTAAAAAGGACATTTCTGTTAGGATATGCAGCCATATTCCAAGGCACAATCTATTCACCTGGAGGTAGGTCCCAAAACTGTAAGCATAGCATCCACAACGAACTGTGACACCTCTATAGGGCGAACATGCAAACTCAAATCTATAAAGTTACGACAAACATCACACTCTCTGGGGGTGTGTTACTAGAAACTTACTGTGCGTTGTGATCCAAATAAAATAGCTTATTAAAATGACTAGTAAGAATCAAGGAAATTGGGAGAAATTAGAATTGATGACGGCAGTTATAAACAAAAGAAGGTTGAAAATAATCGGCTCACTTTTTTTTTTTAATTTTATTTATTTATTTTTTCCCCCAAAGCCCCAGTAGATAGTTGTACGTCATAACTGCACATCCTTCTAGTTGCTGTACGTGGGACCCGGCCTCAGCATGGCCAGAGAAGCGGTGCGTCGGTGCGAGCCTGGGATCCGAACCGGGCCGCCAGTATCAGAGCGCGTGCACTTAACCGCTAAGCCATGGGGCTGGCCCTCGGCTCACTCTTAATGACCACAGGCCCCTACACCCAGACCCTGAGTATTTATCCTGCACTACACAGTAGAGAATTTCACTTCTGGGATCAGACAGGCCTGAGGTCAAGATCTGGCTCTAGTGATATTAGTGATATGACCTTGGACAATCATTTCACCCCTTTGAGCCCATTTCTTCATCTCTAAAATGGGAGTATGAAGAGTACTTACCTCACCGAGTTGCTGTGAGGATTAAATAAGAACTCACGTAATGTTCTAGCATGGCAAGTAGTATAAATAATAAGTGCTCAATAAATTGCAATCACAATTTATTATTACGTAATAAATACTACTATTTCTGATAAAACTCTGTCTTCTATTCTATTGCAGCAGCAATATCGTCTCATCTTCAATTTCTTTATTTTCAAGGGTGGAGGAGCTTTTCCCTTGGGAACTGTGATCTCCTGGGTGAAAGGGATTGACACCACATAGAAGAAGCAAAGCAAATGACAACTGCAATTCTGGTGTGCGTATCCTTGGGGAAACAAGAAAAGAAGGATGAAGAAAATAAGGACTTCTGCAAAGGACAGGAAGTAGGGCCCAAAGAATTTAATGTGTGACGAAGAGCACTAACACACAGCGCTTGAGGTTTGGGGGAAACAGGAGAGAAAATTAAGAATTTAAATAGCAGAAGTCTAGGGGCCGGCCCCATGGCTTGGTGGTTAAGTGCATGCGCTCCGGTGCTGGTGGCCCGGGTTCGGATCCCGGGCGCGCACCGAGGCACCACTTCTCCGTCCATCCTGAGGCTGAGTCCCACATACAGCAACTAGAAGGATGTGCAGCTATGACATACAACTATCTACTGGGGCTTTGGGGGGAAAAAATAAATAAATAAAATCTTTAAAAAAAAAAAAATAAAAAAAATAAATAGCAGAAGTCTAGAAAAGGGATGGACTAGATTCATTCTCTATAGGAATTCACTAAATGATTAGCACTTTGCACTCTGGAGACATGAAGGCTGAGAGGAGGGAGTTACGACAGGGACAGTAAAACCACGAAGCTTACAGACACGGTAAACACAAACCAGCTCAGTTTACACACCACGACACCAGGACTGGGGCTGAGAGGAAGTAGAAGGTGGACAGCAAAAGCTGAAAAGTCAAGAAGGCTTTTGTTTGGGACAAATTAAACACTGCAAGCAACTGCAAGCCATGGATGGTGGGTTGCTTCTCTCAGTGTTTCCAGCAGTTAGCCTGGGACAGGCATGTCATCAGTCAATCTGGGCTGAATGAAGAAATATCCATATGCAGTGGTAAAAATATTGGCAGTGGATGAAAAGTGGAACTAGAGGCCCCTTCTAACTGCATGAATCTTTCTCAGGTCTCACTCCTGGTTTGGTCCCCCTACAGGGCAGGTCTGATTATGTTACTCCTCAAGTGCTTCAACGGCTCCTCATGGCCTCCAACATCAAGCCCAAATTCCTTCCTTGGCAACCAAGCCTTTTGTGCTTGATCCTAGCCTACTTTTCAGCCTTGTTTCCGCCACTCCCCTACTCACATGTTATGCTCCCATCATGTCGGATTATTCGGAATTCCCCGCACATACTGTGCTCTCACACATAGACTCCCCACCTTCGCACACACTGCTCCTTCTGTCTGAGCTGACCGTCTGCCTGAGGAGCTCCTCCTTACCCTTCAGTCGTCATCTCAGATGTCACTTTCTCCAGAAGGCAACATTTCTAAGCAGAATTAAGAGATCCCTCCTCTAAGCTTTCAAAACACCTTGACCATACTTCTATTACAGTACTAAGCACAATACTGGGCTGGCCCCGTGGCTCAGCGGTTAAGTGCGCATGCTCTGCTGCTGGTGGCCCGGGTTCGGATCCCGGGCGCGCACTGACCCACCGCTTCTCCGGCCATGCTGAGGCTGCGTCCCACGTACAGCAACGAGAAGGACGTGTAGCTATGACATACAACTATCCACTGGGGTTTTGGGGGGGAAAAATAAATAAAATTATAAAAAAAAAAAAGCACAATACTATAATTAACGTTTCCATGTCTGTCTTCCTTTATAAACTTCTGGGATGCCAGGATAGGGTTCTATTCATCTTTGCATCCCTAGCTACTAGCATGGGGCATAGAAGCTTTAAAAGTGTTTGTTGAATAAAATGAATAGATTGTAAATACCAAAAATAGAAATAAAGCTTAAATACTTGGGTGAATGAGACACAGCAGGATACTAAAAGACAGTTAGGAATGGGCAGGTCCACACCTATAATTAGAAGATTTTGTCATGGATGGCAACTACAACACTCCCCTCAATTGTCCCCTGTTATCATGATCAGAGACAGAATCTTGGGCTGGATATACTACAGGCCTGACCCAGTATGACATTCCCTATCTCACATTATTCCCAACCATTTCTCACACTCATTTTGCCTTAGAGAAAGCCATTTCATTTTCTTATGCTTTAGTGTTACCACCTTTTGTGAAGTCACCCGTTTCAAAATGCTCCAAAAGCCTAGTTCCTCTCTCTTGCTCTAATTCTCATCTTCTCTCTCTCTTCCTAAGTAGAATGGAAAACTTCAGTGCTGACTTAAGGATGACAATAACCTGAACCAAACAGTGTACAACTTTAGGGAAGTTATTATACCTCCGCACATCTCAAGTCTCTTCCTTCAAATGGAATGAACCTACTATCTAGGAGGTCACAGGAAATAATAAAAGGTAAAACTTACACAGTGCCTACTATGCATTTCCCATGTATTAACCTGTTTAATTCTATGATTCTTTGAGGTAGGTGCTATTATTATTCCCATTATGCACAAGAAGAGTGGAGCACTGAGAGGATGAAGACTTAAAGAAGGCTGTGAAGCTCACAGTTAATGAGGGGTGGAGGCAGGGCTGGAACCCAAGCAGTCTGGCTCTGGCATCCATGCTGCTAACCATTACCTGCTACTGCCCCTCTGCAGGCCAGTGAAAGGCACTATGCACAGTACAAAAGTCCGTATGTTAAAGTATAAAAGGAGACATGGAATGGTAGGCCTCAGATATGGGACAGTGTTGTACATTTCAATCCCAACTCATTTTACAGCCAAGATTTTAGACCTCAAACCATCCATCATTTATGACCGGTCTCTTGTGATTATGAAGGGTCTTGTGAATATGAAGGGTCCCTTGTGATTTTAGCCACCCAGGAGATGGATTTGTCCTTCACTGGTACTACACCTACAATTTAGATGACACTGTCACTAGATGAACATCCACCTTGGGGTGTGGCTTTATGGATCAATGAATAGGGTTTTTTTTCAGGAGCGACTAGCTAAGAATAGAAAGATGGCAGAAGATACTCTTGAGTTTGTGCTTTGCCTACACATATAGAAATTTTAGTTTATTATGATTTTTTTTTTGCTGAGGAAGATTTGCCCTGAGCTAACATCTGTGCCAATCTTCCTCTATTTTGTATGTGGGTTGCCACCACAGCACGGCTGACGAGTGGTGTAGGTCCGCATGCGGTATCTGAACCCATGAACGCAGGCTGCCAAAGCAGAACGCGCCGATCTTAACCACTAGTCCATGGGGCTGGCCCAGAATGTTATTTTTTAAAGAAGCATTAAATATTTAAGTTCATATCACCTTTTCCTCAAAAAATAAATTTAGACAAAATTTAAGGAACATCCATTAGGTATAATGCAGTACCTGCAAATTGTTATCAATTTCTTATAATCATATTCCCTTCTGGGCAACGGGCCATTTAGAAAGTGCTGAATAAATATTTGTTGAATGAATAAATACTATTTTAGATATGGATTCAGAGAAGCTCTGCATTTCCAGATGGTTCCTCAGAAGGAATGGGTGCCTTATAACAGTCATATTTGCCCTGGAGAACTCCAGTACTCAGTCCAGCTTCAAGAGGACTTACTCCTCAAGTCTTTAGAAAAGTCTAAAGCCACCTTTATCTGTACCCATGGTTTCTACATCATTTTCTTCCCCCATCAGAAAGAGAACAGAGAAAGACCAGGTTACATTGCTTTCTTGGGCCTGTATAAATTCCTGTGAGGTTCTCTCTTCTGTCAGGAAAAGTTTCCCCAGCAACCATATTTACACACTCACTTAATTCCCTCCTCTCCATTGACTCACTGGTTGGTATAAAAATTAATTTTCTTTGAATTGCTGAAGCTTACAAGTTAATCAGTTTACCAGACTTACAAAATTGTGGAACTTGGTTTCTAGCCAAAACTTGCTTCTTAAGGGGCCTATCCACTTTCTTTTGAAATCTGAATGTAATTCTCTTCAGTTCAAATATTTTAAAACACATTAAACATGTACGCTGGATGTTTCTGGCCATAGGTAGAGAAAAGGATATTCTCCTAAGGGCATCCGGCCAATATTATTAGTTAGGAAGATCAAGAGAGGAAGTGGTACCTTAGTTCTGAGTAAGCAAGGTGTCAAATTCTGGGAAGAGAAGAGTCAAGGACCAAGACAAAGTCTGGGCCACATGAAATGATGAACTCAGGCCTAAGATGCTAGGTGCTCAGAGGTCAGGACGTGGATAACAGGAAGGGGGCACGAGTACCAGTGCCATTACTTATTCACCAAGCATTTATTAAGCATCTGCTAGTGCTTGATGCTGAGAATAGAGCAGTGAAGAAGCCAGACACAGACTCCGCCTTCATAAAGTTAATAGTCAAATATTTGAACAGTGAACCAATGTTGGCTGTGTTATTGAACCAACTATCTTTGGGCTAGGGGCTCATTATATGATTTCCTACAAGGGCCGGAATTGGTTTTAGAGTATGCATGGAGCAGGGACTTACAGACAGAAACAAGTTCAAGAAGTTCTCCCTGGAGTTGGTGAGTTGGTAAGTTAAGAAGTCTTTGACATATACAATGGTTTCTTTACATTTTAACCTTCAACAAACAATGAAACATGAACATCTAGAGAGGAAGATGAAGAAGGGTATATTTATCATAGGGCACAAGTCAACATACTTTGCAGTATGCCTAAGTTTTCTAAAGAATAGAGTAAAAAGTAAAGGTATGAGCTATTCTTAAGTTTATCCAACGACCATTTATTGAGCATCTATTATGTTCTAGGAATGGTTTTAGGAATTGAAGCTATAGATGTGAAAAAGACATAGTGCCTGGCAATTACAACAATGTGGTAAGTGCTATAATGAGATGTTAAAGTAAAAAGGAAGATCAGAGAGGAAGGATACTAATTCATTACAAGTAAGTTGGGAAATGCTTCTGAGAGGTAATGATTGGACTGAATCTTCAAAGATAGAGAACTTCATGGTTTTAAGCTGATAAATTTGGGGGTAATTTTTTACACAGCAAGAGATAACTACTACAGTGCGTTATGGAGACTATACCCAGCACAAATAGAACATGGAGAACACCTGGCCATCTAAACTGTTTCATGATGTATACCATAGGTTATACTCTAAATATCTCCATACTTTTAACTTCACATATTCTTAGGCTCACCTGGTCCATGTTGGGAGTAGAAAGTGAGAACCAGCACTTTGAATGGGAATGACATAGGTAATGGGAGGAAGCAACACGATCTCAGTCTTCTCTGCTTTCCTCCACAAAGGAACCTAGGCTGGCTGGTGTTAGGGCTTGGTCAAGTGGTCAGTTAGTATCAAGTGGTGTCAGGACTCGGTCAGTACCTGGCCAAATGATTACTCAGAGAGACCGGGAATGCGAGGACCAAGAGGTAAGTAAACGTTATCTTTGAGAGAGCAATAACCATGAAAACCAGAAAATTTTAATTTGTTGTCAGTTCCAAGGAGTGACTGTAAAGCCAAAAATGAGAGACAATATCAAAAATTAAGTTTTTCTGGTTTTCATGATTCATATGGGTGGATGAAGGAACAGAGCGGGTAACAAGGGCATGAGTGGAACATGAATATTCAAGACAAATGTGGTAAACAGGGCTACGTGGTTCAAAGCTGCTGGGAAGTGCCTGGATGGGGGTGAAGGGGTGGCATCAGCCTCGCTAAAAAAGGTACCAGATCAGGGCAGACAAGTTGTATTATACCTGTTCAACCCCAATTTCTGTTTCAGGAGGTTGAAAAATTTTCTCCATATCTTCCCACAAGCAAATGGGAATATCTGACTTCAAAAGGAATAGAAATGAACTCATTCCTTATTTAAATTGGGAGTAACAACAGCATCAGGACTGTAACTCTATGCGATAAGGTTAAGTTAAAGTTGAGTTTCCAGAAGTCATTCTGAGTAAGTAATTCCTTGTGTCTTTATTTTCTATTCTCTTCATACTGGCTGGGTATCTACTTGAACTTCAAAATATCCCCCTTTTGCCCTTCTTACCACTGGACTCAGGAGTCCAAAGTGAGAGGACCACAGGAAAATGTGATCGTACACCACAACACAGCAAGGGCTTTAGGCCACGCAACCAAAACAAAGGATATTGCACAAAACGCTTTCCTAGCTGCAAGAGGGAGTATCGATACCTTCAGGCAGGACTGGTACCGTAATTTGTGGGGCCCAGTGAAAAATAAAAACATAAGACCCCTTGTTAAAAAATTATTAAGAATTTCAAGACGGCAACAAAAGAACATTAAACTTAGCGTGAGGTCCTTCTAAATGCAGGGGCCTGGGAGAATGCACGGGTTACAAGCCCATGAAGCTGGCCCTGCCTTCAGATACATTATAGCATGGTCCTTTAGAAGAGCTTTATAGTCAGGGCTGCGTGCAAATCCCATCTTCGCCACTCATCAATTAGGTGATCTTAGGCAATTTATTTAGCCTCTCCTTGCTTCCAAGAGGTTGTGTGGTTGTAATCCAGTATTGTGAGGATTAAATGAGATAATGAATAGAATGTATATGCAGTACTTGGCACACAGTAAACACTCAATAAATGGTAGCTATACTATTATTGAAATGAAATGTACAGGTAATCATCAAAGCAGTAAGTTTAAGAAATGAATTGCTAAACTACTATTAAGGATATGAAAGAATGAGAATGATATTTTAGGACAACTAAAATAATCAAGCAGACAGAGAAGATCACATCTTTTGCTTGACTCGTCTGCCTTCTCAAACCACATTCCTATTTCTCTTCTTCCTTGCACTGCCAGACATACAAAGGGTGATCTACATGCTGTCTCCATTTCTTACCCGAATCTCATGCCAGAGTCCTCTTTAATCTGGCATTTAATATCCCCATGGCCATCCACCACTGAATTGAAGCTATTATTTTCAAAAAGTTACCAATGACCTCTGTTTACTAAATATAATGGACATGTCCCACTTTTTCTGTACAATCATACTGCTGACTAATTCCTCCAGCTTGAAATCCTCTTTTCTCTTGACTTCTGCGACACCACACCCTGATGGCTAACAGCATGTCTAATCAGCCTTGCCATCTATCAGGTCACAAATGGTCAGGAAGAGAATGCATCTGTTGGATGAATAAATTAGATGGTTCTTTGCTTCTCGATATTCCTTATTTTCTACCATGCTGACCCCATTTCTTCTTCCTACCTCTCAAAATGTGGGCAGTCTCCAAGCTTCAGCCCTTGGTCCTCTACACTTCTATTTCTATGCTATTACCACTGGTGAACTAAGCTAATCATACGGCTTCAATGATCACCTTCTACATATAAGACTCCCTGACTTCTCTCTTTTGAACACGAGCCCCCATTTCCAAACACTTATGGGACGTGTCCACTTAAAAATTCCAAGATCGCCTCAAGATATCTAGCACCTAGCTTTTCCTCTTCTCTCCTTTCTGTCTGCCCTATTTCTGTTAATCTTGTCACCCATGTTCAAGGCTATATTTGATTCTTCCTTATTTCTTGCCCTCCATATCCAGTCACAAAGGCCTGTTCGTGTTTCCTTTATAATACTTATTGAACCCATTTCTCTTTATTTGACTGCCATCACCCTAATTCAGTCCCTTATCCCCTCACACCTGGACTATTTAAATAACCTACTAACTGGTTGTACAGTTCTCTTTCTATCCCACTAAAGTTTATTCTCCACATTGTTGTTGAGAATTTTCTTAAAATACTACTTTCATGACCCCACACTTTCCTAACCAAACATCTTCAGACTTTCCATCACACAGGATAAAGTCCTAACTCCCTAGTTTGGCATTCAATGCCTGTTAAAATCTGGCTTCAACCAACCCCTCCAATCTTACAACTTCTCTACTTAAACCTTCTGATCTTGCCAGACTGGTCAATCTCATCAATGACCCCTGAAAACTTTCTTCTATATTTCAGTCCCATGTTGTATAAACATTATTTTTCCCATCTGGAACTCCCTTCCACCTTCCTTCTCTCTCTATAACAAAATTTACCATGTCTCTAAAAAAACAGCCTTCCTTGATAATCACGGTCCATGATGATCTTTCCCTTTTTTCAACTCCTGTAATTACACATAATTAGCACTTTGAAAATTTACTGAATTACTGCTTTACATTTAATCCTCACAACTATATGAGGTAGGCGGCATTATTATAGATGAAGGAACGAAGTCGAATAACTTGCCCAAGTCACACGGCAAGTAACTGGTAGAACTGGGATGCGAATCCTTCCGCTGAGAATAATCCCCAGCCTACACCACCTCTCTCATTTTCCCGTCTCTACCTGAGCACAAACACAGCACAGTATTTGCATACAGGCAGGTGCTCAGTAAACTCAATCAGAAAATGTTGATTGAGAAGATGTTTAAACAGCACCTGTGACTCTCCAGCACTCACAGCACTGTCAATCTTAGCGGTGCACATTAGGCCTATCACCCCAGTGTTACCTGCTTTACATGGCTTGATCTGTCATATACTTCAAGACAGGGGATTTGCCAAAACATCACCACAACCCATTCTAAAAATAAATTTTGGTTTAAGCAAAGCTAAAAGGCCTTTATCTGATTCAAACCTTAGGTGAGTTTGGGGATGAGGTCCATTTTACCACCTCTGGGCCCATCCTTACTGTTTCCAAGTGATCAGGAAGTAAAAACAGGCTGGCTAGTTGATAGCTTATGAGGTAAAATGGACTATTTATAGTTCTAGAGGTGGATGCTACAGGATTTTCTCTGCTCTGGTAGTTAAGACCTTAGTGAAAGAAGCCCGCTAAAAGTGAATCATGGGTGGAAATTGGGATCCAAAGAGGATAATAGCAAGGAGGGAGAGAGACCAGAAAGAAGGAAGTACTGGGAATATTTTATTGAGGAGATGGCGCTCTCCTTTTTCTGCAGAGTTGCTTGAAGCTGTCAGATCCAGCCCTGTTCTCCACAGGTGGCACCACCCGACAGCGGGCTCCATCATTTCTGCATGATTCACAGCCTCAGTCTGGAACTGCTTGTCCTGACCCATATCATGGTCCAGATCCTCTCTTGCTCCAGATCCTTCCAGCTTCTGGTCTTATTACTCATTTCCTCAGGTCTCACAAATTAGACCTCACAGATTTGACATTCAGCATTGCTTCCCTTGTTATGAATGGAATTTTCCTCTTATTATATGGTTTAGTCTTGCCTTTCTGGGATGATGCCACCCATTTGCCCAGTTTTTAGGCTCTCTACCTTGGAGCTGCTACAAATGATCTCTTTCCCATCTCCATATGTTGGGCTCTTACTTAGAAAGATATGAGTGACAGAGACCAGGAGTGAGGTTCAGAAAAACTAATGAGGGGAAAAAGTGGGGGAGAAGAACAATAAGAAGGAAAATGCCACCAGAAAATTGTGGTGGGAATTAGAAATTCTAGGTTACTTTTGGAAAGTTACTTTATTGAGAAAGGAAAAAGGCCACGGCTGCAATATAAAGCCATTGCTTAGAGATACCATACTCTTCAACGGTCTGTATTCACTGTATCTCTGCATTGGCTGCACTTCCTGTCCTTCCCAATCTTCTCTGCAAGGCAAACTCCTATTGATCCTTCAAGACCTTGCTTAAACATGTTCTTCTCTGGAAAGCCTTCCCTGACCCTGTCAGACAGCTAATTCTTCCTTCCTCTGTGCTGCCACAGCTTTTTATATACACATCCATTATGCTTTTATCACTTTTACTGGCCATTTTGTCTCTCCCACTACTTCTTTGAGGACAAGGACTAATTACCTTATTCATCTTTGCATTCCCAAGACACGGCAGAGTGCCTGGCATATAGCAAGTGTGTGTTGTTATGTGATAAAAGACATCCAGAGCAACATGAAGGTGCAATTTGCACCTCACTTGCAAAAATCAAATTGGTTCCTGGTACTTTTCATGTGTAACCACGTTTTTCCTTGATTTAGAAGAAACGACTTTAGACTCATAAAGGAAATTATACTGATATCACTGGCACATTAGCTAGTTTTTCATCTGCACTGGTGATAGAGACATTTCTCCCCCAACACTTCCAAGAAGCTCCTAGGGCAAGCTTAACATTAGTGGCGCACGGCCCATCCTACCGTTTCTATTGTAGTGAAAGCTAAATTACACCACCAGTCTAAAGCTGCCACCAATCTTAGTGAATTGGTGGTGGTAGTGGGGTAATTAAAAGAACACAATTCTGTAGCAGACCTAGGAGGAGGGTAAGAGAGGAAGATGAATTTAAACCTTGCTTTGTAAGAAATTTGTTAGAAACTCACGCAAAACAGCCGCTTCCTCTGGACACGACAGACCCGATCCAGGTGTCCAGCAATGAGCTTTTCCCATGAGTGTCAGGTCATCACCCAGCACAGAAAACATCACCCAGCACAGTGCCTTTCTTGGGCATCCCTCCGTCTCAAACCTGGCAAATCTTGGGGCCTGCTTTTTCTTTAGGAGATTGTCCTCTCCTCCCAGCACTGACAACCCCCAGTTCCCTCTGCTGGTGCCCCCCAAGCACCAATCTTGCCTTCGTCCTACAGGGGGCCCCAGCTTGACTCCCGGTCAAAAGCGCCTGGCGATGGGGCTGTCAGGCCGTGGCCGAGGAGGGGGCGCTGAGGTCAGGCCCGACCCCCGGGTCTCCTCGCCCGCTGCGGGGCGGGCGGAGGAGACGCAGGCCGCTCAAGGCCACGGGCTGCTGCGGCCCCGGCCTCCGCGCGGAGGGGCTCGGCCCCCCCCGAGAAACCGCGCGACTGCCGGGACTCCAGCCGGGTCCCCGCAGCCTCCCGCAAGCCCCGGCCCCGGAGCGGCCCCGCAGCCCTCGCCGCGGCTGGGTCCCGGCCCCGCGGGCACCGCAGCCAGTCGGTCCCCCGGCCCGGACTGCTCGGTCCCGGGGCGGGCCCCACGCCGCGGATCCCGGGTCAGGCCGCCCGCCGCCTGCCGGCCCGTGCCCACCGCAGTGCCCCGCCCCGCGCGGCCCGGCCCGGCCGTGACAGCTGGGTGCCCAAAGGGTTAAGCCGGCAGCCCGGCCGCCCGAGTCCCCCGCGCGCTGCCGGGCCGCCGAGAGCCACCCCCAGCGCGCACGCGCCCGCCCGTTACCTGCGGTCGTGTTCGCGCTCCTCCTCCACCTGGCCGCTCTCTCCCGGGGGCCGCCCCTCAGCCCGCCCCTCGGCTCGGCGCCGCGCACCCTGCCGGCTGCTCGGACAGGGCCCGGGGAGGAGGGGCGTGGGGCGATTACCATATATTAGCATACCAGCGCGCATCACGTGGCCTCCCCAGCCAATGGTCACTCCGGAAAGGCGGGGATTGGGCTGAACACGCCTAGGTGCTGCTCCGGGCCTGAACCGGTGGCCATGGCAACGGCTGGGAGGGCGGGGGAGTGAGGAGGTGCTGGAGCCCAGTGGCCCCCGGGAGCATCTCCCCTACCTGAGCTCCGTGTGCAGACCTCACGCGCTTTTCCCACCCTGCGGAAGGAGAGGGGCTGAATTTGGTTCCTTTCAGGGTTCAGATTCAGCAAACATTTACTGAGCGCTTACCACGTGCCTAACACTTTTCTGCAGAGTATGATTCTCAGGGTAACCCTGTGATGTCAGAACTGTTAACCCTACACTTAATAAAGGGAAAGCGGAGGCTCAGAGAGGTTAGGTCACTCACCCAAAGTCACACAGCCACGCTAAATGGCAAAGGTGGAGATCTGAGCCCATTTCTGACTTCAGGGGGGGGGACTCTCCTGAGTTATTTTCTCCAGCAGGGGTCTCCCAGCACCTCCTCACAGTTCCAGATATATACCAAGCAGCTGAGAAAAATCCTCCTACAAACTTTGTACAGTGCTTAAGTGTTTCTTTACAATGACTTCTGAGGTAGGTAGGCAGAACAGTTATGCCCATATTGCAGATGAGGAGAAATGAGGCTCAGAGAAGTGATGTGACGTGCCTATTAGGGCAAACAGCTATCAAGAGCTAGTGCTTAATTACTGTGATTTATGCTCAAGCTTGCTACTTTATAAACTTTTAAATTCAATCTTCTCAACATGGTAGTATTGCTATGACCATTTTATAGATTAAGAAACTGAGACTTTGAGGAGTTAAGCAAATTCCCCAAGGTTACGGAGCAAGTAAGTAGTGGATTTAGGGTTCAAATTCAGGTTTATCTGGCTCTAAAGCTAGGCTCATCATACCAGGTTTATTTAATTTAGGCTTGGACTTTTGAACCCTTCTCTAACAGAACTTTCCTCTCTTAAGATGTGACTATGTTCTTTCTTAACCCAGCAAAATATCACGTGACAAGTGATATGCTTTAAGGTCACAGAGGCTAAATACTAAAAGAGAATAGAGTCACCCCTGCAGGTGGGTAAGGACACTATAATTCTCTGCCTCTTCATTTTTTTTTTTTTTTGTGAGGAATATCAGCCCTGAGCTAACATCCGATGCCTATCTTCCCTTTTTTTGCTGAGGAGGATTGGCCCTGGGCTAACATCCGTGCCCATCTTCCTTTACTTTATATGGGACGCCACCACAGCATGGCCTGACAAGTGGTGCTTGGGTGTATGCCCAGGATCCAAACCCCCGAACCCCGGCCGCGGAGCGCACACACTTAACCGCTATGCCACCCACCGGGCTGGGCCCTCTGCCTTTTCATTTTTACCCCTAGGGATTTGAGAGTTCCCCTAAAGGGAGAGTAGTTTAAAAACATAAACATCTGGGTACAGACCTTCCTTCTGCTCCTTTCTTTAGTTTAGCTCTGTGGTTCTTTAATTATTAGACAAGGCCATATGCCTCAAACCAAATACAGTAAATTTTATAGATATTTTAAAGGATTATCAAAGATAATTTTGAATATATGTACATTTTACCTTACTGGGCTACCTTAAAACCCAATTTCCTCCTAAGCTGTGACTGTTTGGTGTTTAAGAGTAGAAACAAGGAAGCAGACCTACTTGAGTCAAAGTTCTGACTTTGTTACTCACTCACTGTGTGACCTTGGGCAAGTTATGTAACCTCTCTGTGCCTCACTTTCCTCACTTGTAAAATAGGATAGGAATGTTGTGAGAATTAAAGGAATATGTAAAAAACATTTAGCACAAGCCCTGGCCCAGAGGTAAATCCTCCATAATTGTTAGCTGTTATCGACCCAGGAGCTTTCATAGGAACAGACAACCCACGCGTACAGAATCTCTCAAGGTTTCCTAGCTGGCTTTGGAATTCTAAAGCTGCCTCCCATCCCTTGTGGCATATTAAACAGCCTGTTGTGCTGGTGAAGGCTTGTTATCTCTTCAAATGACATTCTCTCTTCCTAGGATCATAAATAATTCCTGGACTCAAAGGAGCTGGTTTCTCCTGCACGTCTCCTAGCACCAAATTACCGAAGTGGCTCCTTGCAGAAGGGGATCTTGACAAACAGTGGAGCCATAAGTCAGGTTCCTTGAAACACTTTTATGAGTGCCTTAATGAGGAAGATGAGCTGTCTTCAGGAACTCATCCTGTCCTTCCTAGCCACAGGAAATGAGCTCTTTGTGCTCAAAGGGTTTCCGAAGCTGAGCGCAAAGAGTTTTCAGGAAGTGGGCCGGGGATGAGAAGCTGTTGACTCCGAGAATCCCGGGACTAAACAGCCCCCATCCTGCCATTCACCTTACAGGGTCAGATTACTCATGGTCTTATTGCAGCAATAGCACCAAAGGGTGGCCTGTGTGTGGGGTGTTAATCCTTCCCCTTCCCCCCATGTACACACGTTAACAGCCAACCCCCACTGCCTGACAAAAGATACTGCAGTATAGAACAGCAGTTAAGAGCATTGTTCCTGGAGCCAAAGAAGCAAGTGTGAGTCCTGCCTCCGCTACTCATTCTGTGTGTGACCTTGGGCAAGTTGCTTAACCTCTCTCTGTCTCAATTTCCGCATTTGCAAAATGGGAATAATCCAGTGCCCACCTTATAGTCTCTTGTGAGGATTACATGAGTTGCTAACATGAAGTGCTTAGGACGCCTTATAGAAGCTCTAGAGACGTATTTGCTAATTAGACAAAATACACATATAAGTCCAATACAAACAATGTACTTTCTACAGAGGCAACCACAGCCTAAGCGAAGTGTTCTAGGCCCTCTCCCAACCATATGCTGCCCACCACCAGCTCTGACTTGCAAATAAATGTTGCCCCAGAATAGGAAGAATATGTGCTTGGGAGCTCTAGTTTGAATCCTGACTCTGCCACATTCCTTGTTCTGTGAACTTGGCCAAGTTATTTTACATCCCTGAGCCACAGTAACGTTATTTGTAAAAAGAGATTAACTTCCTCCTGGAGCTGGAGTTGTTCTGAGCATTCAGTCAGATAGCGTCTGGCAAGATGTGATGAGGGCCTGAAGTGGACAGTCCTGCTTGATCACAACCACCTTCCTCTTTCACTGAGCTGTTTTCAGTGAGCGTCTTTGCTCTCCAGTAATGAAAATAACTAACATTTACTGAGCACTGACTCTGGCCTTGTGCTATATACATCATCTTATTTAACACTTACAATAAGACAAAGGCCCAGAGGGATTAAGTAACTTGTCCAAGATCACAATGGAAGTCATGGCAGAGCCAGGATTCAAGCCAGGACTGTCTGATTCCCAAGTCCATGCTAATAACCCACTGTGCCCGCAGGCCTGCAACTCCAGCTTGCCTCATAGAACTCAGGGAATGTGTTATATTTCTTTGGCATTCCTCCCGCAGCCATACACACATGCTCTCCACCAGCGCCCAGAAGCACCCAGCGCAGTATGTGATCCACATATATTTACTGAACGAGTGAAAGTAAATGACTGTGACATCCTCTTATAGTGATGAAAGCCCCTTTTTTCCCTGGGCTGTCCCCAGTGGGGAAGAAAAGCAGCTGGCAACTCTCCTCCCCCACCCCCTAGCATCCTCTTCCTGCTGAATAATCATGTGGAAGGCCTTCCTCCTTCCCCCATGGGGGAGTCAGGCTTCTTGGTTTCAGAGATCCATGATAGGCACGGTGGTGACTCATCTTAATGAACATTTGGAGGGATGACAGGGCCATTGGTGCTTTTTGGGGCTCTGTTAGCATGCATCAGTGGGGTGATTTCCAAATAACGGCCTTGGATAGGTATATTAGTTTCCTAGGGCTGTTGTAATAAAATACCACAAACTGGGTGGCTTAAAACAACACAAATTTATTCTCTCACAATTCAGAAGGCCAGAAGTCCAAAATCAAGGTGTCAGCAGGGTTGGTTCCTTCTTGGGGGCACAGAGGGAGAATCTATTCAATGCCTCTCTCCTAGCTTCTGGTGGTTGCCAGCAATCCTTGGCATACCTTGGCTTGTGAATGCATCACTCCAATCTCTGCCTCCATCATCACATGGCATTGTCCCTGTGTGCTGGTGTCCAAATTTCCCTCTTCTTATAAGGATACCAGTCCTATTGGAGTAGGGCCCACCCTAATCCAGTATGACATCATCTTAATTTGATTACATCTACAAAGACCCTGTCTCCAAATAAGGTCAAATTCACAAGTACCAGGAGGTGGGACTTGAACATATCTTTTCTGGGGGACACAATTCAACCCCACAACATGTTTGGGGTAGAAGGGAGTGCAGAGGAGATGGAAAATGAAGGAAGGGGATGCAGAGAAAGGAAAGGTGGTCCATAACAGGCAGATCATACTTGCAGAATGGAGTGTGACCCAGAGTCCCTCAGGTATGGGACTAAACTTTTTCTTCTTGGCTACTCATTCTTTCCCAGAGATATCTCCAGCTTGCAAACTCACAATATCAGAGCTGGAAAGGACTTCAGAGGTTCATTCATTCATTCAACAAACACTTATCAAACACTCTTTGAGGAGCGGGGCATTCAGAGGGAAAAGAAATGGTCTAAGGAAACTGAGGCCCAGAGAGGGAATGTGAATTGTCTAAGATTACACATCAAATTAGAATACAGCCAGGAAAAGAATGGGGCATCCAAGCCCCAATCCTGAGCCCTTTGATGCCTCCTAGGAAGTCTACCCACCCCCTGGGCCCGAACCTCTGGTGCACAGGCAGATCTAGGTTTTCAAAAGGGGTTTGTGTTCTGAGGCTCATTACCATCTCCCCCAAGCTTCCATAGGCTGGTCCAGTATTTGAGGGATTTTGGAAGCTCAGACAAAGCTAGAACCATCCCTTCTCTGAAAGTGCAATCCTGCGGCCTTTCTTCTCTTTGGTCTAATACATTGGCTACTCTCTGAAGCATCATCTTCTCTGGATGCCACAGCAGAATTGGGCATAAGGGAACTCCTTGTGGGCAGAGACAACATCTTGTTCATCTCTTTTGCCTCCAGGGCTAACACAGAAACTGTCATGGAATCTGCTCTCAATAACCATCTGTTCAATGAATGAAAGAACGTCGCTCCAGTTAGTACCAAGGGCTATTTATTTCTCACTGGTTCTACATCCCATGCTCAGTGATGGTTGCAGAGTTGGTTTAAGATACCTGAATTTCACTCCGAAAGGCACAGCTCTTTTGACATGAATATTCTGTTTGTCACTACATCATTAGAAGAGATGGTGTCTTGCTCCCATTCTTGGTGGCCGATACGAATATTGTCCTGCCTCCAGCTGTCATCATGTGAGATATCAGCCTGGAGCAGTGAGGCTGAAAATGGGGGCAGGCTGGGGTCAGAGATGGGGTCAACCCAGCAGGAGTTGTCAGATGAGAGCAGGGGTGAGAAGGAGGTCAGATGAGAGATCAAAGTCCAGGAACTAGGCAGGTACACGGTCAGTCCCGGCTTTCCCGAGGACGATGGCCTGCGCCTGGAGCCCCTTGGGAAAATGTCTCATACGCAGGTCCTCTGAGCTGGCCTTCTGCTCGCAGGTCCCCAGAGGGTTCTTTGTAATTAATCTGGATTTGGGTTCCCTCCTCACAAAGGGAATACAATCAGTCAACGTTATTCAGCAGATCTTATGTTCACATGATCAGATAAACTTTAAAACCTTGGAAATAGCTTTATTTATTCTAGTCATATGGCCCCAGTCTCACTGCTAATTTTTAGATTCACTAAAATTCACTGCTAATTTTAGATTCAGAATTAGGTCTAATTCTGGCTGTGCATCAGAATCACCCGTGAACCTTGTTTAAATACAGATTCCCAGGTCCCATCCCCAGAGATTCTGATTCTCCAAGTCTGAGGTGGGCTGCTGACATCTTGAGAAGCTGTAGGTGCAATGGTTGAGCGTGGGGGCTCTGGAGCCAGGCTGCTTAGATTTGCAATAGTTCTGCCACTAACCCAGTGAACTTGGGTGAATTTATTAACCTTTCTGTGCCTCAGTATCTTATCTGTAAAAGGGAATAATAATATTCAGCTCATTGATTTGATGTGAAGATTAATGATTTAATGCATGCAAAGTCTTAGATACTAAGTGCTCAATAAATGTTACTTGTTATCTTTCTTTTTATCAAGCTCTACAAGTGATTTGGAAGCACAGTCCTTGGTTCATTCGAAAAATAATTACCCAGTACTCCTACCTGCCACGACCCATGCTAGACACATAGAATCCTCCTCAGTTTATCATCTAGCAGGGAAACCAGGACTGAGAAGCACTGTTCTGCTCACTGCCTTCAGCTCTCCAAACTGTCACTGGAGTCTGAGCCTCTGGGCTTCACCTCTGATGTCCCTCAGGCACAATGACCTTCCTTTCATAACCCTGAAATGGAGCGAAATGGAAAGAACGTAGAAGTCCAAGAATTTGGACTTGGTGTGCCATTTTCTAGCTGAGTGACACTGGGCATACTACACGTAGATGGTACCTTCTGTCTACTGCTTGCCCAGTATCCCTGTTCTAGGATTGGTCCCACCTCTCCTGTATCCACAGGGCCTGGAGAAGAATAGCCAAACGCAAGTGTGGTTCCACCCCTCCCCCAGGCCACGGATGTTTGGTCAGGGCGAGCACCTGACCCAAGCTGAGCCAATTGCATCCCATCTCCAGGACCCTGGAAAGGAACTGAAGTCTTGCTGTCTGACTGGCTGCTCTATCGAATGGAGGAGGTGATATAAACAAAAGAGCTGTTGGCCGTGGACATTTTCCACTATGGATACTGGGAAAAAGAGCCAGTCAGCCTGCAGAGAAAGAAAAGCAAAGCCAGTGCTTGGATTTCTCAGAGCACTGAGGTTCCTGATTGCCCCCCCATCACTGTCCCCAGCCTTGGCTTCTGTGACACATCCTCTATCCTTCTAGTAAATTCCTCTTGGTGTTGAAGTCAAGTGTAGGGCATCTCTCGTTTTCACCTAGTGCCTGAAAGGCAGGCTGTACCCCCAGCAGCTGGTTCTCCCTTGCTCAAGGCGACTGTTTCCCAAAGGCTGCTCAACAGAGAAGCAAATTCAATGGTCTTGATCTGGAGTCTTGAGACCAAAGACCTCTAGCCCACCTCTGGAGCCTCTGCCCCTACTTTGAGTGAGCTTTTGGGTCAGACAACTTTAGGAGCACAGAGAAGAGGAAAGGGCCTAGGGTCTTGAACACTAGTGGGGGGCCTGGCCAGGCCTTTCATGGGAGGGACCCCTATTTCTAACTTTCCTTAGTTAGGGAGGCACCTCTTGGAGAGCCACAGTCTCTTGGCCACCCGGACCTGTTCTGTTCTTTCATATTCGCAATTCCTCGGACATTGACACTCTTTCCAAATTGAACTGGATCCCCCCCCCACACACACACACATACCTGGAACTGGTTATTAGGACTTTATCTCTCTTGGGGCTGGGATTTGGGAGAGATGTTACTTAAATGTTACTTGTCCTGCTCTCTTGGGGTGGAGAGCAGGAAGGTGAAGTGCAGCTGTTTCTGTCCTAGTACTTTCTAAGCTTCTGGTGTTTTCTTTACCTCAGGCCTGCCTCTCCTAGCATGTCATGGAGCTGATCGATGTTACCTCCCCAGCATCCCTTTTGATCAGCTAGGTATCAGTTCCTCCATTTTACAGACAGGGATGACAGTTAGCTGGTTTGCACCAGTACAGCCTCCAATGCTTGTTAATTTAGTGAAATATTTTTTTTTATCGATTGCTGCTCCAAGTCCCCTAAGTGGCCCTCCAGCTCCCCTTTACCCCAGTTTTTCTCCTGGAGTCCCCCAGACCTCTGCACCACCCAGCAACTAAAAGGTTAATACCTGGCACAGCAGGGACCTCCATATTCACCGCTCTAGAACCTCGGCTTAAACACTTGGTATGCTTTCTGATGTGTTCCTGCCCTTGCCTCACTAATTAGATACTTTAAATACCCTCTTCTTTACAGTTAAGGTTTAGAGAAGTTAACTAACTTAATACATTTTTTTACTCATGCATTCCTTTGTTCATTTAACAAATTTTTATTAAATGGCAGCTTAGTCCCAGGCCTGGGCTCAGGGCTAAGGATACAATGCGGAACAAAACTAACATGGAACATTCAAATTAGCGCAGAGACAGATGAAAAATTAGGAGGTAAGTAGATAAATATATAATACAAATCTGACCAGTGCTACAAAAAGAAAGACCAGGATGCCGTGAGAGAGAATCATGCAGAGAACTGCCTTTTGATGGGAGGCCTCTGAAGAACTTAAGGCATTAACCAGACAAAGAGAGGGAAGAACTGTTCAGGCACAGATGACATGGCATTTATGAAGAACATGGTGTTAGGTGAACTTGCCCGGGGTCACCAAGGGACAGGTCTGGGTCTGGGTTCTGTCTGACTCTGAAGTCTATGTTCTTTCTTTCCTCCTGGATTGTCTTGCCCTTGCTCCTTCAGCTGCCTTCCCTAGATCCTTGGGTGTGGGCCTCAGGTCCCCTGCAAATCACTGCTGTCCTGTCTATACCACAAAATAGTGCCCTTGGGATATAGGGCACAGCTATGTCTCAGCCAGGGGCCTCCTGCCACCTCAGTAAGTACGTCTCTCTTTAAATTGGGCCATCTAATCACAAGAGGTGCAAAAAGAATACCCGAGACATAGAGAAGGATGGTGGTGATGGTTGTACAACATTATGAATGTATTTGATACCACTGCATGGTACACTTAAAAACGGTTAAGATGGTAAATTTTATGTTATGTGTATTTTACTTCAATAAAATTTTTTTTTAATAAGGAATATTAGAAAAACTGCATAAGGAGAGTCTCCTACAAGCTACCTCTGTGGTCGGGGCGGGGAAAGAGCTTTCACTCCTCAGCTGTGTAAGGTATCTGCCTCTGCTGCCAGCTCTGCCCTCAGCCCCTCTGAAGGCAGCTTTGTGCACGATCCCCACCCAGCTCCTCCACCCCTGGACGTAGCTGAGTAGCTCAAGTGTGGGCATCCGGCCCCAGGGAAGGCAGTCTGGAGCAAGGAAGAGGCAAGAATAGATGAGCTGCACTCTCGAGTTTGAACCAAGGAGGACTTCTCATGGAGCAGAAGGTGGGGGAGCTGCTCAGGAGAGAGAGGAGAAGGCAGCAGAGATGCCAGGAAAACATGGCCCGACTGGCAGAGACTGCTAATTGCCTCCCAGGATCCATCGCCCTCAATACTGGCAAATGCTGAACACTGGCTCTCTGGAAAGGGGGGGTAGGGGGGGAAGGGGTCGGTGTCCAGAACTGTAGTATTTGCCAATTTCTATAGTGTAAATACTCCTCCTAAGGCTGGTTTCAGGTCATGTCAATGAACACGGAATAGGGGAAAAAATACTTGCAATTGGCTGTCATGAGACTAAATGAGCCAGCTCCAGAACGCCACTGAATTATCCCCTTCTTTCTTTTACTAATAGGAAGCACCCTCTGCATTTCACCAGGGCACGTGTCCGCCTGGCTAGAAACTGCTTTCCCAGCTTCCTTATATCAGCTATAGCTATGTAAGTAAGATCTGGTCAAGGGGCTGTAAGCAGATGTGATGTGAGCAACTTCTCTGCATATCCTTGAAAAGAACACCAGTTGTCCCTACTCTGTCTTTCCTCCTTTGTGCATTCTGGAATGTGGACATGGTGCAGATGAGGATAATACCATAGAAGTTGGCAGGAGCAGCAAGTTGGAAGGAACCGGGATCTTTGGGCAACCTCATGGAGCTGAGCTGCCTAACAACCCTGGATATCAGCCACTTCCCTCTCTACTGTTTTATGAGAGAAGTAAATGTGTATCTTATTTAAGACATATTTTGGAGTCTCTTTATTATGGCAACTTAGCCTGACCGCTAACCAATACTTAGCCCGAGGACTGCCTGGGATTTGATGCATTTTGTGGATATCTTTACCACAAACTCATCCTCCCGTTAAAGATGTCCCAAATGAGTCTGTCTATATTATAAGCAAAAGATTATTAGTCAGCATTTGCTAGGCTATGTGGCAGAAACCACCCCACAATCTCAATGGCTGACCACAACACAGCTTTATTTTTCACTTACGTTACATGACAGCTGCAGGTAATTTCAGGCTCTGTTCTACATGTCTTCACGTTCTGCGTCTCAGGCTGAAGGAGCAGCCCCTAGATCAGTCTAGAGACAGAAGGAAAAATGCTGTGGTTGAACCTTGCGATGGCTCTTAAAGCTTCTGCTGGGATGTGGCGTACATCACTTCTATTCACGTTCCATTGGCCAAAGGAAGCCAATGGCCTAGGCTGACACCAAGGGGCAGTGAGGTGTACTCCCCCTACAGAGAGGCATTGAAGGTCTCATTGCAATGGGCAGAGATGGGTAATCCTTTTACTGAAAGCCCAGCAAATAGTTGAGGATAATAATACAACCCATCACAAGAGCCTAGGTGAAAAACATGCATTATGTCAGGGCAGGTGCTATTATTATTCCCATTTTGCAGATGAGGAAACTGAGGCTTAGAGAGGATAAGGGCCACAAAGTCATATAGTCTTATACTTGCTCTTAGAACTGGAAATTTCTGAGAAGCTCATCTCAGTTTTTCTGCTATGCATCACGTTGTTAATAAGACCTCGTAGATAGTCTAGAATACCCTCTGCCTTCTATCATCTATTTGTGGAAGCCAAGTCTGGAGCCTTTGAAGAGCTCACTTAAGCTCAGCACATAGAAAGAGAGAAACAGCTGGCAAACTATAAAGTAAGGAGGTTCGGGGGCTAGTCCAGGGGCTCTGCGACTAAGTTACTGTTCACCTTCGGCAAGTTATTTAATCTCTCTGGGTCCCAGTCGTCTATATATGGAAGAGCTCAGAGTGTGCAATTAATAGGGTTAATATGGCTCTAAGATGCTAATATTTAATTTCACTACTCCCAGTGGAACTTTAGGGGTCCCTCTTAAAAAACTCTGTTCTTTATTTAAAAACTGCCTCAAAAGATACCCATCTATGTTCATTCATTCATTCATTCATTCACTCATCCATCCATCCATTCACTCATTCATTCATCAAAGGTTTATGGCATGTCCTCTATGCCAGGCTCTGCTCTAGGGACTGAGGGTACAGAGATGAATCAGATCCAGTCTCTTGTCTCTAGGAGCTCACAGTCTATTGGAGGAACAGACAGAAATACAGATAATGGTAAAACCTGCAGTAAGTTGTCCTAATTACAGACCAGGGAGGTCAGAGCTATAAAGGGGATGTATAAAGATGCTGTCCCAGGCCAGGGAGGAAGCTGCTTCCTCAGCCTGGGTGTGGTGCCAACCAGTGAGGGGAGAAGAGCAGGCAGAGAGGTGAACATGACAAGTTCACGTGGGGACCTGGGGCCATGTGGGAGGAGGCGTCCAGTAGGCCACGGGTTAGCTGGGTCTGAGGCTGGGGGGAGCTGTAGGTCCAGGATGTGGATCAGGGGACTTTCACAAGCAGATGGTCACTGAAGCCATGACAGCACATGAGCACTGCCCCTGAACTCCCAGCAGCCCGACCGCACAGGGGCCACACACGCCAACCTTTCCCAGGGAGGGTCTTGCAGGGGATTGACCTAAGCTGGGTGCAACAGCATACAAGTCGGCCCTGATAGGAACAAACGTGCAGCACCAATTCCGTTTTATGGCCTTGTCTGATGCTGGAACACGTAGCGAGGGCACCAGGTCATCCTCGGTACAGCGGGGACATAAATCAGACAGCGCCCTGCTTCCTGAGGCCCCAGCCGAGGAAGACAGGGCCTGCCCAGCTCTAACTGGGATCAATTACAGGCCATTCCTCTGCCCGCCCCAGCTAGCTTCCACCATCTCGTGCAGGCCTGGCCCCAGGAGGCCCTGCAGGAAGCAGCTCTCTGGTTGTGTCTGTGACAAGATGCAGAGCTCCGACCACGACAGGGCAAAGGAGAGAGAGCTATTTGCCTGAGTGAAGAAGGTGATAATGATGATAATGAAACCACAATATCTACCTTCATTGAATGCACTGGACGAGGCACCATGCCCAACACTTGCTCTGTGTTCTTTCATTTTAACCTCGTAGTAACCTTCTGAGATAGGATCTATTACTGACCTCATTTACAGATGAGGAAACTGAGGCTCAGTGACATTGAGTGACTTGCTCAAGGCCACCCACGGAGGGAGTGGTGGAGCCCTGAATTCAAACCCAAGTCTGTCTGCCTCCAGAAGCTGAGCTCTAAAGAACGACAAAGAGACGACAGCTGGCCTAGACAGCCCGTCCTTTAGAGTCAAACAGGCTTGGATTCAAATCATGGCTCTGCCACTTCCTAACTGTGATCTGAAGCAAGTTACTGAACTTCTGAAGCCTCAGTTTCCACATCTGGAAAAAGGGGGAAACAGAACCTACCTTGCGACATTGTTGTGAAGATTAAGAACAATATATGTAAAGTCTATATAAATGCTCTATAAGCGGTTGTGTTAATATCATCATCATCACCATCCTCATCCTTACCTCTTACCTTTGCTTACCACGTCCTGAGTGGTGGAGCGTGTGCATAGTCCTGCAAGCATGAGAGAGGCAGCAAGTGGAGACCTGAAGGTGATTTGATACGGCTGAGAGTGAACGGAGAAGTGGAGTAACTGAGAATCAAGGTTCAAAAAGTAGGCGGGGACCGGATCGTGTAAGGTTGCTTTGTAAACAGTAATAATGATTTCGGGCTTTATTCTGAGGTCACTTAGAAGCCATTGAAGAATTATAAGCAGGTAGAGGAATGAAGTAGTTGATTTTGCTTCTCAGCGAGATGTTTTGTGCCGCCATCTTGTTCTCCCCAGTACCCTGGGGCATACAACAGTGCCTAGGACAGAGCAGGTGCTCAAAAATATGTGTTGAATAAGTTTGCCCAAAGTTGCTGTTTTATTCAGGCTTGCTTGATTATGAGAAACAGGTTTGCACTCTTGCTATCTCAGGGAAAGATGATGCATTTTAGAGGTAATTGTAGATGCTGTCTATGGAAAGCCAAGAGCAAAGCCTGGAACGGGGAGATAGCCCTGGATCCAGGTGGCTGCAGGTCCTCAGCAGATATGATGCACAGGTCATCACTGGTGCCGTCTGCCTCACCTCACATACCCGTGTCTTTCCCACGTGTTGGCCCTTTTCATTCTTAGTTTCAGTTTCCCGAGCACTTTGGCTTGAACATGGTCTATTGTAGCCTCACTGGCTCCCTCTGCATTGTGAATTTTCCATCTTAGATACTTTTTGTTTTTTTTTGCTGAGAAAGATTCGCTCTGAGCTAACATCTGTTGCCCATCTTCCTCTTTTTGCTTGAGGAAGGCTTGCCCTGAGCTAATATCTGAGCCAATCTTCCTCTATTTTGTATGTGGGTTGCTGCCACAGCACGGCCACTGATGAGTGGCGTAGGTCCACACTGGGGAACCAAACCTGGGACGCTGAAGCGGAGTGCACCAGACTTAACCACTAGGCCACAGGACCGGCCCCCAGATCCTTTTGATAAGTGGCTCATTATTTGTTTCTTAGTTCAAAATCTAAGAGAGAATCTGATTGGCCTAAGCTCATCTTTTTACGAAGTGTGAGTCTGAATAAGGACGGCATGAATACCTGAATAAAATCAGGATTCTGTGAGATAAAAAGAAGGGAGGGGAGACAGTTGTTGGGAAGGCAATTAATGGGGACCACTATATTAGACAAATAATTACTTAATTACAACTTGTGATATGTGCTTTGAAGGAGAAGAGGAGGAACTAAAGCAGATTGCGGGCCGAGTAGGTTCTAAAAAGCCCATGGATGGTCTGCTGTTGAGTCAATGCTATATTACTTAGAGTGCAGGCTAAGCTGCTATAACAAAATGATCCAAAATATATTAGCTTAAATGAAAAATAAGTTTATTTTTCTCACATGAAAAGTCCAGATATGGCTGGCAGGGGCAGCTCTGTTCCAAGGAGCCGTCTGAGACCCACAATGGTGGGTTGATGTTGCTGTCCTTAAAATGAGGCTCCCATTTCTGAGTCCACTGTGTCAAGGGTAAGACCAAGAAGTTGCCACATCACTTCTTCTCGCATCCTATTGGCAAGAATTCATGGTGCCACACCTAGCTGCAGAGGAGGCTGGGGAATGTAGAGTCTAGCGGGGCAGCCGTGTTCTCTGTTTCAACTCGACGGGGTGTTTAAGAAAAAGAATGGGAGCTCACTGAGGGAAATTCAGAGTCTCTGCTACAGGTAGCCTGTCCTTGGGGGAAGAGACGGAGGACTCCAGTGGCCCTAAATAGTTAAATACAGTAGGGAAGTCCAGTAGGATGAGGATGAGAGGTGCCTGCTGGATTTGGCATTTAAGAAGTTCCTATGGCTCCAGGAGAGGAGTGAAACTGCAGTGGGTTGAGGATGAGAAGTGAGGCTATGAGCTAGAAGTGTAAGACAACTCTTTTGAGCAGCTCAGAGGAGAAGGGAAGGAAAGAGAGGCAGAAATAGCCAAATCCAGAACAAAGGAGGGCTTTTATTTTTGTTTAAGTGGGGAGAACTTGGAGAATATTTTCAGGCAAAGATGAATATTTTAGTAGAGGAGAGTTTGAAGATGTGGGAAAGGGGAGTTAGGACCCTGTACTGCATAGAGGCAGCTCTCAGAGCAGACAGGAGCGGGTGGAACCAAGAGCAAAGATGCAGAGATGAGCCTTGGACAGAAAGAGAAACATTTCTTCTGAGATGAGAGGAAGGCGGTTAGGATGAACCGGAAAGTGGTTATATTTGTGTGTGTAGGGTGGGGGTGAGGTGGGGAGTCAAGCCATTCTGCCCACACCTCCATTTTCTCATTAAACCAGGGAGAGGGGGCTCCTGGTGCAGAAGAGATGCTGGCAAACAATTGATCAGGAAAGAAGAAATCTGTGCACTCACATATAGAACATCAGGTTCAGGGTCACATGGCTTTGACTCACATATCCACAGCATACCAAAGCCAGCTCAATCTAACTTAGAGAAAAGTAGTGGGTGGTCTTATAGATCCAAAGGCAGGGGGACTTTTGGGCCTCAGGAAGAGCCTGGATCCAAGGATCTGGGAAGCTCTATGCTGTTGGTGGTGGCTTGGCCCATGGCCTGGGCATAGGAGGCATGGAGGGAATGTGAGGAGTGACCAACTGTGGGCCATCCCTGGGGACTTGGGAATTCTAGAACTTTGAAAGGGAACTGAGTTCCCGCAGTGACTCAGGTGCGGGGCTATGGAGCTGCCTACATCTAGATCTAAGTTATATTAGGAGATCGTTCAGGCCAGGGAAGCCTGGGGGACATCTGAGTTACATTTTTGGAGAGTGTAACAGTCAGGATCTCCTCAGAAAACAGTTGACACACTCAGATTGGGTAATTCAAGATAAGTTTAGTGGAGGATCTTTACAAAGGTGTGGGCAGGGTTTAGGGAAACCACAAGAGATGGTGCAGAACTTGGGGCTGGTGACAGCAAACTGTTACCATCCCCAGGCCTGAAAGTCTGAGAGGAAAGAGCAGTTGCCTCAACCCAGAGGAGCTTGTGTGGATAGGGCCACCTACAGGAGCTGAGCCCTTCAGTGAGGGAGGTAGTGGTCCAGGGCAGCCCCACAGGCAGGGAGTCAGGGGAAGGCATATCCCACCTCCACTCTCCTCTACCCTCGAATCTCCTGCCAGGGCTCCCAGTGGCTGAACTCAATAGAAAGCCAGAGGACAAGAGCGCTCACTGATGTGGCTCACGGAGGTCAGCCACCTGGTGCAGGGTGGAGAAGGGTGGAGAGTGGACTGGAGGGGCAAATGGAAGAGACAGGAAACTTACCTGGGATTATACCTGGATGTAGACACTGCACTCAATATCCTTAGCTGAGTATCTGAGTTCTCTGTGATACTAAAAGGAGAGCCAGAGACCTTACCTCTGAGGGTGGAAGTGCTCCCCAGTAAGGATAAATATTTTCACCCTGATTTACAAGGGGGCTGAAGAGAAAGCTCCTAAGAAAAGAACTTGAACTAGGTCCATGATTGGGGTTCACATATGAATAAGCATGTTTGGAAAACTCGGAGAGAAAGGGGGAATGCCAGAGAGTAAATTACAGGAAAAGACTATGCATCCCTGCTGTAGAATCCATTCAACTGGATGGATATTCAATGTGGTAGGCAGAACACTGGCTCCCAAAGATGTCTACGTCTTAATCCCTGAAACCTGTGAATATATTACTTTCCTTACATGGCAAAAGGGACTTAGCAGATGTGATTAAGTTAAAGTTTTTGAGATGGGGGAGATTATCCTGGATTATCCAGGTGGGAACCAGGTAATCTCAAGGGTCCTTATAAGAGGGAGGCAGGAGGATCCGTCAGAGAAGGAGATGTGATGATGGAAGCAGAGGTTGGAATGATGTAGGGCCACCAGCCAAGGAATGTGAGTGGCCTCTAGACGCTGGAATAGGGGTGGAAATGGATTCTCCCTTACGGCCTCCAGAAGAGTGGACTGCCAACCCATTTCAGACTTCTGACCTCCAACACTGGAAGATAATAAATGTATGCTGTTTTAAGCCACTAAAATTATGGTAATTTGTTACAGGAGCAATAGGAAATTAATATACCAAGTTACTACCATAGTCCCTTACACACAGTAGGCACTCAGTAAGCAGCAGCTGAATGAACGAAGGAACCTGAAATGAAGAATGAGACTCAGCTCAGAGTCTGAGTGATACAAGTGGTTCATGGTTCCGGGTCCAGCATCTGTATGTATCCATAGATGTAAACAAAACAACAATCTCTCTAAATAATGTGCCATCTCAGGACTCGAGCAGTCCTCCTGTGACTCCCCTCTAAGGGAGCAGAACATAGTGGAGGGGGATCAGTTTCTCTATCTTCCTAGGAGTAAAAAGACAGGGCCCAGTAGGAGAGGAGTAGGCATTGACCAGCAATCCAGCAGAACATTAAGAGGCAGTCAGAGGAAAGCCCTGCAATGCGAGCATCTGCCCAAGGGATGTCCAGGGCAGAGAGGAGGAGGCAGCGTGAGCAGTGGCATGGACCAACACAGAAGCACACATGAGACAATGCTGGGACTCCCAAAGATGCCAAGGGCAAACCTTGTGATGATCCTGAGCCCTGCAGTTACCTAGGTTAGGGATGGTGCAGTATTGAGCTACCAAAATGTGTGTCCGAATGATGTTGTGGCCTCCATGCAGGCTGGTGAGGCCTCTAGGCATCCAAGTAGTCCCTGTAACACAAAGGGAAGAAGCCCTTCTCTCCAGTTCTGCCTCCTACTACTGCACATCATCTAGGGCTGCTGGGCCTGGGGGCACCATATTGTTGTTTTCACTTATTTGCCCAGCAAATGATAGCCTACTGTACACGCTGTGCCCAGCAATCAAGCAGGGGCAGTGGCATTGCTCAGGTCTCTGGCAGCACGGCTGCAGGCATGGCAGACAACAGCTGTGCCTGGCAGGAGCAGCTATGTAAATAAGGCTCAGAAGGATGGGTCAGCTCAGCAGAGGAGTGTGGAGAGGGCCAAGGGTCAGGAAAACGGCAGGGCTGCTGTAGGAACGGACTCGGTCTTGAGCATAAGTCAGGTGGGCCCTGGGAACCAATGCAACTTGGTGGGGACACTTTACAGGGAGCTGGACACCATCTAATTACTCAAAATCACTTCCACAAACACACGCAGATCATCCTAACTCCCTGTCCTCTCTCTGTCGGCAGCTGAGGTTTCCAGCAACTGACAGTGGCATCCTTTCGCCTTGCTCTCCCATCCTCTGGGACTTCATTGCCCAGAGGCACTGGGTCCTGCATATTTCTAGGAAGTGGACCCCAGATCTCAATTCTTTAGGGAAGTGGGAAGAAGCTCTTCCCCACAGGAAGGTTTTGGACCCTGCCTTGAATAAGATTGGGTGAAATAAGCCGCTGAGTAGAGGGAAGGAGATAACTGGGAGTCAAGGTTCTTGGGGTCTAGGGAGGAAAAGGTAGCTCAAGATCAAAGAAACAGTATGAGAAAAACCACAGAGACGTAGTTGGATACAGCACGTTGAAGGAGTTCCATGGGATGGTAGCACCTAATGGAAGATGGGGCTTGAGAGGAATCCAGGGGCCAGATTACGGCTGTGAGGTGTCACATGTAATGCTACCCGCTGCTGGAAGGCATCCGAGTCTGGCCTGAGATGACACCAGCTCAGAAAGGACTTGTAACTGGAGTCACACGACGAGTAGCTCAGGATGTCTACTGACTAATGACCCATTTCTGTAGATGGCTTTCCAGTGTACAAAATGCCTTCACAATTTCCTAGTGTTCCAGCTGTCTATTGCAGCATAACACACCAACCCCAAACAACATTCATTTTGCTCACAGACCCGCAATTTGGGCCGGGCTTGGCAGGAACAGCTTGTCTCTGCTCCGCTAGGACAGCCGGAATCATCTGAAGGCTCCGTGACTCACATGTCTGGCAGTGGATGCTGGAACCTTAGTGGGAGCTGTGAGTTGGCACACCTACATGTGGCCTCTCCTTGTGGCCTGGGCTTTTTCACAACATAGTGGCTGGGTTCCGAGGGTAAGTGTCCCCAGAGTGAGCCAGGTGGAAGATTTCTAACTTAGCCTTGGAAGTCATAATGTGTCACTTTTGATGCATCTGACTTGTTAGCAGCCGGGCACTCAGGTCTGCTATGTGCAAAGGAATAGGAATTAGACTCTACATTTGGTTAGGAGGAGTGTTAAAAATTGTGAACATGTTTTAAAACCACCACCCCCTGGGACGTTGGCCTGATTAGGTCTACATTCCTGAGAAGCTAGGTGGCTTGTCAAGATCACACAGCCACCAAGAGACAGAACCAGGTTTAACCAAGACACACACACACACACAAATGGAGTGTCTCCTACACCTAGTGCTTTATATTATTTGACATCATCACTAGAATATATAATAGTCATTTTATTTTATTTTATTTTATTTAGTTATTTTTTTTGTGAGGAGATCAGCCCTGTGCTAACATCTGCCAATCCTCCTCTTTTTTTTGCCGAGGAAGACTGGCCCTGGGCTAACATCTGTGCCCATCTTCCTCCACTTTATATGGGACGCCGCCACAGCATGGCTTGCCAAGCGCTGCATCGGTGCGCGCCTGGAATCCGAACTGGCGAACCCTGGGCCACTGCAGTGGAGCGCGCGCACTTAACTGCTTGCCCCACCGGGCCGGCCCCTATAATAGTCATTTTAAACTTAACGTTTCAAAAGTCGAATTTATAATTTTCCTAAACCTGTTCTCCGATAGTCTTGGCGTCATCCTTGATTTCCCTATCTCTTACATCCCACGTCAAACCCATCAGTCAATGTTGTAAGTTCTGTCTTAAGGTACATCCAGAATCTAACCACATCTTTCCCCCTCCAAGTCTACCATCAGGATCCTAGCCAACATTACCCTGCACCTGAATTATTGCAATAGCTCCTTGCTTGTCTCTGGGTTTCTGTTCTCACTTATCCACCACTACCAGCCATTGTGCTCTCATCATAGCAGCCTGAATGAGTCTCTCACATTATAAATCAGACCATGTCTCTCCTCTTCTGAAAACCCTATAATGACCCTGCAGCTCATTCAGAGTAAAAACCAAAATCCTTGCAATGATCTCTCTGACCTCACCTCCGAACAACTCTGCTGGCTCATTCCACTTTAGCCACCCTGGCCTGGCTTTTCTTCTAACAGGCCAGGCACACGCCCACCTCAGGGCCTTTGTACTTGCTCTTTCTTCTCCTTTGAGTGTCATTCTCCAGAGAGCTACCTGGTTCTCTCTCATGTTCTTCAGGCTTCTGCTCAAATGTCTTCTCATTAGAGAGGTCCCCCTGGACCACGTTATTTCTAAAATTGCAATTCCATCCCCACTCCTGCTTCTCTCCAATCCCCTTCATTGCTTTATTCTTCTCCGTAGAACTCATCATCGTTAAACGTATTATATATTTACTCAAAAAATGGTCTTTTCTCTCCCGCTAGAAGTAGGCTCCTCAGCTCAGATTTTACAGGTTTTGTTCACTGCTTATTCCCCACCACTTAGAACAATGCCTGGCACACAGTGGGCAAGCATTGTTGGGCGAATAAACGAAAGCTACTATTGGGCTTCCGGCAACTTCTCCTTATCTTTCTAAAATCCATGATTTGTGTGTTTTGTTGCTCTAGTAACATAGCTTTTATTATTTCAACACAATCCTCTTTAATCTCACTTAATGATTTGGTCCTAAATTCTGTTTTGTTTTCTCCTCCTCCTTCTTCTTCTTACCGAGTTATGGTCTTTTTTCCCCCCCCATTGTTGGAATGACTTCAAAGTGTTTTGTTTTGTTTTAGGTTCAAAGTCATGTTAGCTGTTAGAAAACAGGACGGAAGAGCAGAGTCTCTAAATGGCCTAGGAGAATTGTTTCGTCTCAGGCAAAACATTTCTAAAGTGGTGACCCATATGCAAAGCCATTAGTCTTGTAGCATTAACTCATGATTAGTAAAAATAGACACACACGCACCCCCACACTCACAGACACACACACATACACACACACACATCTACAAAACAACCAACCTCCCAAAACATACACACACACAAACACACACTCAAAACCCCCACAGGCGGGTGGAGCTTACCAGGCAAAGGGAACAGCTATTGCAAAGGCCCTTGGGTGGAGGTGGGCCCGGCTCTTCTGAGGAGCAAAAAGAAGGCCAAGGGTGGCTGGAAGAGAGAGAGAGAGAAGAGAGACGTATGGATGGTATTCGATGATGATAGAGAGGTAAGCAGGGGCCAGCTCAGGGAGGCATGGTAGGTCAGAGTAAAAAATTACGTTTTTATTCTAAATGTGATGGGAAGACTTTGAAGGGCTTAAGCAGAAGACTGACATGATCTAGTTTATATTTTCAAAAGCTCACTCTGGATTCTGTGTGGAAAATGGATTGCAGGGGGCAAGAGTGAAAGCAGAGAGACAAGTCAGGGTACCACTGCCATCTTCTGGGCAAGAGATGATGGCCACATGATCTAGGAGCCTAGCGATGGAGATGGAGAGAAGCAGGCAGATTCAGGATGGGTTCCGATGTGGCATCAACAGGGCTAGCTGCTGGGGGTGAGCAAAGAGAAGAATCAGGAGTGCCCTTCAGGTTTGTTGATTGAGCAACTAAGTAGATGGTGTCGAGCTATGTACTGAAATGTCCCCTGAAATGGAGACACTGGGAAGGAAGCGGGTTGGGGCGGGCACGGCAGGGCAGGAAGTCAGGAGTTTGTTTTGGCTAAGTCAAATTTCAATTGCCTATTTGACCTCCGAGTGAAGATGACAAATAGGCAGTTGGATATAAGAGTCTGGAGCTCGGGAGAGAAGTCAGTGGTGGTGATATAGATTTGTAAAGTCATCGGCAAATAGATGGTGATCATTTTGTAATGTATATAAATATCAAATCACTATGATGTGCAGCTGAAACTAACATGATATTGTATGTCAATTATAAATTATACTTCAGTAAAAAGATAAAGAAATTTAAAAAAAATGGAAGCAAAACAATAAAAAAAAATAGGAAGATCTAAAAAAACCAAAAAGCCACGAGACTGGATGAGATCACCCATGGAAAGAGGGTAGAGAGTGCAGAGGAGAGATGGGAGCTTGGGGTTTTCTGGGAACGCGCCCTGCTAGGCAAAGTTGTATGGGAAGCAGGAGCCTGGAGAGGGCAGGCCCTGCTGGGGTCCAGACCAGGGGTCCAGTGGGGCAGACAGAGGTGACAAGTGACAACCACAATGAATAGATGGAACATGTAAGAATTCTCAGAGATCCTTGGGAAGGGAATGTGGTAAGAGAGAGGATTGCCTGAAGTCTTGCAGATTGAGGGTTCAGATTGTTGGTGCTTCTGCACTGAAGGAAAGTGTGGACTGCCAGTAGGAGAAACAAGAGGACATCTAGGTCACTCCTCTTTTCATGTGTTTGTCACCTCCAGCTACCATGAGCCTCATGAGGGCAGGGACTCTGCTTCCTTTGCCTCTGTACCCTGTGCCCAGCTCAGAACAGCTGTGGCATGAATGAGGGAAGGGAGTGAATGACGAATAGGCCTGTACACATGGTCCCTAAAGGAGACTGTCTAAATAATGAGATCTGCAGGCCAAAAGAAAAAGGGACACTGAGAAACCAGGACCGATGGATCCTTATAGCCCAACCTGCGAGCCCTCTTCGGGGATGGAACAGCAGCATGCTTTGCTGTTGTCCTGAGCAAGAGAACACTTTACTTCTCTCCCCAGAACTGTGGAGAAACCCATTCATCCCCAAGCAGAGCATCCCAGCAAGCTCACAACACAGATGGGAAACCACATGGAGAGGGATTTCTCATAAGTCCCCAAGGAAGGAAGATGCTGGCTTCTCCTTCCCTCTGAGCTCCTGCGGTGGATCCCTGGTGGGTGGGTGGGGGGGAGAGCATCAAAGCCAGCAGGGGACGAGGGACCTCGAGCAGATATGGTGGGCAGTGTGAGTGGGCCGGAGGGGGTAAGCATGACTAGAGCAGGGAAGGGGAAGCTTCTGCACCCTCCAAAGCTGGCCTTTGGTTTTAGCTCAGCCTGGCGTTCCCTTGGGATGGGGTCATCGTCAGCTGTGAGAACATAGAAGCAGAGTTGGCTGTTTAGGAGAGAGGGGAAAGTTGAAGCAGAGTGGGAGAGAGAAGAACTACTGGCAGGTCCCCACTCCCTGGCTACAGTCCTTCCCTAGGCCCAGCTGACTTAGGATTCCATGAGATACCCCACACTCTCTTGACAAACTGTGCCCGGGGGACTCTGAGTTAATTTCTGTTCCTGAACACAAAAAGAACCTCAACAAAGACAATAGAGTAGCCCAGGCCACTCTTTGCCCGGCCTCTTTCGCTTCCCCAGAAGGGTTGCTGCTGCCATGGGTACAGGATGACGGGGAGCTCTTCTCTGAAAGTCCTGGCCAGTTGTCCTGGCTGGATTCCCATTTGTTCCATTGTGTATCAATGAAAATATCTCCTCATCCTGTAGACCTTGTTTAGACTCCTCTGTCTGTCCTTGTGATGTTTGGCATAACAGGAAACAAGGGCAGCCTTTACTCAGGGCTGTCTGGCAGTTATTACCTGAAAACACCAAAGCCACAAAGGCGATTACAACAGAGGAACTCACAGTCACACCCCAATGTCCCCTGGAAACCCAAATGAGGAAGTAATAACTAGGGCATTCTCTCCTTTCACAGAGGAAGAAACTAACTACTGTGGGGACCTTGGACAGGCCACTGAACTTCCTCGGGCCATGGTTCTGCATCTGGAGAATGTCAGGGGAAAGCACACAAAAACTGGGCCATGAGTAAGAAAAGAGCATGGTGTCTGGCACATAGTATGTTCTCAACAAATGTGCGTTATTTTTATTACTAAAAGGAATTCTGGGTAGCCACAAAAAAAGGGATTCCGGGAAATAAAATGTTTCTGGGCTTATATTGTTTAAAGTGCTTCTCGGGATTCCTGGCACACAGGAAGGCGTAAGAAATGGTAGCTACGTGACAAGTGTTTCATATTGGGACAAGAACAGAAGTGAACTCAGGCAAGCAAAAGCCATTCGATTTGATGGTGGTGGAGCTGTGGGCCAAATGTTTCTTCTTTTTATTTAGAATTCTAGTGATGCATAACCAATGAATATGGTTATACAAGGAAATCGCTGAAAACTTGTTGGATTAAAGATTATATTTGCTGACCAGTTAACAACTCACAGAGAAGGTGGTCACTTGGGTTTGTCAGAAGCTGTCGTTCAGGAGGATAGGAGCGCCTAGGCAGGGGAGGTGGAGGAAGAGGAGGTGATGGAGACAGGGGATCAAGAGAAACTGTGGGGAGAAAGGATCTGCTGAGCATGGAGCAGGACAGATGGAAGAATGGAGAGAGAAAGGAGAAAGACCTCTCCAGAAGGTGGCCTCCTGACCAAAGCAAAGGCATCTGTTTTATTTTATTGTTTCATTTCACCTATTTGTCTTTATTTATTTGCAAAGCTGGTCTCTCAGTTCTCTTTGTTCCCAGAGCAGTTCTCTGGGAAGCCCTGGCCAGACCACAACATGAGAATTATCTGACTTCAGCCTCCTTCTATTAACTCCTCATTTCACATCCGAAGGAGGGGATGGTGAGACCCCTGTCTTCTGAATGTGTGTGGGGTGCAGTGGGCCAAGAAGATGGAGGGAGGGGTCTTCTGGGCTCTAGGAGCTTCACTTCACTTCCATCGTCGGGAGTGGAGGCTACTTGTTGCCACAACACTCCATCCCTACCTGGCTTGACCATGACCCTGGGTTGTGATGCCAGCTCTACCACCTGCCCTCTGCTTGGCCCTGGAAAATCCCGTTTTTGTCTCTGGGTCTCCATTTCCCCATTTGAAAAGGAACGTGTTGGACTAAATGAACTCAGAGAGCCTTTCTAGCTCAGGCAGTCTGTAAGTCTCTGAGATCCCTGAACGACTCGGGAATGGAAAGACACAGGGGCAGGAACCCCAGAGTTTCCCATCACAAGCTGGCTTCCAACTCCTACTTGGGAATTGGAGTAAAGCGAGTTAACCTGCTGGTTACCATAACAAAATGAAACTGAGTCCCGTTCTAGGATTTCTTTCCTTTCTATCTGACTGCAAATTCCACTCTTCTCACTTTTAAATAAGTAAAAGCCAGATGGGCAATCATCACAAGGGTAAAGCCTATAGTTTGCATTCTTTATCTAAATGCTCTGGATTATGTCCCAGGGAGTGACACAGTTGGATGTGGACCCAGTCATGCTGTATCATAATGATCTGTTATGTATCTCTCCCCCACTAGACCGAGAGCCCTTCAGGGGCAGAGGCTATGTCATTTTTAGCTACATAACACTAATAAATGTTAGAGGGTTGAGGGGCCTCCTTTTCCATCTTTGGCTCATGAACCAATTGAGAAATATGCCAAAAAATAAACTCTCATCTTTACTACTGTCAAGCTGATATTGGAGACCATGTCTTAGAGCTGCAGTCATGTGGGCTTCCTAATAGTGCAACTTAAGTTAGTTTTATCTGTCCAGTTGTGGACAGTGCAGGGAATTTGCAAGTTTCCCCAGGTCAGGTCTGTTCCTACAAAACTTGGTGCATGAAGAAGCAGATTAAAATGTGTAGTCCCAACGGGAAAGGAAAGAGGAAGGCACAGAGCTCCATATCCCCATGTTCTCTCCCCAACTCATCAGTAATGTAAGTCCTACTTCTTCCTCAAGGAGGTGTGACGGGGTCAAGACAAGTCAGGAGGGTGGTACTTTACATGGAAACATCAGGTGGTTCCTTTACATGGAAGAAAACATCAGGTGTGGGCAAGAAGCATTCTCCCCTACCCACACAGTTCCAGGCATGTATCATGAACTCAATATATTTCATATGAGATAGTGGATATTTATCATCTGTTTGGATGTCCAGTATCCGAGCCTCTTTCTGTTTCTTTTTAGGGGAGAGGGTTCACCCATCTGTAGGGAAGTAGAGCCTGCTTCTCACTAGAGAAGATGAAAAATACCAGAGGCTTCCTTTCTCAACCTCTATTGAGCTGTAGTGTAGACCCATGGACTGGTATTTACCACCCAGATAACTCTGACTTTGAATCATAAGATAGTGACATTAAAAAGTAGGGACCAAGCAGAATCCCTTTTCAGTAATGGGGTAGAGGCGGCAGCAGGGAGCTATATCTAGTTTCTAGTCTAGCAGCAGCTACAGCACCTAGTTTCTGTTGGATAGGCAGTGCAAACTAGCTCTAGCAGCAGCAGAAGTGGCGTCCCCACTGGATCAATTCTACAGCACGATTTGGGGTGTTGTTCCTGAATATAGGGCCTTGAGTGTGGTTCTCAGTTCCCCCTGAAGAGTCCATGAGCTACCCAAAATCCTTTTCATAAGTTCCTTTTCTGCTTTAATCAGCCAGAGTCAGTTTCTGTGGCACATAATTAAACCCTGAATGATGCAGAAGTGTGTACAAGGAGTGGTTGTTGACAATAGACCCTCAGGAAAGAAGAGGAATCTGAGGATTGGTTATTTGGGCCTTTGAGGACTAAGGGCAGTGAAAATCCAGCTTTATGCAATAGGACTCTGCCAGATCAGACACACAATGGTGCAACAGTCAATTAAATGAAAACTTCTACTCGCCGGGAATGAAGTACCCATTGACAGCAAGGCTCTAAGAGGCTGAATGGCCATGCCGTAGAGCAGGATGTGGGGCACAGAGACTTCAAGCTCACATCCTAATTACTCAGTTCGAGTGTGCACCTAAAAGCTAAGGATCTTTTATGTCTGTAATTGAAGAATCTCAAATTTCTTGCAGAGGCAAGAACAAGGGGAAGAGGTAGTATTAATGGAGCCCAGACCTCGAGTCAACCAGCGGAAGCGAGGACTATGGCAGGTGTTCCCTGCAGGAACTGGAACCATGACAGAGTTGCAGCCGCTCTAGGAGGTGCCACCAAAGCAGACAAGGAGGGGAAAACATGTCCCAGCTTCTCCCCTTCTCCTGCCTTCCAACCTCCTACTCACACAGAAGTCAGAAAATGTAACTTACAGACATCTGCTTACCTGTGATATGGAGCAGAGAGGGGGAAGGAGAGGAACAGATCTGAGAAACAGGCCCAGAACTGGTACAAATGCAAAGCCATCTTCTCCCCAGTATAGTGATGTATAACTAGCATCCGATTCTAGTATACCTAGAAGGAAATTACAAAGTCAAACCCAAGAAGAGAGGCAAATAAGGGTAAAGTTTTGCTAATCTGTATTGGCAAAACCTAAAGAATACGTGTGGAAATAGATCCTGAGGGTGCTAGACCAAGGAGGGACCAACAATATTTTAGATTGTACCCAATTTATTTATATGGATGTATTTACCAGAGATCCTTATTTCAATAGGCTAGTCTGAGTAGCCAGAATGGTTCTAATTGTTTACTTGGTTGACTGACTAAATCTTGGACTAAACAGTGGTCTACTACACACAGTTAAGCTGTCATAAATTTTTTTGGTATCAAATAGAAGGGAGATTGGAATACTGAGTACATTTCCATGTGCAATGTTTTCTCCAACCACTAACTGTATTCCTAGAATGGGCCCAGAAGACGATCCTTTCTTGAAAGCATTGAGAAATACATTAGTGAGGGGAGCATTGTCATCTTTGAAGAACACTGTCATGGCTGTTCTTGGCAAGGCTGGGGATAGTCCTAGGTAGCTGCAGTTGAAATGGGCTCCCTGATTTCAATAGGGCTACCAGGATCCTAGGGTAGCAGACTCCGAGTGGTAGCACTTAACCACTAGAGGCAAGGAGGACATGGTTACCAAACAGGCATGGGAAAGGAGTTTAGATGCTAGACAAATAATAAACGCTCACTACTGTATACCCCTTTGCCTATCCATTGAGGTAATCCCTTTTTCCAATACTTATACTTCAAAATAAAGCTTCTACCTACCAAAAGATACAATCAAGTATCTTTTGAAGAACTGATAATGTATTCACTCCTCCCCAAAGGAGTCAACCTAAATCTCATCGACAACTATATCCAGCTGCAAGTCTACAATCTGTGGGTGATGGCTGCTCCTCTGATAACTGTTATCCTGTCTTAAAATTCTATAATCTGAGCAATAAATTGTAAAATTCACCACCACCAACACACAATTAAATAATAATGAGGAAAAGAAGAGAAAAATTAGTTTAAAATAGTTAAATTACTGCATTTGGTTGAATCTAAGAATCAGTTGTAAAACAAACCATTATTTTGTATACCATTAAGGAAAATGATCCAATTAAATGATGACACACTGCTTCTCATCACCTATAATTTAGAGCTATTTTATATTTATTTAGACATAGATTTTTTATTTTACCTAACTTTTGTGCATACAAAATAATTAAAATACAAGAAAAATATATTGACTATGATACTCCTCAAAACTTCTTCATATTTATAGTCCTACTCTGAATTCCTCCCACATTGTTTTTCCAACAAAGAATATTTGCCCCACTGCTTTCTTTCCATGCTTTTCTTGCAAATACATCAACTTTTCATTTCAATGTGGAATTATAGTGTAATATTTTTAAGACATTTTAAAGGACAATTAAACTAAAATGGGTAGTATCAGAAATATCCATAACTCAGTTGAAGTGATAATAATATGAACAGCTATGACCAAGTAAGCATATGCACAGTCAATAGAAACTATATCATGAATGTTGCCTGGTTACCGGCAATAGCAAGGTGTTATTAATTGTAGGATGCAGCCCCATTTCACAGGTGTGAAAAAAATGAACATCTTAGAATTGATGAAATACAATAGTTAATATAAAATACACATGGCACAATAAGGAAGAAGATACAGATATATGTTATAATTCTTTTTTCTGGTGGTATATTTTACTTCTGTTCTCCAATAACCCCCTCATGGCTTAATCCAACACCCCAACTGTTGTTGTTATCATTTGTTTCTTTCTTCTTTTTACTTGGTAGGGTAAAATCTTCATTCTTAAGGGAATTGAGTCATTGGTCGTTCTACTAAGATAGCATTACTGTAGTGGCAATTGTTGTCTTTTTTCCTGTTTATGTAATGGGTCATTTTCCTCTAGCTACCCTTAATATTTTCTCTTTATCATTTATTTTCAATATTTTGATTATGACATACCATATTGTGGTTTTCTTTGTGTTTATCATCCTCAGGGTTTCTTGAAATTCATGGCTTTATGGGTTTATAGTTTTCATTGAATTTGGAAAAATTTTGGTTCTTATTTCTTCACACTCCCACTCCCTTTTTTCCCCTTGGGACTCTGATTACACATATGTTAGACTGTTTAATATTGTCCTACAGGGCACTGAGGTTTTGTTCATTTTTTCCTGACTTTACCTTTCTGTACTTCACTTAGGATAGTTTCTATTTCTAGGTCAAGTTCACTGATTATTTTCTTCTGTAGTGTGTAATATGCTATTAATCCTATCCTATGCACTTTTAATTTCAGATTTATTGAGTTTTCCAGTTCTAGAAGTTCCATTTAATTTTTAAAAATATTTTCCCTTTCTTTCCTCATAATGTTCATATTTTCCTTTAAATCTTTGACCATATTGGGTGTATTTATTATAGCTTGTTTAAGATTTTTGTCTGCTAACTCCATCATCTCTATAATTTCTGAACATGTTTCTATCGGTTGATTTTCCTCTTGGTTATAGGTCTCATTTTCCTGCTTATTCACATCTTGTAATTTTTTATTAGATGCTGGACAATGTGAATGTTACATTTTTGACAAGCTGGATTTTGTTTTTTTCCTTTAAAGAATGTTGAAGTTTGTTTGGGCAGGCAGCTGTTGGTGGGTTACCTTGATAATTTCGAGACTTGCTTTTAAGCCTATGCTCTGGGCTAGTTTAACCCTATTACTAAGGTGTCTCCTGACTGGGCTCTTTACTAAATGCCCTGTGTATTCAACAAGGTCCCTCATATCTGGCTTGTCAGAACTTAAACATCTCCCAACCCTTGAGAACTCTGGAAATTATTCATCTTACAGCTCTCCAACAGTTATTCTTTGTCTAGCCCTGTGGAGTTTCATCCTAAATATATTCAACTTAGTGTTCAGCTAAAGACCCAAGGGGACTCCAACAGATTTCTGGAGCTCTTTCTCTCTCCTGTACTTTGTCTCACAAATTGCAGTTGTCTTGCCCTTTTGTTTTCTCAGCTCATTAAGACTGCAATGTTCTACTTGGGTTCCCTCTCCCTCCCTATGCTGAGGTTCAGTAAATGCCTGCAGGTAGAAAGTCAGGGCAACTATAGAGTTTGCCTCATTTGTTTCCCTTCTCTCAGGGATCACCATCCTATACTGCCAGTTTGCCTAATGTCTCAAAACAGTTGTCTCATATAGTTGCTCCAGTTTTATAGTTGTTCATGGTAGAAGAGCTGGTCTGGTACCAGTTACTCCTTAATGGGGAAAGTGCAGTTTTGTTTTTTTTTGTTGTGAGGAAGATCAGCCCTGAGCTAACATCCATGCCAATCCTCCTCTTTTTTGCTGAGGAAGACTGGCCCTGGGCTAACATCCATGCCCAGCTTCCTCCATTCTATATGGGATGCTGCCACAGCATGGCCTGACAGGCAGTGCGTTGGTGCGCGCCTGGGATCCAAACCCGGACCGCCAGCAGCAGAGCACTCACACTTAACTGCTATGCCACGGGGCCGGCCCCTCTTTTTTTTAACCATTCATTTTCTAACTTTTTGAGGTTGTTGCCTGACTCCTTAATTTTCAGCTTTTGCTGTTTGTTTTCTTTATTGTTTCCTTCATTTAAGGCTGTACTTTTCCCCATAAATATTGCCTTAGCTTTATCCCATAAGTTTTGATATGTATTATGGTTGTTATTGTTCAATTAAAATATTTTTAAATTTTCATTATGGTTCATTCTTTGTTTGGCCCATGGTTATTCCAAATAATATTTATTATGCTCTACAATTATGAGGGTTTTTTAAACACATATATTGCAAATAACTTCTCCTGGTGTGCGGCTTTTTACTTTCTTAGTCATATATTTTAACGAACAAAATTTCTTAGCTTTAGAGAAGTCCAATATACGAAAACTTTTTATGGCCAGTTCTTTTTGCGGCCTATTTAGGACAATTTTGCTTATGCCGGGACCATGAAGATATTCTCTCATGTTTTCTTCTAAAAGATTTATTGTTCTATTTTTCACATTTAGGCTTACGATACATCTTGTTATCTTTCATGAACATAAATGGAATTATACTGGTGCCTTTTTATAAATCAGGTGACTAGATATGATTTGGCCTATTTATAGACTCTATTCTGTTCCACTTATCTATATATTCTTGTGCCTTATTATTTAAAGATATTTTTTCACAGTACCCTTTCTAATTGTCTCTTAGTGCTTATGCTGCATTTCTTTTGTTTGTCCCTCCATAGCTACTTGCCCTTTTCCATCTTGCTCTTTGCTCAGGGAAGCTGCCCTGAATGGATTACATTAACGTTTTTTCTCCCTCTGACTCCAGGGCCAATGGAGAATCCCAGCAAAAGATCAGAAGGAGGGAGGAGAGAGGTCAGTGGATTTCTGCCCCCGATTTCCTTCAGGTCCCCTTAGGTTGTATTTGTGCCTTGACTGAATGTCCTTGTTTCTCTCAAGGCAGCTGACCCTATAAAACTCTCTCTCCTTCCAGGTTCTGGTAACTTCTCCCAGTCCTTATTCCTTCAATTCTAGGAGTGGTGACAGCTCCTATGCTTGCTAGGCCTGGGTTCCTGCACTATCCCTTGTGGTACCTCTAAGCTCTGCCAACATCTTTGTGATTAGTCTCTTTGCATACAAACCTCTTAGGAAAATCCTAATCTGAAGGTGCTGTTTCCTGTTGAGACCCTGACTAATGCACTGGTGTATTAGAAAGTTTTTAAAAAACGTTTCCAGTATCCGGCATCTTTGGTAGACATTTTTTAGTTTTAATAGTTTGTTTCTAGAAATTCTTGGATTTCCTACGTAGAAAATCATAACATCTTATAAATGGTGACCCTTTTGTTTCTTAAAGTACTTATAATTATACAATTTTAATTTCTGTTCTTTTTCTTTCTTATTCTCCTGGTTAAAGTTTCCACTAAAATCTTGAACAGAAGTAATTATAGTTGTCTCATTCCTGGCTTGAAAATGAATGCAACAGATGGTTCACCATTAAGAATTACATTTACTGTAGATCTGGGGTCAATACCATTTTATAAGTCAAGGAATTTTTCTTCTGAGTCTATTATTTTTTAAAATAATGACCAGATATTGAATTGCACTGAATGATTTACTACATTGTTTGAGATAATCATAAAGCTCCTTTCTTTTTCTTGTTCTGTTCTCCCTTGGGGTCCTGGCTCCATCCTGGTCATGCACATCAACGTCAAGGCCGTGGAGACCGTTCTTCCTGGGAGGGTAGGAATGGAGCCCTATAGTCCTCTTGGGTAAATCTTGGGCTTTTTGGAATCTTCCATGTGGAGCATTACAAGATGTTCATGAAGTCATCATTTTGATGTATTATTTTGCTTACAAAATATCTGATTTAAACAAAAAAAATCCTGACTTACTCAGGACCTCCTTTCTATTAGAGTAAGGAGAGGAAGTAATGAAGGGGGTGTTGAGGAGAGAAACCCCGTTCTGACACCCATACGTAATTTGCAGCAATCCCATGAAGCAGGTGTTGGGATGCTTAGTTTACAGATGAGGAAACTGAAGCTCAGAGAGAGGAAGTGCACTGCCCAGGGCAATGGAAGAGTGGGATCCTGAACCTCTGGCCCCCAATCTTGTGCTCGAAACAGAGAAGTGAGACCTGGGTCCCTCCTCCTATGAATGTACTTCTGCCTTTCTCTGACCCTTGGATCCTTAGCTCTAAGCATCTCTGAGTCTGGTCCTACCCTCCCCTTTCAGATCCCTAGCAGTTGTACAGTTTGGAAGCATTGTGGCCCTCTGATCCTGCTTCCAGACCCTCCTGGGTACACTGGGGGCTCTGCATCCTGTCAGTGCTGTGAGTATTGTGTATGTGTGTGTGTAGGGGGAGGATGGGGTCCGGGTTCCTCTCTGGAAAAGGGAGGGGAGCAGAGAGTGGGGTTCTGATTCTGCTTCTCTATAGACCAGGCTTGGTGCTGAGATGGGCAGGCACTTGCTGCTTCCTGGTCTGTTCCTGTACCTTCCCTTGACTGCAGGCTGGACAGCTTCTAACTGCCTGGTGACTGAAGGCTCCCGGCTGCCTCTGGTCTCCCGCTTCTTCCTGGTCTGCCCCTTGGACTCCAGCCTGCCCCTCCTTGCAGCATGCTACTCAGTGACTAATCTGACACAGGCCTTGGAGGCTGTGCCACAGAGCGTGGAGGGGCTCTGTCTTGCTGGTTCCACTTTGTTTCTGCACCCGGACGCCTTCTCCCACTTCCCTGGGCTCAAGGTCTTAGGGCTGAATCTGCGTCTCACCCAGCTCCTGCCAGGAGCTCTCCGGGGCTTGGGGCAGCTGAAGCAGCTCTTTTTCATAGGCCTCCGCACGAATCACCTCTTCCTACCTCCTGATGCCTTTGGCAACCTAAGCTCCCTCCAGCACCTTGCCTTCTTGGGCCCCTGCTTGGATGGAAACTTGGGTGTCCGGTTGCCTCCCGGTCTACAGCGGCTGGATGTCAAGAACAGTTGCCTTCAGAATGTAGGGAAATTGGCCAACATCTTCCCAGACCTGGTGCTTGGGTCCTCCTCTGGTGAAGCTTGGACTCTGGACATGTTGGACCTGTCATTCAACAATGGGCTGAAGATGGCCAGTCCTGGGGCCCTCCAGGGCCTCAAGCTGGGGACTTTGCGTCTGGACCACACAAAGATGGAGGCAGCTGCAGTGGTGGGACTGGGGCTGCAGAGACTGGACACTCTGTCTGTGATAAAGACTGACACGGCTGAGCTGCCTGCCAGGGCAGTTGCCCACTTTGAGCTACAGGAGCTGAATTTGGGATCCACTCTGATAGGGCACATAGCTCTGGAGGCCCTGGCTTCCTGCTACAGCCTAAGGCGCTTGGGTCTTGAAAGCAGTGGCCTGACTGACCTGCCACCAGGTTTCCTGGCTGCCATGCCCAGGCTTCAGAGACTGAACCTGTCCAGCAACCAACTGCGGAGTGCCATGCTGTGCACGAATGAGACAGGGGCTGTGTCAGGACTGTGGGCCCTGGATCTGTCAAAGAATGGGCTGCAAACCCTGTCCCCAGCCACCTTCTCCTGTTTGCCCCATCTACGGGAGCTGCTACTTCAGGGAAACCAGCTGGTTTGTCTGGAGGGCCAGGTATTCCAGGGCTTAAGGAGGCTGGAGATGTTGGACTTGGGCGGGAATCCACTGGTAGCCCTGGGCGATGGCTGGTTGGCTCCTCTGCCTGCACTGACCACCCTAAACCTGTTGGATACCCGCATGGTGTTGAGCCCAGGCTGGGACTTCCAGGGCCCAGAGAGTCTGCACAACTTGAGCCTGCAGCTCCCCTCTGGCCCTTCCAGGGTAGCATTGTCCCTGCCCATGAGGCTGAGGAGCTTGGAGCTTCATGCAGCCTCAGGCAGGGAGCATTGGAAGCTGGCTTCTAACGTTTTTCCAGTCTTGCAGACCCTGACTCTAAAAGGCTGGGGACTGCAGCTGGGGACCCAGAATGTCTCCGAGATCTTCCCTGCCCTTCTCCAACTCTCCCTGCTTGGCAATAGCTTGGAGGCCCTCTGCTCCCAGGACACCTCTAGCTTCTTCCTCTGGCAACTCCCTAGGCTCCAGTATCTGAGGGTATGGGGGGACAGGCACAGCCCTAGGCCCTGCTGCATCACAGGGCTTCCCAGCCTACGGGAGCTGAAGCTGCAGGCACTGCAATCCCGAGCCCAGCCCCGCCCAGTGCGGCTTGAGGAGCTGGTGGGTGAGCTGCCCAGGCTTGAGGTGCTGCATCTGGCCCAAACGGGGTTGGAGACACTCTCTGCCGCTGCTTTCCAGGGCCTGGGAAGTCTCCAGGTCTTAGTGCTAGACTGGGAGACAGGACTGGTGCTGGATGGCAGCCTCCAGGAGCATAGTCCCCAGATGCCCCAGTACATGTATATTCTGACTGCATCCTTGGCCTGCCAGTGTGCCAATGCCTGGGTGGGTCCTTGGCTTGAGCGGTCCCCCAGGACATACATACACATAAATTCAAATCAGCTGTGCCAGCCAGAACCTGGGGGCCGCTCCAAGAATCCCCTTTTCCCCTTTCTCCAGAGCCACTGCCCCAAGACTTCAGGGTTGGGACTCTTTTTGGGCAGCTTCGCCTTGCTGCTTCTGCTAATCTCTTTGCCCCTTCTACAGGAAGCCAGGAACTCCTGGATCCTCTACCTCCAGGCCTTGTTCAGGGCTTGGCTTCAGGGCCTGAGGGGTCGGAGGGATGAAGGCCACAGGTTCCTCTATGATGTGTTTGTGTCGCACTGCAGGCAAGACCAGGGCTGGGTGGTGTGGGAGCTGCTGCCTGCTCTGGAGGGCTGCCCTCCAGCTGGCTGGGGGCTGCGCCTCTGCCTCCCTGAGAGGGATTTTGAGCCAGGCAAGGACGTGACTGACAATGTGGCAGAGAACATGGCAAGCAGCCGGGTTGTACTCTGCGTGCTGAGTCGCCAGGCCCTGAACACCCCACGCTGCCGCCTGGAGCTCCGCCTTGCCACCTCCCTCCTGCTGGCTGCCCCCCGGCCCCCAGTGCTGCTGCTGGTCTTCCTGGAGCCTGTCTCCCGCCACCAGCTCCCCCGCTACCATAGACTGGCCAGGCTGCTCCGCAGAGGAGACTACTGTGTGTGGCCCAAGGAAGAAGAAAGAAAGGACGAGTTCTGGGCTTGGCTGGGGAGCAGGCTGGGGCAGCCTGGGTTGGGCTAGAGTGGGTGCATGTGGGTTGGAGGGTGGGGATATGAAAAACAAGCCAGCCTGGTAGGAAGAGAGTGGGTATGTGTGGGTGCATGAGACCGAACTCAGCTTCTGGTGGGCGGTGGGGTGCTGCCTGTGTAGGGAGGATCAACCAGTGGCTTTGGGAACACAGGCTTTGGGAAGGCTCTGGAGGCTGAATGAGAACATTTGGGAGATGGCAAGTGGCCAGGGGTATGTGATGTGATCTCAAGATCTCTAAATCCTCAGTAAATTTACTAAATCCATGAGATGCTTGACATAGTTGGACTTTTTGATGGAAACCCACCTGATGCAGAAGGCGAAGGGGCTGGGGTCATGCAAACTGTAGCCCAGAGGAAATAAAGTTAGGAATTCATGGAGAGCACGGGGAAGGAAGGAGGCTCTAAGCACTCCTAAGCTGTGGCACGGGGTCCAGGTCAAGTTCAACCAAATCTTCAAGGGGCAGAAGAGCTCCTTTTGCCATCTGGGTTATAGAGGACTACGACAGCTGAGGACCAAAAAGCTGGGATGCTGTCCAGGAGGCAGCAGACTGATCGCCTGTTCCCTTGATAAAAACACGAAGGCATGGTCATATCTTTCATCCTGTTTGAGCCTCACAGCAACACTGGGAGGTGGCACCCACTCCCTTGGTGCTCTGTGCTCTAGCTATACTAGACTACTTGTCGCTCCCAGAACACCATGTGCTCTTGCCTCTGGGCCTTTGCACATGCTGCTCATTTACCCAAAAACACCCTTTCTCCCAATTTCTTTTCTTTGGGGAACTACTATGTATCCTTTAAGATTCAGCTCAGTCCTCAATTTCTCCAGAAGCCTTTCCTGACCTCCCAGCCTGGGTAAGATGCTGCCTCTGGGTTCCCGCAACTTCCTGCACTTACCTTCCTCAAAGTACTGATCACAGTGTACGGGTCCTCACTGGTCTAGGGGTCCTGAGAGCAATGGTCTCCAAAGGGGGGTGCACAAGACAAGCCACTGGGGTTTAGGAAGAAAATGTTAAAACTTTTATTCCTATTTTGTTTTAAGTCTCACTTTATTCTGAAGCTAGACTGCCTGCTTTTTAGCCATTATGGCTTTGTTATGTTCCTTAGCCCCTGTACCTCAGTTTCCTCTTCTGTAATGTGGGATAGTATTAGACTCCCTCTCAAAGGGTTTTGTGAGGATTAAATGAGATAATATGTATAAAGCACTAAGAGCAGGACCTAGTAATGCATTGTAAATGTTCAATAAAAGTTAGCTTTTCATGTAATTATATATGTACTATGTGTATATCATTTATAAGTAAATAAATATACACATGTTGGGGGTGTGTGCTCAAAAACGTTTTACTAATAGGAAACATTACAAATTTACTAATAGGAAACTTGATCAGGAAAGTTTGGAGATCAGGTCCTGGGACAGGGACCAGGTTTGCTTCATCTCTGCATCCTTAGAACCTAGCGCTGGCCCAGCACAGAGAGGGTCTTGACAGACAACTGTGGACAGAAAAAAATCTTGGTGGATGCTGAAGCAGAGAACTGGGGTCTGGTTCAGTCTCTGTTGCTTATTTTTATATGACACTGGGCGGGGCACTTGGCCTCTTGGGGCCTTAGTTTTCCTCTCCCGTAAATTGCCAGGCTTTAATTAGACAAAGGCTAAAGGAAACCATGGAACAAGTCCAGGCTGGATTTAGGGCAAGGGGCGCCCTCTTGTGTCCTAATGGTGTCCTTCTCTCTGTGCCTCCTCACCTCCATTCCTCCTCTTCAGGGTAGATGATCCTGAAGTGGACGTCCTTACCTGACCCTGCAAAGCTGCCTTTCCAGCTTCAGATCCTAACATTCTCTTCCATGTCTCCAGCATCCCAGCACCCCACACTGCCACAATATCTCTCTCCCCACTCAATCCCCTCCTCCACCAGCGATCTTTTCCTGACGCAGTGTGGGGCTGAGAAGAGAACTTTGGAGTCACAAGCCCAGTGGTTCAAATGCCAGCCTTGGCACTTATTAGCTGTGTGATCTTGAACAGGTCACTTCATATCTCTAAGCTCCCACTTCCTCCTGGTAAACTGAGGGTAATAATAACAACCTCATAGGGCTGTTGTGAGACTTCAGTCACAAAGAGTTCTTAGAGGTTGGAATTACATTCAGTGAGTAAAATCACATGAGATATTACTATAAATAAGTCGAAACGTTTCACAGAGGGGAAGGACTTTGAACTGGGTCTTTAAAACTAAGACACAGAATTCCTCTAATTTTAACAACAGCCAACATGTATTGAGCACTTGCTGTATGTCAGGTACAATTTTCCCAAAGTCTCATAACCATCAGTAAAAATAATAATAGCTAACAATTAGTAAAGTCTTTCTGCCAGACATGTGCCAAGCTCTTTACATGCTTTTCCCCATTTATTCCTCTCCACAACCCTATCAGGTAGACGCCATTATTATATTCCCATGTTACAGATGAGGAAACTGAGGCATAAAGAGAGCAAGTAATTTGCCCAAAGTTTCATGACTAGTGAGTGGCAAGGCCTACATCCTGCATTTGAAAGTAAGAAGTTTCAGACACAAGCAGCTTGACTATAGAGACCAAGCTTTACCTGCATTATCTCATTCGATCTTCACAAGTCCCTGCAATGTAGGTTTGATTGTATTATCTGCATTTTACAGACGAAAAAACTTAAGACAAAAGAGATGGAGTAAGTCATTCACGGCCCCCCAGCTAGGAAGTAGTTGGGCTGGGATTTGGATCCATGTCTGACTACAAAACCCACATTCTCAACCCCATATTAGATTGCTCATACCCCAAAGTAGTCACAATGGTACAAAGCAACTGCATTTATATTAATATTATTCTGATTATTATCATCCAATAATGATTAACATTCTTCCAACACTCACCCAAGTGCCAAGCTCTGTACTAACTGATTTACATAATAATAGCTAACATTCCCTGTGTATTATTAGGACCCAGGCCCTGAGCTAATCGTCTTAGCTGTATTATCTCACTGAAGCCTCACAAAAACCCGGCAACACGGATGCTATTATTATTTTCATTTCACAAGTGAAGAAAGCGAGGGTCACAATTGATCCAAAGTCACTCAGCTTAGCGGTGTGCTGGAAAATGAACCTACAATTGTCCGACTCTCTCCTGCCCACCAGCCTGGTCACCTCTAGTCACCCTCTTTATTTCTTATCATTTCTGCTTTGATCTCTCCCGGGTCTGCGGCTCTCGCTCCTCCCCTTCCACAGGCCCCGCCCCTTCGGCTTGAGTGTCCGCCCACTGAGCGGTGCCGTTATCCCAGAGCCTGAGGAAAGGACCGGTTCGCAACAGGCCCCGCCCCAGGCTTAGAAACCTGTTCCGATTTGTTCCGGTGCCGGGGACCGGGAGAAGATGACGCATCTATTGGCTGATGTCATCTGAAAGGCAGCAAACGGAAGGGGGCCACCGGCACTCGCGCGGTTCCTTCTGGGAGTTGTAGTCTCAGACGCTCCATTCCCGGGGTGGCGCCGTTCGGACTCCGCGTCCCAGCATTCCCTGCGCGAACCCTGGAGCACTTCCGCCCTGTTGTGAAGTGGGTGTCTCGGTGGGTGAGTCCGGGTGGCGGAGCGGGGGCAGCTGAGACTCAGGCTCTGGGCTGGAGGCTTAGGAGGTGGTGGTGTCACAGGGGGCCGGGGAAGGTGAGAGGGGAGAAAGAAGCCTGTATGTGGGGGTGGGTTGTGAGGGGCGGTCAGAGGATGAAGGGTCTGGAGATGGGAAGGGTCAGAGAGGGGTCGGGGATGAGGAGGGAGATAGGGGGCCCTGGGAGTGAGGGGGGTCTTAGAAAGATCTGTAGGTGAGGAGACCGAGAGAGGTTCTGGAGGTGGGAGAGTCGTAGAAGGGTCTGGAGGACACAGAGGGAAGGATAGAGGGTTCTGGGGCCCTGGCAAGAAGTGAAGGTAAGAGGGCCTGAGCTTGAAGCCTGACCTGAAAAATAGTGTTCCAGCCTCTACCCGCCCATCTAGAATAAACATATCTAATTTGATACCACCTAACACTTTCTCTAATGGTTATGACCTCTGGAACCCACTGGGTGGGACTGGCTATTGTGTTTGGCCCCAAACCTGCACCTCTTTCCTTGTGCCTGATGGAGGTGAGTGGCACCATCATCCACTTTTCCCAGATGCCCTCTGATTCCTCTTGCATTCTTCCACATCCAGGGATCTTCAAGTCTTAAATTTCCCTAATGTGTCTTAAATCTGCCCCTTCCTTGTCAGGGTTTTTGTTGAAGCCTCCACCCTTTCACCTCCGCCTGGACAAACATGTTATAGCTAGTGTGATCTATTTAACCCACAAATCTGATTGTGCCATCTGCTTAAAAATCTTCATTGGCTGCCATCACCCACAGAATTAAGTTCAAACACCTTAGCCTGACATTCAAGACTCTTCATAACCTCCCTTGTGTCCTCATCTTCGTGGACTGCACACTCCAGGGCTGTCAAGGTTTTCCCCATTTCTTGGGGAGGCTGTTTGGTTTTCCACTGTTATATATGCTGTTCTCTCTGTTGAGAATACATCTTTTCCTCCCATTCTCTGCCAAGAGAACCATTCATTCTTCAAGAACCAACTCAAATGTTACTTTGTTCAATTCTCTTACGCAGATTAAATCACCCCCTGACCCCCAGGTCCTACAGACCTCTTTTACTGCGTTTACCACATTTGATGGTAATTATCCATGACTTTTTTTTTTTTTTTTGGTCTCTTCCGCTAGACTGTGAGCATCTCCAGGACAGGGACAGTTTCTGAGTCACCTCCGTTTCCCCATTGCCCAGCGCAGAGTAGTAAATACTTGATGTAAATCAAGTCAATCGGTAAATATGTGATGAATGCGTGAATAAAGACCGTCCAGGGTGAGCTTTGCTATAGCAGGCTTGAGGACTGCTACTTCCAGTGGATTTCCAGGGGCATGGGCTTTAGTCTTCTCCTGCCTGTCAGGGCTGTCTTTGCTGGAAGCTGATTCACTGCCTATGGGAGTTTAAGCCAGGAGTGGCAAATGCATGGAGTGTGTGCTGCCACTTCCCCTTCCTGTGTCTGGCAGTTGTGGCTAAGTGGTCACAGCACATATTCACATGGGAGTCAGAGTCCTTAGCACAGTTGACTGAAGTTGATGCTTTAAATGAAATGTATTTGCTCTCCCTGGTTTAAGCCCTTAAGTGTGAGGTCAGGCTGCATTAAGCAATAGCCTGGACCATCAGCCGAGTGAGCTTGACAGCCCAGTTTCTTTCTCTTTGGAGGTCACAGACCAGTCTTGACCTTTCCCATGAGACTGGGGCAGATCTTCCCTTCCCATCCCACTGTTCACTGGGTGGGCTTCTCATGTCCACATCCATACTCACTACCGCAGGAGCCAGGATACCCATCAACTTCCCTGTGTTTGTAAAGGGATCCTGATTTTGACGGCAGTCAACACCTATCCCTCATTGCTTAGGGGAATCTGTAGCCTTTCTAGGTCTTCCTGGATATTTGAAGAGACCTTTGAGATCATTCTGCTGGCAAAGTGACAGCCTGTGTTGAATGAAGCCTACCATCACACTCTATTTAATCCTCATGGTGTTTGAAACAATTTTGAGTTGGTGGCCAATGTTTAAAAATCCAGAGTTCTAGCTTCTCTTGGAAACATTGGAAGGGCCAGTGTTCCTCCTGGTGCTCTAGTTAGCTGCAGTCCCCACTCCACTCATTTACTCTTCTACATTGCCTGGTCCCTATAGCCGTTTAAATTTGTAGCCACTGATTCTGGTCTCCCTGTCCCTTTGCTTTACTCCCATCATACTAATTGGGGAACCTGGGGCAACTGTGGAGTAGGGTCAAGCTGTAAGCTACAGTTTAGATAGGCAGCTGCAGAGGCTACATGAGCTGTCCAAAGTCACACAGCTGATAAATGGCAGGAGTGGAACTAGAACCCTGATCTGCTCACTCCTGCCTTAATATTCTTCCCACTGTCTGAACTGTCTTCTCACGAGTTTGGATGACTGGCAGACCTAGAGGAGGCTATATGGTGTGGTTAAGAAAAATAACCAGAGAAAACAAATCTGGGCTTAGGTCCCAACTCTGCCACTTGCCAGTTGTGTAACCTTAAGTGAATCTTCTTCATTGAAGCTCGGGTCCCTATATGTAAATTCAGGATATAGTGGAGTTATACCTTACAGGATAATTATATTCTAAAGTCAGCACAGAAGGTGAAAATCACATTTAGCCAAAAATCACAGTCAGCTGGGACATCCTTTGACAAGGAGCCATTTAGAAACCAACACGCTGTCTTTGAATAAACTGACCAGCACAGCCGGGTTTTCCTGGTTGAACGTTAGATGAAAGAGTTGGCTTGTGTTTGGGGACCACACTGTGTGCAAGACACTGCTCACACTCAGTGGGAAGAGATGCTTGAGGGAACTCAGACCAGCCTGGGGACCAGCAGAGTCATGGGTATCATCACCACGTGCTCACTCTGGAATAGGCACATAGTGAATGGAACTGGCTGCACTATTAAATTATGTCCTTTCCTTCTCTTTCTGGTGTTTGTATGTATTTAATATGTGTAAGTTACAGATCAGTGTAATGCAACTCAACACTAATGACACTTCACTTGCTTGGCTGGAAGATTCAGTGAGTTATGAATGTAGAGCACTTAGCGCCAGGCCTGGCACCTCATGGGCACTCAGTAAGTAGGTACTGTTTGAGGTTGCTGATCCTAGTGAGGCCCCGAGATTCCTGGTAGTCTCAGGACTAAGGAATGGCCTGTCCATTTTTCCTTTGTGAGCTCTGTGTGAAGATACCCTGCTGTTGGCCAACTGTGTTGACCTCCCTCTGTGGATAGGCTGCTATTCATATCTGTCTAAGAGAGTAGCAGAAAAATCTCTCAGATTTGTCTTTGAAACTAACCTTTGGGACTTTCAAGTCTTCCCAGAAGAAAATACCTATTATCTGAGACTCTGGGCTTTGAGCCTGCTGGGTCTACTAATTGCCTATTTTGTTGCAGTGTTCTCTCTGTGGAGGAGCACAAACTTCTTTGCTTGCTTATTGACTGTCTCTCTCGTTAGACTATAACTTCCATGAAGGTGGAGACTCTTTGTCCTAGTTACTGTTGGCTCTGTAGCTCCTGGGATGGTGCAGGGTACACAGTGGGACTCTGGATGACAGGTGAATTAGTCCTCATGTGAGAGTGACACAGATGTGATTAAGGCTGTGGTTAAAATAGAAATTTCCTGAAGATTAATTCTTTAGCTTAATATAAATTATGGACCTTTCATAGCCCATTAGGCTTTTGATGTACCAGATTTACCATTTTAATAAAAGGCAACAAAACTTCCAATGGCCCTGCTATTTACAGACACTCGGTTGGGCACTGTGGATACAGAAATGAGTACCATGTAGTACTGGCGCCCGTAATACAATCTAATGGGGCTGTCAGATGTAAGACCAGACAATTGCAATAGTGTAGGGTAACACCTGTCTTAGAGGTATGTGCCAACTGCTTTGGGAACACAGGATTGGGGAGGCGACTCTTGGAGAGCAGGGATGGGGGCAGGGAATGACAAGGCCATGTCAAGGAACTCTTAACAGATGAGGTGACATTGAGCTGGTAGCTGAAGGACGAGCAGGAAGCTGCCAGGTGGCTATGAGTTGTGTTCCTAGCTTCTCCCCAAGTACGTGGAGGCCTTTAGGACAAGCTTTCTTTTTCATCACCCATGCCTTGTTTACAGACAGTCCAGTCAGATGGCCTAAAATCAAAGTATCACCCTCCCTCCATTCTCAATTCAGCTGTGTCCTTCCCACTTGGAAGCAGCTAATAGCCTCCTTTGAGTGGGCATTTTTTATGTCATCTCGATTTGTTGGGAATGACACAAAGAGCTCATTTTTCCAGATAACCCAGCATGAGTGTTGTCAGCGTCTCCATTGTGTAAAAGAAGCAACCCCAGACGTTCACTCAACAAGCATTTACTGAGAGCCTCCTGTGTTTAGTGCACCATGCTTATTGTGGGGATGGGGAAAGAGAAAGGGAGGGGTGTGAAAAACAAGAGGAGTAAGCTATATTCCTTGCCCTCAGTAATCTCTCTGGGGACACGCATACGTACACACCCCCCTCTAATATGATGTAGAAAGTGGCAAGTGTCACAGAGATAGAAATAAAGAGGAGAAAAGAATTCCTCTGGCATGAGCAAGAAGGTCATTTATTCTTTTTTTATCTGGTGTGCACAGGAAGGGATTAATTATAATCCTTGCTTCATGACACATCACCATCATTCATTGACCATTATTTCACTGTTATTGAGTGCTGAGCACTATGCTAGGTCCCTTAGGGAGCTTCTGATCTCGTGGTTAAGATAATTACCATAAAGTAGGATCAGGGTAATAGTAGAGAAAACATAAGGAGGCCTGGAATCTTGTGGCTGAGGACTGATTCTTGTTTCAGGGCACAGGGAGGGTCTCTTGGAAAAGTACAGTTTAAGCTGAGACCGAGCTAGGTGAAGAAAGGGAGGAGACTGTTCCCAAAGGAGGTCACAGCATGTGGGAGGGTTCAGAGAGCAGCACAAGGTGGGAGCTGCGAGCTGTGCTGCTGAAACAGCCTGACAAGTGGGAGCATGGTAAAGAGATGAGGTTGGAGATGTGAGCAAGGTTTGCACTTTACCCTGAGGAAAATGGGAGGTGACATGGTCAGATTTTGATATAGTCTGGTTGCTGTGCAAAGAATGGACTAGGGGTTGGGGTGAGAGGAATGGAGGCAGGAACATGAGTTGGGATGCTGATCTAGTGAAAAACATGATGATTCCCTGGACCGAGGTGGCGGCACTGGGGATGTAGATGCTTAGAAGGCCAAATGGACACAGCTTGGTGATGAATTAGATGTGGGGGATCTTGGAGAAGGATGACGACCAGGGTTCTGGCGTGGGTAACTTGATGGAAGGTGATGCCTTTGCTGGGTAGAGAGCTCCAGAAGATGGGCAGGTTTGTAGGAGAAAATGAGGAATTCATTTTTGGACCCATTGAGTTGGAGGTGCCTAAGAGACGGTCAAGTGGAAATGTCCTGTAGGTGGTTGGATTTTGGGGTCTGGGGGTCTGGAGACAGGTCCTGGCTGGAGTTTTGGGAGTCAGTACTTTAGAGATGGTGAAAAATGCCGAATGGGTGGGATGACCAAGAGGGAATGTAGAGTGAGAGGGATTTTGCAAGGAGAGCACCCTGAGAGGAAAACTATAAGGCCCAGGAAGAAAGGCCTTATGGAGGGGGTGACATTTGGAACCCAACTTGAGAGAAGGTCAGACTTTGCTTACATGTAGAAGGAAGGAAGGCTATACTGGGACCAGATCGTGGAGGCCTTGATGCCAGGCTAAGGGGTTTAGGCTGGTGTCCCAGAGGATTTAACACTGTGCTGTCTTCCTCTGAGGTGTGCTGGCTGCTGGTTTTGGGGCCAGATTGTGGTCTAACTGCCTGCTTATGGGAAAAGGGCGTCCCTAAGCATTCCACCCCATGCAAAGGCAGTAGAAGGTATGGGAGAAGTGAAGAAAACGATGCTCCTGGGTCCCTCTTGCTCACTCTGTCCTTTGTCTTTCTGCCTTCAGCGCCTTGGGGAGCATTTCCTCTCCAGAAGCCCCTTGAAGGACGCATCATAGATGCCGAAAGACGTTGGATGAGGACAGCCCGGCTGAAGTGAGGTGTTCAGGATAGACCATGGCCATGGCCCTGGAATCCCAGGCCCAGGCCTCGCCCCCGCCAGAGCCTGAAGAACTCCTGATTGTGAAACTGGAGGAGGACGCGTGGAGATCGGAATCCAAACCCCGGGAGAAGGACCGTGACCCTGTCTCTGGCCCTGAGGCCTCCCGCCAGCGCTTCAGGCAGTTCCAGTACAGGGATGCAGCTGGACCCCATGAGGCCTTCAGCCAGCTCTGGGCGCTCTGCTGTCGCTGGCTGAGGCCGGAGATCCGCCTCAAAGAGCAGATCCTGGAGCTCCTCGTGCTGGAGCAGTTCCTGACTATCTTACCCAGGGAGGTCCAGGCCTGGGTGCAGGCACGCCATCCTGAGAGCGGCGAGGAGGCGGTGGCCCTGGTGGAGGACTGGCACCGTGAGGCCCGGGCAGCAGGACAGCAGGTGGGGCAAATAGTCTGTTCTTCAAGGAGTGGGTCGGGCAAGGCAGTGGGGCTGTGGCTAGGTTAATAATGGCCCAAACCACAATAGTAATAGTTAATATTATTATTACTGAGCAACTGACATTTATCGAGCAGTACTATGTCCCAGGCACTGTTCTTTTTTTTTTTTTAATTTTTTGTTTATTGCAGTAACATTGGTTTATAACATTGTAAAAATTTCAGATGTACATCATTATACTTCTATTTCTGCATAGATTACATCATGTTCACCACCAAAATACTAATTACAACCCATCACCACACACATGTACCGAATTATCCCTTTCACCCTCCTCCCTCCCCCCTTCCCCTCTGGTAACCACCAATCCAATCTCTGTCTCTATGTGTTTGTTTATTGTTGTTATTATCTACTACTTAATGAAGGACATCATACGGTATTTGACCTTCTCCCTCTGACTTATTTCACTTTGCATTATACCCTCAATGTCCATCCAGGCACTGTTCTAAGTGCTCTCCAGGTATTAACTCATTTAATCCTGTCAACAATTTAATGAGATAGGTACTGTTATCCTAATTTTACCAATAAGGAAACTGAGGCAGAGAAAAGGAAGGTAATTGGCTCAAGGTTACACAGCTCCTAGATGGTAGAGCCAGGATTTGAATTCTGACTGTAAAGACAGCATTCATAACCACTGCTCTAAATTGCGTCCCAGTACTATGTTCATAGTATGATTAATTTGTGTTGTGTTTTTTTTTTTTTTTATGGTATCAGAGAATTTTTTTATTCTATTTTTTTTTTTTTAATTTTTTGTTTATTGCAGTAACATTGGTTTATAACATTGTAAAAATTTCAGGTGTACATCATTGTACTTCTATTTCTGCATAGATTACATCATGTTCACCACCAAAATACTAATTACAACCCATCATCTGTGTTGTGTTTTATACTTAACAAAATCTCTTTACATGTGCAATCTCTCTGATACTTATAGCAGTGATGTAGGTAGACAGAAATAGCATTATTGTCCTCATTTTCTAGATTAAACTAAGGCCCCAAGAGTCAGGTAGCTCACAAAGCTCCGTGAGTGCAAAGCAGAGCCTAAACCCAGATCCTTAGGTTCCAAGTTCATTGTTCTTTCGACTACATGACAGATGGGTCATCTACAAACCATGGGAATTTCAATAACCCTGAGCGTGAGGCTCCAATGAGATTTTTTTTTTTTTTAATTAATTAATTTATTTTCCCCCCAAAGCCCCAGTAGATAGTTGTATGTCATAGTTGCACATCCTTCTAGCTGCTGTATGTGGGACACGGCCCCAGCATGGCCAGAGAAGCAGTGCGTCGGTGCGAGCCCGGGATCCGAACCCGGGCCGCCAGCAGCAGAGCGCACACACTTAACCGCTAAGCCACGGGGCCGGCCCTCCAATGAGATATTAACCGACATTGATTGAGCACTCACTGTGTGTCAGACACTGGTCTAAGCTTTCTGTATGCATTGCTCATCAAATCAACACAGCAGCCCCATAACGTACATACTGTTATTATTGCCATTTTTCAGATGGGTAAACAGACTCAGAGAGGTAAGTAACTTGTCCAAATTTATATAACTAAATGGTAGAGCTTGAGATAAGGGAAGTAAAAGTATTGTGGATTTCACATTCACAGTTTCCACATTTTGCAAGAGACCCCAAAGGCCCGTGATATAATTGACAATTTTGCCATGACACAAATTTTGAGTCCTGCTTTGGAGCCGGCATATGTAGAACAGGGGCTTTAGCTGGCTGTAGGCTGAGCCAGCCCTGCAGAACCTTCGTCTCAACATAACCCTGTTGCTTCTACTTGTTATATAGTCAGTAATTCCTGTGATATTATACTTAATCACATTTTCTTGCGGGAAATTATAGGTATGAGAACATGTCCCTTGCAAATGGCAAGGATTTTTCTATGTTGTGAAAGGTAAGGCTCTATATAGATGTGAGACTAGGGGAAAAGAGGTTTAGGGTCTGTGGCTTTGCTTCTTGGATTCCTTTACAAACTGGTTGAACATACAGAAAGCATAATATTTAAAGTTACAGAACTGAGTATGAAAGAGTGTACCTTATTTTTAATATAGCACCCCACCCTCCCATATTATTTCTTTTAAAGAAACCAGCTATTTGTCTTAAGTGGCAGTGAAGAAGCAAATGGAAGTCTTAGGACTTCAGAGCTAGAAAATGAAGAACTTGAGACCCAGAGATGAGAACTGACTTAAATCTTTGTGCATCTTTATGATGCTTCATCTGTAAAATGAGAGGGTTGGATTAGACCAGAAGTTCTCAAATTATATCCCTGTGAGCTGAGCAAAGGTTGAACTGCTTCTAAAATTGAGAAAAAGGCTACTGTCAACCACACATCCTTCCCCGCAATCAACATCCCCCATCAGAGTGGTACATTTATTACAATTGATGAACCTACGTTGACACATCATCATCCCCACAAGTCCATAGTTTACGTTAGGGTTCACTCTTGGTGGTGTACATTCTGTGGGTTTTGACAAATGTGTAATGACATGTATCTATCGTTATAGTATCATACAGAATAGTTTCACTGCCCTAAAAATCTTCTGTGCTCTGCATATTCATCCCTCTCTCCCCCAACCCCTAGCAACCACTGCTTTTTTTAGTCTTCATTGTTTTGCCTTTTCCAGAATTTCGTATAATTGGAATCACACTGTAGGTAGACTTTTCAGTATGACATCTTTCACTTAGTAATGTGCATTTAAAGTTCCTCTATGTCTTTTCATGGCTTGATCACTCATTCATTTTAGCACTGAATAATATTCCATTGTCTGGATGTACCACAGTTTATCTATTCACCTACTGAAGGACATCTTGGATGCTTCCAAATTTTGGCAATTATGAATGAAGCGGCTATAAACATCCATGTGTAGGCTTTTGTGTAGTACACAGCCATTTTTGATGGATTCCTTATTCATCCCTGCCGCAACCAGTATCCTACTGATTTTTTTCTCCTCATCGTCACTTGAATCTGCTTCTTTCTGTGTCCACAATTACCATCCATCGAATCAAAATCTTTGCTTAGGCATGGCAGTAGTTGGAGGAGCTAGGGCTGGGAATGAGGATTGTTAAGGAGTCTAGTCACAGTTCCTCTGTAGATTGTAAGACTGTAACTATAACAAAGTGAGGCTTTTTTTTCTTAAACAACCATGTAAGAATGTTGATAAGCAGATTTTTTCTCCAACCACACAGGACGTTGGTGGATCTCCTCATTTGGAATAACTTTTGATGCTCATGGCCCATTCCTATATATTTTCTCAGTGGTAAACATCCCTCTCTTTGAGAGTAGATTTGAGTTCTCAGAAGAGCCAAAAGATTTTTGGAGATGGGTTGGCAAACTCAATAAGTTGATGAAGATAGATGTTATTATTTTCAGTCAAAAAATAAGGTTCAGAGCAATGTCTATAGTTGCTACCTTTTGTGTAAAAATGAGGAAGAAATAAGAATATATATTTACAGTTGCTTGTATATAAAGAAACTCTGAAAGGATTCAGAAGAACAGTGGTTACCTGTGGGGAGGAGTAGGGGAAGAAACTGGGGAGGTGGGATGGGGGACAGGGGTAGGGATGGGGTACTTCCACTGAATATACCCTTATATATATTTTTTATTTTTGAGCCATGTGAGTATTGAAAATACCTTTTGAAAAAATTGAAATACGTTTTTTAAAGTTAAGTGTTTCTATAAATAAGGCAATGAGATTGTTATATTGTTGGGGTTTTAGAGCCAGGAAATAACATCTTGGCCTCTATCTTTGAATTTGGAACCAACTGAGAGATAGAGATAAGAAATTAGCTTTATGATTGATAATGCTGAATTGGGTAATATCATCTCTTAACTGATTATTCCCTTTTATTTTAGATATAGTCTATTTATCACTGAGTACTTTTTTGCCTGAACTTCTACACTGAAACTAAAATTGCCGCTTCTGTTTTCCCTTTGAGTTACAGTGTCTTATCTTTGCATGTCCTTTTGTTTTAAGAGATGTGCGTTTCTGAAACAGCACTTTATTTCATTTTAAAATTCCATCTGTAATTCTTTGTCCCTCCTTTTTCTGATATTTATTTTGAATTTCTTTTGCCTTTCAGCAGGAATATTTAGTGCAATTACATTTAGAGTTATAGTTGCATCTGTTTTTATGCTTTCCTCTGCCTTTTAACATATACCTGGTTAACTTTTATTTATTTATTTTTTGGATAACTTAAAAATTGAACAACCTATTTTTGATGTTTAGAAATTATTTTTTAATGTCATAAAAATTTCACATAATTTATCTCTATGATTCAAAAATGTTTTGAACACTAGTGGCCTCATTAAGACTTGTATAGTCTCCCTGTGTTGAACAAGACAGTAGTCATTTGATGATATAAATGCTGGTCTCTTCACTGAAGTCAGTCTCATGGCTTTGTCATCATACTTTCAGTCATCTTTGGATCTTAAAAAGAGCATGTTAACCTCTGGACTACAGTTGTACTCAAAAGAACATTCCCTGCCCTACCAAAATTGGTCTTATTGAACTGATGATTGGGAATTTTGACCACCTGTGTGTAGGAACTGGAATTGTGTGCAGAAGAGACCAGGTCCTTAAAGGCACTGCAGGAATCTCAGAGCTTGCAGCTGCAGCCAGCAGATCACTGGCCTGAGGGACAGTCCCAGAAGCGATGGGTGAAGAATCCATGCCCTGACCTTCCCAAGCATCTAGACACCAAGATGGTGCCACAGCCACTGAGAGAGAGTGGTGAGTACCAAGAATCAGGGACCATCAGGGAAGAGGGTGAGGGGACGTGGGTTAGGGAGGGTGCTCGGGGAGGAGGGATGTGCAGAACTCAAGGCAAAGGATAGAATAGTGTCTGTGGACACACTGAGAAAGAGCATTGTAAAGTGAGCGTTGTAAAGAAGATGAAGCTCCCAATGGTGTCAGCTCACCCCACTGTAGCTGAGTTTTGCCGCAGGTTCAGGCTGGGACTGGGGTGAGGTGGCGATCATAGGAGTTCAGGGCTGGAATCTCTCACATGGTACATCACTCAAGGCAGCTTAGGAGCTAATACTCTAGAAGGGAAGTAAAAGGGGAAGTCTGCACTGGCTACAGGGGCAGTCTCGGTTTGATTCAAGCATCGCTTTTGGAAAGCTGGACCTGGAGAGGGGTGGTTTTTTGGGGACCAGAGTTGGCTTTCAGAGACTTTTTCTTCTCTTCAGCTGTTCTCACTCCCCGAGTCCCTACTCTCCCAAAGATGGGGAGTGTTGGAGATTGGGAGGTGACAGCCGAGTCCCAGGTGAGCTGCTATTTTTCTTCCTTCCCTGTCATTACTTCTGTGCTGTTGCCCCTGTGCTCCTCTCCTCCCTCTATGGCCTGCCCTCCGCAGAAGGGCATAAGGTGCAGGATGTTATCCTCTGCCCCCTGCCCTTAGGCCGCCGGGCCTTGCCTTGGTCACACTGCTCCTTATGATGCTAGCCTCCCACATGGTATCCCTGTGTCCATTATCTTTCCCGGGGCCTGGTAGGGTTCCCAGGCTGTTTTCCAGGTCAGTGACATTTGAGGTCCTTCTCTTGTATGTCTCACAGGAAGCCCTGGGCCCTGGCAAACATGCTGAGAAGGAGTTCCGGAAGGACCCCCCAGGAGACAGCTGTGGGAACGGTGTGTCCCTGGGTAAGGAAACTGTGCCCTCTGAAGAAGATACTGTCGGGTTTCTGGTACACTTTTTTCCCAAAGAGCGTTTCCTCACTCCCTTAAGACTCGTGGCTCTGTGAAACCTGTGGGATTTCAGACATAGGAAGAAGACGTGCTCTCTGTGGCCAGCACCGTGGTGGCAGGGATGGAGTGTGGGGAGTCTGCCTGGAGAGAGGCTGTGGGGCTTATTGCCCTCTCGGGGCTTATTCCCTGCATTTCCTCAGTACATTTCCCACAGTCCAGGGCTGGGCCCAGCCTGCTCTCTCAGAAATCCAATCTTTTCAGCATCAAACTAGATCCATCTCTCAGGGGCAGACTCAAGTGAACTAAGCCCATGAGACTGATGTATTAAACCATGATGAGAAATAAGTATCACAGGGCTCAAAATACTTGAAGCCATATGACCAGCACAGACTCCTTGCTCTGCAGACGCATTTCCATGGGAAGCCAAATAATAATGAACCATTTCCCTGTGGAGCCTGGGATCAGAATGAGGGGAGTTAGACTTGGGAGTGGGATAAAATAGAAGAGAAGTGATAGGTCAGACCTCTGTCGGTAAGGTTAGATACTAGAATCTTGTTGGCACCTTGCTTGACAGTGTAACTGTTTTTTACACATGATATCTGGGGAAAATAGTGTTCAAAGGAACAAACTTTGGGAAATGCTGAGCTAGATAATCTTTAAGCTTCTTTGAGCTCTGAACTCTTTTTCACCTAGTTTTCTTCAAATATTTGTTTTAATTAAAGACTTCCTATTTTGTTAGGGCTGGGATCTGTTAGGACAGCAAGTCTGTTAAACATAGCTAAGGGTTTTGAAAAATAAATTTATTTTCTCACATTATCGGAAGTCTAGAGGAGCACGTGCTGCAGCCACAGTACATATTGTCAGCAGTGTCACCACGGGGCCAGGTTCTTTCTTTCTCTCTGCTCTACCACCCTCAGTGTCAGCTTCATATTAAAGCTATTTTGTGTCATAATCAAAAGACAGATGCCAATGGCAATTGAGGCCACAGGTTTACTAGCAAGAGAGACTCACCCACGCCCCCCGCTCCTTCCCTGCCCCGCCCCCCACATACACACACAGAGAGAGAGAGAGAAACCTTTCTTCCAACCATTAAATTCATTCTGATTGGGCCAGTGTAGGCCACAAGCTCATCTGTGGACCAATAACAGTCACTCTTTTGTATGATTTACTTCATAACAACAATGAAAAGGTGAATGAACAAAGCAAACGGGTCAATTAACATTCCTGGTGAAGCGATCCTGTACCCTCTAGTTACCTCTCCCTGTCCCTCCAGACCTTTTAAGGGATTAGCATGGGAATTTCTCAATAGCCCCTTGCAGGGAAATGATGTATTTCAGGGATGTTTTGGACAAACACTGTGTTGAACATATCATTTCTGCTTAATCATTTCCCTTCTTCCTTTTGTATAGGAGTTCCAATTTCAAAACCAAATATCATCTCCCAGCGAGAGCAAGGACCAGAATTTTGGGGTCCAAGCCTTATAAGTTCTGGAAAAAGGAACACTGCAGATTACAGCATGGATAATGAGCAAACAAAACCAGCTCAGGCGTTGTCCTGGAGGGACTCAAGGGCCTGGGAAGAACAATGCCAATGGGACGTGGAGGACATGAAGGTGTCAGGTGTGCACTGGGGCTATGAGGAGACCAAAACTTTCCTGGCAATTTTGAGTGAGTCTCCTTTCTCTGAAAAGCTCCGGACTTGTCACCAGAACCGCCAGGTATACCGGGCCATTGCAGAGCGCCTAAGGGCACGGGGCTTCCTGCGGACACTGGAGCAGTGTCGCTACAGAGTCAAAAACCTCCTACGGAATTACCGCAAAGCCAAGAGCAGCCACCCACCAGGGACCTGCCCCTTCTATGAGGAGCTGGAGGCCCTGGTGAGGGCTCGGACGGCCATCAGAGCCACAGACGGCACAGGAGAGGCTGTGGCAATCCCCAGGCTGGGGGATAGTGACGCAGAGATGGATGAGCAGGAGGAAGGGAGCTGGGAGCCTGAGGAAACAGTGGAAGACTGTAACGGGCATGACCTGGCCACTGATGAATCTACCCAGGGGCCCAGGATTCCTGGGGGCCCAGCTCTGTTCCAGAGTCGTATTGGTAAGAACATGGGGGTTTAATCGGATCCAGATTCTAACCCTCCTACCAGCCAAACCTCTGCTTCCTGAGTTTAGGGCACAGACTGCAAGTCTGGATTGATGCTCCTGGGGTAAGGTGCTTGGTTCCTGGGCTCATCTTCCTACTCTCCCTTCCTGTGATCAGTTTCCTGTATGAGTTTTCTTAGTTATGGAAGCAAACACTTTTAAAACCTTAGGGTACCTTGAAGAGCTAGTTCAGTATTTTCCAGAGTGTGTCACTGTTTATGTGGGAAGGGTCATAGGTATTACTTGAGTGAACTTTAAATTTTAATGTGTATGAGCCCATCAACCCATGATTTCCCAGATAGTAAATTTAGGTAAAGAAAGATACTGAGTGAAATATTTGACAGATATAGCAGAAATCATGACGGTATATAGTTAAACAGGCGATGTTTGGGAAACACCCTGTCATTGTAAAAGTGGAAACACTGAAGCCCAAGAGATGAAGCATCTTATCTAAAGATACACAGTGAGTTAGGGGCAGAGTCAGGATCAGAGCCCAGTTTTATGTGATTTTTCCCTCCGCCATGCTGCCTCCCTGGGCTGCAACATCTACCTGCAGAGCAACTGAGAATAGACCACCTCCTTTTTATTCCTTCACAAAAGAGGAAAGGGCATCACTTGGACTCTATTGCAAGATTATATGAAGTCCATTTACGTCTGGAGGGATTCTCAGTTCCCATGTTTGTTAAGAGGAAAATTCATAAAGTGGATAGAGGACATGTATTGAATGGATAGAGTCTCTTGGATCCCAATTACAGGCCTTTCTCTGAACCAATCAGCTGAAGCTAGAGGAGTGGGGTCACCTGGTATAATATGGCCACCTAAGTCCTCCCCTTCAGCCAAGACCCTTAAGAGTTAACAGAATCTCTTATAAGGGGGTAGGGGTGGGAAGATCTGGCAAACCCCAGAGAAGCAAGGGTGTATTCTTTGCTGGTGCCCCAGGCACCTGGACAATTTCTGCGTTGCTTGTGTTCTAGGCATTTAGCAGGGCAGGTGACCCCGATCCCTAATGACCTAGGCAAGTCTCATTAAGTCTCACAATTCTGAACTCTTCACTCTTGACAGCAGGTGTGCACTGGGGCTACGAGGAGACCAAGACCTTCCTGACCATTCTCAGTGAGTCCCCATACTCTGAAAAGCTTCGCACCTGTCACCAGAACAGCCAGGTGTACCGGGCCATTGCAGAGCGGCTGTGTGCACAGGGCTTCCTGCGGACACTGGAGCAGTGTCGCTACAGATTCAAGAACCTCCTTCGAAGCTACCGGAAAGCCAAGAGCAGCCACCCACCGGGGACATGCCCCTTCTATGAGGAGCTGGACTCACTGATGAGGGCTCGGACTGCGGTCAGAGCCATAGGGACTCTCAGGGAGGCAGTGGGTCTCCCTAGGTCTGAGCAGAGCAATACCGAGGCTGATGACCAGGAGGCCTGGGATGAGATGGCAGATGAAGATGCCATCAAACCTCCAACCCCAAGTCCTAAAACCCCAAACACTGGTAAGCCTGGAGCAATTGGCTGTCCACCAAATCCACAAGCAGGCAGAGAGAGTGAAGGAGCCAGGCTCATCATCTTTTGTCTCTGAACTAAAAGAGAGAATGCAATTGAACAGGAAAAGGATTTGTGCTTTCTCACATTATCCAGCCTCTGGCTTAGTATAATCCCCCAAATGAGACAAGCAGTCAGGTCTAGATTTTACTGAGATTCTTCTGGGCAATTATAGAGTTTATTTACTCACATATGACACAGGATATACTGAATGTGCTAGAAGAAGGAGGTGTTCATTACTGAATAATAGGATAGGGGAGTTGGCCAGGGAGACTGACTAGCTGGCTCCTTGGCTGGAGCCTCATGGCTCCCTTGGTGGGGTCACTATGTCCCAGACTCCATTCTCAGCTTCACGGGTCAGAAATTCATGTATGCACCAAATCTTGATCAGTTTCATGTTAGTCACATTTATAAGACGTGAGATATAAGGTATAAGATACAAATTCGTGTTAGCCAAATTCACAAGACATAAGATACGGTATATAAATAGAGGCTAAATATAATCACTATAAATAGTGAATAAACAAAAACCACATTTCTGTCTCTTCTCTCAGGTTTTGAGATGAGGCATGAGGACGAAGACCAGATTTCAGAGCAGGACATTTTTGAGGATTTGCCGGGAGCCCTATCAAAATGTACTACGGAGGGTATTTGCCACCCTCATGACTGGGGGGACTGTGAAAATGAAAATGAAGGTGCAGGGCAGTGGGGAAATCCCCCACAGGAAGAGTGGGAAGAATGTTCTTCTGAGGAGGACTTAGAAAAACTTATTGACCATCAAGGCCTGTACCTTGCCCAGAAACTCTACAAGTGTGACACATGTGTGAAGAGCTTCAGTCGGAGTTCCCACTTCATCGCCCACCAGCGGATCCACACAGGTGAGAAGCCCTACACATGCCTCGAATGTGGGAAAAGCTTTAGTGACCGCTCCAACCTCAATACCCATCAGAGAATCCACACTGGAGAGAAGCCCTACAAATGCCTGGAATGTGGAAAAAGCTTTAGCGACCACTCCAATCTCGTCACGCACCAGAGAATCCACACGGGGGAAAAGCCCTATAAATGTGGGGAATGTTGGAAAAGCTTCAACCAGAGCTCAAACCTTCTGAAACATCAGAGAATCCACCTGGGAGGAAATCCTGACCACTGTAGTGAGCCTGGGGACAACTTTGGCCAAAGCCCATCCTTCAGTGCCCCCTGGAGGAACCCTATAGAGGAGACATCTCCCAAGCAACCTCAAAGTGCCACTAAGAACTTGAATTCTCCTGGACCGCACAGTGCCAACTCAGGGGAAAAACTTTATCATTGTTCTGAATGTGGAAGAACCTTCTCTAAGAGCTCTGCCCTCATTAGTCACCAAAGAATCCATACGGGAGAGAAACCGTATGAATGTGCCGAATGTGGGAAAAGCTTCAGTAAGAGCTCCACGCTGGCCAACCATCAGCGAACCCACACTGGAGAGAAGCCGTATAAGTGTGCGGACTGTGGGAAATGCTTCAGTGAGCGCTCCAAGCTCATCACACACCAGAGAGTGCACACAGGAGAGAAGCCCTACAGATGCCCTGAGTGTGGAAAGTTCTTCCGTGACCGCTCTAACCTCATTACTCACCAGAGGATTCACACGGGCGAGAAGCCTTATAAGTGCAGAGAGTGTGGGAAATGCTTTAACCAGAGCTCCAGTCTTATTATTCACCAGAGAATCCACACTGGGGAGAAACCCTACAAGTGCATGGAGTGTGGTAAAGACTTCAACAATAGCTCACACTTCAGTGCCCACCGGAGAACCCATGCAGGAGGGAAAGCATCGTAGGAGACACCTCACCCCCAACAAAAGAGATAAACATATATTTAAATCCCCAAGATCATAAGATGTATGCTAGAAAGAAATGTACCCAATTTTTAAGCTTGGTGTATACCCAGGGAAGTTATCTTGATATAATCCAGGTAATTTAGAAGTGAATTATAAACGCTAAGGATCCAGATTTGAAGGCACCTTTCTTAAGTGTAATTTGTTTTTCTCCTGTAGAAAACCCACACGCAATCCTCACGTTGTGCTTAATTTGCTGTCATGTAAGAGCTTTCTCAGTGTTTGAGCCAAACTGGTAATTTAGGGGATTAGATGTAAACCAGTGGTACTGAGCAGTGATTCCAAACCTCGCTGTGCCTTCACACTGGCCACGTGTGCACATGCCCCATCGGCTTATCAGCAGATTCTCATACGCGGCAGTTTTCTGTCGGGGCGTATCCTCAGTGGAGAACTTTGAGACCGCCTGGTGAGAGAGGGCCGTAATTGAGAATTGGTGGCCTCCAGTAGGCCACTGTGAGCTCAGCAACGAGTAGGAATGACATTGACATCCTTACTAAATCGTGACTAATACTAGTGGAAATAGCCAGTATTTATTGAGCATTTGCTCTTTGGGGGGTTCTGTGCTAAGCACTTTATACATATCATCTCATTTAATCCTCACAGCAGCCCTGTGAGGTAGGTACTAGTAGTCTCCCCATTTCCCAGAGGAGAAAACTGAGGCTTGGGAAAGTTAAGTGACTTGCTTGGGTCACACATCTGAAAATGGCAGAGGCAGGCTTCAATCAGATCTGTCTGTCTCCAGAGCCTGAGGTGCTCTTACTGTTAGACTGAATCTCCTTTCACAGTGGGGCAGGTGGCTCAGGTGCCGGGATCTCAGAGCACTTTGTAGACCACATTTCCTGTTAAATTCCTTTATGGATTCTCCTTTGAACACATATGGAAACAGAATCCTTAAATATTAAAGGACTGGGATTTTTAGAATTGGCAGTGTGCTTTGAGCAAAGCTAAGCAGTTGCCGTGAATTTCCATCTTCACAATAAGATGGGGAAGAGATATAGGTGGGTTGCGATTGGGAAAAATATGTATCCAAAGCGATGTTTCTTCCAGTGAGATACTGCTTTGGCTAAGGAAATGGGGTTTAAGATTTTCCCTTTCCTTGGGGAGTCAGTCCTGCTTCTTGTTACCCTTGGCTGGATCATAGGTTGAACCTTCTAGAAACCTGGGCCTGCGTTTTTGCCTCTCTGGCCTTTTCCCTCTTGGCACGGCAGAAGCTTTGTTCCTGGTCCCCATGCCAAGACTGAGGCGGAAGGGAGGTGGAAGGAGTTGGTGTGTGTGGCGCTCCACGGAGAGGACTTTGAACAGCACCCTGCACTCCCGGTTCCTAGCATGGTTTTATCCTGAGCCCTCTTGTCCCAGGCCCGCCCAGTGCTTTCTAAGTGTTGTCTGGTAAGACCCACCTCCTACATAGGCTAAATCAAGGCTTCACAGGATGCTTTTCTAATTTGCAGCACTTTCACATCCAGAGTTTCTCCTTAGCAGGGCTTAAAAATGTAGACCAAGTTCTTTGGTTTCCATAGGATTTTGAAGGAAAATCCCTCTCCTGACGTCTGCCTCGGACATTGGGATTCCATTCACACCCTGGTTGTTTCGTGGACTTGGGAAGTTCCTATCTGATAATGGATGTGATGGGACCTTGAAAAATGGAATGTTGTAAGCACACAGGAGGAAGTCAGTGGAGAGGTTCACACTCCCACAGAATGAGATCACTCTAACCCCTTCCTCTGCTTCCCAAGAACCAGCTTACCTGGGATCACTGTCCACTCCTGCCCAGTTTACCGTTCCTGGCTCACGTGATCTCTGAGGGGCAGGGGTCGTGGGTGAGCCCTGGACTGGAATCAGCAGATGTCAGTAGCTGAAATAAGATGATATGTAGGGCACCATGTGGGCTGAGAGGAAGAGTCCTGAAGGAGGGGAAGGGAGTTCCAGAGAAAGGCACAGTGGAGTGAAATAGCATGGATTCAGGTGGGGGTGGGGACTATACCTTCTTAGCACTATTGGGGTGTAAAATGGGAGGAGCGGAGTGGTGGGAGCTGAGATTGGAGTGGTGCTGGGGCAAGGTCATGGAGGATGCCGTGTCTGGGGCTTAGAGACCAGGCTGAGGGTGGCGTGGTCAGATGTGCATAGATCTGAATGGAACTTGGATATGCTGCAATTAGGACGACGTGTTGGGACACTATTGCAATATTCCAGTGAGAAGTGAGGGTCTGAACGAGAGCAGTGGTTACTCTGAAGAGGAGGGGGTGGATGTGAGAGGTTTCAGAGGCGAAATTGAGGACAGCACAGGAAAGTAGAAGGCCACGGGTGACTGGGTAGAGCATGTCATCATTCAGAATTGGGGACACGAGGAGGAGATGCAGGTGGGACAGGAGGGCAGAAGATGGTGAATTTAGTTGGGGACATTTTGAACTTGAGGTGTCTAAAGGACGTCTGAGTGGTGACATGCAGCAGGCATTTGGATATCTGGGCCTGAAGCTAGGGGAGAGGTTAGGAGTAGAGAGTTATCTGTGTGCATGGTAGTTAAACTCCTGAGAAAGGGAGTATGTTCAAACTCCTAGAAATATGGGGGCCAGGACAGAACTTCCCGAGTGTAGAGGAAGAGGCCCCTCAAAGGAGATCTAGACCGCTCCCCACTCCCACCACCTCCCGCACACGCCTGTCATCTTTTGGACGTTGCCTCCATCACTGCTGACACCGAATTCTCCATGTAGCCCTGAGTCTTCTGGAACCTTCACTGTGAAAGTGAAGTTGAACTCTGTGCAGAAGTGAGATGGTAGCCCTCTCCCCTCTTGAGTGTCACCGTTCCCCTGCTCTCGGAAGTGTGCTAGCGTCTCCTGTTTCCAGTGAACAGTTTGATGTTTATTACCTATCACTCCTTTCTCATAACTCTTAACTGTGGATTCAGCCGTGAAAGCCAGGGCAGCGTGGGCCAGGAGAGAAGACTGGGCCCAGGTGGACCCCCCTCCCTGTGTAGTCTGCTCTTTTTGGAAGAGGTTCTCTTTCAGCTGGCTTCCCTGTTTGGGCCCTGACCCACCGCTGTGCCAGGGCCCCCAGACAGCCCCCGGCAGGTCTTTGCTGCTCGAGTAAAGTGGCATCTGGTTTTGCACATCCTGAACTTTCTTAACGCGAGTCTGCTCTTGGGACAGAGATTCCCTTTGCAGAATGGGCCTCAGCCGGGGTGGCCACCACTCAGACCCTGGGTATAGGAAGCCGAAGCGGTGACTGCTGCCTCGGGAGGGTGTCATGTGTGAGCTGCATCCCTTGCTTGATTTCTGTATCCGCCTCCCCAAGAGGGGCATTGGCTCCTCTGAGGTGACTAAACGGCACCAAAAGGACTCTCATTTCACAACTCCTCAGGAGGCAGCAGACCCAAAGCGAGGGGCAGGAAAGTTGGGGCTGAGGCTGCTTTAGAGACCCAGTTTTTTCTTAGGCCTTGGCCCCAGCAACTGAACTTACAGTCACGGCTACCTCAGCCTTATCGTCCCCACAGTCCCCTGCCTGAAGGAGTGTAAGGCACCTGGAGTCCTCCATGCTGAAGAATGTGGCCGTCAGGACTGCTTGGTCCACTGGGTTTCCCCTGCCTCGTCCTGTTCTGGGGCCCCAGTGAGGATAGCTCTCCACCTTCAGGCTGCAGAGAAGAGTTTATATTTAGTCACGCTGTGGAGAAGAGTGACACCTCTAGGGACGGGGGCAGAGTTTTGCGGTAGTGAATGCAGTGATGTCCAGAGTGGGGGTGGGTGTCGCGGATGGACTCACGTTACCCAGGCTGCCCTGGGTCTTGGTGCTCCCTACTTCTGTCCTATGCCTGCTCCTCCATTCGCTCCCTGTGCTCCGTTCCATTTGCATTTTCACCACTGGGTAGATGCTGATGACTTCCAGGTCTGTCTCCTGTCCTGGGCTCTCCTCTTAGGAGCCCAGTCGCCTGTCTGCCAGCCCTACATGGATGACTCCTGGCCTCCCGGAGCCCCTCCATGTCCACCTGCTGCCATCTTTGGCCTCCTCGCCCACCCGTTCAGCACGCGCATTTATGTACACACTCAGTGGCTCACAGACAAGCCTCCTTCACATCCCCAGGCAGTCTTGCACACTCAGACTCGTGACAGAGTCAGTCTCCCAGACACACATGTTCTCCGTTCTGAGGGCATTTTCCAATTGGGTGCAGTTACCCAGCTGCCCGAGAAGTCTTTTTCTGAATGGAGTCAGAGCCTTCAGTCAGAATCATGTGAAACATCCCCTCACCTCCATTTTGACCCCAGTCTTCCTTTGGCCATCCCTTAGCCCCCTCCTCTTAGCAGCAAACACCAGTCTTAAGCCTCTGCTACTAGAGGTTAGTGCTACATACAGTGGGAGGTCAGGGGAGGCTTTGCAGGGGAGGTGGGGAGTCGGAGATGACAGACACTTTCCTCTTCTTCCCCACAGCTCCTGGCTGTTTCTCTCTTCATACTCCCGACATCAGTATGACCACCAGCATATATTTAGCACTGTTTTTCCCCTCACTCTGATTTTAGGCAAATCTGGAATTACCTCCAATGTACATTTTAGGGGGGTAAAGGCACGTTCTCCTTCACCTAACGGTGACTTCCCCCACGCTGCAGCGGATAGATGGCCTCTATTTCCCTCTGGCGCCTCTGTCACCTGGCGCCTGTCAGGAACCACAGAAGGAGCCTGCGCCCAGGGACCCCCTCCTGTGCTGCTTGGGGGAAGATGCAGAGACCCTGAGAGGCCCCACTTCTCAGTGTGCGGTCAGTTCTACTTCTTAAGGCTGAGAGCTGCTTGGTTCTAAGAGCCACTTGGTTAAGTCAAGAGCATCAGAACAGTCAACGGCAGAATCCTATTAAGCCATTTTGCCTGAACTCACTGTAGAAGTAGAAAAGGGATCCGCATAGACATTGGTTTTCTAATCAGGGCATGGTTGGAGATTCTCTTGGTGTGTGAAGATGATTCTGATCCTGTCTGCCATCCCATAATACTTATTTCTAAAGTCACATTATTTTTCACATTTTCATTGTAGGAAAATATTCCGTAATTGTGCCACGTAGAGGGTGAGGGCCACAGGAAGGAAGATTAAGCAAACAAGTCTATCTCCCAGGCTGTTTCTGGATCAGCACTGTGGGTTCATCTGAGGCCAAGCAGGAGAGGAGCCACGGGCAGGGGCTGACAGAGCTGTTGTCACTGAAATCTCTTGAGAGTCCCTGGGGCTCAGGGAGCCCCACTTTGGTTCCAGGTGACAAATGTGACACAGAGGGGAAAGGGCTCTTCCCTCTCCTTCCACATAGAACATGGCTTGGCTTCGTACTTTGGGGAATTCACAGACCACAGAGCAGCTTCTACATATTTAGAGGCAGCAGAGACCAGCAGGAGTGGGTCAAGGGTGTGCCCTGGAGGTGGCGGTGAGAAGCTTCTTTGAAACTCTCACTGCAAACCTCACCTGGGGGCCAGGGCAGGAGAACGCCTCTTTGGACAGCACCCAATAAGGACAGGGCTTGTTTATGACCACATACGAGGTCCCCAACCCCACCCACCCCACTCCTGAAGGTTCCCAGAAGTAGACGGAGGAGGTGAGGCTGGCCGGGCTGGAGCTCACGCTAACCCCATCTGGCACATCCTGGGGGGACAGAAAACACAGGCATTATCTCCAGGGACCCTCTTTGAGCAACTAATTTCTTATGAAAACCAGACATCTATGATTGATTTTCGTGCTCTCTTAGTGACTGTGAAATTAAAATGGATTAAATTTTGGCCGCCAGGAGGCTCAGAGGTTTAAGGTCCAATCCTTGAAAATGGAATAGGCTCTTTTGGTTTGCAACATGTGCGTCAATCCCTGGCTTCATTTTATTTGGCTTTGTTTTCACTTCTCTACCCTTTATTATTTTCTTTTTCCTGTGATATTACGTACATCTCTTTAAGCTAGTCAAATCGTATTTTGGTGAAGTGAGCTGATAAATTAATAAATTATATTGATTAAACTGAAAAAAAAAAAAAAAAGAAGAACTTGTTTTGGATTCTTCTGGCATCTTCCGGTTACAGCAAAAGCGTGGAGGAAAGGAGGAGGGGAAATCAGCGAGACACAGTGAGGCCATCAGGGAGGATGGAGGCCCAAGATCTCAAGCCCCTTGTGTTGGACTGGCGTCGTCCTGTCACAGATCTGTGGTTCTTCAGACATGGGTGGATGTACACAACGTAGGAGTCATTGCCTTCTGCCAGCCACAGATGGCTCCTTGGTCTGCTGGCCTTCTCTACACATCTACTTTGACGTGTCCCCCGGGGTCTCTGTGCTAGGAAATCTGAAGTGTCTGGGACCCAGATAACACAAGGATGATTATGGATGAAAAGAAAGGAAAGTGTTGCCAGAGGGCCTAATCTTACCTGACTCTTCTGATTTGCCTCCCAGTTCAGGAATAGCGCTGACACACTTTGTACTTGAGAAGGAGAAGAGAGCTGAGGATCTTTATGGGGATTCTTTCCCCTCCTTCCTCCACCCATTCTCGTTTTGGTAGCATCCAGAAGACTGGAGCTCAAAGTTAAAGTTTCCTAATAAATTTTCACTCTTTCATTATTATTGAATGGGGCATAGGCAACTCTCTCCCATTTAGACTAAATCCTCGAATTCTGGTTGTGGACTGGTAAGTGATAGAGAGAGAGCGAGCAAGAGATATTTCAGAGTTTGACATGGCTTTGCTCAGAATCCGCTGGAAACCTGTCTCTTCCTGTAGAAGTCAGAATCTCAAGTGTAGGTGGTAGTAATGGTTGGAATGCACTAGTGATCTGCACATCTTAGGACAAGGATGAGATCTGGGAGGAAATGAGTCATAGTCTCCATGGAGGAGAAGTTCTGGGTCTTTGTTGACACGTTTTCATGTAACTTCTTTCTAGAAGTTCCTCCAACAGTGACCAGATCCACAGGGCTTGCCTTCCTGGAAGGCAGGACAGAGGCCACAGACTCCTCATTGCCATCCTCTTGTTGTTAGCCGTGGCTTCACCACAGGTACATCAGGGCCCAGAGGTCAGTTACAAATGTTGGGGTTCACTAAGGCTGACCAGCCAACCCAGGCAGGAATAAGAACTCTGTTATCAATCTAGATAGCCAGAGAGCCAAGACCAGTATGACTGAGAATTTAACACTAGGAGAAAAACCCTACCTGAGGGAGACACTTCGTGGATGGGGGTTGGCTGTCTGTTGGCCCCTGTGTCAATAGGCTGCTGCGTGAGATCTGGGCATCCTTGGGGTTGAGGTCTGAAGAGGAGGCATGAGGGATCTGATAGTTACAGGGCTCAGCCAGCTTGAGGAAGGAGCTGAGTCCTGACAAAGGAAAGACTGAGAGAAGAGAGGGGGGCAAGTCAGAAAAGATGGGAGGTGGATGGGGGAGGGCAGAGAAACAGAAAAGGGAAGAGAAGGAGCAGAGGGACAGGCAGGGGAGGAGGTAACTGAGACTGGGAGAGAGGAAGGGTAAGAGGTAGAAATAGGTGTCAGCTGTCCCAGGTGTCTGGTGAGTGAGGTGGGGGTGGGGCAGGCAGCACTGAGGAGGGGAGGGCAGGAATTGGAGCAGGTGGAGGGACGATAAGCAGGGGAACTGGAGGCAGCTTCTTCATGGTTCCCAAGTTAGAAATGAGGGCTGGGCTGCTTGGGTCAGTATTGTATCTCCCTCTCCTAGTCCGTTCTCCTATGAACCAAACTCTATAACAACCAAGATCAAGAATTCTCGGTTGCACTGTCCAATACGGTGGCCACTAGCTGCATATGCCTACTGAGCCCTCCAAATGTGGCAGTCTGAACTGAGATGTGTTGTACGCGTAAAATATACAACAGATTTTTAAAAAATAAGAAAAAAAAGAATGAAAAAAATCTCAACATTTTTTATATTGTTTACATCTTGAAATAATAATATTTGAGGTATATTAGGTTAAATAAAATATATTATTAAAACTAACTTCACCTGTTTCTTTTTGCTTCTATAATGTGGCTACTAGAAAAATTTAAATTATACATCCACCTTGCATTTGTGGCTTGCATTATACTTCTATCAGACAGCACTGTTTTAGGGCGTGTGAACTAGAAAAGACCCCTGAATTTATGGATGAGGAAATTAAATCCTAGGGGCTTGCTCAGGGTCTCCGGGAAAATGTCGTAGCACTTGACTAGGATCCAGGTCTGTTGATCCCCATCAGTGCAGGCCTTTCTCCATAAGCTCAGGCTGGTCAGACAGCCAGGTCTGCGCACAGGCATGAGGTCGCCCTCCTGGGATCGCGTGAGAAGCAGGAAGGGTATACCTGTTGCCCCCACATCTACCTCTTTTCATAAGCCCAGGGCCTTAAATGGCCCAGTTATAGCTCTTGTAGGACAGGCCACTGAATGATGGGCCGTGTGCACCAGATGAAAGCAATAACTGATCAAAGAGCTGAGTCTGGGTGCTGGGAACCGGGAAGAAGCTTCGGACGCTGGAATAGGGTGAAAGAAGGAAGTCAAAATCACAGTCCTAGCCTATATGTCACATCTCAGTTTTCAAAATCTTTTCAGAGTTTATCTCATTGAAACTTACTCATGTGAAGGTTTCAGTTGAAGATGTTATGCCCATTTTCCAGATAAGGAAACTGACGCTTAAACAGGAACTTGTCCAGAAGTCCACCATCCAGTGACCTTAGAGCTAGAATAGCAGATGGCTTTCAACCAGGCGTCCTGACTGCTGGTTCAGTGCTCTTTCTCCTTAATAGCGAAAAGCCAGATGGCTAGGATAAAGAGGCCTAAAAGGAAGGCCACTGACCATTAGTGTGCACTTGCCTGCTCTCTTGCCCTAGTGAAGAAAAAGAAAGAATCTTGGGTACTTCCAGTGTTGATTTGCTCTCGGTCTCTGTGGGACTCCAGGGTGTGGAAGATGGATTTCGTTGTCTGCGCCAGACACACAGGCAGTAACTCCCCATTCTGTCTGACCTGTACAGTGAGTCAGGGCCAAAGTCCAGAGTGCTGAAGGGCCCGACTCCGTTCTCCTGTTCTTACCCATCGCTGCGTGTGCTTCTGCAGGGGGCTACTGCTCCACACCTTCTCCTGGACCTTCTCTTGCTGTCCACAGACAAAGAAATACCTATAGCTGAATTCTCTGAGACTACAGTGCCCGGTGTCAGGACTACCTCTACCAGGCCTCCCTCACGTGGCTGATTTTATTGATCATCCCCTCATAATGCCCTGGGCTGCTGCTGTGGCTTCCTTGAGCCAACTTCCTCAGACTCTTGCCCTCCCCCGCAAACCTGTCCATCCAGCCCTTTAGAAGTCCTGCTCCACATTGACCAACCCCTAGAGCCTCCATCTCTTCACCTGACCTTTGCTGCACCACTCGGCCTTATTGAAGCCTGGCTTTCGCCAGAGGGCCGTGCCCCTGGCAGCCTTCTCAGACAGAGGCTGCTCACCTGCTTGCAGCCAAGTTCCTCTTGTGGGGGAGGCAGGCTGCTGTCCTCCTCACTCCTTGCTGCTGCCTCCAGATCGTTACTCCTTTTCCTCCCTTATTCATGTGACCAATAATTGAGCACTAATAGCTGTAAAGACATTATTAAGCACCTGAGGACCAAGCACTCTGCTAAGGACCGTGGGTGACACAATTTCAGCCTCACCACAACTCCATGGGGCAGTGTTGTTGTCATCCCCGTTTGGGGGCCACAGAGCCTCAGGTTCATAACGTGGTCTCAGGTCACACAGCTAGTGAAGTGGGAAAGCCCATATTGCAACTTGGGTGGTTTGGCTCCGGGACCTGCGCTCTTAGCCGTTAGGGCCTTTGCAAGCCTGCTCCTTTGGTGCTAACGCCATTCACCTGGGTCATCCTGCAGCCTCTCCCTGTCTGTGTCAGCCCCCACCTCCTGGACACGCTCCTGCATTCACTGCAGACTTCCTCCCCTGGCTGGTGTGTTCCTCTGCACCCCAACCCTTGCCTTCACCCTGGGTGACTCAGACACCCACAGGAGGCCTTGCAGTCTTTGACTTCATGGCTGCCTCTCCTACTCCAGCTCAGCCGCATTTGTCCCTGAGCCCACCACCCCTGATATCATCAATTCCACTAATCCAGACACGAATCTCTCTCCTGAGCTCTAGATTTGCTTAACTGATTCCTTGGCATCTCCTCTGGGACTCAGCAGGTTCGTACTAACTCCTCCATAATCTTGCTCCCCAGCCCTCCACCCCTCTCTTTTTCATCCCAGTAAGGAGTATCATCATCCATCCAGTTGCTCAGGCCAGACATTTAAGAGTCACCCTTGAATCGTCTCTCTCCTTTGCCTCATATTCCAATCACCATGTCATGTGGAGTAAATCTCCAAAAGAGATCTTGAATCCACCCATTTCTCTCTATTCCCGTTGCTACTGCCTTCTCCCGCCTACCACCACCCCAATCTGGTTGACTGATGCTGCCTCTTAACTAGTATTCCTACGTCTACTCTTGGCCCTCTTCAACTCAAGCTCCAAAAGTTGCACGTTATTTTCTTACAATGTAAATCAGGTGGCACCACGCGGCTTCCCATTACAGATACAAGATTTTGCACTTGCCTTCTGTCACACACTCTTCCCTCTGCTTTCCCATACTTCTCCCATTTTGGCCTCCTTTCAGTTCCTCCAACAGGTGAGCTCTTCCCAACCTTTGCACATGTAGTTCCCACTCCCTGGATTGCTCTTCCCTGCATTCATCACCTGGCTAATGCCCACTCATCTTTCAGGTCTCAATTTAGAAGTCACAAAAAGGCAGTCCCTGACTTCTACTCCATTTTTCCTCATACCAGTCTGTTATTATATGTTTATTTCTTATGTCTGTGGGGGACACTGCTGATTGCCTCCGCTTTCCTAAGAGTATGGCAATTTTCGTTCAGGTGACTAGTTCCTCCCATGAAACACACATGCCTCAGGGCTTCCGCCAGTTCCAGACACGGGCTGCTTTGTCCAAAGGTAATCCCGTTCTCCTTGGCCTATTCTCCATCTAGGAACACAATCAGCTATTCAGTGATGACATTCTCATGGCGGCGGGGATTGGATAATCAGAAATGGGTGACCCAATTTGTGCCAGTGAGATGAAATTGCAGGTTGGGGGGTGGGACTAGAAAACTGGTTTCTGAACTTTACTACCTCGAGAGCAGCCTGCCTGGAGCCACAGCCGCACACAGAGCACGGCTGAGGGAATCACAGAGAAATAGAGCTGGAGATACTGGCTAAACCAGTGCCCGTTCAGCCAGTGGACTTCGTGATGTGAGCCAGTGCATTTTCTTGTTAAGTTAGTTTGCGCTGGGTTTTCTCTTCCTTGCAGCGGAAAGAAATACCCCTAAGGACCTTCAGTCTCCAGTCCTCTTTCCTCTATCCATGACCTTCTTCCTGTCTTCATACCCCTTTCCACCCCGCTAAGGGCCATAGTTCAGAATTTCAACCATTCTTACCAATATCCTTGCATTTCTTACTTCTGTCGTTTGCTACCTATGCCTAGCATCATCTCAGTCATTTAAGAATCCAATAATGCAACCTCTCTGTTACCTGTGTTCATGCTATTGACTTTTGCTGGGGGAAAAAAAACCATTATCAGAAAGATTAGTATCATAATGAATTCATGGTCAATTAGGTCCTAAACAATATCCAACAATAATCCTATGAGGTTGTTCATGGCAACAATAAGATGACAACACATTTTATAATCGAAACATCCAATATAGGGGAATGTGATACAAATTATTGTACCAGCAGGCAACAGAAAACTAAGCAGTAGTTTAAAATGTGAAAAAAAATTACAGATACACCACTGCATGTAAAAATGCCCATAATAAATTGTTAGCTGACAAGAGTAATATTACAAAAGTGTGTGTGAGCACAAAAGCGCTCGGAAAGGATCTGCAGCAGGATGTTACCATGGTAATCTCAGGGTGCTGGAATTATAGATTTTTATGGTGTTCCTTTGTGATTTTTTTATATAATGCTCAGTGTTAATTTAACATGAAATTTAAAATTATATACATTTCCATGAAATAAAAGCAAGAACCAGAGGTGGTCTAGAGTCCTTGTCAGGCTTCTAATGTCCACCCCACCCCTTCTTTTTGTTCTTAGAGAACGTATAGACAGGGTACTGTGTCACAAGTAATTTCAAGTAATTATTTACCAATTTTATATATTATTAGTTTGATTTATTTCATTTGGTGTTCAATTTTGCGGGTTTCTTGATTTTTTCTTAATTTTGGGTTTGTGGGAGTTACCTTCTTTTTCAGTTCTCTGGAATAATTTGTATAAGGCAGGGATTATATATTCTTTGAAGGTTTGGTGAAATTCCTCTGTAAAATAAAATTCCTCTGTAAAAAGGCCTGACTTTTTCTCCCAACTTTTTATTTTGAAAAGTTTTTAACAGTTAATTTAGGAGGTTGATGATGATATCATTTAATACTCAAGCCACAGTCTTTGAGTGCTTCCTTGCTTCCTGTCATAACAAGATGTCCCAGGAGGAGCCCTCGTGCCTTTTAGCAGAGAATGGTATTTAGAAACCAAGAGCTGGCTTCCAGTTATAAAATGAGTGCTGGGGATGTCATGCACAGCGTGGTGACTGTAGTTAATAATACTGTAATGTATATTTGAAAGTTATGAGAGTACATCTTAGAAGTTCTCATCACAAGGAAAAAAAATGTGTAACTATGTGTGGTGATGCGTGTTCACCAGACATTGTGGTGATCATTTCACAGTATATACAAATATCGACTCATTATGTTGTGCACCTGAAACTAACACAACGTTATATGTCAATTATATCTCAACAAAAAAAGTAAAAAAAAAAAAAGTTACTTGTGGTCATATTTCCATAGCTAAAAAAAAAAAAAGAAAAGAAACCAAGAGCCGGGTGGTTAGTGCACTCATTGCTGCTTCCGCGACCTTACTGCTTCCGACGCTTCCAATGGACAGAGTTAGGAAACATATATGTATTTTAAATTTTATGAATTCATGTTAATATTTCTAATTTAAATTCAATATTATATGATTTTTATTAACCTATTTTATTGTATATTTACATCTTTTTTACAGATAACATTTTGGTGCTAATTAACATTAACATATTTATATGTTATCATATAATATACACAAAATTGTTTCAAAATGACAAGACCAATATTACTATTAGCAGTAAACTAAGTAATATTAAGATTTCTTTGCAGTCCTTCTTATCCTTAGAACAGAGATCACTCAGTCAGAGTTCTGTGTTCAAAAGTGACTTAAAATACTAGTGATTTACTCTCTGTGGCTATGTTATCAATGTGATAAACAGAGATCATTTGTGGCTATTTGTATTCAATTTAAGGATTTTTAAAAAACCTTTAATTTATAAATATTTGAATATGTGAATGTACTTGGTATAAAAGTTAAAAACTCTAAAGAGAGGCGTCCTCAAGGTTTTTGCTCCCATTTCTGTTCTTTCACTCCATTCCCACCCGTCTTCTGTAGGTAATGATGGTTAATCCTTCCCGCATTTTTGGGCAAGAAAAGCAAATAATAATTTATATTTTAAATGTTAAATGTCTTTAAAAAGACATTTTATTATGGAAGATGTTAAACATATACAAAAGTTGAGAGTATAATGAATGTCCAGCTTCCATAATTATCAACTCTTGGCTATTCTTGTTTTACATATATTGTCACTCCCTCCCTCCAAAGATTACTTGGAAGCAAATCCCAAATCGTTTGAATCATATGGATGAATCATATCGTTTCATCCATAAATATTTCAGTATATATCTCCAAAGGATAATGATGCCTCTAACAGTAAGCATATCCACAATACCCTTATCACACCTAGAAGTTAAAAATGTTATATCAATATAATAAGAATATCCAGTTAGTGTTCACATTTCATGGATTGTCTCAAAAATTTTAAGAACAATTTGTTTGAATCAGGATTCAGATAAGGTCAAACACTTCAACTAGATTTAGGATTAGTGTATTTTTGCTGAGGAGTTTTCTAAAGTCTGTATGTTGTCAGTTGCATCCCTATGATGTCATTGAACCTGTTTCTCTGTCATCTGTATTATCTATAAACTGGTATTTAGATCTAGAGTTTTTATCAGATTCAGATTTGACTTTTTTCCCCCCAGGAACATTTCATAGGTGGTGGTGTGTACTTCCATCAGAAGGCACAGAATGTCTGGTTGCCTCTCTCTTTTTGTGATATTAGCAGACATTGAAGATCATTGCCAGGATTACTTTAACAGGGTTTCAAATTGGTGATACTTGAAATCTATTCTTCTTCGTTTACTAGCTAGAATGCTTCTAGAAAGAGAAACTTCCCCTCCTTAAATATTTGGTTACTCTGAAATACATTTCATACAAGGAAAGCAAGACAGATGCTTGCTTTTGTCTCCTTGTATTTACTGGGGATAAAATAATGAGCTGGTTCCTAGCAGTTTTCACAGGCTTTTAAAAAACTTTTCACAGTTTTTTAAAAAGCAATGAGTTTTTAAAAATTGTTATTATGAACTCCTGGATTCAAACGTATTTACTATGTTTCCTTCCATTGTCTTTATTATTATTATTATTGATGCTCAAATTGTCCCACATTTGTCCAGTCTTATGAGTTGGCTCTTGAGTTCCCTTGACATGACATGAATAGTCTTTGGTAACTTTCTTCTTTTCTGGGACGACAAGATTTTCCATGTTCATTTTACACGTTTCCTGCCCCAGACCTGAAAGCAGCTATTTTTCCAAAGAGGCCTGGTTTCTTTTATTGGAAAAATAATATTTAGAAACCACAATCTTGGGGTTAAGAGTGTTCAGTGCAACAGTATTGTTCATTGTTTCTAGGCCTTTTCAGTAGACAGAGCTCGGAAATATGTACATATGTACACACATACATTCATGTATTTTAAAGATAAAACACATCATAAGATCATGGTGATATTTCCAATTCAAATTCAGGACTAAAGGGTTTTACTTAACTTCATCTATCTAACACACGAATCTCCTTTCTTCCCCAAGAAAAATCCCAGTTCCCAATGACGCTAATAAAATTATTCATGTGCTTTTCTCATAATACACAAAACGGTATCGAAATAAAATACCAACTCTATCACCATCAATATGATTTCTGAAAACAGTTAATTCTTCTGCAGTTCTTTTTGTCTTTAGCTCTATCCTGCTAGGGACATACAGTTAAATTACTGTATTTTAAAAATAACTTGAAATAGTTCCTGTCTTGTGATTATTCCAACTCCATAAGAATGTGTATTTATTCCATTTTGTTTTCAACTCGTAAATTTAGTCCCCTTCTTTATGATACAAAGAGTACCATAATACACACTCTTCTGCATCTAGTCTTTTTCGTATAACATTTTATCTTGAGGATCATTCTATATTAATTCTTGGAGAGCTTCCTCATTGTTTTTTAAACAGCTGTATAGTATTTCATTGCACGCGTGGCCTGGTTTACGCAAGTCTCCTATTGATATACACTGAGGTGGTTTCTAGTCTTTTGCTTTTATAAATAATGTTCCTGTGAGTAAACTTGTGCATATGTTATTTCATATTGGAGGAGGTATATCTTCAGAAAATTCCTATAAGCAGGATTGCCGGGTCCAAGGGTAAATAATTATGAGATTTTGTTATATACCATCAAATTCTCCTCCATAAGAGTTGGACTGGCAGTGTCTGAGAGTGCCACTTTCCCCCACATCTTTGTCAGCAGAGTGGATCTTCTAGCTCTTGGAATTTCATTGATCTAACAGGTGAGAAATGGTATCGCCAAGGGGTAAAGCTGAGCACCTTTTCATATATTTAAAAGTCTTTGCATATCTTTCTTTTCATGGTTTTGGACTATTTGTTTACGGTACTTTCAGTCTCTTTTTTCTCAGTTTTTAGGAGTTCTTTACATAGAAGGGATATCTGCAAGAAAGTGTCATGTCTGCTTCAAAAGGAAGTATATTCCCTAATATTAGGTTGCAGAGTCTGACACATCTTCATAAAAACATCCTTATGATGATTTTGTTTAGGTCTTCTACAACCTTACTGTTTTTGTCACCTGATCTATCGTGGACCGAGAGTGGTGAGGTAAAGCTTCTATTATTGGTGTATTTCTACTTCTCTTCGCATCTCCTAGGTTCTGCTTCATGGAAGTGGCTGCTGCTTCTTTGGTGAGTAGTTAGTGTCTGTTATATCTTCATTGTGAATTGTGTCCTCTAGTGTTATAGTGTCCTTCTTTGTCTTGTTTAATGTCTTTGGGCCTGAATTCTGACTTGTCTGATACTAGGATGCTGATCCCTGGTTTCTTGTTTGCACATGCCTGCTCTTCCTTTGTTGTTGTTGTTTATGAATCTCCCTTTTGAAAAACTAACAGTGACAACTGTCGCTACTGAGTTTCTTTACTTTTTTTTTTAACTTTTGAAAAGAAATTTTGTTGAGGTCACAGTGGTTTTTAATATTGTGTAAATTTCAGGTGCACATCATTGTATTTGGGCTTCTGTATAGACTGCGTCATGTTCACCACCAAAAGTCTAGTTTCCATCTGTCACCATACACATGTGCCCCTTTACCCTTTTCACCCTCCCCCACACCCATCCCCTCTGGTAACCACCAATCTGTTCTCCGTATCTATGTGTTTGATTTTGTCTTCCATGTATGAGTGAAATCATATGGTGTTTGTCTTTCTCTGTCTGACTTACTTCGCTTAGCATGATACCCTCAAGGTCCTTTCACGTTGTCGCCAATGGCACTTCTGAGCATTTATCCAAAGAACATGAAAACACTAATTTGAAAAGATACATGCATCCTATATTCACTGCAGCATTATTCACAATAGCCAAGTTTCTTTACTTTAGCTCCAAGCTGTGTATCAGGTAACGGTATGTCCGCTTGGCTCCAGGAGCCCCAGTTAAAGGTCTGCTAAAGGTCTCTGCTAAATCCCTGCTAAACGTCCAGTTTCCAGAACGCATAAATGTCAGACCATGCAAAAGATATGCCTATTCCTTTGATTTTAGCTGTTTTGAATCACTTTGTTTTAGGTATGCCTCTTATTACAGCACAGAGTTGAGTTTTACTTTGCGAGTTGATCTGAAAATCTTTTTCTTTTAATAGATGAATTAAACCTAGTTACATTTAATGGTATAATGGCTATGCTTATTTTCAGATCTGTCATATTATGTTGTGTTTACTTTCTGTATTTGTCATACGTACTGGTTCTTTCACAATGTGATATTTTGGGTACTTTTAAAATATGTGTATTAATATTTAGCAAAATTTGTATTTTTATTCTAGTGATTTCACTTATACTAATATATTTATGTAATGCCCTTAGTCCTCTTTTTCCTCTACTTATGTTCTTACTATTTTATTGGCTTTATATCAGTGGTTCTCAATGGAGGGGAGGGAGGGTGTGTGCATGTGAATGTTGGTTTTGCTCCCCAGAGGAACTTGGCAACGTATGGAAACATTTTTGGTTGTCACTACTGAGGGAGGGGTGATACAGGCATCTAGTGGGTAGAGGCTGGGGATGCTTCTAAGTGTCCTGTAATGCACAGGACAGCCAAGCTCTACAACCAAAAAGCATCTGGCCCAAAATGTCAATAGTGCCAAGTTTGAGAAATCTTTCTTTATACAATCTTTTGATTCCCACCTATTAACTATGTGGCAATCAATGGGCTCATTTTACTTTCCTCTTTTCTCTCCCCTCTCTTTCCATTACAAAATTGTGTTATTTCCAGTTTGTCAGACATATGACATTTACATACTAGTCTTCCATCCTTGCGTCCATCTTCATTTTGGATTTCAGTATAATCAATTCTTAATACCAGTCTTTTTGCTCAAGTTCCCCAATTATCACTTGGTTGGATGAAATTCATCCTCTCATAGTAGGAGATTTTTCAGGAAGAGCTCCTGAGTAAAATATTCCTGAGTTCTTGAATATTTAATATTATGTTTTCATAGTCTTGAAGCTTAAAATCACTGCATCTGTAATCCTTGGCTTGTACTTTTTTCCTTCAGTTTGTTGAAAATATTGCTCTCCTCTTGTTTTGCTTTGAGTGTTGCCATTAAGAAATCTGATGACAACCTGATTTTCTTTCCTTGCAATTGACCTTTTTTTTCTTTTTTAACTTGGAGCTCTGATAATGTTTTCTTTTTCTTTAAAATATTATGGTTTTACTGGGCTATGTCTCAGAGTTGGCCATTCCAGGATAATTTTCCCAGGAACACGGTGGACCTTTCAATATATAGGTTCAGTTTTTCTTTTAGTTTTAGAAAATTTTCTTGGAGTCTAATTTTAAATATTAATTCTTTTCCATTTATGTAGGTTTCCTTGTTCAGGGACTCCTATGGCATATAAATTGGTTTACCTGTCCTTCTGCTATGTTTCACTCTCTTACCCTTTTCACCTCTTTATTTGACTGTTGTTTTCTTAGATGTTTCAATTTTCTTCCTATATTTCCTTTATTATACTTTCTTTGTGTACCTATTGTCTCTTGGACACTTTGCAGTTTGGACTTAATTTATAAGACATGTCCTTCTTTGGTAAGCTCTCATTTCACTTCTTCCTGTTGAATGTCCATTTGCAATCTGAGTTTTTGAACTTCTGATTTATGCTCTACTTTAATATTTGCAATTGTTTGTTTAATTATATGTAACTAATGTTGACATACTTTTTAAGAAAGTATTCTTCTCTTTTGTTTATTTTTGGAGGAAGTATTTTCATTAGCTAAAATGTTTTACTACTTGTTTTCTGTTTTATTCTTATAGAAACTTTGTAGATATGTTGAGTGCCCTTCTCTGTCCATGATAAAATAAATGTATAGGATTTTCCTAGACCAGCAATAGCAGGCGACTCTGCTGGAGTGAGGGATGAGTGGTTTCGGCTGTTGATTTCTTAGTTCAAGGGCACACTCTTCTTTTGCTATAGGTTGATCTCATGGGGTTGGTGTAGCTTGTCTCACAGGCATTGCTGTTTGGGCCTGCCCCCTCTAGCTGTGCCCTGAGGCTTATGAAAGCCTGTCCTAGCCTGATGTTTGGAAGTGTTTCCCCACTCTAGGGAGTGTCCAGAAATTGTCTGCAATTTTCTCGTAAAGTGTTTATACGCTGGGAGAACTTACATTCTGAACTTAGACAATATTGGCTTCCTTGTTCTCCCAGCTCCTAATCCAGCAGGAGCCTGTGTTTTATAGCAGTCTGATTCCTGACCCTGAATCCCAGGAGGGCTGGGCCTAGCCAGCTGCTTCCCTGTGGCCAGGAGATAAATCCAAGACATTATGTCCCACACGAAATGCCTTTTTGGAAACTGGGAATGGTCGTGAAAATCAGGTTATTGAGGTGATCGGGGGACAATGGCAGCCAAGGTGCAGTGCAAAAGCGAAGGGTAGGGGAAGTGGATACTGGTACTGGGTACTCCTTCTATATATATAAATAAAAAATATATGTATATATATAAATAAAAGATATATATGTGTGTATATATATATCTGTGTGTATATATATCTATACACAGACATATATGTATATATATGTATTTAAAGAAGGAGACTCTTAGTTCTTGCCAGTCTTTCTTTTTCCCTCACCGCTCCTTCAGCGGCTATCGTACCTGGATGATCCTCCTTGATTTGGCCTTTCTCTACTATAGGTTTTCTGCTGCCTAAGCCACCTGCCCATTAGACTGCCATCCTTAGGTCCTGACCTCCTCAGACCAGGCCAAACCCCCTCCCTGAAGGAGAGCAGCTCCTTTGTTCCCAGGTTCCTGTCCTGAGCTGACCTGGACTCCACTATAATTAAAAAAGATTTTTAAATTGTGGTAAAATGCACATAACATAAAATTTACCATCTTAACCATTTTTAAGTGTGAAGTTCAGTAGTGTTAAGTATATTCACATTGTTGTGCAACCAATCCCCAGAAAGATTTCATTTTGTAAAGCTGAAACTCTACACCCATTAAATAACAACTTCCTTTTCCCCCTCCTTCCAGCCCCTGGCAACCACCATTCTACTTTCCGTTTCTATGAGTTTGACTACTCTAGATACCTCGTATAAGTGGAATCATGCAGTATTTGCCTTGCTGTGGCTAGTTTATTTCACTTGGCATAGTGTTCTCAAGGTTCATCCATGTTGCAGCATGTGTCAGAATTTTCTTCCTTTTTAAGGCTAATAATCCATTGTATGTTTATACCACATTTGGTTTACCCATCCGTCAATTGATATTTGGGCTGCTTCCATCTCTAGGCTATTGTGAATAATGCTGCAACGGACATGGGTGTACAAATATCTCTTTGTGACTCTGCTTTCAATTCTTTTGGATATATACCCAGAAGTGGAATTGCTGGATCATATAGTAACTCTATTTTTAATTTTTTGCGGAAACTCCATACTGTTTTCTGTAGTGGCGACACCATTTTACATTTCCACCAACAGTGCACAAGGGTTCCAGTTTCTCTAAATCCTCACCAGTGCTTGTAATTTTCTGTGTTTTGATAGCAGCAATCCTAATGGGTGTGAGATGTTACCTCACTGTGGTTTTGATTTGCATGTCCCTAATGATTAGTGATGTTGAACATCTTTTCACGCGCTCATTGGTCATTTGTATAACTTCTTTGGAGAAATGTGTGTTCAAGTCCTTTGCCCATTTTAAATTGGGTTATTTGTTTTTTTGTTGTTGAGTTGTAGGAATTCTTTACATATTCTGGATAGTCCAGATAATGCCTTATCAGATGCCTAATCCCTTATCAGATGTATGATTTGCAAATATTTTCTCCCATTCCATAGGTTGCCTTTTCACTCTTTTGATTGTGTCCTTTGATTCACAGAAGGTTTAAATTTTGACAAAGTCTAATTTATCTATTTTTTCTTTTTTGGCCTGTACTTTTGGTGTCATATCCAAGGAATCATTGCCAAATCTAATGTCATGTAGATTTCCCCCTATGTTTTTTTGTAAAAGTTTTATAATTTTAGGTCTTATGTTTAGGGATTTGCCCCTTTTTGAGTTAATTTTTGTATATGGTATATCCACTATCATTTTTGCTGAGAGTTCCCAACAGGTAGCAGAAGTAACACAGAGCAGTTTAAGAAAGAGATTTCCACTCTTGGCTTTTAGCCCAAAATATGTCTTTCCTCACCTTCCCCAACAAACATTTGTCCTTGGCCATGAAAAATGCCATAAAAATGTAAGAAAACCAATGCAAAAATTTATATTTTATTTGAATTCAAAAAATTTAAAATTGCTCTCAAATTCAGGAAAGTACCATAATGCAGGACCCCAGGGGGAAGCCTCATATACAGAGACAGATAAATTAAATGTATATACTGCAGACAAGCCAAGAAGGTGTGTAGATTACATATTTACAGCACTTGATGTTTTCTGAAAACCATATTTATACATTTTATTACATTTACAAAAAAGGCTTCCACTACCATTTACCTACAATAATGAAAAAAAATTTACACCTTTTTTTCTTTCTTTTTTGGTACTGTACAAACTTTGTATAATAAAAATATATCTCTGTACAAAAGATTTTTTTTGTTTGTTTTACCTTTTTTTCCCTCATGGGATGGTGGTGGGGATATGGTGTGAATGGTGGGTGAAGGGCCGAATCTACCCTGATCCCTTCCAAGCCTCTGCAGGTGGAGAGAACGTGCCAGAGGTGGGACAGGGTAATGCACAGCAGAGTGCTGGGCGCCCCACCGGCATGTGCTCCTTGGGCATCTCCTGGGACTTCACAAGGGGACACAGGGGAGGGGGCGGAGGCAGGGCTGGAGGGGGACCCCACTGGTTGGTCTGAGAGGAGTGTAAGGAGGGAGGGAGGAGCAGCCAAAGAGCTTCCTACCTTTGTTTCCAGGGAAAGAAAGAGTTGAGCGTGTGAGCGTGTTTGTCTGGACTGGTTCTTTCCCGCCAAACCCAGGGACACTGTGACCTAGAGCAGGTGTGGGCTCCTGCGACTGCCAATCCCAGTTGTATCTGCTGGAAATTGACAGTTCTCACTTTACGGTAGCCCTTCTGAACACCAGATCTTTTCACTGTTCCAACCCAGAATTTGCTTAAGAACTGGGTGTCCCTGCCACCCCACTCCCTCACATTCCTCTTTGTTATTTCAATATGTGATGTGAACATCTGAGGCCAGCATGTGACATGTGCACGGGTGCTTAAGCCCATGTGGACCTTCCCGAGGACAGAGAAAGTGGCTCTAGATGTCAGAGTTTGATTCCTAAACTCTTGATTCCTAAACTGTTAGCTTCCCAACAATACTTATATGGACTTCGTTAATGACCCAAGCACAAGGAAACTCAAAATAAATCAAACCCACTCGCAAGGTGTGGAGAGAATGTGACTTTCACTCACTCCCTTCTTTTGATTCAGGAGCTCCACGTCCTTTGTCTGCTATGGCGAGGGGCTGCTGGGAGCTAAGGGGCCAGCACCTGAGGCCTGGGCTACTGGGTCCTTGCCCTCATGCTGCCCAGGTGGAAAGAACAGACCCCAGATAGGACACACGGGTTCCCAGCCTGGCCCACCAGCCCTGGCCACAGTTTTCTGGTAGACGTTCGCCTCCTCCTCCCTGCCTGTGTGCCCCTTTAGACTTGGCTTTCTGGCAGCTGGTGTAGTGAACCTGAGAGCCAGACTCATCTGGGTTTGCATCCTGGCCCCACACTTACGGGGTGACTTACGACTCTTCACCTTTTCAATTTTCTGTTTTCTCATCTATAAAATGGGAATAATAATTCCTGTTTTGGGTCGTTGTAAGGTCTAGAAAAGATACACCTAAAGTGTCAGGCACAGAGAAGAAACTCAATACACAGTAGCCACTGTTTTTTGGACACTGGAGTAGGCTTGCTCTCCTGTCCCTTCCAGCACCTCCCTGATGCCTGCAGACTTGGTCCCTGTTTGGGCCACAGACTTGTTTCTCTTCTCTTGTCAGTTGACAGCCAGACTTGACCTTGGGCTCGTGGCCAGACTCCTGCCCTTACCTCCCCCAATTCACCCTTCTTTTCCAGTGCTGCCCTCAATCCAGAATGACTTAATTCACTGGGTTTAGAACGCAATAAAATTACGTTGAAAAAAATAAAGTAACAGATTCCCAAACTATTTCTTAAGAAGTCTTTCTGCCCTTGGGGTAATCCTTGCTGTCATTCTGCAGATGGGACCGTCCATTTGCAGACGTCTGGTCTCTGTGCTGAGCACCATGGGATGCATCCTGACACATTCACTGTGCTCGCACGCAGAGGGGCGGTGCGTGTGGGTTTCAACGCAGATGGCATCCCCTCCTCTGCACCTCTTCTCTGTGTTTGTGGGGAGCAGGGCACGGGGCATCTTTCACTCACATTTCTCTTTTTTAAGCTTCTGTAGTTTCTTCCATAGGACTCAAATGAAGGAGAGGTGTGTGTGTGTGTGTGTGTGTGTGCGCTCTGCCCCCCCCCCCCACGTGCACATCCACGAGATGCTTTGCTATTCTAAATCCATGAGCTTCCTTCCTTCCTCCGTCTGTGGCCCCTCTTCCTTGATGGCCCAAAGTGGAGGCAGAGTGGGAGTCCTCTCCAGGGTGGCGGGTGCAGATGGCGGCAGGGCGAGGGCCCAAGTCCCAGCAGTAGCAGACACGGGCGGAGAGACAGACGAAGATGGGCACCGGGCACTGTGCTCAGGGGAGCTTACTTCCTGTCCCCTGGAGAACTGGGCACAAGCAGATCACACCGGAGTTTGTAAAGCAAGAGAGGCGGTGGGTGGGGGTGGGATGGGGACCGGAAGGCATAGGAGAAAAAAGGCAAAGCAAAGAAGGAATAAAGGAGAGAGAAGTAAAGAAAATTAGTTGCCTTGATCTTTATCTTTGTTTTTTAATCTTCCCAAACTGAGGGTGGGGTGTAGGTACCCCTACCTACACAGCGTAGAGCATACATTTTCCTAACGTCATCTTTTTCCCTAGCAGGGCCGACTTATCCACCAAGCACAGAAGACCCTGTGCCCAGGGCCACCACAGTTTTAGGGGCCCAGGAAAATGTTTTGATTTTCAATTCTTTCAAAATCAGAAGGAAAAAAAAGAATATTCTAATAATGGACATGTAATAATCTGGCCTAGATTATATTCATCTTTATAACAACACAGCTGTAAAGTATCATGTTTAATATTTTTTTAGTGGAGGAAGGGGTCCATAAAACTCACAGCACAGCCTGACCCCTTGCCACCCGACTCCCTGACCGCACAGGCCTCCGTGACTTCCGCACGTGGGATTCTTATTTTAATTTCAGCCGTTCTCGTTAGGCATCACTTGAATGTACCACCTCACCACTCATTTTATAATTTTATTTATTTATTTTTCCCCCAAAGCCCCAGTAGATAGTTGTATGTCATAGCTGCACATCCTTCTAGTTGCTGCACGTGGGACGCGGCCTCAGCATGGCCGGAGAAGCGGTGCATTGGTGCGCGCCCGGGATCCGAACCTGGGCCACCAGCAGCGGAGCGCACGCACTCAACCGCCAAGCCACGGGGCCGGCCCCTCACCACTCATTTTAAATGTACGTGTGTCTGTTCAGGGCGGTTTTTACACATCCCCTCCCTGAGCCCAGCAACACTCTCTCCATGCTGCGGCTCTGGGCAGGCCAGAAGTGGGCAGAGGGGCCCTGCTGGAGAGCTGTGGACCAGGCAGAATGTTCCGAGGCCCTGGATGCTGGTGGGGGCAACGCTGAGGGCTGCCTAGACTTGGAGCCACCAACCCCAGATGACCCAGAGGTGAAACATCGTGCACACAGGCACCTGGGAGCCAGTGGAGCCTGAGATGTGGAGTCGGGGCAGGGGGCTGTGCAGGACGGGGCATTCTTATTTGTTTCCTACACTGTTCAATAACTCTGCAACTCGAAGTTCAGTTCAGTAACATCCTCTCTGATGATGTAAATCAGGCCTTACAGGTGATCAGCTGAACTGTATAAGGCCTGATTTACATCATCAGAGAGGACGTTACATTTTCCTTCTTGCTTTCTATCTGTAAGAGTTCTGAGTAGGGAAAAGCGAAGGAGGAGCCGAAAGATGAGAACTCAGGACTAGCTTTGGCATAACAAAATGATCCCACTGGAATAATTTCTCCTCTTCCTTTAAATATCTGTTTTGGATAGATGTAAAAGGATGAGGAAAAACTCAATAACTTAATTGCATTCAGCAGTTGCCTTCATATAGTCTGAAAATAATTTTTATCTCTTTATGTGGAAATTATCTTAATACCTACAATCTTAAGGCTAGACTTAAGCAAGAGAAATGACCTAGAGGAAAAAAAGTGGCCCCAAAGAGAGAGGGGGGAATCGGGGCAGCGCGGCAGGGTGGTTAAAGCAGGGGCTTCTGAGTCTGCCTCACTGGCTGGCTGCATGCACTGGGACTAAGGCTGAAGCTGCGACAATCCTCCAGGAGTTGTTGTGAGGATGAAATGAAGCAACGCACGGCAGGGACCGGGCAGACTTTCACAGTTCCTCTCCGTACTCTTCTAAGTCCCTCAGCAGGTATTGTCCCCCCATTCCCGTCAGCCCGACCCTCACACCCTCGCTCACACGAGCCTGTTTCCCCGAGGAGCCGCACGCACGTCTGGCGGGAGCATCCATCCCACGCGCTGCCGTGGATAGGAGCACCGGAAGGGAGGGTTGTCAGTAGCTGTAGGATGTGGCTGACGACCCACGTGACTGGGTTTCCCTCGCCTTGTTGGAATCCCCACCTCCCTGGGGGTTGTGACTTTTCTCCCCAGAGCCCTCTGGTCCTGGCTGGGCTCTCCAAGGTGGGAGGAGGTACCTGAGAGAGGGCACCTGCCTGTCTCCAGCCAGTGGGATCTGCAGGAGGAGACACAGGTCTCCGAAGGGGCGCAGCTTGGACATCGTGTTGGGGCAGTTCCTGCAGGTTCCCAGCTCCCCGAGGAAGGCAGTATCATCAACGGAGTACACAGTGAGGAGGAGGCAATGCCTTCTAGATTTGTCAGCTCCTCCCCCGTGGGCCTGTCAGATGCGTGCGGGCGTGTGTGTGTGAGCACATGTGTGTGCATGTGTGAGAGAGTGTCACAGTGTACACTTGTAAGCCTGTGTGTGTGCATCTGCCTCTCTGTCTGTATAATGGTGGGGGGGGGCTTCCTGTCTTGACCATGTCAGGGATTGTGTCAGCCCACCTAATAGGTTCTAGGTGATGGTTAATTTTATGGCAACCTGCCTGGGCTCTGGTGCCCAGATGCTTGGTGAAACACCAGTCTAGATGTTGCTGTGAAGGAATTTTTTAGATGAGATTAACATTTAAATTAGTAGACTTTGAATAAAGCAGATTACCCTCTATAATGTAGCTGGGCCTCATCCAATCAGTTGAAGGCTGTAAGAGGAAAGACTGAGATCCCCTGAAGAGGAAGGAATTCTGCCTCCAGACTGCCTTTGGACTCAAGATTACAACGTCAGCTTTTGATGGAATCTCCAGTCCACAGGCCGGCCCCGAGGACTTCAGACTTGCAGCCCCAAGATCGTGTGAGCCAATTCTTTTTTTTTTTTTTTTAATTTTTATTTATTTTTTACCCCAAAGCCCCAGTAGATAGTTGTATGTCATAGCTGCACTTCCTTCTAGTTGCTGAATGTGGGACACGGCCTCAGCATGGCCGGAGAAGCAGTGCGTCGGCGCGTGCCCGGGATCCGAACCCGGGCCACCAGCAGCAGAGCGCGTGCACTTAACCGCCAAGCCACGGGGCTGGCCCCGTGTGAGCCAATTCTTTACAATAAACCTCTCCTGCTTTCTCTCTCTATATCCGTGTGTACACACGTACGTATCTCTCTCTGGAGAGCCCTGACTAATACACTCTGCTTGGATATTTTGCTGAGCCCAATGGCTAAGAGCAGAGTCTCTGGAGGGCCTGCCTGGGATTGGATTCTGACCCTGCTACTTATTAGTTGTGTGATCTTGGTCAAGTTAATCCCTTCTTCTGTGCCTCAGTTTGCCCATTTGTAAAGGGGATAGCCACAGCACCCACCTCCCAGGTGGAGGGAAGTACCTAGCTTAGTGCCTGCACACAGCAGTACTCAGAGCTCAGTCCTCTTACTGGACGTGTCTCTGCGTGCATGTAGAGGTACTTGTCCGCCTCCCACAGCCCCCTCTCACCGGCTGCCGGAGGCGGGGCTCTCAGTGGCGGCGGCGGTGGCAGCCAGGCCTGGTGGCTATACCGCTGTACACACGGTGCTGACTGTGAACTCCGCCTCGGTGGCCATGATGTCTGTGGGCTGGATGTTGCGGTCATACATCGGGTTCTCGAACGTGGCCCGAACGTTTGTGTTCTCGTGGCCCGCATAGCCATTGAACGGAACTTTGGGTCTTCTCCTGGGAATAAGAGAGAGTGACCGAGACATAAAAAGAGAGAGAGACAGACTCGGGTCTAAAGGGGGGGGAGGGCAGAGGGAGGTTCTGTCTTCCTCCCAGAAGGTCACAGCTCTGTTGAGCCAGGAAGGCTCTGGGTGGATTGGGGTCTGGGACAGGGCCTTGTCGCCCTCCTGGCCCCTGGGCCTTGTCCCTTCACTGTACCTGTGCTTGTAGAGATAGAGCACAAAGCCTGCGATGATGAGGGCGATGAAAGGCACCAGGATTGCGGCTGCCACGGAGCTGCTGTTGGAAGCAAAGTGGCGGCCGATGGACTCGGGGTCTGACTCCAGCAACCTGAGGTCTGCAAAGTCCCAAAGCATAAACCTCAGGGCACAGAGACACAGTCTGAGGGGATGGCCCCTAGCGGTCACCCTGCCCCGCCGCACACTATTGGGCAGTGTGGCTGGGGCTCAGGATGGTCTCCAGCTCAGTTGGGAGAGGCCTTGGTGCCCAGAGCCCACCCCACCTGTCTTCCAGACACGCTCTGACACCCCTCTGGAGAAGGGCCCTGTGTGTGCTGGTCAGATCTCATGCAGAGGACAGTGTTCAGTCCTGGGGAAGCCAATCTGCAGGAAAACCTGAGACCATGTCGCAGAATAAAAATCTGAAAAGGGTGCAGCCCTTTGCAAGTTTTGAAACTTCTTTTGGCCATAGAAGCCTTTTGTCAGATGAAACCTTACAAGGAAGCGGAAATAGCAAACAGATGGAGGGGAACTGCGCTGGTGGAAGTGTGAGAGCGGGTGCTGAAGCTTCTGTCTCGGGAGGGTCTCCCCTCCTCCTCCTGCCCTTCCCCCCAAGACTGGGAGAGCTCAGAGGAACACAGGGGGACACGGCTGCCCCTGCTAAGTGCCCCAGTAACTGAGGGGTCTGAGGTCCCGAGAGGGGATGGGTCTGCCCCAGGAGACAGGGAGTCACTTGTGAAGCCAGGACAAGAACTCTGGTGTCCTGAGGTCTCTCCAGTGTTTTAGGCTGGGGGCCCCGGGGAACTGTCTTAAGTATTTATAGGGCTGCTGTACGGAATAGAGTGGTCTCACCCCCTGCAGCCCTCAGGGCGGAGCTAAGACAACTCCCGGGGAGGAGCAGTGTGGAGTGGGCATGACAGGGAAGCAGATTTCCGCTTGAGACAGGAGAAGCTCTCTGAAAGTCAGAGCTGTGAGAAAATGCAATGGATTGCCTGGGCGGGCAGGCGCCCCTGGGGATGGCGGTGTCAGCCCCCGGGGGACACAGAGCTGGCTGTGGAGCACTCATGACTGCCTCCTGCCTCCCTTCCACTGCTTCTGAGAAACCAGGCGCCTCCCCCATTAGAGTCTGAGGCTCGGCACCCTGGCACCCGGAGGCTCCGGGTCGGATTGAGGCCGGTCTCTGAAGTGAGGACGCTTGACGCTGATGACGTGTAGCGTGCGGGGTAAAGACGCCCGGGAAGAACAAGGGAGGGAAGCCTCCTTGACACGCAGTTTTCTCATCTGCAAAACGAGGGCAGCAATCCCAACCTTCCAGGACTGTGCTGGGGAGGACACGCCATCAGGAAGCTGAGAACCCACGTGGGAATGCTCAAGGATGCCTGTGTGATGCCAGAGGGCTGGCCAGACAGTGCGTGGGGGGCTGTATCTGTGACCCAACGTCCCTTAAGCTGGGGGCACCCAACTCAACGGCTGAGCCTGAAACTGTCTGGCAAAGGTTGAGAGGCTTATGTAAATGTGTTTGTTTCTGCGGAGATATTCCACAGCTTTTACCAGAATCTCGAAGGTGACCCTGATCCATAAAAGGTTAGGAACCCCTGTCTTAGACTGTTGAACTTCACCAATCGCCTACCCTCCGCCCCAAAATACAAGATTTCCCCGCACGCCCATGAGCTCACACTTCCAGGGGACACATGCTAGTTACCGAGTCTTTGAAAGCCGAACTGCCCAAAGCCTTGGCCCTTGACAGAGCCTTGGTAGACGAAGGTGCCTCCAGACGACTCTGAGGAGACCTGTGAGGGTGGGAGCAGAGAGAAGATGGGAAACATGCTGGAAGGAGCCAGAACTCCTGCCGGCCAGGCCAGAGACGCACTCACGGGTACATGCTGCCAAACACGCTGGTGTCACCCAGCCACCCGTCACCCCAACAGACAGTGACTCTGCCTGATTCTCACCCAGCAAGGGTGGAGCATGACTGACATGCTGGGGTGGGGCAGGGGCACTGACCTCTTGTAGGAGGCAGGGAGACACTTTTAGTTTTTCTACTGGTCAAGTCACTTAATCTGTCTGTGCCTCAGTTTCTCATTTGTAAAAAGGGAGTAAGAACAGCACCTACGTCATAGGGTGGCTGTGAGGATTAAATGAGTTAATATAGATAAAGCACTTAGAACACTTAATGGGCCCTAGATAAGTCTTAGCTATTATTACTGTGAGGAAAAACTGACTTTTAGAAAGTAAACCATGATTAAAATGTACCTAGAGGATTTAACATACTTTGGAGAGCTCACCACAGTCTCAATAGCTATTCATTTTTTTGGTAGGGGTAGTTGGGGACTCCCAGTGGGCAGTGCTCCCTCTGCCACTTTGTCTTCATGATGCTCATGTAACAGACACAGACGCTGAAACACGTGGCCTGTGGACTTGCTCAGCTGAGGGTGTACCTTCCAATTCACGCTCCACCCCAGGTCTATTGCACTCTAAGCTGACTTCCCCACCTGTTCCCCCAAATGCGCCCTTGGTGGCCGTAGATGTGGGCCCGATGGTTGGCTGTCATCCTGGGCAGTTGCTCCAGCTGTGCCTGGCCCTCCAGGGCTCCATTCTCGTCTGGCCCCTGGCCTGCACTCCTAGCTCCATCTCGCAACTTTGACCCTTGCTCTCTCACCTCTGACAACCCTCCCGCATGGTGGAGTCTTGCACAGCTTTTGCACTACTACTGAAGCCAGCTGGGTCCTGGATATCCACAGGGGTCCATAGGATACCCTTGAGGATACCAAGGAACCAACTGTATGTGCCAGCCCCTGGAGAAGCCCCTTACTTCTCCTTGTGTGTTTATAAAGCAAAGTCACTAAAGCCACAGTCCTCTACCAGCTCTCTTGTCCATGAGGATGCACCCTGACTCCTCAGCTGTCTCCGGCTGCCATGACCTCTCCCTACTTTCCACCCTTCCTTTTCTAGCTTCAACAATCCAAGACAGGAAGCCAAGGATGCAACAGGTGCCGCTATGCTCAACTCCTCTACTTGTGAAATTGGAAGGTATGGGCAGAGAAGCATCACTGGGGACCTGGCTTCCACCTCAAGAATGCCCTAGAATGTAATACATCTTTCCCACAAGGGAATGCAAGAAGGTCATGCATTCGGGGAGGTCCCATGTCTTGGTCTCCCAAGCTGTGCTAAGTCACGCACAATCCACATCCTCAAATGTGAGTAGATGTTCGAGGTAGTCATCTGGGATGCACCACCTTCTCCCAGCACTCACCACCACACCATGACCTTCACCTTACTTGAATTCACTCTCACGTGGCTGACCTCCAATTCCTTGCTTTCTGCACTAACATCAGAACCTTCTCCATCTCACTCAGACGTGCTGACTCTCTGGACTCTAAGGATCCTGCCCTTTTTCTTTTTTCCTATGCCCACTTCACTAGCAAATAAGGACTCGCTTGCTCCCGATCCTGGCCCCACAGAAAATCCCCTCCCAAGTTTCCTTGTTGATCCTAGGAGTTTCCATCCTCTTCTTTCCTCCTCTTCCCTGCCTGTGATTGGGGATTGGGGATGGGGCCAGGGCACGGGGAGGTCAAGGACTGAGTGAGACTTTGCTGAACTTACATGCCCATCTAAAGCCCAGTGATCATCTTTGAACTTATTCACAAAGATCTCCACAGGCCCTGTAATCTGGTAAACCTGGAGCAGGAGATGGAAATCTTCTTTCCTGTAAATTCCTGGGAAAAGAAAGTTCAGAGGGTACACTTGAAAGATCTGGGAAGAGTTCGAAACTCAAATTTGTGGGTATGTTGGTGTGAGTGTCTGAGGGGGATTTCATGTGTAGCTGTTGATACAAACATTCCGCGGGTAACTGGAAGTAGGTAAGTATAGCGTTGCCTGGGAGCTTGTGGAGGTTGCATGTGAGTATACACAAGAACGTGCATGTGTGTTAATAAACAACTCATACTGGCCTGTGATTGTGACCCTGTTTCACATGCATGTGGGAGAAAAAAGTGCGCATGATTTTGTGTATATTAACGTGTCAGTTAATGCATGGGTGTGCTTACAATTCAGTGGGTGCAGGAATGCATGAGGGCATGTTCATGGGAGGATGTGAATATCTTTATGACTACGTCTTAGAGCAAATGAGTGAATATGAACGTCCAGTTGTGTTTGCGTGTGCATGCGTGAATGAGTGGATATGATTGTACATGGGGTTGTGTATTAATGTGTGCCTTCACTCACTCTGCATTCCTCTACCCATCTATTCAATAAAAACTTGTTTTCTAAGATATTTAGTTTTTCTGATTATAGAAAGATTGAAAATTGGGGACATTTTGGAAAATGCAGAGATGTATGATGAACAGTATGAACTGTTAATATTTTGGTGTAATTACTTCCAATTTTCTTTCTTATGGACATAACTTTTCCTTTAAAAACTGGAGTCATATTTTAAATGCATTATAGTGGGTATATTTCCTCCAAAAGTGGCCTAATATTTTATCCAGCAGATATACTATAATTAATATATCCATTTTTTATTTTTAGACGATTTTCTATTTCCAGTTTTATTTATTTATTTATTTTTTTCCCCCCAAAGCCCCAGTAGATAGTTGTATGTCATAGCTGCACATCCTTCTTGTTGCTGTATGTGGGACGCAGCCTCAGCATGGCTGGAGAAGCGGTGCGTCAGTGCGCGCCCGGGGTCTGAACCTGGGCCGCCAGCAGTGGAGCACGTGCACTTAACCACTAAGACACGGGGCCGGCCCTCCAGTTTTTATGTAATACAAATAGCCCTGTAATACGAGCATCCTTTATTCATAAATGTTTGACTCCCTCCATAGCTATTCCTTATGCTAAAAATTCTTAGAAGTGTAATTAATAGGTTCAATTATTTTCAAGTATCTTGACACAAATTGCCAAGCTGTTTTCTAGAACTGTACTATTTTATACTTTGACCAGCACTGCATTACTGGACCTTGACTAGCACTAAAGCTTATCAGTTAAAAAAACCTTAATGGGATAAGTAGAAAATGACATTTTGTGTTTACTTCTTTTTTTGATTACTGCTGAAAAATATTTTTTCTCTTGTTTATTGACTGTCTGTACTTTGGCTTCTGGGAGTTTTCCGCCCTATTTTTGGTTCAGTTTTAGGGATATCGTCTCTTTTCTCTTTATTTGTAAGAGTTCTTTGGATGTTCAATTTGTTAATGTTTGTCATCTAACCTATTCTCTTTAGTCTGTGGTGTCTTTATTACGTGAACAAAGATGAATAGAGCTTCCTCTTCCCCCTGCCACCAGACAAGTTCAAGCCTTGCATGACAGTACAATGCAATGACAGTAGCCTCATCCTTGCAAAGGGCGTGTGTGGTAAGGAGGTGCCTGCTCCTTACCAGCCAAGTGCACCTCCACGCCGCTGTGGTCAATCATGGTAGCGTTGACCTTGCTGTTGACAACCTGGAAGCCAGTCACTCTGAGCATGGCTGGCTGCTTCTTCCCCTGGTACTCATAGGCCCCTTTCCATAGGGAATTCTTGGCAAAAACATCCCCGGGAACTAGACGAATTGAGAAAGAGATGTGAGAGAGACTTTCATGTGTGCTGGTAGAATTGAGGCCACCTGATGACTGATCCCAGTTCACTGATTGAGATTGTTATCCCCAACGTCTAACATGGGGGAGGTGGTGGAGTGCTCTGGCCCTCTTGTGATCCTCTTGAGTCTCAGGGGGGATGGGTGGAGGGAAACAGAGAGAGGAGGTGGGTAAGGAAAAAAGAGAAAATAAATACAAATGAGAGAGAGAGAGGGAACTAGAAGGAAGAGAGAGAAGGAGAAAGAAGAAAAGAGAAAAAAAGGAGGGAGGAGGTTGAAAAGATGGAGAAAGGGAAAAAGAGAAGAGAGAGAAAACCAACACGTCAGTATCATGTGGTGGATAGGAACACGGGCTAATGCTCTGGATTCTAATCTTGGCTGTCACTTATCAGTTGTGTTTGATCACTTGCAAGAGCCTCAACTTCCTCACCTGTATAGGCCACACCTGTAGTTCTGTAAATGGGGGCCACCCCACCTATCTCATCAGAGTTATTGTAGGGGTTAAATGGTCTAATGTTGCAAATTGTATGTCACATGATGTTGGGCACATAAGAGCACCTACTGAGTGATAGCTACCGAAATAGTTATTTATCCTTACAATAATTCTCTAAGGTAAATGTTATGATCCCCATTTTACCAAAAGGTAAACTGAAGCTCAAGAAGTGAAGCTCATTTGCCCAAGGACACAGCTGGTCAGTGACCAAAATGGAACCTGAACCGAGTTTATGATGCCAAATCTAGTCTTCTTTTCCGTATAATGTACATGTTAATGTGGTAAGTAAAAGTATAGGGTTCAAAAAAGGATATGATAGTCTATAATAATTTTGCATTGGTCAGGCACACCTGTAGTTCTGTGTTCATTTCTGGACATCACACTTTGAGAGAATCAATACCTGTCTCAAAAATGTAACCATTTCCAGGAAGCTCCCTGGGTAGGACCCGCGTCTATGTATCTTTATGACCACACGCTGGCTGGTCCTGTGCCAGGAGGGGTAATCAACGGTTCCAGACCTCAAAGCTCTGGACTTGTTTCTGGAAGGCCTTTGCTCGCTCTTCTGGATGAGGTTTCTGCTTACTTCAGGCTCACTTCCTCCTGAAGTCTGCCTGGGGTTGGGACGTAGGTGGGGAAATCTGTTTGGTGCTATAGAGAGTTTTCATGCCCTTCCATTGAGTACTCAGAAACTCATGTGCATGTTTCTGGGTAACCAGGTGAAGGAAGCAACACCAGTTTCTTTTTTTTTTTTTTTTTAAAGATTTTATTTATTTTATTTTTTCCCCCCAAAGCCCCAGTGGATAGTTGTGTGTCATAGCTGCACATCCTTCTAGTTGCTGCATGTGGGACTCGGCCTCAGGATGAACGGAGAAGTGGTGCCTCGATGCGCACCCGGGATCTGAACCCGGGCCGCCAGCATCGCAGCGCGCGCACTTAACCACCAAGCCACAGGGCCGGCCCCAACACCAGTTTCTTGAGTCAAAGATCTAGACCATACATACCTGAGGCTTGGGTGAGCAGCGGTTCTCGGGCAGTGTTGATGGGTCTCCCACTAGGCCGGACCTCTGCTGGGGAAAGAGAATGGAAGAAAACAGGTTCAGCCTCTGATCTACTCTCTACTGGAAAAATAATGGCCACCTCTCTGGTCAATGGGTTCTTTCAGATCTTGCTTCAGACTTATCCTCTTAGACCAGGAGGTGGACTACTTTGATGGTTTGGTGATACTCTGACCCCTCTCAGAATAATAAAATATAAAGAGTTAAAAGGAAATCCATTTTCTCAATTACAGTCATTGAAATATTAAACGAAGAATTAGGATATAGTTATACAAATGATTCTTTATTACTGCATTAAATAACAGGATCTAGCAGCAGGTCTAGTTAACGACCATAATCTTGAAGCAGTCAGGAATATAAACAATATTTCATGATGTTGGTAACAATTGTAATATAATATGAAAATCTCTGCAATTTCTACTGGTGACGAAGTCACAGGTATTGCTAACACTTCTATGGGTTTTCATCTACATTCTAAGTTAAAGGAAATGCTAAATCTCAATAAGAAGCAAAGGAAAAATAAAGATGTCTATTTTCTATCCTACTACACAGATCTGCTGATGCCCCTATTGAGGACCCGGGGTTGAAAAGCCCTGTTCTGGACTCTGCTTTCCTCCTAGATGCCTGGCACGAAGCAGGACCTTCCACCAACAAAAAGTGGACTCCCTGAGCCCTGATGGGGGTGTCAGTGGAGTGCTTCCCTCTCTTGGAGTGATGATGCTAAGACTGAGAAGCCCTCATAGGCAAAGGCAAAGGTGAAAGATTTGGGCCTGATCCCGACAGTCTAGGTTCAGGTCCCGGCAGTTTATTCAATGATTGTGTGACCTCGACCAGTCACTTCACCATTCAGAGTCTTCGTCTCCTCATTTGAAACATGGGAAAATATGGAAACATGCCTTATAGGTCTATGCTAAATAAATGAGGTTATGAACCTGAAAGTCACAGTCAATAAATATTAATGTCTTCTTTTCTTTTGCAGAGAAACAACAGAAATATCTGCCTTGTCACCAAGTAAGAGCAGATTTTCCCTACTGTCTCCTTTGGGAGGCCACAGAGTTTTAGCACACCCTTCCAACTTTGAAGGTCAGCTTATGTTTGGATATACAGAAGGCTTGGGGGAAATTTTCCACAGTGACTCAATGAAGGTACACTTCTGAGCAAAATGCCTTCTTTATTGCCTTAGGTTTTATGAGATGAAGGGAACAAAGAGAGAGGAAGCATTCTATGTGCCGGGTGCTATGCTAGGCACTGTATTCATGTTATTTCATTTACTCATTCTCTCAAAACTGTGAGATAGAGATTACTGTCTCCATTTTATAGAAGAGAACTTGTTAAGAGGCTGAGAGGTGAAGGAGCTTGCCCAAGACTGTGCAGTCAGGGGCTGAGCTGGGATTCAACCGCATCTAAAGCATTTTGTATATTTAAATACAACTACATCATAGCATCAAAAAGAATAAAATACTTAAGAATAAATGTAACCACGGAAGTACAAGACTTATACATTGAAAACTAGAAACCATCGTTGAAAGAAATTAAAGACCTAAATAAAAGGAGGACATCCCGTGTTCATGATTGGAAGACCTAATTATTGTTCAGGTGGCAATGTTCCCCAACTTGATCTACAGATTCAACATGATCCATATCAAAATCCCAGCTGTCTCTTTTGCAGAAATTGACAATCCAATTCTAAAATTCGTATAGAAATAAAAAGGGCCCAGAATAGCCAAAACAGTCTCGAAAAAGAAGTACAAAAGGGAAGACTTACGCTTCCCAAATTGAAAACTTACTACAAAGCTATAGTAATCAGGATTGTGTGGAGATGCCATAAGGGCAGTTATAAAGATCAATGAATAAAACTGAGGATCCAGACACGAGCTCACACACTTATGATTAATCTTTGACAAGAGTGCCAAGACAATTCAATGAAGAAAGAATAGTCTTTTCAACAAATGGTACTGGGACAACTGGATATCCACAGGCAAAAGCATGAATTTGGACCCCAAACTAACACCATAAAAAATAACTAAAAATGAATGTAAGACCTAAATGTAAGAGCTAAAAAACTATAAAACTCTTAGAAGAAAACATAGGCATAAATCTTTGTGACCTTGGATTAGGCAATGGTTTCTTACATATATAGTAAAAGCATAAGCAAGCACAGAAAATATAGATAAATTAGAGTTCATCAAAATTAAAACCTTTGTGCTTAAGGGCCGGCCCGGTGGCGTAGTGGTTCAAAGTTCGCGTGCTCTGCTTCGCAGAGTTCACAGGTTGGGATCCTTGGTGCGGACCTACGCACCGCTTATTAAGCCATGCTTTATATGTGACAGGCGTTCCACATATAAAGTGGAGGAAGATGGGCACAGATGTTAGCCCAGGGCCAATCTTCCTCAGCAAAAACAGGAGGATTGGCAACAGATGTTAGCTCAGAGCTAATCTTCCTCACCAAAACAAACAAACAAACAAACACAACAACAACAAAACCCTTTTGTGCTTAAAAGGACACCAACAAGAAAGGGAACGGATCCAAACTCATCCTTGTATACATTAAACATGTGCAGCTTTGCATATCAATTATATCTCAATAAGGCTATAAAAAATGACACCTAAAAAAAAAGAAAAAAATTTAACACAGGACTAAAATGGAGCTTAAAATGTGACAGTCTAATTTCATTTTAGGCGATAAATGAAATAAAGGAGAAAGTACTGTAAATAAAAAAAGTGAAAGGCGACCCACAAAATGGGAGAAAATATTTGCAAATCATGTATCTGATAAAGGTCTTATATTCTAGGTATATAAAGAACTGCAGAAGAGACTCCAGACCAAGATGGCAACATAGGAGGCTCCTGAATTGCCCTCTTCCCACGAATGCAATGAATGTACAGCTACACATGGATCAATTCCCGCTGAGAGAAATCCAGAAACTAGCTGAGGGGTTGCTACACATTGACTGAGAAAATACCCCCATCAAAATGGGTAGGAAAGGCTGAGACACACTCTTGCCATAAACCCTACCCCTGGCACAGCACTATATGATCAGGAGGGGACCCCCAACTCCCAGCTTTTCCCTGAAGAGTGAAGGGCTTGTACCACACATTTAGCACCCTGACTTTTAAGGATGCCACCTGAGGGATAGGCACCCAAATCACCTAGCTCTGAAAGCCAGTGGGGCTAGCCTTCATGAGTCCCAGAGGACTATAGCAAACAAAGAAGCAGTTTTTAATCAGGCACAGTAGTAACCCTTGTGGCACACACCCGGCCTCAGCACAGAGGAAACAGACAAAAACACCCATCTCCCACTCTCTCCCTGGAAAGGGTTTGACTGCATATTTTCCTAGTTGCTGTCTCACGGTCCTGCTTCTAATCAGCCTGCATCTAGGTGCTGGCTGTGATCCTCCTCTTTGGGATGCTGACGAGTCTTGGTACACCCTCAACTACTGGGATCCACTAAGAACAAGGAGAGTGGCTTGGACAATTACAAAGGTTTGAGAGGCAACCAGGAGCTTGGGCCCGGCTGATTGATGAGGTTCATCTCCCACATGACACTAGTCTGTCAATATTGGGAGAGGCGTCTAGTTTATCTAGTGAGCAGAAAACAACACAGAGAGTCAAGGAAAGTGAAGAAACAAGGGAAAATGTTCCAAACCAAGGAATAAGGTAAATATCCAGAAACTGACCTTAATGAAATGGAGATAAGTGATTTATTCAATAGAGAGTTCAAATGGTCATAATGGTCATAAAGATGCTCACTGGTCAGGAGAGCAATGCACAAAGTGAGAATTTCACAAAGAGATAGAAAATATAAAAAAAAGTATCAAATAGAAATCATAGAGCTGAAGAATACGGTAACTGAACTAGAAAATTCAATAAAGGAGTTCAACAGCAGGGGTTCAAGTGGAAGAAAGGATCTAACATAAAAATATATGAAAGTATAAAACTCACTGGTAAAGATAAATATAGGGTTAAATTCTGAATATTCTAATATTGTAATGGTGGTGGATAAATCACTTATAACTCTAGCATAAAGATTAAAAGATAAAAATGTTAAAAATAACTATAACTATAATAACTTGTTAATGGATACACAATATTAAAAAATGTAAATTCTTGACATGAAATACATAAAATGTGGGGAGGAGTGTAAAAATGTTGAGCATTCAAAGTTAAGTTGATCAGCTTAAACAGACTGTTCTAACTATAAGATGTTTTATGTAAGCCTTATGGCAAAAACAAAGCAAAAATCTATAGTAGATACACAAAAAATAAAGAGAAAGGAATCAAAACATACTACTACAGAAAATCATCAAATCCCAAAGGAAGAGAGCAAGGAAAGAAGAAAGGAATAAAGGAATTACAAAATAGCCAGAAAAAAATAAACAAAATTGCAATAGTAAGTCCATACCTATCAATAATTACTTTAAATGTAAATGGACTAAATTCTCCAATCAAAAGACCTAGAGTGGCTGAATGGATTAAAAAACCAGACCCAATTATGTGCTGCCTACAAGAGACTCACTTCGATTTTAAGGATAGACAGACTGAAAATGAAGGGATGGAAAAAGATATTCCATGGAAATGGAAACCAAAAGAAAGCAAAGGTAGCTATATTTGTATCACACAAAATAGACTTTAAGCCAGAAACTGTAACAAGAGATAAAGAAGGTCATTATACAATGATAAAAGGGTCAATTCACCAAAGATTATAACAATTGTAAATATTTTTGCACCCAACATCCGAGCTCCTAAATATATACAGCAAATATTAACAGATCTGAAAGGAGAAATAGATAGCAATATAATAACAGTAGGGGATTTCAAAACCTCACTTTCAATGATGGTTTGATCATCCAGACAGAAAATCAATAAGGAAAGAATGGACTTAAATTACGCACTAGACCAATTAGAACTAACAGACAGATAGAGAACATTCCATCCAAAGGCAGCAGAATACACATTCTTCTCAAGTGCTCATGGAACATTCTCCAGGATAAATCATATATTAGGCCACAAAACAAGTCTTAATAAATTTAAGAAGATTGAAATCATATCAAGCATCTTTTCTGACAACAATGGTATGAAAGTAGAAATCAATTACAAGAAGAAAACTGAAAAATTCACAAATATGTGGAGATTAAACAACGTGCTCCTGAGCAACAAATGGGTCAAAGAAGAAATCAAAAGGGAAATAAAAAAATATCTTGAGACAAATGAAAATGGACATACAACATACCAAAACTTATGGGATGCAGCAAAAGCAGTTCTAAAAGAGAATTTTATAGCAATAAATGCCTACATTAAGAAAAAAGAAAAATCTCAAACAACCTAAATTTACACAGCAAGGATTAGAAGAAAAACTACAAACTAAGCCCAAAGTTAGTAGCAGGAAGGAAATAAAGATCAGAGCAGAAATAAATGAAATAAACTAAAAAGACAATAGAAAAGATCAATGAAATTAAGATCTGGTTTTTTAAAAAGATAAACAAAATTGACTAACCTTTAGCCAGAATAAGAAAAAAGAGAGAAGTCTCAAATTATCAAGTCATAAATGAAAGAGGAGACGTTACAACTGATAACACAAAAATACTAAGGATCATGAGAAACTACTATGGGCAATTATATACCAACAAATTAGATAACCTAGAAGAAATGGATAAATTTCTAGAAACATACAACCTATCAAGACTGAATCATGAAGAAACAGAAAATCTGAACAGACCAATTACTAGTAAGGAGGTTGAATAAGTAATCAAAAATCTCCCAACAAAGAAAAGTCCAGGACTAGATGGCTTCATTGATGAATTCTATGAAACATTTAAGGAAGAATTAATGCCAATCTTTCTCAAACTCTTCCAAAATAGAAGAGGAGAGAACACTTCCACACTCATTTTACGAGGCCAGAATTACCCTGATACCAAAGCCAGAGAAGGACACTACAAGAAAAGAAAATCACAGGCCAAAATCCCTGATGAACATACATGCAAAAATCCTCAACAAACTATTAGTAAACCAAGTCAACAGCACATTAAAAGGATCGTATACAATGATCAAATGAGATTTACTCCTGGGATGCAAGGACGGTTCAACATACACGAATCAATAAATGTAATACACCACAATAACAAAATGAAGGATAAAAATCATAAGATCATCTCAGTAGATACAGAAAGCATTTGACAAAATTCAGCATTAATTCATGATAAATACTCTCAACAAAGTGGGTATAGAAGGAATGTACCTCAACATAATAAAAGCTATATACGACAAACCCACAGCCAACATCATACTAAATGGTGAAAGGCTGAAAGCTTTTCCTCTAAGATCAGGAATAAGACAGGGATGCCCCCTCTCACAACTTTTATTGAACATAGTATTGAAAGTCCTAGCCGGAGCAATTAGGCCAGAAAAAGAAGCAAAAGGCACCCAAATCAGAAAGGAAGAAGAAAAATTGTCTCTGTTTTCAGATGACATGATATTATATATAGAAAAACCCTAATAATTCCACCAAAAACTGCTAGAGCTAATAAATAAAATCAGTAAAGTGGCAGGATACAAAATCAATATACAAAAATAAGTTGCATTCCCATACACTAACAATGAAAAGCTGGAAAGAGAAATTAAGAAAACAATCCCATTTACGATAACATCCAAAAAATAAAATACTTAGGAGAATATAACCAAGGAGGTGGAAGATCTGTACACTGAAACTATGAAACAGTGATGAAAGAAATTGAAGAAGGCACAGATAATGGAAAGATATTCCATGTTCATGGATTGGAAGAATTAATAGTTAAAATGTCCATACTACCCAAAGAGATATACAGATTCAAAGCAATCTCTATCAAAACTCCAATGGCATTTTTAACAGAAATAGAACAAACAATGCTAAAATTTGTATGGAACCACAAAAGACCCTAAATAGCTAAAGCAATCTTGAGAAAGAACAACAAAGCTGGAGGCATCACACTTCCTGATTTCAAGCTATATTACAAAGCCATAGTAATCAAAACAGTGTAGATTGGCATAAAAGCAGACACATAGAACAACAGAACAGAATAGGGAGCCCAGAAATAAACCCATGCATATATGGTCAACTAATTTTCGACCAAATGGCCAAGAGTATACAATGGGCGACAGGATAGTCTCTTTAATAAATGGTGTTGGGGAACCTTGATATGCACATGCAAAAGAATGAAACTGGACTCCTGTCTTATACCACACACAAGAATCAAATCAAAATGTATTACACTTGAAGGCAAGGTATGAAACTGTAAATCTCCTAGAAGAAAACATAGGGAGAAGCTTCTTGACATTGTTCTTGGCAATGATTTTTTGGATTTGACACCAAAAGCAAAGGCAACAAAAGCAAAAATAAACAAGCGGGACTACATCAAACTTAAAAGCTCTGCACAGCAAAGGAAACCATCAACAAAATGAAAAGGCAACCTACGGAATGGGAGAAAATACTTGCAACCCACATATCCAATAAGAGGTTAGTATCCAAAATAAATAAGGAACCCATACTCAACAGCAAAAAACCAAATAACCCAATTAAAAAATGGGCAAAGGACCTGAATAGACATTTTTTGAAAGAAGACATACAAATGGCCAATAGGTACATGAAAAAGTGCTCTACATCCACTAATCATCAGGGAAACGTAAATCAAAACCACAATGACATATCACTTCACACCTGTTAGGATGGTTACCATCAAAAAGACAAGAGATAACAAATGCTGGCAAGGATGTGGAGAAAAGGGGACCTGTTGGTGGGAATGTAAACTGGTACAGCCACTATGGAAATCAGTATGGAGGTTCCTCAAGAAATTAAATATAGAACCACCATGTGATCCAGCAATCCCACTTCTCGATATACGTCCAAAGGAAATGAAATCACTATCTTGAAGAGATATCTGCAGTCCAATGTTCATTGCAGCATTATTTACACACCACTTGTATGTGGAATCTAAAAAGAAAAAGTCCAACTCACAGAAACAGGGAGTAGAATGATGGTTGCCAAGGGCTGGGTGGAGGGGGAAATAGGGAGAGGCTGGTAAAAGAACACAAACTTTCAGTTATAAGATATATATGTATAGTAGATAATATTGCATAATATTGTATAAATAAAATTTGCTAAAAGAGTAGAATTTACATGTTCTCACCAAAAAAAAGGTAAATATAGTCATGCGCCACGCAACAACATTTTGGTCAACAATGGACTGCATATACAATGATGGTTCCAGAAGATTAGTACTATACAACCTAGGTTTGTAGTAGGCTATACCATCTAGGTTTGTGTAAGACACTCTATGATGTTCACACAATGACGGAATTGCCTAATGACACATTTCTCAGAATGTCTCCCCATTGTTAAGCGATGCATGTGTGTGAGGTGACAGATGTGTTAACTTGATGGTGGGAATCCTTTCACAATGTATACGTATATCAAATTATCATGTTGTACACTTTAAATATATTACAATTTTATTTGTCTATTATATCTCAATAAATCCGGGGAAAAAAAAGAAATTAAGATATTGAAAAAAAAGAATTCTTACAACTCAACAATAGGCCTGTGGCAGAGTGGCTAAGTTTGGCATGTTTTGTTTCGGCGGCCCAGGTTCTCGGGTTCAGATCCTGGGTGTGGACCTACACCGCTTGCCAGCCACGCAGTGGCAGCAACCCACATATAAAGTAGAGGAAGATTGGCACAGGTGTTAACTCAGGGCTAATCTTCCTCAAGCAAAGAAAAAAAGAAACAAAACCCAAAACAATAAAAAGACAAATAGCCCAATCAAAAAAATGGGCAAAGGATTTGAATAGACCTCTTGTCAAAGATATAAAAACAGCCAATAAACACATAAAAAGATGCTCAAGATCATGAGTCATTAGGGATATGTAAATCAAAACCACAATGAGATACCACTTTACACCCACTTAGGGTGGCTATCCTCCAAAAGATGGACAATAAGAAGTATTGGCAAGGGTGTGGAGAAGTTGGAACTCTGGTGCATTGCTGGTAGGAATGTAAGGTGGTGTGGGCACTTTGCAAAACAGTGTGACAGTTCTTGAAATGTTAAACAGAGTTATCATTCTACTCCTAGACACATACCCAAGAGAACTGAAAACATATATCCATACAAAAATATGTAAATTTATCTTCATAGCAGCATTATTCATAATAGCCAAAAAGTGGAAACAACCCAAATGTTTGTCAATGGATAAACAGATAAACAAAATGTGGTATATCCATCAACGGAATATTATTCAGGCATAAAAAGGAAGGAAATTATGATACTTGCTAAAACATGGATGAACCTTGAAAACATTATGGTAAATGAAATAATCCAGACACAAAAGGACAAACATTGTATGATTCCACTAACATGAGGTACCTAGAACAGGCAAATTCGTAGAGATAGAAGGTATAATAGAGGTTATTAGGGGTGGAGGGAAAGGGGAATGGGAAGTTATTGTTTAATAAGTACAGAGGTTCTGTTTGGGCTGATGAAAAAGTTTTGGAAATGGATACGGTGGTGGTTGCACTATGTACTTAATGCCATTGAATTGTACACTTATATACGGTTAAAATGATAAATTTTATATTATGTATAATTTACTACAATAAAAACTTAAGTAAATTTACTCTAAAAAAGAAACCTTATATCACTACAAAATGTGGAAAAGAAATATTACTTTTCATAAATAAAAGAAATTTACAACAATTCACGCAATGAAAATACAATGTTATTAAATTCTAGCTCCGATAAAGGCTCTGAACTTGAAGTCTTCTCTCGCTGAGCAGCAGGACAGCAAAGTACTTTAGAGCGTGGATTCTGAAGTTAGACCTTCAGGGTTTGAATCTCAGCTCTTTCCCTTTACCAGCTGGTGACCTTCGGCATGTTACTTAACCTCTTTGTGCCTGGGTTTCCTCATATATTAAATGGGATACAGATAGCACCTGCCTCATAAGATGACTGTAAGGACTAAATGAGTTAGTACACACAAAGTACTTAGAACAATATCTGGCATGTGGCGAGATCAGCACCTGTAAGAGAGAGTTTAACACCATTCCAGCACCAACTGATCCTTTATCCTTGCTAGACTCTTCACTTAAGACTGGACTGGGATCACTTTCTCCAGGAAGCCTTCCCTGACTTCTCCCCTCCCCCCTTAGGCTGAATTAGTGCCCTTCCTCTTCATCCTCGCAGCATTCAGCACATCTCTATGTTCCTGAAGTTTCTGTCACATCTGATAATGTGTCTGTCTTCTGAAGCTGAATGTGAACTCCTTTAGGGTGGGGTTTGTGTCTTCCCCCTCTGAGTCCCCCATGCCCAGCACAGTCATGCACAGTGATAATGCTCAATAAATAGAGAATGAATGCATGAAGAAGAGGGGGAGAGGGGTCTGGGACATCTTGGTAACCCTAAAGGATCTGTGGGTGGGTGCTGTTTTATCAAGGTTATAATATGTGTAATGCATTATTTCAGTTTGGTGGAACAGAGAACTTGCTCATCTGACGACTAAGTATAATCCGGGAGAATGTTTAAGCTCAGGCAGAAGGTAGCAAAATAAAACTGGAGATGGCTTCACTACGTGTCTCTTTCAACTGCTCTGGTTTCATCTCCTAGAGACTCAATACCTCAGAAAATCAGAAGCAGGATCCCGCTCCTGGAAATCATATTCCTTGCTTCTCTTTCATGCTCTTTCACTCCAGCTCAGCTGTCACCTGTGGCCTCCCACCCCGGAGAGGTCCACCGCATGGGCACACTCACCCAGGCAGATGGGGGGTTTGCCCGTCCAGCTGCCATCTGTTTTGCAGGTGCGGTGCTCGGAGCCGCCCTTGAGGGAGAAGCCCTCCTGGCAGGAGTAGATGAGCGTGTAGCCCATGGAGGGCAGGTCCAGGGCCCCGACATTGGCATGGGTTGGCGTCTCTGGCTGCTTGCAGTGGTGGGCTGGACGAGAGGAAAGACATTGTTGGACTGGGGGAGATTAGGGTCTTCAGGTAGGCTTTTGACCATTCCCCTGTTCCTAGACGAGCCATCCCCTTCTTTTCCCTCATGGGCCCCTTTCACGTCTGGCATTCCCTCCCCAGTCCCCCTCTCATTTCCAGTCTTGACGGCTGTACGAATGGCCAAGATGAACGGCCAAGATGGAGATCATGTGGCTATTGGCTTAGTTAACCCTGGGGGAACCTAAGCCTGCAGCACTTTTCCTGAGGGAAGAGGAGTAATTATAGTCAAAAGCCTGAAACCTTCCATCCTGAGGGCTGGCCTTGTAGTTGTTAGTTTTTGCTGCCACTGGAAAGTTCTTTCTTTTTTCTTAGCTAAGGCATAGGAATTGCCTTCAAATATCAGAAAGGCTTTTGTGTGGAAGTGTCTTCTGTGAGGCCCTAAGGGATAAGGACTACAAAGAGACCAATATTGGTCCCAATGAGAAATTGTGAGCTCCCCGTCATTCAGCACATTCAAGCATGTCCTGGATGCCCAGCTGGGAGAGATAATGTATTGCCAAGAGGAGTTGTCTTGGGACATGGGTGAAGTCTGCACTCACGGACACAGTCAGGCGGGGTTCCGCTCCAGGTCAGGTTGGGGAGGCAGGTCCTGGTGGTGGAGCCCTGAAGCAGGTAACCTTTCTGACAACGGAAGAGCACTGTGCTTCCAACCTGTGGGGAGGACAGAAGGTCCCATGGTCACCTTCCATCCAGTGATACTTCATACCCGTCACTTGACTACTTTCCCATGACCCAACTCCTACCCACGTGGTTGCCTCCATCAGCAACACTTCTGCTTCTCTGCCTGGTTTAATCATGTTTACCCATTGAGACAGCTTATATTATGCCTCTTCCACAAGACCTCACCCAGTCCCCTGAGCCAGATCAATGCTCTTATTGGACATATCACACTCTGCTATGGTGGACACAGTGTCTGACTCCAAACAAAGAGACCCTGCTCTGAGTTCTGGTTTCTGCGTTTACTCGCTGAATGAGAGGCTTCATGGAACTCTACACCTTAGTCTTCCTATGTGTAGAGTGGGGATGACCAGCCCTGCCATAGCTACACTGGAATCCTGTGACGCTCAAATGTGATGGCTGATTGGAAAGCATTTTATAAAATGTGAAGAAATGGTACAAAACAAAATTATTACTGTGTGTGTTTCTTTCTTCTATAAAACTGTAAATTCCTGAGGACAGGAGACTTGTTTTACTACAGACATGTGCTCTATAGAACCTGGAGCTGTGCTTTGTAAATATATGTTGAACAGAAACTCCACCCTCCCTCCATCTCTCCTTCTGCTCAGTTTTCCCCACCCTCACCCTCCACTAGCCCCTCACTGTCCGACTCGACACCCCTGCAGCCACCAGCTCCATCTCTCCCTCTCCAATCAATCCTTGGAGCTTAATGCTGCCAGATTAGCCTCCTAAACTGCAACTTAGGTTACACTATTTCCCAGCTCAAAACATTCATGTGTCTCTATTATCTATAGGAGCAAATTAACTCTTAATTTCTACCCCCTTCCTCTATGCCCAACCTGTTTGTCTTATATTTCATCATCTCATTCAGCCAACGGCAACCTTATCCACCCAGTTGTGCAAATCACAAGCCTCAAGTCACCCTCGATTCCTCCCTTTCCTTCAACACTTCAGTCCAATCCATCAACAAGTCCTCTTGGATTTACCTATAGAATATATCCTGACCCCTTCACTTCTCTCGGTGTCCACTGTCACCACCCTTGCCCAGTTCCAACCTCATCTTTGTCCTGAGCCATGGCAATGGTGTCCTACTTGACTAAGTGTTTCATTTAACCCTCTGTTATTCACCCTCTCCTCAGTGTCCTGAGTGATAGTTCAAATGGTGGATCAGATTGAGTGACCTTCAAATGGTGTCCCATGATATTTAGAATAAAATCCAAAATGCTTATCATGGCCTTAAGGCCCTACATGACCTGGCCCATGTCTTTCCCTTTTCAAAAGTTATTATGTGCTATTTGATGCATACAAAAGAATATATGCGACATATGCAGACATGAATCCATCATGATAAAATGGACAGCTTCAGTTGAGCGCACTACTCAGCTTAAGAGGCAGAACATTATCGACATGGTGGTAATTATCTGTGTGTTCCTTCCCTGCCCACTTCCTTGGCTCCCCCTCACTGATAACCGTTGATCTTGTATTTTGTGTTTTTAAATTCCTTGCTTTGTTAAAAAATAATTCTTTCACTTATGCGTACATATATCTCTAAACAATGTTTTTCTTGGTTTTAATTCTTATAGAAATAGTATCACACCACCTTTGTCATTTAATATTATGTTTCTAAGATTCATCCATGACGTGTAGAGCTGTAGTTCATTCATTTTCACTGCTGTATAATAAACCATTGTGTGGCTATACCATGATTTTTCTCATTTCTTGCTAACATGTGCAAGAGTCTCTGGGGTTGGTTTCTAGGATTGGAACTTGTGGGTCATAGAATGTGTGAATATTTAACTTTACAAGACAGTGCCAAGCTGTTTTCAAACCTAGCCTGGCTCTTTGGCTTCATTTCCTTCTCCTCTCTCACTATGCTCTGGCCTTGCTGGCTGGCCTGCTCTCTAGTTCTCCAACCTGCCAAGCACTGCCCTGCCTGAGCATTCCTTTGCACGGGCCCCTCCCTCTGCCAGGAATGCTCACCAGCTCTGCCCATCGCTGCCCCTTCTCATCATGGAGGCCACAGTTCAAGTTTAGGAGGGCTCTTCCAACACTATGCTTCCTAAAGTAGTAACCCATCCGGTCACATCCCTTTGAATTTACACCATGTGTGGTGCTTATCACTCTCAGAAGTTATCTTGTTTGCTTATTGTCTCCAGCCATGGAGCTCCCTTAGAGCAGGCACTTGGCCTGTCTTGTTCCCACTGTATTCCTAGCACCTCGAATAGTTCATGGCAGTAAGTATTTGTTGAATACAGACTGAGTGAATAAATCGCATTCCTTGGCTATATCCCAGTCTGCCACTTCTCCTGGGTGCATCTTGGGTTCCAGTTAATTGTCCTGTCTTGAACACACCCATCGTTCCCTGCTTCCTGTTCTCTGTTCAGAGTGTCCCATCCCAGGCTGTCCAAATCCCCTCCTTCTCCTGGAGCTCATTCTGAGATGTATCCATGGAGCATGTGTCCTATCGGGATGGGCCCACTGGGGAGCTCCCCACCCTGTCTGAGCCCTGTGTCTGTGGGTAGGGCATGGGCACCTTGAGGACAGAAAGTCTGTCTGTCTCACTCATTTCTGTATTTCCACAAATGCCCTGTGCCAACTACACGGGGTTGCTAGGAAGTGTTTGTGGAGCTACATGTGGATCTGTTCTTCCACAACAGCTTCTCAGATTGACGTAAATGCCTTCCTTTTTTTGAAGCGTGCTCCCGTGCAGCATGGTTCAAAGAGGCAGAGCGATTTCTTTCTCGAGCTTCCAAGGTCTTGTCCCCCATAGTGCCGTCCTGAGGAAAGTCTCCGAGTCCTCTGAGGCTGACAGTGACAGGAAGGACAGGAGGCAGAAAGGCCCGATCTTCATAGAGCTCATTACCTGGTAGCCCTGGGAATTGTTCTGTATCCCAAACTGCGGCATGCCAGGGTCTGCACACATGGTCAGCGTTGGGTCTGGATTGCAAAACACAACAGACCACATGGTCACTGAAGTTTTCATTGCCTCTACTCATTCTGAGAAATAGACACAGGAAGGAAAACGGAGCCACGTTCTGACTCCCCTGCCTTTTGCTATCTTCACCTGAGTTCTACCCCTGGCTGACTATACCATTCCCAGTAGCACATTAACTTTAGCTGTTTCACATCCTGCTCTAAGAAGCTCAGAGGAGGACTTGTTCCCTTTTGCAGATGAGACCACACAAGACAGGGAAGGAAAGTCATCATCTCGGGCCCAAAAGAAGGATGCCCACCAGCTGGGATGCTTTGCCCCAGGTCACCTCTCACCTATGCAGCTGGGCTGGGTGCCACTCCACGTCCCATCTGACTGGCAAAACCTCCGTGGAGAGCCCACCAGCACCAGAGGGGGCTGGCAGGAGAAGGAGACAGATGACCTGTAGGAGAAGCCTCGGTCCTCTCTCCTCCCACGGGGTGGGACACCAGGATCTCCGCAGAACACAGCTGGGAAGACGAAGACAGAAAGGCAGGTTCAAGTTGCTTTCTAGAACTCAGTCTGCCCTCCTCCCCCCACCTTTGTTCTTTGTTCTACTTTCTTCCGGTTTCACTTAACCTCTAGAAACAGAGGCCGCCCAGGATAAATGACTACACCTGCCTCAGGGCCACTGTGTGTGTCTCCTCTCCTTTTCACATTCAAATGCTTATTAATAATCATCCAAGTAATGGAGTAACATTACAGGAAGTTCAGAACACGGAGAAAAAATAAACTACAATCCCACTACCCAAAACTTTGTCTCCATTTTCACGCTTATTCCCTTCTAGTCTTTGTTCAGTTGTGCATAACTTGTGCATGGCTGCAAACCCAGTGTCCAAGTGTTGTTAACCTTACTTTGTTCACTTAATATCCTGTAAACATTTCCCATGATGACATCATTCTCACTTATTAGCTACATAATTTTGCAATGAGAGGTTGTACCATAATTACAGTTTATCATAATATACCTTATATTAGGCATTTTCTATTATATAAAGTTACATATGGATTTTCTTTCACTTGTATTATTTTCTTAGCGGCATTCCCTAGGAGTGGACTTACTATCTTTAAAGGTTTGAGTGTGTCCTCAGCTCTTGATGTGTCCTGCCAAATGTCTTTTCAAAGGGTGTGCATTTACACTGCAGTGGGTATGGAGTGTGCTCATTTCATTCAGATCATGAGAGTATTATGAAAAATTGACTACCGAAGGCAAAATTTCCCAAGACATCACCTCAAGCATGAAGAATATTCTTTATTCTATTCTATGATGTGAGTGTGTGTGTGTACGTCAGTCTATATAGAGTCATGAGATTCACAATCATATGCAAAATTACATGGAAGCCTGTGCCCTGGCAGCTGGGGAATCTAGACTTGACCAATCAGAAGTAAGTCAAAGGCCGAGTTGATCAGAAGTCACCATATCCAGGAAGAGGCAGCTCAAAGAATAAGAAATACAAATGGATGACATAGAAAGAACAGCTCAGTCCTGCTAATAAGAAATGTGATGCCAATTCAAATAATGAGATATCTTCTTAAACTCCTCAGGCTGGTAAATATTAAAACATATTGGCAAAATCCATTGTTAATGAGGGTGTGAGTCAACAAATATTCTAATAAACTGCTGGTGGGAGTGTAAATTGGGACACTCTTTCTAGAAAACAGGTTGGTAACACATGTCAGGAGGTATAGAGCGCATGCCTGTTGGCCTGGCGTTCTCACTCCTAGGACTTTACCACGAGGGTAAAGAAATGTTATTTTCAGGGCTATTTATGGCAGAATTGCTTCTAACATGATTAAATTGGAGAAATGTAAATTCATCACCACTAGGAGAAGATTAAACAAGTTGTGGTATCCACAACAGGGAAACTCGTTAAAGTCATTAAAAGTGATGATGTGTAGATCAGTATGTATCGATAGAGAAGGGTGGTGATGGCCTATCTATAAATGCAAGTTATGAACTTGTATGTACAGCACGATTCACTGCCATTCATAGAAAATTGTATACATATGGCTATATATGCAAAACTGCAGAGCGATCGATGTGGAAGGACAACCAAAATCTGAACCATGGTTATCTTGGGGAAGTCAGAGTTCAGATGATCATGACATTCTTCTTTGTATTTGCTGACGTGGTACACATTTTTGTTTTAATGATTACTGTAATGCACTGTTCAAAAGGAGTTTAGCTATTTCTCAAGAAGAAAAGGGAGGTTTCTGAGTCCAGACAACCCAGGGACATGCTACATTCCTAACATCTCCTTGGAGTATGCGAAGGTTTGAGGGTTAACCACACACCAAAGTCTGCCTTTCCTGCGTCCACTTTTGAGCTGCTGGCCCTTGTCTCTGCTGAAATTTCCCAAATTTTTAGAGGCACCCAAACAGTGTCATGAGTATGTTGATAGTTTTCAGCAGCATTAGGTAAATCCCAAGGAGAAAGAAAAAATAGGTCTTACTGTTTGTCCCCCCAAAGCAAGGGCACCAATAAAACCTTCCAGAGCCCAACTGTGGAGTGTGACAAGAATAAGCAACCTGGAACCTGTTTCTCTGGAGGTCTCAGTGAGAAATAAGCCCTGGAATGGACTTGGGCTCTTTGAGACACAATTGGGCCTGGTGGATAAGAAATAAACTCTCTCACCAGAAAATCATGAGTTCCTGGGAATCTTTTCTGTGCAGGGTATATTCCATGAAGACAGGCATGTTTCCAGCACTGGGCCCCCCAGATCTTTAGGCACTATCCCACCCAGTTAACAACTTTTCTGGTTAAGAAACACCTCCCTTATCCCTGGCTTAATTTCCTTCCACTGTGACTCCATAGCCAGGGCTCAGTTAAGATATTCTCATTTTCTTCCTTTAAACTTCCTTCCTTCTTTAATAGTTTCTTTGACAAAGCTCCTACTTGATTTTGGGGGAGGGGACTACCATTCTAGGCCTTCCAGCAGCAGAGGTCTGAGGAGAGAAGAGGAGAAAGCCAGCGGATAGGATGCACCGAAGCCCCCCATGAGCAACTTACGGAAACATTGAGGCAGCTCTCCGGTCCAGGATCCGTTTCCCTCACAGGTGAGCACTGCAGGCAGGGAGAGCTGGTACCCCTCCAGGCAGGCATACGTCACACTCGAGCCCCACATGAAGTCAGACCCCACCACTTTCCCGTTGGGGATGAGCTGAGGTGGCTTGCACATGATAGCTGGGGGGAGACCAAAGCAGGCTGAGTTCTGGTGCCGTCCTGGGGAAACCAGGCCCCAGTCATCAGCACTGATGTCACTGGTTACCCTGCACCTGCCGGGAGTCTGGCTAAGTGGGAAGAATCAGAAATGGCCTCTCTTACTTTGGGAGCTCTGGTCTTTTTGCACCTTACAATGCCCCCTTCAAGTGTGACAACCCACTCCTCTCTTTGCACAGCCCTCTCCTCGCTGTTCAAGGCCCAGGCCTTACCTTGGTACCTTCTGACTCCCTCCTTGCAGATGTTCAAGGACCAGTCCTCACATCCCATACTCCTTGATAAGATGTTAGGATTCTGCCTTGTAACCTCCCTCCCTTCCAGATGTTCAAGGCCCTTATCTCACTTTTGTATCTTCTTTGGCCCTCCATCCATATCCGCAGCCCTCAGACGCACCTTTGCAGACCGGCTTGGTACCGTTCCATGTCCGGTCTTTGGTGCAGCTCAGCACAGACACCCTATGTGATTCCATCATGTAGCCAGGGACACACTGGTATATCACAGTTTTGTTGTACCTGAAGTCATTGCCCAGCCGGAGGCCATTGGCTGGAATCCCAGGGTCGCCACAGTTTATGACTAGGATAAGGGAGATACAGCATTGTTCACTCCCAGTCCAGACCCCCTTTCTCCCAAGCATTCCAATACCATCCCTATCACTCCCTGCTCACGCCCAGGACAGAAAACTGTCAGATCAGGGATGTCTTGTCTCCTCGCAGGCTCCCATCTGGGCGCTGCTCATTCTAAAGTCCGTTCAGCCAAGTTTCACTACAAGGGCCCTCCCACACCTCCACTGTCCTTGCCCACACCAACCGTATGCAGCCTGCAACTTGGGCTATGAAGCCCGTCCTTCTTATTCAAAGCCTATCCCTCTAAGAGGAAGTACCCAGAGGGCTCAGTTCCTAAATGAGGCTGGGCTCAGGGAGAGAGAGGTTTCCAGGGTGAAGGGCCTGAGATGCTTAATGGACCACATAAGACAATTTGTCTGCTGAGGGGCGCATCTTGCCACCTGCTGCTCTGCCTAGGAGGCCTCCGTAGGCCCAGATGCCTGGAAGCAGAGTCTTATGACCTATGCAATGGTCATACCTATGTTATGGTATCACATGAGAGTGGGGTTTGGTGAATTCTGGCCTCAGAACAAAAGTGAATTGACGTGCAGTTTTAGATGGAGACTGAAATCACAGACTAGGGCTTTGAAAGGAAGAATGTTGTTAGATTCCGTTATCACTTCCCTCCATCTAGGCCCCACAGTGCTCGCTTTCCAAGGAAAAGGATCTGGGGCTGCCCTTGAGAGGAGTGAGAAAGGGGAGTTGTGAGGCTACATCATGCTCGCCCAGGGTGGGACGGGTCCAAGAGACAGACAGACTAACAGAGATGGTGGATGGCAGCAGCTTTAAAGTGGAAAGAGAATCAGGCTGAGCACTGGGGGTTTGTGCTAAAAGAGAAAAGAAAGCCCAAGGAACTGGCTAGCATCTAAGAAAAAGCAAATATATACTCCTAATCTCTCTGGCCTCAGTCATCTTATATGTAAAGTGGGGCTAATAGTAGCTACTTCATGGGGTTGTGGCGAGAATCAACTGACATAGTGCATATTAAATAAAGCATTTGCCTCAGTGGCTGTCACACAGTACATGCTCAATAAGTGGAGACTATTTGTATGCTTCTCATTCAGGGGCAAGTCCCACCCTCTAGCCAGCCTTCTCAATCTTCCATCTTCTCAATCTCCAAGCCTTCTTTGGCATGGAGGAGCCCGATCACCTTGGCCACCATTTGCCATGGAGCCAAGAGGGCTGGGCTCTCACCTATGCACTCCGGGTCACTGCCTGTCCAGGTGCCATTGACCGAGCAGTGTCGGCTGAGCAGGCCTGTGGCGTAGTAGCCCTCACGACACTCATAGACGATGGAGCTGGAGAAAACCAGGCCATCACTGAACGTGACTCGTGCATTGCTTGGAGTCCCAGGGTTCCCACAAGAGATCACTAGAAAGCCAAAAGAGCACATTATTCAGTAGAGCGAGGGCAGGCGTCACCTGGGGGACTGAGAGCTGCCCAGAGTGGAAACCACATGCTACAAAAGGACCCTGTGGGTTGAAATGCCTCTTGTGCTGCTTCCATGTCTGGTCCTCTCATTCTCAGAAGGGAAGGAGAGAGCTGTATACATTTTTTCTAATTTCTAAAAAATAAAGACTATATGTTTTATTATCACATCTAAAATTTTAAACAGTGGCTTAATATCACCAAATATCCAATCAGTGCTTAATTTTCCTCAATTGTCTCAATTTCTCTTTTTACAGTTGATTTGTTTGAATCAGCATCCAAATAAGGACCACACATGACATTTGGTTGGCATGTTGCTAAGACTCTTCACATTGAGTTACTGTTTCCTCTCCTGTAATTTATCTGTTACAGAAACTAGGGCATTTATTTGGTAGACTTTCCCACTTTCTGGATTTTTCTAACTGCACCAGTGAGGTATTGTTCAATATGTTCCTCTGTCTCCTGTAGTTCCGATAGTCAAGTTCTACTTTATGGCAAGGGTACTTCACAGGTGGTATCCTTCCTGTTGCATGGCATCAGGAGGCACAGAATGTCTGGTTGTTTCCTTGTTCATGGTCTTGAGGCTGATCAGTGGGTTCGGGTTTGCCTGCCTAATCTGGCCTTATAAAACTCCCATTAGTTTTCCCTTTTTTTTTTTTGGTGAGGGAGATCAGCCCTGAGCTAACATCCGTGCTAATCCTCCTCCTTTTGCTGAGGAAGACCGGCTCTGAGCTAACATCTATTGCCAATCCTCCTCCTTTTTTTCTTCCCCAAAGCCCCAGTAGATAGTTGTATGTCATAGTTGCACATCCTTCTAGTTGCTGTATGTGGGACGAGGCCTCAGCATGGCCGGAAAAGCGGTGCGTCAGTGCGCGCCTGGGATCCGAACGCGGGCCACCAGCAGCGGAGCGCGCGCACTTAACTGCTAAGCCACGGAGCCGGCCCTCCCATTAGTTTTTCACTTAATGGTTTTAGCAGCAATTGATGATTGTTGACTAGATTCATTATTTCATTAAGGGATAGAAAATAGTGATATTCTAACTCTACAATTCCTTCTGCATTAGCTAGAGTTCTTTAATAAAGAACTTGCCCATCATCAAACATTTGCTAACCCTGAAGTACAGTTAGTACAGGAAGGCCAGATAATGCTTGATTTTTTTTTAATCAAATGTCAGAAGAATGAGTTGGTTTCCTAGCAGGCTCCAAAGGTGACCAAAAATCATTTGAACTCATGGATTTAAACCTATTTACTATGTTTCCATCCACTGCCACTGTTATTCTCATTGATGTTCAAATTATCCCATCTTTGGCTAGTGGGAGCCTCTTTAGGTTGGCTCCTGAGTTCCTTTGACATGACCCCACTTGTCTTTGGTAGATTCCTTGCTGGAGTGACAATATGTTACCTGTTCATCTTGTATATTTTCTGCCCAGTCCTGGAATTAGCCATTTCTCCAAAGAGCTCTGGCTCCTTTTAATGGAGAATAGATTGAGAGACCACAATCCGGGCATGAAGGGTACTCATTGCTACTGAGCTGGTCACTATTCTAGACTTTTAGACTGGACAGAGCTGGGAAAATAACTTTTTAAATTGAAAATACATTATGAGTTTATACTGATATTACCAATCCAAATTTAAGGTAGAATTTTTCCTTAACCTCTTTATTTTTATATCTCTTTTACGCTGAAGATCTTGGTTCTTAATAACAATTAAGAATTTTAATTTGTTCTATCTATCTATCTATATATGGTATTGTATATGTAATAGCTTCAGAATAGTGACACCACTATTATTACTAATGATATGATTGCTGAAAATAGTTTAAGATTTCATTGCAGTTCACTTTGCCTTATGATGTATATGCCATAGTCAAATTTCATTTTTTCAAGTCAGTTGAAATAATTCTACGGGTTCTTAAATCACCAACTTGATACATAGTTATGTTCATTTGTTTCCATTTTGATTCTGATATTTAGAGATTGCTTGTTTCTAATCTTTAATTTAATTTAATTTTGTAACTATGCACAACATTTACATGGTCCCAAAGTCAAATCTACAAAATGGTTCCCGTATAATTAGTACAACAGATAGGCCCTAACATCCATCCATCCAAAAAGTACTTGTGCTGCCTAGGTGCCAGGAATGCAGTGATGACCAGGTCATGTCCCCTGCCCTTGAGGAGCTCAGTCTAACTTAAGAGCCTACCTATAAATAGATGAATTAAAATGTGATATAATAAGTGTTATACTTGAAAGGAAAAAAGCAGTAACATGGAAGCAGCTTATTGGGGCTGGAGGTAAGCATTTGAATAGAGCCTTGAAGGATAAGTGGGAGCTGTCAAGGGAAGTCACAAGGAGCTGTGTACCCATACACACATACACACTTTTTCACCAAACACTCACTTCCAGGTCCGAACTCTTAGCCACCCACTTTCTGTTCCCTGAACACTCCTGACACGGTGACTGACTCCATCTTGGGATCTGGGTGGCATGAAAGGGGACCTGGGTCACAGGGGATGTTTGAGAATATATTAAATTGTCCTCTTGCCAATACACTCTCCCACTACTAGAAACCTTTTTTGGTATGTCTACAAAATTCTATAGAAACTGGCTCTGCAAATAGCACCCCTAGAAAGGCAGGACTTCGGGCACATAAGTGGGAGAGGGCGCTGACTCCATTTGTATCATTTCCTGGGCAGGTGTCCCCTGATCACGGGCCAGAACACTTCCTCTTGCTCTGCAGGACTACTCCACAATCTCAGTTCCAAACGGCTCACTCTCTAACCACTGCCTCTCATCTCTTCAGCTCATTACCTCTGGGGTTGGTTCTCTGGTCTGAATTTTTTTGGTCCTATTGGGACCTCTAATCCTTCGATCCTACCACTTTTCACTGCCTCCTACTCCACTCATAAACCTGCTCTCTCCTTATCCAGCTTAGATGCCAGGATCCATCATAATCACTGCTCTGTATAGCCTCTCATCTCCCTTGCTGCTTTCTGCGTGTCTTAGTCGCCTGATAAAACCCCCCACCCTACATCTAATGCTTCACTTACACTGTGCCTGCACCTATGTAGCAAAACGTGGTTCAACAAAAACCCAGACCAGTACTGACTATGCTCACTCTAAATTAACGGCCTCCTGCCTTAGCGAGCCCCCGGTGCTGCCTGGCAATTATACATTTGTCTATTCCATTCCCGTGCCTCCCTGGTTAGATGATGATTTCATATTGTCTCCTCCCTCTTCCAACATCTCCTCCCTCAATCTTACTCTTAGCTGGTAAACTGCTTCCTAACTAGGAGGGTGCCGTGCAGGCTGTATTGTAGAGGGAGAGACAGAGAGATTTGGGGAGCAGCTACAAAAAGTTGGACTCTGAGGAGAGAGGTTTTAAAAAAAGAGCTGTTTCAGAAATTTAGGAGTGTGTGGAGAGATATAATTTTCCCCACTGGGGCTATCTCAGGAAACATCATTAAGGGCTTATATTACTTTTGAAGGGTTTAAAAAATTGGATTTGTATTTCTTCTAGCATCTTGGATGTTTGTTTCACACCGTCTCTTCCCTTAAACTGTAAGCTACAAGAGGACAAGGTGTGTCTGTCTCGGTCACCGTTGTGTCCCCAGCACCTACTACAGTATTTGGCACATTGTTGTTGAAACTACATAGGAAATAAATGAATAAAGGGGCTAAACTTAGTCTCTTCGGGTTTCTTCCCTTCTTAGGTGAGGGTGGGAAAGACGTTTGCCTTTAGGTTACTAATGAGCATGAACGTGAACTACCTGTTGATGACCACTATCCACCAGGCCAAGGGTTAAATGGGGCCGTGGATTCTATCTGTGAGTGTGAGGGCAGGTGCTCGGGAGAAGGAAAGCAGGGGAAGAGCCTGGGGGTAGGCAAAGGGGAAAAGCAGAACGGTCACATACATTACCTCCACACTCAGGCTGCGTGCCGCTCCATGAGCCGTTGGCTTGACAGGTTCGCTCGGACGATCCCCGGAGCGCGTGGCCAGCTTCGCAGCTGAAGCGCATCAGACTTCCCGGAGCAAAGCTCTCCCCTAAACGGATGCCGTGAGCTGGGATCCCAGGGTCACCACAAATTCCCACGCTGGTTCCTGCAGACCAGAACCAAACAAACCCCGCTGTTTTCAGCATGGAAGAAAGGGAGTGGAGGACTGGGAGGAAGAAAGGTATTGGGCCATTGCTAAGGGGAGGCAGTGGGCCCCACGAATAAGGGAGGTGAAAACTAACTGAGTGTCTAGCCCTGGCCAGACTCCTGCCTTAGTACTCAGTCATCAAAGAACACAAAGGTCTGAGGTCACGGGTGAGTCCTGGGGACCACACCGCAAAGGAAGAAAGAAGGCAGAGGGAAGACTCTATGGTGGAAATCACGCCTTCGTTCTTTGGCCTGGGCCAGTGTGGAATGTCAGTGGTCCAGGCTGGCCACATCTCATCCTGCTCCCTTTTACCTTCTCTCCACCAATATCTGTCGACTCTGTACCCTTTCCGTTCCCAGTTCCACTGTCTTAGCTCAGATGCCTGAACTATTGCAAGAGCCTCCCAACTAACGTCCCTTCCTCTGAAACGCTCCCTCTGACCCATCTTCCAATTTAACCTCACATCTTAACGATGAACAACCACCAACCATCTGATCTTGTTTCTTTCCTGCTGAAACATCTCCACTGGCTTCCCATTGCCTATAGGATAAAGTCTGAACTCCTTAGCATAGCTTCACCTTCTCAAGAACCCGGCTTGAATCCTGAGATTTGGCCTTCAACTGAGGATTCCTTATTCGCAAATTATGCAACACAGGTGAGCTCTAGATTAAATGTTTTAGACTCTCTGGTTTCATTCTTTCTTTGCCCCCCTGCCTCTTGCTACATTTCTGCATTTATCTGGGTTCTGATATTGTACAAATGGACCCAAGAGGTGGAGGAGGGTAGAGAACAGGAGACAAAGCCACAAGATCTAGTGCCTGTGGGAACCAGCACATCTCATAAAACAGAGATGTATAAGAGACATCACTGGATCAGACGAGGCCATGGTTAGCATGAGGAAGGAAGAGGAAAATTAACGCATAAATGGCAACTGCATGAGAAGATAAAGTTTCCAACTGATATGGAATGTATCTCCTCAAGAACCCACATGTGTGGGCATCAGATAGTAACATCTGAGTGACTGCTTTTAGTTTGTTGGAGTAAAGAAATGTTTAAGTCACGTATACCCCACCATTTACCACTTACGTCTCTTCCTCTCAATCTTGGAATTAAATCCTTTTCGAGTCTAGTCTCAGACTATGAGAACAATATAACCCCATGTTGCCCATTCTGCTCCCTACCAAGGAAGGGGGATTCCTTCAACCTTCAACTCAAACTTTTAAAAAAAGAGGGCCCATGACATTTGGCCAGGTTTTCTTATCTTCTGAAGTTTTCCAGGATGTAGCTGATGCAACAGGCAGTACTGGGTCCCCTTGAAGGCAGCCCTAATGGTGAGTACTCTACTCCCACACTAGCCAGCTGACCTCAACTGGAGACAGCACTATCGTACAATAGGCTCGAGAGTGGAGCTTGCCAGTTCTAAGTGCTTATCTGACAGAATGGCCCCCACTGCAGTGTGGGGCACGGGGGTAGATGGCAACTGTTGACTCTTTTACTGAAGAAGTATTTCAGCAAGATGACAACACTGAAGAGGTGGGCAATGAACTTCCCCAAATATGTCTTAACTGCTAGAAATCTTGGCATGTCCCTGATGGCCCAGGGACTTATGACTCAAGGACTCAGGAAATTTTGTTATGCATCATCTGGGTGCATGAATGTACAGAATGAGGCTCACAAATTTGGCCCTGGAACTCCTGAATGCTCATTTCTTAGGACTGGTAGGAGATGCTGTTGCAGAAGATGACATTTGTAAGTTTCAGGAAGGGAGGAATTATATTCTACTCACTAGCGCACACCTAGCATTACTTCCTAATCTCCTATTCTTCTCATCTTCCACTTTCTTATCTAAGGCATTTAAGATTCATTCATTCCTCAGCCTTAGCATTTATAGATTTCCTTCTGATCTTGTCCTCAGAGGTCTCCAGGAAAGCTCTGCCCACGATTCTGGTCTCCTAAGTGTCTGTCATCCTTGATGGATACACAGGAGAAATGAGACCACTAACTATTCCTCAGAATACTCAGGCTCAGAGCTTATACAGCTGAATGCAATACACCCCCTAGTGAGTACAGTCCATGTCCTCTGAAGGTTCTTTTCTTGCTTCTTACTTTTTTATGCCACCAAGGTGTTAGCTTGTTTGTAAGTCTCCCCTATTGACCTTTGATGTAGCCAAGGAAGAGTCCCTTCTTCCACAAGCAGGACCAGTACTTAGAAAGTCACAAAATTATGAACTCTCAGGGTCGAAGGGGTTTTGGAGGTTTTCTAGCTTAATTCTCTACTCCAGACAAGAACTGTTTCTGTAATATTTCTAGTAGGTCATTTTCTAGCCTCTGCTAACACAACTCCAAGGAAGGGAAATTAGTTTGGGAGAAAAGACTTTGGATTCCATGCCATGGGCCAGGAGAATGACTGTGTGGTTGGGTTCCATATGCTAACGGGTAGGAGATGCTCAGGGCTTTCTTTCTGGTTTCTTTCTCCTCTACTCTGCACTTCTCTTTCCCATGGAGAACAAAGATCCCCAAAATAGATCAAATAGACTTTAAGGACACCATTAGCCCAATGTCCTACAGAAGTGTCTAGAGGGAGGAGCTTTATGCAAAGGGATTATTGACAGAAGAGACTGGAACAAATGCATGCTTGGATGGGCATATGGATGGGAAATGCATGCTTTACTCTTGGGAATGCCTCGTCCTCCTGGGACTTGCTCTGTGGATAACTCAGGGGACCTCAATACACATGACCCTTGTCCTCCTGATGCCATCCTCCCCAAGTCACTTCCATCAGAAGCCCAAACAGAACGAAGCTAGGGGCCTGATTAACAGGGCTTCCTCTAGTTCAAGTTAAAGAAGTCCCCGTGGCTCATACCTAGTCCTGCCCAGTTCATGAACTGGGTGATTAACGAGATTAACAGGGGTGAGGGGCCACAGTCCTGGGTGTTAATATAGAGTGATGTGACTGGATTTGTCCTGGGCAGCCAACAGCCCTTTGAAACAGTGGCCAGTACTTAGGGAATTTCTCATTTCTGGGGAGACCTAACTAGTATTTGGTTCAATATTCTGGCAGTGTCCTAAATTTTGGGAGATAGGATCGTATGGAAACCCCAAACTGCAAGGGCAGCTGCACATCTCGTGGGTGAGGTCTCACATCAAGGAGAAGCCTTCTATATTAGAAGGTCAGGATCCTCACCCCTGGAGGGGATCTGGTGTGGGCAGGGATAGGAGTTAATTTCAATGCCAAAGTGGGTTCCCTGAGGCACGACAAGCTACTTGAGCAGCTGCTTTCTTGGGGGAGACATACCTAGGGGATCCCTTCTGGGGCTAGGCAGGCTCACCTCAGAGAAGACAAAGCTGCAGGGTGCTCGTTTTTGGCTTGGTGGTTTCTATCATTGGTGGGACAATTCAATTTCAAATATTTTGTATTGTTATGACATTACAGATGAGTTTCTGGTTTGTATAATATGGGCATGGGAGCTTTGGCAGTTTCTTCACTATTTTGATAACATCTGTCAGTGTTCTCATGGAGATCAACAGTAGAACATTTATTAACAGGAAAGGTCTGGGGACTGGTGTGTTAGGGCAGTGCAGAAGAAGTGTAACCCATAGGCCACCAGGACAGAGGACGAGTGGGAGAAGCAGGGATAAGAAAAACAGGGAGGCAGGCTGGGGCCTGGGAGTCACCAACAGGGAAGGAAAGAACAGAGGAGTGGGTTTGGACCTGGGCTGAACAACAGGGAGCCTTGGACTAGTCCCAGGAACTCGTGGAAACAATTGTCTGCACAGGACTCTGGCCACAGGTGACCTCACAAACTTGTATCCTCCCTAGTTGTGCAATCTCTTGGCTGTATGGGCTTAGCCGGAGCTGACTGAGGGGATGAAGCTGGGCTCAGACCATCAAGGGCTGAAGTCCAGCTGGGACCTCTGAAAGCTGTGCTCTCTGCCTGGGAGGAATGGGATGAGGGTTCAAAGGTCTGCTTCCCTCTCGCCCATCTGTCACACTTGCACCTTGGGAGCTTGTCCATCTCCCACCAGCCAAGTGTTCCATTGGAGCCCGTTCCCCCACACCAGCCCCATACCTGAGCAGTGGGGGAGGGAGCCTGTCCAGTGTCCGTCCAGCCCACACACGCGGGTGGCGTTTCCCACCAGAGTCCGCTTGCCGGTGCAACTGTAGCGCACGACCGCTCCCACAGTATAGCTGTCCCCTGACATCTGGGAATGGGGTGGAGAGCCCGGATGGCCACAGGACACCACTGTGGGGAAGAGCAAACATCTCAGTAACTCTGCACAGGGATAGATGCTCATCACAGGACACACGCTACGCTTTCTCTAGTGACAGGCAGGGAAGAAGAGAAATTCGGGTATCTACTGAAGCCAACTTCCTGCCAGCACACCCACTTGACATCAGCAGACAATGCCCACTCATCTCACTCTACAGTTTCCATACATGTGAAATGAAGATTAATATCTGTTGTTTTAAGAGCTGCATGAGATACTACCTGCGAAATGGCTCAGTGTGTAGTAGGTACACAACAATATTCATTTCTTTCCTTTCCTGCCCCTTGCACTCACCCCTCCCTATTTCCTCACTGCTGTAGGACATACCCAAGACATCTCTGGCAGGAAGGTGGTACACATAGTATACATAAGGCGAAATGGGCTATCTGTCATCCTAGGACTATCTGCATTGGCCACAGATTCCAGAATGAGGGTCAGTTAAAGTCCTTCTCCAACTGCATCTTATAGTTGCCCACATCAATTGACCCTGACCTTCTCCTTTGGCCTGAAAGTTCCCTTTCTGAAACACCAAGTGTAACTGCACACCAGTGATGAGGTTAGAATACCAGAGTTGAGATGTACAGGCTGGGCAGGGCAGGGCTGTCAATGTCACCAGGCTTTGCCTTCCCCTGTTCTTGCTACAGGTGGGCCCCAGGTTCTGTCCTGTATTCAACACATATTTATTGAGTATCTATTATATGTGCTGCCACTGTTTTATGCGTTTGGGAGAACAAAGTCTATGCCCTCACGGAGCTTACATTCTAGTGGAGAAGAGAGACTATAAATAAGAAAAAAGTAATTCTAGGGGGTGCTATGAAGAAAAATAAAGCTGCATCAGGAAAAGGTGTTCAGGGGTGGAAGGGGGCTATTTTTGAGTACAGTGGTCAGGGAAGATCTCTCTGAGGAGGTGACATTTGAGCAGTGATTTGAGTGATGGGAAGAGGCCAGCTATGCAAGATCTGGGGGAAGAGTGTTCTGAGGGAAGGAACATCAGGCGTAAAGGCCCAGAGGCCAGAATGAGCTTGGTGTGTTTGAGGAACGGCAAGAAAGCAGGGCTGCTGGAATAGAATGAGCAAGGAAGGAATGGAAGAAGGCATGGGTGGAGAGGTTGCTAGGAGCCAGATCATAGCACAGAATTTGGATTTTATTATAAGCATGATGGGAGGCTACTGGAGTGATATGATCTGAGTTACATTTTAACAAGATCATTCTGGCTACTGTGTAGAGAACATTCCAGAGTGGAGCAAGAACAAGGTGGGTAATGCAGTAATTTAAGAAGAGATGATAATGACTTGGATGGACTAAACCTTGGCGTATGGGAGGAGATCCTTGTAGTAATTTCTTGTATCCAGAAAGGGCACAGGGCATGGCGTAGATGGTGACTAGGACAGGTGACCAAAGGAATAAAATCTGGGTAGGTCAATGCTACCCTGATGATGGAATTTTGGCCAGGCACAGGGATGGCATGAATAGGTCTTGAGTATCTCCAGTTCTCACTGTGGTCTTAATGTATGTCAAGCACTGTTCTAAGTGCTTGTGGTAGAGTGTCTGCAGAGACTACTGCTAACAATGCCTCCCATTAAGGCGTGGAGACTGTTTACCCTCCCCTTTGAATCTGGGCTGGCCTTGTGACTTGCTTTGACCACTGGAATGTGGTGGAAATGTTACTGGACCTGTTGCAGCCTAAGAGGCCTGGAAGCTCCTGCCTTCATTTTCTTGGAATATTATTGCTACCACATAAGGAAGTCTGGTCTAGACTACTAAACGATAAGAAATCACATGAAGACAGGGATCATGTGGAGAACAATCATGATGCCCCAGTTGATAGCCAGGACCTGACATGTGAGTGATGCCTTCTTGGATCTTCTAGGCCCAGCTGAGTCACAACAGCCAATAACACGTGGAGCAGAGATGCACTGTCTCCACTAAACTCTGCCTGAATTGCCAATCATAAGCAATAAAATGGTTGTTGCATTAAGCCACAATACTTAGGGGTGATTTGTTACACGATAGATAACTAAAATAAGATGGATACAACTTTGGAGGTCTTGAGGGTGAGGAATTGTATGTTGCATATGGGAAGGATATGAACTGTGGTGGTCTCAAGGTCGACTGCAGTACACTGTCTGCAAAGTTGGTCACCACAATTCTTTCCAGCCCTGTGCATGCACGTCACTCCCCCCACTCCAAGAGGTGGAATCTATTATTTCCTCTTCCCTTGAATCCAAGCTGGCCTGTGACTTGCTTTGATCAACAGAATGTAGTAGAATGAGGTTTTAGGAATTCTGAGCTCTGGCTTTAAGAAATCTTATAACTTCTTCTTTTGCTAGGAACTCAGCCCCCAAGTAAAGAAGACCAAGCCATCCTGCTGGAGAGAGTGGCTACCAGGAGAGATGCCACATGGAGAAGAACGGCCAGTATCAAGGCCCCAAACATGTAGGTGAGGCCATCTTGGATCCTCCAGTCCTAATTGAGCCGCCTGGGGCACAGATGAGTCCTCCTGCTGGGATGGTTCATTTTATGTGTCAACTTGACCAGGCCACAGGATGCTCAGATATTTGGTCAAACATTGTTCTGTGAGGGCATTTCTGAATAAGATTAACATTTGAATAGGTAGACTGAGTAAAGCAGATTGCCCTCCCCGATATGAGTGGGCCTTATCCAATCTCTTAAAGGCCTGAGTAGAACAAAAAGTGGAGTAAGAGAGAATTCTCTCTGCCTGACTGTCTTTGAGCTGGGACATCAGTCTTCTCCTGCCTTTGGACTCAGACTTGGACTGGAATTTACACTATTGGTTCTCTTGCGTCTCAGGCCTTCAAACTTGGACTGGACTATATTATCTGCTCTCCTGAGTCTCCAGCTTGCCAACTGCAGATCTTAGGACTTCTCAGTCTCCAAATGGTGTGAGCTAATTCTATATAAATATATATATTTATATTTTATTTGTTGTTGGTTCTGTTTCTCTGGTGAACCCAGGGTAATATACCTGGTAAGCCCTACCTGAATTCCTGACCTACAGAATTGTGAGAAAACCAAAACAGTTGCTATTTTAAGCCACTAAGTTTTGACATGGTTTGTTACACAGCAATGGATAACTGATACCATGAGCTTGAAGGATTATACTATTTATTCCTTAAGACAACCCTACGAGGTAGGCACCATTTTAATCTCCATCCTACTGATGAGGAAAATGAGACTTGGTGAGGAAAAGGAACTGACTCAAGGTGACAGACCTATTCTACAGTAGAATTAGTTCTTGAAACCAGGGCAGGCTGACTCCAGAGGCCACAGTACTAAGCACTGTAATTGACTCCCTTCTGAAATACTGTTTTAATACTACCAGTGAATTCTGTCCTTCCGAAAGAAATGGAGTTTCCAATTATAATTTAAATGATTCTATGATTGCTTATTAGAAATATTTGGACTTCCAGAAATTGTCCAATTTGCATTCTCTAATAAACTTATTTTTAGTGGAAATACAGCATACATACAGAAAAACACATAAGTGTCCAGGATAATGAATTGTTACAAAGTGAATACAGTCATGTAACCACCACCCAGATGAAGAAATAGAACATCACCAGCATCTCGGAAGCCCCCTTATGCCCTCTCCCTATCACTACCCCCTTCTCTTCCCCAAAGTAAACTGCTATCTTACTTCTTATACCATTAATTAGTTTGCTTGCTTTTGAATTTTATATAAGTGGAATCATACACTACATATTCTTTTGTATTTAGCTTCTTTCACACAACATTATGTCTATGATATTCGTCTATGCTGTGTGTATCAGTAATTTATTATCATTGTAATATACAGGAGGTTGGCAAACCTTTTCTGTAAGGGGCCAGATAGTAAATATTTTAGTCTTTGTGGGCTATATCCAGTGTCCATTGCATATTCTTCTTTGTTTCCTGCTTTTGTATGATACTTTAAAAATATAAAAATCCCATTCTTAGCTCAAGGGCCATACAAAATCAGGCCATAGGCTAGATTTGGCCCATGAGCCAAAGTTTGCTGACCCTGCTATATAGTGTAACATTTGTATTAGCTATTTGTTGCTGTGTAACAAATTGCCCCAAAGCTTAGACAACAATAGGCATTTATTATTGCTTCTGGTTTCTGAGGGTCAGGAATTTGGGAATGGCTTAGCTGGGTAGTTCTAGCTCAAGATCCCTCATGAGATTGCAGTTATGATGTTGGCTGTGGCTACAGGCATCTGAAGGCTTGATTGGCTTCCTCTAAAGTGACTGACCCAAGAAAGCAAGGTGGAGGTGGAAATGTCTTTTATGACCTAGCATAGGACGTCACATCACCACTTCACATAGACCAACCCGGGTACCATGTAGGAGGATACTACATAACAGCATGAATACCATGAGGTAGGGGTCATTGAGGCCATCTTCAAGGTTGACTGTCACACCACTGTGTGAATATACCACATTTTATTTATCCATTTCCTGTTGATGGACATTTGGGTTGTTTCCAGTTCTAGACATTTACGAATAAGGCTGATAAGAACAATTTTGTTTATGTCTATTGGTGTATATATGTACACACATGTTGGCTACCCATAATGATTTCTGTGATAGCAGCTGGCTGTTTTTTCTGATGTTATTATTTGGCTTTAAATTTTTTCTTTGGGAAATTTGAGCATAGTGTTACTTTATGGTAATATCTAATAATCTCTGAAAAAGTATATGCAATGCCTGAAATTATTTTTTTGTCACTGGTTTGATCTAGGCTACTTGTGTGTCTGTAAATTTAGCAACCGGAATATACTTCATTGTTTTATTCCCTTCCTGTGGTTTGTTCTTTTAAAGAAGGAAGAAGTAGTACACAATAATAATGTTTGTGACAAAAGATAAAACAATGACAATACCATTTGGCTGCTGTGGATAACAAAAACAAGAAAAGGATATATGATGACAATAAAGAGAAACAACTTACATTCAGTGTATATTTGCATACAAATCAGGGAGGTGAAGAACAAAGAAACGGGGAATAGCTGCTGCTGTATTTCTCAATTTGTCAACATAAAAAAATTTTAAAACGTTTTTAATGTTCATGCCATGTCCAAACGGGATCTCTTTGGATCATTCCAGCTTCTGCAGTGGCTCTCTAGCTACTAACTGCAAATTAAGTTTAAATGTGTACATAATAATAGGCAAGATAGATATTTAGTACTCCTAATATTAGCAGATTTCTTGCATTACAGAGAATACACATGTAAAAGGGGAATGAAAAAGTATAAAATTGTAATTAAGCAAAAAATAATAATACCAATCAGCAAATCATGGTTGGGTGTGGGCCATGCTGAGTCCCACAGCAAAATGAAAAGAACCCCCTCACTGGTTCCTAGACCCCAAGCATGAGAGTTGTACTAATGGCCAGCCAGACTCCAGAGCTTCTAAAGCACTTTAGCAGGGAAACAACATACAATAATAGACCTGGACCATGCATTTTCCTTGATTCCTGCACATCTATACCAATTAAAGCAGTTTGCCTTCACCTGGAAGGAACAGCTGATTTTTTCATTAACTTGGTTGACCAGGCGATATGTAAAGTCCTCTACAGTTTGCCACAACCCTATTCACAGGTACTTAGATCTTCCAGAAGTAGAAATGCAGTTAGTCCACTAAAACAATGTCATGATAATCATGAAACATCAGTGAAAATGGTTTCACTGGGAGACACCTGGGATCTAGAACCTTACAACCAGGGAAAAGTTACTCAGGGTCTGGTGTTTTTGAAATATGCTCACCAAAACTAGGGAAAAACTTCTATATTTTTCCCCATCAACAAGTAGATAGGCTGATTGGGTTCTGATGTTAGTGTATCCCCTTTCTGGGAATCTTGCAGAAACTCATATTCAGAGTAAGTCATAAACACTGCTTTCTTGATTGCTTGCCCTGGGAAAACCTGCTCTGAAAAGAAGAAACTGTTTGTTCTGTCTTTTGGTTTCTATGTCCCTAATGTGGTGGTCTCAGGAATTAGTGTAAGTAGAGTTCAGCACCTTGTAAATCCCAATGAGAAAAAAAAGTGGTGACCAGTGGCTTTCTAGAATAGAAAATATGAGCAACTATTGAGAGTTAATCTTTTTTTTTTTGCCCCTGAGGAAGATTAGCCCTGAGCTAACATCTGTGCCAATCTTCCTCTACTTTACATGTGGGTTGCCACCACAGCGTGGCTGACGAGTTCTGCCGAAGTGGAATGCACAGAACTTAACCACTATGTCATGGGGCCAGCCCTAGGAATTAACCATTTTTTGAGAGATAATGACAAGCCTGTTTTTAGACTTTGGGTTCTACCAGACTGAGAGCCCGATTCATGGTTCCCATAGATTAAGATCAGTCAAATAAGAGGTCACAATGTAAACATAATAAATCACATGAGAAACAAGTTCTCACGAGTGAGAATCAGCAGATACATAAGATACATATACAAGATACATGAAATAAATAGCAAAGTGGCAGATATAAAACCTACCTTGGCAGTGATTACATTAAATGTGAATTAAACACATAAAAGGCAGATACTAACAAAATGGATAAAAAACATGATCCAACTATATGCTATGAGACACACACTTAAAATTCAAAGACACATATAGATTGAAAGTAAAAAGATGGAAAAAGATGTACCATGCATACAGTTACCAAAAAAGAGCTGGAGTGGCTATCCTAACATCAGACAAGATAGACTTTAAAACAAAAATTATACAAGAAGGACATTTTATAATGATAAAAGGATCAATCTATTAAGAAGATAAAACAATTATAAACATATATGCACCTAACAACATAGCACCCAAATACATAAAGCAAAAACAGACTTAGGAGACATAGACAAATCAACAATAATAGTATGAGATTTCAACACCTTACTTTAAATTATGGATAGAACAACCAGAGAGAAGATCAACAAGGAAGTATAGTGAACAACACAATAAACCAACTAACCCTAACATTCATCTGTAGAACACTCTACCCAATAACAGCAGAATACACACTCTTCTCAAGTGCACCTGGAATATTCTCCAGGACAGACCATATGTTAGGCCATAAAATAAGTCTCCATGAATTTAAAAAGATTGAAATCATACAAAGTATGTTCTTCAAACACAGTGCAATGAAATTATAAATCAATAACAGAAGGAAATTTGGAAAATTCACAAATAAATGGAAATTAAACAACACACTCCTAAATAACCAATGGGTCAAAAAAGAAATCAGAAGATATATTAGAAAATATTTTAAGGTGAACAAAAATGAAAACAACATATCAAAACTCATGAGATGCAGGGAAAGCAGTGCTCAGAAGAGAATTTATAGCTATAAATGCCTACATTAAAAAGAAAATAGATCTCAAACCAACAACCTAAACTTCTCCATTAAGAAACTAGAAAAAGAAGAGCAAACAAAACCCAAAGCAAACAGAAGAAAGGAAATAATAAAGATTAGAGCAGAGACAAATGAAATAGAAAATAGAGAAAATAAACTAAACCAAAAGTTGATTCTTTGAAAAGATCAACAAAATTGACAAGTGTGTAACTAGTCTGATGGGGGTGAGGAGAGAGGAAAGCAGAGAGACAGATGATTCAAATTGCTAAAATCAGGAATGAAAGTGGGAACACTACTGCAACCAAACTTACAGGAATAAAAGAATTATAGGAGAATACTATCAACATACATATCTGTATGCCAATAAATTAGATAACCAAGATGAAATGAACAAATTCCTAGAAACACACAAACTACCGAAACTGACTCAAGAAGAAATGAAATATCTGAATAGAATTATAACAAATAAAGAGAATCAATCAATAATCAAAAAACTTTTAACAAAGAAAAGTCTAGGACCAGATAACTTCACTGTTGAATTCTACCAATTTTTTTTTTTTTGTGAGGAAGATCAGCCCTGCACTAACATCCATGCTAATCCTCCTCTTTTTGCTGAGGAAGACCAGCTCTGAGCTAACATCTATTGCCAATCCTCCTCCTTTTTTTCCCCAAAGCCCCAGTAGATAGTTGTATGTCATAGTTGCACGTCCTTCTAGTTGCTGTATGTGGGACGCAGCCTCAGCATGGCTGGAGAAGCGGTCCATCGGTGCACGCCTGGGATCTGAACCCAGGCTGCCAGTAGTGGAGTGTGTGCACTTAACCACTAAGCTACAGGGCCGGCCCGCTACCAAATTTTTAAAGAAGAAATAATACCAGTGTTTCTCAAACTATTCCCAAAAATAGAACAGGGACACTTCCCAAATCATTCTGTAAGGCCGGTATTACCCTAATACTAAAGCCAAAGACATCACAAGGAAAGAAAAACTACAGACCAATAGCCCTTATGAACACAGTTGCAAAAATCCTCAACAAAATACTAGCAAACCAAATCCAGCAGCATATTGAAAGGATTATACCATGACCAAGTGTGATTTGTTCCAGGAACACAAGAGTGGTTCAACATATGAAAATCAATCAACGTAATACACTATATTAATAGAATGAGGGAATAAAAACCACAGGATCATCTTAATAGATGCAGAAAAAGCATTTGACAGAATCCAAAACCCTTTCATGATAAAAACGTTCAACAAACTAGGAATAGAAGGGAACTTCCTCAATCTGATAAAGGGAATCTACAAAACCCTCAAGCTAACATCATCTTTAGTGGTGAAAGACTGAAAGCTTTTCTCCAAAGACCAGGAACAAGACAAGAATGTCTGTTTTGCCATTTCTATCCAACATTGTACTGGAAGCTCTAGCCAGGGTAATTAAGTAAAAAAAAAAAAAAGGCATCTAAGTTGGAAAGGAAGAAATAAACTATGCTTATTCACAGACGACATGGTCTTGGATTATGATGTGACATTGGATTAGGCAACAGTTTCTTAAATATTCTACCAAAAGCACAAGCAACAAAAGAAAAAATACATAAATTGGACTTCATTAAAATTAAAAACTTTTATGTATCAAAGAACATTAACTGGAAAGTGAAAAGATAATCCACAGAATGGGAGAAAGATTTTGCAAATTATATATCTGATGGGGTACAGAATCCAGAATATATAAAGAACTATTAAAACTCAACAATACAAAGACAAACAATCCAATTAAAAAATGGGCAAAGATTTGAATAGATATTTCTCTAAAGAAGAGATACAAATGACCAGTAAGTACATAGAAAGATGTTCAATATTGTTAGATTAGGGAAATTCAAATCAAAACCAGAGTGAGAGTCCACTTCACACCCACTAGAATGGCTATAATGAGAAAATGGACAATAGCAAGTGTAGGTGAGGATGTGGAGAAATCGGAACTCTCATACACTGCTGGTGGGAATGCAAAATGGTGTAGCCACTTTAGAAAACACTTAACTTCAAAACGTTAAACATAGAGTTACCATATGACCCAGCAATTCCACTCCTACGTATATACCCAAGAGAACTGACAACATCTATTCACACAAAAACTTGTACATAAATGTACAAGCAACATTATTGATAATAGCCAAAAAGTGGAAACAACTCAAGTGTCAATCAACTGATGAATGGATAAACAAAATGTGGTATATCTATACATGGAATAGTATTCAGTCATAAAAAGAAATGAAGTACTGATACATGCTACAACATGGATGAACCTTGAAAACCTCATGCTAGGAAGGAAAAAAGCCACAAAAAGCCACACATACAATTCCATTTATATGAAATGTCCAGAATAGGCAAATTTATAGAAAGAAAGTAGATTGATGGTTACCACGGGATAGAGTGGTGGTGAAGGATGGGAAGTGACTGCTACAGGGTTTCCTTTTGGGGTGATGAAAATGCTCTGGAATTAGATAGTGGTGATGATTGCACAACTTTGTGAATATATTAAAATCACTGAATTATAAACTTTAAGAGAGTGAATTTTACAGTATGTGAATTATGTCTTACTAAAAAAAAAAAAAGAAGAAAAATGCCAATGGGATTAAATCCTCAAGTTGAAAGAAAAGATTGTCAGGTTCTAAAACATCATAATTATATGCTTTTTACATATATATAGAACAGTTAAAAGTAAAATGATAAAAAATACACAAATACTAAACAAAGGAGGCTGGTTATAAATTATATTAATATAACTATATATTAATTAATTATATCAATGTCAATATTCAAATCAGATAAAATAAGCTTTGGGGTAAAAAGTTAATATAGATAGGGTCATTTTATTATGATAAAAGCTTCATTTTACTAGAAGATACAATTTGAAATCATCAACCGCTCTGAATCTCAGCTGGCCCCACTGTACAAGGTAGCTGTCCATTTCCAACCCCAAACAATCTGTCAGTCATAATGGGGCTGGATGGCCAGGTTGGGGTCCTCAAACAAGGGAAATATGGCAGTGAGTGGCTGTACTAGTCTTCTATCATACCTAGAGGTACGAGGGCATAAAGAGATGGGGTCATCAGACCGGGGGGTCTACAAAATGTATATGATCCACCAAAGTTAAGTGGACTACTGAATGGCCACAACTCAATACCCATTAATCTCTCTGGATTGCATCTTCACCTCTCCTACTAGGAAGATGGGAGAGAGGGTTATCCTCAGGATTCACCTTTAGGAACAAGAAGAGAGAGCAGGAGACCATGGGACTGATTTTCTCATATGGACGTGTGAGGCTAGCAACCAGGGGTCAGGATTCCGAGCACCTCCTCCATCTTTTTTTTACATGTTGTTTCCATATTTATTCTTACTAATGATTTAAGCAGTTATTGTTTACTGAGTAGCAGATACCATACTAGGCACTTTTCATGGGTTTTCTCATTTAATCCTCTAATAACCCTATGGAATAGGTATTAGTTATTTTTATAGATGAAGAAATGGAGGCTCCGAGAGGTTAATGGACTTCTCTCAAACCACACAGCTTGTGTAGCAGCAAAGTCAGAATTCAAACCCAGGTTGGTCTCCCTCCAGAGTCTGTGGCATTTCTGCCTTAGTCTTTCAAAGGAAAGGGGTTCATGTGTTGTCTTTCTGGAAAAACAAGGAAGGAGTCAAACGGGAGACAGTGTCCCATGAGGCTGCTAGTTCCTAAGGAAGGGATCCCTAAAGGCTGCAGAGGTTGGTGGCAGTACTAGAGAGGAAAAGGAATAGGCCTCCAGCCAGGAAGAAAGAGAGCGCGCGGATTGATACGGCAACTAACCCAACAGGGGCCCAAGAAGGGCTCTGACAGCCCAGGAGCAGCCAGAGTGACCATCATTGTGATGTCACACACACACCCACACCCACACCCACACCCACACACATACACACACACACGAGGACTGTTCTTTGACATCAACCACCCCGTCAGTCTGTATGGTTGATCATTTTGAGTAGATGACGTCTACTTACAGAGACACTGGGGGCGGGGACGGTCCCACGTGCCATCTCCCTGGCAGCTGAGCACTGGGGTGCCCAGGAGGTAGAAGCCATGGCTGCATTGGTAAGACACAGTGGTGCCATAGCTGAACCTGTGTGGGCCGCTGGCATGGACTTGACGAATGCTGTGTTCTTGGTGCCCAGGATCTGTGCAGTTGATGACTGCAATGGAACGGGACAATTAGACACAGAGATCCGAACGTGAGGATTTTCTTATGCTTTCAAATGAGAATTCAGAAGTCCAAACAGCCACGTAGTCCCAGTACAGTAAAATTTCCAGACCAAAACAGGCAATACAAAGTAGATCTTGCCTGGGAGGGTGAGCTGGTCCTGAGGTTGCTGTACTTCTTCCCCGACCCTGACTACCTAGTTAAGGGATTCATTCTTCCATGTCCAACTAGACATCACCTCCTTGGAGAAGTCTTCCTACCTCCTCCCAGACTGGTTAACCTCTCCCTCCTCAGTGCTCCCTTGCACAAACCTCTATTGCTGAGTTTATCAGCTTAGATCGTGATTTGTTTGAATACACGAGTCCTTTGGGGCATGAATGCCTCGTTTCTGTGTGCCTGATCCCCAGCATAATGTGTCTCCCATAACAAAGCTCGTCAATTGCAAAACTGATGCATCTGAGCTGACTTGAACAAGGGTTGGGCTCTTTTGAACTGTTTTAATCACTTTTATGAGTATTTCATGGAGAGATTAATATCCTGGGGGATAAATTTGACTTTTAAATGTTAAAGTGTTTCCAAAGCAGCTTAACTCAAAATCAGAGTGAGATTTTAGAATAATGACAATATTATTCATAACCCATGATGTGTACTTGCGCTTTCCAAACACTTTCACATCCATTATCTTACCTGAGTCTCATATGCATTGAATGAGGTGGGCGTGACAGGTGTTTTAAATCTTTGATAAGCTTTTAAAGTATAAGGTATTTTTACCTTTGATGAACTTCTCTGAGGCTCAGAGAGGTTGGTGTCATAAAACAAGTAGGTAGTATTTATTCATTCACAATATTTATTGTGATACATTGAGTGCCCAGCATTGTGCGGGGCAGAAGGATATCACAGAATTTACAGTCTAGAGTAGGGTTTCTCCACCTTGACACTATGGATATTTTGGGCTGATAATTCTTTGTTGTGGGCGGTGGTCCTGTGCCTTGTAGGATGTTTAAAAGCATCCCTGGCCTCTACCCACTAGACGCCAATAGAAGCTCTCCAGTTGTGACAAACCAAAAATGTCTCTAGACATTTGTTCCCTGTTGGGGTGAGGGGATGGGTAAAATCATCACCAGTTGAGTACTTCTGGTCTAAAGTGAAAAGGACGAATAAGCAATTATCCTGTTTGATAAGTGCTCTGGTAGGGGCAGCAGAGAATGTTCTGAAAGCACAAAGCAAAGCATCTAGCCCAGTGTAGGCGGTGGAGCAGGAAAGGCTTCCCGGAAGAAGGAACATTTAAGCTGACTCTTGATGCTTGAGTAAAAGTCACCCAGACAAAGAGGGGGTGGAGAGGAGGACGGAGGAGAATGCATTGGAGGAAACCGTGTGGAAGTGCCTTGGGGGTGCATGGGCATAGAGTATGTGTGAGGAAATGGAAGAGGTTCAGTGTGGCTGGGACTCAATGCAGAAGCGAGGCTGGGGGCAGAGGAAGTGGAGAAGAATGAGGCTGGACAGGAGGCTGGGCCAGGTCCCGTGGGCCCAGTAAACCAGCGGAGGACAGTACTGTTCTCCTAAGGGCAGCGGGAAGTCTGGGGAGGCATCTTAATCAGGAACGGAGTGACTTGATCAGATTTGCATTTTAGACAGGTCACCCTGTCTAGAGAGAATGGGCTGGTGGGGGAGCAGCAATGGAGGCCATAGTTTCTAAGGATTTCACCCCAGCCTGGGAAGGGGTTGGTGGGGATGGGAGCTGAAGTTACAGGAGAGAGAGGACATTGTGTTGGGGAGATAGGGCACAGTTCTTGAGGAGAAGGGGACGTGGGAATGACAACACCCAAAGCAGCAGTTCTCAACTCGTTCCTGCCCAAATGGATAATGGAAGGCAGGCATAAACAAGGTCACAGCCTTTCCCTGTGTTCTCTGGAACCTTCTCTTACTCAAAATGGCATCTTGAAATGTTAAGAGAGGGATGTTACTTTAGGGTTAGTTGTGAATGTATCTTGATTTATTTAAAAAAATCACTTGAAAATTTTGGTCCTTTAATATTACTTATAAATGACTTGTGACACACTGCATAGCCAATCACTGCACACCCTAAATACTGCAACAAGGAGCCATCGTCCCAGGGAGTCTCAGCCCTCACGGCTGTGAAGACCTGATCAGCCTCCAGATTGGAGCTGTGCTCGCTCGTGTTCACCTGCTCTGACTCTCCACTGAGATGGCACTGAGCCTGCCAGAGCATTCTTGGTAGGAGGTAGAACGCTCCCTTTGTCCTTTACCGCTGTGAAAAGACTTTAGAAGCTAGTTCCCAAATAGTCCAGATGGGCCTGGAATATCCTCTACACAGAGCCTGCCTCGAGTCCTTGGTTTCTTCTCTCCCCTCCCGCTTCATCTCACTCCATAGACTCTTTGCTTTGTATTTTTCATCTAAAGCCATCTGTTTTTTTCTTTCATCAAGAATGGGCTTTATATGATAACGATGAATTATTTGTTCTATGAAATGTAAACAAGAATTGTTTTCCATTTCTATTTTGAAGAGTGAAACTTCGTTTGCTTTCCTGATATGACCAACGACGCAATTTTACTCGGCTGTATCTAAGAGTTGAGAAAGTCCCCATTTTTTGTTTTCTGCCCCCAGTCTTCCTATCTAAATAGTGTCAAAATAATGGAGGACTGAATTCACCCGCTTCTGCTCATGGGTTATTGAGCCAAAGATGGCAGAGCACCGGGGTGAAGTGGGAGAAGAAGGGTGACTCACTTCGGCAGGTGGGCAGCACGTCGCTCCACTGCCCGCTGGCCAGGCACTGGGACCTAGCAGTGCCCTCAGCCACATACCCAGGGTTGCAAACAAACTTGACCACATCGTTGAGGTTAAACTGGTTGCCCTGAGTGAGGCCATTGATGGGGTTGCCTGGGTGTCCACAGGTAATCGCTGTAACCAAAACAGAAGACAGGTAAGCCCTCCTGCCATTCCACACTCCAAAATCTCCATCCTCTTCTCACCTGGCATTTTTCATGCCCATCAGCAAAGATTAGCCCTAGGTCTAACTTTAGTCTTTTTTGCTGCAAAACCTTTATTTTCTGAAATCAGCATGGGGATATGCCTTCTTCTTTGAAGGCACGTCCGTAGCTTGGACAGCTTGAGAAATCATTCTGTGACTTCCTGTAGGCCTGGATGGTAGTTCACTGTCATCCAGGTTGTCAGGCTTTTTCATTTCCTATCTCTGATTCCTGTGGTTCCCCATCGCCACTCTTCATTGCTAGATACCCTGACAACTACCCTTCAGCTGATTCAGACCCAGCCTAGTTCCTGAGCCAATCTGGACAGTGCCAGAGTCAATACTAACCGAGCCTGAGCTGAGGGACCGGTCACCCTGCCAGACCAATGGCAGGCAAACCATGGGGAACCTGAGTTGTTAGGAGAGCACAGCCCATTCCCCCACTTTTTCCATGTGAAGGGAGTTCAATCTGTGTAATTCCTGGCCTCTCTCTGTGCTCTTTTACTTACTCTACCCCAAGTAACATGGAGTGCTCCACTGTGCAATTTGGGAAGAATGAGCAGTCACGGTTGGCTCAGCTCTGCCTGCTTCCTCTTGGGACCTAGCTACCTGCAGGCAGCAACGTTCTCCACCGCTCTTCCAAAAGCAGGCTCTCCCCAACAACGGAGGGATGCCTGCCCCAGTGCAGGGTTGCCTCTGATTGTATGTGAACCCACCCCATTCTGGGGTTTATGTAGCAGGTCCCATTTGGCTCTCATACTAAGCTATGGTTTCCAACTTAGCACTTACTAGTAATAAAGGTGATATTTTGGCATCCACCTAGGACTCTGTTTTGTAATTTGTTCAACCACGGGCAGGGAAGAGGACATGGTGTTCGCAGGCCTGGTCCCAGAGCCCTCAGGCTTACCCTTTGTCCTAGCTTTTCCCCTCCTCCTCCCAGTAGTAGAGCTCACTCTACTCAGAGCACGGGTCTCGAGGTTTCTCAAACAAACCAAGCACGTTCCTGCCCAAGGGCCTTTGCACTCGCTTTCCTCTCTGCCGGAACATCCCTTGGCTCCTGTCCTTATATCCTCAGGTCTCCCCTTAAAAGTCACCATATCAGTGAAGTGTCCCTTATGACCCGACAAACTACCTCCCCAGCACCACTCAGCCCCCTCGCCCTGCTCTTCTTTTCTCCACAGCAATGGACACACTGTACATGCACGTCTTCATTTGTTCATTGCTTATCTCCCTTCACCTGAATGTAAGCTCCACAAGGGCAGGGACCTTGTTTTGTTTCTTGCTGTCTCCTTGGAGTCTGAAGCAGTGCCTGACATATAGGAAGAGCTTGATAAACATTTGCTGAGTGAATGAACAAATGAGTGAGTGAGATGAACGAATGGATGCCTGGGCTTCTGCTTTGCTCCCTAGAGCCTAGTTCTATTTAGGACCTGCCTGAAACCCTAGTCTCTTTGCATTGAACTCCCACTTGATGCTTTTGACGGTCTTTTCCCTTAGTTCTGGATTTCAGTTGTGAGAAGATGAGAAACGATGAGGGATGCTCTCCTGTCCCAACACTTGGACCCATGAGTGTGGATGGGGTAGGAGAGCAAGAGCAGGCAGGACCCAGTTTTTGCTGGCCAACTGTGGTACGTTTCTGGGTCAGTTCTCTTTTATCAATCTCAATAGTAGCATCCCTGACTCTAGGGGAGAGAGCCAGGCAGAGTGGGAGACACGCTGTTAGTGGACTCCAGGGGTTCAAGACAGTGGGACGAGAACGGGCTATGGAGGCCAGCAGACCAGGGCTTACAAGTCAGCTTTGCCCTTTCCTTACTTTGGACAATTCACTCTGGCCTCAGTTTCTATACCTGTAAAGTAAGGATTTCAATATGTATGAACAGGGTTGCTTTGAAAATAGATTCATGTATTGCTCTTCATTAAATATTTACTGAGTGCCTTCTGTGTGCTGGCACTCTGCTATGCACTAATGATATACAAGGAAGGTGGTATGGTCCCTGACCTCAGGGAGCTCACTTCACAGTCTAGTAGGAGAGCAGGCAGGGGAGCAGACTGTTACAATACAGCAGGCTGGTGTTGAGATAGAGGCCAGCCCAGAGGGGCATCTGCCTTCCACTGGGGAGAGAGTGGGTAAAGGAGGGCTTCCCAGAGGGAGTGGCATGCCATCTGAGCTGGGTCTCAAGGGTGAGTAGGACTTTGCCTAGTCAATGAGGTGGTGGGAGAGTGGACATAAACTTCATAGGGTCTGTGAACCCACTGAAATTATATGCAAAATATTGGGCATATGCAATCAACTTTGGAGAGGATCCATCACTCTCACCAGATTCACAAGGGTCATGACCCCCCTCCCCAAAGGTTAAAAACCACTCGTACAAAGCAAGAGAAGAGCGCTGAGGAGTAAAACCTTTGGAAGTACCAGCTTTTGAAGGGCAGATTGACCAAAATGCCTACAAAGGAAACTGCGCAAAGTAGAAAACATAGCTTGACTGGAGGTGGGAGTGTCAGAGGAACCCGGGGCAGAATCTCAAGGAGTGTCAGATACCCCAGATAGGCCTGTTTCTCTGGAGAACCCTGACTAAGACAGGCTACAAAGGGGAGAAGGAGACACATCACTAGGAAGGAAAATAGGGTCCTGATGAGGCTTGAGCACCTAACTGGGGCTTGAGCACATGGACTACCAGACCCAAACTTCCTGAGGGCTGAGACTATGACACTTTTAATTCATATTTATCCACAACACCTAACACAGTGCCTGGCATATTATAGGTGCTAAGGGAATGTTTGAATATGGTCTCACAGGCTGAGGGAAATTAAACGAGAGGGAAGGTCAGGAGTACAGAAGAGAGAATTAAAATAGACATCTCATTAAGGAGGCAGGAGGGAAGAAGACGCAGAGACTCAGTAGAGGGTATAGCCTTGGACCTGGATAGAGACTCTTCTATTAGGTGGGAGGGAAGGGGCAAGGTGAATGCAGACAACGACAGATGTGTGGGTGGGGAAGCAGGAAGTGAAGGAATTATTGTCTGATGGCTTCTCCTACCTCTGCAAAATAGAAAGTGAGATTACATAATTAGCTAATAATTATTGGGGTTTATATGCACTATTTCATTAACCCTCACAATCTTATGAGGCAGGCACCATCGTTATCCTCATAGGAAAGTTTCAGAGGAGTCAGGAGACTTGTTCAAGGGGCACAGTTTCTAAGTGGCTCATCCGAGTTTTGAACCCAGCTTCTCTGATCCCAGGCCATTGTAACTATTTGCTTTAGCTCTTTGCCGAGAATGTAGGTAGAGGAGGTGAAGTATGAGTCTTCAGAAAAGAGGTGAAATTGTGAAATCGCTATATGGGAATGGGCAAGAGAGCTAACTGAGGAAATGTAGAAGGATTGTTGGAAAGTTGAGAGAATGGTTGATATGAGAAACCTTGAATTTATATGTGATGACAGCTAACACAGTGCTTACCACAGAGTAATCACTTATAAATATTTGTTCTTTCACTCTTGCCTTCCTCCTCCAGATACTCCCCAAATCTCTGTGCTCCAGGCAATAATGGGGCTTGGTATAAGAGATCCTGGATTCTGTGATGTGACAGGGTAGTGGCACCACCACTACCACCACTACCACCAACACCACACCAACATCCTTGCCATCACGACAGCAGCAGCATCAGCTTAACGTCACTACTAGGCACTGTTCTGACCATTTTACTCGTATTAATTTATTTAATCCTCACAACAGTCTTGGAGGTATCCTCTTTTGATAAATGAGGAAACAGACCTAGTGAGGTAAACTAACTCATCTAAAGTCATATCGCCATATGATATATAGTGGGAGATCTGGGATTTGAACCCGGGCAATCTGGGTTCAGGATCCAAGTGTCTGACTAATTCACTGCCTTTCAGTATGGACCAGGTCTAAAATTAAATATCTTTAGGCTAGCCGGACAGTCTCCATTTCATGTCAGACTCCAACGTTCCCTGTTATTTATAACCCAAATCGCTTCACACACATTCTGTGCCAATTTCTGGAAGGCATTTGAATTTCCATCTTCTGGATGAAAACAAATAAGTTTTGCCTAGACACATCTGGAAGACTGACTGACTATAGATGGGTCTTGCTTTCTGTAAACCTAAAACTTAAGCTATTAAGACTAATTTTCATGCAGTGCTTATTGAGTAAGTCTTATTATTTTATTGCTCCATCTCATATATGAAAAGCCAAATGAATGAAAAACCTGCCTTACAAAAATTAGGAACAAAACCCCGCACTTTACATACAGGCTCACTTTACGGAACTTTAAAAAGTGAAGAATTGTCCAAATTACTTCCAGGCAGCTGTGAATAATGATGGTCATCTAAATCGAAAAAATGCTGATTAACAAGAAGAACAAATAAAACTAGAAAGCCTAGGCCTGCAGCATAACGAGAAGACAGAGAATGCTATAAACTTCAAATTATGTGTAAGTAGAAAAATAAACACTAAACCCAGGCAGAACTATTTCTCATGCTTCTGTTGCAAGCCTTTGTAGAGAGAAAGATTGCATGGAAAAGAGAACAGAGGAGTAGGGGACTTACAGATTTAAAGTCACTGCTAGAAAGAGCAAGTCCATCTTAAATGTGAACATATTGAAAAAGGATCCTGGTATGTCAGGCACTGACTACAGGAGAGGGACATAAAAGTGTACAAACTTTGCTAAATACCAAAAGAAATGGAAAAAAAAAGCAAAGCAAAGCAAAAAAAAAAAAGCAAAGAAAAGACATCACACAGAGAAAGAAATAAAGATATATTACGTGTATGATATTTTACACATAATAAAATAAGACAGAATTAAGACCAAATATAAAAGTCATAACAATATATGTGAATGAGTTTAACCTATTAAAAGAAAGATTTTCAAACTGGCTCACAAGGCAGGGCCTAACTCTGTGATGTATACAAGAGACACAGGTAATTGAAGTGATTCAGAAAGGCTAAAATGAATGGATCATTAGAGGTACACCAGGCAAATGGAAAAAGGATGAAAGATGGGGTGTAAGTCTAATATCAAGTACAGCACAACTCAAGCTAGGAAATATTAAAAGTGACAGACAGTTTTAAAGATTAAAACCACAATTTGCAATGTAGATAAAATAGTTATAAATATGCATGTACCAAATAACACAGCAACTACCTTTATGTAGCAGGAACTGTAGGAAATGCAAGGAAAAACAGATAGAAGCAAACTAATAACAGAAAACTTTAAAACACACCCCTCAGAATAAAACAGGTAAAGTGAACAAAAAAATAAGTAAGCATACAGAAGACATAAACACCATAATCCATAAGGCACATCTTATGATTACATATAAAACTTTACATCTAATACACTTTCTTCTCAAATGCACATGGAACATTCATAACAATTGATTAAATCTTAGGCGACAAAGAAAGCATCCATAAATTCTATAAAGTAGAAATATTATACAGAGTGCAATAAAGTTGAAATGAATGACAAAATAAAAGTTAAAAAGGCCCACCACCTGAAAATTAAAAAAAACAGCAACACACTCTTCTATTAAAAAACTTCTAGGTGAAAGGGGAAATTAATACCAAAATTACAGAACTTCTAATAAATAATAAAACATTAGTTATTATAATCTATGGGATACAATTAGAGCAATGATCAGAAGAGATTTCATAGCCTTAAACACTTATATCCTTAACAATCAATAAAAATGAAAGATTGAAAATAAATGACTTAAATTCCCAACTCAAAAGCTAGAAAATGAACAAAAAAGTTAACCAAAAGAAATCACAAGGAAGGAAATAATAAAGAGGGAAACAATAATTAAATGCAGAAAACTGAAAACAATAGATGTAATGATTGCATCTTTGGGAAAACATTAACAGAATATACAAAAACCTCTAGCTGACCTAATCAAGACAACATGGGAGAAAGTCCCTGTTGCATCTGAGCCCGTGACTAGGGAAAGTGGATAACATACTTACGCACACAGAAAGGGGTCTTGCCCGACCAGTGATGATCCTGCTGGCAGATGCGCACAGACATGCCGATCAGGCGGAAGCCAGCGTTGCACTGGTACACCACGCTACCCCGGTAGTTGTAGTTTTCCCCATTGATGTGTCCGTTGACGATGGGCTCAGGAGTCCCGCAATGTCCGGCTTTGGTGGGGGGTAGAGAAAGAGCACAAATCAAAGAGGAGCTTATAGAAAGTGAGGCGGGGCTTGGTCACGGTAGGCGGAGACAGGGATGGTGGGGAAAAAGGTCAAGTACCCAATGAGCCATTGTTTTTCCACCTCCCCCTGAAAGTAGCCATCTAGGAGTGACTTCAGGAATCCTAGACATGATAGAATGGTGTTGAAGACTTGGCAGTCCCAAATCCCAAGGTTGCATCCCAAATGGCCATCCATTTCTGAGCTTTAGTTTCTGTGTCTGTACATGGGGAGAAATTACCACTGTTACCTCCCTGCTTCTGGGATCGTCCCTCTCTTTTTCTCATGAACCAGCATTTATTGAGCATCTACTGCATGGAGGGCACCATGGTCCATGTTAAGGCAGTTAAAGCCTAGTTGTGTTGAAAATAACCATGTAAAAACAGGTGGTTTGGCTAAATTCATCCTTCCGTCTTCTTGAATGGCAAGGAACACAGACAGTGTAAACCTAGGTGAGTTATTTTTATTAAATGGGGTTTGGGTAGAGTGTATTCCTAGCATTCCCACTAGCATCCTTTGGCTCTGTGTGGAAAAGACTCAAGACTATGTCTCTAACAGAGGCCTGAGACAGTGGGAGGGCAGTACTGTTCACTCTGGAGCACAGCATCCAATCTATGCTGTTAGGTTTATGTAGCTGGGACACTCCTTTGGACTTGAGAGGTCCAAGAAAGAGGTGAGAGAAGAGAGAACTTTTGAATCTAAAGTTTAGGCAAGAAATGGATTAGCCATGGAGGAAATGATAACTTTGTCCTTTGTAAATAAACCAGGTTATTTTTTACGCTTTTGCCATAGCTCATTATATATATAAATACACAATAAGCAAATGACTATATATATATATAATATAATATAATATAATATAATATAATATAATATAATATAATATAATATAAATACATATATGTAAAATTTGGTAATATATAATATAAAAGGTATTTTAGGTGTATTACAGTAATGCATCTCTGTAAGTTGCCCCAAAGGTGGAGACCGGGGCTTCACCCATCATACAAAGGCCAATAAGGAGAGGTTGTATTCTGATTTAGAATGAGAACCGCTCAAAGGTTTGTCTCGTTAGACTTGAAGTTCTTCTCATTCTTTTGGGTGTCCCAAGAGAAGCTAGTTCAGGGTTTTAGTCATGGTAGATGCCCAATAGCTGCTGTTGGAATCAAGCATTTTATGACAGCAGATAATATGATGCTGTTCAAAGATTAGGATCCAGCTTGGGAAAGATCAAACCTGTCCTGAGGAGGGAAAAATGGGCAGAATAGGTCTGGGGAGGTCACTTACCAAGGCAGCGGACTTCGGAGCCACTCCAGAGTCCATTGGCCATGCACTCCCGAACCCTGGAGCCCACGAGCGTGTATCCGGAATTGCAGGAGAAGATGGCCGTTGCCCCATAGATAGACAATGTGCCAATGCGGTGCCCATTGGGTGGGATAGGGAGCTCTCCACAGGAGATGACTAAAAAGATCACAAAATGCTCAGGAAGCCAGCCCCAGGAGAAAGGACACATGCTGCTTCTGATTTGCAAGAATAATGACACAAATAAGATCTGTTTAACCTTACTCTTTTGGGATTCATGACCAGAATATGGGTCTTGACAGTGACTGTCGCGATGTTACACTGGAGCAGTGATTCTCAGTGGGAGGTGTCGCAGAAGCACCTGAGGAGCCTTTAAAATGTTCAGTCTGCACACTGGGCCCATGACTCACAGTCTCTGGAGGTATGGTCCAGGCACGTGCATTTTTAAAAAACTCCTTGGGTGGTTCAGATGTGCACCCTGGTTAGGAACCACCACGCTAGAGAGATGGCGATTCCGTGGTATGCTCCTGGGTGTCCAGGGCAGACACTGCAAATCAATTTTCCATCCTTTCTGCCAAGCCCAGCAGCAGCCTCACACTCTCTCTCAACAGAGTGCTGCAGACAGCCCCTGGCTGACAGATGAGGTGAGGCCTAATGGCCACAGCTGCACTGAAATGTGAGCACCTTCATTGTAATAAAGCTGTTACATGCTCATGACTTCTACTCTGCCACATACGTGGTTACATTCCACCGTGGAGTCTGCACTCAGATGTGTAAAGACAACGGTATGTTGGATCATTGGTGTTGGGAAAATACTCCTCCTCCTATCCAGTCTCAAACTTCCCACTGCTCATTGACAAGTTATCTCTTTCTACCCCTTCACAAACACTTCCTTCCTCCATCACATCCTTATTAATTAAGTAAATATTATGAGTTTATCCTTATTGTAGTGGATGCTGTGGTGAGCCACTCAAACCCCTCTTTAGGACCGAAGGACTCACTTCCCCAGCTGTTAGCAAACAACCCTCAGCTGCACGCCCTCTTCAGTTTGTCTTGGATGAAGAGTCCTGCCACCTAAGCTCTCTTCTTGGGGCAGCCTACACCCAATGTTTGGTCATTGTGGAGGTATAAAGGCCTCTTGCCCCAACTTGTGACAACTCTGAAGGGCCAGCTTCAGAACTCCCTGTGGGGTCAACTGAGGCCTTCACTGATACTGCATCAGAGCTCAACTTCTCCATCTTCCCAGTCCTGCATCCTCTCCTTCCCTTCCTTTCCATAGGTGGTGATCCCAAGAGCACTCCCTAATAAACCTCTGTCTCAGAGTTGCTTCCTAGGGACCCTCACCTTTGAAACTACCTCAAAGAAGCAAAAGAATAATTCACAATGGAGAAGAGAGGCAGGCACACTGAGCTGGCCTGCCCCTTGTGCTATACCCATTCCTCTTGTACACACTCCCATTACAGGTCTTATCCCATCCCATGTCATTGCTTCCTTATTTGTCTGCCTCTCCAGTAGACTATAAGCTCCTTGTGGGCAGGAACCACAACCTTTTATCTTCATACCTCCACAATATCAGGCCTGAATGTTGAATACACGAATTAGTAGATGCTCACCTGGACAAAGCATCTTTTTAATAAGATAACAAGATGCTACGAAGTACTTCCTTAAAGGTGTAGGCATCTGCCCAGCTCCTGATTCTGGGTGAGTGTTCAAAAAGAGGTACACTGCAATCCCTGGCAATCTCCCTCTTCTCCCCCTCCCCGTGTATGAGATAGTTCAGGTAGGAGACACCATGCCAAACTTGCCCACCCTCCCCTCCTGGGCTTACTTTGGCAGGTGGGCATAGAGTTCCCGAGGCTCCATTTGCCACTGGCCTGACAGCGGATGACCCGTTGGCCAGTGTAGTAGTAGCCAGGGTCACAGATGAGCATCAGCTGTGCCTGGAACTGGTACTGCGTCTCATAGATGAGCCTCCATCGGCCGTGTTCCACACTGATGCTGCTGACATCAGGACAGGTCACAGCTGGGGCAACAAACAGCAGCGAGGAGGACTCATTAATTAATCATGGAAGACTCTGGCCAGAGTCTAGAGCTGGGGACTGGGAGACCGTAAGCAGCAATCACGAATCCAAGAATCAGCAGTCCCTGGGCAGGTTTGGTAAATGAATGAAGTGGGCTGGGTGGGGAATGTGGCAGACTGGGGCAGGCAGATTGCTCCCCCCCAACAAAGGGGAGATGGTGCTCAGTCAATGCTGATTGTTGCCTGTGAGACTGTAAGTTCTATTAGTCAGATCTTCATTCTTTAAGAGAAGCTAGAAATGCGGACTTTTATGTAAAATTTTCCAATTTTAAAATGTTGGGCAGCACTCCAAAATTTTTTACAAAGCACAGCATAGGCAAAAAAAAACCCAAAACCAAACAAAAGAGAAACACACACCTATGATAAAGTTTAATTTAAACTCTATACCTTCGGACTGAATATAGCCCATTAGGCTGCCAGTTTGTGACTTTGGCTTTATAGTTGAACTACACATCTGTCATTTTCGAGTTTTGTGATCAAAGGACATTCATGCAAACTTTCTGATCGTTTTTACATTTAAAAGTAAGTGGCCCAGGTCATTCCTAAGTTCTGTGATGTTTTATGGAAACATCCATAAAACACCTCCAGGTGCAATGGTCTATCAATACTTTGGAAGCAATTCCAATGGGAGCCCAAGTGGTAGGTGATGCTACCTATCCATCTTCACTCCCTGAATCCCCAATTTCCAGGTACATGTTTTTTGCTCATTACAGTAGTCCCCCCTTATCCACGGCGGATACTTTCCAACACCCCCAGTGGATGCCTGAAACTGCAGATAGTACCGAACCCTATTTATACTGTTTTTTCCTATACATACATACCTATGATAAAGTTTAATTTAAATTAGGCACAGTAAGAGACTAACAACAATAGCTAATAATAAAATAGAACAATTATGATAATATACTATAAAAAAGTTACCATAGATCTTAGCAACCTCAGCATACGGTTTTCTTTCTTTCCTCTTTAAGTCAAGAACTTTCACCTTTTCACTTAAAGGAAGTGCTGCTGCTCTTTGGCACATCTGAATTGCCAGCATCACTACTCTTGTGCTTTGGGGCCATTATCAAGTAAAATAAGGGTTACTTGAACACAAGCACTGTGATATCTCAACAGCTGACCTGATAACCCAGATGGCTACTAGGTGACTAACAGGCTGGTAGTGTATACAGTGTGGACACACTGAACGAAGGGATGAATCACGTCTCTGGTGGGACAGAGAGGGGTGGTGCAAGATTTCATCATGCAATTCAGAATGGCATGCAATTTAAAATTTATGAATTGTTTATTTGTGGAATTTTCCATTTAATATTTTCGGACTGCAGTTGACCACAGGTAACTGAACTGTGGAAAGCGAGCCTGTGGATAAGGAGGCACTGATGTACTGGGTTTTTAGTTCACTCCTCACAGGAATCTTTTCAGCCGCTTACCCAGCCCCTCCTCGCACCCGCCTCCACTGCCCAAGGACTCACGGACACACTGTGGGGGGACATTGTGGTTGCTCCATAGGCCTGTCTCCAGACACTCTGTTGTGGCCTCGGCGCCCGCCTGGAGGTGGTAGCCTTCACTGCAGCTGTACACGGCCTTGGTCCCCACTGTGTACTCTTTGCCAAACACCATTCCATTCTTGGGGGCCTCAGGAAGCCCACAGGAAAGAGCTAGCAAGGGGGAAAAAAGTCAGGAGCATGTCTGCTTCAAGATGACGTTCTGAGAACCTATGTTTATCTTTCTTCTCCCCTGAGGCGCAAATAAAATTATAGAGAAGACTAATAAGAGGGAAAAGCCTCATAACAAAAAACAAAAAAACTATAGGAGTATCACCAGCAGAGGAGATTTCAAAAAATTTTGGAAGAGGGAATGCAGACAGAAGTGTGTCGATGGATTAAATGGAGCCGAGAAGCTGCAGACCAAAATATATGGGAGGGAGCTATAAGCTAAGACCAGTTCTTCTGGTCTTACAAAAACAGAGTAGAGATAGTCAGGCATCTATTTTCCAAAGAAAATAGAGACGATTTTCTTTCCCACTTAAGAAAAAAGAATTCACTTGAGAGAATTAGGGCTGCTAAGGTGTGAACTGGCATCCCAAAGTAAACCTCTTCTAATTCTAGAATTTAAGGTCTCTGAACCTAAAGGCTTCCCCTCTGTCTGATCATCTCTGCCACATACTCAACTCAACTTCTTATTCATGGGAGAGACTTAGTGGGCAAAGACATCTGTATATATTAACGACAAGGTAACACACATCTGCTACCTGGAAAATAAACCTAGCCTTTAGTTTAAAATATGAGGGGCCGGCCCGGTGGCGCAAGAGGTTAAGTGCGCACGCCCCACTGCAGGGGCCCAGGGTTCGCCAGTTCGGATCCCGGGCGCACACCGACGCACCACTTGGCAAGTCATGCTGTGGCGGCGTCACATATAAAGCGGAGGAAGATGGGCACAGATGTTAGCCCAGGGCCGGTCTTCCTCAGCAAAAAAAGAGGAGGATTGGCAGATGTTAGCACAGGGCTGATCTTCCTCACACACACACACAAAAAAGAACAATTAAGGATCACTACATAGGAAGAAAACCAGCAGCATGAAAGAGATAAACACAGATAAGATTAAAAATAGAAAAAAAAAAGGTCTCCTTTAGGAAACAGAGCTAACTCAGGAAATAGAAGATACATAATCTTTAAAATTCTGATTAATGGTAGCTTGAGAAAGTCAAGGAGACACATTGCATTCATGAAATGAGAAGAGTGCTTTTAAAAAAAGAACAACAGAAAAAGAGCAAGGAAGGGCTCTTTTAAGTTAAAAATATGATTTTCAAAATAAGCATTCAACAGAAGGGTTGGAGATAAGGGTTCAATAGAAAGGTTTGGTCTCAGAATACAGACCAAAAAGAGACTGAAAATGTTTAAAAAGGACTGAAAAGAGAGAGAATCGATCTAGGAGGTCCAACATCCAGTGGGGTCAGGGCTCCAGAGAGAACAGAGAAAGTGGAGGGGATGGAATTATCACAGATGAAAATTTCCCAGAGCTGAAGAGACACACAAGTCTAGATTGAAAGTGAGCAACATGGACATAAAAAGAACCATTCTTAGATACACCATCACGGAATTTCAGAAGACCAAAGACACACAGAAGTTACCACAAGTTCCCAGCAAGAAAAAAAATCTGTCATCGCTGTAAAGGCATGAGAATCAGACAGGCATCAAACTGCTCATCAGCAACCAGGGATGTTCGAAGACAATGCAACGATACCTTTAAACTTCTGAAGGAAATAATTTGTAACCTAGAATTTTACCTAGTCAACTCACCAAGCATGTGTGAGGGTGAGAATAGAGATACTTTCAGACATTCAAAGACTCAGAAAATTTACCTCTCATGAAGCCTTTCTGAGGAATTTACTTAAGGCTATACTCCATCAAAAAGAGGGTAGAAACCAAGAAAGGGCATGATATGGGATACAGGAAATAACAGACTTAACTCAGAAGTATGAAGAAAAGGAATCTCAAGGTGACAGCTCAAGAGAGAAAGGTGTGCAGCAACATAGCCAGGGTCATTATTTTATAAAGAGTAGGGTCAACACGATGTTTATTAGAGGAATATACATTACTTAGGTTAGAGTAGCCTGTGTGGTCTTTGAAAGAAGTTAATACTTACAAACCATGCATGCCCTTTGATAGTTCAGGAGCTATTACAGATGGAGAGAGATTAATCAGAGTACTCACTATTGTCCCTCAGCCACCCCCTATCTCTGAAACTAGTCTAGAGCTTAGACCTGCCTCATTCAGAGTTGCAATAAGCTCGAGCAGAGGAAAGTCCCATTGATACTGACTAATGATGATGCCTGATGCGTCTAGAATTTCCAGAACCCAGAACAGGCATAGGGCTCGGCCTCCATTATGATATGGGGAAGGATAGACTGTCCCAGAAGGAGAGGGTTGGGAAACCAACATGGAGGAAAGATTCAAAGACAGAACGTGGGGGCCTGGCCCCGTGGCCGAGTGGTTAAAGTTCCCCATGTTCCACTTTGGAGGCCTGGGCTCACGGGTTCAGATCCCAGGTGCGGACCTACTCCATTCATCACCCACGCTGTGGAGGTGTCCCACATATAAAGTAGAGGAAGATTGGCACAGATGTTAGCTCAGGGTGAATCTTCCTCAGCCAAAAAAAAGAAAGAAAGAAAAAAAAGGACAGAATATGGGATCAAAAGAAGGAGGGTCAGGAAAACAGAAGGAATGAGGAAATAAGGGAACATTTGAATATGATGTTCTTTTAATGCCTAATCCACAGGACTTTAAGCTTCTTCAGTGGTACTAGGTTAGCTAAATTGTCATATCTGATCAACTAACTTCCTTGCTTCCTTTAACCTTTTGGGAAGAAATATTTAGATCCCCTCTGACATTTTGCATGGGGGGTCAATATGGAGACAGCGGGTGAAGCAAGTGGGCAGTAGCCACTTCTCACTGCCGCAGGTCTCGTCCTTCTCTTGTGGATAACTGAGAGGACAGAAGACAACTTCCCAGCCTGAGAGACTAAAAGCCTGTCTCGTGATCGCCATGCCAAAACACAGTCCCCCAAACCCAAAGGTAGGAGGGACACTTCCTGTGGGTAGGAGAGAAGGGGATAGAATCTCAAGAATCACAAAGTATTTGAGGCTTGTGGTGGAATGAGACCTCTGAGGGAGAGAATATGAGGGAGAGAATGGGCTGCAGGAAGGAGAGAGAAAGCATTAGGTGGTATAGAATCTCTCTAAGGTGATATACTTGTCGGCGGAGAAGACAAGGTTTGGAAGCAGCGATGGGGAACTGGAAGAATGCCAGGCCTTTCCTGGTCCTGGGTTATGTGGGAAATAGGGGGTTAACACCCTCCACTTGAAAGGGCCACAGCAGCCATGTTCTCAGAGGAGAGCCACAGTTGCCATGGAGGGAGGAAGTGAAGAGATCCTTCTGGGCAGTGACCAAGGGTGTATGCTTGTTGGCCATGGAACCAGGATTCCAGAGAGCACAGAAGGAATGGCTGAGGTGGAGGGCATCAGAGGGATGCCTGGGGTGGGGATGGGGAGAGGAAGCTCAGAGCAGTATGAGGATGAGTGGACAGAGCCGAGAGGGGCCTAATTCTGGGAAGTGACAAAAGATAACAGAGATGAGAGGCATGGTAGGTCCCAATTGGAGATCTGGAAACAAGACTTTGTCTGTGTTGCTACAGTTAGAGACATGGAGACCAAAGCCAAATGACATTTGCCATTTGTGGACAGGCAGTTCTCTGGACCTTTGCTTAGGGCATCAAATAGAATATCAATGACACATTGTCTCTGTTCTTTGAGAAAGCTCGGGCACAGGCGAGAAGGTTGTGAGGGTCAGAGATGACAGATGTCATGAAAAAGTACGTCACCACACTGGGAAACAAAGAACAAGGGCATCACACACGAATGTGATTTCCTGTTTTTGTCCATATCATTGGTAAAGTTTTTCTTTTCTTTCTTTAATGCAGTACATAATGTTGAGAATGTGGGAGAAAAGGCAACATTCACATGCTGCTGGTGGAAGTATAAGTGAAGACAAACTCTCTGGAGGGCAAGAAGTATCAAACGCTGTAGATTTTGTATACGTAGGACTCAGTAATCTCATTTCTGGGAATTCATTTTAAGGAAATAAATGCAGATGTTGATAAAGATGGACTTATAAGGATTTTAATAGCAGCACTGTTTACGAGAGCAAAAAATATAGAAATCCAAATGGCCAACAATAGGATGATACTTGAATGCATGACAGTTTTTCCATAATGCTATGGAACCATTGAAAATAATGATGGGGAAGTGTATGTAATTATATGATAGACGTTAACAAAATATGAAGAGCTTTGCACATTGATGTACATTTTTGTAAACAATATATAAAAGACCAAAGGAAATGCACTGAAATGTTAACTGGTGGTCTCATTTGATGGGATTATAGGCCATTTTCACTTTTTTCTTTGGCATTATCTATAGTTTTTTTTTCTTTTTCAGATCTATAGTCTGCATGTATGTTACTTTAAGGGAAAAAAATCCCATACATTATCAAAGGCAAGGCATGCAAACTGCCCGGTACATATTATGGCTTGATCACTGATAAGTGAGTATGGTGATGGTCACTCTTCCATCCGGTCCCCTCTGTCCCTTGCCTCCTCCGACCTGCCCTGCGCTTCAGCCAGCCCTAATTGCTTTGCATATCTTGTGATTTCTGGAGTCTGTGCTTTTGCAAACGCTCCTGCTGTTGTCTAGAATGTTTTCCTTGCCAATGCCTGGTCTCAAACTCTGCTTGCTCTACAAGCCCCAGCCCAAGCATGCCCTCTTCTGGGAGCTCTTTCTAGCTGTCCAGGAGGAGGTAGGTCCCTTCTTACCTCTGGGCTCTCACAACACTGTTGATACTCCTGATACAGCACTTCCTTCCTCTGTCATTTTGCATTTATATGCCTACATATCCAGCTCCCTCATTGCTCTGAAAACACTGAGACTGTTTTATCCATGTGTACATCCCCAGGGCTTGGGATATTATGGATCTTCAATATATGTTTGCTGAAAGAGTGAATTAATTATCAATGAAGTAACCCACACTTGGAAGTGACTGGTCCTGGGACAAGCCCAAGATGTGAGTAGGATCCATGCCACCTGTCACCCCCTTCCCACCTGCTTCTCACCTTGACAGAGAGGAATGGCCTCGCTCCACAGGTAGTAACCCTGGGGGTGCCGGGTACAAATGGCCATGCTGTGTCCCACCAAGCGGTAGCCCGTGTTGCAGCCAAAGTGGATGGAGCCTCCAGGCGGGGTGCTGGTCTGGCCCATAAGGAAGCCATGGAGTGGAGCCCTGGGCAGGCTGCAGTAGGGAGCTGAACAACAAGACGAGGCTCAGGGGACCAGGCAGAAGTGGGAAGACAGACATGGTCTTTCGTGCATGCCATGTCCCCCCCCCCCCCATTTTCTTGTCTTCACCACCGCCAGGTCCACTGCTATTTAGGAAGGTCTGAGTGGTTGACACTGTAACACAGTCGATCAGTTTAGTAAAGAAAAGAAAATCCATGAAGCATTGGGTCCCCTTTGTGGCCCAGAGGCAGCACTGCTTGTGCAGCTAAGTTCAGGCTCTCGAATCCCGTCAGCTCCCAGAGATGCAGAAAATAGAACCCGATGGGGTTGGTTCCAGAGGGTGTGACCATGGGGCATGGACTCTAGAGTCAGTTAGGCCTGCGCTCAAGTCCCGTTTCTGACCTTTCCAGGTCTGTGACTTGGGACGAGTCACTGAAGCTCTTTCAGCTCCTTTCCTCACCTGTATATTGGGATTGGTTAGGCCTACCTCATAGGGTTTTGGACAATTTAGAGGGAGTGTGTTTGTAAAGCCCTCAGCCCAGCGCAGGACACTCAGTGCTCAATAAATGGTCCTTCTCCTTCTTTCTGTTGTGTAGGGGGGATGGGGCAGAGGGGGCCTGGCAATCCAGGACATAGAATCCACAGTCCCAATTCCCCTTCAACATATGGCTTCAACGTATTTCATTCATTTGTTCAACAAATAGGTGTCGAGTGTCTATTATGTGCCAGGTGCTGTTCTAAGTGCTGAGAATACAACAATGAAGAAAACACAAAAATCCCAGCCTCAGAGAACTCGCAGCAAAAACTCCTACCAGGGATCCTCAGGGGACGTTCTGTGAGGCTGGGAGAGAAGGATGACCAAAGGAACACGTAGATCCTGCCCCTTCATTTGCTCTGAGTCCCTGGCCGGGTCTCCTAGGCAGACCTGGGATAAGGTGGGTGCCAGGCCTTCACTCCATCCTCCCCATGGTGAGGTCCTCTGGCCTCTTACTCAGTGCTCACATCCCTCTGCTGTTGAAATTGGTGTTGGAAATACCTCCCTTCCAAGCCAGACGAGCTTCCTTGCTCCTCCTTTGCCACCTGTGTCCTGTGTATATTGGATTTACGTGTCTGCCTCAGTCAAGAACAAGAACCTCGTTATAAAACACACTTAGTCATAGAGATAGATGCATGTGCAAATTACACAAGTCTACTGCATTTTAATTAAGTACTAATTGTTTCACCATGTAATTAATTCACTTTCTGCGTGGCATATGTATTGTAATTACAACTGACTCATTACCACCAAACATGTGATTAGTCTTTAAAAACCTCAAGGAAAGGGCAACTCCTTAAAGGCTTCTAGTTCCTAGTTTAGCAACCAGCATAGTGAAATGCTACTACAGTGCTGTATTTCCCTTTGCGTGAGCATCTATCAGGAACTCAGCCTGAATCTCCCTGAGAGGTACCTTAAGATTTGAGGAAACTGAGGACTGAAGAGGTTAAGTGACTTGTCTATTAATCATTCAGCTAGTTAGCGACAGGACTGATCACTGACCCTGGAAGGCGTGAAGCCACCCTCCCTCTTGTGTGCATGGGAGAAAGGAATGTAGAGTTGACATCGCAGAGGAAATGGGCTCTGAGATGGTAAAGATCCTCCTTCTCCCAGACTCCCCTCAGCTTCATCTGGTTTGCTCTTCCCTGAAGCCATACCCAAGAGTTCTTTAAGACTATTCAAATGCCCCGCTAAGTTCGGGCTGGTCTTGCACGGTGGCTCACGAGAAGAGGTGGTCTGAGACAAGTGGTAACTCAGGCAGGCTATAACTTGACATCCCTTCTACCCAATATTCTTTAAAAATCTGTCCAACATTTGTTTGGACTGCAGACCAAATGCAGCAGTGGAAAGAGTGCTGAAGGGGAACTGATGCACCGTGGACCTCCCTACAGTCTTAAGAAGTTCATCTCTGCGTCCAAGCTTGCAGAGCCCAGCCAGCAGTTCCTTGGACCCATTTCCCTTCAAGTGGGCATCAAGCAGCTTATCAAGTTTTCTTTCCAACTACAGACAGTAATCCCCATGATGGGAGTTCAGATAAATTTGATTTTCTCCATCTCATTACATTTCCAGGGGTATTTTTGTGCTCCTCGTAGATTATTGTCCCCATCAGCCATTTGGCTGGTTTGGCCTTTGCTCTGAATCTGCCTATGAGACATGGTTTCCAGAGTGGAAGAGAGGCTCCTGGCCTTAAAATATAGCCCATCATTTGCTGCCTGTCTAACATTTGCCAGTTGGAGTTCCACGTCTTAGCGTCTTTCAGTTTTAAGGAAATTTATTAACATTTTGACAGGGTTAGGGATAGGATCACATTTGGGCATTATCAGATCATATATAATAAACTTATCCAAAAGACACAGGCTGGCAGTATGAGCAGGAGAGAGGGAAGAGGTTCAAGCAGGGAAAGAAGTAGACAAAGGAGGTAGGAAAATGTCAAGGACACTTGTGCAGCTTTAAGTGAGAGAGACTGAGAGAAGAGGGTGCCCAGTTCCCGCAGAGGAGCTCCGCCATCGATGGGGATGTGGCCCATGGCATATCTGAGTGAGAAACTTAAGGATCTCAGGGGCTGTGGTCCTTCTCATGAGTGTTTATGTTTCACTCACCTGAATACCGAATCTTAAAGCCCTTCCGATTGTAGGCGTGGTCAGAGGACCAGCGCAGGTACACAGAGTTGCTTGAGCTGGTGACAATCAGGGGAGCTGAGTAATTCCCACTGAGGGCTTTCAGCAGAGGACTTTGTCCTGAGGGACCTGGGGTGAGAGCACAGGACACAGGATCGCAGACTGTCACAGCTATCTAAGATATTAGATTCGGTGCCTTTGATGTCACCACCTCCTATTTTTCCCCTCCTCAAGTGAAGACACAAAGACTCAGAATGGTTGGGTAGCTCGTGCAGAGTCAGCACGGTCATTTGTACTTCCACTCCTGTCTCTGCGTCCTCAGGCATGCCCTAGGTGCTCTTCCCTCCTGAGCCCTAAAGCAGTGCTCCAGGAAGTCACTGCCAACCCATAGGAGTTGGCAGGTAAGATGAAATCTATTTGCCCTTTTGGGACTTGCCCAAGGTCAAGCAGCTGGTTAATGGAAGAGCCGGTTTTCAAACTGGGAACTTCTCCCACCCTGCTTCTCAAGTGCATACTAATAACAGCTCAGTGACTGCCATATAGAAAAAATATTTATTGAATGAATATATAGCAGTAAGGTTAGAGGAAAACATCATGTCTCAATGTCATAAATAACACAGCTCCTGAATATCCCTTTCCAAAGCTCTTCCAGAAAGGCCTCCCTCTTCTTTTTTGCTACCTTAAATGCCTGGGAGTGCATCCTGAGGCAGCTGGTTTAAGAGAGGTAGAATATAAAGCTGGATAATCCAAAACACAGGATTTATCACCCTGGAAAGAGCCATGAGTGATGGTTTCAATATGCTGCTGAGATAGCTCCTGGAAGCTTGACCAAAGTAATGGACCGTATTAAACAAAGTAGAGCCATCAGAACTGCTGTGACCAACTATGAAGGAAGGGGTCAAAGTCTCAGAGAAGTGGCCTGCTAGGATGGGTCTACTATATCAGGCCAGAGCACCCACTAGCTGACCACGTCTCTCAGGAGGACCTGGAGGACACTCCAGTTCCCAAGGCAATAAGGAACGCAATGGTGAGAGGGTGAGCACCAGCATCATCAACAACCCGAGTAATGGCTGTCCTCTGTGGGCTGAAACTGAGGGGAGGAGATGCCGTCACAGAACCAGCCTTCTGGGTATTGATGGGGATGAGGAGATCCTAGAATACGAGGCCAAGCGGAAACACTTAACAGTCAGAATCAATGTTGGCATAATTACTAAAATGGGCAGCAAGGTTGGAATGGCAGCTAGGATGGTCTTACCTGTAGAATCTATGGAAATGGCTCTCAGAATATGGTATTCCTAAGGGCAAGAAGATGGGCAACTCGCAAAAATATGAATTATGAACGAAACAGATCATGAATACATAACCAAAAGGGTGAGGAAAGCTAACCCCAATGGAAAGTTGTAATCCCTTGCCCAATTTGGAGACTTTAGCCAGGTTTCATTTCTTTCTCCAGAACACTTTGGCTGAAGGAGAGGCTGGGTCTCCATGAAAAAGGACCCTACAAAATGACACCAATTGTATACAGTAGTGATTCCCCCAGTCCTTCCCCAAAAAGACCTACCACTGTTTACTCAAGTAACTGAATATTGGAGAAAGGGAACGTCCAGAAGATTTTTGGACACAGAGTGTGAATTGATGCTGATATCTGGGGACCCAAAGCACTGTCATGGCTCCTCTGCTAGAGTAAGGGTGTCTGAGAGTTGGGGTTGGTAATAGAGTCCTTGCCCAGGTCCACCTCACAGTACAAACTTAACCAAGTAGTCATGTCAATTGCAGTAGCTGTGCCTGATGTAGTATCTTCACAGGGCAGATCGACATAGCCTTGGTTACACGGCATGCAGTTATTGATCTAGCAATGCATTCTTTTCCATACCCATCAGAAAGGAGGATCATAAGCAGTTTGCATTCACATGAGATAGACAACAGTATACATTCATGGTCTTCCCCAGAGCTATGTTAATTCTCCTGCTCTCTGTTATAATATAGTATGAAGAGATGTGGACCAGTTGGACATCCTGCAGAATATAGCGTATTGGTTCTCTATATTGGTGACCTTGTTTTAATCAGATCTGATGAGCCAGAAGGGACCATTAGTGTAGATGCCTTTGCAAGATGAAGGTAAGAGATAAGTCCTAGAAAGAGTTAGGTGAAATTTTTAGGGTCCAGTGGTTTGGGGCATGCTGAAACATTCCCTCCAAATTAAAGAACAAGTTATTGCACCTTTTCCCTCCTACCACCAAGAAAGAAGCACAATGTTTGGTAGACCCCTTTGGGTTCTGGAAGTAGCATATTCTTCACTTGGGAATGCTCCTATGATCCATCATTGGTTGACATTCAAGGTGCTAGCTTTGAGTGGGGGCGAGGCTAAGAAAGTGTTCTGTAGCAGGACCAGGCTGTAATACCATCAGCTCCCATGATACAGGGGTTTTTGTGATGAGAGAGACGTTGTGTGGAGCCTCTGGAAAGCTCTAATAGATGGGGTATGGCATAGACTCCTAGGGTTCTGAAGCAAGTCCGTGCCACCTGCAGCAGGGAACCATACATTTGACTGACTTACCATCAAAGATCTCAAACTCATCATACTGCTTCTCGCTGAGAAAGTACTCCACTGTGAGGGAGATGTTATATCCAGGTTCCACTCTCACCAGCCAAGAGCAGGTCTGGAACTGGGGATAGCTTCCAGGGTAGCTCTGACTCAGGATCACACCTGTGGAGTCTGTCATAAGCTCATTTGTTGGGCAGTGCACTTGGAGAAAGAAAGAGAAATACCGGGTAATTGAGATGGAGATAAAAACAGGGCCAACCCCTTTCCATGGTGCAAAAGACAACCATTGGAAAAGCAGTACTTGAACACATTCACATAAGATCCTGATAGCCATCATTATACTGCTCATGGCATGAGGTGACCTCAGACTCTGTGTCAATGTCATTCTATTTCTGGGATTCAGGCCTGGCCAATTGGTTGGAATCACTTCCTAGGTCAGATATGGGCTTTGGAGTAGGTAGGGATGATATATACATACAGACAACAGTAAGGCATCCCCAAATCCAACAGTTAATCTACTAAATGGGTTTGATTTGTACAAAGAGAGTACAGTACAGAGGTAAGCATTTGGTATTTTGAGTCAAATAAACCTGGATTTATAGCCTACTTCTGTCACTTACTACCTGTGTGGTCTTGAACAAATTATTTCCTCTCTGTGCAATGGCTTCTCCATCCCCAACACAGAAAGATAACACCTACTTTATGGGGCTGTTGTATTATCTAACATATTATATAATTATATATAACATTATATAATTGCATATTCATTAATTATAATATATACAATATATTATAGTATTATATGAAATAATATGTGTAAAGCACGCAACATAGTGCCTCCATAAATTGCAGAGCTGATGATGATAATGATGATAATTATACCAGGAACAGAAAGGGCCAGCAGAAGTTGGCTGTGGCATAATTACAGTATTAAGACATCTAAAGAAAAATGTCACCCTAAGGAAGACAGTCAATGAACTTAGAAAAGGAGCTGCTGGAGGAGCAAGATTGGGTTTTTTGTGTCTGTTACCACGGGGGCGAGAGAAGATGCTGGTTCAGAGGAGCCCTGCACACCTAGAAATCAGAAAGTGCTCTGTCCTGGGGGCACAGGGAAGCTTCAGTACAGCCTATGTGAGACAACCTTCAGGATGATCCACCTCCATTTGCTTGGACTAGGACTCAAAGTAAAGTTCTGAGGACTGAGTCAACTTCTTCAGTACCTTGAAAAAGGCATGCCCTTGGCAGTAGTTGCAAGTATTCCAATTGCTGCAAATGGAGAAACGGGTATTTTGCTGTATATGCATCTCTTTGCTGTATATGTGCCTTTAGATAGGCTTCCTGGATTTTGGGACATTGACAAAAGAGTTTCTGGAACTGCAAGGCCAACAACTAATCCCTGGATTTAACCTGAGGTGACACTGTTCTGGGGAGGAGACTTTGCCACTCACTCTCCAACCATCTCACCTGTTTCCTTCCAGCCTTCTACTTTCACAGAAGTGGGGCTTGCTACTCAGCCCTGGGTCTGGCCTAATAGAGGTTTGCTGTGGCCCAGAATTTCACACGACTCATCCAGGATTCCTCCAGAGTAGCTTTGAAAGGCACTAAGTAGCTTTTCCCGGGAAAGCCTTCTTCTTATTTTCTTATTAATTAATTAATTTAATTAATATTAATTAATAAGAGGAAAAAGAAAGCAAATGGCTTCTCGGAGGAAACCAGCACGGCTTTTGAAATATGCTTCTGATTTCACTAATCTGATGACCTACACAGGTCACTGAGGTGTGGTGATATTTAAGTCCCTCCCTAGGCCTCATGGTCCATTCCTGCCTCTACCAGGTCTGCTCTCGAAGCTCCTTACCTTTCTACTTGAAACTGCCTCCACTGAGGGGACACAGGCATGCTCTCTCAAATGAGATTGGGTCACAGGTTTGCCTTTTTGTGGGCAACTTCATCTGATTGGGTGTTAGTGTTTACAAGTTTCTTTTTTTTTTTTTCCTTTGTTTGAGATATCTGGCCTTTGAAGGTTTAGTAGTATTCTTCCATGAAACCATCTAGTCTTGATGTCTTTGCTGGGGTTTCCTCTGATAACATGCTCTATTTCTTGTAGAGAATTTGGAAGGTATAAACTTTCTATCTCTACTGGGGTGAATTCTAGTAAGTGATACTTTCCTAGAAAATCATTCATATCATTAATTTATTGGCATAGATTTGAGTAAAACAGTTTCATAATTTAAAACATTTCTTTTGCTTCGATGGTTACTTTTCCTTTCTTATTTTTGCATATTCCTGCTTTTTCCCTTTGTTCTTGATTAATTTACCTAATGGTTTGATTATTTTGCTGCTCTTTGTTTCAAGTATATCTTTTTACTTATTTATCCGTAAGGCTGTTTTTCTGTTTTATAACTTGTTAATTTCTTTATAAAATTCAAAATTTTTGAGATTTAATTTATGTACAATAAAATGCACATTTTTTTGGTGTGTGTGTGAGGAAGATCATCTCTGAGCTAACATCTGTTGTCAATCCTCTTTTTGCTGAGGAAGATTGGCTCTGGGCTAACATTTGTGCCCATCTTCTTCTACTTTATATGTGGGAAGCCTGCCACAGCATGGCTTGATAGGTGGTATGGAAACCTGTGCCTGGGATCTGAACCCACAAATCCTGGGCCACCGAAGCGGAGCGCATGAACTTAACTGCTACACCACTGGGCCGGCCCCAAAATGCACAGATTTTAGGTGCACAGTTCAATGAGTTTTGGCAAATGTATATACCTGTGTATTCATTACTATAATCAGGATATAGATTATTTCCATTACCCCAGAACATTCTCTCGTGCCCGTTTGCAATCAGTATGAGTTGCCCCATGCTCTAGGAAATCACTGATATTTCTATAACCATAGATTAGTTTTGCCTGTACTAGAACTTCACACAATTGGAATCATACATGTATTATTTTTGTGTCTGGTTTCTTTTGCTAAATATAATGTTTGTAAAATTCAACCCATGCTGTTTTGTGTATCACCACTTCATTTATTTTTGTTGCTCTGTAGCAATCATAGCACGATTTGCTTATTCATTCTCCTACGGAACATTTGGATTGTTTCCAGTTTGGGGTTATTATGGAATTCATATAAAAGTCTTTTTATGGATATGAGGTTTCATTTCTTGTGGGTAAATAACTAGGAGTAGAATTTCTGGGTGACAGGGTAGGTGTATGGTAGGTTTTAACTCTAAAAGAAACAGCCAATCGATTTTCCAAAGTGACTGTATGATGCTACATCCCAACCAGCAATACATGAAAATTCCAGTTGCTCCACATCCTTGTCAATGCTTAGTACTGTCAGTCTTAAATTTTAGCTATTCTAGTGGATGCGTAGTAATATTTCATTATGGTTTTAATTTGCATTTTCCTGACAACTAACGACATTGAGCATCTTTTCACATACTTATTGGCCATTCATGTACCTTATTTTGTAAAGTGTCTGTTCAAGTCTTTTGTCCATGTTTTTATTGGATTGTCTTATTGAGTTGTAAAACTTCTTTACATAGTCTACATACAAGTCCTTTTAAAAAAGACATGTACAATGAATATCTTCTTTTATTCTGTAGTTTGCCTTTACTTTTTCACATTTAGTTCTGTTGGTTTTCCCTTTATGAATTTTGAAGCTCTTTTATCATCTGCATATACATTTATATATCCTTTTAAATGGAATTAACCCTTTTGTAGTTATCTTTACTACATCAGATTTTAGAGGTTAGTATTTGCTATCTTGTCAAAATTTTGTTTCATACCAGAGATGAGTGACACCTTTCCAGCTATGACCATAGGGAGGCAGATGAAGATATCCAAGTCTAAGTTTATGGAAAGCCTATAACTATGTTTATTTAACTAATCTGAAAGTCTCTGTCCTTTAATTAGCAGTTTTATTCGATTATATTTATTATGGTTGCACATATATTGACACAGGTCAGTTACCTTATTTTGTGTTTTCTGTTTACCATAATTTATTTTGTTTTATTTTTTCTCCTTTAATGTTTTCTATTGGATTAATTGAGTTTTCTTTATTCTCTTTATTTTTGGTTATAGATTTAGAACTTACACATACTATGGCTATCCATCATTAAAAAAACTATTCATAAATTTAAGCATTATATTTAAATTTATATATTTTTAATAATGTACAGGGTTAATCAATGTCTATGCTTCTCCTCAACAAGAAAGGGTCCTCAGCTCACTTTGTCTTTCTTCAAATAGGTTCTCCAAAGTCATTTATTCATCCAGTTGTCTTTTTATTTTTTATTTTCTACAGCCAATATTGTTTAGATTTACCACCATGTTTTGCTGATTTCTTTACTCATTGTTACTTTTTGCATCTAAAATATTCTACCTGTATTCATTTTTTTTCTTGCTGAATGTGGTATACATTTCCAGTGTTTACCAATATCAGATTATCTTTTACTTCCTGAGCATATAAAACATTTCACGTCCCTTCCATGTGCCTAATACTGGCCAATGAGATGTGAGTAGAATAACATGTTTCACTTTGGGGCTGAGGAAGTGGACAGCCATGTGTGAGTGTGCATTCTCTCTCTTCCTCTGCTGCAATGGAGGATAGAGGAGGGGGCCTACTTTTCTGATGGCAACACAAGATTCAAGCATCCTGGATCATTGAGGCATCAGCTCTATAGAATCACTTGGACTACAGCAAATTTTGCCTAAAGGAGAAATAAACTTTTATTGTGTTAAGCCACTGAGCTGTGGGGATGGGTTGTTATTGCAGCATATACCTATCCTATCCTGACTAATGCACTGAAGTGTGTCCTTTAGCTATGCTTTTAGTAAGGCAGTAACTTTACTTCGTTCTTGTGTGTCTGAAGGTTTCATTAATTCATTCTCACTCTAAAATGATAATTTGGCTGGGTTTAGTATTTCAGTTTACAATTACTTTTTCCTGCTGCATTTTATTTTTCGGTTGATGCAAATAACGCTGAGTCTGATTTGTCTTTTCTCTGTGATGGCTTTAACATTTTCTCTTTATCTTTGATGATCTACAATTGTACTGTGATTTTTTAGGGTTGATGTTCACGAAATTCTCTATGTTGCCATAGCAAGAGACACAGTTCTGGGATAAGAGAAGAATGTCTGATCCTTGTCATAGGGGACTAGGACTTCATTGGACAGAGCATTAGCTGAGTAGAAAGGAATGGAATGAGCCAAAGGGTAAAACAAAGTTATATATTGAAGAGGCTATGAAAGGAAAAACATCCTATGTTCATGGATCCGAAGACTTATTGTTAAGATGGCAATATTACCCAGACTGCTCTATGGATTCAACTCAATCTTTGTAAAAATCCCAGCTGGATTCTTTATAGATATGGACAAGCTGATCCTAAAATTTATATGGAAATTCAGCAGCTCCAGGATATCCAAAATAATCTTGAAAAAGAAGAGCAAAGTTGGAGGATCCACACTTTCTGATTTCAAAACAAACTACAAAGTTACAGTGATCAAGACAGTATGGTACTGGCATAAGGATAGACTTATATATCAAAAGAACAGAATTGAAGATCAAGAAATAAACCTCCAAATTTATGGTCAATTGATTTTCGACAGGGTGTTAAGACAATTAAATGGAGAAAGACTAGTCTTTCCAATAAAAGGTGCCAGGACAATTGTATGTCCACACGCAAAAGAATGAAGTTGGACCTCTAACTCATACTATATATAAAAATTAACTCAAAATAGATCAAAGACCTAAATGTACGAGATAAAACTATCAACTCTTAGAAGAAGACATGGATGTAAATCTTCTTGACCTTGGCTTAGGTGATAGTTTCTTAGATATGACACCAAAAGCACAAACAACCAAAAAAAAGAAAAAAATATATAAATTGGACAGCATCAAAATTAAATACTTTGGTGTTTCAAAGAACATCATCAAGAAAGTGAAAAGACAACTCATAGAACAGGAAAAATTTTTTCAAATCGCATATCTGATAAGAGACTTGTATCTAGAATATATAAAGAACTCCTACAACACAATAATAAAAAGAAAAATAACCTAATTAAAAATGGGCAAAGGATCTGAATAGACATTTCTTCAAAGAAAACATACAAATGGACAATAAGCACATGAAAAAATGCTCCACATCACTAGCCATCAGGAAAATACAAATCAAAACCACAAGGAGATATGCTTTACACCCACTACATTGGCTGTAATTAAAAAGACAGATAATTGTAAGAGTTAAAGAGGATGCAGAGGAATTGTAACCCTTATACACTGCTAGTGTGAATGGAAAACGGTTCAGCCTCTGTGAAAAAGTCGGGAAGTTCCTCAAAAGGTTAAACATAGAGTCACCATACGACCTAGCAATTACACTCCTAGATATATACCCAAGAGGAATGAAAATATATGTTCAAACAAAAACTTGTACATGAATGTTCATAGCAGCATTATTCATAATAGCCAGAAGTGGAAACAACCCAAATGTCCATCAACTGATGAATGGATAAACAAAATGTAGTCTCTATAATGGAATATTATTTGGCAATAAAAAGGAAGGAAGTAAAGGAGTGAGGTACTGATCTGTGCTACAACATGGATGAACCCTGAAAACATTATGCTAAGTGAAAGAAGTCAGTCACAAAAGACCACTATTGTTGGATTCCATTTCTATGAAATATCCAGAATAGGCAAATTCATAGAGACAGAAAGTAGATTGGTGGTTGCCTAGAACTGAGGAGACTGGAAGGAAACAGGAATTGACTGTAATGGGTACAGAGTTCTTGTGGGGGTGATGAAAATGTTCTAAAATTAGATTGTGGTGATGGTGGAAAAATTCTGAATATACTAACAACCACTGAAGTATACACTTTAAACATATGAATTGCATGGTATATGAATTATATCCCAATAAAGCTGTTGTTATAAAAAAGACTGTGAAGGTCACACCTTGAGAAGCCAAGTACGACACCAAGTCCCAGAGGGTGCATGAGGGTGAGAATGGGGAGCAAAGCCAAGAAGACTGGAGCCATGTAGACACAGAAACAGAGTCAGAGATGAGAAACTAAGGCTGGAGCAAATCAGGGAGGTTCCAGAGAAGGAGGAAGGATAAAGTTCACTTCTACTGGGCGCTGGTTGGTTGGTGGTGGGTGGGTCTAGCTCAACTGAAATGAACAGGTACTGAATTTCTCGATGTATCGGGCAGCCTAATTCTGGGGCTTGTGGCTCTTCTCTTCTCACTAATAATCCATATTGCAGATTCTCCCACTCTTGCTTTCTAAGAGGTAAGGGAGAAGCTGACCTGTTTTTCCATAGACTACTAAATATTCGTTGGTAGCAATAATAGTAGAAGCAGTAGTAGTACTTGTAACAATCATAATAGCCCTTACTGAGCAGTTACTACGTACCAGACATGGTTCTAAAGTGCTTTACATCACTAACCCATTTAATTCCTCATCATAAACCCACAGCGTAAGTAATATCATTATCTTTATTTTACAGATGAGAAAACTGAGGCACAGGACAGTTAGGTATCTTGCCCTGGTCAGATGCCTCACGAGTGGAGAGTCTGTTTTTGGTCTTAGTTGGGATAACTTCATCTTCTGTCAAGGCATCACACTGGAGTGAAGACAGCTGTGGCTCTGTTGCCTAGTTCAGCACACAGGACCTTGAGCACATCTGCTCTCCAGTATGGCAAGGTTGGTGTGTGAGCCCACCCCTCCCTCAGGTCCTGGAACTCCCTCTTCCAATGATCAGTATGCAATTTCCAGGGGATGCCAGTTAGAAAAAAGGAAGACAGAAATAAATGTGGCCACTATGGCCAATTTACAGCCCCACATCTAAGAGCAGGGCAGAGAATCTATCTAGAGCAATCACTCACTCATTCACCCCAACAAACGCTCACCAAGTGGCCTCTTCTTTTATGGGCAGGGACTGGGAATACAGAGGAGTTAAACAAGGGCTATGTTTTGGAGGAACTCCAGACCCACAAAGGCATGGCTCAGTGCAATTACCTTCACATATTGGAGGGGGGCCTTCAAACTGCAGGTAAGTTCCAAGTTTGCAGGTCAGGATTTCACTCCCCACCAAGGTGAAGCCAGGGAGGCACCTGTAGCGTACGATGTCACCTGTCAAAGAGAGACCAACATGCGGATTCCCTGGAGAAGTCTGGGCAGGGCTGATCGGCACTCTTTAGTATCTTGAATCCACTTCCAGGCAAGACAATCAGCAGTGGGTTGTGTTCTGTTCAGACTTAAATAACTAGATTAACTCCAATCAAATGACCCAGACAACTGCTGCTCCTCTCTCGCAGCTCAGACTTGCTGAGCCTAAGAATGTTTTCACGTTCCAGGAACTTTTTACACTGTCTTGCATGGATTTGTTTCTTAAAAATGCTGACTTGAATCACAGAACAAGATCGCTTTCCTACCTCCTCTGCTTAGGTATGGCTAAAAGGAAGAGTGATTGTATTTTGGCTGTAAACTCAGTTGACAGACTATCCACCCTCTTGCACTAGGCCTGTTGTTTCTCTCCATGGACAGGAGGGAGAGATGAGCCTTGTTGGACAGCCCCCACCTCTACCCAGCCCCTCCTCGCCAGCCCAGACCTTGCTGGATTGGGAGGTGGTACCTATGTTGAATTCTTCATTCTCGGTGACAACTTCAGCATTGGGGAGGATAGTGGGAGGAGGGCATTTGGTGAGTGGATAAGCTGAAAAGACAAAAGCAGAGAAGTCAGTGTAGGAACATCATTCCTGGGGCACATGGTCATTCATTCATTCATTGCTTCACCTTCTCATTCCTCATTCATTCACACAGCAGATAGTAATGAGTATTTATCTGTACACAGGGCAAGTTTAGCCAAGTAGTACTTTGCTTCTCTGCTGTCATCCTTTATTTTATTTTTGATGCAAAAACCAGGAACCATATACTAAGACCAACAATAAAGGAGAGAGGATCTAAGAAGCCAGTGATAGTCACTAGCACTGAAGGGAACAGGAAAGAAGCATTTATGGAGCACCTACTGTATATCAGGCACTTTCACACGCTGTCACCTTTTATTCTCAGAATAGCAGATCACCCTGAGAGATGTTCTTACTTTACTTATGAGGAAGCTGAGATTTGGAAAGGCTAAGTTACGTCTCCAAGGTCACGCAGGGAGTAAGGGGCATAGGCAGGATTTGAATCCAGGTCTGGCTGCTCTCAAATCCCATATTCTTTCCACTACTCGGCATCTAAATACTGAGTGTGGCTTATGTGAGTGCCCATTGAAGTCAGCTTGTTTCCCTTTTGATCTTTGGCCAAACACTTCCGGCTTCAGTGAATTTTCTAAACTGGAAACCACCTCTCTAGGCAGAGATTGGACTTGCGTGGCTGGTGTTACCAAGGGAAAGTTCAGTGAGGGCTCATAACTTGGCTTTCCTTCACGATCTGGCACATGGTTAAGTGCTAAGTAAGTGTTAGCTGCTGTTGCCACTGCTGCTGCTGCTGTTATTATTACTATTATTATTTCCAAAGTCACCTCAACCCCTGCTATGCTTTTCAAAAATAGCATTCTCTTTTTTAAAAAATTTACAAATGTAATGCATTGTCATTAGAGAAAATATGAGATTTTCTATGAAAACAGTCAGAGGAAAATTAAACATATCCATTGCCCTTTCAGATATAACCACTGTTAACTTTTTACTATAAGTTCTTAGCATATATATTTTCTGCATATATAAATATCTTTCTCTTACAAAACTTGTATAATGTTATATACTTTGTGTTGATCCTTGTGTACTTAATATTACATTGCAAGAGTTTTCCCATGTAATTAATTTCCTTCAAAAATGATTGAAATGACTTCATAGGATTTAATCATACGATTTACTAGAATTGATTTAACAGATGATCTATTGTTAACCATTTTGGTTTCCAAAGTTTTGCAATTTAAAATAAAACTGTGATGAATATCCTTCTGTATATGCATCTTTTATGATTTTTTTCTTTTCTTTTTCTTTTTAAACTAAGAATGATTAAAGTGTATGACTTTTTTAAAGTACAGGCATCTCCTACTGGATGTCAGTAATCCATTCCTGGAAATCAGATGTTCTGTGTAAAGATGCTAACTAGGAGCCTATTTCCCATTACATTTCATGGGAAAAAATTACAATGTGTAACCCCAAACCCAAAAAGTATTAAATACCTATATATATGCAACAAATCATCATGCTAGAAGCTAAACACTTAAAACATTATTTCTTAATCACTCAACAATTAATATGGCTATAACAAAACAGCGGTTCTATGCACTGCAGTGCACACACTTTGCATACCGTAGTGCACCATGTGAACTTCCTCAGCTTGAGACATTGTAAAACCCTAGGCAGAAACAAGGGCAAAATGTGAAAGACACAGTGGGAAGGGGTTCAGGACAGCGCTAGGCGGTAGAGTATGGTTCACAGTGAACATTACCCTGTGATACCTCTCAGAGGCAGCAGCATCTGAGACACACATTCCAAATGTTCACATGAGAGTCTGACATTTTACCAATTGCAGTTGAAATGTAACTTGAGACTCTTCCTGCATATAGTTTTATTTAATATGTTGTATTATATTTTCATGATTTAGCTATTTTTTTTTTCTACAGATGTGCTGGCTGAAAAAACGTCATATTGAGAGATACAAGAGTTTAAGTGTGGGTATTAAAATCAAGAGGCACTGTCTGGATAACCAAACAGGTTTAACCTCGATTTAACCTCAACCAAAGAGAACCATGCCTGAATTTGAAACATGCTTCCATTTTTCTCTCCAGGAAAATTGCTCCAATGGATACTGTCAATAGAGCACCAGTTTCTCCAACACTGAGCACTATATTCTACTTTTATCCAGTTTATTTAATGACTATCTATTGAGGGCGTACCCTGGGTCAGACACTGTGTTAGATGCTGAGGATGCAAGAGTAAACAAAGAGACAGTCCTTGCCCTCACAGAACTTAGAGCGCATTGGGGGAAATAGTCATCAGTTTTAATCTTTGTCAAGTTGATAAACAACAAAAAAAAGTGGCATTTCTTTTCTTTTAATTGGCATTTGATAACTAGTTAGGTTAAACATTTTTTCATATATGAGTGAACTATTTGCATTTCTCTTTTTAACTTTCTGTCCATGTCCTTTGCCCCTATTTTTCTTACAAATTTGAAGAACTCATATATTTAAGATTGACTTTTGCCTCTTAAATAAATTTTCATAGTTTATTCTTTGTTTGTATTTATTTATGATTACTCTTGATTTGTAGGAGTATTAAAGTTTTATTTAGTCAATTCTCAATATTTTCCTTTACAGAGTTTTTTTTTTTTTTTTTTTTTTAATTTGGTATCTTCTATTCTCAGTCTCATGTTTACCTTTAAAACATACTTTTTTGGTGGGGGAATTGGAGGAAGGTGGTCAAAAGGTACAAACTTCCAGTTATAGGATAAATAAGATACATTACTGGGGATGTAACGTACAGCACGATGACTATAGTTAACACTGCTATATGGTATACTTGAAAGTTGTTAAAGAGAGTAGAACCTAAGAGTTCTCATCACAAGGAAAAAACGTTTTTTTCTTTTTGTATCTATATGAGATAATGGATGTTAACTAAACTTATCGTGGTAAGCATTTCACAATATATGTTAAGTCAAATCACTATGCTGTGCACCTTAAGCTTATACAATGCTATATGTCAATCGTATCTCAATAAGACTGGAAAAAAATAATTGTCTCAAACCCTGAAAAAAAACACTTTGAAACCTTCTAAGACATACTTCACCTCCAGAAAAAGATCAACAAAACGAAATCTCTACTTACACACAGACTGAGTGTTTAATATTTTGTTGTTACTAGTTTGATTGGGGTTATTTCCCACTACATTTTTAAAAAATTACAAATTTCTGCTCAATGCACAAAGCTGGTGGAATACTGAAAAGCAATAAAACAAAAATTCCCCAAGTCCTACCACTTAGGCGTGACCACTCTTAGCATTTTGGTGTATGACCTTTGATTTTTTACAGACAATTCCTCCCCCAAACACACACTGTATCTACCATATTACTGCCATAGAACTCGAGGGCAGGGGGACATTCGTGACTCCTTCATTTCATTTTGCCCCTATGTCCCATGCTCCCCTTGGGGGTGAGACACTGATATAACTGTCAGACCCCAGTACCTGTTAACATGTTAACCGGTGGGAGGGCTCGTTGCTTTATGTCAAGCAGCCGTCAGCTCAGCAATAGCCATTGTAGGTCACTGCATATCATACTGTCTTATTGACTCTTTCTGGATACGTTCTTTCTCATGTTGCTGGGTGTGTTGGATTGGCTTTTCTTCTGAAGCTTTTAAAGCCAAAGTAGCTCAGGAAAAAAATATGGTTCAAATGGTTCAGTTCAGTTTACTGGATGACTCAGGGCTCTGCATTTGGTTTTGGGGGTCCAAGTCCAGCTAATATTAAAATGCCTTCCTTTATCATTGTTCCTTGTATATATCCTTTTCTCAAAAACTTCACAAGGAAGGTGGCTGTGGTCTAGGTTAGGAGTTCATAATTACTGCCTCCTTTGGTTATATCAAAGAAGGTTATACCAAAGAATTAGGTCCAATTTCAAGTTCCCAAGAGAGAACATCTGATTATCTGTGCTGGAGTTAGGTCAGATGCCCACCTTTGGTTCAAACTCTTGTGGCTGGGGTTGGGGGTGTACGCGGCGCGGTGTCACGATGTACAAACGTAGTTGACAAGTGAGATGAGCAGTTAAGGAGATCATTAGGAGCTGTACAGACACCTGAAAGTGTTTTGACTGTAGTTAATTGATTGTGTTAAGCTTTTGATACATATTCTCCAACTGCCCACCACCAAGTGGGCATCTCCCTACAGTCTTCCCAACAGGATTATCATCCAAAAAATTATCATTACAGATTATTTTCTAATATAAAATAATCCACTTTTCCCATTTAATGCCTTTTGTTTTGAATTCTACTTTTTTCTTTGATTGTTATCGTTGCTTGTGTTTGTCAAATGTACTACCACCCATCCTTTTATTTTTAAGTTGACACTTTGTCTTTGTTATGTTCCTGGTGTGGAAAATATAGTCAGATTTTATTTAGCCTAATCTAAGAGTCTTTACTTTTTTAATAAGGAATTGGGCTTTAATAAATTTGTGTTTGTCATAATAATGGAATGATTTTATTTTACTGTTTCATCTTATTCTGTTTTCCGTATCTGTTCCTATACAGTTTCTTTTATTTTCAGCCTTCTATATACGGATTATGTTTTGCTTAATTTTCTTTTAGTGATTTAGAAGTACTACAACCTATTTTTAATTTATTAGTGACTAAAATGTGTACTTGGAGTGATTTTTTTCTAATTATCAAAGTCAATAACAGAATAATATCTATTGATTCCACCGTGAAAGATAAGAATAATCCATTTCTCCTAACCCTCTTCTAACTACTTGGGCTTGTGTTAATATGAAATTATCATGATTTTAATCTTTTAAGATTATTATTGTATTTATGTTCTACTTTGATTCTATATTTTCAATTATCATCAGACTTAAATTTATAATTATCTAGTCAATGCTTCCCATTTTTATCTTTTCTTTTCTCTAGTTTGAGTTAGTGATTCATCTCTTGTTGGGCAATTACATCCTTGAGTAACAATTCAAACCGAGACTATGGGTGACCCTAATTTTAAGCTCCTGGATATCTGCAAATGACTGTCTTTTGTCTTCACATTGAAGCTCTCAACTGTTTTTTCCTTAAACATCTGTAAAAATGCCTCCTTTGTTTTCTGGAATCGAATACCAAAAATAATTAGTCTGAGAATTGTTGATTTTGGTCCCTTGGAATTAATTTGCTCAGCCCAGATTCTAGTAGATTTTCTCTACTCTTCATCTTTATAATTTGGAAAACTTTCCAGGCTATTTTTGATTTCTCCTGGAGTACAGTGAGCTCTTTTTTATGCTATCTGAACAGGGTTTCCTTCACCTCAGAAAGTTTTATTTTATTAATTCTATTCCATCCACCTGGTTCTTTTCTTCATAAATACTTTTTATCTGTACGTTGGTTCTTTGGATTTCTTTCTTTACCATCTTCTCCCTCACCATTTTCAAGTCTTTGCCTTTTCCCTCTTTGTGTTGAGTTTTTCAGGTTTGTCCTCCACATTTCTGAATTGTTTTTCTACAATGTCGGTTCTGCTTTTTGCTGATTCTTATGCCAATTTAGATTGTGCTGTCATATTTCTTTTCTTCTTTTTTTATTATCCACCTCCCCTTATAAATAAAAATTTTAATTTGAAACATTCATAAAGGTATAGGAAAAGTTGGAAGTACAGTACAAAAACCTTTCTTCATGACCCAGTTGAAAGTAAATTGCCAACTTGATTCCCCCTAAACAAAGAATATTTTAGTGTGTATTTCCTACAGACAAGCACATTCTCCCATATAACCACAAAGCAACCATCAAAAGGAGAAAATTAACACTGATGTGTTACTGCCATCCAATCCTCATGCCCCATTCAAGTTTTACCACTTGTCCCAATAAAGTCCTTAACAGCAGAAGGACCCAGCTGAGAATCATATGCTGCATTTAGTTGTCATGTCTCTTTAGTCTCCTTTAGTTTGGAACAGTTCCAAAGTGCTTCCTTGATCTTCATGACCTTTACCCTTTTGAAGATTATATGCCAGTTAATTTACAATATGTCCCTCTATTTAGGTTTGCCTGATGTTTCCTCATGATTAGATTCAGGTTGTGCATCTTTGATGGGAATATCACAGAAGTGATGCTGGGTTCTTCTCCGTCCCTCCTACCAGGTGGGGTGTGATTCAGTTGGTCCCATTACCGATGATGCTCACTTGGATCACTTGACCGAGGTGGTGTCTCCCAGGCTTCTCCACTGTAAGGCTATCCTTTCTTTCCTTTGTAATTATTGTGTGAAGAGGTAGTCTGAAGCTGTGTAATTATCCTGTTCCTCATAAAACTTTTAATTCATTCATATATTTATTTATTTAGACATGTGTGGATATACATGGGGCATTTTATTCAACACGTGACCATTTGTTACCATCATTAATTACTTTGATGTGCAAATTATCCCCAATATGGTCAGTGGGAGCCCCTTCAAGCCAGCTTCTGTGTCCTTTTGATATGTCTCCATTACTCCTTGAGCACTTCCTTGCTTTCTGCCATAAAATGTTGCAGGCTCATCTTGTACTTTCTCCGCTCTAGCCCTAGAAGCAGCTACTTCTTCAAGGAGCCCTGGTCTATTTTAGTGGGAAATGGCATTGAGAAATCAATGTCTGGTGTTAGATGTGTCCATTGCTATTGAGGAGTCATTGTTCCAAAGCCCTCTTAGTGGAAAGAGCTGAGGAATATACGTATGTGTACGCACACACATATACACTCATATTTCCTTCTATACCTATCTGTACATATTGAAATCCATAGCTCACATTCATCCCTCCAATTCAAATCCAACACCAATGGGTATATTCTAATTTTTGCTCTTTCCATATTTCTAACCCTCTTCTCCAATAGCAAGATATCGGCTTCTACTGTCCTTAATATATTAACATATTTGATCGATCACCCACATGGAGCCAAGTTACCATCTCTACTACCACCCCTCCCTTGTATGAATGCCCTGCTCACTCCCCTGCCCCCTTGGGCTCTGACTGATGTTCCATGTGGATGCCCCCCTCACTCCACTTGGGCTCCAATACCCTACACAGATGTCCCCTCATTTTGCTCAGAGCTCTGACACCCCACACCAGCCCTGTCCCTGTACAGATACATTCTCACCCCTCATGGGCTCAAACACCCCACGCCAGGCTGCCCCTCAGTGTGGACTCCTTTTTCCTCCCTGACACCCCGGCCTGAGCCACATGGTTTCCACCCCCTCTCGCCTACTTTGCTTCATCCTGTCTAACAGCTTTAGGACTGAATTGCTCAGGAAGGAAAGGGAAGAGATTTAACTCCCCTTTTATTTTTCTCTTGGCCAGATCTCTCTTATTTGGAGTCCATGTTATCTGGGGTCTTACACTGGAAGTAGATGCTTTCCAAAATTTACTTCTATTTCCTAAACTATATTTTTAAGGCATTTTTCTCTGCAATTCAAATCCTTTATCATTTTTTTAAAAAGCCAAAGAATCTTTTCATAGGTTTCCTTAAGGTATTTTTCTTTTCTGCTTATTGGTGCTTATTTGAAGAGAAATATACTTGGGCTAACGTTTGCCTATAGAAAGGCAAACTTTCTTTCCCTGACCCCAGTCCTACTCCCCACTCTTTGAAAGCCAGCTTCTTCTTTCACTTTAGTTCTTGTCTCAAATACCACCTCTTAGATGGGTTTTCCACAATTATTCTGCATGAAGTAGAGTTCACCACCTTTTTTTTTTGGTGAGGAAGACTGTCACTGAGCTAACATTTGTGCCAATATTCCTCTATTTTGTATGTGGGATGCTGCCACAGCACGGCTTGATGTGTGGTGTGTAGGTCTGCACCTGGCATCTGAACCCACGAACCCTGGGCTGCTGAAGTGGAGTGTGCAAACTTTACTACTATGCCACCGGGCCAGCCCTTAGTTCTCTACCTTTTTGTTCACTATCTTAGCCTCTTATCTGCTTCTTTCACAGCATTTATTACAAATTACAAAGATTTTCTTTGTCTACTTACTTGTTTGTTATGTCTCTCTCCTTGGAGGAAGAAAGGTCTATGGGGAGCAGGCATTTCAGAGAGCAGGAAGCATGAATAGTCAATGAAGATATGAAAGGATGCTCAACCTCATCATTTACAGAAAAGTGAAATGCTATTTCATGAATCCACCAGATTGGCAAAAATTAAAAAGTCCAATAAAACTCAGTGTTTACAAGGATGTAGAGCAACAGAAGCTCTACCACAGTTGCTGGGAAGAGTGTAAATTATTATAACCACTTCATAAGATAAAGTTGGCATTACCTAGTGACATTGAATGTGTGAATACTTACAATCTTGCAACTCTACACAGGCATGTACTCTAGAGAAACTCTTGTACATGTTCACAAGAAAACATGTACAACAATGCTCATATTGTTTGAAATAAAATAACTTAAATGCCTGTTAACAGTAGACTAGATAAATCACTGTATTTTCACACAGTGGAACACTATGCAGCACTGAAAAATGAAAATACAGTCACATGCATCAACATGAATTTCAAACTTTTAAATGAAAAAAGCAGATCACAGAAGAACACTTATAGAACTATCCTATTTACATAACAGAAATAACATGCAAGATTAAACGATATATATTTTTGGAGACACAAACATATGAAGTAAAATCATATAATAAAAAACAACGAATGATTAACAAAAAACTCAGAGTCATAGTTCACTCTGGGGGCGGGGCAGGGGAATGTATTGAGGGTGGCACTGAAGCTTCAAAGGCACTGGTGTTCTTTTTCTTAGGCTGAGTGATAGGTGTTCACCTTGTTGTTCTTCTTTAAGCTGCACATATATTTGCACGTATGATATATTCCACAGTTTATCCAAAGCTCCATGACTGCATGGAATGTGTCTCTCTTGCCCACTCAGCCCCTCACACAGTGCCTCTCCCACTCATGCCTGCTGTTTTGGGCGTAGCAGTAGATCCTCTCTTGCCCAGGCCTTAGCCTGCTCCTCTGGTCAATGAGGGCTTGGGCCTTGGTCTGAGCTAGCACTTAAGAGTCTCATGTCTCATCTGAGAGGTGTCAGGGCCACTGTGGCTGAGATATGCACAGAAGCAAGTGCCCTACTGGGGAGACTTGCTTAGGAGAACTTGAGAACAAGGATGGCCCAGGGCTGTGCTGGGCCTCCTTTACCTGCTCCTGGCGCCAGGGAAGGCTCAGGAGCAGGAACAGGAGATCTGGCCTGGCACCAAGGTGACTTCGCACTGATTTTGTTAATATCTAAATATAATAATGATAATAATAATGATGATGACGACTATTAACACTACCATTTATGGAGTACTTTTTATACTCTGTGCCTAGAGCTAAGGATTTCCAAGCATTATTTCTTTTAACTCCATGAGGTTAGGTACTGATATTATTCCCGTTTTATGGATAATGAAATTGAGGCTCAGAAAGGTGGGATGACAGACCCAAGGTCACACAGCTTATATGTGGCAGAGATTTGAACCCAGGTCTGTGTGACTCTGGAGTCCACACTCTATCACTCTATGGGAAAGTCACATAGAGTCAAATTGACATAGCCTTGAAACCTGGGTCCCATTAGTGGAGTGAGAGGTGTGCCCAACAAGGGGGGTGTGGATGCTGAAGCAGACCGAGAGGACGGAGTCTCATGTCCACGTCACGGTCACCTTGGGCCATAGCTCCCTGGGAATGGAGGTTAGAGCTGCATACGCTCTTAACCTTGTTGTTTCTCTCTGTCTCTTGCTGTCGCTCTATCACTACCTCTTCCAATGGCTTAGGGCTGAATGTGTTCAAGTTTCTATACACGCACGTCTGACGCAATGACACCATACAGTCGCCCCAGAGCAACGGTGCAGAACTGAAAGAAATGGGTTCTGTTCCCAATTCTGTCCATGTGGTTTGGGGCAAGTCCTCGAGCCTTCCTTGGACCCTCATTTCCTCATTTGTAACGTGCAGGTAATAATATCTGCCTTCCTACCTCACAGGTTCTTAGAAGTCACAAACTCCAAGCCCCTCGTTCCCAGGTGGAGAAACTGAGGTCTCACGTCGGGGAGAGACCTGCACGAGATCACACACCTGGCCTGAGGTGGAGCCGGGGATAAAGTCAAACTTTTCTGATTTCCAGTTCAGATATATGTAACACTCCACAAATTGTAAACATGGAAGATTATTCCATCAGTGGGCACAAGCCCATAGAGAACTTTCTAAAAGTTTTTCTATGCTGTGGCCACTGTAACAAAAATGAGGAACTACCCAGGTCCAGAACTTTGGACACTTAGAAGAAAATTGGCTGTCAATAAGAACAAACCCTGAATTGTTCGTGCTCCTCCTGCTTGAATTCTCCACGACTTGATTTGTGCATAGTACTTCCTGGGAGGTCAACAGAGGCCCTGGATTCCTTTGGAGTGGGACAACCTTCTAGAAGGTGCTAAGGGACAAGCTGGGACACAGGTAGATAGATAACCAGCCAGTGAGTTGACGTGAATGAGTGGCATGAGAAGACTCACTCTGCTGCCTCTAAGCTTGGACTTGGTACCAAGGATCAGCATCATATGCCTCTCTGCCCTAGTAGCGTAGGGGAGGAGGGAAACTTACATTTATGGAGCCCTGTGCTGGGAAACTTCACACAGGCTAACACATTCATTTCTCATAACTCTGAGGACACTGAGGCTGAAAAGCTATGTAACTTATTCAGAGTGACAAGACTGGGAATGGTGGAGCCAGCGGTCAAACCCAGCCTTGACTTGAGAGCCTGGCCCTTCCCACCAGGCCAGGCTCCCATACTGACCAGAGAAGGCTATGGCGAAGACTGCACCCATGGCCGCATCATGGTGGAACTTGAGCAGGACCTGGTTGGATGAGCTGTGCACTGTTTTCTTGGCCAAGCTCCGGGTGAAGACTCCCAGCTGTGGAGCTGTCTGCTGTGGCCCATCCCTGCACATAGGAAAGAAGGTCCTGGCATGACACGAGTTACCATGGCTGCCTGCTCCACCTGTGGCCTTAAGAGAGACCTGGAGTGGGTGGCCGTGACTCTTCTTCCATCTAGCATTGTCCTGCTCCAATGCCCTAAACACCTCTCTCTAATCTCTCCCAACTCCGTCTGCCAAAACAGTTGATAGAGTTGGTGAATCCCACATTGATTCGCATTCACCTGATTCTTCACTAGCCCAGCCTCCTTAACAGGCTCTTGGGGCAACACTCTCACCCGAGAAGCAGGAGCCATGGAGCGGGGCTGCGGGTCTCACTGCAGGTTCTCTCAGTCTGAAGCGGCACTAGGACGGGGCTGCAGAAAGAGGTGCAGGAAGCTCCTGCTGCTTTCCACGCCAGCCCCATTTCCTTGTCCCCCAAGCAAAGAGACATAATCCTGTTGCCTTTCTAGGCAAAGGATTTCCTTCCTGGAAACTTATCTAGGCCCTCCCATCTGCTGTGAGCCATTGCCTGGAAATTAAGCTGGAAATTAATCTGGTTATGGTTATCCAGCCCCGGCAATTTTGGGAAGAGAATCCCACTATTTCCTGCTGATTCCCAGGATGGCAGTAACCTCCACACAGAGGAATTTTTAAATTATATCTTCATCCAAAGATCCAGTGGTTTGGAAAGAACTGTCTAGGAAACTACACACTTATCAAGTAATAATTCATATTTCCATTTTAAAATTAACTCAAGATATTCTAATATATCACTCAGAGCTGAGCTGTCAATTCGGTAACCACTAGGCTACATGTAACTATTTACATTTAAATTAATTAAAATTAAATAAAGTTTAAAGTCAGCTCCTCAGTCGCTCTAGTCACATTCATGTACTCAATAGCCACACGTAGCCAGTGGCTACCACATTGGACAGCACAGATATAGAAGATGTCCATCACTGCAGAAGGTTCTGTTGGATAGCACTGGCTCCGAATGAGATGACTGGTGGGACTTCACAAAATTCTACCCCAGAGCTCTTTCATTAGTTTGGGTAGCTTCCCTTAGGTAAATGTAGAATTTTGGTTTGGTCTCTGGAAATACTGAGAAAAGTTTGTGTGTCTACGCCCACTCTCATTCACATACCATTGGTACTTTGACTGACTAATAGCAGGGTCTAGCTTGGGAACCACTGCCCTCCCATTCCTCTCCCTTCAAGGAGTCATAAGGGCTAATTGAAGGTGAGCCCTCTTTCTACTATGTTTATCTGAAACCCAAGTGGCTGACAGCCATTTAAAACCACTCAGCTCTTGGTTTTCTGAACAAATAGATTGGTAACCCAGTTTAGAGTCCAGCTAATGCCCCTTTCTAATTGGCTGTCAACATGGCAGCTGGCCATACCAGATGGTGATGAAGTCTCCAGAGGGCTCTGTCTGCAGCAGGCTGAGGTTGAGGCGGACGCCATGACCAATGGGCACGGTGATCAGCCAGACACAGTCCTGGGCACTGGAGTATGGACTGGGGAAGCCGGGGGAGTACACAGTGCCATTGGAAGAGGTGATGTTCCCGCCACAGGGGACTGCCAGGGAGGGGACACAAACACAGATGAGTGCTGGCGATCACCCCCACCTGCAAAGTCAGATGACTTCCTAATGAAGTCCCAGCTCCCAGCACAAAGATCCTGCTCAAGAAGATCGTGCGGGATGGGGAGCAGAGATGGGACTGAGGATGGCCGGGCATGGTTTTCCCCACCATTCTCAACTACCACTCCCTGCCTGGCCCCCTCTCTTCAGTGCAGGTGCCTCTGTGGGTCCACCTCAGCCCCTGCCCCCCCTTCTCTTTCTCATGGACGAGACCTGCGCAGAAGGAAGGACATGCTAATGCTCTCCACTCTCTCTTCCTAGGAACGAGGGGGCAGATGTTGGAGTCAGTGCTGTAGTACTTTTGCTGAGAAGAGCTAAGAAATTATGCAAGTATCTCTTTCTCTTTATTTGCTCTAAGATTCTTAGAGTTGGTACTTTTGGTCTTGACTTAGGAGTTGAGGATTCTTGTAGTGAGGCTAAGTTTGGGTTCAAATCATGGCTAAACCATTCGTTGAAGATGACCTCAGACGGCAGTTTAGTCTCTCTTTCTTCACCAGTAAAATGGGACTAAGAATTCCCCCATAGGATTGTGGTGGCAGGTAGGTGAACCGATGTGAGTCAAGTGTTCAGCTCGGTACCCAACTCGCAGGGAAGGCATTCATTGCATAGGTATGATTCTCTCTCTCTTATCTTCCTGTCCCTCGCAAAATGACGCCTAGTTTTAGACTCGCTTTGATCTGGGCTTTAGGTAGGGGAATGAAGAGGCCTTGAAATCTCCATAGCATTCAGATTTAGTCACCAAGGAAGAGCAATAAAGGGGTTCTGGGCAAAAAACAAACAAACAAAAAACGCTGGTCCAGAATAATGAGTATATTTCTGGCATGGGGCATCAAGCAGACATCTGGATGGGGGTGGGCCAGACTGAGGAGAAAGAATCCCAATGCCTCCAAGCAGAAGACAGGGTTCCAGTGAATGCATAAGCATCCTGAAAGGGGTGTGCATGGACACACCATCCCTCCTACGTGTACTGAACATCCACTTGGTGCCAGGCACGGCCTGGGGAGACAAGGGGCAGCAAGGACACCATGGCGCGTGGTTCTGTTCTGTGGCACTCACAGTCCGCTGGGATACAGCCAAGTATACTGGTGTCTACAGCACAGGGTGGAACATGCCATCAGTGTGGAATGCCACAGGAACATTTGGGGGAGCCTCATCTGGCCTTGTGAGGGTAGAAAGGATTCCTGGTAGAATTCGCATTTAGACACAGACCTGAGGGATGACAAGGGCTAAGCAGGCAGGAGAGGAGAGGAGAGCAATGTTCTATGAGGAAGGAACAGCATGTGCTAAGAACCAGAGGCAAGAGAGTACAGCACATGGGAAAAACTGAAAGTATTTCAGCTTAGCTGGAGTGTAAAGTCTGAGAGTGGAGAATACTGGGAGATAAGCAGGGACCAGGCCCTGAGGGACATGGTGTGCTGCATTAAGGGGTTTGGAATTTACCCCAAAGGAGATGGGGATGCCCTGCTGGCTTCTGAGCAGGGGAGTGTCTGGAGTATACTGATGGTTTTGAAGGCTTGCTCTCACTACATTGTGAAAAACGGATTGAGGAGCGTGAGACTGAGGGATGGGAGACCGGTCAGGAGACTCATCTAAGTGGTGGCCTGGATTAAGATAGAGGCAGTGGATAGAGAGAAGTGTATGCATCTGAAAGGTCATTAGGATGTAGAATTAGCAAGACTTGGTAAATATGTCAGATAAGCAAGACAGAGTGCCCAAATTAAGGGCTGAGTAACCAGGTGACTAGAGGTGCCTTTCACTAGATGAGGATTTCAGTTAAATGGCGGAAAGATGATGAGTTCAATTTCTAATATGTTGGGATTTAGATGCCTCCAGATAAGTGAAGATATTTAGTAAGGAATTCGATATACAGGCATAGATCTCAGGAAAGAGATAAAGTTTGTAGTTACAGATGGCATTTGGAGACACGGAGGTGGATGAGGGAAAGAAGAGAAAAGGGTCTAGGAAAAAACTTCAAAGAACGACAGCACTTACGGGGCAAAGTAAACAATGACCAAAGAGTTAGTACAGACAGAAAGGTACATGGGAAAGCAAGAGAATATGGAGTCCAAGAAGCCAAGGGAAGAACTTTCTCGGGAGGAGAGGGGCTTCTGGCTCAAGATGTCAGACTGAGAAAGCACTGCTCTTTTCTCTCTCCTGTGATGCCATAAAAAGACAAACAAGGAGTAAAAAGGGAATGAAAGGACTAAAGTCCACAATGAAGCTTGCGACATAGCACATGACCAACCAACAATCCCAGAATGACGGACTGGTTACGCATGGGGATAGTTCTGGAAATCTGAAAAACTAACTGGAGGTTTAATAGTTTTGGAAATTACGATCTTACATTCTAACACTAGAATAGCTCAGTTCTGCAAACGAGGTCTCTTTTTCTGTAGAGAGTTGATACTTCTAGCTCAATGTCTGTGAGCCAGTTACTGTGCTGGGTGCTTTACACAAGCCATCTTGAAACCCTCCCAGCTCCTAACGGAGCAGAGATGAGAAGCCCCACTGTACTAAGGAAGAAACTGAAGTTCAGAGAGGGGAAGTGGTTCAGGGATGAAGCCCTGGATGATCTGATCCCAGAGCTGGGGCACTTTCTCCTAGACTATACTGTCCCCTGCCAAACCTTCCCCTTTCAAGACTAATCTCAGCTTCTCCTCCAGGCCTTCAAGACTGAAAAAGGAAGAAGAATAGAACTGAGCTGTGCAGGTGGGGGTAGGGGCAGCATAACCTCTCAGTCTTCTTCCGTCCTGGTTCTGGTTAATGAAGACCCAGGAAAGGGCCACCTCTAGCTCCCTGATATTGTCAACTCAGATCTCTCTAGGCACATGTAGAAGAAAGAATATAAGGGGCGGGGCAGGTGAAGAGGGGAACAAGAAGCTTCCTAGAAAGAAGCTTTATTCTCTTCTCCCTTTGGGAAGGCTCCATGATTAACTCTACTTCTCTACCCCCTGCACACCACTGAGCTCCTATACCCTCATGCAGAGTCTTCCCTTCTGACTGGGGACATCTAGCCCATCAGGTTGGATCTTCCCAACGGCTGAGTATGTTTTCCCCTGGCTGTGGCTCATATCTCCTCCAGGTCCTCCCTAGCGTTGGCCCAGAGCTCTGTCCTCAAGACTCTCTCCCTGGATAGGCTGGGTCCCATCCACATGAAAACAGGATGGACAAGGTTTGCCTGGACCTCCCAGCATGGGTGAGCCCATGAAGCAGGTGAGCCCATGGAGTGTGGGACTGCTCCGGATCAGTCTCCCTAGGAAGAATCACCAGGGATGAGGGAGGGACATACCTTCACACCTGGGCAAGGGGTGGTCCCAGTTCCGGTTGGTGCCATGTTGGCATGTGAGGACAGGGTGGCCAATCAGTTGATATCCTGGGAGGCACTCGAAGGTCACTGATTGCCCGACATTGTAGCCAGCTCCCCTTACAATACCATTGGCAAAGGGCTCTGGGTCTGGGCACTCTTGAAGTTCATAGGCTGGAAGAGATCAGGAGAGAAGGTTACTGTATTCTCTCTGAGCATTTTCTCCCAACCAGAATGTAGGAGCAGCAGAATTAACATAGTGATGAAGCACCAAGACCTGGACTCAGATGGACCTGTGTCATTTACCAGTTGTTGGCTTTGGGCAAGTTATTTAACTTCTCTGTGCCTAAGTTTTCTTATTTAAAAACCGGTTATTGTGAAGATTAAGTAGGATAATACATGCATAGCTCTTTGCACAGTACTGACACATGGTAAGAGCACAATAAATGTTATCTATTATTATTGCTGCAATGGGAAAAGGAGGCTCAAGGAAGACAAGGCTGGATTGAACCATTATTCTTTGAGCACCTCCTTTGGGCTAGGTGTAGACCTCGGTCCTTTCATGATGCTCATCTCATGTAACCATGTCAACAATCAAGATCACAAACACAGGAAGCAGTCAGGTGAGGACCTGAGTGGGGTCTTTCTGACTCTGAGAACTTAGAACCTAACAGGAAGGAAGAAATTTTCTCCTGGTGGGAGTAAGCCAAACCTGTGGCAAGGAGAGGAACTTTCCAGAGGGAATAGCTGGGTTAAAAGGAAATGTGTGACTGTCATACAAGGAAGTCCCTCCACAGAACAAGACAGCAGCTTCCATGAGAATGGGTGGGCCTGCCTCAAAAGGAGATGACTTAATGAGAGTAGCTGAGGCCTGCCCAACAGGAGAGGTTGCTGAGGGATTTTCTGAGCATGTGCCACAGAGCAGAGCCTTCGATTAATTGGATCCACAGGACAAAGAACCTTCATGGCAGTAATTGGGCCCACTCTACACAGAAATCGGCAGTGGGAGAAGATGGAGCGTTCCTACAGTGGAAATTCTCAGTGGGAGCAGCTGAGACCAAATGAATGCTCCATGGAAGTGAACGCATGTAATAACAATATAAATAACAATGATCACGAAGCTGACATTTCCCAAGCACTCCCTCTGTGATGGTGGCTGTGTTATGTATTTCCATCCAGCATTGTACAGGGAGGTCTCAGTGGGAAGAACTGGGTCGATTTCACCCAGGAAATCATCAAGGTAATTGGATGTGTCAAAAAAAAAAATTTAGCAGCTATAGTGGAGTGGGTGGGCTGGTCAGCCAAGGAGAAATGTGGCCTTGTCCTCAGCAGGGGGTTTGAGTGATATGGCAAATAAAAGCCTTAGTGGAAGCAGGGAGCCTGTTGAGCAGGGAGGTGACCGAATGGATGAGTTGGGACTTTAAAGAGAAGCCTCAGTGGGAACATGTGAACCCAAAGACGATGAAGAGCCTAGAGAGAATGGCTACATGTTAGAAGCCAGAGCAGCTGTAAGGAGAGTGACTGGGTCTCTCTTACAGGAATTGTCTCACGTGGAAGGAGCTGGGCTTTTCAAAAGGAGGAACCCTGAAGTGAGAGTCCCTGGATTGCTTTCATATTGAGAAAAATCTCAAGGGCTGTTCCACCAGAAGCTTCAAAGGGAGAGGTTGGGCCTGAAGGGCAGAATGAATTCTAAGAAGCAGAATCATTAGCTTTTCTAAAGAAGCGTGGCTCAAGAAGAACAGTTGGGTTTGTCCCAAAGGGAGACGCCACAGTGGGAACAGATACAATTTCAAACAAAGGCCTTAACTGAAAAATATTAATAATGATGACGCTTAACATGTTGGAACAATTATACGTCTTGTCGTTTTGCTGAGTTCTTTATAAACGCCATCTCCTGAGAAGTTTCAGTGGAATAAGTTAAGCCTGTCAGACTGGGAGGCCTGGGAGTAGCTTATGCTGTTACTAAAAATTTTATGCAAATATTTACCTGAAGAAGGGAAAGGAAAACCCCAGCCTCGGAAGTTCAGAGTGTCCAAGGAGAGGAGAAATTTTGAGAAAAAGCAAAGAGGTGGACTTCTTCCAAAGATAGTTGAGGGACCACAGAGAACTGGGCCTGCTCGATAGAAGCAGTCTCAGTGGGGACAGATGGCTCTTTCGCGAAGGAGGGCTCTTCATAAAGGAAAATCCTGGGGTGAGTGGTCAGAGCATGTGTACAAGGTACAACACCATGGGGCTAAGGAAGGTGTCAGTGGAGAACTTGGGCCTACTGGACAGGGAGAATTATCTGGGCCTGTCACAAATTGGGAGGCCTCAGTGGGAGTACATGGACCTCTGGCACTAGGGACAGCCTAGTCTGAGAGGTTGGGGTCATCACAAAGAGAAGCTTTAATGGAAGCTGAGGTCAATCTGAGGGGAAGCAGCTGCCCCGACCTGAAGAGTGGCTCCACAGGCCTTGTTAGGACTGTGGCACACGGGCAGGTGCTGAGAGAGTAGCCGGGCCTGTGACCTGAGGGAAGCCTCGAGGGAAACATCCAGGCAAGTCATGAAGGTAAAACGTGAGTGGGAGGAGGTGGGTCCACCACAGAGTGGACGCCCCAGTGGACGGCGTTGGGCCTCTCACACAGTTGAGCCAACTCCTGGTGGAGGCGTTGGCCTTCGAAGGCATACTTAGAACCCCCCTTGCTCCTTGCTGGCCCTCCCGCCCCCACACACACATAGGGAAAATCTTCAGAGGAGAACTGGGCCTCTGATCATGTGAAGCCTCAGTGCGAGTAACACTAACCCAGAGTGCTGGCCTGTGTCCCGGAAGCCTCAGTGCGGGGCCCCTCGTGAGGGGAGCTTCAGTAGGAGTCCCTCCCAAAGGTGAGGGCTTGGTGACCATAGGAGGGGCTGAACCCAAGACCAGAGCTCTATGGGAGTAGTTAGGTCTCTTCCACGGGGAGGGAGTCGATGGAGTCTGAGGGACTCAGAGGGGCAGGTTTTACAGGGACAAGTGCACTTATCACATGGGAACGCAGCGAGAGTGGCTGGCGCCATCACACGGACTCAGTGGGCAGGGCTGTGCCCATCACAGGGGTGAAGGCACAGTGTGTGGGGGTAGCCCCAGGGCCGCTGTCTCTGTCACAACAGTGGCATCATCAGCCCTCGCATTTATTCAAGAGGAGAAGCCTCATCAAGAGCACTGGTCCTGTCAGAGGGTGTTACAGGTGGAATTGTTTCCTCCCTAAATTCATATATTGAAGTCTGAATCCCTAGTACCTCAGAATGTGACCTTATTTGGAGGGTCTTTCCTTATCTTTACCTAAATTAAAATGAGGTCATTAGGGTGGGCTCTAACCCAATATGACTGGTGTCCTTATAAAAAGGAGAAATTTGGAGACAGACAGACGTACAGGGAGAACACCACGTAAAGGTGGAGCCAGAGATGGGAGTGCTACTTCCATAAGCCAAGGATTGCCAAAGATTGCGAGCAAACTATTAGAAGCTAAGAGAGAGGCATGGAATAATATTCTTCCTCACAGCCCTCAGAGGAACCAACCTTCGATATAGCAGACTAGCAAACTAATAGACAGAGGAAGCCTGAGAGAGGTGTGGATCTGTCCCAGGGAGCAACACTGACCACGTATTTGGGCCTGAGTCTCTCCTGTGACAGACCATGGCCATCTGATGCGTCCTGATCCATTTGACAGCCCCGCACCACCCACTGAGGCTGTGTGTGCTTCGCAGGCACAGGTGCTCTTGGTGAAGGTTGGCCTCTGCGAGGAGCCCACGCATAGCTTCACTGGGTGTGGCAGCTTCCTTACGGCCAAGGAAGCCAGTGCTCTCCGGGACGAGGCACAGCTTCTCCCTGACACTTCACTGGCATGAGAGGTCCAGCTCCTCCTCCTGAGGCTTCTCCCCATGGTGACAAGTGCAACCACACTCCCTCAAGTTCTCTCTGAGACAGACATAGCGCTCTGAGGAGGTAGGGCCTATATAACTGGTCCCACCCACCTTTGGAGAACCCATTAAGGCTTTCCCTAAATACAAGCCCAAATCTTTGGCCAGTATTTGTCTCTGATAAGGGATGAAAAAGCCAAATACCAGAACACTATGTATATAGAACATTCTATATATTTATATAGAAAACACAACCAAAAAAATCCATGAAACATTATATATTTTTCACACGTACATGTAACCATATGTATGTCAACACATAGAAAAAGATCTGGAAAGATCATGTCAAAACAGTAGTGGTTGTTTCTGGGGAAGAATCCTGGGTTTGGAGGCTGTAGACAAAGAGAACTTGGCCTTACCTGTAATGTTTTAATTCCTTCCTTCCTTCTTTCCTTCCTTCCTCCCTCCCTCCCTTCCTCCCTCGCTCTCTTTCTTCCTTTTTATAATTAGGTGAGTGTGTTTGTGAATTGTTTGTGCAATTAAAAATTAACTTTAAAAAAGCAAATTGCAAAACAGTATTTATAGTATGATCCAATTTTGGTTAAAAATATAATATAGTTACATCAATATATGTACAGAAAAATGGAGAAAAACTGTTAAAGGTCGATATCTCTGCATAAGGTGGGGGTGGAGATGGGATTATGGGAGAATTTTGACTTTCTATGATGCACTCACAAAAACATCTGTAATGTTTTAATTTTTTTACAAGCATGTACTAGTATTGCAAAAAAATCTAAAAATGTGAAAAAAATATTTAGTGGAAGAATCTGGGAAAAGGGGTTAGAACAAATGGTTCAGTCAGTCACACTAGGGAAGATCCAAGAGAGCAGTCGGGCCTATCCCGGGCCACCATGTACAGCTGCACAGGTTGGGCACAGTCTCCACAGCCTGTAATAGCCCTTCACACGGGGGAAGCCTGAGTCGAGCGGATGAGGCTTGCTCCAGGGACAGTGCGCCAGGAGGAGCGGGGGCTGTCCCAGGATTTCACCTTGGGAAGGGAGAGCTGCAGTGAGCGTGGTTGGGCCTCACACAGGAAAACCCTCAGTCGGAGTCAACAGGCCTATCTCCTTGTGAAGGCTTCGTGGGCTCTCCGGGAGAGTACTGGAATCCTCTGTCATGTCACAGTTTTGCTGTGCTAATTGGGCCTGACACCCAGAGGGAGTAAGTCAGCCTATCGAGGAAGAGGGGAAGTGGCTGGGTGGACACTCAGGGATGCCTGAGAGGGAACTGAGGAGTCATTTGCTCAGGGAGAGCTGTTGGCTGTCGGGCCTGGACAGAAGGGGAGCCTCTGAGGGTGCTGTTGGGCCTGCCACCCTGGAAAAGTCTTGTCAAAGGGGGTCAGATAGCCTTGGCGGGGCCAGAGGGACATGCTACCAAAAGGAAGCCTCCATGGACAGGTCTGCCCGCCACCCCGCGGCCCTACCTGTGTTCTCTCTTCCCCTGCGTGGAAGGCTGGGGAGAGGGATGGTTGTGGGTAAGAGACGGGATGACAGAGGAGCAAACGGGGCCCTCCTGTCCTCACCCTGATACTCCAGCTTGAATCCCGGCCGGTTCTGGGAGTGGTCGCTGTGGAAGTACACGGTGGTCTCGTGGGACGTGGAGAGCAGGGAGCTAGGAAGCTCACTTCCACTGAATCTGCCCATCATGCGGCTAGTCTCGTAGGGGCCGTTCCGGATCTCTATGAAGTCATGGTTGGGCTCGGTGGAGAAGTTCAGGAACTGGATGTGAGCTCCTGGGACCAAGACAGAGGCAGACAGTGCCCAAAGCAATACGGTCCTGCTTCACATGTACCGCCGCCTTGGGAAAGCATTTCCTGCCAGAGCCTACCTGTCCCTACTACTGACTACCACCCAATTAGGGTTCCAGAACACACCTGGGAGTTGCCAGTCCAGTCCAGTGTCTTGTCCTCAGGCAGGACTGAATTTAAAAGTATATTATTCATTCAAAATGAAAGGGATTGATCATTTCAGAGCTCCATCCAGAGTCCATTTTATTTTATTGAAAACAAAATTCAAGATTAACACTTGATTTAATTTGTGATTCATATGTCTACTATCAGTGTTAAGATAGCTTTGCTAAAATAAACTTTTTACTTAAAAATAACTCCATCACTTAAAAATAACTACATCCAATCAAAAGACATGAACTTCAATACTGGCATTTTCTAGAACACCTATGATAATTCAGAAACTAGAAGAACGCATTGTTCATCTGTTCTATTAAGAAGCCAAGTGAAGTTTATACTTTGGGATCTTGTTGGATTAATCAAGATCTCTTAACAACCCAACAGGTTAAATGGATCTAATTAAGTCCTTAACTTACATTTTAATGTGCTCTTTGGAGAATGGAGGTAAAAATATTGACATTTGTTTATGATAAGATTTCTCAAAATTAGAGCATTATTAAAAATGATATTGAAGCAATATATTTACTGAGCATAGGAAAAGGTCCACAATGTTAATTGTGAAAATCTGATTGCAAAATAGCATATAGTATATAATTCTAATTTTTGTATTAAAAAACTAGAAGAATATTCACTGATTCACTAACAATATTTATTGAGTATTTGCCATGCATCAGGGCTCTGCTAGGCATTGCACAGGGATGAATGAAGTCTATAAGGTCCTTGTCTTCATGGGAGTTACATTTCAATGGTGAGGACCAAGCTATTAGTGACTGCATGGTGGGATTACAGACGGATTTTACTTTTCAAAATTTAAAATTTAAATTTTCTAATTTGCTTAGAATGAGCACATGTGTGTGATTTTATTTTTTGCATCTGATTATTTAAAGAATAAAGACTTGACATGTAATGAACACCTTTCATGTCTCCTGCCCTGTCCCATTCCCCTGCCTCCCTCCCCAGAGGCAGTCACCATCACGAATTTAGAGGATATGCTTTCAGTTCATGTTTTTAGATTCTTAAATATATATCTAGGTTTATTTGTTTTAAATATTTACATAAATGATGTACTATTTTATACAGTTTTGTAAACTTCTTTTTTATTCAGCATCATGTTTTTCAAGGTCTATCCTTGTTGATGTACAAAAATATACTTCACTGACTCTAACTACCTATGAATTAATTCCATTTTATGAATTAATTAGACAATCACACTATTCACTCCCTTATTAACGAATATGTAGATTGTTTCCAAATTACAGATAATTTTGCAACGAGAACCTTTGTACACATCATCTGCAGAACCTACACTTTCCAGTCCACCACCCATGCATCATCTGAACACTGTGGACTGCAGTCCATTAGAGGGGTTCTCAAGGACTGCAGGATTTCTGAATTGAGCTTCCTGGAAGGAAGCGGATTTGGTCACTGCCATCTAGTGGCAGCAGCTTGTAAATGCAGTGGCTCTTTACATGCTGAAACCAAGTGCCATATTAGGGACTGTTTAGAATCCAGCATTCACTTGAAAGCAAGGGATCCTGGTCTTCTGTGACTAGACCCTGCTGGAGGCTTATTCTCCAGAGGCTGAATAAGCACCCAGGACTTAGAGATAGAGAACTCTGGTGGCTGAGCATCAGGACTTAGAGAGAAGTGAGGTACCTCCCATTTAAACTTCTCTTTTCCTTTAGAAGTTGCTGTCCCCCCATCCCTCTCTTATCTGAGGTTCTTCTGGGCCATGCCTGGGTGCAGAGCTATAGGGTCTCCCAGATCCTCTTTCCTCAATGTATCAAAATGTGGAGTTTCCCAAGGCTGCCAAAGTTGTCATCATTTTGCACTCTGGTCACCCAGTTTCCTTCAGAAGATGGTACTAAATATAAGATTCCATCCTTTGGAGGTTCACCATCCTCTCTTCTCCCCTCAGAACGTATTTAAAGGAGGCCAGTTAGATGTCTTTCTCCTGAAAGCCCCTTCTCCATCAGAGACCCAGTCTAGGTTGAATAATAAAGGACAAAGTAGGTGGTCTTCATTCCAGAGGTCATAGATTGGGAGATCACAGGTCTGTGAGGGAGTGACCCCCTCGGGACATTTCGTTCCTAGGAGCAGAGTAATGACTCAGGCAAGATGACTTATCAGTTCCATGTCAACACAATCCTTCTTCTCTTCAACAGAGATATTTGGGGTTCAATTAAATTCCCAGTGCACAACACACAAGTCACCAGTAATTACATTTTGTACCCAGATCAATGTCCTCCACACCCCACCAACCCCCGTGTCTGGCATACTCCATCTCCACACACAAAAATCTCCCAATCTCTAAGGCCAGTAGAATGTGCGTAGAAAGAATGCAAACTCAATCTCACACTGCCATCGGCTCAATGTAATTAGGATGAGAAATTGGATATTGGAGTTAAAAGCACAACTTGAGGGCCAGTCTCTGTAAAATAGATTGTTTTTTCCTTTTTTAACCATCCCTGAGTAATTTCTCATTCCACATTCCTGGATTTTAGCTCAAATAATACTCAAATAATAATAATAATGGCAATCTCTAAGATTTTTCCCCCTACATTTTATGTTCCCAAAGCATGCTCATCTCTACAATTCTTAATTGATCCTCACCATTGTACAAGAGGTCAACAGATGAGGAAATAGGCAGAGAGCTAAACTACCTCGGCCAAGGTTACGCAGAGCAATGGCAGCAGACAGCTGCTTCAAGCCCAGGGGCCTGGGTTGGAAGACTTACCAAAGCCCACGGGCAGCGCTATTTTCCAGGAGCAGTCCATATTGCTGGGGTAGTTGCCTGGGAAGCCGGGGCTCAGGATCACCCCCTCCATCTCTTCCACTACGCCCCCACACTGCGCTGTGACAGTGAGACCAGACAGAGTGTTAGGACAGCATCGAGGAGAGCACAGGACCATGCCAGTGTCTGGACGCTCCCTTAGAACAGCAGTTTTAGCTTTTCCCAAGCCATAAACCCCTTTGAGAATCCAAAGGAACCTCTAGTTCATCTCCCCAAAAACCTACACACCTGGGAAAAACTGGGTATGTAAATTCAGGAAGAGCTGCCCGGCATCCTAGGACTACCTAGCAGTCTACAAGCCCAAGTTATGGACCCTTGACTTTGAGCATGCCCTTCACAGGTCAGTTCCCTTAGTGAGGACACATAGCAAAAGTGGTCTGCTCCAAGAGAAGTAGGACCGTTTCTTACACTATCCCCCAAATCTCACTCTCCTCACTGTCCAATCAACTCTTCCAGGACTGAAGAGAAAGGATGGAGAGAGGGGAATGGCAGGCATTGAGTCCCCAGTCTGTGCCAGGCACCAGGCCTGGATCTTTACAAATATATATTCCACGGGGTTGGGTGGTCAGCAAATGAGCCCCACCAGGAGCCCACCCTTGGAATTTTGACATACGCCCTCAGCCAAAGTGACTGTGGTTAGCACTCCATGGAGAGCCAACCACGAGGGGCTGGGGCATCTGAAACTCCAATCGAGGTGACTTCAGAGTCATCCGAGGATGCAGGGCTGTGCACGACTACTGCCTGGTCAGTTGACATCAATTGTTTTCTTTCACATCTTATTAGGAAAAGGTTGTGAGAGCAGAAAGGGGATAGCCAGCCAAGAAAGCCCAGAAAAAGTAGCAGAGGGGAGGGATCTGCAGTGTCTGGGCAAACACTTCCTGGGGAGAGGACACTGGACCTGTACAGAAGTGTCTGAGTGCTCCGGCACTGACAGCTTGGGTCACAATCCCAACGCTTCCACTTCCTGTGTGACTTCAGGCAAGTTCTAAACCCCTGAAAACCTCAGTTTCCTCTAAGCAGGAACATGGAACTAACAACAGCACCTATGCCACAGGGTTGTTTTGAGGTTACAACAGAAAAGACTGCACTTCACTTGAAACAGAGGCTGGCAGACACAGTAAACCCTCAATAGCTACACTATTAACAGCCGCTGCTGTTAATATGGGTGGCTTCCTGGGCAAGGCCTTTGTAATGGAGGCCCTAATGGAGGAGAGTGCCTGGGGCTGACCAGTCACATTTCTGACCTGCTTGGTAGACAAGTGGGCCCTGCACCCTGGTGAAATCACAGAAGAGAAATGCCATTATGCCCAAGTGACACTCCCTCAGCCACCTTGCTTCCTATCCCAAGGTCAGTCTTGATTTGCAGTTTGCAGTTGGCTGGGCATCCAAAAAACCTAGGTTTCCACTACTGACTCTGAGACTTTCTTTTTAATCCTAAAAGACTTAGTTTTCCTATTTGCAAAAATGAGAATAATGATACCTCCTCTGAAGAGCTGCTGTGAGGAAACATGTAGCTCCATGCCTTGCACCTAGTAGACACTCAATAAATGTTAGTTTCCCCTGCCCTAACCTGACTGGAAGCTTCTAAGGGTGGAGATCCGTCTTTTCTTATATCCATTGATCTCTTCATTACTGCTTAGCACAGGGTGAAAAAACAAACTAAGCTAAGTCCTTGTTTCGCATATAACCCTCGGCATTTCTCTACTGGTGGATTTCATCTGTTGGTCCCATGACAAGTCACAGGAGAAAGCCCAAAGTACCTAGAGGTTCCTTCTGGGGCTTGGTCAATTATCTGGAATCAGAATGGTCATCATTATGTTTTCCCACGGGCAAGCCTCCTGTCATTTTTCACTTGCTGGGAGAAGGTTTCCAAAAGTCATGACAGCCTTGAGTGAGAGTTCAAGCTCACAAAAACATTGGTCTACAACCACCGCCTTCAGTACCAAATGGTCTTTTGATTTGAACTTGATCCCAGTGACATGTAACTGACCTCAAATCCCTGGTAGAAAATGGATTTGAATGAATTGAAAAAGCCGGGGCTCTCTTACCGATACAGAGCGGAGGAGGGTAGTTCCAGCGCCGCACGGTTCCGGGCATGCAGGAGATGTGGGCGTGGCCCTGGAGGAAGCAGGAACAGGGATGCACTAGTGACCCCCACGGACCAGTGTATGTGCAACCCAGAACAGGGGGCTTGTTCAGGGGCCTTGTGTTAAGGAACAAGATACATAGATCCACTGTGGGATGGGGACTGAGGCAGAGAGAGAGAGAGATTTTGGGGAAGGATGCTTATTAACAGCCATTACTAAAGAATTCTCATTACTAAAGGTTCCTTCTGAGATTCCTTTAATTACTAGATTCCCTCATGGCCTTCAAAGGAAGATTAAATTTTCCTACTGTCTAATCAAACCGAAACTTAGCAGGAACACATTCGAGGCTGGCTTGTGCCAAATCGCTAAAGTCAGCAAAGTTTGCCTTTTGCATGAACAGCTCCAGGAGGGGATAATGGTCCCCAGGAGAACTGGGGGGCTTCTCTCTGTTCTTTGGTGACTGCAGCTCTGCTGCTGCAAGGCTGACCAATCACATCTCAGGGGACACCTGTGTCCTGCCCTGGGCATCAAGGGGAGGTACCTGGAGGGCATAACCCGGTTCACACTGGAAAGAGACCACATCATTCACCAGGTAGCGCTCGCCAGTCTTCACCCCATTACTGGGCACAGCAGGTTCTGGACAACTGCTCAGGCCCACCGCTAGAGAAGACAGAGACAGAAGGAAAGGAGATTGGACAGGCCGGGCAGGTCAGTGCAATGTAGGCTGAGGGTGATGCTGGCAGCAGGGAGGGGAAGGTGCCTCCAAATTGTGCTCTCTCTCCTCTCGGCCTCTAGGCTAGTGCTTCCCAACCCTCTTCACCTCACAGTGCACAGGGAGAATCAGACTATTTATATGGTGCAGAGGTTCAACAGACCAAAGCTCCTTGGGGCAGGCAAGGATCATCCGGGAACTCTGGCTGCCTGCCTGCCCCCTGGGCTCAGCGAAGGACTTTGGAGCAGGGGAGGAGGGAGATTCCCTGGCCCTGACTCTAAGCCCCCAGACCCCCTGCATGAGCTCCTCCTACATCACTCGCTTCTCCAATCCCAACTGCCCTCCATTTCCCTTGCCTCAGAAGACAATTCCTGTGGGCTAAGAAACTTGGAGAGAGGTGAATGAAAGGCAAGAAGGAAGGACAGCAGTTATCAGAGAGGGGCATCTCAGGGATGCTCAGGGGCCCAGAAAGTCCCACTTTCTGGGACAGGCTGTCCAGATGAGACTCTCTACTGCCTATTTCTCTTGTTGTGTTTTTAAGGTCAGGCTGGCTCCTTTCTGGGAGCAATACTGGGGGCTCCTCACACTAAGCCTCTCATGGCCAGCTCTGGCCCTCACTCACCACCGGACCCCCAACAGCCTCCCAGCTCTGGCCCTCACTCACTGTTGGACACCCAACAGCCTGCCTCTCATCCCCTGCCCTGAGCCACTGCTGTTCCAGCCCATCCTGCACTCACAGGCAATTCACCTTTCTTAATATCGCTCCTTGAATCATGAGACTCTCTCACTCAGCAATTTGAAGGGGGTCCCCATTGCCTGTTTTGTGGGATCTCACCTTCTCCTCCTGACATTTTAGAACCTTCACGATCTTGGCCTGGTCCCTTTTCAAGATCTCCTCAAACGCTCCTTCACTCTCCTTTCTTGACTTTTCTAATCCAACCCACATCCGTTTAGTCCTTGTCACACACCTAGCCTTGCACTCAGTGCTTTGCCAGGGCATCTGTCTTAACCTTCCTCCTGCTCCTCCTCCCCCCACCCACCCACACCATCATCACTGGAGCTGCACTTGCTGAGCACTCCCCTGGGCAAGGCTGGGGCAGATGCGTCACACATATCATCTCGCCTCTTTGAAGCAGGTCTCAACATCCCATCCCACAGGTGAGGACACAGGCCCGGAGGCCTGGAGACGTGCCCTTAGTAAGCCACTGAGCTGGGATCCAAATCAAGCCTAGTCTGACTCCAGGTCTGCCCAAGTGGAGGCCAAACCCTGAGGTCATATGAGCTCAGGTCTGACCCCAGCCCTGTTCTCCCCACCTCCCCTCCTGAAATCATCCTGATCCACTTTGAATCCCTTCCTGGCTGATGCCCACAGCAAATGGGAGCATAGCATCTCCTAACTGTGAGCTTTACATCTCTCCTGTGCCCCACAGGAGCCCATCTGTAGGTGCAGCGCCTAAGATGCACTAAATAAGCCCCTGTGTATTGACAGACAGGACTTGGAGTGTGCTTCTCCAGGGACGAGGCAAACGGGTAGCTGTAAACTGAGTTCTCTGCCACCTCCAAAGTGGTCTTCCTTCACCAAGGGTGGCAGGAAGGAGAGGAGGGCCTATCGGCTAACAGACTTTGTGGTTGGGTCTGACCACAGTGTGTGGTTGGGTCTGGTACCTGCATAGCCCAGAGAGTTATGGAGAGGGCAGCCTCAGCCCTCCTATTAGATTCCTGGTAGATACCTTCCAATAGATAGCTCTCCTGGTAGATCCCGGATCCCTTGGGAGATACAGGCTCCCTGGGAAACCCACATGTATGCAGTGCCTGCAGGGATCCAGGCGCTGGTGGAAAAGGAATGGGAAGGACTGGCCAGCCTAGGCCACCAACCACCAGCCTCATCTCCTTGAGCAGCTAACGAACCCTCATTCCACATTCAGAGCTGAGAGTCTACATGTGCATGAGATAACTCCACCTGCTCCTTTCTTTCCTTCTGAGGGAAATTTACATATAATGAAATGCACAAATCCTAAGCTACATTTGCAGAGTTTTGACAAATGCATATACCTGTATAACCCAAACCCCTATCAAAACTACACAACATTGCTGTCACTCTGGAAAGTTCCCTCATGCCCTTCCCAGGCAATTCCTGTCCTACGTGAGCTTTTAAGAAGTGAACGTGATATCTGGAAATGAAAAACTGTTTGGGCTATGTCCACAAATCTCAGCAGCTGGGACAAAAGACCCCAAGGAGGGGATTAAAGCAATTATCAAACTGAATTTGAAATAATTCATCTTGGCTGTCATCTTGTCTCTTTCTCCCCACTCCTCCCTGCACTCCAAGTAGAATGCAACTTGGTATTTAGTGGGGTGATCACAAGTTAGTAACCCGAGACCTACTTACTGGAAAGATAGTGATAGAAGGAGAAGGAAGGGCAGAGAGAAAACAAGAGAAAGCAAGAGCAAAAGAGTGTGGTGGGAGAAAAAATGGAATGGGGAGAGAAGGGAGGCCAGAGAAAGACAGAAGGAGGGAGACAGAGAAAGTCTGTTCTAATTTCTTGTACGTTGCACAGCTTGATTTTATTTAAGCCATGCTTACAACAAAGGAAGATTTTTTTTATCATATGCAATTTATTACTTTTGAAAGCATATTGTTCCATTTCCATTTCAATTAAATAAACATTAAATATGAGTCATAGCCGTAGATAGGACTTTTCAGTGCCCTTCAAAACCATTTGCCTCTGCAATAGCAGTTAATTCTCCTTTTCTGTGCTCTCTTTGTAGATTATCTACAAAACAAAAATATACTGCAGGGTCTTGGCTCCTAGGAATTTCAGTCTCCAAATACTAATGAGGTCCTCTGTTTTCTCCTAGCTCTTCCCACCACGCGAGGACAGTGCATGATGAACAGCAGCTACTGAGAAAAGTACCAGTTCTCATGAACAACAACAACAACAAAACTGAGAAGAGGTAAATCTTTCCTGGGAATGAGGCAGTAGAATGACAAAGAGATCTAAGAAGAAAGTATTCTTTGGCAAAAGAGAGAAAAGAGAAGATTCTAGGGAACATTTAAAGACAAATTAAAATATTGGATAAGGAAACAAAATTAGAGAGAACAGGAAAAAAAGGGTAATAGGAAAAATGTGAATTACTCAAGAAACCTGGAATACTTAACTCCACCAGGTGAATGAAGACTTAGAGGTCTGCGAGGAAGGTCTCAGAGGTCCCTGTCTTATTCTCTACTCCTCAGAGTCTTTGCCTCAAGCTGTCCCGGATCTTTCCTACTAGGTGTACACTTCAGTTTTTTCAGGTGACCAGCATCCTGGGATCCAGCCAATCCTCTCCCAACCAGCTGGATAAAGCTCATTGGAGACCAGCTGGGCATCTGCATAACATCCAATGCTGACCCTATCAAGCCTCTAGCACCAACTGGGGCTTCCATCTGCACAGGCCCATGCTGTCAAAGATGGTCAAGCCAATCACGCCTTCCCCCATTTCCAAAGACAATTGCATCACAGAACCAGGGGTTGGAGAGGCTAGTTTTTAAGAATGGAGGAGGAGAGCACCTCTATTTTCTTATATCCCAAATTATATACTGGGCCCTATGCCAATGTCCAGGCCCCCTTCCCATTCCTGGTGTGGACACAGAGGAAGCACACAGGTTTTTGAGTAACACACACTTGGGTGAGAATCCTGGCCCCTCCACTTGCTGGCTATGCAGTCTTGAGGAGGTTTCAGACCTTCTCTGAGCTTTAGTGTCCACTTCTAGCTCTGCGGTAAGGCTTAAGTGGGATGGAAAAAATGCAGCCCCTGTAGAACCCCTGCTCATCGAGGGTACTTGGTACCTGTCAGTTCCCACCCTGAACCCTGAACACAGCTGAGACTCTGGATACTCACTTTTGTACTCCAAGTGGAAGCCGGCTGCCGACACGCTGATATCTGAGTAGAAATGAAGATAGAGCTGGTTGGAGGTGCTGTTCAGCAGGGCAGGCACGGTTGTTCCTGCAAAGAGACAGGGGCCATTCAGCCTTCATGTCCCTGGCCCCCCAAGCTCCTCCCCTTTTCTCTTGCTCTTGTTACCTGTTGACATTCTGCTCCCAAGGCCCCAAATATCAAACTGACTAAATGACAAAGTAGCACCCCTCAGAGTGCTGGGTCTCCAAATGGCCAAGGGAAGGGAGCCCTCCAACAAATTCCTGCAAAATGAGCAGTGGCAGAGCCACATGCTAGCAAGTAGCTGAGTTCCCCAGCTGGCCTACGAGTTTGGTTCCCTTCCAGTCATCTTCAAAATGACTCTGACATGTATAATTATCTGGGCAATCCAAGCAGTGTAGACAGTTTATCTGGAGCACATGACTTTTTTCTATATTTTGGCTACATGGAGTTCTGGGGCCTAAAAGATCCAGAAAATTGCCCTGGTCATTGGGCAGAAGCATACACCACACTCAGTCAGAAATCCACCACTGGAATGGAAAACAGTGCAGCCACTTTGGAAAACAGTTTGTCAGTTCCTCAAAAAAGTTAAATATAGAGTTACCATATGACCCCGGAATTCCACTCCTAGGTATATACCTAAGAGAACTGAAAACATACATCCCCATAGAGACTTGTACGTGAATGTTCATAGTCACATTATTCATAATTAGCCAATACGTGGAAACAACCAAGTGTCCATCAACCGATGAATGGATGAAGGAAATGTGGTCCATCCGTATGATGAAGTGTTAATACACACTACAACATGGTGACCCTTGAAAACATTATGCTGAGTGAAAGAAGCCAGACACAGAAGGCCACATATTGTAGGATTCCATTTGTATGAAATGTTTGGCACAAGCAAATCCATAGAGATGGAAAGTGGGTTAGGGGATGGACGTGGCAGTGATGGGGAGTGAGTGCAAATGGGTACCTGGTTTCTTTTAGGGGTGATGAAAATGTTCTGGGACTAGATAGTGGTGATGGTTATAGAACCTTGTGAATATACTACAACCCACTGAATTGTACACTTTGAAGTGGTGAATTTCGTAGTTATGTGAGTTATATCTCAATAATAATAATAATAAAAAGTCCACTCCTGCCCTCCGAGTTGAGGCCCTGGACGCCCCCCCTCACCTGAGAAACTCCCCAGCATGGTTACAGTGTTGTCCGCACCGTCAAACACTTCCAGGGAGTCCCAGTTCTGCTCCGTGACAAAACTGATGACTTGAATCTGGGAAGGCAAGAGATCGAATTGTTGGTTAGGCAGCCGGCATCCCTCCCTCCCTCCCTTCCCTCTCCTCCATTCACATAATTAATTCAATTGTTGAGCACCTGCTCTGGGCCCGACACTGTGCTAGGCCCTTCCGATGAAACTAAGTCCCTCGGGCAGTCCCTATCTGTGAGGAGCTCATTGTCCAGTGGGGGAGACAGATGTGAAATGAATGAATATAAGACAGTGGGGTACTCTGTAAGGCAGATAATGGGGAAAGGAAATTCCAGGAAGTGGGAATACTTCAGTCCAACTGTCCTCCTCATCTCCTGAACATTCCTTGGGTTTCCCCACTTTCCTGTCTCAGTCGCATCAGACATCCTGCAGCAACGAGCCAGTAACCCACTCCTGGCTGGACCTGTCCTCCTTGAGTTCCTGCTTGCTGCTTCTCTGTTGGCCTGGCGGGCTGCGGACCCTCTTCCATGCCACCCAACCAGTTCTGGGGCCTTCCTCACTTGGCTCTGACTGCTGGGCACCAGTTATGGCCCCAGTGGCTACTGTATGACTACAGTCCAGGCTGCAGGTGTGACACTCGAGGTGTGTGCCTGGTGCCTCTTCATGCTTCATCTGTGCTTGAGGGTTCGCTCCTTCCCCGCACCTGCAATATCCCTCTTCTATCCCCCTCAATCTTGAGGAAAGAACCCTTCAAGCCATTCGAAAAACATCTCCTATGAATCCTCCCCAGTCTTCATACTCCAGCTCCAGGCTCACTTCCTCCTTCTGGCCTTCCCTGATGGCCCGAGCCAGTGCCCACTCCTTCTCCTTCCTGAGTTACCCAGCTCTCTCCTCACGCCCCTGAAGCTCCTAGGCCACTAAGCTCCTGGGTTTTTCTGTGTGGCGCACACCTCTACACTTGGACTGAGGGGCAGGGACAGGGCTGATGTGTCTCCTCCCACCCGCCCGCCTGACCCAGGCATCTCCTTGCTCCTACCTGGATGCCAGCGCCTTCGGGGACCATGATCTTCCACACACAGTTGAGGCTGTTGAGGTAGGGCTCCGGGAAGCCGGGGGACAGGATGGTGCCCCTGCGCTCTGTGAGGTTGCCTCCACACGGCACTGGGAGCAGGCAGCTCTGGTCAGAGGCTCCTCCCACTTATGTTTGTGGGTCCTCCATAGGAACCCCCCCAACAGACCCCTCCCAGGGGCCCCAGCCTGCTCATGACCCCTCCCTCTGCTGGCTTCTCCCACAGGGGCCCAGTCCCGCCTCCTCTCATGACTCCTTTCCACACAGCCCTCCTCAGGGACCTGGACCTGCGTTCCTCCCTTCACACACCTCCCTCCCCTAGCAACCCCAGCTCCTCCTCCTTGCTGTCTTCACACTCAGCCCACAGGACTAGGGATCTGGCTGGGACGGGACACCCTACATAAGTTATGCTGGTGTGCAGGGGCTGCTGTGTCTCTTGGGGCAGCTTTTGGGTCTTGCCGCCTCCCCCAGGGAGAAAGGGCTGTCTGCTGGCCACCCCCTCCCCAAGTCCCAATTGTCCAGGTACTCACCCACACATGTAGGTGCTGAGACATTCCACTGGGCCAAGGCCCCAGGAACAGGGAGGCACTCGATTTCTGGGGACCCCTGCAGGGCATAGCCGGAGTTGCATTCGAAGCGGACGACGGCCCCCACCGAGAAGTCACTGCCCAGCCTCTTGCCGTAGCGGGGTTCTGGCACAGAGCTGCACTGCGTGGCGCTGGTTCGGGGCACCGCTGCAGGGGACAAGGGCACTGAGGGGTAGGCCTTACCCTGCTAGAAACTGGCCCGGGGATGGACACACAACAAGACTGAAACTGAGAGAGTCTGGGTGGGACCCTGAGAGGCTCTGGGCGCTTTCCCTTAGGGGAGAGGTGGGGGCTTTCTAAGATGATGTCCATCTTACTGAAATATACTTGAACATACAATGTTGCAGCACAGCTTCTGGAAACCATGGGAGGCAGTGTGAGCCCCCAGGGCCAGACTTCAGGCCCGGTTGTGTTTTTTGCCTTCCCAATGATGCCCCTTGCCCAGGAGGGTCCCACATCTCTAACAGGGAGAATGGCCCTTCCTCCTCCACTTTCGGTGCCTTCACCCTGACTTGGGCCTCTTCTTCCCATGTGCCTTAAGGCCCTGCCCAAGGCCCTGCTCTCCATGACCTAGATCTTCTCTCCCCCGCCCATGATGGCAGATAGAACCCAGGCCTCAGGGGATGGCATCCTCATGGCAGGATTGCCCCTGCACAGGGAATTGCAGCTCATCCTGGGCAGTGGAGTGAAGAGGATCATGCTTAGAATGGGCCTAGAATAGTGGACGTTCTCCTGGTCAGGAGCGGTTGGGGCCTGCAAGTGAAAGCCAGGGCGCTTCAAGACTGCCTTTCAAGGCCAGTAAGGAAGGGAGTGAACACTGATGACCTACTTGGTGCCAATGACTTTGTGAACTCTCTTTCAATCCTATCAGTGAGGTAACGTTATTACCCTTCTTTTATAGATGAACAAACTGGGGCTCTAAAAGGGGGAGTAGTTGGTGCCCAGTTAGAAAGTGGCAGAGCTGGGGTTTAAATCCATGTCCATCTCATTTCCAAGGCTGTGTTTTTCCCCACCTTCACTGGGCCTTGCAAACAAAACCAAGCTCCATGGGAGAGAGTCTAGGGAAGAAGCCTGCGTGGGTCTTCCCAGTGCCATCGGGGCTGTACTAGACAATGGGGGAGTGAGGGGGAAATTAGCTTCCCGTGTCGGATTTCACCCCTCATTCAACATGGAGTTTGGTCCAAGAATTGTCTGTTGGGTGAATGAATGTATAAAATTCAACTGAATTTCAAGGAACTGCCCCACAAACCAGTAACTGCCTCCAAACACCCTAAGAATGAGGCTCAGACTAGGGGTCAAAGGTCCCTGTTCCTTTGGTCACTGAGAAACTGAAGAACGGAGACTGTCTTCACACCTCCCACGCCCACCACCTGCATACCTTGGTAGACAAAGTGGAAGCCTCTGGCTGGTGCTTGGCCTTTGGCACTGAACTTAATGAGAACTTGATTGGAGGTGGCCAAGGGCAGCGATTCTCCTGCCGAGATAAGGGGCGAGGAGGAGAGGAAGACAGTGAGTCCACCAGTAGGGCCCAGCAGATAAAATCCTGGTCAGGGAGGAGGGGCTGCCCACACCACTCACAGTAATTCCTTCCACATCCCAGGTCTTCCTGAAATGAAACCTCACATTTTTACTGCACTTTACAGTTTAGAGTTTACAGACGGCTTTTGCATCTGTGGTCTCATTTTGATCCATGGTCGATGGGAGGTTGGCATGACAAGAGTTCAGTATTCCCATTAATAGATCAAGAAAGAGAGGTTCAGAATGATCAAATAACCTGCCTGGAGAGGAGAAAGCTTCTTAAGATGTGTTGATCCACAGGGATAGGGAGAATGGCCATTACCAAACCGAGTGGTGGTTTACTTGGAAAACTGACATCAATCTGATAAAAAAAAAATGGGGCCAGCTTCTGGGGAGGAGAGTGATGTGATCACCTGAGAGTGACTGGCCTTTCCCAGATCCCCTGTGAAATGATCGATAACCAGAGCGATCATATAATTTATTGTCCATACTAGGACACTTTTGAGGGTGAAAGGGCATGCTGTTAATAATTATGCTGGGACAACCAAGTGAAAGCTGGGACTGTCCCAGGCAAAGCAGGACATATTGTCACCCAATCAATAACACCCAAATTGGGGAAACCTGCCTGGGCACAGGAAGCTAGGGAAGCCCAACCGCCTTTCTATCAGAAGAAAAGGTCTATCTTCTGTTTGATGTGGTGCAGATGGATGAGAGTAAAGGCAGCACCAACTGGACCTGCAGCTGTGAACACAGTCCCACTCATCATCACTGTCCTGTGGAAGCTAGGGGAATATGGGGTGGCAGGCAGTGGCATGGCCTCTCTGCATGCTGCCCCTCTGCAGTCTTAGGGCCCCTAAAATGGCTGCTGACCCCACCATCAGAAGAGAAGGAGAGGTTACAGAAAGCCAGGCTACATCTTCACTGCAGTGGGGGCTGGAGTTGGAACCAGTTAAGGAGCCACTGGGAGGCACATCTGGGGTCCATCAGCGCTTCCAGAAAGTCCATGTGATGCTACTGGTCATGGGGAATGAAGAGTCTTTTGCATAACACACTTGGATTTACATGTCACCCAGATGGCTGAGCCTACAAGTCATGGCCCCAGCTAACTTTTGGCTACCAAAGCAAAAACACATTCATGAAGACAAAGCCTCTATTGATTATGACTGCCATCTCTAGCTGCTCTTCTCAATGGATGTGAGAAAAACAAAACTCAACTTTTCCATCCTCCTATCATCTGGCCTGACACACGTGGAGCAGAATCCCCATAATCTCTCACAGAGCCCATTTTGACTTCCAGTCCTCAACATATGCAGCCCTTTCTCTCCATGGATAAGCGCATCATAAAACCACAGGACATAAGAAAAGATTCTAAAGTTTTAAGAGAAGAGACTACTCTGAGAAATCAAAGCAAATATTTTAATGTGAACTGCAACAAAGAACAGGCAAAAATCTCAGAAGATTTTCAACCGTGGCTGTCACAAGATTAAATCTAGCATTGCATCTGTGAAATCAGAGGAGGAAGACGTGCCAAAGGAAAGATCTGAGATCAATAAAGGCTACAAAGAGATGAGAAACACTAATACATGGCAGCTGGAATCTGCAGAAATTGAACAGCGAAGTGGAGATTAAATTTGGGAAATTCTCCCAGAATCTACAGAAAAAAGGATAAAGAGATTAAAATAATGAGAGAAATGACAAGCGACATGGAAGAGAGATGAAAAAAATCCAATAGGCATATATTAGGAATTCTAGAGAGAGAGAAGACAAGAGAAATTAAAGAGGAAAAAGTAATTTAAGAAAGCAGGTAACTTTCCTAAGCTTAAAAAAGACTTGAGGTTCAGATTGAAATCGTTTGTAAAGTGCCAGATCTAATTAATGAAAAGAGATTTCCACTGCAACACATCCTAGTGGATTTTTTAATTTTAAAAATAAAGAAAAATGAGAAATGAAAGGCATTTAGAGAGAAAAGCATGGGTAACATACAAGCATAAAGAATCAGGTTGAACTCCGCCTCGTCTGTAATATTAACTCTTGGAACAGAATGGAACCATTGCTGCGGTTTTGAAAGAAAAAGTTTGTGATTTATAATCTGATTTACAATCAAGTTATCGTTTATATGATACGTCAAAGGAAATGCATTCACATACATGCAAGGTGACAGAGCATACTGCAGTTACGAGCCTGACTGAAAAAAATGAACAAAAGTAGGGAAATCAAAAACTATCAGGGATAAAGATAACCAGGAAAATATAGTTAAACTCAAATAATTATTGTTAATGAGGTAGCAAAACTAAATGCAAATGTAAAAACTTATTCTTTGGGAAGAAGTCCATAATTTAAAAATAATTGCTAATAATGTTAATATAAAAGTCCAAATATATTAAAAAAAACTTGGAAATTAGAGGTGGGTCAGATATGAATAGAAAAGTGAGGAAGCAAAAACAAACGAAAATCCAGAAAGAACAAAACAAGATGACAGACAGCAGACCAAAGGTTTCACTTGTAAAATGAGTCAACTTCCTCTTAAAAGAAAAAGACTCTCAGAGGAAACGAGGAAAGCTATATCAGGCAAACACAGATACAAAAATTCTTAGAAACACAAGAAGGCAACCAAATGCCACAATTGTAGTGGGAGACATTTTAACACAACATTCTCAATCATCGATATGTCAAATTGGAAAACAAAAGGAAGGTTGTTGATAGTGGTCCTCAAGTTTATTTTTTTGCCCCTTAACACATCTCAGGGACAGGGACACACTTCACTTCCATCGGGACCAGTGGCTCGTCATCAGTGTTTCTCCAAATGAAGAATAAGAGATGATCCCAGAATATCAATTGATATTCATAGGTCCTATACCTATATCTATCTATCTGTCTCTCTGTCTGTGTGTCTATCCGTCTATCTATCATCTACCCTTATTTCTATTGGTCCTATACATCTGTATCTACACCTATATCTATATTAGTATTTACATCTACAGGTCCTAAATGTCTCTACCAGTACCTATACTTCTAAATCTACAGCTAAACTTATACCTACTCTCTGTTTTTCTATCTATCTATCTATCTTCAAAATACGGAGATTTTGAAAAAGCATCCCACCCCAAGAGATCCTGACTTATGTGGTTATATGTGGGGTGGTGGTATCAAAAAGTCATTTTGTCGAGAACCACTGAACAATGGATTTAAATAATAAAATGGAGTAAGGCGGATCTAATGGCTATCGCAAAGCTCGTTTAATCCTAACGATAACTCTAGGATGTAGAGCTTCTACTCTGCATTTTACAGATGAGGAAATTGAAGCTCAGGGTGGCCAAGTGTTGTGTCCGCAGACGCTTAGCAAGAGGGAGAGCGTAGACCAGGCAATGAAACTGCGGGGCCTGAGCTCGGCCCTTCTCTCCATACGACCACTTAACCCTACAGACAACACACATTCTTCTCAGATACTTAGGGAATTAAAAAACAAGTCCTCGGCTACTGAGAGCACCTCATTTAATCCCCAAAGTAAAAATGGGACAGGCGACATTCTCTAACCACATGGCAATAAAAATAGAAATTAACACAAACATTTAAATGTAACAAGAACAAGATCCAGGTTCTTGAGGGAAAAGAAGAGATTCTTAAACAACTGGGGCAAAAAGAGTAAAACACGATCATGGATTATTTAGAAAGTAATGATGACGAAAATAGTACATATCAAAATTTATGGCATGAAGCCAAATCTATGCTTAAGAGGTGAATTTATCGCTGTAAACATGCTCTTTATTACAGAGGGAAATAAGGAACAAAGCTCTTGGTTTAAGAAGTTAGAACAAGAACAACAAAATAATCTGAAGGAAAAAAGGGAGAGAGACATTATGAAATAAGGGCAGAAGTTAATTAATTAGAAAATAATAACAAATTCCACAGAAGAATTGATAAGTAGAAGCAGTAAAAAGCAAAACATAGCACACCACACAAAACCTCTGGTCCAGCAGATTAAAATGGGGAGCTATGAATATAGCATTCAGCATCGTAAAGGCAGGGAATACAACCACAATAGAAAGGAGATTAAATATCATCATAGCATATTATATGAGCCATGTTGCCAAATTTAAACTAATTATGGGGCCGGCCTGGTGGCGCAGCAGTTAAGTGCACACGCTCTCTTGTGGCCGCCCGAGATTCGCGGGTTCAGATCTGGGTGCGCACTGACGCACTGCTTGTCGAGCCATGCTGTGGCAGCGTCCCATATCAAGTAGAGGAAGATGGGCATGGATGTTAGCCCAGGGCCAATCTTCCTCAGCAAAAAGAGGAGGATTGGCATCGGATGTCAGTTCAGGGCTGATCTTCCTCACAAAATAATAATAATAATAATTATGAAACGGATTCTTTACTAAAATATAAAACATCAGCATTGACAATAAAGTAACATACCTCAACAGATCAATAACCACGAAAGAAAATTAAAAAAAAAACCACTGAAAAGGAAGAGATAAAATAATGAGACAAATTTATCTGTAGATGATATCGCTTTTTGCCTAAAGGACCCAGGAGAATCAGCTGGCAGTGTTATCATTATTATGGAGGGTTCAATGGCTTTACAAAATGAATATACCCCGAACACCAGTCTTCTAATATACTAGCAAAGACTGGTTAGAATCTATGATGAGGGGAGGAGACCCATTTACAGCAGCAACAAAAACAACAAAAATTGCCATGAAATATCTAAGAATAAAGTTAACAAAAAACGAATACTGCCTAAATGAAAATGATAGAATCTTCCCAAAGGTTACAAAAGATAAATAAATAAATAGACATACCATGTTCCTGAATGGGAAGAGGAGTTACAATGGTAAAGATTGAGTTCTCCCCAGTTAATCTACAAGCTTAACGGAATTCTAATGAAAATTCTAATGCAATTTTTTTAACTTGATAACATATGTATTTCTAAAATGTATTTGGAGGGAAAAGTAAGCTAGAATAGCCAAAAAAATTAAAAATTCAAAACAAAGAATGACTATGGGGACTTATCATACCATATATTTAAAATTATTATAATATTAAACATTATTATAACGTTACACTAATTAAAGCTTTTTGATACTGTTGCAAGAATAAACAGACACTTAGAGGAAATAGATAAAAAGTCTAGAAACATACCCTTAATTTCATAAAAATTTAACATATGTAAATCTGGCATTTTGAAAATTCTGTTAGGACAAATGATTAACTAAATATGGAAGAATATAGTTAGATTTCCTATATCAAATAATAAATCAAAATAAATTCCAAAAGTATTAAAGCAAAACAATGAAACTAAAAAGAAGTAAAAGAAAACACAGGGGAATATTTATCTCATCAGCATAAATGTAAAGGAGAACACTATACAAGAAAACATTGATAGAGTTGGTATCATGGGAAATTTAAATTTTCTGACACTAAAACACACCCTGAAGAAGATTAAATGGCAAATGATAAACTGTAGGGGAAGTCTGTTTATAGCATATAATATAGACAAGAGGTTTTTATAGTATATAATATATGTAGCTTATAATAATATGGAGCTCTACTAAATAAATAAGGAAATAAATGCTAACAAAAAAATCAATACTAATTCACAAGTAAATTCACAAATAAAACATGCATGGGCCAAGAACTACATTATAAAAAGGTTAACCTAACTAGTAATAAAAAAACAGCAAATTAAAAAATGAGATGCCATTTTCACTTTTCAAACTGATGATGATGCTTATGTTTTTTTAATTACCTAGTTTTTGTGAGAATAAAACATGCCCTCTTATTCATTGTTGTTGAACACAGTGGCAAGAACTTTCCAGAGCGATATTTGACAATCTGCATAAAAAACCTTAAGGATCTCACATATACTTTAACCTGGCAATTCTACTTCTAGATATTTTAAGGTAATAGCCAGAGATGTGTATAAAGACATATGTCTAATACATTGAATTACTTACTGTTCATCTGAATGAAAAATCAGAAACAATCTAAATGTCCAATAATAGGGAATTCATTACATAAATTTTAAGTAACTATATGATAGACCATTATGCAGCATTAAAAAATCCTATTATAGAAGAAAATAATGACAAAGAAACGCTCACAATGAATATATCAATAAAAATATGTATATTGTTTTGTTCAATAAAATATGTAAAAGATTAAGTCTAAGTAGATACAAAGACTGGAAGGAAATGCACTCCATCTTTTGAGTGGTTCTTTCTGGGGGGTTTTTATTTTAATTCTCTATACAATTATTTTTTCTTGCCTCTAAGTTTCTACAATGAAAATGCAATATGTTTATAATTGGAAAAACATGTTGGGTCTAAATATAAGCCAACAGAGGAATGCTATACCACTTGGGGGCGGTGTAGACACAGCTTGGGGGGAGACTAGCTTGTGAAGCCCCCTTCTACCTAGGGGTTGCCAGGAGCTGACTGTCGTGTTGTAGAGACAATACTAGGGCATGACAAACACAAAGCTGTGTGGTTCCACCTATAGCCATGCTCACAGGGCCTCTTTCCTTTCAGCTGGCTCGTGATGCCCCAGCCCACTGCCATCCCCAATGCTGGCCCAGCCCTGGGTACCTGTGTGGGAGCCCGAAAGGGAGCTGAGGAGCCGGGAGTGCTGGCTGTGGCCATCATGCACCTCCACCACGTCGTTGAGGGCCGTGTGGAAGAAGGCGAACTGTCCAAACACCACTGCGGAGGAGACATGGTATGGAGATCTCAGTGCAGAAGACTGGGAGGCCATCTTGGGGGCAAGGACTGGAGGTCTGGGGCCGCAGGCCAAGAGGAACCTCAGAGGAAGTTGTTGGTTCATGGGGATAACTGCTTGCTGAGCCTTTCTACTGGCTGATTAGCACATTGGCCAGACATCAGGCACAGGGTCGCTGGGATCTGGGAAAGGCTATCTGGCATTTTCCCAAATGGGTCAAGATGACATTGAGGACTGCACCCAATGGTCAGGCTGGTGAAGGTGGCACTGAGCTAATCTTATTCCTTTCCTGCAGCAGCTACTCAAGGATGTAAAAGGGCTTTCGGCAACACCCTCCATTTCCCATGTGATCTCAGGACCCTGTATTCTTCTTTTTCTTCAAAGATCCACCTGATGAGGGTGGCCCCTGGATACAAGATCCCCCACAGGTAAGAGGAATGAGGACGGCGAGTAGCAGCCTCTGTTGGGGAAGGAGAAACTGTCTATGGAATGGGCAACCATCTCCACCTCATTTCCCTCTGCAAAGCCCAGAGGGAAGGCGGAACATGACATTTGTTAAGCACCTACTCTGTGCCAGGTACCATGCATGCCATGTACGTCGTCTTCGACCATGACTCTTCCAGACATCGATATTTTATAGACAAAGCAACTGAAGCTCAGAAGTTAAGAAAGCTTCCCAAGGCCACTCAGCTAGCTCAAGGAAGGGGGCTGAAAAGCTGGTGGACCATGGCCTTGACGAGTGCCCTGTGAGATAAGGCCTAAGGGCCCTGCCATTTGATGGCTATTCAGGCCAGCAGCTATGAATCACAGGGGATTTCCTCAGCTGTCCTCTCTCTGCAAGTCACTGCTGGAGGGGCTGGGGTCATTGACACTGCTGGGCCATGGTGGGCACAGCTCCAATTCAGCTACCTGCCGGACCCCAGTCCATGCACTGGTCTACCAGTTGGCCGGGTGCACCTGCGAGGAAGAACCAGGGTAGACCTACTACTTTGGTTTAAGCCTTGAGCACACAGGAAGTTGGGTGTGTGTGTGTGTGTGTGTGTGTGTGTATTTGTGTGTGTGTGTGTGTGTATTTGTGTGTGTGTGTGTGTGTTGTGTGTCAGGGCAGGGAAGAACTCAGGCCATGGAGTTGACTGCCTGAGAGAAAGTGTTTGCAGTGATGAGTATTGTAGCGAATGGAGGAAGAGATTCTCAGCTCTCAGCTCCTGGGCAGAGGAGCAGGAGGGAGAGCACACTGCACCCTGAAAATGGGTACCGAATCAGGGGTGGTGGCAGGGGCATCTCCATGCTCTTGCCCACAGAGGTGAACAGGACAGGCAGGGTCCCTGCTTTCACAGAGTGTGCATTCTAATGGGAAGAGACAGTCAAAAAAGGAAAAAAACCACTCAAGTAAATAGATAAACAAGATAATTTTAGATCGTGTTAAGTTCTAGGGGTTATAAAAAAAATGATAGGGCAAGGGAGGCCACTTTAGACAGGAGATCAAAGAAAGACGTATGAGAAGAGGATGTTAGAGCTGAGACCTGAGCCGGGGGACAAGTATTCCAGACCCAGAGGCAAAAATCTGTCACTAATCGCGGGGCTTAGCATCATAGCAAAGAGAAGATGCTCAGGACAAATCACTACCTTTCCTAGAACCTGCTCTCCATATGCAGGTTTCGGCTCAGTGAAACTGACCAGCCTTGGGGTTGGCTGCTTGCAAAGGTTTGAGCTCTTTATTACTAGAGGAATTCAAGCACAATCTGCAAGCCCACGTATCAAGGATTCTGTGCTGGGTGGCAGACTGGATTGGACAACCTTTCAGGAGGTTCCTAACTGTGATCCTGCAGGTCAAAAGCTCCTGCCCCGTAAGTATGTTGGGGAGTGTGTGTACACGCATGTAAGTGTGCAGGTGCTGGGGTGGGAGTGGTGCACGATGGCTGGAGCTGTGGGTGAAGATAAGACTAGGGGTTTATAGAGGGCAGGAAACATCTCTTTCATTTCTGCAGCCCCAGTACCCAGCAGAGTGCGTGCTCCCTGATAGGCGCTTAATAAATGTTTGGTGAATGACATCAGGCCTTGTCCTGTGCTCATTCCATCCTAACTCTTGGGAATAAGCAGTCAGCTCTCTGCATGCTGCCCTGTCCCTCTCCTAGGTGGTCAGGATATATCAATGCCCTTTGCCCCACCCAACACCAACAGTGTTTAGAAATAGCTGTTACTCCTCCTACCAAGAGGCGATCCAGGGAGAAAGTAGCCAGGCTGGTCACTGATTGCCCTCGTACAACCAACCTGGCTGCCCCTCAGAACTTCCTGAGTCCTCCACAGATGGCAGGACTCCTAACCGTCCCCACTGCCAACCAGGTGACAAGTCTGGCTTCTTTTTGCCTAGGTATCTTGGAATCTGGAGGTTTCTCTGCCTTCTGAGGGCACTGGCCTGCTCTTCAATTTTTTCTTGCTCGCCCTACCTATAGCTGCTGGACCAGGCTCCCGGTCTCAGGTAGAGTAGTGGAGCGATGTGGCTCCCAGCTCCCTCGCCTGTACTTTTAAGCCCAGCTCCATCCCACTCCTTCCCTTCCTCCTGCCACTCGGCCACCCTCCCCTGGGGTCCCAGTCAGCCGGGATCTGCAGCACCTCTATTCAGACTTGAGTTGTGCTGCACAGCCCCCGGTGCACCCTGCCTTCCCTCTGTCCTGGCTAGCTTCTCACCAACCCCATCCCCTTGGTCCCAGCTGCCTCACTAGCGCCTTTCCCCCTTCATGTGTCAGGAGTGTATTCTACAGCCCACTTCATGGCATCTGCACTCAGTTGTCCTGTATGGGAGACTGTTCTGCTCATTTCCACAATGGGAGTGGGTACAATTGAGAGTGGAATTGGGATACAACTGGGAAAAGCCTGAGGAGTTGGAAGGAGTCAGAAAACATATAAACAAAGAAACATACAAAGAAACCCATACCATAGTCCTTGGGCACGGTGACAAAATACAGGCAGATCTGTCCACTGGTGTAGTTCTGGGGGTAGTTGGGGGACAAGACCACTCCGTCTGAACCCACATACTGTCCCCCACAGGGGGCTGAAAGAGAAATGGGACAGAGGGCCAGGTGACCTTGTGGGCCCCTCACCAGCTGTCCATTCTCCGTTCTTCTCACTCCCAGCCTGAGCTCCTGGCCCTGGTGGGGCTGCCCTGAAGTGCGCAGCCACTAATGTGGAGGAGGGGAGTTCTGAGGACATGGCCCTCCCTGCCCAGGGCCATCCATCCGTGGCCTGAAACCCACCCTGATGCTATCAAGGGCCCTCCCAGGACCCGTGAGTCCTTGTCCTCTAACTATTAACACTGGCATTGGTCCCTGGAGGGACAGCCTTGGGGAGCACTTTAGGAACCTCTTCTGCTTACAAGTGGGACCTAGCAATGATCTGCCGCCCCAAGGCTGACGTTTGCACCTGGGCAGTTAGCGTCTGTATGAGCAGGGAGCTAAAGCTTCCCCAGGCCAGCCCCACTGGGGGCCAGCCCACACGACCCGGCCACCTTCTGTTCCCATCCACGGTGCCAGTTCCACGAGGGGTGGACCTCAGAGCCAGCCCCTTTCACTTGAACAAAGGGGCCTCCTTGCTTTTCAACTTAGGTGGCCGCCATGCTCTTGAAGTTCTGACACTCCATCCTATCCCTCTTGTCAGGAGCCCATGGCTAACCCAGACCCCCCCGGAGTCAGTCCACCTTCCTGGCCTTAGTTTTACACATGAGACCTCTCAGTAATTTTCCCCAGGCCCACGAACAAGCCCAGGGTCACCTTTCAACTCCCTTCTCCCTGGTGTGAGCTGCTGGCATGTCTGGGGTCCACTGCTGAGGACATCTGAGTGGCGGTGGGGACACTATGTGATCTGAGAGAGATGACATACTGACAGGACTGGGCGAACCCAAGGAGCCCCCCTTTGAGGACCATGCCCCGCCTCCCCTGTCCCCTAGCTGACACCCCCTTCTGCCTCGGGCATGCCCTCACTCCCTCCGACTCCCCACCCCCGGGCTCCACCACCTGTGCACACTGGCCGGGGGTTGTTCCACACGGGCTTCCCATCAGGCCCCAGGATGCAGCTCAGGGTCGAGGAGCCCTCAACCTCATAGCCCCCATGGCAGTAGTAGGTGATGGAGGAGCCCAGCTTCAGGTCAGACCCCACCCTCGTGCCATTCTTGATGGAACCAGGATCGAAACAAGACTCCCGTGGGTTTTCTGGAAAAAAGAAAAACAAACACACACGCATACACATATGCAGAGAGCTCATCAGTGGCCTAATTCCTTGGCGCAGCACCCATGAGGAGACCCTGACTCTAATTAGCCACAGAGTGTGTGGGATTTGGGATTGCTGGCCCTAGTCCCTTCAGGTCTGGAAACTTCTCTAAATTTGGTCATTAATCTAGGCCTGGAAGTCATTGTGGATAGTGAAATTTCCTCTCCTCTCCCCACATTCTTGCCCTGACTCACAAAGGAGGGGGTCGCAGTTAAAGCTTTGAGACCCTCTCTTATCCTTTAACTCATTCTCCCCAGGGCAGGTGCGCGCTGCTCTGACTGGCGGGAGCTGGCGGTTCCTGGAGCAGATCTCAGTTGCGGAGAGGGTCACTGTGGTAAAGCTCAGTGCTTAGGCACAGTCCACCCCTCTGATCATCTTTGACCGCCCATACTCAGCCTGGCAGGCCTCCTCGGCTTTCTGTCTCCATGTGGGAAGCAGGGCCCGCTTTTGGAGACTGCTTTCTCTTCTCTTTCTTTTGCCTACAGCTGTGCTGCTGGCTGGGTAGGTAAAGCTGGCATCGGCTTTGCAGGCTGTCATATCCATGACTTGCAGGCGCTTCTCAGTGCGTGGGTACCAACACTTAGATTTAGGAAGGAAGTAGGAAACCCCACTTCAGCTTCTGGGATAAGTCCAGGTCTCCAATACAGTTTTCCAGGGCTTTGCAGTGGGGTATTGGGTGCTTGCTAGTTTACGAAAATAGCAGTATTTTTCCATTTGACTAGGGATGCTTCTATGTCTTCCCAATAAGGGATCCCATGGATGTGCCTAACAGGCATCCACTCTGTCCCTCTGCACTGGGTAAGAGTGAACTTGATTGCCTGAGCAATTCAGAGTCCTAGTCAGGGCCCCGGATCTCTGGAGAAGAGCATTCCACAGCCTCCCTCACCATCAGCTGAAATCCTAAGCAGCTTTTGGGCACCAACGTTCACTTCCATCCACTGCTGCCTTTTCTCGTCCTCCTTGTTCTAAGACCACCGATGGTCCAAAGGCCTGTCATCAGGGCTGGGCACTGTCAGGACGCAGCCGAGGATGGTCAGTATAAGGAAATGCAACTGAGCATCAGTTTCCATGGGAGTCCTGGAGGCTCTGCTATGGGAACACAGTAGCAAAGTCTAGAGATAGGGGCTCACAAAAAGGCGCTGACGGCCCTTGCAGAAGGACTCAGGAATTCGAAGAGCATATTTTTAAATTTTTTTTTGCCGAGGAAGATTCGCCTTGAGCTAACATCTTGTGCCAGTGTTCTTCTATTTTGTGTGTGGGTCGCCACCACAGCATGGCCACTGATGAGTGGTGTATGTCTGTGCCTGGGAACTGAACCTGGGCTGCCGAAGCATAGCGCGCTGAACTTAACCTCTAGGCCACAGGGCCAGTAGCCCCAAAGAGCAGATTTAAGGAGGAAAGAGCCAGAATAGAAGGGATCAGAGTTCAGAGATGAATGGCTCAGGAGGAATTTTGCTGAGGGCTGTCCTTGTCACTGGAGTACTTTTTAGGCCACCTATACAAGAGGCAGCCACTGCTTGAGGGTGTTGCTCAGTTGCCAGTCAGCCTGTTGACTGATGGGATGGGGCTCTGAGAGTCTATCATATTGCCAAGTCTAGCCAGTCTTGCACTGGAGCCCTTGTGATGGCCCTGCTCTTCATCTTTGCCCATAGCCTAGGGTGGAGCAGTCCCGGATATACTACTAAATTTAAGCTCAACTGGGGCCCTCACCTAGTGGAGGACCCCTCAGTGGTTTCCTCATGAGCCCTGTGATGTGTTGCCTTGATCCTCTCATCAAATCTGTCCTTTCCCTAAGCCCAGTGGCTCTGGTCAGAATACAACTGGCCATCGGGTGACCTATATTTGAATCGCAGAGATACAGGGAACTGTCACCATGTCTCATATTTCATCTGTCCTCTTTATAAATTCAAAGTGGGTCAAATCTTTATTTGAAGTTCAGAGAAATTAAGTAACTTGGAACCAAGTTGACATAGAGGCATAACTAGCTGTGGCACCCAATATCCATTTCCCCCCTTCACTCTGAAATAATGGAACCCAGATTTTATCCAGAATATTAAGGCATCCACTAAAATCTACATTTTCCAGCCAGCTGGGCAGCTAGATCTGGCCAAAGAGATGTAAACACCATCAGGTCAGGTGATAGCCTCCTGTCTCATTCAGAGTAAAAGCCAAAATCCTTACAGGACTACAAGACCCTGCACATTCTTACCCCAATCCTCCCCTTTATGACCTCAACCCCTATAACTTTGCTCCAACCACATTGGCCTCTGTGCATGGAACATTTCCCTCTCCACATGGCACCCTCTCTCACCTCTCTCAGGACTTAACTCAATGTCTCCTTCTCAGTGACACATCCTTGACCAACTACTTAAAATTTCAATATTTCTCTCCCCAACACTTCCCATCACCCTTCTCTGCTTTATTTCTCAACGTTGGAATCAATACTATCTCATGTACTATATATTTACCTTATTTTTTATTATCTCCCTCCATTAGAATGTACGTTCCCCCAGGGCATTTTCTAGTTTTGTTCACTGCTATAATCCGGTGCCTGGCACATGGTAGGCACTCAATAAATATTTCTTAAGTGTATAAATGTGGAATTTCTAGAAAGGCTGTTTAAGGGAATGTGACTCAGCTGAGAGAAATGCTTGCTGGCCATTCCTTCTTTCCTTCCTTCCTCCTTCCTACAGTCTGGAACTCAGACATGATGGCTGGAACTCCAGTCGCCATCTTGGACCCTGAGATAACTTGAGAATGGGAGCCATGTACTAGCATGGTAGACCAGAAAGACAAAAGGAGTATGGGTGGAGCCACCTCATCAGCCCTGGGTGACAATCTCCAGATTTCTTTTACAAGAAGGAGAATAAACTTCTACCTCGTATAAGCAACTGTGCTTTTGGGTCACTGTTGCACTGCCCGGATGGGAACGACTGTGCTAGAACTTTACATTATGTCAGAAAGTCCTTTCCTCCCTTCTCTGTGTGGCAAACTCCTATACTTTTTCAACGCTACTCCCTCTTGAGCAAGTTTCCTGAACTTTGCCTTCTCTCTGGCAGAATTCTGCTTTTCTTTTCTTGATTACAGCACGTATGACATTATCTTGGTAGGTTGGGTAAGTGTATTTCTTTCCAGTGAGTTCTGAACTCCTAGAGGACAGGGACCCATCACCTGTTCTCATAACCCCGGCAATTAGCACAGAACTTGGCACTAGGGCTGGCCCGATTTGGCACATAATACAGGCTTAATAAATCGATGTTGCATTGATTGGCTGAACACCTCTGGGCTTGGAAAATGAACAACTACATCAATGATTCCAACCACAGACCCTATTCATCATTACTCACAAGTCAGAACAAGAGCTCATCATTCCAAGCATTATCACATTAATAATAATGACAAGGATAATGGTAATGATAATGATGATAGCCCCTTACACAGGAATTTCACTTTGTAATTTTCAAAGCATTTTCCAATCTGTTATCTCACTTGTGTCTCACAAGAGCCTCTTCAGCAGGCAAGGCCAGGTACACTGCTCCTCAGGTTATAGATGAGGAATGTGGTGATCAGAGAAACTAAATGAGTTTTCCAAGCCATTCAACTATTAAGAGGCAGAATTAAGACCAAAATCAGGTCTTCAGTCTGCCAAACCAGAGCTCAGCTGTGAATTATATAAAACTAAACGACTAAAACATGATGATGATAATAATAAACAAAACCCAAGCCCTCTCAAATGGGAAAATTAAATGAACTAGCTTCTTTTTGTCCTAATAGATAAGGCCCATTTCCAAACACTGTAATAGCAAAAACCGGAAACAACAACCCAAATACCCAAGCAGTAAGGAACTGGTTAAAAAATACTGGATTAGAGCCGTCCGCTGAAACACAAGCAGCCTTTAAGAAGAACAGTAGAAGCCTTTGAATGCTGATATGGAAAAATGCCCAAGATCTGTTGTTGGGCAAAAAACAAAACATGGCAAAGAAAAAAAAAAGAAAACACAACCCATATTACAGATTAGTACATATGGTGTTACCTCCATTCATATAAAACAGGGATCAGCAAACTACAGTCCACAGGCTCGCTGCCTGCTTTTGTAAATAAAGTTTTATTGGAACACCGAAACGCCCATTTGTTTACATATTGTCTATGGCTGTTTTAGCATGACAACAGCAGAGTTGAGCAGATGCGACAGAGACCATCTGGTTTACTGAGCCTAAAATATTTACTATCTGGTCCTTTACAGAAAAAGTTTACCATCCCCTGGTACGTAATTTACATTACTTTATATTTATATAAAATATCTGGAATGAGATAACAAACCATTAATAATGGTACTTCAGGGGATGGTATATGGGAGGATGTTAAATTTTTAGAGTACATCTTATATGCTTCTGTATTGTTTGAATTTTTCCAGTAAACATGTGTTACTTCTAAAATTGGCAAAAATGAAGATATTTCCATTTTGAACTTAGAAAGGAAGACCCATGGCAGCGGTGGGTGGTGGTAGTGGTGATGGGGGGAGCAGGTGTGGAAATCTGGTCGTAACTCCTTGGCCCACAGTGTTGCTTCCAAGGGCTTGAAAGAGAAAATCAGTACTTTTTTAGTACCTTCTGGTAAAAGTTGACTCACCTTGGCCTCTCCTGAGTTATTTCAGATTCTCTAACACATGCTTTGAACTCCTTTTCCCCCTGTCTGAAGCACTCCCCCACCCCTGCTCTTGCACAGGGGGCTTCTTCTCAATCTTTAGGTCTCTGTTTAAATGTCACCTGCTTGGCAAGGCCTTTACCTTCACAACTACCATTCTGAAGTGAGCCTCCCATTTCTCTTTCTCAGGGTAGCTTGTTCTTTCCTAACTTCTTATGCTTCTTACTTCTTGTTTGTCTACTTGTTTATTGTCTGTCTCCCTCACTCACTTTTCTGCTACCCTAGCGTAAGGACCATGACAATTTTGCTTACCACTGCATCCTCCACCTCCAGCACAGGGTATGGCATGAAGTAGGAGCTCAATAAACATTTGTTGAACGAATGAATGGTCTCTACATTCTGCATGGACGTCCTACCCTGTCCCTGCCCATGAGGAGGCCACCACACCTGCTGGAAGATGAGAATAAAGGTCCCCCCACCATTCTGCTGTTTTCTCTGGCCTGGAAAAAGACAATAAACTTCCCTGGGATTCATTTTTAATAACTGTATCCAAAAGACAGGATCCTCCTCATCCCCTGTGTATCCTTCTGGCAAGGGGTAAAGCTACGCAGGAGGCTGAATTCAGACGAGAAGTGCCTCAGAGCATGGTCTAGTAGAAATCCACAAGTGACATGGTTGCATTCAGAATCATCTCTTAGAAGGCCTGCCCAGAGATGCCTGAGATACGGCACCCACCTTCCGGGAGCAACTGAACAGAGACACCTACAAACCCATTCATCTTTGCCTTATAATTAGATGGGCCTCCCAACATCTCATTGAAAGTAGAGATGTCTGTCAGTGTAGGATGTGAGCTCCACGCAGGCTGGGACTTTGTTTTGTTCCCTGCTCTGTTCTCAGCCCCTACAACAGTGTCTGGCACATAGTGGGTGCTCACTAAATATTACTGAGTGTATAAATGAATAAAAATGCCTTATCTGCCCTTGCCTCTTATGAAAAAGCCTAACCCCATGACATTGCTCAGTGGACCCTTGACTTAAGCCTGGTCAATCAGATGGTCCTTTGGGATTCAGAATTGGGACACAAACTGGGAAGTGATTCAAAGTTGAGAGTGAGGCAGCCATACTTGTCCTAGGAGAATGGAGAAGCAAAGACTGATCTGCAGAGAGAGGCGAATGTAGCAAGTACTCAGAAAGGAGCAGCGAGGAGACCAAGTGGTCCCGGAGATGGAGGAGGTAATCTCAGCCTCCAGTTCTCCCATCCTGAGTTCAATCCCTTAGGAATTTATGCTTCCTGCCCTTGGGCTCTCGTATTCTAAAAATATTTTCCCTTTTGGTGTTAAGTTAGAGTGAGTTTTGTTATCTGTATTGTTAGAATATAGAACCCTCCTTAGCTTAAATTAGTTTCGCTGCTAGTTGTTTTCTTTATTATAATAAAGTCTCTTTTTTGTCTCAAGTTGGTTTGAGTGAGTTTCTGTTTCTCGCATTTTAATAATAAATTACCTCCTTTTCTGCTTAAGTTGGCCTGAGTAGGTTTCTTGATTTGAAACTAGATGATCCCTGACTAAGATGCGATGAAACTCTCTCTGCTTCCCACTTGGGAAGTTGGTGGGATGTGGGGAAAGGCTCCTGGTCCACTGGCCTGCATCAGAGGAGAGGTTGACCTCAGACGGTGGTTTTCACTGGACTGAGCCCAGTTGAGTCCAGCAACATTTCTCCACATGGCTTCCCTCACCTCCCAAAGCACTGAAGCCACAGGTCCCAGGTCCTCAGCATTAGCAGGGCCCTGGATCTCTCTAAAAGACAGGATTCTGCCTTTTCTTTTCTTTTTTTTTTTTTGAGGAAGATCGGCCCTGAGCTAACATCTGCCAATCCTCCTCTTTTTGCTGAGGAAGACTGGCCCTGGGCTAACATCCATGCCCATCTTCCTCCACTTTATATGGGACGCTGCCACAGCATGGCTTGACAAGCGGCACATGGTTGCACGCCCGGGATCCGAACCGACGAACCCCGGGTCGCCGCAGTGGAGTGCGCACACTTAACCGCCTGTGCCACCGATCCGGCCCCAGGATTCTGCCTTTTGATAGAAGATGGCTTCTAGATAGTTGAGGCCAATTCTTCTCTTCCTAAGGATCCAGACCTGCCTCAGTGTGCAAGTCCTCAGTGGGCTATATCTCAATCTGTGATGTTCTATGGGCTTGCAGAGCACAGAATGTTTAAATTCTTTGCCATGGCCTGGAGAAGCATATAGGACACACATAGACACATATCACAAATACAGTCATGTGCTGCATAACGACATTTCAGTCAACGATGGACCGCATATATGACGGTGGTCCCATTAGTACCATACAGCTGAGGTGTGTTGCAGGCTATACCATCTAGGCTTGTGTAAGTAATTCTATGATGTTCACACAACAACAAAGTCACCTAATGACGCATTTCTCAGAACATACCCCTGTTGTTAAGCAACTCATGACTGTATTCATATTAAATATACTCCACACTCCTACATGTATGTGTACAAAACATCATATTCACACTTTATATCTTCCGTAAACAGAAAAGAAACTGTTCTACTGGGCTAGCCCCAGGAAGAGGGGTCCAAATCCTTCTCCCTTCTAAAGAGGAGCAGAACAAATGAAATATTCATTACACACGAAGAAAGGCAAAGGGATGGACAAGGTGGATCCAAGTATGTGCCAACTACCTACTAGCACTGGGCACTCTGCCAGGTGCTGTGTCTACTTAACAACCCTCACAACAACTCCTTCGTATGGTACTGCTGTCCCTCTGATACATGAGGAAGCGATGCTCAGAGAGGTTAAGAAACTTGTTTAAGGCCACACAGTGAATAAGCGGTGGAGGCCACCCCTATAAAGATATTGTATTTGAGGGAATATTGTCAAGGCCACGGGATTTGGTAGCAGAGGAGACCCATCCCAGGAATCCAGGGATCCTGGATCTCTGGGAGGAGGGAGAAAGAGAACATGAAGTAAGGCAGGGGGTCCCTGGGTCCCATCAAAGGGGCTCCCTGACCAGAAGCTGGGGACTGATGTTATGGGGTGTGCAATCTGAGAAGGAAGGAAGGCAGGTCCAGGTCTCACCAGGCACCTCTCACCCCAAATAGACACATTTATCTTGGTACTTGTACTGCAGAGCCTAATAAGGAGGTGGAGGGTGCACGGGTGGGCTGTGCCTCTCCTCTCCACTTTTCCCAGTAATTGGCCTTCTTTCAGCTGCTTGGCTGGCTCCGATGGCAGCTGGGAAGGCCTAATTCCCTGGGGCTATGTTCTGGATCCGAGGACTCCTCTAGATATGGTCTTGGGCCAACAGCTAAAAATGGAAAGGGCTTCTTTGGGAAAGAGAACCTGGAAATGTGGTTCTAGCACATGGATTCAGTGGAGAAGACTTGGGGGAGAGGTGGCCACAGCCAGGGTGCCGTGTTCCGGGTGACTGGGAAGGAAGCTGAGGGAGATTCTACCCAGGAGCTTTCTGCACCCAAGGATGATGAAATGAAATCATCTTGTAAGAAGGCTGAAAGTGGTGACATTTGGGGTGAAATTTTGGAATCTCCACCAAGTAGAAGACGCCATCTGGGACAAGCCAGAGGCAGCTCTGGGCGTTGCTGGGTTGGCTGGGGTTAAAGGATATCGCTTGTGGAGGCTCCACGTGCCACGTTTGTGCAAGTTTTTTCGTCCATGTTCAGCCACTTGGGTGTGGGTGTAAGAGAGGGTGCAGCTTTGCAAGGTTTGTGCAATAGAAGGAACGGGGGCAGGAAAAATGAGCATACTGAAGAAGGAGTGATTAAAGAGACGAATAATAAAAAGCAAGATGATGATGATATGGCAGTGGGGACTGTGGTGGTGGAGCGATGTGGGTCCCAGGCTGGGTCGAAGTCACGCATTCTGTTAGAATTCCACAATACGTGACTGTGTTAGTTCTGATATCGACATGTGGAGAAGGGTTTGGGTGCGGGGGCTCTATCAAATGGCAGGTGCCTGGAGGAAGAGACGATGGCAAAATATCCATTTCCCAGGCCAGCCCCATGAGAAACAAGACTACAAGCAAAACATTCCCTAATATATGCACCAAATATCTAGAGAACTGTATCTGACAAAGAGGAGACAATCAATAGTTACGAGGACTTCAATGCGTTGATGGGCGTACAGTGTTTAGGACTGCCCGCACTTGGTAGACATGAAGTTAGCTCTTATTACGATCTGTTTATTTGTGAGCTCATGTGAGATATTCCCAGGAGACGCCACAAATATTTAATTAAGGAACACTTTAAAAGGTTGCTGAGCTCCTACTTTATGCAAGTGGGGGACATGAGCCAGAAACTTTTTAATTTTAACTGGTAATGTGACCCCATTTGTACACACAGGCTGATGAGGCCTGGGTGAACCTGGGTTACAGTAACAATAACAAAATCAGTCCTCTCCAGAGTATCGCAGAGTGGTTAGTACACACTGGGCATTATGCTTCTCAATATAATATGTATGTATAAAATATCTCTTAATTTTATCCTTCTGCAACATAATTATTATTTCCACTGTTTTATAGATGGAGAAATGGGTTTCAAGAGATAACTTGCCAAACTCACAAATTAAGCAGGGAATGGAGCTAGGATTTGGATACTGGGGCCTGGGATCATTAGAGAAGAAGATAAAGTCAAAAAGAGATTAACAGAATAGGAGACAGTAGATGGCTGGAGAGCCTGGAACTACTCTTACCACCACCGAACATGACAGAACGCTTGAGATGTGCGGGGCACCGTACCGACGGCTTTGATGTATGGACTCACTGATCTTCACAATGTTTCTGTGAGGCAGCGATCATTCTGCCCTCATTTTATAGATGAAGAAATGGAGGTTTCGAGAGGTTAAATAACTTGCCCAAGGTCACACAACTGTTAAGTAGTAAAGACGAGCCCTGAACCCAGTTCACCTGACAGTCTATGCTCTTGCCCAGGCAGGGATGTGGCTCTTGACGTGGCCTGTTTTTGTAAGTAGATTTTTATGGGAACACAGCCACGCCCATTTCTTTACGTTTTGTCCTTGGCTGTTTAAGCACTACAATAGCAGCGCTGAATAGTTGCGATAGAGACCCTACGGCTCACAAGCCTAAATTATTTACTATCTGGTCCTTTAAGAAAAAATTTGTGGACTCCTGCTTTTGACACCTACACTATTCAGCTCACCTTAATTAATCCAAAAGTGCAATGAGAATAAAAGAATGGGACAGCTGGAGGGATGAGACAATGTGACCAGGAAGTATCAGAGGGTGTCCAGAGTATGGCCCGAGTATGGCCAAGGAATATTCTTGGGACAGAGGTTCAGGCACTGTGACCCCAGGAGTTGGATGGGCTGTCCACATGGGCATTGAATTTATCCAGGATGGTGGCAGGTTTTGGGGTAGCGAGGAAGATTGAGTCTCAGATCAGAACCCTCAGGGAGTGACCAGGAAGATATTAGCTGATAGGTGTGGGCTGAAGTTATGAAACTGAAACAGCTAGCGATGATCCTCACAGAAAAAGGAGAGAGGAGGAACATGATTTGGAAATAGAAAAGAGGTGCAAGAAGAATGCTGGCCCCTTTTCTCCCAGGCCTGGGGCACCTGGAGGTGAGACTAAGCCACCTGGAGGGCCACAGGAAAGGCAGGTGCTCTGCAGGTGGCAGCAGTGCTAGGGTTGGTGCAGGCTCCCTGTGATCCAGGCCAATGCTCTCCTCACTAAACTACACTGTGTTCTGGCTTCTCCTCTGCCAGGTCTGGCTGGCCCCCCACTCAGTCATCTCTGCCACCAGGGCCCTTGCCTGTGCCTTACCTGTGTAATCAATGACGAAGCCAGCATTGCTCACCGATGCGTCACTGCGGAAGGCGAGGAAGAGGCTGTTGCTGCTGCTCTCAATGCGGCCTGGGAGCTGGGAGCCATAGAAGCTTCCTATGAGAGGGCTGAGAGAGTCCCGTCCGTCGTAGATATGGAGGAAGTCATAGCCAGGCTCCAAGTTAAAGCTGAGGAACAAAAACATCCCGCCCCCACCCCGCTAAGGTCAAATAAAGGCTCACACTGAGGCTCAAGCAAAGGATGGGGCCTCCCAGGCAGCAAGCCCTCCACCCCACTGGTACCCAACCCCTGAGACTTGCTGGTGGGCAGGGAGAGGATGAAGCCCCAGTGACCTCCCAGGCCGGTGAGAAGACGGATAAGGTAGCCTCAGGGGCAGAGGAGCAGATTCCAGAGCCAGCGTCCAGAAAACTGGAGCTGAAAACCTAACACATTTCTTTTTTTTAAAAAAAATATATTTTTATTGAAATATATTTGACATATAACATTGTGTAAATTTAAGGTGCACAACATGTTGACTGGAAACATTTAGGTATTGTAGTATGATTGCCATTGTAGTGATAATTAGTACCTCTATCACGTCACATAATTATGATTTCTTTTTAGTGGTTGGAATAATTAAGAACTACTCTCTTAGCAAATTTGATGATTATAATACAATATTGTTGTCTATATTCACTATACTGTGCATAAAAGGGAAAATGAGTTACCACCTTCACACACTGAGTGGTCAGCCAGAGCAGGTCCAGAGCCCAGGTCTCTGACCTGTCTCTAATGTTCTTTACACAGTGCTATTCTTCACCTCTTTTTCCAAGAGGGAAAGAGCCCCCCAGGAGCCATTCCCAGGCAGGAAGGGGCCTGTTCCCACGGAGGACCCTAGCTTCATTCCTTTATCCCCGAGCCAGTTCTCAGCTCTCCTCAGGATCTGCGGCCACCCACTCCCGGCACCCACAGGTGTGCCTCTTTTTTAGCTATCTCGACCCTAGTGCTGGAAAAAATCCATTTTAAAAACTGTCTTAATTTAGCAAACTGAATATTAGAGTTCTTGAATGTAATTTATCCCACTGGAATGCCTCGAGTGAAAATGATGGAAAATTCCAAGGATTGGCAAGAACATGGAGCCCCTGGAGCTCTCATACCCTGCTGGGGAGTGTAAATTGGTTCAACCACTTGGGAAAACTGTTTCACAACATCTACTAATCTGAACATGTGCTGGCCTATGATGCAGTGATTCCACTCTTAGGTATATAGCCAACAAAGGCAACCCACACAATCAACTGTGAGAAGATGAAAACGACAGAATAAAAGTAAATGAGCTCACAAAGAACAGATTTCTGACACAAGCTTGTTCATAGCCCAGCCATGGGCTAGGAGACTCAGACACTCCATTTGGCTGGACTGAGAATGAAATGGTGGTTCTACCCTTAGCTAAGACATACGGCAGAGAGAAGGGGTCAGGACATCCCTAGGATGAAGGGGGTAGGGCTGGCAGAGACAGGAAGGGGGTCTGGGAGGCATGGCGGGTAGAGCCAGATATGCACTGGCCTCCCTCCTACATGGCACCCTCTCACACTGGTGTCAGCTGCAGGGTCACCCCACCATTGCTAGGTGGTGTGGTCTTCTTGGCCCCATAATTCAGCTTTCACCCATCTGCTCTTTCAAAAGTCACCACGGAAGGGTTTTGGAGTGAGTCAGCGTGGGTCACAAATTATGGCTCCATCACTTCCTAACTGCCTTCCATCTGCCCCTGCCTTCCTTCCATCATCAGGTTTTATCCAAGCACCTTGATATGCCGGGCACTGTGCCCAGGACACGGGGATATGTCAGACACCACCCCTTCTTCAAGATGGTGATGGGGCTGAAGGAAGTGACAGGTGTGAAGACAAGAATACAAAGTCTACAGTCTGTACAGGCATATGGGAGCACAACATAAAGATCCTCTGGAAGGAGGAAATGCAGCTTTCATGGAGGCCAAGCTGGAGCCAAGTCTCGGGAGATGAAAAGACCCTCAGCAGTTGGACAAGGAAGGAAAAAGAAGTTTCTGTGAAGGGAGAAGCACAAAGTCACAAGGGCAAGAAATAGTCATGGAAGCGGCGAGTAGTTCAGTTTGGCTGGAGCTCAGAGGTTTGGATAGGGTGAGGCTAGGACTGGGTGGGAGGTGACTGGAGAGGTAGGTAGGGGCCAGATCTCTCGGAATGAAACTCAAAAGTTTGGACTTTAATTTATAGGAAAAAGGGAGTCATTATATGGCTTCAAAATAAAGGATCTATTTGTTTGTTCCTTTGTTTTTAAATCGAGGTATAATTTATACCATGAAACGATCAGCTCTGAAGTGTACCACTCTACCAGTTTTGACACATGCATATCAAGATCCAGAACATTTCCACCATCCCCAAAAGTTCCCAGGTGCCCCTTCCCAATCAATCTTCCCCACCCCCAGAAGCTACCACTGAACTGATTTTTATCACCATAGATTAGTTTTGATGATCCTAAAATTTCATTTAAGTGGAATCATACATTATGTGCTCTTTTATGTCTGTCTTCTTTCGCTCAGCATGATCTTGTTGAGATTCATCCACGCTGCTGCGTGTGTCAGTAGTTCATTCCTTTTTATGGCTGAGGATTATATTATCATACATTAAAATGGAAAATGATGTGGTTATTTTAGCATTTTGTGTGACAAGATCACTCTGACAGCTAGCTGAAGAAGAGATTGGTATGGAAGGCAAGATGGGCAGAGGAACCAGTTAGGAGAGTACGGCAGTAATTTAGATGCGAGATAATAAGGGCTTCAACCAAGACAGTAGCTGGGAGGATGAAGAAGGGGAAATATGAGGAGCATTAAGGCAGCAGAGGCTCCACGTCTGGTCACTAACGGAAGAAGCAGTGAAGGTAGATGATGGTGCCACTTGGCAATGTTCAGAATAGAGGTCATCTGGGAGGAAAAGTAATAGGCTTAGTTTTGTATGTGTTGCATTTGAGTGCCTACAGGCACCAGACAGAGACATTCAAGCAGTTGGATATGGGAGCCTGAAACTCAGAAGAAAGGCTGAATGGGTGCAGAGGGGTCCCCAGTTTACAAGAGGAGAATGAAGGCTTCGGAGTGCACAAGCTTGTCCAGGAAGGAGGTGTGGGCGAGAAGAGATGAGGCCCATGGTAGAGCCTGGCAAAGGATGAGGAGGATGGAAAGGAAGTTGTGAAGTCACAGAAGAAGCTAGAGAACCAGAGGGGAGTAACTTCACAAAAACCAAGGGGAAAAGCAGGGTAAGGATGGAGGTGCTTCAAGATGGTGCAGTAGGATAAAACATGGAAAGTTCCATTTTGTTTGCCAACCAGGAGTTCGTTGGTTTCTTTCATCAGAAGAGTTGCCAGTGGAACTGTGGAGGCGGAAACCAGATTTCAGTGGTTTGAGAGCGAACAGGAGGTGAGGAAGGAGAGAAAAGCAGAGACAATTCTTTGGAGGAGCTTGTCTCTAAGAGGAATAAAGGAGACAGTGCAGGAGCGAGGTGGGGGGCACCTGAGAAAAACCTGAGCCTGTGCATATGTTGGGGAGTGTGGGGGAAGGAGCCAGGTGAGAACAGAGGAGAAGAAGACAGGGGGCAGGGGAAAAGAATCCAGCAAGGTCCTACTTTCTGAATCTCAACATCTTCAGAGGTAAAAAAAAAAAAAAAAAAAAGGAAATAATAGCTACTTCATATATCACTATAAAGATTAAAGAAGGTCATATGGGTGAAACCACTGAGCTGGGCACATAGGGGACACTCAATTAATGCTAGTTTCTCTCCTTTTTTGGACTCTTTCACCTCCCATGAAATGGAGAACTCCACTCACAGCAGACCTGTGTGTACTCACCAAGACACCCAGGTCTGAAACCCCTGGCTGCTCTGAACCCTTCATCTCCCACCCGGGGGAAAGGTACATACATGTTAAATACCAGGGCGATGACGTAGTCTGGTGAGACCGTCACTTTCCAGTCACACTCCTTGCCTGGCGGGTAGGGTTCTGGGTAATTTGGCGACAGGATGACTCCCGATGGTCCTGTCAGGTCTCCCCCGCAGGGAGCTGAGGAGAGAGGAAGATGAGGGTGAGACTGTCCCCTTCACCTGTCACACGGGTTCTGGTCAGCACAGCCAAGGAGGCGCTGAGTGTGATAGACCTCAGTTAAAACTTGGCTCTAGGGGCCAAGGGGAGGTTGGAGTGTAATGGGTGTGAGGTTTTACCTAGAAGTGATAGAAATGTTTTGGAACTAGATAGAAGAGGTGGTTGTATAACGTTGTGAATGTACCAAGTGCCACTGAATTGTTCATTTTTAAATGGTTAATTTTATGTTATGTTATATATGTTATATATATATGTTATTTTATGTTATGTTATATATGTTATATCACCTCAATCAATTATTAAACAACAAAAACAAAATACCTGACTCTGCCACTTCCTGGCTGCATGATCTTAGGGAATTTACTTAACTTCTCTGGACCTCAGTGTCCTTCCTCTACTGCAAAAGGAGATAATATCTCCTTCACGGGGTGGCTGTAAAGATTTTGGAGATGTCTGTTAAAGCGTTTGGCATATAGTAAGTAGTCAATATATGGAAACATCACTCATCTTTTAGACATATGAAATGCCTGGTCTCCTTCCACTGCCTCACATCCCGTTTCCAGGCGAGCTCTGTGGGTATTTACCACAAGTTCCAGTGCACTCAACGTCAGGAGGAGTGGAAAACATAATCATGTTTAGCTGCCAAGCGCGGCTGGCCTCCTATGCTGCCAGTGGACTTGGCATCTGCCTGGGGCTGCAGATACCTTCCAGTTTTCCAAAAGGCCTTGTCCAAGAAAGCATGTTATGCCTCCATTGTATGGAGATATTACAAATCCCCAATTAGTCCATGGTGGTCCCCCTCCACTGAGATGACAGTCCCTTCCAGCAGGCAGGGAGGTGGAAGGTGGCCGGTGATACAGCCAGCTGCTCACCCAGAGCCCTCCTGGGCACTTCCCAGATCCTGAATCAGACTCTCCTCCTAAATGGCTGGGTTACTGCACTATAGCGCGAGGGGGTGATACAGTGGAGCCTGGGAAGTGTACGGGGTCATTAACGGGAAAAGATGGCCGAGACTAGAAACATGGCTTGGTCTGAAAACCACAGGGCACGGTTGGCGGTTGGCAGTGGAGTAGGCAAATAGGAGCACAGAGAGCCGTTCAAAGAGACACTAGAAAATCTAAGACAGGACATGGAGGTGGGAGCCAAGAGTACATCCAAGACCAAAGTGGCTTGCCTGTTGCAGAGCTGAGCTTGATGCCTCATGCTCTAGCTTTTACCTAGGGCGAGGCTTGAGAGGCTGGATCAACCCCCTGCAGGGGCTCTGTAAGACATGCAAGGTCTTCAGGCCAGGCCATAAAAGCCCTAACACGGCTGACATAAAATCTGAGTGGTCACGAGTAGTGTGTTGTTTTCTGTGCATAATGTCTCAAGCACCAATCTGAGTACCAGAACCATTCAAGTGGGCACCTATTAAGTGTCAGCTGTGACGGACAGCATTTTAGATACATCATCTCATTTATGTCTCATAACTCAATGAGCTATAGGTTATCCTTCCTGCCTTAGAAAGGAGGAAACTGAGGCTCGGAGAGGTTAAGTAACTCGCCCTGAGTCACTGAGACTCAAACCCACATCTGTCTGGTCCCAGAGTCCATCATTTTCCCATTCTTCTATACTGCCTCCAAATCGTTGGCTGCAGTGGAGTAGAGAAGGAGTGTTCCTCCCTGCAGGACGGCAAGGGAGAAGGCCCAGCTGCAAGAGCTTCTAGGAGCGAGGACAGTTCCTTGAGTCAGGTCTGCCTTGTATCTCGCTCACTTCTCCACTGAACCCTCTCTAGAAAAGATGGTTAGATGAACGGGACAGACTGGAGGCCTGGATGATTCGGAAAAAACCTTGAACTTAACAAAGCAAGACCACACCATCCAGTCCACGGATAGTGGCCCTATGAAGGCTGGCCTAGACACACAGTCTGACACAGCCAGCGAGAGTAGAAAGCCGTCACGACAGCAGTCCCAGCTCCCTGGGGATATTCCCAAGAAGGCACAATGATGTCGCCCTTCAGGCAAGGGCTGCCAGGGTCGAGCTTCCTTTGCTAGCTCAGGAGTCTCTTCCCTTAAGTTTGCCACAGACGAGGTGAGTCTGAGTGTTTCTGAAACCACCCGTTATCCTTTGCTAACCCCCAAAGTGCTCTCAGTTTGTTTGGGTTCTAGGCGTCTGCCCTGGTACAGCTCCCTTCCAGATGGCTCCCTGGCATCAGACATTCAGGCGTCTGTTTCCCACTCAGGACTCTGGCACAGGCTCCATCCCCCTCTGCCAGTAGTGCCTCAAGGCCCTGGCTGGACTCCTGGGCTGCTGCACGACAGGAGCGCTCCTACTGCTCAGGGCTGGTTGATTGGCACAAAGGGGAAGGAAGTTCCTTTTTCCCCTTCTAGGCCTAGGCACTAGCCAGCAGGATAACCGAGTTGTAGGAGACCAAATGAGGCCTTGGCAACATCCCAGCATAGCCCCATCCTAGCAGTGGGGACTCAGTGGGGGTTGAGAAGCCACGCTGGACCTAGAAGCCAGGTCTCACTTCTAATCCAGGGCTCTTGCCCTCATGCCCATGGTCATGCCCTGTCCACTCCCTATTATGAGGTAGAGACAAAAGGTGGGCTCTGCCCCGCAGGCCTAGGCTTGAGTTTACAAACCCCGGATGCCCAGATGGAAGTGGGAACAGGCTGCTGACCATCCCAGATGGCCAAGGAGTGGGCAGGCTACATTGAGGGGCGAGAGTTGTGAAAAAGGCCATTGATTTTGAAGTTACACAGTCCTGGGTTCAAATTTTACCTATGTCACCTACTGGCTGTGAGTTTGGGCAAGCTATCCCATCTCTCTGAGCCTCCATTTCCTCATCTATAAAATAAAAAAAAAGAGTAATGACGATAATGGCTTCTAATATATACTGTGTTTACTATGAACCAGGTACGGTTCTAAGTGCTTTATGGTAAAGCACTCAAAACAACCCTGTGAGGTAGGTACTATTATTTTCCCTATTTCAAGAGTAAGGAAAATGAGGCATAGAGACATTAAATAATGTGTCTAACGCCACCCAGCTTGTGGTGAAGCCTGACTTGAACCCAGGTAGTTGGAGTCCAGAACCCGAGTGCTAAGCTTACCATGTGATTTCATTTGCGATAATATAGCTACAATGTCTAGCCCCGTGGTTATCATGGGGATTTGGCTCAACAAATATGTGTTTTCTTCCTTTGCTTCCTCCCCATAATGAAGGGACATCAAGGCCAGCCAGACCGGTCATGGCAGACTGCCAAGGGAGCTGAAATTAGGGGCTTGTCACTGGGATTTCCAGACAGTTTGAGAGAAGAGGCAAAGACATTCATTTTGTTGCCCGAGGAGCATTTTCCCAAGCTAAGTGCAGAAGAATGGGTAATGAAAGCCGAATTAACCTCCGCCCTGCTCGCCGCACAGTTACTGCTCTCCCCAGCTGAACACAGTGCAGCCCTCCTTCCCCACCTGGGAGTCTTGTCTCAGGACCTGCTTTTCTGTGAGCTAAGCTAAGGAATCACTGCCTTAGAGAACGCTGGGTTTGGAAGGGGCTCAGAGGTCATCTCATTCCCTTCCAGGCCTCACCAGAATTCCCTTGACCAGACGGAATTCTGGTTCAGGGAAGAGAAGTGAGTCCAAAACCTTGAAAGAAGGAAACAAAGAAGGGAAGGAAGGAATGAGAGAAATCAGTATTTCTTGAGATGAGGGTTATTTGTGTCCTCACCCCACGATGCGTCAGGGAGGTATATTTACTGTCAGTCTACAGATGAGGCAACTGAGGCTCAGAGAGACGAAGCAACTTTCCCAAGGCCGCGGAACTAGTAAACGGCAGAGCCAGGGCCTAAACCTGGATCTGCACACCTCCATATCCCAGGCTCTTTCCCACATATCCACCACGTTGTTGAGAACTCAGCTGGTTCTGGAGCCCAGGTCTCAACTTCCTGCCCGCTGTACATTCACCACGCTCCTGTCACGCACACCCAGGTGACCCTAATTACCTCTGAGAGACAGGATCTAGTGTCTCACCTTCAGTGCCAGGCCTCAGAGCATGACAACAAAGGCCAGTCCTCAGAGGCCTGGACAGCGCCTCGCACGGAGCCTGTGTGGAGAGGTGCGGGGTGGCCGGGGTGGACGCTGAGGGGTATGTCTCGGGGAGTCCCTGGGGCCCCCTCCAGCACAGGGGTCAGTGTGGGAGGCGGGAAAATGACAGGCTTTGCATTCAGACTTATGTGGGTGTGAATCTTGGCTTTGCCATAACCTAGCTCTGGATTTGGGGCAAGATACCCAAATCTGTCTAAGTTTCAGTTTCCTCCACTGTCAAGTTAGGGAGTGGTGCTCGCTTGAGAGAGCCGTAGGGCAGTTAAAGGAGGCTGTGTGAGTGTCCAGCATGGGGCTGGCACACAGTGAGGATTCGATGATGACTGGTTCTCTTCTAACACCATCGCCGATGTGGGAGAGACATGCACTCAGTATTTTGCCTGAGAACATCAGTCGCGTGGCAGTGAGCACCTGGAATGCTCGTTTCTACCTATTTCTCTTTCTCCTGTCCTCCTCTCCCTTCAAGTTCTCCCCTCCTCCCCTCCTCAAGTAGCTAAGGAGCAGGATTATTCAGGCCCAACCCTTACAAGCTACATGACCTTGGATGTGTCAGAGCCTCTATTTCTTCATCTGTCAAATGGGGAGATTTTAAGACTAAGGACAGATCTAAGGAACCAACACTCAGGTAACCAATAATTTCCTTGAGAAGACGGAGAACAAGTTTCCTTCCTTTACACCCCGAGCCTGCGGGTGCCCTTCTAGTGCTTCAGGAAATAGAAGGGTCATTTTGAAACCAACTGACCCCGACTACTCAAGGTGACCCATCTGTCCCCTTCCAACCTATACAGGCTGGGCCAGGGAGAAAAGGGACAGACACGCCTGGCTTAGAAGTCTTTGGGACCATTTTGGAGAGTGAAGAATTTGTAGTGTGTAGAGTGTGAGCTGTGCGGATGAATGTGAGTGTGTGTGTGCACATATGCATGCAAACAGGGTAAACTCTGGGTTTTCTGCTACTGTTGTATTCCAATTCTCCTGGCCAGGCTCAAGACGCAGGTGCTGCTTATGCGTGAGTGTGGCAGGTGCGTCTGGAGCACACGAGTGCAGGACCAGAGGGCAGGGTTCATCCGGCAGCTGCTTTGTACCCATGCACGTTGGCGGGCTGGGCTGCCAGAAGAATCTGTTCTCGATCTTCACACAGCTGATCTCCGCACTTCCCTGCAGCGCATAGCCAGGGTCACACTGGAACACCGTGGAGTCGCCGGCTTCCCAACTGTCGCCACTCCGGCTCCCATTCTGTGGGACCCCGGGGTCATTGCAGGACGTCGCTGTGGACACTAGGACAAGAAAACAGAAGAGGAAGTGGGGTTGCCTAGGTGTCTGACAGATAATGAGGCTCCCGGCTCATCACCTCAGTGACATCACGGCTTCCATCACCAGTGGGACTGCCATGATCTCCATCACCTCCCACCAGCGTCATCAGCTGCAGCAACAGTGCCACCATCTCCGTTCTCAGCCCCATTACTGTCACTACCTCCACCACACTTGTGACCACCACCCATTCTTCCAATACCTCCACCATCACCATCATCCACCTGTCATGAGATACTATGAGTTAAGCGTGATTGTTCTGCTATGATGACAGAATTGAGTTCAGTTGGATTTAACAATATAAACTTTGTTACATGGATAAGCTTTGCAATTTTGTAAATGTAGCTAACGTGACCAGTATGAGGGAGTGACGAGATAATTAAGTCTAAACTCCACATATTCAGTCAGAAGTGCCTGCAAAGGAGTTGGAGGGGGCCTGCCTGAATGCAGAGCAGTGGTTGTGAAGTTGCAGGGAGCTACTGAGCTATGCATGTTCTCTCTTGCATGGCAAACACACAATCACCCGTCGGATTGAAACCACGTTCAAAAAATCAGATGTTTGTAGCAAGCGGCAAAGTAGAGTTCAAAACAAACATAAGTAGCCGAGATGTATTAAAAATTTTAAAAGGTCAAGAATTTGGGAGATGTTTGTAGTCTAACACCTAAACTAGTGTAATACAGAGCAGATATTTTAAAAATGAACACTAAATGAATGATGGAAGGAAGGAATAAATGAATAAAAGAACCGGTGAGCGAATGAGGGAATGAATGCAGCATGAGAAAACGCACCGAAGAACACGGTATATGAGAAAGTCTCGAGAAAGGATTCTGAGGCAGCTGCAACAGCCCCCACAGCCTCCATGGCCTCCACCCATGTCATCGCTCAGACTGTGGTTGGCAGGACCCAGGGATGGGAGGTTCTGGAGACCACAGGATCAATAACGTTCACTGGCTTGGAGGGTTGGTTTTTCTCAAAAATTTTGGGAAAAAATAACTTTACACTAAAAGAAATGAATTTATTATGGAGTAGAATATAAAATTCACATTAGTTCTTAAGCAAAAACATGACGCCTCAAAGAGATTTTATGCTTCTTACACCCTCCAGATCTCCTGGGGATAGGCATCCACTCTCCTCTGCTATAAGAAGGACTTTGGTGGAAAAGTTTGAGAAGCCGCAGCCGAGGGCAACTGTACACACTAATATCACTAATTATAAGATGTAGGATTGTGTGGATGAATCTGAAGTTATAGTATGTAATACCTTATACCCAGTAATATCTAAGACAGTGTGTGGCAAACTAGAGCCCACAGCCAAGTCTGGCTCTATGTCTGCCCTTGTAAATAAAGTTTTATTGGAACACAGGCAGGCTCATTTGTTTACATACTGTCTACAGCTGCTTTCGTGCTCTGACAGCAGAGTTGAGTTGTGATGACAGAGATCATATGGCCCACGAAGCTAAAATATTTACAATCTGATTTTTTACAGAAAAAGTTTGCCGACTCCTGTATGTGGTATCCTCTCTTAAGCCCTCCTCTTTTGAGATCACATTTTAAAATGTATCCTTTGCTTTGACCCAACTTTAGTCATTAACACCATCAATGATCTGCTACCACCATGCTCCAGCCACATGTGTAAAATCTTCTTCAACACAGCAAGCTCATCCCCCCCAGGGCCTTTGCACCTGCTGGTCCTTCTGTCTAGAATGATCTCGCCACAGACCTTCCTATGCCAGCTCCATCTTATCCTTCAGTTTTCAGCTCCAATATCACCCCCTCAGACAAGCCTCTTTGATCACCTTCTGAGCTCATCCCTTAACCCCCTTCTATCAATTTTGTCACATTATCTCTTTTTGTTCTCTTCATACCACAATCTGTAATAATCTCACTAATTCATTTGTTTCCCTCTTTGTTATATATCATTTGTTCATCTCTCCCAGAACAGAGACACTGGCTGTTTTATTTCCAACTGTATCCCCAGGGCCTAGAACAGTACCCAGCACACGGTAGTGCTCAGCAAATATTTGTTGAGTGCATAAATAAATGAACAAATCATCACCATCTGACACTTGCTGAATTTATTTATAAAGTCAAATAAGAATCAATCTTTTTCCTTCCCAATTAAAAACAGACTTAGCTTTCATCTCTAGCTTTACAGGGCACTGTACACATGTAAATGATTGTCCAGAAGACAAACAGCTCACTGTTCTGACCGTGCTCAGGAAGATTACTTATACAGGAGGACACAGAGTGCAGTGATGAAGAGCCTAGGTCTGGGAATCGTTCACAGGGGTTCTGATCCAGGCTCTGCTACTTATTAACTAGATGACCAGAAACGTCAATGGGCCTCGGAGCCCATGTCTGCAACAAGGATTAATAATGGTGCCCGTACCTTAAGGTTTCTGTGAAAATTACAGGAGATGATGTAGTAGAGAGCTTAGCATGGTGCCAGGTCAATAGATGGCAGTGGTTATGCCTCCCTCTCCTTCAATGCTCCCCCTCACCTGTTTTTGTTCTCACTTTCTCTCTTTAATGCTCCTGAATATGAGCTGCTTGGCAAAGCCCTGGGGAAAGGCTGGATCCACGTGGTGCAGACAGGATGTTAGATGTTACACAGTCATGTTTACTTAATAAAGCCAAGCCTGCACTAATCGTCCCTGGCATTTCTGTACAATCCCCTGTCAAACACACACTATAAAGTTAACATGGGGTAAGCCATTCTCGCCTCCCTAGAGTAGTCCTGGTATTTGCTAACCGATGACAGCAACAGGGAAGGTGACCTTTCCCGAACCTTGGTTACGCCCAGAACTCTGGGCCAGGTTGTCATGGCCTTCCTGGAGCCCAGGTTAGGTAGCTCTGCCCACTCTCCTCTCCAGGGACCTAAGCAATGCTCAGGGCAGCTGGCCCAAGGAAACCCTTGGGTTAGAGAAAACCATCCATTCATTTGTTCATGACTTCGTGTGCCCATTTGTTCAGTAAGCACTGCGTGAGCACCTGCTGCATGCATACCCTGTGGAGGAGTCTGATTGGCATGATGTGGCCCTGACCCTCTAAGAGCTTTCTGTGGGATGGCAAGCAGATGGCCAGCTCCAAGACAGGGCAGAGTGTCTGGAACTGACAATGTGCTGAAGAAGCAGAAGTAAGGTGCTGGGGGTGCTATCGGCGACAGCAATTTGTTCTGAATGGGGAGATTAGGAAGAAGTGGTGTCTGAGACGAACCTTGAAGGATGAACAGTACTTCCATGGGATGAGCAATGCATGAGAAAGCAGCCGAAGCGGCTGGGTAAAGGCGTGGCTCGTGAGAGCGCCCAGGGACTCTGTCCCACGTGGCTATACTGAGGACGCAGTGGAGGTCAGATAATGCAAATCCATGGGAGAGTTTGTCAGTATAATTATGGACTTTTTTTTTTTTAAAGCCATTCCAATTAGCTTGGGCACAGTCAGAGAAAATACTTGTCTGGTTTAATTATTCATAATACTCCTTTCCCCAGAGAGTGGACTGAGCCGTCTCTTTAGCATCCTACCCTCCTTACTGCTGGGAGAGCCTTCAACTGCTTATCCCAGCAATTTCCAAAGTGTGTTCCATAAAACGCTAGTCTCTTGAGATGGCCTAGAAAAAAGTCATCCATGGCCAAATATGTTTAGGAATTGTGACCTACCTACCAGACACCTTCTGAATCATCTGCATTAGCAGACCAAAAGTTCTCAGAGGTCCCAAACTTCAAATAACTTCTTTAGGTCTGCTTCAGTCTAAGCACTTTCTCAACATTTCTTGATCATGCACACTTCTTTTTCCTGCAATACCAACTAATAGTCCATGGAACCCCAGGGAACAGACGCTGGGAAATGCTTATCTAAAATGACTCCCTTGTTGCCCCACGGGAGGACTCGAATCTTAGACGAGTTCAGCGTTACTCTGTGGTACCCAGGGACTCTCTCCCTGGGTGAACGGGTGCCAGGATTTCAATTAAGAAGACTCCCAGTGAAACTGGCATGGAGCTATTCCTTGCTAGGCTGGAAGCCTGCATGAGTGTTAAGCTGGCAAGTTAATGAGTATAAAGGAACATGATCCTGGAGACCCTCATCTGCCCCACGCACTGCTAAATGTTCACCTTCCTGGAGAAGACAGTTGCATAAAAGAGCTAGAAGTAGGGTTTGTAACTCCATTACAGCCTCACTGACGCCACAGATATACCCAACACCCTTAGCTGATACGACTGGGTTAGAATGTGGGCAAAGCCACGGCACAGGTGCCACACAGACTTGCTCTGGAGTCACCACGGAAACTCCCCTCACACACACACACAGTGGAGTAAGGAGATGATAATGAAGACAGCTGCTGTATAATAAACACGAGCATAAACCGAGGCAGAGTCACTTGTGCAGGGAGGTGAGTGATGGAATAGGCACTTCAGAGGAGAGGAGATGATGAGATGATGCATCACAGGGAGAGGCAGGACCAATCAGAGAAATTATCTAATATTGGGACTTGAATGTTTGAGCGTTGCCCATTTTTGGCAGCTCTTTGTCATGCTCCTCCAAAATTGGCTACTGTGGTACATAATTAACTGAATTTAGATTACTCATGTTTGGCTTCCAGTCCTTACTGAGACCTGCACTAAACTAAGAACCAGAGCGCGTGGCATGTCAGATCAGCTCTTCCATAACTGCACCCCAACCCCTGCCAACTGGGACCTCCCCCGCCTCCCTCCACGCTCTCCCTGTCTCAGCCACCATGGACAACTGTCCACTTCTGGAACCTGTTATCCTGCCCCTGCACTTGTCCATGTGTTCTTTGCACCTAGGATGCCCTTTTCTCTCTCTTTCATCTAATAAGGATCCACAAATCCTCCAAAGTCCAACCCAGTGGCAACTCCAGCTCCGTGTTATAGTTGACTACTCCCTCCTTGCAACACTGTCTTTTCTTATGTAGCTTCTACTCATCCTTCAGGTCTGAGCATGGGCATTATCTTTTCTGGAACATGTTTCCTGATGTTCCAAGGTGACTATTATAGTTTATATTTCTCCCTCCAGATACTTATTGATTTGTATGTAAGTGTCTATTAACCTGTCTGTCTTCTCCCTGGAGTAAGCTCAGCACGGATATTTGAACAAGTGCTAACCATGTACCAGGCACATAGCAGACGCTCAATAACTATCTTTACACGAGTGGAGAGATGGAGGAAAGCAGGGACTCGAGGGAGGAGGAGGGGAGGCTGGTGTGGTGCAGCAGGACAAATGGAGAGGGGGCTGGCAGAGGGTGAGCACAGACCTGAGAACTGAATGGCAAACCCCTGCTTGCTGGTGAAGAAGTCGGTGCTGAACTGCAGAACGACTGAGTTGAAGGTGCTGTGCAGGTCCTTGGGCAGGGCCGGGCCGCTGAGCTCCTTCAGCAGAACCCCGCTCTCCACAGGCCCGTCCCAGATGCGCAGCACATCGTGGACCTCCTCCGTGTCGAACACCAGGAAGTGGAGCCTGAAAGGAGAGAAGAGGCAGGCAGTCACACTGGGCTCAGCCCCTTCTTTCCAGGGGCTTCCAGTCAGGGAAGGTCATAAACCTAAGAAAGACTTTCAAGAAGGAAGAGAAGGCAGAGTCCGGCAGCATCCTCATGATTCCCATCCAGCCTGCTTCTCCGCTGGGGTCACTAACAATGGGGACAAGGCTGAGGAGGACTAGATTTTGTGCATCTCATTTATTATTATGAGCTTCATGTTGCCACTGTCAAACCTCACCTGTCTCCTCAACTCTATACAACAGTCCTCAGACCTCACTCCTGAGTCCATATCCATATCATTCTAAACTGAGAGGTGGATAGTGACAAGGCAAGGTCTGGGTTAGACAAAGGATATAAGTAAAAAACAAATACTCAATCAAAATGCCAGCAAGATCTTTTGTGGACACCGGCAAATATGGAGAGGCATAAGATCCAGAATAGCCAACACAATACTGAAGAACAAAATTGGAGGACTGACACTATCCAATGTCAAGACTTACTATAAAGTTACAATAATCAAAACAGTGTGGTATTGGTGAAATAATAGACAAGTAGATCAACGGAACAGTATAGAGAGCCCAGAAATAGACCCACATAAAGAGTCAACTGATCTTGGACAAAGGAGCAAAAGCAATACAGTGGAACAAAGACAGTCTTTTCAACAAATGATGTTGGAACAACTGGATGTCCACATGCAAAAAATGAATCAAAAAATGAATCGAGACATAGACTTTACACCCTTCAGAAGAAAAAACTCAAAATGGATCACAGACCTTAATATAAACATGAAACTATAAAACTCCTAGAAGATAACATAGAAAATCTAGATGACCTTGGGTATGGTGATGACTTATTAGGTACAACACCAAAGGCATGATCTATGAAAAAAACAACTGGTAAGTGGGACTTCATTATAACTGAAAATTTCTGCTCTGCAAAAGACAATATTAAGAGAATGAGCAGACAAGCCACGGACTGGGAGAAAGTATTTGCAAAAGACACATCTGATATAGGACTGTTATCCAAAACATACGAATAATTCTTAAAACTCAACAATAAGGAAACAAATAACCTGATGAAAAAATGGGCTAAAGACCTTTCCAGACATCTCACCAAAAAAGATATATAGATGGCAAATAAGCACAGGAAAAGATGCTCCACATCATATGTCATGAGGGAAATGCAAATGAAAAGCAGCAATGAGACACCACTACACACTATTAGAAAGGCCAAAACCCGGAACACTGACAACATCAAATGCTGATGAGGACGTGGAGCAACAGGAACTCGCATCTATTGTTGGTGGAAATGCAACATGGTACAGCCACTTTGGAAGACAGTTCGGCAGTTTCTTACAAAACTAAACATACTCTTACCATATGACCCAGCAATCATGCTCCTTGTATTTACCTAAAGGAGTTGAAAACTTATTTCCAGACAAAAACCTGCACACACATATTTATAGCAGCTTTATCCATAATTGCCCAAACTTGGAAGCAACCAAGAGATCCTTCAGTAAGTGAACGGATAAATAGACTGTGGTACATCCAGACAATGGAATATTATTCAGCACTAACAAGAAATGAGCTATGTAGCCATGAAAAGACATGGAGGAACCTTAAATGCATATTATTAAGTGAAAGAAGTCCTTCTGAAAAGGCTTCACACTATACGATTCCAACTATATGACATCCTGGAAAAGGTAAAACTATAGAGACAGTCAAAAGATCAGTGGTTGCCAGGGGCTGGGAGTGGGGTGGGAGGGATGAATAGGTGGAGCACAAAGGATTTTTAGGGTAGTGGAAATACCCTATATGATACCATAATGGTGGATACATGTCATTATACATTTCTCCAAACCCATAGAATGTACAACACCAAGAGTGAACGCTAATGTAAACTATGGACTTTGGGGGATTATGATGTGTCAGTGTAGGTTCATCAGTTGTAACAAACGTCCCAATCTAGTGGAGGATGTTGATAATGGGGGAGGCTGTGCATGTGTGGGAGCAGGGGGTATATGGGAAATCTCTGTACCTTCCCCTCAATTTTGCTGTGAACCTAAATCTGCTCTAAAAAGCTGTCTTAAAAAAGGGGTGTAAGGACAGGGGTTGCTGTGGGGTCTCTGAGAAGCTGGCCCAGATGCAGTGGGGGCTGGGCTGAGCCTATACCTCTGTTTCCCAGAGCAGAACTCGGGATATTAGCTACACACAGGCTTGGTTTAGACAATCCCTGCAAACCTTAGGGGGCCAGGCAAGGGTCTCCATGTGTGGGGTGCTTGCAGGCCTGGACAGAGCTCTCAGAGCAAAGGAGCCCAGTAGGAAACCGAATTCTTCCAAGACAGAAAGATTCTGGCTGCCAAAGCTGCTTTGCCTACAAGACTCTCTCTCTCTTCTAATCAATTTTTCATTTTGGAAGAATTTTAGACTTACAGAAAAGCTGCAAAGATAATGCAGAGAATACCCACAGACCCCTCACCGTTTCTCCCATTGTTAACATCTTACGCTTCCCTCGTACATTTGTCACAACTAGGAAACCAACATCAGTACATTACTATGAACTCGACTCCAAACTTTATTTGAATTTCCCCAGTTTTTCCACGGATGTTCTTTTTCTGTTCCAGGATCCAAGTCATTTATCACTCTCTCTTTGTAAAAATACCTTTTTAAATTGTAAAAATAAGACATGTTTGAGGCAGAAAAAGGCAAACAATATACAGATGTACTGAATTTTTAAAAAGTCTCTTTCTCACACAACCAATCTGTTCTCCAGAGCTTTGCACTAGATATTAGGTTTGGTGCATATCCTTCCAGACTTTTCTCCGATGTGCACACACACATCTTTTATCCCCAAATGGGACTATATTTTACATAGTTTTATGTAACTTTCTTCACTTAGTACTGTATTATGGACATATATATCTACTTCATTTTTTTCCTGCAGAAATGGACATTGTTATATTTCACTATTTCACACAAGACTGCAAGGGACACTCCCATCTTTATGTAGCTTTGCACTTTGCTGTTAATATTTCAGTTGACTTGTATGAATAATTTTGGGGGGGTGGGCATATATATTAAAATTTTTGATAAATGCCACTAAATCATTCTCTTAAGTGATTGTGTCAATTCACATTCCCACTAAACTGTGTTTATGTGACTCTTCTCTCTAAACTTCACCTCATTGACATCAGATATTACAATGTTGTAAATATATTCTACATTAAAATAGTTGCTCATCTGCTAAACCAAAATGGAATCTCATTGGTGTTTTAAGATTAGATAATTTAGTAAGGTTGCATATATTTATTGGCCATTTGTATATCTTCATATCCTTTATCCATCTTAATTGAGTTGTCTTTTTAAATTCTATCTATATATTATGATTTTTATTTATTATCTTTATATATTTTGATTCCTCTTTTATATGATATATTTGTTGCTAATATTTTCTCCTGGCATCTGGCGTTTCTTTTCCCTTTAAATTTTGCTTATGGTGTCCATTTTATATAGTAGTTATTCATTTTATGTAACCAAATATGTTAACCTTTCCCTTTAAGGATATTGGGTGCCATGTTATACTTGGGCAAACCCTATTCTACCTAAAATGATTAAAAAGCAAAACTGTAATATTTTCCCAGAACTTGTATAGTTTCATTTTTTGAGGTTTACAGGTCCATTACTTTTCCAAATGGATACTCCATTGTCTGAATACCTATCTAAAGTCTCCTCTTCCACATCTTTACTATCAAAACACTGTTTACTTCCTCCTTAGTATTTACCACAGTCTATACTTAGTTTATTTGTTTACTACCCATCTCCCCACCTAGCACATAATTTTCATGATTGTGGGACCAGGTCTTGAGTCCCAGTGCGGAGGATGTGCCCGACGCTTTGGATGGTGCTCATGACTACCCGGGGAATGAAGACACTTGTGACTGAATAATCCAGGTTCTCCTCATGGGTTTAAAATGTCACCTTGCTCGGGTCTGATTCTAGACTCTCTTCTCCAGGGCTCCCTCCTTTGCCTCTCCTGGATTCTACTTGTTGTCCCAGGAACATAGCTACTCAACTCACTTCGGTTTTCAGTCTCAGATTTTGACATTCTCTTTTTTTTTTGCAGGGAAAGATTTGCCCTGAGCTAACATCTCTTGCCAATCTTCCTGTTTTTTTTTTTTTTCACTCCCCAAAACCCCAGTGCATGGTGGTATATCCTAGTTGTAAGTCCTTCTAGTTTTTCTGTGTGAGCCGCCACCACAGCATGGCAACTGACAGACAGGTGGTGTGGTTTTGAGACTAGTAAATGAATGACCAGTGAGTGGTGAGTGCTGAACTTTAACCACTAGACCATCAGGGCTGGCTCAGATTTTGATATTCTTAAAGGGAAAGCTCCCCTTCATATTTTTTCTCCATAATTTCCTAGCTAGTTTCCCAAATTTATCCTTTCAGATGAACTTTATGGTTATCAAATTCCAAAAAAATCCCACTGATACTTTGATTGGAATTGCACACACTTATTGATTAATTGGGGCAAATTTATGTCTTTTTTTGTGTGTGTGTGAGGAAGATCAGCCCTGAGCTAACATTCGATGCCAATCCTCCTCTTTTTTGCTGAGGAAGATTGGCCCTGGGCTAACGTCCGTGCCTATCTTCCTCTACTTTATATGGGACGCTGCCACAGCATGGCTTGACAAGTGGTGCGTCGGTGCGCGCCTGGGATCCCAACCAGCGAACCCTGGACCACCAAAGCAGAGTGCACACATTTAACCACTGCGCCACCGGGCTGGCCCCCAAATTTATATCTTTATGTTACTTATTTTCACCAGTCAGGAATATTGTAGATATCATCACTTATTTAGGGCTTAGTTTATGTACTTTGGTAAAGTTTTATGGTTTTCTTTGTTATGGTTTTCTTCTTTGCATGCTTCTTATTAAATTCATTTTTTTGGCTTTTTGTTCCATTGAGAATGGGATTTAATTTTTAGTTACATATTTATTGTTGAATGTATGTGTGTGTGTTTCTTTTCTTTCCTTCCCATGTAAATTTTTTTTTATTTTATTGAGGTCACAATGGTTTAGAACATATAAATTTCAGGTGTACATCATTATATTTCGACTTCTGTATAGACTGCATCATGCTCACCACCAAAAGTCTAGCTTCCCTCTATGTGCGCTTCTTATTTTCAATTATCAATTAGTTCTAAAAGGATTCAAGTGCATTTCTTGGATTTCCTAAGCAGACTCTTTTATAGATATGGGTGGAGATTCCTCAGTAGCAGAAGCTGTGTGGGTTTTCTCAACGGTCGTGTTCTAATTTCCCTGGCAGGCCTTGCCTCTGAGGACTTCCGACAGAGGGAAGACAGATGGGCTCCTCTTCAAGGCATTTAGCAGGGAACAGACTGGCAGACGGGGGCCCCACACTTGATTGAAAAGGGGAGAAGGAGCTCCCCAGGAAGCAGAGCAAACAAGCATACTCGCTGCTGTGCCAAGCTGCCCCCTTCCTTCTCTGCTCTCTCCGTGTCACTTGATGCCCTGTGAAGTTGGCAGCCGACCACAGGAGCAGACCGAGAGCCAAGCTGTGTGGCGCTGCCGTACAGGCTCTCAGAAAAGAGAGGTTTGCGTGGGCCAGACTTGTCAGGGCAGGAATGAGGAAATGAGACTTGAAGTTTGGGTGGCATGAAAGGGAGTGTGTTTTCTTTGGCTTCAATGACATCAGACAAGACCCGGAGGCAGGGGGAGGCTAGGGTGCCTGGGAACAAAGGCGACTCCCACACCGGAGTTCAGTTGGTGTTAGGATGTCACAGGAAATAGAGCTGGATTGAAGGAAGGAAGACAGTGAGGGCGTCAGAATTAGCTAGAGGAGTATGGGTTCCAGACTCTTCTAGTTAGAGACAGACCAAAATCCCTGGGAGTGAATAATGGAATGAATGAGTGAGTGAATCAAGGAACAAATGAATGAAATCCCAGGAGGACCAGTCTGATAGGAAGTCGTGAAAAGCGAGAATATGGAGACTAAGTAGAAATGAAAGAACACATGTTTATACAACAATCACTGTGCACAAGGCACTTGAACACATTTGCTCCTCCCAACCCTCTTTATTTTGTAGGTAGCATCATTCCCATCTTTAAAAATGAGAACACTGAGGTTCAGAGAGGTTAAATAACTTCTCCAAGGTCAAGGGCTGGTTAGAGAGCCAGCCGGAATTACATTATATAATCATAGTCCAGGTCAGACTTCGGTGCTCCCACTCTGTCCCCTGAGAATGCTGGTCACACCTCCAGAAGGCAGAGGCTGTGGCTGAGAGCCAGGCATGTGCTGGAGAGGCCCCATCAGTAATCAATAGTTTACATGTGAATCATACACAAGGTTAAAGGGCTGGTATTCAAGACCATGAATTAAAAATGCCAGTTCGTTGCATTCAGCTTAGCTGATCTGATAATCAGACAAAGCCAAAGGCGTGGCATTGATGAGGTCAAGAGAAGTGGCAGGAGGCAGTGACAAGAGGGAGCCTGAGGTCCTTTGCATGCAGAAACAATGCCACTTGGCAACTGAAAGGATAGAAGCTGAAGTTCCAGACTTCTTACTGCATTCATTTATTTAAACACCTCCGATATGCTGGGTGCTGGGAGATAATGGTGAAGATGACAGACGGGTGTCATTTTCCAGTTGTTTCTGGAGATGGGCAATACTCCCACATACACAAACCCATTAAAAGATTATCAGCTGTGGCAAAGGCAGGGAAGGAAATAGCAGAGTGCTGAGATGGAGGAACCACTTTAGATAGAGTGGCCGGGGAAGACTTCGCTAAGGAGGTGACATTTAAGCAAGATGAGAGGCTCAAAGGAAGCCAGCCATGTGAAGAGCAGGGCAGGGTAAGACAGGGGAGGAAGCTCTCTGTGAATAAAGGGCAGCATGTGCAAAGGTCCCTAAAGGGAACCAGCCCAGGGCATCTGAGCCATGAAAAGGCCACTGAGGCTGTAGCTGGGCCAAGACACGCAGGCAGAGGCCAGGTCACGTGGGTCGGGGAAAAGTCTGGATTTTATTCTACAGGCTAAGAGAAATCATTCAAAGATTTTAAGCTGAGGCCTGACAGGAGCCGATTTACACTTTAAGATCACTCCTGCTGCCTGGATGAGAACAGACGGGCAAGGCCAATAGTGAATGCAGGCAAGTTAGCGAGGGTGGGGGCTGCTGCAGGAGCCCATGGCCTTTTCATTATAAATCCTTGATGGGCACCAGTGAAGACCTGCTTTGCCAAACCGACCACATTTATTAAGACTCTTATTGAAGACTTTTCTCATCTTATAGAAATCAAAGTTTATAAAACGCTAACTAGAGGTTCTGATCTATAGGGATAATTCCGGGCGCAAACAGACATTTGGGTTTGCCTGAGCAGCTCCCCTGCAGGTGGACACCCCATCTTCTTTTGGCTTTTGAAAATGACAGAAAACAGTTTGAGGACCCTGCTCTCACCGTGCCCTGGGTGGAGAGGCACTGAAGGGATGGGAGGAGGTGAAGGGGTACTCCTTCATATTGACGCCTTGATCACGTGTGTGTGTTTCTTTGGACTGCAGACACAACACAGGCCAGGGAAGAGGGCTGAAGCGTGTTGTGCATCAAGCTCTGTGTGGAGAGTTGCGGAGACGTGGAAGGCTCTGTTTTTGCCCTGGAGGCTGCCCCTGCTTATTGAAAGAGACACCAAAACATAATAATATGTGCAATAGGGCCGGCCCCGTGGCTTAGCGGTTAAGTTCGCGAGCTCCGCTACTGGCGGCCCGGTTTCGGATCCTGGGCGCGCACCGACGCACTGTTTCTCCGGCCATGCTGAGGCGGTGTCCCACATACAGCAACTAGAAGGATGTGCAACTATGACATACAACTATCTACTGGGGCTTTGGGGAAAAAAAGGAGGAGGATTGGCAATAGATGTTAGCTCAGAGCCGGTCTTCCTCAGCAAAAAGAGGAGGATTAGCACGGATGTTAGCTCAGGGCTGATCTTCCTCACACACAAAAAAACATAATAATATGTGCAATAGGTATTAACACAGTGGGATAAAGTGCTATTGAAATAACCGGAGGAAGAGAACTAAACATTAGTAGGAAATCTATGTACCAAGTACTTTATGTATATTGTCTAATATCATAACAACTCTGCAATTTAGAGTCGATTTTCACTATCTTGCTGATGGGGGACCTGAAGTCCCCAGGGGTTAACACAGGCAGCTCACCGGGATGAGGGTGGGGGTAGGGGTCAAACAGCTAGTAAGGGTCAGAGGCAGCATTCAAACCACGTCTGTCTGGTACTAAAGGCCTTTCTTTTACATCTTCTTCTTCTAATTGAGAGAAGCAAGGAAAACTTCAAAGAGGAGGTGTTTGAAGCAGTTCTGAAGAAAGAAAAAAAATCTTCAGGAAAGTGAGAGAGAGGCAGAAGATCGCAAGAGAGGGAATGGCATATACAGAGGAATAAAAAATCTGGGGCTGGCCCGCTGGCACGGTGGTGAAGTTCGTGTGCTCTGCTTTGGCAGCCCGGGGTTCACAGACGTGGATCCCGGGCGTGGATCTATGCACTGCTCATCAAGCCATGCTGTGGCAGGTGTCCCACATATAAAGTAGACGAAGATGGGCATGGATGTTAGCCCAGGGCCAATCTTCCTCAGCAAAAAGAGGAGGATTGGCAATAGATGTTAGCTCAGGGCTAATTTTCCTCACCTAAAATAAATAAATAAATAAAATGTAACTGGCCTTCCTGGATCCAAACTCTCTCCTACCCTTTCATTCACCTTTTCCACCGGGACCAGGAACCACGCATCTGCCCCAGTCATTCCTCCTTCCCTATAGAATAAAGTCAGACTTCCTATGAGACACACCAAGTCCTTCATAAGCATCCCATTGCCTTCTCCCCTTCCTCTCACCCTTCACCCATTTCCTTCTTATTCTCTGGCTTCAGGGACTTCCCTCCGCCTGGAAGTTTCCAACCCCTGCCCATGCCCTCCTACCACCTGCAGTGGGTTGAATCGTCTCCCTCAAAAAGGTATGTTCAAGTCCTAACCCCTGGTCACTGTGAATGTGACCTTAATTGGAAATAGGGTCTTTGCAGATGTAATCAAGTTAAGATGTGGTCACATTGGATTAGAGTGGGCCCTCAATCCAATGATGGATATCTTTACAAGAGAAAGGAGAGGGAGATTTGGATACAGAGGCACTGAGGAGACGCAGGGAAGAAGGTCATGTGACGATGGAGGCAGAGATTGGAGTGATGCAGCTCCAAGCCACGGAATGCCAAGGGCTGCTGGCAACTATCGGAAGCTAGGAGAGAGACATGAAACAGATTCTTCTCTAGAGTCTTCAGAGGGAGTGTGGCACACTCACACCTTGGTTTTGGACTTCTAGGCTCTAGAACTGTGAGAAAATAAATTTCTGTTGTTTTGAGCCATTCAGTTTGTTAGAGGGGCCTTGTAAACTAATACACCACTTGACTTAACACGTACTGGCAGATTCCCCACATCCAGTGGGGAGCTTTTCCATGGGCTTTTCCATAGTCTCTCATGGCCCCAGCTGGTGAGAGGCTCCCTCTATGAGCTCCTACTGTATCAGTCATCCATTGACTTACCTGTCTTCCCCGGTTCCTTAACTGTTCTGTTTGTGTCTCATTCATCCCTGTATCTTTGGTACCCAGCACCAGGTCTGATTCACACTAAGCTCTTGGTTTCATTAAATTGATGAATGAATGGCTCATCAGCTTTCAAGGACGCCCATAGTTCAGTTGAACTCACCACTGCCCTTGCTAAGTGCGTGGCACTTGGCGAGAGGCAACTTAAATCCTACGTGCTAAGGAAGGTACTTCCTATTTCACTGGAGGTTCTGACATCTCTTTACCACCCACATCCAGCCCTTTGGATCTTACACTACCAAAGAGATATGACCTAGCTGCACAGATCTTGGGCCAGAGTAGCTGTCTAGTCTAAACCCAGGAGACATGGCGATACAGCAACCATGGTCTCACACTCTCTAAGTCCAGCTCTATAAGTTCTCAGACCCTATACGGATACTGATACACATTCAATCAATGGATAGTAGGTACCAGGTGCAGAGGGCACACCAGGTACTGGTGATACAGACAGGAATACGGCATGTTTCTGCCCCTAAATGTGGTGTGATAAGTACTATGGTAAATGTATGCACAGAGAAAGCCCCTACCTCAGGCTGAGGGGGTGAGGCAAGGACCCCCAAGGAGGGAACAACTAAGCTGAGTCTTAAGAGATGAACAGGACGTGTCCAGAGGAAGGGGGTGGGCAAGGATTATGAGAAGAAAAGAGAATGTCAGGCAGAGAAAAGAGGCTATGCAAAGACACGGTCAGATAGAGAGACTGGTACCCCCAGGAAACTACAAGTTCTTCAGAGGACAAGAGCCTACGGCGCAGGTGGGTGAGACCTAAAGCAACGGGTTTGGACAAGCCCACCCAACGAGCATGTAGTGTGAGAAGCACACAGAGAAGGGACTTCTGGAGAACCATGGCATTAAGGGTGAACAGGAGAAGAGAAGCCCATGAAGGAGATTAAGAATGAGGAGTCGCAGCGGTGGAAGGAAAACCAGGAAAAGGTGCAATCCTAGAAGTCAGGAGAGGAGAGAGTCTCAGGGAATGGCAATGATGTCCAAGCTGTGGAGAAGGCAAGGCAGGCACCGCCCCTGTGATCCTAGTGAGAGCAGTTTCCACGGTGCTGGGGCAGGGCTGGGGACAAGAAGTGGGGAGCCCCATTCCCACCAAAGGAGGGGCCTTGAGTCGGTCTCAGTGTCCAAGCCTGGCGTCTGGTTTGCCTGGGGTGCACCTGGGCTTCCATGATGACCAACAAGTAAGCCAGCTCAGTTAGTCAGCCTCACTGGTCTCTGGTTGTCTCCTATTCCCCTGGGGCTGTCCTGAAACTCTGCTTGCTCTCTCTGGGGCTGGGTCTTCATTTCACAGCTGGCTGCCACCTGCTTTAACTTCAGGGTGCCCTGGATTGTGGGGCTGTCCCTGTTCTGGGATCTCTACACATCTTTTCGTCATGGTGTGTCCACCGAGTCCCCCCTTCCACCACAATCTCCCAAGAGCAGGTCCCCAGGTGAGGGTGCCCCCACCTGGTCCTCGCTCCCTTACCTCTTCACATCAGCCTGCCACTGAGACTCCCCTGGGCTTTGCTGGTAAGGCTGGTAAGGTTCATGACGCTCAGCTTCATGACTGGAAGAGATTTACTACCAGAGCCTTAATCTAAAAAGCTAGGAGAGCATCAGATTCTCATTGCAGGAGGCTGCACCCCTCAAATGCTGTCTATGGGCAAAACTTGCTTCTGAGATGATGGTCCTCAGTTCTCTCAGTCTGAAGGAAACTTGAACACACTGTGCATTTCTTGGATACTGCCCACCTCAAGCCTTACAGGTGGTTCATCTGTATCCACTGCACATTGGAAAGATACGCAAAAAGGGAAAAGAAAAAAATAAATCCATAGCATCTTGATATGTTGATTTCACTTGCCTTCTGGCTGGGCCCCAGAATGTGAAAGGGCATCAGGTGCTCCCAAGCAACTGTCACCACTGCACGAACACAACGGATGCTGCACCATTAAGAGTCATAACGTGGATCTTTACATCAGGGGAAGATGGCATGTGAATGAACAGCTGCTGCAGGGGGAAGCGGTCAGAAATCACTCCTGTCCCCAAATGAGAAAGCAGCTTAAATTATCCTCAGCGACATTGGCAATGACCATAAGAAAATAATACTGGTTTTATAAAATGCCCCCCTCTGAGCCACACAGAGCTACAAACCAACAATTAAACCATAATCATAATAGCAGACAATAATAATTAAAGCATCGTGCTATCCAAAGAGCAAAAACTGAGAAGACAGACCAAATTCCAAAGCAAGTATTAGTGTCTAGAGCAAAATTAGAGGCTCTTCTTTCCTGGGGCCAGCTGCTATTAAATAGAAAAAAAGATTCTTTTGTTATTTTCGTAAGTGAAAGACTAAACCTGGGCTTCAGGTCCCTGAAGAAGTGGCAGTGACTGGTGTGCTGGGAGGTGGGGCAGTGCACCAACGCAGGACTTAGTCTACTGCCTTGTGTTCCACTCTACCTTGCTGGGTGACCGTGGACCAGTGGCCTTCTCTTCACTATCACCCTGTAAATCAAGGCTCTGTGACTGCCTATCATCAGCCAGAACCTGCCCTGAAGGTGTCAGGGGTTCTGCGAGGGGCAGCTGTGTCTTTATTCTTCTTGGAAGAAATGTTTTCCATAAAATGAAAGGCTCTTGCCTCCTGAAGAGGCTATAGAACAAAACGGAAAAAACAGTGGCTGTGGAGTCAAAGACCTGGGGCCAAACACTAGTTCTGTGACAGCTAATTGGGTGACCTTGCAGAGCCTCAGTTTACTCCTCTGTAAAACGGCAGTAACATCATCTATCCAGCAGTCTTGCTAAGAGGATCACTGTAAATGAAATCATATACAAAGTACCTAGCACTGAGCCTGAGACATAGCATAAAATCAATAAATGGTAAAAGCACCTAAAATTCCACTTTTGTTCTATTTATGTATTTATTTTACTTGACTAAGATGTGTTAAATTCTCCTACAATTGTCATTTTCTCCTTGTATGTCTGACAGATTTTGCTTTATGTTTTTTTGTTAGGTTATTTGGTGCATAAGATGCATGACTATTAGAGTCATTGTGGGCTGTGCATCTTATCACTTGAAATAATTCCCTCTGTTCCTTTTTAATGTTTTTTTTTACCTTGAATTTTACCTTTTTTTAAGAAAAAGCGATATTGTGATCTCTGCATTTTTTTTTTTTTTTTTTGTGAGGAAGATCAGCCCTGAGCTAACATCTGATGCCAATCCTCCTCTTTTTGCTGAGGAAGACTGGCCCTGGGCTAACATCCGTGCCCATCTTCCTCCACTTTATATGGGACGCCGCCACAGCATGGCTTGACAAGCGGCGCCTCAGTGCGCGCCCGGGATCCAGACCGGTGAACCCCGGGCCACTGCAGCCGAGTGCACACACTTAACCGCTACGCCACCGGGCCGGCCCCTGGTGCCTGCCTTTTATTTATGCGTGTTCTCATGCTATTCTCATGAAAGAAAAAGGTTTGTCTCAACCTTTTATTTTTCATATTTCCTTATTCTTCTGTGTAGCAGCATTTTCTTTTCTTTACCTAACCTGAGAATCTTTTCCTTGTAATATGGAAGTTTAACTTGTGGGCATCAGCTCATGGTATAGCTCCTGCTCTGCCCACAGGTCAGTCACAGTACCTGTACCACATGTGACAAGAGAGGCTTCCTTTTCCTGTGTGCCATCATCTGGGGGCCTCCCTCTGCGATGCCCCATGCGCCATCCTGCCCACTCCTTGTGCAGACCCTCTACTCAGCATTCCTGAGTCTTGTACTCTGCTCTCCCACTTGACTTTGGTTCTTTGCGGATCCTTCAACTGCGTCTCACACTATAGGTCTTCTTTGCTCTGGGCCCTACCCATGGACCCTCCCACTCCCCTGCCCATCCTGAGCTCCTGTAACTGCCTCTTTTCCTCCCATTCCTTTCAACCTCACACGAGAGTGGCTGGATAAAAGGGAATTAATTATACTTAGTATCAGAACTGACATGTTTGTTCTTGGTGGCAGTGACGATGTTATGTGTTCACCAACTCTTGTTTCCTCTTCCTCCTAGGCACATCCTCCCTTATACAGGTGAGCTGTGAAACGTGTTCTGGTCAGTGGGATGTGGACGGAAGGCCTGACTCTTAAAGAACTTTGTCCCACACTCTCATGCTTTCTCTTTCCCTCCTCAGCTGGCCAGATGTGGGGAAGCACTGGAGAACTGTGAGGCTCTCACGTGGAAGGAGCCTGGAGCCTTGAATTCTTTTGTGGAAGTGGCACCCCCACCAACACATGCCCATAGCCCTGCCCCCTGCAGACCAGCATTGGACTGGGAAGTGAGTGAAAAATGAACCTTCATTGTGTTAAAACACTGAGATTCGGGGGTTATTTGTTATATGTTAGCCATTACTGCTGACTAATACAAGCTTATTTCCATCATTCCATTTTATGCTTTTTATTATATTTTCTTCCTATTTCCTTTTTCTTTTTGTAACATTTCTTAGTTTTCACACTTTTTTCACTGATTTTCAAAGTATACATCTTGTTTTTACTTCTACTTTAAGTATCTTTAAACACTTTCAAAAATCCTCCTAAACTTGCATTTTCTCTAATTATCAAATTAAAAAATAACATACCATTTCACGCTCCCTTATGTAAGACAGAAAAAGCTAATGAAGATTTTACTTTCTCCAATGCCTTCCCCCAGCTATCAAACCACTGACAATATAATCACGGACCAAAGACCCAAATTAAATATTGTCTTTCATGGTCATCAATTCTTAGTATATGTTTTTCTAAACATCTCAGTAGGCTAAAAATTATACGTCTGTTTTAGGGGGCCGGCCTGGTGGTATAGTGGTTAAGTTTGTGCGCTCCGCTTCGGCAGCCTGGGGTTCACAGGTTCGGATCCCAGGTGTGGACCTACGCACAGCTCATCAAGCCACGCTGTGGTGGCATCCCACATACAAAACAGAGGAAGATTGGCACAAATGTTAGCTCAGGGTCACTCTTCCTCAAGCAAAAAGAGGAGGCTTGGCCATAGATGTTAGCTTAGGGCCAATTTTCCTCACCGAAAAAAAAAATTATATGTCTATCTTAGTTTCCTGTGGCTGCTGTGGGAAAGTACCACAAACTTGGTGACTTGAAACAACAGGAATTTATTCTTTCACAGTTCTGGAGGCCAGCAGTCTGAAATCAGTATCGCTATGCTGAAATAAAGGTGTTGGCAGTGCCCTGCTCCCTCTGGAGTTTCTAAAGGAGAATTCTTTCTTTGCCTCTTCCAACTTCTGGTGGCTGTTGGCATTCCTTGGCTTGTGGCTGCATCACTCCCATCTCTGTGTCTGTCTTCACATCACTTTCCTCTCTGTGTGTATAAAATCTCCCTCTGCTTCCCTCTTATAAAGACACGTGATTGCATTTAGGGCCCACCCAGATAATCTCCTCATCTCGAGATCCTTGATTTAATCACATCCACAAAGATCCTTTTTCAAATAAGGTAACGTTTCTAGGTTCCAGGCATTCGGACCTGACCTGATACCTTTGGGGGCTATCATTCAGCCAACTACAATGTCTTGGCAAGTTCTGCAAGAAGCCCGAGTGTCCATTTTCTGTGGCTTTTGTGCATATTATATCCTGGCTGACAGTTCTTGGGTCTCAGAACACCACCGGCTTTGGCCTTTGATAAGATGGAGAAGAAATCTTAGGGGGTTGGCTGAGTTGTGGCGGCTGTTCTTTTGTAAATCACGGTTTCATTTGATGAGGGCTGATGACAAGCTTACCCGTGTGAATGTGTTTTGCCAAATGCTTTTAGGGATTTTTTTGTTATCCTTGGAACTGTTTCATTTTTCATCAAGTTGTATCTAATTCATTTTGCCTGGAACTCAGTGAGTCTTTTCAGTTCTCCAAGGAAGTTTTAGCACCGTTCACTCCATCCCTCTGCCCTTTCTCAGGGGAGTTGGCTAACATTTTGTATTTTATGATACCTTCTGCTCCCTTGGCTCATTGTTCTTCTTCATTTATGCAGCCTAGATTGGTACTCTGTCTTCCATATTTGGCAACTTCTCTTTCATTAATTCTATACTTTCATACTTTTTCTCTGCAGTCTCAGAGAGACTCTCCAGTTTGCCTCCTACTTCAATGCTTTTATTTCTTGCAAGGCATTAATGCTGCCATTGTGGATTTTAACTGTTATTGTGCATTTAGTACCTTTGCATTTTTTACTCCATCACTGTCTTTCTATCTCAGGAGCTCCCCTCTCCCATTTCATCATCCATCTTCTGCTACCTATCAGCCTTATTTCTTATATTTAAATGAGAATATTATCTATATACTCATTTAAATTTTCTTCTGTCTACTATAGTAAAATCTTTTCAGGAAATATGCTTCTATTTCTTTAGGGAAATGGTTCTCTTTTTTATGAATGGTATGTTTTAAGTGGCATCACCCAAGTTTATTTTATTTTATTTATTTTTGCTTATTTGTTTACTTATCTTTTGAAAGGGAGAGATCAATACTGGTCCAGTGTGGCCAACCAACAAGGTCTGCGTTTCTTCAGCTGAACTGTTTATTCTCCTCCTAAGAGATGGTGAAATTCATTTCTGAGATTGTAAACTGGCAGTCCAGTTGACATATTCTGGCCAAGTGAACTATCCAGTGGAGCCCAGCTGGATTATTATTCTTGGATAATTTGAAGTAGTTTCTGTTTCTTTCCCTAGAGGTGATCTGTGAAAAACTAATTCACCAGTGGCCAGCCTGGTGGCGTAGTGGTTAAGTTTGCATGCTCCGCTTCGGTGGACTGGGGATCGCCAGTTCGGATCCCAGGCACGGACCTATGCACCACTTACCAAAGCCATGTGGTGGCGGTGTCCCATATAAAGTAGAGGAAGATGGGCACGGATGTTAGCCCAGGGCCAGTCTTCCTCAGCAAAAAAGAGGAGAATTGGCAACAGATGTTAGCTCAGGGCAATCTTCCTCGAAAAAAAAAAACTAAACTGCCAGAGAGCACCTCTACTTTTAAAGCTACATTTATACCTATAGGTTATCCACATCCTCTCCTTCAAAAAACTTTTGAGCTCCTTTTGACTATTCCCCGGTTTGCTGAAACCTTAAATCTGACAAAGGAATGCCCCATTGTGTATGTGCTTATCTGTTCAGTTCCTTCAGGAGGTCAGCTCTTGCAGTGCAAGTACACGGACCTTCTCTGTTTAAGTTTTAGCTCACTGTCACTGCTCAAAAACAAACCTTCTGGAAGCTGCTAAACCTGCAGCCACAATTCCTGGCAGGAGCTGTGAACAGAAGCTTTACTTCTCGTGTCTTCTGCCTCCTCCGGGCCAGCTGCCCAGTTGCTGGTTAAAGGGAAGCAACACTGACCACGGTGGGGAATTGTTGCCCTATGATTGACATGACACCGCAGCGGGGGAATCTGGGCTTCGGGCACAGCCAGATGTTTTGTCCAGTCCAGCACCCTCCCAGGAAGACAAGCTCCACGGGGCAGGGGTTCTGGGTAATCAGAACCGCGGCCCCTTCTCTCAGTAATCCTACTGCTTTGTGACCAACAGCCAAGAACGGAGTTTCCAGGTTGCCCTCTGCATTAATCATTAAGAAGCATCCCGATGGTTAAAAATCAACAAACCAGGACTACTAGCCAAAAATGAACTTTACGACTAAATGGGCATTAGGAGCAGAAATCAGAGCTTCTGGGAAAAGTAAGTTCTGCCATCCTCCTTGGGCCCCAGATCTCTTTAGGAAAAGCACACCAGCAAAGGACTCTCTCTCCTGCCTTCCCCACTTCCCCTCTATGTAGCCAGCCACATATAGCTCTCAACCCCAACCAAATTTGTACTCAAGAAACAAAACTCAGTTCTTCTGAATGTAACCAGGACCCCTCAGACAGGATACGAGACTCCTGCCTGGTTTCCCAGCTAATGTACCCTCTGCAATGCCGCCACTGAGCTTCCTGAAGCAGAGATACCATCATGTCACACCAGACAAGGAGCTCTTCCAGAAGCAGCGGTGTACATTCACCCCTTCCTCTCTTTCACCTGCCTGGAAGGTCCTCCCCTCCACCCTGCACGGTGAACTACCACTGTTCTTTAAAATGCAGCTAGAATAGCACTTGCTCTCTGTAAGACCCCACCCCCAACTGCCACCTGGAATATGAACTGTCCTTGCAAATACTTTTCTATTGTTTTGTACATATTTCTACCATAGTGTTTATCACGCTATATTAGAATCTGCAGCAGACACTATGTTGGCTTACCCGTACTCCATTTCCAAAACTCCCATCTGTCTCTACTACTGAAACAGTAAAAGCAAAATAACATTGATTTCCCACTTTTGCTCAGCCAGGTATAGCAAGTTCTGACTAATGAGATGTAGGAAGATGTCTCTGAGGATGGTGGTTCTTCCTGAATAAATATGCAAACCTTCCCCAGAAGAAAGCTCTGTGCCCTTTCTTCTTACCTCTTCTTTTAGACTGGAACGCAGACACAATGCCTGGGATGCAGCAGCTGACTAGGTAACCAAGAAGACGAAAGCCTCAGGATGGCAGAGCAAGGAGAAAAGTAATGGCAGCCTGAGCAGCTGCGCTGGGTCTGGACGGGACCTTCAGGTTCCTGTTCCAGGAAGAAAGTGAACCTCCACCTGCTGGAGCCGGTTTTCTCCTTCTATTCCTAACTGAAAATTTCTATCTGTAAGACTGGGACCTTCAAGGGAAAGGACTGTTTCTGATTTATATTTATACCCTCGGTGCCTGGCAGAATGCCCAGCACTGATAAATGTTCCAAGTTTTTTAACTGAACTGAATGTCGTTATTGTCTTCAAAATATCCCAATGGCTCCTCGTCATACTGAGAAGTCCATTCAGAGTTCTCGTGTTGGCATTCAGGGTCCTGCAGAAACTCCTCTTTACCTGTGCAACCTTATCTCCCCCCCACGCAGCCTCCAGCCACAACAAGTGAGTGTCTTCTCGTGGACAGACCCTATATTTTCCCCTATGTTCATGCCTTCACTCTTCGCCTCAATAGGAATGTTAACCTCTACATCTCCGGGCAGAACTTCTCTCCCTCTTCTCCATGACTGAACTTGGCTTGCACTTACTTACAGCATCTACCTTATCTTGGAGGTACCTGTTTGTGTGACAATTTCCCACTAGAATGTGAGTCCCCGGAAGGTGAGGACAGGCCTCAGTCTGACCCTTGTGCTTCCCACTGAACAGCATCACACAGAGGAGGTGTCCCATGCCTGCTTTGCTAAATGGAACCAAACCAGGGTCAGAATGGCAGATTGGGAAGAGAAGAGACTGGAGCCAGACAGAACAGGTTTGAGACCCATATCACTGGGTAATCATGAGACATTCATCCTTTTTGGGCCTCAATGATCTCATCTACAAAATGAGGACAATTAACTGATCCAGAACCTGGTATACTGTAGATATTTGATAAATGTTAGGCAGAGCAGAGGATTAAGAGCAAAAGGCTTTGCCTCCCTCTCTTCTACAATTTTCGTCTGAGCTGGTCCACTGATTATAGAAAGGAAAACTCCGACCCAACACTGGAATCCGAGATGATGCCCCATCCATATGGGATGAAACTTCCATTTTCTACGTGCTTCCATGTTCTACATCCATATGGGATGAAACCTCCATGTTCTATGACTACACAGGAAAGAGTGACATGGAGGGTGCAGCTCACTGGTCTGCTCTCCTGCTGTTAGCTGCCAGGCCTGGATGGAGTTCATTGGCCAGCTTGTCCCATTCTTGGCACTCAGGGAGAAACACCTGCCAAATGCTGTAGACGCCTCCTTTGTTCAAGGCAGTGTCTGACTGCCAGCCCGCTCTTGTCATGCACACCTGGGAAGGGCCCACTTTCCTGCTTGGACCCCACTGAGGGGTCAGCCTGACCAGTGATCCCTCCAGCCACCCACTATCCCTCTTGGGAACTCCTGGAAAGGGACAATCTTTGCCCAGCTTGCTGGGCTGAGGTTGACCACAGACCCCTCTGGTCCCCTCTAACGGGGAGGTAGGGGTTGGGGCAGGATGGGGAGAAGCATCGGGCAAACCGTCTCCTGTCTGTGCCCCTGGGAATAGTCTCATGGACTGGCATCTGGGCTATCCCACATCCCCTCCCACCTGGCACACCCAAGAGGAAACCTGCTCGACACCTGCTCCCACCAACAGCACAGCATCCACCACCTGTGACTCTAAAGGGGGAACTATAACCTCTGTGCATAGGGGATGCCCCATCTGGGTAAAATGAACAACACCTACCCAGCTCCTGGAGGGGGTTCTCATCACTTGGAAGTCACGTGCCAGGCTCTGTTCTAGGTCTTTGGATATGTTAACTCACTTAATCCTCATAATAACCTTAGGTGGTAGGTACTGTTTTTAACCACTATTTTACAGGTACCAGAAGTGAGGCACAGAGGGCCTGCTTACAGAGCTTCCCGAGCTACATAGCTAGTAAGAAAGGCAGGTAGGCTGGGTCCAGCTCTTAGCTACAGCTTGATACTGAATAAACGACAAGAACTCCTGGGACATAGAGAATTAGCTCTTCAAAGGAATCCAGCAGCATAATCAGACCAAATGGCCCAACCGCATAATGCATGGAAAAACAGGAGACATTGTAAAACAAAACATTAATAGTATTCTCAGGGAGATGCAAGATGACAACACACTGATAAAAACAAAAGTAGGTTGTCAAGAGCAATCTGAAAACAAAAAATGCAGCTGCCTTGAAATAAAAATGAAAACAACAACAAGATTTCCAAAATAAAGAGGGAGAAATAACAAGATAAATACTGTTGAAAACAGAATTAATGAAAACACAAGATCGCTGGCAGAGTAAAAATAGGATAGAGAACTTTCAAATTGCTAGAGGAAAAACAAAGCCAATTAAATCAAATCAGCTAACAACAGGAAGAATTAAAACTAAAAGAAAGCAATAGAGCAGCATAATCCATTTTGTTTGAAAGAAGGCATAATACACTTGATGTAAAAGAAATATATACAACCTTGTACTCTTTTCACTTTCTTCAAATATACATAGAACATAAGACAAAAATTCAAAAAGTAAAGAAAGACAAATGCAGTAAAAATAAAAGTAATAAAAAGGATTTTATAAAATATATAACCACTTAGTAAAAAAGAATTCTTAAATACTCAGGTTAAAAAGAAATCTAAACTGAAATTACAGACTATTTCAAAATGAACCCAGTTGAACACTCTATATGAAAACAATAAACTCTCCCAAAGATAAATATACAAAGAACTTGAAGCAGCAAAGACAACTGAATATCATTTTGTTCATCAAACTGGTAAACACTGACAAGATTGACAGCCTGGTGATGCCGTGTGGGCAGCAGGCTTTGGGTGGACGTGTCAATTGCTACAATATCTAGAGGGAGATTTGAGGTCACGTATCAAATTTGCCTTCCATAATATATCGTAAGGAAATAATTGGACAACTGTTCAAAGATTCATGCATAAGGATGTTTACTGGAGTGAAAAACTGAAAATATTCACTTCATCAATAGGAGAGTAGTTAAAAACATTATGGTTGTGCATAGAAGAGAATTCCCTGTAGCCACCAATCAGGATGAGGCCAATCTATACATATTGACACAGTAAGGTGATGATATATGATTAAATGGTAAAGCAAAAAGCAAGTTACTGAGCTCTGGCATAGAGATGATCTTGTTCTAGAAACCATGTCTATCGCATTTGCTTTATGTGCATATCGGCATACAAAATATCTAAAAGAATCAGTAGGACAAACGGATGTCAATGGTTATCCTATGCAGGGTGTGTGGGGCAGAGAACAGAGCAAGACGGTGAGACTTTAGATTTCCACTTTACACATTTCTTTATTGTTTGCATTTTGAATTTTTCAGAACGAGTATCTATTTTTTATATAGAAAAATTCTACAAAGATATTCCCAGTTAAAAAATAATAAGTTAATCTTACTCAGAATAAGGACTGAAACACAAAGGGGGCTTTTCGTGTTTGTCTTAATTTAGTCTAATTAGGAATTCTCTTAATTTTGCTGCTGGTTATTTGTGGGGTGTGTTGGGGGGTGAGGGAGAGAGAAAGGGAGAGAGGAGAGAGGGAGAGAGACATGGAGAGAGAGAGAGAGGAGGAGAGAGGAGGAGGAAGAGAGAGAGAGGAAGAAAGAGGGGGAGAGAGAAGGAAGAGGGAAAAATAGAGTGAGGGAGGCAGAAAGGGAGAGAGGGAGAGGGAGGAAGAGGGAGAGAGAGAACACGCTTGAGTACAGACATGCATGGGGACGCAGCACACACTGGGATGGCAAGCTACGGTGGGGAACTGAGTGAGGGAGGGAAAAGTGTCCTGTCACTCCATCTCCATCTTTCAGCAGCTCTCATTACAGCTGGGAAGCCCTCCTCTGCTCCCTTGGCATTAGCTCCTTTGAGGCCATGTGGCTCCAAGAAGCCTTCCAGATGGAGGACTGAAGTTATCTTCACCTTCCCCCTTCTAGTCCCCATCCTGGGGTCCTCACACACACTCAGCGTGCCCCATGACTTTACAGTTCTTGCTGTGTTGCTCAGGAGAGGATATTTCCTGAATTTGTCTTGATCTTCTCTTCCTGATAGCTAGGAAGGGGTCCTCCAGTCTCTCCCAGAACCCACTCCACGCTCACCATTGCTGTAAGTGATAACAGTCCTCACTCCTGCCCAGAAACCCCGTCATTGATTTCTCGTGCTCTCCCTGTCAGCTGCTGCTAGATCTCTCTGCTCTCCTCCAACCCTTGTCCTAAACCTTAATTCCCAGGGATTAATGCTGTGTGTTTTGGGGATGCTAATGTTGCTATGTCATGGAGGAGCTTTCTCTTCAGAAGATGCATGCAAAGTACTTAGGAATGAAGTACCATGATGCCCACAAGGTACTTTCGAGTGATTCAGAAAAAAGAAAAGAAAAAAAGAATGGAAAGAGAAAAAAGAGAGACAGCAAATATGGCAAAATATTCACAGTGGTTGAGTCTAGGTGGTAAATATACAGATGCTCAGCATACTGTTCTTTCAACTTTTCTGTGTATTTTACATATTGTATGTTATGCAAAAAAAAAATGGGGAAACAGAAGAAACCTCAATATTTGAAATCTCAAATATTTCCATTTTTACTGAATAGAGCAAGACCGGTGAGTGTGACCACTTAAATGTCTCCTGAATTTGTCCCTTCTTCTCCATCCCCACGGCCACTGGCTGCATTCAGGCCTCCTCACCCCCACGCACCCTGGAGACAGCCTCCTCAGTGGGCTCCCAGACCCAGTCTACCCCCTTCTCCGCAGGGCTGCCTGGATAGGTCCAAACCCAGCATCACAGCCCCCACGGCCCTCCACCCCCTGGCTGCACGCAGCCTGCTCTACCAGCTCCGTCTCCCACCACTGCCCCGCCACCAAATCGCAGGTGATCCTTCAGCCACGTGGCCCCAATTCCAGCTCCTGAAGCCTGGTCACCGACTCACTGCCTCTGCCTAGAAGGCCGTTCGCCTCCCCCCAACCTTCCTCCCTGGCTACCCGGCAACCTCCTCTCCATCCTTCAGGACGCAGCTCTGGTGTCACCTTTTCCAGGGTAGCTTCTGTGGTCTCCTTCTGTCCTGCCTTTCATTCCCCCGCATCCTTACGCCACCACCTCATTCTGTGCGTACGTGCACATCTCTTCCTTGCGAACAGTGACTGGGTCTCATTCACCTGTGCAATGCCAGCACCTCGCACCTCGCAGGTACTGCCACGTATTAACCAGACAGACAGTTGTTACAGGAAGGAATGAATGAGTGAATGAACGAGGGTCTAAGGTAGGAAAGCGGGCAAACCATCTCCTGATTTGCATAGGTGCACACTAAAGTAAAAGAGTCATCATGCTCTCGATTCACTCATTGTTCATTTAATATTTACTGAAGGACTCTCATTGATCTGCTAGTCATATAACTACCGTTATACCTGAGTCCTGCTTCATTCATTCATTCAACACTTGACACTTGAGCCTCTCCCAGATGCTGGGGGCACTGTGCTGAAAGCCTGGAGACTTGCACAGTTGGATCAGGCAGAGACCACAGCCCTGGTCAGAGAGGTAAGGGAGGAGCATAAAGAAAGGATAAAAGTAGTCAGTGTCATCAGGTAAATCCAGGCCATGGGCAAAGGGAGTTCAGAAGAGGAGAAATGACTCCTAGCAGTCCCCATGAGAGCCGATTGGGGAGGATTTCCTGGGTGAGCTGATACGTGCACTTGACTTTGAGTGATGGGGAATTTTAGACATAAGCCTTTGGAGGGAGGAGGGCATTCTGGGAGGGCAGAGTGGAAACAAAGGCACAGAGCGAGGCCACGAGCCTAGGTACGGGGGCCACCAGTAACTTAGCTTCACTTGAATGTTATCAAAGAGAAGTGGTGGAAAATAAGATTGGGAAGGCAGGTTGAGGTCACGATGGCCTTGAAAACCGGGATACAATGCTTGGCTTCTGTGAGCACGGGTGCCATGGAAGGTTTCTAGTTAGAGGGTGAGTTGATCAGGTGTGCTTCCAGAAGGTTATTCCAGCAGTAGTGTGCAGGATGAATTTGTATAGATAACTCGTCCCCCAATAGTGCCAAATCCCTAAGAAGTCTGCTGACCTCATCTTGCACAGGGCTTAGCTGAAAAACTTGCACGTAGCAAAAACTTAATACAATTTTTAAATTTTAATTGAACTGAGTCTAAAGACATCAGCAAATATATGAATATCTATATCTCTGGCAGCAACACACCCACTCAGGCTGTAACACACCCCTTCAGGCAGTTCCCCTTAATTGAGAACTCTCCAGGGATCTTCTCCTAGCTATACTTCTGCTCCTTGTCTTGGTTCCCCGTTATTCCAAAGCCTACACGCTTCATTCCTGGATCACCGCAACAGATTCCTGACTGGTTTTCTTTCCATGAGCTCTTTCCGCTGCAAATAACCCTGATGGGCCAACCCTGCTCAAGAACCTACCATGGCTCCCTCTTGTTTACTGGCATTTAACATCCTCCATAACCAGGCCACATTGTAACCCTCTATCTCTCATTCCTTGTCCACACGCATCCCCCTCTCCAGCCAGACTGTTTCCTCTCCAATGGCCTTGTTTGATCCTCCTTCCACACCTACATTCATCCTACCACCCCAATCTGCTCTTTTCCTCAAAGCTCATCTGAACTACAGCTCAAGGCCCAGCTCTGCCAGCAATGTTACATAGTGTGAACATTCAGAAAGACCTGGGGTCACATCCCAGCTTTCTGACTCATTGTGCGAACTTAGACACACTATGCATTCTCTTGGAATCTCAGTTTTCTCATCTATAAAATGGGAATAATAATAACAATGTCTATTTAGGGCTGACTATTATTATTAATAGGGCTATTGTGAAGAGTTCATAATATGATATATGTGCCAGGCCCTGGGCTTGATAAATGGTGATGCTCCATTCTTCTCTGACTCTGTGGGACTCCAGTAAGTAATTCCTGTTAGTCAGGTGCTTATATGGAAAGGAAGTTGTATTTTCAGGGAGTACACACCAAGCACCAGACACTCTGTTGGGCTTTTCTAAGTATCTCCTCCACAATCCTAAAACACAAGCATTTTTGTCCTCATTTACAGAGGAGGAAACTCAGACTGAGAGAGGAAACAGTCTGGGGTCATACAGCTCTGAGCTGACCTTTACTACTGTCAGAGGAATAACCACAGAACCATCATTAGATATTTACTGTGTTCCAAGTACTACGCTGAGCACATTACATGCCATGTTGCATTGAGTGCTTCATCCTGAGAAGCTGAGAATGTAACCCACGTGATACAGAAGAGAAAAGGAGACTCAGAGAGGATAAGGGACTTACCCAAAGTCTGCAAACAGTAAATGGCAGGGCTGGGGTTCAAACTGGGGTCTGTATGACTTCAAGACTCTGTCCTCAACTGCTCTGTTGTAACTGTGCCTTCTAGGCCAGAGAGTTGTCTGAACATGGATTTCAGCCCTGTGAGGCTGAGGCTGGCCTTTCTAGGTTTTCCTTGGGCCCCAGCCCAAGCCTGGGGTCCCAGCAGCCACTGTTGATCACAAGGGCCTCCAGGTGACGTGAAGGGCCAGCCACTCACTGGGCAGCCTGGTGATGATGCTGGTGACGACTCCCCTGAACTGGCAATGGTTACTTCGCCAGCCCTGACACTTACCCAATGGTGCAGCCGGCATCAGCCTCGATGGTCCAGATGCAGTTGAGATTGTGTTCATAGGGAGCTGGATACCCGGGAGACAGCACCTGCCCCGACACCTCTCCCTTCACTGTCCCTCCACACTCAGCTGAAAGAAATGCCAAAAGAGTGAGTCTCGTGGGGTGGCTCCTCCTGCCTGTGTGCCCCAGTCCCTCTCGTTCATTCCAGGTGACTGAACACAGCATATAGAAAGGCCCCTGGACGAGACTTGTATCCAGAATCTACAAAGAACTCCTGCAACTCAACAATAAAAAGACAAACAACCCAATTAAAAAATGAGCAAAGCATTCGAATAGCTATTTCTTCAAAGAAGGTATACAAATGGCCAATAAGTACATGAAAAGATGTTCACCATCATTAGTCGTTAGGGAAATGCAAATTAAAACCACAATCAGATATCACCTCACACCTATGAGGATGGCCATAATAAAAAAGACAGACACTAGCAAGTGTAGGTGACGATGAAGTAACTGGGACACTCATCATTGCTGGTGGGAATGTACAATGATGCAGCTGCCTTGGAAAACAGCTTTGCAGTTCCTCAAAATGTTAAAGTTACCGTACGACCCCAGGAATTCTGTTTTATATATACCCAAGAGAAATGAAAACATACATTTACACAAAAACTTTTACATGAATGATCATAACAGCATTATTCATAATATCCCAAAAATGGAAACATCTGAAATGTCCATCAGCTGATGAAAGGATAAACAAATGCAGCATATCCATATGATGGAATATTATTTGATCATAAAAAACACACAAAGTACTGATACATGCTACAACATGAATGAACTTTGAAAATATCATGTTAATTGAAAGAAGACAGACACAAAAGGCCACATACTGGAAGATTCTATTTCTAGAAACTGTCTAGAACAGACAAGTCTACACAGACAGCAAGTACATCGGTGGTCGCTGGGACCTGAGGGGGAGGGGGCAGGGGGCAGTGATTGCTAATGAGTACAAGGTTTCTTTAGGGGGGACACAATGTTAAAAAATTAGGTTGTAGTGACAGGTGCACAACCCTGTGAATATATTAAAAAGCATTAAATTGTTAAATTCATTAAATGGGTGAACTGTAAGGTATGTGAATTATATCTCAATAAAGCTATTCAATAAAAGGTCCCTGGGTGTAGAGCTGGCAGACTACTCTGTGACTAAACTCCTTGAAGCCTCCCGGGGAAAGTGCAGACACCTGAACCTGTTCATTGACAGCAGCGGGACCTGTGCCAGATGCCAGGAGTTCAGAGGGAAACAAGACACTGTGTCCTCCTCCAGAAGAGCTTACGGTCTAGAGGAGGGGACAGCTGCAGTGTGTGCCACGTGCCCTAACAGAGGCACACTCATGGCAAGTGGCAGCACAGAAGGAGGAAGTGACCAATTTGCCCTAGCACGGGGCAGGGAGAGTCAGGGAGGGCCCTGGCTTCAAATGAATCTTGAAGGAGGAGCAAGAGTTGACCATGTTGGTTGGGTAGCAGGGGTGGGATGGGAAGGCCAGCAGGAAGAGGGCACTGCAGACAGAGAAGAGTATATGCAAAATTCCTGGAGGTGTGAAACAACATGGTGGGTTGGGGCACAGGGTGTGAGAAGGGGCGTGGTGGGAGATAGGGCTAGAAAGCTGGGCAAGCATCATACATTGAAGGACACTGCACACTGGGCTGTTGCATATCTACTCTGTAACGGGGAAGAACCGGAGTGTTTATACACAGTAAATTGATCACTTTAGCCAGCCCTGGAGGTCTAGTGGTTAAGATTCAGCACTCTCACCACCATGGCCTGGGTTCACTCCACCCATCTGTTGGCCGTTATACTGTCGAGACTGCGTGTTGCTGTGATGCTGAAAGCTATGCCACCAGTATTTCAAAGACCAGCAGGGTCACCCATGGTGGACAGGTTTCAGCACAGCTTCCAGACTAAGGCAGATGAGGAAGAAGGACCTGGCCACCCACTTCTGCAAAAATTGGCCATGAAAACCCTACAAATAACAGCAGAGCATTGTCTGATATAGTGCTGGAAGGTGAGAGGATGGCACAAAAAGACTGGGCAGGGTTCTGCTCTGCTGTCCACAGGGTCACTAGGAGTCGGAATCAACTCCAGGGCACTAACAATAAAAATTGCTCACTTTATACACTAGTGAACTTTACAGGTTAGAAAGAGCACTCTGGTAGCAGTCTGAAGGGCACAGAGGGGTGGGACTGGAGGCAAGGACCAGTAAAGAGTTCTATATTCCCCATCAAAGCAGTCACCTAGATCAGAAGCTGGTGATCCTCCTGGCCTTCTCCTTCCTCCCCCACATCTAATCTGCCCCCGAGACCCCGTCCCTGCACCTCTGTGACACTTTTCACATTTGACCCCACTCTGTCCCCATTGCTGGAGTCTTGGCTTAGGCCCTCACCACCTCTAGGGTGGCACAGTTGCCCATGCTTAGCAGTGCCAACAGAAAGATCTTTCTAAAATGCAAACTGACCGTGTCACTGCTTGCTTTAAACTCTCCTTCCTGGAATGAAGTCCAAACCGCTGAAGAGAGCCCATCGAGAAGGTCCCCAGCCTTTGGCCTCTTTGGCCCCCTCCCAGCACCCCCTTGGTCCATGTGGGTCTGATGAACTTCTCTTCATGCCTCTGCTTGGACTGACAACATCTGCCCTATGAAGCCTTTTGTGACACCCTCCCCTCCCTGTGTAGAGCTGACACTGTCTTCCTTTGTGTCTCCATTATTACAGGGACAGATTTTTATCATAGCACGTGTACCATGTTATTAAAATCACGTCTATCTCCTTCACAGGACTTTAAGCTCCTTGGCAGCAGGGACCTTGTCTTAAGCAAATTTGCACATCAAATACCTAGTACAGTGTGTGGCACATTATAGATGCTTTAATAAATATTTATTGAATGGACAGATGGGTGGATGATCAAGTGAATGAAAGAAGCTTATTGCTTTCCAGGAAAATTACTATAAGGTTCTGAATCAAGGGAGCATGAGCGAAAATGAAGAGGAGGAGATTCATTGCAAAGCTTTTTAGGAAAGGGAATGATCGACTAAGAAAGATCCTAGAAGGAATAGGAGAAGATGGGATCAAGGTCACAAACGGAAGTTTGTTGCTACAAACTTTCACCTGTTGCTGCAAAGGACCCATTAAGCATCTCATGGGCCCCATGGCTTCACATGGGACCACTAACGCAGAGTTGGGATAGGGAGGCTTCTGTCAGTAAGACTGCTCACGACCCTTTGCTCAAGCCTCACTGTCAGCCCTCCCTCTGTGGTGCTGCTGGGAGGAGAGGTGCCAACCCAAGTGACAGATGCAGGGCTGAATGGGCCCATGGTAGGCAGTAGGGTGGGGGTGAGAGGATGAGTTGTAAGTTGTGGGGAGGAAGCCTGCCTGGCCCCACAAATGGCGAAGGTAGCTGGAAAGGTGGCAGGTTGTCTTCCATGTCTTTGGCTAGAGCCTCCTTCCATATTCCAGATGGAAAAGCCCCTCCCCCGCTTTCAAGAAAGTGAGTGTTTGGAGGCAGTGGCCCTGGGAGCACTTCCTCATGGACACAGCCTCCTCTTTCCTCACGGATCACTTTATCCGGGGACAGGCAGGTGGGAGGGAGGGGTCAAGTGGCCAGCACGCAGCAGATTCACCAACAAGACCATAAGACTCTACCTTTTCTTGTCTTCTCTCTTCTTCCCATCCTAGAGCCTTGGCTGCTTCATTTGGGCTGTAGCGCCCACTCATCAATGGAGAAAACATCTGGATGTTTTAAGCTATAGTAGTCATTTCTGCTAGACCATGATAAAGACTACCACAACAGGACATATGTAAAAATCTACACACATATTCCTAAATACACAGCCTCACTCCCTAAGTGGGGCCTGAGGAGGTCTCAGTGGGGAAAGCCTCTGAAGTCTACAGTATACTCTTACTAGCACTGTTTGAGTGGATCCTTTAAGTTCAGCCCAACTGGCATATTTGATATTCAAAAGAACCTTACAATGAATCCTTTCTGCAAAGCAAGCAATTGTCTTGTAATGTGACTCATCACCTCTCCTTCGTTTTGCTTGCTTTGGCTTGCCTACGGCATTATATCATTGTCTGTTTATGCACGTGTCTCCCTGGCTGGCCTGGGATCTGCTCTTCTCTGTTCCCCTTGTGCCTAGCACGAGACCTGGCACATGAAGGAAAGAAAGGGAGAAAAGAAAGGCATGAAGGGAGAATGGGATGGGGCATGCTTACAGACTGGGTCAACTTAAGTGTAAGGAGAGAGGAAGACTCTAGAGGCTATGTAAAGGCCACTATTCTGGATTGTCCACAGTCAGGCTTAAAGTCCTTGCCTTTAGACACTCTGCTGTGTAACAGTGTTGAAGATCCTGTTAAAATGTAGTTGTCTAGGGGAAGAGACACACTGGCCATTACTGCTTCCCACAATGCTGGTTCACACCATCAGCCCTCGCACTGCTCAGGCTAGAATGTCCACTTCCTCACCCCACCCCTCCTGTTAGTGAATTCTTACCCATCCTCTCAAGTCTCAATTGAAATATCACCTCCTATGCAAAACTTTCTCATATCCTCCAACACTTTGCACACAACTCTCTTTACAGTGCTTATCTTGTATTATAATGATCTGTTTATGTGTCTATTCTCCTTGCTAGGGCATGGGCTCCCCAAAGGCAGAGAAAACACTTTATTCTTTCTTTTTTTATTTCTCTGCCTCTGCACTTACCCAAACATGCAGCTGCACCAATTCTGGCATGTGGTGCTTGGTAGGTACTTAAAAGTTTTCCCAGTGGATATTTTGTTCTTATTAAGATTAGCCAGTGCTGCACAGACATGTTGAGGTTATGAGGCACCGGGAAAGGGATGGAGAGAGGGAAAGGCCTGGTGTTTGGCGATGGGGAAGCGGGATAAAGCAGTGTGGTGTGAATCCTATTCAGCAGGGAGGGTAATACCTGCAGTGAGGTGGGTGGTGAGAGATGAAAAGGCTGGACAGAATGACAGGTTTTGTCTATTTCACACTCTGCCTTGGACCAGACTTCTCTTGTCCTGTGACACATGGATGAAGCTCCCAGAGAGCCTCTGCTGACATTCTGGAAGCACAACAGGCTTAAGAAGATACTAGTTCATTATTATATTCTTTCTTCCGAATGAGACAGAAGCTAGCTCATTATCTTATTCTTTCTTTCAACATTCCCCAGAAAAAGGAGCCCCATTTTGCCTACAGGGAAACTGAGGCCCAGAGTGAGCTGGAGACTTGTTTGAGTCTTGGTGTTGCAGGAACCCCTGGAATCCAGGCAAAAGCTCCTCCTCTTCCTTTCTGATTGACTCTCCTACCTCTTCTCTGTTGCCAGCATTACAATTCTGAGGGCACAACTTGGTTCTGGTCCCACTTGCTAAATGTGTGACAATGGCAAGCCACCCGCCTGACTGCGCTGTTGTCGGGGTGTAATGAGGTGTGAAAGTGAGGAAATGGAGAAGGGTGGGGCAGGCGAGTGATGATTCCCATGAACAGGAGGATTCAGTACAGTGCGATGTCCCCAGGGCCCCGGAGCGTGGTGTCCAAAGGGACACTGAGACCCTTAATGAGACCAGAGCTGGGAGCTTGGGGCTAGGGGACACCTGAGGGGTCACTTGAAGAGCAAGAGGCCTCCTACCGACACAAGTGGGGAGAGGCCGGTCCCAGGTCCTGCGCTCTCCACTCAGACACAGCAGCTCCTCACTGCCTCGCAGGCTGTATCCAGGATCACAGCTGAAGGACACTGAGCTCCCTGCAAAATGGCCTCCATCATGAACCTTGTAGCCAAATTGGGGGGTTCCCGGGTCTTCACATTTGATGAGTTCAAAACCTGGTAAAGAGAGACGAGATAGGGTGAGCAAGACTTTGTGGCAGAAACCACACTCCCTCAAAGCCTGTTTTCTTGAGGAAGCTGCCCCTGCATGTGCCTCTAGGTTCTGATGGCCTCAGCGCTTGACGGCTGCCATATTGCTGTGCTCAGGTGAGGGTGCATTACAGAGTATTTGTTCCCCTGTTGCTCTATGTAAATGATTTGTTATTTCTCCCAGGACAGCTGTTAATAGTTTTCAGGCATAGGGTCTGGGTTTTCTATTTCTTTATTTGACCCCATAGCATTTTGCTAGCGGGAGCTGCTCTTTCCATTTTGCTCACTGAGACATTCTGATGGGATAGTGTAATATGGAAAAGTCACTTCAAATGTATGTTTCAAAGCTCAATTATGTCCTGCTTAAATACACTCTATTGAAAAAGGCTGGAGAAGGACACATCTGCAGGGCTTATACAGAGCTCCCACTACATGGTGCTCCACAAGTTCTCTCTCATTTGTTATTCATAGGAGTCTTATAGGGAGGTATAATTATCTGCCTTTTACAACACAGCACATTGACTTGGGAAGGTTAAATAAATTGTTCCAAAGTCACACAATCTCAGATGATGGAAATGGAATTTGAATGTGACTCTGTTTAATCCTCTTCCACTGATCTGCCTGCTGTAACAGGCACAAAACCCTGGACAGCCTGGAGCCCAGGCAAGAGGAATTTTGAATAGGCTCATTGGATTTGTTTTTACTAACAGCCTTATTGAGAGAATAATTCACATACTAAGCACTCACCCATCTAAAGTGTACAATTCAATGTCTTTTAATATATTCACAGAGTTGTGCAACTATCATCATAATCAACTTTAGGACATTTTCACCGTCTCAGAAAGAAGCCCTATACACATTTTAACCCAATTCCCTCAGCCCTCGGCAACCACCAGTTTTCTTTCTGTCTCTATGGATTTGTCTGTTCTGGAAAGTTAATATAAATGGATGACACAATACATGGCCTTTTGTAATGGGCCTCTTTCACTTAGCATGTTTTCAAGTTTCATCCATATTGTAGCGCGTATCAGAACTCCATCCTTTTTTATGGTCAAATAATATTCCATTGTATGGACAGACGTAACATATTTTGTTTATCCATTCATCAGTTGATGGAAACTCACTGGATTTTAAAATAGTCTATAAAAAAGTACATTTCTTTGTATCTCCTCAGCAAGTAGAAGCTAAAATAAATGAATAAAATGGCTGTGAAGCCAAACTATGGTGATGTAATCCCAAGTACTCTAGGGCTGTGTACTAACCTGGGTGCTTTCCATTTTCAAAATCCCAGGAGTAAAGGAAAATGTTAAAATCAAGAAAAAAGACTCAACTCTTTAGGGAGTAGTAAAAAAAGAACATAATTATACACGAGGGTTTGCATTTTTTTACATCTGGCTGTAGATGAACACTGTTTTATAAATGCCATGAGTAGGAAAGGCTATCTTTGGCTGCTTTAATTAAAAGGCTCAACGCTGATTATTTTTAAAGTATTAGTGAGTAAAAGATATGCTGTGACTCTCAACTCAGTTAACCACTAGTTTAAACCAGAGAGTTGTATGCCAAGTGGCAGCTTATCCGAATCACAGGCACAACGTCTTAGAGGAAACAACCAGCTAAGCCTGAGCCAGCTAGAGATAAGAAAACCCACTAGGTGACGGATGATGGCCTGAGCCCAACCTCCCTGTCTGTGGAACCAGGGAAAGCCTGACTTCTCGTCCACTTAGATGCAAGAAAGACTTACTGGAAAACTGCAGCTCAAAGCCCTTGCTGGTGTTCTCAGCATCAGTGATGAAATCAAGCCACAGACTGCTCGATGTGCTGTTCAAAGTCACCCCCATCATCTCAGAGTGGCTGAACACCCCCAGCAAACGGGCGGAGTTGTTGTTGCCATCATAGACCTGGACACAGGAGACATCCCAACCCAGTGTCGTCAGCATGGCCTTGTTTTGAACAACAGCTTTTCACCCCACAGCTTAGCACCAACAAAAACGGTTAGAGGGCAGTGAGTCATCAGACGCAAGGAAGACGGCAGAGTGGAGCTAGCAACTGACGATCTCCACTTGGTGCCACTTCTGGTGCTCAGCCCATCTCAGTGTGAATCAGTCTCTAGGAACTGGTTGCTGTTCTAACCGTTCCAATGCAGACCTGCTCTTGTTCCTTCAAACCCCATATGGCACCAGTTTACCCTTCAGCAGCCTGGGGAGGCCAGGTTGGGGCTGCCCGACTGCCCAAGCCATCTGTTTCTGCAGACAGGCAGGCTGAAAGCATTCGACATCTCCACATCACTAAACCTTCAATCCTGTCCGTCCCAGAGGTGAGACAACCGTCCTCCTCCCTGCCCCCACCCCACTGTGACAGTGGCCTCAGTCTCTACCACTCTGCTGGACACCACCCCTGGGATCCAGGCAGGACAGAGTTAAAATGACCAGTATGTCATGTGTCGTGGTCCCTTTCCCTACCCCAAGCTCAGCCTCTGCCCCTTCCCTCCTAAAATGGGGGCTCCAGAGAGGGCCTGCTGGGCTTGCCAGGGGTGGGATTGTGTATGCATCTGGCTTCCCTGACTCCCATCTGTTCCCTGAACTTCTGAGCACCAGCAAAGATAGCAATCCTCAGAATAATGAACTGGCTCCCCAGGTTTTGAGGTTGCTGCTCCTTTCCAGATAATTGTACAAATAACAACAGAAGTTGTGATTGAGTGAAGGACCCCCTGGTGCTTTGGTAAATATCAAAGACGGGATCTATGGGTGGGTGATGAATATTTGTGCATGTCACAGGATGTGGTGCCAGCTGCCAGCAAATTGGAACAATATTTCCATCTTACTATTTATGAAGCAAAGCTTTCTAAAAGAAGCCATCCTTCAAGCTAACAGTGCTGTATATTACAGAGATTCGTTTAGGCCCCTGGGAGCCTCAAGTCTGTTTCCAGATCTGATGTGCAATTGCTTTGCTTCACCGATGGACTGAGAAAACTCCAGAGTTCCAACAGACATAGAGATGACACCAGTTCAAAGAGTTCAGCCCACTGCTGCATCCGAATTGTTATAAAAATATTTTTACCCATTGAAACATATATTGGAATTAATTGATCAAGGCATTAATCATCACCACTTGCTAACATCACAATAAGAGAGACAACCAGATATCATGTACTTTCTGATAGAAGACACATTGCTACCTATGGAGTCATTTTGCTGGGGGGAAAAAAAAAATCAAACCTGAGTCAAATCAAGCCACTGGATCCAACTTCTAAATTACAGGAAATATAGAGGACAGAGGAACGTTTGAAATGATAGTCTTGGAACGTGGTCAGCAAAATCCAGAATGTGAAAAATTCCACTGGACAAAAGACCTGATTTACTCAAAAAATAAATTACAAGTTGGGGGAAAAAAAAGAAATGGAGGCAGAAACTAATAGATTAAAAATCACATGAGGCAACTAATCCAATGTGTGGACTTTATTTGAATCCTAATTCAAATAAACTGTAAATTTAAAAAATATTATGACATTTATGAGATAACTGGAAACTTGAACACTCGCCGGATATATGATGGTGTTAAGGAATTGTTGTTAATTAATAAAAATATAATGGGAACAGGATTTTTTCCTTAATTTCAAGGCATAATTCATCCTACTTCATTAAGAACAAAAATGTTCAATACGATAAAATATTCATTGCAGAAAACTTGTAAAACAGAAAAGCACAAAGAAAGTAAAAGCAACTTTCAGCACTCATAGCATTTTGGTGACTTTCTAGGCTTTGTTCTATGCATACCTTTCCTTATATATATTTCTTTATTTTTTTAATAAGAACTAGATCAAACTATAGATACTATATGGTAACCTGCTGTTTAACTTAATATAATGTGCATATTTTTCAAATCATTAAGCATTTTTTCCCCAAGAGCATTTAAATAGCTGTAGGAATTTTCATCATGAAATTAACTCAACACACAGTATAATTATTCACACATCATTGTCCACATAAGAGGCACTCAATAAATGTATGAGCAATATATAAACCAATGTTTTCTTCTAGTACGTCTGCCCTTTAGTCCACCTGAAATTTATTTTGGCATATGATACAAGATAAAATATTACCTTTTATCCCTGGTTGATTAGCCGTTTAACCAAACTCTATTTGTAAATATTCCATCCACTACCAATTTTAAATCTACCTTTATCATGTATATAGTTACATAAATTTGGTTTTGTTTGTCAACTTTCTATTCTATTGCATTAATCTGTTTGTCTATTCCTGTGCATGATCCATACTGTTTTAATTACTATAGCTTTATAATATATTTAAATACTTAGTAGGGCAAGTCCTTCTTCATTTGTCTCCTCTTAACTTAAAAAACAAATCTCCCATATGTATTCTTCTAGATAAACTCAAAAAGAATTTTCTCTATTTAAAAACAACAATAATTCCCTCTCCAAAAAAAACACCCAAAACAACTCATGTAATTCTGACTGATTAACATTAAATGTATGAAGTGATTAGAGAAAAAATACATCTATATGATACTAAATCTTCCTATCCATATACATGGCATCTGGTTCCATTTAATCAAGTTGTCTTTTATGTCTCTCAGTAAAATTCTGTATTTATTCCTGAATACTTTTATATTTTCGATTGCTATTGGGAATTGGGCCATTGTATACATTTATGTCCTAACAGGATTGCTTGTCTATAAAAAAAATTGCTTTGATGGTCCAGTTCATCATTAAGTACAGGTGATGGGAATATCTCCCTGAGAAACACAAGAAAATCTATGCACATCCATTGCATCTAACCTTCTTTCTTTTTTCTCTATTAGATGTTTTTTATTTTTTTCAGATTTATTGAGGTATAACTGACAAATAAAAATTGTATATATTTAAGGTGTACAACTTGATGTTTTGATATATGTATACCATTACATCTAATAATACAGCTCAGCAAGATGGCTGGCTTCACAATGAAGATAGGTTTTTACACACAGTTACAAACAATGTGAACATTCCTATGAACATCCCTGCACGTCTGCTTGCACACGTGTCTGAGTTTCTCTAGGGCATACATCTAGAGGGGAGAAGCTAGGTGCAGGGAAGGCACAGCTTCAACTTCGTTAGAAATTGACAGATTGCTCTCCGAAGAGGAATACCAATTTAATCTCTCACTAACAACAGATGGCAGTTATCATTGCTTTATATCTTCGCCAATACTGGTATTTTCAGGCATTCTAATTTTTTTCCAATTTGATGGCTGTGAAATGGTGTCTTGTTTTAATTTAGATGTCCCTAACTATCACTGAGGTGGAGTGTCTTTCCGTATGGTTCTCAACAATTCTACTTTCCTCCTCTGTGAACTGTTGTTCGTGTCCTTTGTTCATCCATGAACATGAAACCTCCTTGCATTTATTTTAGCTTTTGTCTTTCAAAATAAAGATTTATAATTTTCTCGGTAAAGATTATGCACATTTTTGTTAGGCTTATTCCTGGGTCTCTTATAGCTTTTGTTTCTCTTATGAATGAGATTTTTTTTTTCCTGATTATGTTTTAATTGGTTGTAGAAACAACAGGGGCTTTGTTGAATTGTCTTATTGGTTCTGATAGTTTATCAGTTGATTCTTTTGTATTTTCTAAATAGAAGAGACAATTTTATATATTCCTTGCTAATTTTTATAGTTTCTTTTTTTTTTTGGTATAATTGTATTGGCTTGAATTATAATGTTGAATACTATCGGTTATGGTAGAGCTACTGGTCTTGCTCCTGACTACTGGGAATCCGTAGGAAGTTATCATTAAGGATAACGTTTGCTATAGGTGTTGGTAGAAACTCTTTATCAGATTAAGAAAGTTCTATTACAGTTTTATGAGATATTGTTAAAAATCATGAAAGAATACTGAATTTCATCACATGATGTATTGGAGCGTATTACAGGATCATGTATTTTTCTCTTCAAATCTGTTTATAGGCTATTAGGTTGAACCATGTGAAATTGCCAATAATAGACCAGTTTTTGACCTACAAAAATGGCAATTCCGTATGGTTTGCCCAATAAATAACATTCTGAGCTTTTCTAATGTTGACACATCCTCACATTCCTGGAATCAATCCCACTTGGCCATTTTTGTTTTATTTATTTATTTATTTTTTTGTGAGGAGATCAGCCCTGTGCTAACATCTGCCGATCCTCCTCTTTTTTTTTTTTTTTTTGCTGAGGAAGATTGGCCCTGGGCTAACATCCGTGCCCATCTTCCTCCACTTTATATGGGACGCCACCACAGCATGGCTTGCCAAGCAGTGCGTTGGTGCATGCCCAGGATCCGAACCGCTGAACCCCGGGCCACCGCAGCAGAGCGCACGCACTTAACCACTTGCGCCACTGGGCCGGCCCCCATTTTTGTTTTAATACACAGCTAGATTCAGTGTGATATTGTATTTAGAATTTTCAGATCTATGTTCATAAATGAGACTGGCCTAATCATTTCTGTTCTCGTACTGCCCTTCTTCACTTTGATATCAATGTTTCCAAATGCCTCATTTAAATGAAATGAGTTGGGAGATGGATCTTAATGTTTCTCTTTTCTGAGACAGTTTGGTTATTATAGGGATTAATTATTCTTTGAAGTTTTGTGAATTTACCTGTAAAATAGTCTAGGCCTGGGGCCTTTGAGAGAGGATATGGAGGAATTCTAATTTTTTCAATGGTTATTGGTTTATTCAGATTTTTATTTTTTCTTTATGTTGGTACTTTTTATCTATACAAATTTCCATTTCATCTAAGCTTTCAAATTTCTTGGCTGACAGTTGTTCCTAAATATTTTCTTATTATTTTCATGATCTCTACCTTACCTATAGATGACTATATTCCTTTTTTCATTCCTAAATTTATATATTTGTGACTTTATTCCTTGATTAGTCCTTCCAAGTTTGTCTATTTTATTAGTTGTTTTTCAAAGAACCAGTTGGTTTTGTTGATAATTGCTATTGTTTCTTAGTTTTCTTTTTTCAGTCATTTTTGCCTTTATCTTTAAAAGTATCTTTCTCCTACTTTCTTTGGATTTATTCTGTTACATTGTTCAAGCTACCTAAATCCTTATTTATTTTCAACCTAGGTTATATGTCAGACACTAACAGAGGTATATTAAAATCTTCCATGACGATTGTAACTTTATTAAAATTTTTTACATTTCTAGCAGTTTTTATTTAATTTATTCATGCTATGTTATTTGGCACATAAAGTTTTACTGTGGATTGATTTTACATTTTATTAATATAAAAGGATCTCCTTTTTCATTTCCTTATGAGATGCGAGAGAAGTTCTCAAATTTGTCTTGTAATAAGCTGATTTCATTTTTCTGTAGTTTACCACCTTCCATTCATTGCCTCCATTCCATTTTTTAATTGGTTGATCATGTCTTTCATCTCTATTCAATCTTTCCTCATCTCAGATTGCTCTGTTTTCATTATTGCCTATTTTCATGCCATAAATATAATATTCTCTCAAATCCTGTTAAGAATACATATTAGGAGCTTAAGCTATTTTATTTATTTATTATTATTATTTTTTACCCCCAAAGCCCCAGTAGATAGTTGTATGTCATAGTTGCACATCCTTCTAGTTGCTGTATGTGGGACCCAGCCTCAACATGGCTGGAGAAGCGGTGCGTCGGTGTGCGCCCGGGATCCAAACCTGGGCCGCCAGCAGCGGAACACACGCACTTAACCGCTAAACCACAGGGCTGGCCCTAAGCTATTTTTTTTTTTCTTTGTTGCTTACAGAGGGGCAATTAGCTCTGACTCCTCAGACAGCTCCCCTTCTTCTGATCTACTGAATATTTACGCATATCCAGTTAATTTTCCTGTTGCCACACAATGGCAGAGGGAGAATAAGAAGGGAGCATGGAAATGCCCAGTTTTCTATAAGGAGGGGCAGAAGAGCTAAGCCAGAAGGGGCCACGGCAGGAGCTTCTCCTGCTCCTGGGGCTAGAGGGAGTGCGCGAGAGACAGAGACAGAGACAGAGACAGAGAGGGTGTGTGTATGTGAAAAAGTGTGAGTGCGAGTGTGACTGTGCGTGTGTGAGATTGTGGCAGCCTCTTCTCTAATGAGCCTGACCACTCTTGCTAGGCACTAGCCATGGCATTGCCCTGCTTTACCTGGCTTGCCAACAAAAGCCAAACAAAAGCCAGAGTGTCACGTCGAGAGGGAGTTGTGGATCTGTTTGGTCTCTGAGACCTAGTGCACTTCCAGAGGAGCTAGTAGGCCTAAGATCTGGCTCAAGCCAATGGTCCCATCCATCTCCCTGGCTCCAGGCCCTGCTGCTCTGAGCTAGGTGGTCTTAGACGTATTTCTCCTTAAGGTTTCTGGCACTTAACCCACAGGCAGGACTTCACCTCACTTGTGTGAATTGTAGTTTGACTGGGCTCTCTCTCAGTCTAAACCTCTTTTTGGGAATTCTATTTGACAGAAATTCCTTTAAGGTGTATGTGAAAGTCACCCTTCACTAATTTCCAGTGCTGAGACCACATTCCCAGTTTTTATGTCCCTTTAGTCATTTCAGTGGGAACCTGTCGAGGATGCAGTTACACACATGAGCTTCATTTGCCACCTTGCACTGGAAGTTGTCTTTCCACGCTACTGCACGGAAAGGCCCTCCCTGTCTTGCTGATGTCAGGGGCCAAAATAAAAGGAATCAGTGGTCCTGGGAGATAAGCTGGAGTATATGTGGGGATGAGGTTTAAGAAATTTTCAGTTATTAAAGTAGGGAAGAGATCCGGGGTCACAAATGCGAGTTAGTCATTTCACGGGTCAGAAATACAAGACTGTAGAGAAGGTTTGGGGGGTTGGTCAGATGCATGAAATATTGTATCTTGGGAAGTAACGAAGTTGTGGAGGAGGTGACAGGCTTCCTTGGTCGGGAGTTCAGGTGTGCACTGGGACTTCTTTGGAGGGACAGGAAAGTCCTCGGGATTAGGAATACGCCAGGGTTCTGGCAGATGGGCTGGTTATACCAGGGCAAAGGCAAGATGTTCGAGGAGGTGAGTGGTGCTCTGGGCTCCTCCCGCTCACACTTGTGTGGAGGTAGACCAGAGTGACAGGCTTACACAGCCGTACCGCTGCAGCTCACAGTGGTTGCAAGGCAGTTCTGAATCCTATTTGGGAAACTATAACTGTGAGTTTCTTTTAGTTCTGAAACAGTTCTGTATCTATTCATGTCCCAGGTTCTCCCTCAGTGGGGCAAGGCTCTGAGAAGAGTTAGAACAGGAGGGGGCTACATGGTACCCCCCATTCTATAGAAGTTCTGGCGGTCACAGGGTCCCATGGACGGCCTTTCAGCCCGGTCAGAGCCTCAGCCCAACTCTCTGCGGAGGACACTACACAGGCTGAACAGGAGGAAGAGGCTCTTCAGTAAGAAGGCTGAGCCCAATATGAGAAGGCTAGTGGCAGGGCCAGCTGGGCAGGTGGCTGCAGAGATAAAGCCTGAAGTCTGGGAAGGTCCCCCCACTAAGAAACACGGGAATTCATCCCCTCTCCCCCCTCCCCAGGATTCCCTGGGGTCCTGCATCCTGCACGAGACCTCCCTGACCTCTGAGCTGGGTTTTCTGCCCCATGTCCCTCCCTTCTTCCCCCGAGTGCCTCACAAAGTCTCTCTTCTGCCCTATTAAGCTGCTGAGCTGATCCTGAGGCAGAACCGTGACGGTGCAGGGGGGTGCGCACCTGCTGACCACATCCTGGTACCACTCTGAATCTGTACCACCCTAGTGAGGAAGCTCGGGCACCGGCCACGCTCCACGTGGCCTCCAGCCACCAAGCAGGCCTTCTGCTGGTCCTGCCAGGCCACACGCACAGAACCGCTGCTCACACTCCCTGCAAAGCTGAAAATTACAAGTTATGCCTCAAAAATGCCTTTTTCTACGTGGTTAACAACAGCCTTCATCTAAGCAGCACTAAGGAGAGGACGTCATCCTGGCCCTGCTGTCCCCAGTTGCATCCTCCGAGGCTCTGCTGTTGATGATGAACAAATGGATGGAGAGAAGTGAGGTCAAGGGAGGTGGCTAAAGACATGGCCTTTGGAAAGTATAAAGTCCTTGTCTACTGCTCCATTATAGGGAGATACACACTGTTTTTCTGTGTGTGGGGAGCTCAGGGGTTAAAAAGTAGAGCTTAAGAAGCCAATGATAGGGCCCCAAACCCACGGGGCCACTGTGCCATATTCTGTTCCATGTCAGGCACACCCAGCCCCAGCGGGTCATCTCATGGGTACATCCTCTTAGGTTCAAGGGTAATTAGATAAGAGTGAGAAATGCCTTCCAAACACACACACATACCCCCGAGAACACATGTGCCAGGGGGCGGGCCAGGAGAACCATCTGTGCACAAAAAGCACACGACACTCATCACATCTAGACGGAATCCTAATGAGAGGAGATCATTTAATGGTTTCTCTGTGGATTTTCCAGAGAAGTGACCTCTTGTTTCAACTTTTTGTAACGTCAAGACTTCTCTGACTACAGGGACTAAAACTACATTAGAATATGCTAAAATATTTTCTTGGCCTAGGATGGAAGTGGACATATTCTGTGTGAGATTTTCCTTATAATCCATTTTAATAAGGCAGCTCTTTGATAAATTCCCCAGAGTCAACCCTTTGATTACACCATATGCACATATCACACGTTATCAGAGATACACACTTAATCACACACACAAAGAAATACAAGCAATACACATGCTCAGTGTCCCTCTCTATTGCCCTTTCTATAAGCCAAGTCCTATCACTTCTGTCTCTTACGTATATCTTTAACTCTGCTGCCACACAGACGCCATCACCACGGTGCACTGAAGCTACTGAAACAGCCTACTAGTCTACTGAAACATACACTCAAAACATATACAAGTGCACACACACAAAATACACTGAGACAAGTGTATGCACAGACACAGATCCTCCAAACCACATAAATATATAGATACAGATTCACACACATGTGGAAATGTACATATAAAATATCTACATCCACACATATCTACACAAATGCACACACGCACACATTCTATGAGCTCTTCATTATCCAAGTTGATAGTCAGAGTTCACAATGGAAAACCTGACCCACTGGCCACTCCAACTGAATTTATTATTATTATTTATTATGCAGTCAACCCATACTCACTCACATACGTATTTGAGAGCAGTCAGCTCCTAGGCAGACTCTAAAGCCACATTCTTAGACACTCACATACCCTTCTCTTTATTTATTTATTTATTTATTTATTTAAATTTTTTGTTTATTGCAGTAACATTGGTTTATAACATAGTATAAATTTCAGGTGTACATCATTATACTTCTATTTCTGCATAGCTTACATCATGTTCACCACCCAAATACTAACTACAACCCATCACCACACACATGTCCCGAATTATCCCTTTCGCCCTCCTCCCTCCCCACTTCCCCTCTGGTAACCACCAATCCAATCTCTGTCTCTATCACATACCCTTCTCTTTCAGGTTCTCACTTTCTCCCAGATGAGTGAGGACAACATCCTGGGACTCAGAGGGAAGAAAGAAGATTGAGTCATTCACACAGAGACAAATGAGTGAGTGCTGACCACACTCTTGAGGCCTGCAACATACATACGTTATGAAATCTATCAGTTTTACCTTGAGGACATCTCCTTCAGACAGTTCAAATGCCCTGGCTTTCAGCTGAATGCCCTTCCCTGGCTGGGTCTGGATGGAGTAGATGCATTCGTGGTTGTTACTGTAGTTCACAGGGAAGTTGGGGGACAGCAACGTGCCCTGAGTGCCCGTGACTGAATTCCCACACTCAGCTGGAAAGAAAATCACAATAATCACAGATTAACCCCCACCAGCTACATCCAGAAAACTACTCACAGCACTGGAGATCCTTACAAAGATGGCAAGTTGTTTGCCTCTCTATCTGCCGAAAGGCCTGTTTATCTTTTGTCTGCCTGTCTACAGGACTGCTTATCAAAGTCTTTTTTTAACACCTGTCCACCAGTAGTTCTGCCTGGTTTCTTTATCTCTTTTTCTGTTTGTCTGTCTCCCTCCTGCAGAAATAGAAACGAACCCACCAGGCGCCCTTTCCTGTCACAGTGTTATGAAGCAGCCGTTCCCCACACCTGTTCATATAGTATCATAGCAACAGAAATGACCAAGGAGGATGTCAGGGGAGGATGGGGGCAGCCGAGTAAAGAGAGATGAAGCCTTTCAGTATCAGAGGATAGCAATATTTGCTAGTGTTTTCTAAGCTTTATGAGGATCATTTCGGTCATTAGTCACAACGACTAATCCCATAAGCTTGGCACAATTATCATCTCTGTTTTAAAGATAAAGAGCCTGGTACTTAGCAATTTAGATCAAGTCTCTCAATTTGCACAGAGGAGGGGGCTGAGAACTCAACCCTCTTGGTCCTGGAATTTAGGGTCTCTGAGGCTCTGGAGGAAGTTTTAGCATAGACCCATTGAAACCCTGTTTCATTCAACAGCTAAGGAATTCACACCCTCCTCTCAAAATCTGTTTCTCCTCCTCCAGAATTAGTCATTCTTTCCCCATTGTTCCTATACCTTTATTTATAGCAGTTATCACATTTTACTGACTTATTTGTTGACAATTCTATCTCCTCTACTGCACTGTGGATCCTTTAGGGCTTGATCATATTTCTCTATCCCCAGCACCCACTCAGTGCCTGGGTATGGCAGCCATCAGCAGGTGAAAGGGGAAGTAACTCAGTGGGAGGGTGTGCACTGCAGAACCCTGCGGCTGGCTCTCTAGGGTCTTTAAGAATTGTGAAGCCTCTCCCTGGGCTTCTCTGTATCTGAGCATCTACCATATTGCACCCTGATTGCTTGTTACTTGCCTGCAGCCTCCACCTACACTGTGAGTTCCTTGAGGGCTTGGGTCATGCTTAAAGAATCTGTGAATTTCCAAGGCTTAGCCCAGATTGTCTGCAATATAAATATTTGCCAAATGAATGAGGGAATGAGTATGGAGGACACTGACCTCAGAAGATGTACAGTCCTAAAAATAATTCAGTTCTGGGAGAATGTAAATACAAGTCCAGATGGCAGGTCCATTATTTGCCTGGACATATGGGGAGTCTGGAGCATGTCTTGAATCTTTGAAGTTGATGGTAGCAAATCTGCTTTCCCCAAATTGTCCCTCAATGCCTCTATTCTAGGTACAGTCATTGGCTGGAAGGACCCTGAGGTCAACCAATGGGCCATGGATTTGACCACACAGTCAACACTAATTATCCGAGCCTGGAGCATAGTAGGCCAAGGCGATGTAGATGGAGCATGTGATCCAGGAACACTCAGAGCTGAGCCTCTTGTGGGCTGAGTTATACCCCTGTGTGTTCTCTTGTCCCCAAGACAAGAGAACCTTTGCATGTCCCACCACCAAGTCCCTACTTTTTCAACAGGCTCTACTCCTGGGTTCTTTCCAGTTCAGGACCAGCTTCAGTTTCCTAGGACTTTACATAAGCCATTACTATGGACTGAATGCTTGGGACCCCACCCCAAATTCATATGTTGAAGCCCTAATCCCTGATGTGATGGATTTGGAGGAAGAGCCTTGGGAGGTAGTTAGGTTTAGACGAGGTCATGTGGGTAGACCCCTCACGATGAGATTAGTGCCCTTACAAGCAGAGGAATTGACCAGGGCCTCCAATCTCTCTGCCGTGTGAGGATACAGCAAGAAGGCTGCCATCCACAAACCAGCAAAAGGGTCCTCACCAGACACTGAACCTGCCTCCACCTTGATCTTGGACTTTCCAGCCTCCAGAACCCTGAGAAATAAATGCTTGTTGTTTAAGCCACCAGTCTGTGGCATTTTCTGGTAGCAGCCCGAACTGACCAAGACAGCCATCATTTGTCCTGGAGGAGAAATATAACTTTGCAGTGCTTTAAACTCAGCCTGTTTGCAAAGCGTCCAGATGTGCATAATGAATGTGCTGAGCTGGGGCATAAATCGAAAGGAATAGCGGTAGACAGGCATCCTGGTGGCTGCTGATAATTTAGGTAGATATCTTTCTAAAGTGTGCATATTTTCTGGGTGCCCTCAGACGAGAGTGGGAATTTGGGGATGGGGTGCTGAGCACTGTGCACATTTAGACATTTATTACTCAGTCACATCACTTGGGCAGCCCTCTGAAGCAGCTCTCCATTATCTCTGGGATCACACACCATTTCTTTCCAGCTAGAGAGGGGCATGTGATGCAGTGGGATGAATATGGCTTTAGACTCTGAACCTCAGTCTCTTCATCTGCCTTCATTTGGACAAGAACAGCCTCCATATAAGACTATAAAGAATAAATGTTTGAGATTTTATGATAAAATAGGTAAACACACGGGGAATGGTTAGCACACAGTAGGCCCTCAACAAGTGTTATTCCTCCTTTCTCTCCCCATCCATCTATGTGGCTTACCTGCTTCCATCTGGAGCCCTAACTGCCCATTCTCTGGGAGTGGCAGACAGCCCGAGAAGCTTCTTGGGAAGCCTGCATTAGCTGTCTGACACGCACAGCACCCTCACTGTCCCTGATGCCTCTTGCCCTCTGCTTAGTTCCCAAAAGTTGGCTTCCCTTAAACTTGGGCTTTGGCTTATTATTGGACCCCTGCCTGCCCCTGGTTTCCTGCACAAGAGCCATATGCCCACCTCTGCCCCAGAATGACCCTCTCCCCTTTCCCACATGCCCAACACCTTGATGAGGAGGGAAATGGGGCTGACAGCTTCCGATGGGGCCAGTCCTCGCTGAATCACCAGGTCCTGACCCCCTGCCAGGGCCTTTGTCACCAGGGAGGGAAGAGGAGGGTAGAGGGACAAGGAGCTTGCTTCTGGGAGAGTTTCCAAAGGAACAGGGGAGGTGAGCAGATGCACCGAAAAGCCAAACACAAGAATAAGTGGAAACAAATAAATGCTCCAGAGAAACCAACAGTCATCTGCACAGGAAAGTGCTGCTGCTGATTCAGGCATCTGTGACTTCTGTCGTCCCCATGTGAAGAGGTCTCATTAAGGGCAGGGGCTGCGTCTCATCCTTCAGTCTGGGGCACTGGAGGCAGAGGGTCAGGTCTTCTCCATCACACTGGGGCTCCCAATGACAAAGCCATGTCTCCTGCTGCAGACTGGGTCCTCTGGGGTCAGGGCTGTCTTTTCCACATCAAATTCGGGGGCCTCTGCAGTCAGGGGCTGTGTCACCCCATCACACCATGAATTAGAGCCTAGGGCTGTTCATCTCCTCCTCAGCTGGGAATGTTCCTGGTAACACTGTGTGGGCTAAGTCATCCAATCTACACCTACAGTGCATGTGGCAAATGGGAGCATCCCCTGGGTGGGCATTCCCATGGCACCTCCAGCCCGAGGCTCTGTTGCAGGGCTGGTGGTAATTACATGTGATTATAATTGCCGTGCGTTATTAATAACATACGAAACCGAAGACAAATATAATAATGAAAATATTGTGAGGTGTCATGAACAAATAGTAATTGGAATAATAAATTAAAGAATGAGTTTATGTAATGAGATCAATGAGGCAAGAGCCTGAGGAGTGTGTGCATCTGTGGTCCTGGATGATCCCATTCAAGAAAAATTTCCCCCAGAACCACCTGGCTGACGACATTTTCCCAGAGAAGAAAAGAGCTGTTAGCAGCCAGAAAGAAATTAACCCTACACAGGGGGAGTTAAATGTGTGTCTGAATGTGTACCAGGTTAGGGTGGGTGGATGCACTGGGTGATGGTTACAGGAAAAAGGATAAACTTTGGGATTATTTAACTTGTCAAAAAATGGAATTCTGCATCTATTTGTCTTAGTGTTTCCTCCCTGAGATTGTAAAAGGTCATTGGTTATCGATAAACAACAGTAAAAGAGCTATTGGCAAAATCACGATAATTATATGGCGCCTCATGGTTTATGTAAATGATGTCATCTAGTCGAGAATAAAGCTTGTGAGTTGGATATTATCTTGGTTTTACAAATGAGGAAGCTGGGGCTGAGGGGGTTTGGGGGCACCCCCCAAGATCTAACAGTTGATAAGTGGCATAGCAGAGACCCGATCTCGGGCCGGTGTGACTGTGCAGCCCGAACCCAGCCAGCCTGCTGACAACCATCCTCTGCAGAGCCCCAGGGCTCCATGGAGTTGACTCAGGCAAGGCCGACCTCAAGACACGGGCCCCAATTTCAGTGGGTGCAGCGCACCTTTTATGTTTGGTATATTGGAGTTCTATGTGTTATTTCACTTTAAGGACGAGTTCCATGGCTAACAGCGAGCATGGTACGGACTCCACGAATCCTACCTGGCTTTCATCTGGCCCTGCATTGCAAGTATTGAGCAAGCAGAGTCATGAAGCTTTTAAACGAGGGACAGCCAGCAGTTAGCCCTGCTCCCTGGGATGTCACTCTCCTTCTCTCCACCCTCCCGGCCTGGAGCTCTGAGCAGCCTTCTTTAGAGCTCTGGCAAGGAGGCAGGCAGAGCCTTGGGTCAGAGGGCTCCTGCTTCCAACGCCCACAGCTATCTCTCCATCTATGTTGCTCCCTGCCGCTGGCTCCAGCCCGGTCTCGGAGCTGTTCCTCAAACACTGAGCATCCTCACAGCTCAGGGCCTTTCCTCTTTCCCAGATGTCTGAGTGATTAGCTCCTTGAATTCCTTCAGATCTCTGCTAAAACGTCACCTCATCAGAGAAGCCTTTCCTGACCATTCTTTATAAAAGAGCAACTCTACCTCTAGCACTTTCTAAGCTTGAAAATTTAAGCTTGGCTTAATCTTTCTCTGTAACCCTCAAAACTGCCTGACACGATACATATCTATGTGTTTACAGCCTATCTCCCCCAGCTTGAATGTCAGCCCACGAGTGGGGACACTTCCTCTGCTTTGTTCACCTTTGTATCCCCAGCACCTAGAAGTGTGCCTGACATCAATGGTGCTCCGTAAATGAACACAACTCTTGCTTCCCTCTCCCCTCCTTAGCTGAATGAATGAAGTCTTTCTTGGGATTCTCAAAAGCTAGCACCCTCATTGGACTAGTAAAATCACTCCTCTCATCTACCATATTGGGACTCTCCATGGGCAAAGGTCACACCTTCTTCCTATAGGTCCACTCGGTGCCCCCCCACCCCAACCGATTTCTCTGCAAGAGGCATTTTTAAGCCATGGGAATGTGTGTTAAGTGTGGGAGGTAAAAGTATGGAAGTCAATTTCATTTGAGTGCCTACTGTGGATCCACTTTGCGAAAGTCAATTCAGGCTATAGAACAGCTCGTGAAGCAGGTATTGCCATCCCTATTGTACAGATAAGGAGGCTGGAGCGGGAGGGTGTTAGGCCACCCAGCCAAGGTCCCACTGCAGGTGAGTGTGTGCTAAGGCAGGTCTCCTTCAACCCAGGCCTGCTGGCCACTTGGCCCGTGGGGTCCACTACCTCACACCAATTGACTAAGTCTGGCCCACCCCGTTAGTGAAGCAAAATGAAAGCACGTGACCACCTACCAACACACCTTGGCAGAGGCGAACTCCACAGGCGCCGTCTGCCCCCCAGGCACGTGATGCGGGCCGTGCCCTCCAGACGGTACCCGGGGAAGCAGGAGAAGGTCAAGGTGTCCCCTACACCGAACTGCAAGCCCTTCCGGATGCTGTAGGCTGGGACCTCGGGCTCCTCGCAGGGCTCCAAGTCATATTCTGGAAGGGCAGCAGGAGAGCCGGAGTCAGAGACAGAGGATGCGAATGCACAGACACATCAGGGAGAAAAAAGTCAGAGATAAAGATGAACGGAGGGACAGAACACACACACACTGATCCACTGAAGGCAAAGAGAAAAGAAGAGAGAGCCCGAGAGGAACAGAGGCAGTGAGGTGAGGAATGGGCCACGCTGTGCTTTGGGGGTCTGAATGGCTCCCTGCTGCGAGCAGTGGGAGAGGGGCACAGCCTTTCTGGAGATGTGCTTCCTGGGAGTGTTTACGAGGTTCCTCATGACTTGACCCTTCCCTCATCCGTCCCTTCATCTCCACATTAACCCGGAGCCTTAGGGCTCGCAGACTCTCCTGCCTCTCTCTCCCTACGCACCGAACCAGATTAACTCAATCAGCCTGTTTCTAGAGGGCAACATACATTGGGAAAAAGAATCCAAATGTCTTGGTAATGCCGGCACTCGAGGCAGATGGCAAGCATGACGGGGTGGCATTTATGGCCAGGGACCTGCCTGGTACCTCCAGTGATAGCACAGAAGTGACTATCCCTCACTGGACAAGGTCCCCCAGGGCTCTGTGTGGTGAGGAGAAGGAGCGTCTCTCTCAGAGGGGATGAGGCACCCCAGCTGGATGTGTCCCATTGGCCAGGCCAGCCCAGGCACATGGCAGGTGGCTTCTGCTGGAGGGACAGCATGGGGCTGAGCTGGGCTGTGTCCCAGTTCCTAGAGGCCAGATATCTCTTGCCCATCCTGGGGGATCCATCTGATATCTCTGCTCTTGGCTGAGCGGGGGGACCCTGGGGACAATGGGATAGGAGGGCTGTGGGGGGGACTCAGCCCTAGAGGAGAGAAGGGTCCTCTTTTCTCCCTGAATAGCAAATTAAAGAGCTTTCTTTTTAGGATTCCTAAACACAGAGATAAATCTCTATTACTGCTAAATTAGTATTGATGAAGAAGCCCCCAAACGAGACTGAAACACTCTGATATGATAATTTCAAACCCTCTTCTTTTTTTAAATTGCTGGAGTCGTGAAATAGTGGAAGTGGAATCAAGAGAAGAATCTGGAATAACTAGGGCAGGAAGGGACTTCTGTGTGGTCCTCTAGTTCAACCAGTTGGGTAGGTCACGTTTGCAGTGAATCCTAAACAGCTTAAGAGAAAGAGATGCCCCAACAAACCTACTAACTCCTTCCAAGCCCATTATAGTTAAGTTCATCCTTGTGTCTAACCCAAGTATCTTTTGCTGCAGCAGTGAGGTCACTCTCCCAAAGACTGGAGAGTGGATCAATATCCATCTGCTAGGAAGACCAGAGACTGGCAGCAAAGAGCGAGACAGAACGCTTTGCGGTTTCTTCCCTCGAAGGACTCTCACGTGCTTTACCTGAGAAGGTGATGTTGAATCCTTCATAGGACATGGAGAAATCGGAAACGAAGCGGACCTGGGCGGTGAAGTTGCCATAGAGTCCAGCGCTGATGGGGGCCGGCAACCGCGAGCCGGTCAGCTGCCTCAGGGGCTGGGCGAAGCTGCCGTTCTCGGTGATGAGGAGGTAGTCATGGCCACTCTCCAGGTGGAAGGTGTGGAAAGTAAAGAACACACCTGCCAAGAGACCAGAGGAACAGGGTGACGACGGTGAGAAGGCTGAAGCAGCCCGGCTGCAAGATGAGATCTGTACAAACATTTCCACTTGGTAAATGTCTATGGGTGTGCAGAAGCACAAGCATGCATTGATGAGTATGCATGGGCGAGCCTGAATGAACCGGAACACGCCACTGCCCACAGGTCCGGTCAGGGAGGAGGACACCACTTTACAATTGTCAAAATTTGAAAGGGAGATTTATGGCTAGTTCTAGGGGAATGCTTCATAGCCTTTCTTTCACTCATTTATTCATTCATTCTACAAGCATTTGTGTATTTGTTGAGTGCTCCTTACGGGCTAGGATCCAGGGCTAGGTAGGTGCAAGGGGATATACAAGACATGAAACAAAGAGCTACAGCACAGAGTGATGAATGCTAGAGCGAACGCGATCAGAGTGCCGTGGGGCAGAATGGAAGCAGTCTGCAGCAGGAAGAGGGGAGTGTGGGATGGCCTCACTAAAGGGTGCGCATTCGATTTGGGTCTTAAAAGGACGCATGAGAATTAACCAGGTGGGAGGGGAAAGGGCATCCCAGGCAGGGGACAGCGTGTGTAAAGGGACAGAGGTGCTACAGATTCCACGGCTTCGGGGGCCGTACGGTATGGCTGGACACACTCAGCAGGAAACATCTGGAACAGAGGCTGGAAAAGTAGGCTGGGCTAAGACGGACATCTTTCTGGAGGCAATGAGAAGCCATCCTACCCAGAGTGGATCAGATATCAGATCTAGCAAGATGTTGGTGGCTGTGAGGATGAAGTGGAGAGAGAGGAGGCAGAGAGAACTGTTAGAACAACGGTGACCATGCACTGGACGAGAGAGGATGGGGGCTGGCAGAGGGCGCAAGAGCAGGAAGCAGATACGAGACCTCAGGGAGGGAGAGACCTCAGGGCGAGAGAGACCTGAGGGAGGGAGAGTAGACAGAGGCAGAGGCAATGATGCAAAGGGGAAATGAAAGGATGACTGGGAGCATCTTGACCTGAACGGCAGCGAAGTCTTTTGTGACCAGGGGTAGGACATATAGGAGGAAGAGGCACAGGTGGTGGAAGGGTAATGGACTGAGCTTTGAACGCCCTGTGTTTGCAGCATCCAAGCAGTGATCGCTAGTGGGCAACTGGGAGTGTAGAGTTAGAGTTGAGGATTAAGTTCGGACCGCAGAGGTAGATCTGGGAGCCGCCAGCAAAGAGGTGCTATTGGAAGCCACAAGCATGGAGTGCTGGAGGAGAGGGTGAGAGTCAGAGAAGGGGCAGGAGGGAAGCCTGGGGAGGAGAGGCATTAAGCAGGAGAGAGCGGGAAGGAGGAGCTGGGGGAGCCGGATGGGCGCCACCAGAGAGGTGGAAAAAGGGAGCAGCGCTCCACTGAAGGGGAAGGGGTTCAGGGCACTAAATAAAAACATAATATGCATTAACATTTTGAGGACTAAATGTGTGTGTGTCACTGTCCTACGTGTTTAGTTGCTCTGTACTCGGCACCTATCAATTGGAAGGGAAGATATGAAAGGGCGTTTAATCCTGCCAATAACCCCATGACGTGGGTACAATTACTCTCATCTCCGCTGTACACCCGAGGAAACTGAGATGCACAGAGATCAAGGCACTTGTCCAAGGTCCCCCAGCCAGTGGGTGGTAGAGCTGGGATCCAGACGCTGTGCAAGAAACTGCTCCATGAGCTGCTTCTCACACTGCAGGGAGAGAGCAGGTAGTAAGAGTGGCCAGGTGGTGAGTGGGGCAGGTGGTGAGAAAGGTGTGGAGTGGCCGGATCTTAACATCCAAAGCAACTCTTGAACTTGTCCGGATGGCAGTTGTGTTTGGGTGGACATACGTGTAAATGCACGTCCACCCACAAGTGGGTGTGCCCACGGGAATATACGCTGTGGATTGCGAGGGAAGGAACTTGGGTCGACTAGGAGGGCTGGACCCACCTGCCACGGATGAGCAGCATGGGCATCACCTGGGAGCTTGTTAGAAATGCAGAATCTTGGCCTCCACTGCAGACCTTCTGAATCACAATCTGCATGCTAACAAGAGCCCCAATGGGCACATAAAAGTTGAGAAACACTTCTCTAGATAATTACTGACACGTTTTTGATAGATGATGGTTGGATCCAAGCTCTTAGTGCTAAAGCATTTTAGCTGTTTTCATACTCTTGCCTCTCTGTTGATAGAAGCTGGTGATTCAGGTGTATTTGGATGCTATGGGTGGGGGTTGGTGGAACAGAAGAAGTGATGGGACCAGGGATGCAGCTTGTCAGCGTCCTGTGCCCAGGCAACTGAGATGCATCCATTTACCTATTTGCTCAAAGAAACAATCCTAAGCACTGAGAAAGATCGCCCAGGTTAGTGGAGGAGACAGACACACAGATAGTGAGAATCCAGAGTAGGGGCACACCAGAAGAGTGGGCAACTATGACTCGAGGGTTGGGAAGGCTTCACAGGGGTCACAATCCTTGCCATGAGGGGTTGTGAGCGTGCTTAGGGACTCACGGGTACGTGTGCATGTATCCTGTACTCCTGACACACACACACGTCTGCAAACGAGACAACGGTTCTCCATCTACAGAGCTTGGGAACAAGCTGGGTGGAATGTACGTCCTTTCCCTCCTAGCTGGAACACGGGGTTGGCTGAAGAGTGGGTCAGACACAGTAACGGGCGGAAATGAAGGTGACTAAGCACGATGCTTTGCACTCTATTCTTCTAGCATGTAAATACAGCTCTCCAAAGGAGTAAACATTTGGCTGGCATTCTAAGGATGAGTAAACAACGGAGATGAACCCCCTGGGTTTCCCAGCTGTGCCGATTGCTTGGGGCTCTTTTGGCCATTGTAAGAAAATGAAGACATTGTCACAGAAATAGAGAGGCCTCGTGTTGGAGTCTGAATCCAGATTTCGTGTGACAGATGCACACACAAACGAATATTTCACTGGAGTGAACCACGTGGAATCATACGAAGGACACCAACACCACGCCAGAGCAGAAAGAGCAGGGGGAAGCCGAGGGCTTTGGAGGGAGACAGAGCTGGGTCAAAAGCCCATCTACCAGCTGAAGGGTCTGGGCCAAGGTTGCTCAGCACAGCCTATGTGAGAGTTTCCCCATCTCTGAGATGTGAATGATGGTATCTCCCTCACAGGTGGCATTTCGTCCTGGAAGTGAGGAACAATTGGGCTAGCACGTGCAGAGCACACAGCACGGTGCCTGCACATAGCAGGTGTCCTCTTGCCCTGCTCATCTCACTCCCAGGCAGACTTGTGGGTTTTATAAAAGATGTCAGTGCTGGGTCTCAGCAAGGGCACATTCTCTGGACTCCTGAATTGGCTGTTCCCTTGGGCTCAGCGTATGGCAAGCTGAACAATTCTGAATTTCCCAGAGTTTTGAGTTCTCCTTCTGCCTGTTAGGGAGTAATCAGAGTCAGCAGCCTAATACGTCTGTTAACCTCAGATGCTTTTTTTTTTTAATTGAGGTAGCACTGATTTATAACACTGTATACATTTCAGGTGTATATCATTATATTTCACCTTCTGTATAGACTACATGGTATTCTCCACCAAAGGTCTAGTTTCCATCTGTCAGCATACACATGTGCCTCTTTACCCCTTTCGCCCTCTCCCCACCCCCTTCCCCTCTGGTAACTACCAATCTGTTCTCCATATCTATGTGTTTGTTTATCTTCCACAAATGAGTGAAATCATATGACATTTATCTTTCTCTGTCTGACTTATTTTGCTTAGCACAATACCCTCAAGGTCCATGCACTTTGTCGCAAATGGTAAGATTTCATCTTTTTTATGGCTGAGTAGTATTCCATTGTATATATACACCACATCTTCTTTATCCATTCATCTGTTGATGGGCACTTAGGTTGTTTCCAGGTCTTGGTTATTGTGACTAATGCTGCAATGAACATAGGAATGCATATACCTTTTTGAATTAGTGTTTTTGTGTTCTTGGGATAAATACCTGGAAGTGGAGTAGCTGCATCATATGGTAGGAATGTAAATTGGTACAGCCACTACGGAAAGCAACACGGAGATACTCTTACAAGCAGAGACCGAGGAGTGCCCTCCGGAGGAGGGTCTCGGTTCAGTTTCATTCAATTCACGTAAACATTTCCTGAGTTCCTTATGTACTAGGCGTAGAGCCAGAAGCTGGGAAACTGCAGGAAGCAAGGCAGACACGTCTCTCCAAGAGCTTAGAGCCTGTCGTGGACGCAGATGATGAAAACGCAAGTTCTGTAGAGGCGGTCAAGTCTGGGGTTGGGAAGGTCCAGGATCCTGTGGGGGCCCACAGGAGGGAAGCCCAACCAGACCCAGAGCTGGAGGGGTGGGGGATTGGGAAGGCTCACTAGAAGAAGTGAGTTCAGAGGGATGAAGAGCTGGTTACACAAGGGGAAGGGTGGAGATGCTACAGGGAGAGGAAGGTGCCGGAGAGAAGAAAATGGTCCCGAAGTGCAAAGCTCTAGAGGACAAAGGAAGCCTGGGAAGTTCTAGGAACTGAAAGAAGCTCCGTGTAGCCAGAACTTAGTGTTTAGAGGGCTCAGAATGAGGCTGAGAAAGGTAAGCAAGGGCTCTAGGGCCATGCTAGCTATTTTACAATTTGGGGCTCTATGCTAAGGATCAATATAGACAAGAAACAAGACAGAACTTCAATAAACAAGAAGTCTTTAAATGGTTCTAAGGAAGAAGTGACCTGGTCTTACCTCAGCGACCTCTTGTTGATGCTCTGCCTGGAACACCCATCATCCTGGCTAATTCCTGTTCATCACTGAAGGCTGGCTTAAGTCTCAACTCTAGGACACCAGCTTAACCCTTGGGCTGGCCTCTGGATGTTCCCCCACCTCTCTCTGCTCTATCCCAGCATCAGCCATGGTGTACTGAGAGATCCCTTTAGGCTATCTCTACCAATAGACTATAAACCTCTTGAAGGTAGGCAACAGCAGAGTGGCTTGTTCCACCGTTTTCCTAGCACCCAGAGTAAGTGCAAGTATAAAATAAGCTTTTGTTAAATATTTGTTGAACTGTATCGACTTCTAGGCAAAGACACACATAGAAAGGCATAGAGAAACATACACCCTTATATCACAGATGCCCAGAGACAGAAAAAATCCTGAATATAGGCGGTTAGTCCCTTAGTGATCATGAGGGGCTGCCTTTTTTTCTCTCTTGATGCCAGAGTGGCTTCTGGCTCCTGCAACGGCCAACTCTGGACCAGGCTTGGCGGAAACAGCTCTGCAGGATGAACAAGGACACTGCTCCGATCCCTCCTCTCCTCAGGAACAGTACTGTGGGGAGAAGGGGACAACTCTGGCCTCACCCTGACTGTCTGGAGAGCTCTGCCTTACCCAAGAAACTCCAGGCCATCCTTATCCCGGCCAGGCCAGGCCTATTAATGGCAAAAGTGACAGCGCTTAGGTACATGTGCTGGGACTATAAGTGACTTTTCTTTCAAATTTTCTTTTTTAATACAAGTAATATACTTTACATGTAATAAATGTTTATTGCTTAGAATTAGAAAAAAGTGAAAAGATGAAAAATAGACACAACTAGTATTAACATCTTGGGGTATATCTTTTCAGACTATTTTCTATGCACATATTCTTGTTTATTTTTTACAAACTGAATATAATCTTTTAACAAACTTCCTTTTTTTTACATAACAATGTATTGCAACTACCTCTATAGGTCTTCAAATGTTCTTTCCATTATTCTTTTTAGTGGCTGCATAGTATTTCATTATACGGCTGTACCACATGTTTATTTAACATTTCGTTATTGATGGACATTTGAATAGTTACTAATAAGCTGTTTTAGGAGACATCCTTGTCGCTAAATCTTGATGGACAGTTTTAATTATTTTCTTCAGATAAATTCCAAAAAGTGGAATTGCTGGGTCCAAAGGCATGTACATCTTTAATGCTTTTGGTTCACATCGTGGAATCACCCTCTGGAAAGTGTGAACCATTTCACATAATGTCAGCATCAGAGAAGAGTATTCATGTCTCCACACCGTCCCCTACACTGTTACTATTTCTTTGCTGACTTGAAAAGGGAAATGGTATTTCATTACTGGTTGAATGTGTATTTCTTTAATTATTAGCAGGGTCAATGTCATTTCATGTCTATTCCCTCTATAATGAAGAATTAGTTTATAGTTTTGTTCATTTTACAGGCCTGTAAACCAGGCATATTTTTCTTAAATGCATCAAGTTGGAAATTCCTAGTTGATTATATGTGTTGCAAATATTTTTGTCCATTTACTATTTAAACCATTTTTGGCTTTGTTTTTACAAAAATCCATTCAAATTTTATTTAATCAAATCTAACAGTCTCTGTTTTTATGCTCTTAGTGTTTTATGCTCTTAGTGTCTTATGTTTCTGCTCTTAGTGTTATTCTGTAAAGTATGTCCCCACTGAGGTTAGATTTTCGTGTTCTTCTAGTACTAGAATTTATGTCATTAAACGTATGAGGTATGATTTGCTTTTTTCTTTTTTTCCAAATATTTAAGCCCACTGTTTTAAAACCATTTATTAAATAATCCATCCTCTCTTCAATGCATTGGAAATGACATTTTAATTACATAGTCCAGACTGTCTCTCTGTCATACACATACACACACGAGTGTACCTATGCATGTATGTACACACAAACTCACACACACTCACACATACACACAGAAATCTATTTCCGGACCTTAATTCTCCCCCACTGATTTACCACAGTGTTAAAATTATTTTAGCCCATAGCTATATTTTAATATCTGGAAGGGTTATTCTTCCTGTTAAATTTTTTTTTTTACCTTTTCTACATGTTAATTCTTCTAGATCAGAAGTTCTTATTTAAGGGCATGCATCAGAATTACTAGTGAAGTGTCCTAAAAACAACATAGATGCCTGGATTCCACCTCCAATGTAAAAAAATCCAAATCTCGAGGGTGGAGCCGAAGCGTCAGTATTTGCCAAAGTGTAGAGGGGTTAAGAGCCCTGGCTCTAGATGGACTTCGGAGTAAACTTCTGAGGGTAGCGGCCAAATCAACCTGGTTACTGCTTATTCCCAGCCCCAGGGTCTGCCACGTAGGTGCCATTCAATCAATTGTTTGTTGAATGAAAGAGTATAGTAATTAATGTTTATTTGTAACCAGCACTCTTACTTTGAACTTGGACTCCCAAAGATCATGTATGTTAGGGAAGTTGAGGCAACAGTCCAGCTGATGAGGAATATGAAAACACGTAGTCTGAGGAACAGTTGAGTTATGTGAGAAGAGGGTCGTTGCGCCCAATATCTGAAGGGTAGATGTGAGGAAGAGGGAGCAGATGTATCCTATGTTCTTCCAGAACACAGTACAAGGAAAAAAGCTTCAGGGACACATTATAGGCTGTTATGAGGGGTCAGATCTATCAAAAATGATAGTAGGTGTCCATTTGTTGAATGGGTTGGCCATCTCCCCACCACTGAGGGTGTTTAGACAGAGGTGTGTCACCATCTTGTGGGGAGCAATTAGAGAAGATTCCTGCATTAAATAGGATTTGAGAGCTGGGAATCTCTAAGATCTCTTCTAGCTTAGAGATTTCAGAGTCTTAAAAATATTTATTGAATGAGTTCTGTGACTCAAGGAAATGGGAAAGTACTGGGAGTTTTCTTGTTGGTGAGAAAAATTCAGAATAAGTCTAGAGGTCACCAAATAGGGAGATCCCCATTGAGGTCACCCTGACCTGGCAACTTAGGGCCCTGACCATGTCACATCCCAATACCTGCTATGGGTCTAAACACTCACCCTTGCCGTGTGATGTTTCGATGATCCAGGTGCAGTTCAAGTTGTTGGGGTAGAAGTCAGGGAACCCTGGTGACAAGATGGTCCCACTGGAACCTTGAATGAAGCCACCACAGAGTGCTACAGAAGGAGTGAAGAGGGCAGTGAAAGACTGAGTGGCCCAGTGAGCTCCCCCCACAATCCTCCTGGAAGCCCATCCCCTGTCTTCTCTCAGACTCCCGATGCTCACTGACAGGAGGGAGAGTTCAGGGCCCCTTCCAGCTCATGGTTTTTCACGGCAGGAAAGGAATCCTCTACTTTAGCGCACCCTTATGGTGTGTCTTACCTTCACAGCTGGGCAGGGCCCGGCTCCACTGGAAGTTGGGCTCACACTCTAGGGGCTCCCCGTCACTTAATGTGTAGCCCGAGTCACAGCTGAAGGTCACCAGAGCGCCCACGTAGAAGTCATTCCCATGACGCTGCCCGTTTACAGGGATCCCTGGATCCAGACAGTGGTCTGACTGCAGTGTTATAGCTGGAAAAGAGAGCCCAACGTCACCATAAAGGGACTCACAAAGAGAGAGAGGAGGGCACCCTGATTTATAGAAGGCTGAAGTTGCCCATTACCCACTCATCAAATGTGGCTATCAATATCCGCTGAGAGGGTATTTGAAGACCTATGTGTCAGAGAAAACAAGTTGGCTCAATCACTCACTTGTTCGTTCATTCATTCATTCATTCATCATAAGTTGAGTGTCCACTACAGCTTAGACACCATGCTAAGGGTTAGGGATGCAAGCATGAGCAAGAAAATGACCCTGTCCTCATGGTGCTCTCAACCACAACTTTCTATTTTGGTCTACAAAGAATTGACGTGACATCTTCTTTAAATCGAGGCACCAGCAATGAATGCAGATGATGAGAGAAGGTGAGAGCGAGCAGGAGATGCCATCTCACTTCAACTTCAGGATCTGTCTCCAGAGTGCCCAGCACAGTGGTACCCAACCATCTGCATGCAGAAGAAGCCTTGCGGTGTGCACACGAGGACCCAGTGTACAGGTCACCAGCTTTCATTGTTCCTAAAGGTTCAGCTCTAAGCTCCCGTGAGCTCTGAGGGATGCTGAGGGCAAGGGAGCACCTCCCGAGGAGCACAGCCTAACTGAGAAAGACATGGGGACGGGCCCGAGCTGGGGCCTACTGTGGAGCACCGTCCTGCATCCTTTCACCTACCAGGCCAACCCTGTCACCTGCCTCCCTGTCAAGACTCACTCTCATAGCGCAGCTGGAATCCGATGTCCGAGTGGCTCTTGTCGGTAGAGAAGAGGAGGTAGAGGTAGTTGCTGGTGCTGATGAGGAACTGGGGGACTTGGGTCCCATGGTAAACCCCGATCAAGGGCGCTGAGTACGTCCGTCCATCTCGCACCTCCAGAGTATCATAGTTGACCTCGGTTTTAAATCTGCCAAAGACGGGAATGCAGACTTCTTGAGAAACCCAAGGCTTACTAATTTGCAAATGACAGAAGGCCCCTCTTGACCCAGGGCTTCAGGACAACCAGATTTGGCAGGCTGGGATATTTTAATACGATTTGCACACATTCACTAGTGATGGGGAAGGACCTTCTCTACTGTTATGAACCCTCCTCCTCCTCCTCCTCCTGTGCCTAGACGCAGCTCTCTCAGTACTCTCTGTCCTTGGACCATGACCCATCTTAAGAGGCCAAATGACTGGCCTCATGGGGGTCAGAATGTTCTAGGCCAGGGATCAGCAAACTACAGCCCCAGGGCCAAATCTGGTCTACAGCCTGTTTTGTATGACCTAAGAGCTAAGAATGATTTTTACATTTATAAAGGGATATTTTATTTACCAAAAAAAAAAAAAAAAAAGCAAAGAATATGCACCAGATATCCACAGGTGGCTCACAAAACCCAAAATATTTACTATCCAGCCCTTCACAGAAAAGTCTGTGGATTGCTGTTCTAGGCCATGAATGCTTTGTCTAGGAGAAGTTTGTGTTCATATTTGGGTGGCTACCTTCCCCACCCAAGGGGCATAACATGGGGTGGGAGCTAGCAGTGGGGCATGAGCAGGATTTGGGTCAGAGGTCAGGAGGCCCAGCTTCCCATCCTGTAAATGTCAGGGTTATGCTCCTCAGATGTTAATGCCTGCTTTACCATCTGATGGTGTCGACCTGCCTACTCTCTTTCCTTGGGGGTGAGGAGATAGAAGGGCTCTGACATACCAAGTGATACCTCAAGATTCTCCTCACATAGTCCCCTAAACAGCACAAACCCCACTACTAAGGTGGAACCAAGGCCAAGGGCAAAGCCAGTGCGGTCTGTCCCCACCCAGGGCAGTGTGCTCCAGTGTCCTGTGACCTTGCTGCCATTTCAGCATTGGTGCTGGTCCCCCGCCCACACCACTCGGCAGAGATCACCCCTCACCCCTACCCCCCGGCTGTGGTTACAGCACCTGTCGAAGGTGATTTTGATGGGGTAGCCCGGCTGGGCTTCAATCACCCAGGCACAGCTCAGGGCATCCTTGTAGAAGCCAGGCCAGCCCGGAGAGAGGATGGTGCCACTGGGCGAAGTCAGATGACCACCGCAGGGAGCTGGGGGGATAGAAGGGAGAGAAGCAGCTTTCTTGGGGGGACAAATGAATGAATAAACAAAAAACCTCTCTATAAAATGTGTCTGCTCACAAGTATTGTTTTTGTTTTTATGGAAAATCATATAAGCTCTATAAATGGTGAGTTCTATCTATTGGGACCTATATGGATGTGACCAGTTACATGATTTGGAGTTTTATTAAAGGCCAGAGGGGAGAAATGAAAAGAATCCTTTAAACAAAGTCCTTTGCTATTCTAGAAGAGCTGAAGAACAGCCGATATGTGGGTCGCGCTGGTTTTTCCTTTGTTCCTCACTCAATTGCCAGGCCTGCGGCAGAGACACAGACCCAGCCCACCTCCTCACATCCAGCCCTGGTGCCCTGGCGCTGGAGTGTGGGCAGAGCCTCAGCCTCAAAGACCCCGCACTCCCCGCTCCCCTGGGAGCTCCATAAGGGCAGGGACCATATTATTTGTCTACACAACTCGGAATCCCCAGCAGTTAGCCTAGTGCTTGGCACACAGATGTCCCTCAGTGATTACTGCTCAAATGAATAAATGAATGGATGGAAGGACGAATGAATGCAGTCTACGGCAGGTACCTCCACAAGACACTGGGTGGTCTGGGCCCACCTCCTGGCTGGCTCTGATCTTGCCAAGCCTGTTATCTCAGTCCTTACTCTTTGCCCATTCTTCCCATCCCTTAGCTTCCCATTCTCACCACAACCTTCCCACTCCTGCCTCTTCCTGCAACCAGACCCCTGGCCCCTGTGGTGGTCATTAGAGCTAATCCAGTGCTCCTCCTTCAGGGCACACGGTTGGATTTCAATGCCCATCCCTTTTGAAGTTATGCAAGACCATGTGACCGCCTTGACCGATAAAATAGAGCAGAACTGATGCATGTCACGTCTGTGTGGAGACTTTTAAGTACCAGTGCAAGATTTGCAAAGTCTCCTGCCTCAATGACTGTGGAGGCAAGTGTCAACACGGAGGTCCCATCAGCCTGGGCCTTTAAGTGACTCTGAGGAGCAGAGTCCCTGATGACTCGTATTAAACATGTAGCTTGAGTAGTCCGTGTGAGATATAAACTCCTGTTTCTAAGCCACTGAGATTTGGGGTTGTGTGTTAATACTGTCTAACCAAGGCCACCCTGACTGACACACCTCCCTCCCCAGTCATGAAGATGAGGACGCTGATAACAACCACCACCAGTGCTGCTGTGGCCGTCACCACCACTGCCACAGACTGCGAGCCCACTCATGTCAGGCGTTTAGCTTCACAGAGATGGGCATGTTCACTCTTCCCAAGACACAAACCCTGGGAACGTGGTGCTGTTATTTTCTCCATTGTACAGTTAAGAAAGCTGAGGCTTATGGAGTTAAGTAACTAGCCCTGGGATAGCAAGTAGTAGAGCCTGGATTCCGACCCAGGAAGCAGGATAAGTCCAGAGATCTTAAGCTAAGCAGCCTCCCAGGTTTAAAGGAACCCTTGCTTCCTTTGGACTCCCTTACGATGGAGCTACCAGATGCCAAAAGTGCCCTGACAGGGTGGGGAGGGGGATAAAGAACTACATAGCACATCTATCTGCAAATTTTTGTAAATTTCTCTAGGTAATCAGTTTCATAAAATATAGCCAAATGTACCACACCTTTCCTCTCTCAATTCTATAAATTTCTTCAAAATACCTAAATTTATTGTCAAGCATTCTTAACAGAAAGTTATATTAAGGAGTTTAATTAACAAAGAAGATAACAAAAATAAGAATAGGAATAATGATGATGATACTGGAAATTCATACTGACGACTTACGGCTCTAACTGCTTTGTATGTATTCTCACATTTAAAGGCACACAACAGGAAACCATCAACAAAACGAAAAGACAACCTAACAATTGGAGAAGATATTTGCAAACCATACATCTGATAAGGGGTTAATCTCAAAAATATATAAAGAACTCATGCATCTCAACAAGATAAAAACTAACAACCCAATTGAAAAATGGGCAAAAGACCTGAACAGATATTTCACCAAAGAAAATATACAGATGGCCAACAGGCACATGAAAAGATGTTCAGCATCATTAATTATCAGGGAAATGCAAATCAAAACTACAGAATGGCTATAATTAACAAGATAGGAAACAAGTGTTGGAGAGGGTGTGGAGAGAAGGGAATTCTCATTCACTGCTGGTGGGAGTGCAAACTGGTGCAGCCACTATGGAAAACAGTATGGAGATTCCTCAAAAAATTAAGGATAGAACTACCATACGATCCAGCTAGTCCACTGCTGGGTATTTATCCAAAGAACACGAAAACACCAATGCGTAAAGATACATCCACCTCTCTGTTCGTTGCAGCGTTATTCACAATAGCCAAGATGTGGAAGCAACCTAAGTGCCCATCAAGGGAAGAATGGAGAAAGAAGATGTGGTATATATACACAATGGAATACTACTCATGAAATCCAGCCATTTGTGACAACATGGATGGACATTGAGGGTATTATGCAAAGTGAAGTAAGTCAGAGGGAGAAGGTCAAATACCGTATATGATCACACTCATTAAGTAGTAGATAATGACAACAACAAACAAACACATAGAGACAGAGATTGGTTTGGTGGTTACCAGAGGGGAAGGGGGGAGGGAGGAGGGCGAAAGGGATAATTAGGTACATGTGTGAGGTGATGGATTGTAATTAGTATTTGGATGGTGAACATGAGAACATGATGTAATCCATGCAGAAATAGATGTATAATGATGTACACCCGAAATTTATACACTGTTATAAACCAATGTTACCAAAATGAACGAAAAAAATAATAATAATAATAAAGGCACGCAACATTTATGAAGTTATTATCCCCATTTTACAGAGGAGAAAACTAAGGCTAAATAGGCTAAGAGACTACATCAAGAACTAATGAAGTTAGAGCTGAGTTTTAACCTCAAGACTTCTCCAAATCCCCCTGCAGCACGTGACTGTACTAGAACCACGGCTGACAGTAATGAGCTACAGGTATTGTGAGCTTAGTCCAAGTCAGGGCTTACCACAGATGATCCTTGTGACAACTGCAACACTAAAAGGCAGATTCTATTATTATCCTCATTTTATAGGTGGAGATTATTACCCCATTTTCAGTAAGGAGAAACCAAGTCATTCCATAGCGCCTACATCAAACATTGAGAAAGTAAATTGCATACGGGTTTTGTCACTTCCTGGGTAACCCCGGTTTTCAAAACCCATCCATGCATCTCAGTTAAACTAATGCTTTCCTCTATTTCTCCATGGACCTGTGAGACCTGGGAGGTGGGGAGGGGCGTCACTGCTGCATCCCTGGGGCCCCCTGCAGGTACTGACCCTCAGCAGAGGTAGGGACTCTCCCTTGGCTGCAACTGAGCACAGGCCCAGCCTCTTTGGTTGCTGGACTGTGATCTCTGGCTTCCTGGAAAGGAAGCGAGGAGATCACAGTCACTTGCCTGCCTTGGCTGCTCTCCATTCAGTGCACGTATATCAACAAAACCCTATCTAAAATCTCCAGAGAGGGAAACCCAAATCCTGCCTTTGGTGGTCACCATTTTGTTTTCTTTCTCTGCTGTATTGTTTTATTACCTTGGCTAGTTCATCTCTCCTCCTGCTCATGTGATGGTCAAATGATCTCTCTATTCATTCCATCCTTCACTCTCTCTCTAGCTCATCTTCATATTGCAGGGTGGCAGTTGCCAGGCAGGGAGAAGGAGGGGAGGATTCCTAAATGCCATGTCTCTTTAACTTTGAAAGGATGCTCAACCTCACTTACAAAGAAAATGTATATTCAAACTACAGTGAGAAATTATTTCTCATCCATCAGATAGGCAAAACTCAAAGTTTCATGACGTGAGGCTGAGGGAAACCAGGAATTCTAACACCCTGCTCGTGGAAATGCAAAATGGCACAATCTCTACGAAGGGAAATTTGGTAAGGTCCAGCTAAAATCATATGCATTTACTCTCGGACCCAGCAATACTTCTAGAACTCTATGCCAAAGATATATGCAAAAATAGGAAAAGACATATATATATATATGTACAAGGCTATCCAAGGCAGCACTATTTGCAATAGCAAAGAATGGAAATAGCCCAAATGTTCAGCAATGGGGGGCTGACTGAATGAACTGGGGTAATCAACAAAATGGACTATTTATGCAGCTGTAAAAAAAGAATGAGGAATATTCTATATAGTGTCACGGAGTGGTCCCCAGAATATATTATTGAGTGAATAAAAGCAAGGCGGAGAGGTAAAAATACAGGTATAGTATGATTCCATTCATCTAAGAAAGGGGTGAGAGACACACACACTTATTTACCATATTAATAATCAATGAAAGGGTGAACTCAAGATTACCTATGGAAACAGGGAGGGAACAAGGTAGAGAGGATAGGGATAGACGCTAGACCTTCTCGGATTACACTTTCTTTTAGAGGTTTAACTTTGGAACTATGTAAATATTTTACATAATTAAAAAGAAAGGTTTAAATTTGATAAGCAATTTCTCAAAACTCAAAAGCAGAGTGAAATAAATGAATACAATACTGGATCAGTTGGTGGCCTAATCATGCATGAAGAAACTAGTTAAAGAGATTTTAAAACAGTAATTTGCTAGCCCATCCCTAGTAGGACACAGGGATGAGAAGAATTGAAAGAAAAAAAACTTAACTATTTTCAGTAATCACATTGCTGTTGGCAGTACTGGTAATTACAATTCTGAGACTCTTAGGTATGAATTATGAAATTGGAAATTATGTTGGTGTTGTTGGGAACTGTGATTTTCAGCAAGAGTGAAAGGAGATATAGATATGACATCAAGGAACGTAGGGAAAAAAGAAAAAGTGTTCTTACATTTGAAATGAAATGAACTCATGATGCATTTTATCTTTAAAAAACTATTATTTAGCTCTGCTCATTCGAAGACTCAGAAACAAGGACCTACTCAACCATAATAAGCAACCCCAGTGCCCAGATTCTAAATATCATTTTTCACTAAAAAGGAACCAGAGCTCGTTGGAGAAACAGCTGATTCTAGGTCTGGAACAGAAAATGTACAAGATGAGGTTGGGCCAATTTCAAAAGGCTACCACTGGCTAATGGGACCATCGGGGGGTTGATTAGAGTAATAACTGTTATGGATTTAAATACATAAAATATGTTTAAATCCATTGGATTGTAATGATATTTAAAAATGTTCAACTTTAGAAGATGTTAGGGAATCAAGTAATTAATATGAAAACTGGTAAATAAAGGAAAATAATTAAGTATTTCTCCTGCCTTTTCTGTATGAACTATACCTCAGGGTAACCAAATAGCTGATGAGAAGTTTCCTTTAAATAATCCAGCTTATAAAAGAAGAACAAATGATAGCATGGTACCATTTTGCAATCCCTAGGCCATGATCATCGATGGCTCCTAATGTCCCCCAACAGAGAGACAAGCAGGCATTATGTGCCTCTGATGGAGGCACACAGCCCTATCTATAAATATTCTGCCCCAAAGCCCCAAATACGATTAAGTTTCTAGATCTTACTGCCAATTAAAGGAAATATAAGATAGAGAGGATCCTGTTAAACAACCTCCCAGGGATGTAATTGCCAAAATTCAGGATGCAGGAGACTTTCCAGGATAAATAACCTAGCTTCTTCAACAAAAACACTGCAAGGGGTAGGGGCAGACACCTGTAGATTAAAAAAGACTTGAGACATATCAGCCAACTGCAATGTATGAACCTAACTAAGATTCTGATTAAAAAAAAAACACTACAAAAGAAAGTACTAGGTAATCATGGAAATTTGATTGTATTAAGTAATTATTTTTATTTTTTAAGATAGTATTGTGGTTATCTTTTAAAGAGTTCTTTTTATCTGTACGAGATACACACTAAAATGTCATCAATGAAATATTTTGCCTGAAATTTGCTTCACAATAATCCCAGAGAGGAGTGGAGGTGGGGGAACGGGTCGGGGTATAAATGAAACAAAATGGGTCATGAGTTCATGATTGCTGAAGCTGGGTGATGCGTACATGGGGGTTCATTACACCGTTGTCTCTGTTTGAAATTTTCCATTAAAAAATGTTACGATGAAGAGAAGGAAACACAAACACACACACACACACACACACACACACACACAGAAAAGAAAGAAAAAGAGGGGAGGATCCTGCCTTGAATAGAGAGACAAGTTCAGCAATAAGACAAAAGAGAGACCCTGTGCTGAACCCTGTGCCTGGTACACAGTAGGTGCTTAAGAAATATTTTGTTGAAGGAATGAAATACTGGTAGGAAGGTAGAGATGCTGGGTGTTATGACTGGATTGTTTCCCTCCAAATCTGTAGGTTGAAGTCAACCCCAATATGACTGTGTTTGGAGAAATGGCCTTTAAGGAGGTCATTAAGGTTAAATAAGGTCATAAGGGTGGGGCCCTAATCCAGTAGGACTAGTGTCCTTTAAAGAAGAGGAAGAGACACCAGGAGTGCACGTGCACAAGAAAACGGCTATGTGAGGACACAGCAAGAAGGCGGCCACCTGCACACCAAGAAGAGAGGCTTCAGGAGAAACCAAACCTGCTGGCACCTTGATCTTGGACGGCCAACATTCAGAACTGTGAGAAGACAAATTTCCGTTGTTTAAGCCCCCCAGTCCGTGGCACTTTGTTATGGCAGCCTGAGATGACTAATACTCTGGGCTTCTGATGAGGGGCTGGTGTCCCCTGTGAGGGATGACCCATCATCTCTCCTGACCTCTGATGCTCAAGTTGTGCAGGGCAAGGAGCAATGGGAATGGTGATGGACAGAAGAAGAGAAAGAACTAGTACTCACTGAGCCCTCGCAAGGTGCCAGACACTAATTTACACGTGCATTTTCTTTTCCTGTATGTTCATCTTCACAACAAACTATAAGGTGGCTACTGCTATTAGCCTCATTTCATAGTTGAGGAAACAGGTACAGAGAGGTCAGGCAACTGGTCCAGAAACACACAGCTAGGAAGAGGCAGAGCCAGGATTTGAATCCAGGCGGTCTGGCTCCAGAGCCTGTGTTTCTAACCACTGTGGGGGGATGCAAGAATGCCTACCCTGACTACTGCCCTCAAAGGGGTTTTAGCTGACCAAGCATCCAGTGTGAATGACCAGGAGGAGCGAAAGCCTTTCCCTCTGGCCTTCTACTCCACCATTTTGTGGTAGAATGAAAGGAGAATAAACTTTGGAGTCAGACAGACCTCATTTGGTGACTAAAAATGATGGTTCTGGAATCAGAATACTTGGATTTGAATCCTGACTCTCCGATTCACTTAGCTGTGTGATCTTGGGCAAGTTACTTAACTACTCTGTGCTTCAGTTTCCTCACCTGTGAAGTGAGGGCAGTAACAGAACCTACCTCACAGGGTTGTCCTGAGGATTCAATAGGACAATGTACGTAAAGCACTGGCCTAGTATTGAGCACTTGGTACGTGCTCAAAGATTACTAGCTGGGTGATCTCAGGCAAGTCAATTCACCCTGCTGGTCTGCAGATTTCTCATGCATTGAGATAATAATACACTTCTCACACGAGTGAGCAGAAGATTAAGTGAGATAATGTTAGAAACTCAATAAGTACCCTTACTTCTTCCCTGTAAGCCTAAAAGAGCTACAACCATCACTAGATTCCTCTTATTGGAGTGGGGAGAACTGACTTTCTTTTTTTTTTTTACAGGACTTTAAAATTTTCTGATTATGAAAGTAACACATTTGCAATACACACCAAAGAAAAAACTGTGGACGTGTTTACACCAAACTGTTAAACTACTTTCCTCTGGATACTGGGATTGGGAAATGAGGATTTCCACTTTGAACTTTATTGCACTTGTGTAGTGTTTAACTTTTTTACAACAACCAAGTACTACTTTAAAAATAAAAATACATCCTCACTGTAGATCATTTATCTCCTTTCTTCCCTCCATGTATTTCTTGTAAGTAGTGTATTTTTTTAAACCCAGTTTGAGATTCTTTGTCCTTTAGGAGGAAGTTTAATGACCTTTATTGTCATAACTGACATGTTTGTTTTACTGCTGTCATTTTGTTTTATGCTGTCAGTTTCCGATGCTTCCATGCAGTGTCCTGTCTTGTCTTTTGCAATGGGCAATATGTTTCCTTTTGTTTCAATTTTCTACTGGGATATGGAAAGTAGAAAACCTGCTTTTCAGCCTATTTGTGGATGCTTCAAAGTCTTCTGTAAACATGTTTGAAAATCATATTCTTTCTAGTGATATAATTCAATAAAAATACAGTAACAGTGTAGCCATGAGCTGAAGTTTGAACTCTGGCTCCATTACTTACAAGCTGGGAGGACCACGGGCAAGAGACTTAACCTCTCTGTGCCCCAGTGGGGACAATAACTACTCCCACTTTCCAGGCTGGTGCATGGCTGAGATACTTGTAAAACATTTATCATAGAGGGGTACGATTACTGGGTTCTTCTTTAAAAGAGACAAGGAATTGATGAATGTGGGGAAGAGAGAACCAGTTACTCCTGTGTAGATGCCTTCACTACCTGGAAGTCTTTCTTAGGAAATCTCTGATTTTAAACATATGGATCCCTTATGTCCTCTGTTCTCTAGACTAGATGCCAGCAAACTACAGCTGGGGGCCAAATCTGGCATCCATTTATGTATTGTCTAATGCTGTTTTCACATAAAGATAGCAGAGTTGAGTAGAGATCTCACTGCCCACAAAGCCAAAAATATTTCCTATCTGGCCCTTTAAGAAAAAGTTTGCCAACTTCTGTGTTACATCAGCCAGATGATCATCCTTCTTTCTAAATTTAGGAGAAGAAGTCATTTTCTCCCTTGTCCCCTTACAGCCTCTCAAAAGCTAAGTGGCTCTTGGCATATATTAAAAGACTTTTTAAAAGACCATTAGCTTCTGCATTTACTTGTCCACAAGGTGGGGATACTTAATCAAAAACAAAACTAGAAAAAATGGAAAAGACAAAGATGCTGATTACAAAGCAGAGTTCTCCCAAGGTTCGACACACAGGGAGAGAAACGGGCCACGGAGTAGCCAGATTCCCGGGAGCTTCCTTACTCTGCCTGCTCTACTGTTTTAAGTCTGGGATTGACCATCCTATGTGGCATCTGCCTCTCATTCTGCCCCTCTGATATCCTGTTCCCCAGATTCCCGAGAACCGGGTTAGCATCAACCCATCACTCTGAGAAAACCAAGCAGGCTCTCTGCTGTGCCAAGTCAGGGTCTCTCCAACAGGCTGCCCCCTTATTTCTGGGTGCCTATGGTCCCCCAACTTCAGCACTTTTCTCTCCAGGGACAAAATGAATAAGACAGTTTTAATTTCAAAATTGGGACTTTGCCTATGAAATAGTGAGCCGTGTTAAGGTCCCTTAGCAAAGGTTGAATTCTCTCGTGCGTTCAGACACGGTCTTGAGTGTTTCACTGCAGCGGCAGAACTGTGGTCCAGAAGCACCTGATTCAGGAGGGTGGCCAGTGGAGAGAAGAGGAAGATGCTGCAGCTACCAAGTCCTGATGCTTCTTCAGGGGGGTCACCTCCATTGGGACTGAGCCACCACAGGCTCAGGGGCACTGGGGGCCTGGACTTCTGCCCTGGAAATGCCCACAATCTTGGTGGGGAGATAGGACCAAGGCCCGGGGAACCGGTAAAGGAAAATGTAATCGTGGTGAGACCAAGTGTCCAAAAAAGTGGTCTGGTGGTGGTCCCTGGGGAACAAAAGGAATTAGGAGAAGGGAGAGATCAGCTGAACTAGACATAGCAGGGCAGATGTTCTGGAGGAGATGGACCAACACGAGGAAAACCAAGGAAACCAGAGGAGATCGACGAGCACAAGAGAGAATGAGGGGCCAGCCTGAAGCGCAGGTGAATGACCACCGACTGACAATCCTCCAACCCTGGGCTCTGCATGGCTGCTTTGCAGGATCATCTGCCTCACCCACAAACAACTCCATCAGACATGCATGACTAGGCCCCTGCAGCTGACCAGGGAGTTACCTAATTTGTCAGTTCCCTATCTTCACCCTCCCAGAGATGGGGTGAAGCTATGAGATTCTTGTTGATTCTGACTCCAAGGTTTATGTGATTTCCCAAAGTGCTCACTCTGCTGAGGAAAAATGGCAGATGAGGTTGTGTGGACCTCATTGTGCGACTCCGGAGGACAGAAAGAAGTCTGTTCGCATCATGGTTGGGGCAGGCACCTGGAAGGATGGAAATGTACCAGCCGATCCCCCAAAGTGGAGCGCTACTCATCCAATTGCTCCGAGGAAGAAATGGTTAAAATCAGGTTAAAATAATGTTCACAGCCAACACTTACTGAGTGCTGCCTCTCTCCCAGGCACTGCTCCAAGAGCGGTGCGTGCTCACGACAACCCTGTGAGGAGGTTCCCTTTATTGACCGCACTTTACAGATGGGGCAACTGAGGCACAGCTGATAAGTTTCAGGGTGGAGACAAAAGGCAGCCTGGTGAAAGTCAGGGCTCTGGAGGCCATTAGGGAGGCTCTAACCTAGTTAAAAGGTCATTCTTTCATTCATTCATTCTGTGATTCGTCAACCAGTATTGACTGAGCATCTACCAAGTGTCAAACAATATGCCAGTTGTGGGGATACAAGGCCAACAAAGATACCCTAACCCCATGGAGCTTACAAACTAGTGAGAGCACAGCTAACACTTCTGAGTCCTTACTTTATGCCAGGAACTTCCCTTTACATGTGCATCTTATTATTACCACTTCCCCCTTTTTCTGCTGGAAAAAACAGAGGCTCGGAGGGAAAAGGAGACTTGCTAGGATTCCAGCCCAGGACCCTCGGACTCGAAAGCCCACCTTGACCTCAGACCCTCTGCTACACGCATTGTGCTCTCGGTGGTCTCTCCTCTCCCCTCCACGCACCTGTCAGCTGTGGGGCCCTGCTCACTCTAAGGCATGCTCCCTCTTTGCGCTCCTGTCCTTCCCACTTGCTGGCCAGGGTGCTCAGATCTGGGTTTGGGGACTGGGTACGTAGAGATGTCTCTTAGGCATCCATCCTCTGTGCATCATGTAAGACGAGAGGAAGAAGCTTTCTGGCCCCCGGAAGGAGAGAATCAAAGCCCCTGCCCCCTTGGACACTGTCACTGCCTCCGAGGGGCCTGTGGGTACTCACTATTCACCCATTATTCACAAATATTTTTTGAGGGCCTATTCTGTGCCAGGCATTGTGCTTGGCACACAAATGTGACATGATTCCTGCCCTCAAGAAGCTTAATCTGTGTTTTAAAGCCTGCAGTTTGTTGGAACAGATGGCTGGTCTCTGAAATTGAGTCAAAACCTACTCTGTGTGGCATGGCAGGATTGAGGGGATACCATAATAACTCTTGTGCTTGATTCAAGCTGTGTTTCTTCTGGCTGGTTTGCCCTTAGTCTCCTGAAGATTGACCGTAAGGATTTCAAGGCAGTGGTTTAACAGCGGCACGAAGGCCAAGCCTCGGAGATGTCTCAGGCAATTGGGAAAATTAGCACATGGGGAAGGAGAGTGGCAGGCAGCTTGAAAGATTTGAAAGCTCACAGCACTGCCAACACTGCTTCGGGCTGATGGAGCTCCCCCGGGCGGGAGCTGGAGGCAGGAATCCTAATGGCTGTGATACCGAGAGAGTTCCCAGTTGAATGAAGAGGTGTTTTTGATGCCTGACAGTCTAGAACAGTATTTCTCCAGTTTAATCTCTGGCTATAATACAAACTTCTATGCAAAGTGGTCCTATAAAGCCCCGCCATTCCAGCGTGGGTGAGAAGGTGGCCCTTGGTCCTCAGAGAAGATGAAGGATGATACAGAAATGGACCACGGTGGTTCAGGTCACTCGGTCCCCCTCCTCAGCCTCCCTGGCTGATAGCCACGACTGCCAGCCCAGCAGGCACGTACCTTCACACCGCAGCACAGCGCTGTTCCAGACCACGCTGCCCTCCTTCAGGATGCAGGTGATGGTCTCTGAGCCCTGAGTCCCAAGGAAGCCTTCGTCACAGAGGAAGGAGATGGAGCTTCCCAGCTGGAGGCTGTCACCAAACCGTTTGCCATTTACTGGAACGCCGGGATCTGGGCACTCATTGTGTCGGAAGGCTGTGTGGATGGGGGTCAAGGACATAATTAGATACAGCTGGTATGAGATGGACCCCCAAAGAAAACAAGCTTCATCCTGATGGTCCACCCTAGACCTCCAGCTCTTCCCCAGGAACCTGCCATGCTGGAAGGAAAGCCTGACAGCCTAGAACCAGGGACCCATGTGCCACATTGGGCATAAAGCAGGCACTTGTTAAACTTGATCTGCTTTCCTGAACCCCTAATCCAACTTCGTTGTAATGAACACTGAGAGATCAGGCAGTGTGCCGTTTCTCACGTTAGCTCGTTTACATCATATAATGATTCCATGAAGTAGATATTATTACCCCAGTTTACAAAGGGGGAAACTGAGGTTTACATGGCTAAGGAACAGATCTGTCTCCTCAAAGTCAAATCCATTCCATGTTTCCCTAATTTCAGACACTTATGGGATCGTTCACGTTGCAGGTGAGCTGGACTCTAACTCCTGTGACACTAATAGACATGGAGCATCATAAAGTAGGTTCCCTGCAATGAACCCTGTCTGAAGCCGTTTCCTTCATTTCCTTCCCTCGTCAGGCTGCCTCTGACTCTCGTAGGCAATTGATAATGCAGTCAGGGAGGAGAAGAGTCAGAACACTTGCAGGTTTCGTGGAGCGCTGCCTCTTGTTAGTTACACGGTTCTGGGCAACTTATGTAATCTTGCTGAGCCTCTGTTTCCTGACCTATAAAATGGAGATCACATCTCATTTGCAGGGTCGTTCTGGGACAGAAATAAAATGAAAGTTGACATGAATATGAAAGTGGAGAGTGTGTGGTACAGCACCCCACAGATGCTAAGTACTCCTTAAGGACGCGCTCCCTTCCTTCTTCCCTTTCCCTCTCCATCTCCATCAAACACATTCCCAGCCTTCCCCCGTCAGGGGTACCACAGTTCTTGCCCTCACGTCTCTGAAACCACACCCTATTTGCACCCCTGCTGTTTTAAGGATGTGTCTTTCCAGTGGAGACCAGCCTCCATGGCCGCCGGGGCACGTGCCACTTTAAAGAGCTCAATTTACAAGCCTCTGAAATTCCCTAGTGATGGAAACACTTGCACAACAGAAACAAAAGCGACCCTGGAGGCTGTGGGATGTTGCTGGAGGCAAAAGGCCTGCAGACCTGGTGATCCCTCCTACCGAAGGTGAGCTGTGGGAGCCTCTGACGTGGAGGCGATGATGACATCCCCTTGCAGAGCCTCGACAGAGTCCCCAACACCCTTCCCTCTGAAATGCAAAGCCTCGGTCAGCACACACTTCAGTCTCCCAACCTTTCCTCATCAGGAACTATGACCATGAGGTTGCCCCGACATTTGGAAACACAGGGGGATGGAGGGGGAAGAAAAGTGGTGCCTGGGACCCAGCGGTCCAGGCATTTGTTGATTCAAAACTCTATCAGTCACACACACACACACACACACACACACACACGTTCATACACACACATACATGTATGCACACCAAAGGGATATGGAGCTATTTCCAACATCTGGGAGCAAAAGCTCTAAGTCCAGGATTTAAGTACTGCCCAGTTCTGCCTGTGTACCTTTTCAAACCTCAGTTTCCAGGTGTGTGAAAGGGACAGATCTTAGCTTAGAAGTTTTTTTGTGGGGTTGGCAGTAATGACTGCAGAGTGCTCACAGTGGGTGCTCAGTAAACAGTAGCTACTGTCATCATTGTTCAAAATGCTCCACATGGAAGAGGATTAGGATTACTCTAAGGAGCTCCAGGGGTGGAAATGGGATCACTGATCCTTGTTACAGGGACACAGACTTCCCATCATCGTGCGGGGAAGCACTGAGTGCTCTCCAGCTATGAGAGCTGTCTGGGGTGGTGGGCTCCCTGACACTGGGCAGATCGAAGCTCAGCTGGATGATCATCGTTGGGATGTGACCGAGGAGCTTAACGTCCTGCAGGGGAGACTACGCTAGTCCTCAAACACTTGTCCATGGACTATTGTTTCACTAGCTGCATCAGAATCACCACAGAAGCCTGTAAAAAATGTAGATTCCAGGGCCCCGTCCCCTCAGAGACTTTGATTCAGCAGGCTTAGGGTGGGGCCGAGATTTTAAAAAATTATTTCTACTTATCCATCCAACTATCTGTAGAAATGCATAGAAAAATATCTGATGTCTGTAATAGTGTTCACCAAATGTTGGCAAGAATCATTTCTGGGTGGGGGGATTTTGGGTGGTAGTTAGCATTTCTTCTTTGACCTGCTCCCCGTTTTTTGAGTGTTTATGTATCGTATGTGTGTCATTTTTACAATGGTGGAGAAACCTTGGAGAGAAATGCTAGGTAAGAGCTCAATCCTCAGGTCAGGTCCGCCGCCTTCTGCCTCTTCGTCCCGAGGACTCAGCACTGGCTTCTTTCCTAGTAAGTCCTAGTAAGTGAGGGCTTACCAGGATTTGGTTTTCCTAGGAGGCTACGAGTATCTGTTTTTTCCTCAAGTCCCCTGTTGGTGTCCACACCTATTTTGAAGCTGCAGAGTTCTGCTCTGCCTCCTCCTGCCCATAGATGAGGGGAACAGGAGTGCCCTGGAAGAGGCATGCCCTGAGAAGGTTGATTGTTTCTAGCAAGTTTGGCATCCTGAAGAAGGTGCTGACTGGAACATCAGGGAAGGGCCTTAGCTTGGGTGGTCTCTTGGAATCTGGGGTCCCCAGTGGCCCACCATTTGGACCTATTGTCTTCAGCTCCACTGGACCCCAGGGGCAGGTGGGACAAGGAAACAAGACTTCCACGCCAAGGGTGGGGTGGTGGCTGAGAGGAGATCAGTTCTGTCAAAAAGCACTAGGGACCAGCTTTATGTGTGCGTTTGTGTGCATGCGGAAGAGCTTGAACTGGGGACTTGCATTTCACACGCAGCCTCTGGAAAGGATCTGGTTAATTGCTCAGGCAAACTCAGCTTCACCCCATTTGATTAGTTGCCATTGGCCAAGTTCACCGGGTCTGTAGCTTATTAGGACCAGATTAGCACTTCTCGCTACCTTTGGCGGCTTGCTATTTCCAGTCTCCAAGCTTCTGCCCCCATCCCCACCCTCACTGTAACCCCAGGAGACACAGAATTGAAAATAATCATAGCCGAGCTTCAGGTTGCTTCTAGAGAGGGGGTCCAGGATTGAAACTGGAGGTGACAACTTTTGGCCTGTGGCCCTGAGAGGGGCGATGAGGAAATGCCCCAAGAGTTGATAAGCTGAGGCTTATCAGAGCCAAACAGAAACAGTACTCCAGACCTTTGTTTCTGATCTGATGATGGGAATGGGAACCGGGCAAAGCAAAGTGTGAGCAGCCCCAGCAGGAATACCTGCACTCAACAGTAGGTAGGCGTTCAAGGACTTGAGGGAGCAGATCAGAGAAAGATTAGTAACTAGTGAGAGGATGACAGAGGCTTCCTCTCCCTTGGGTTCTTCCTGGTTCTAGCTGGGCCTTCTAGGAGGGGGAGGGTGGGAGGGAGAAATGAGGTCCCAGGCTCCTTTTCATTACATGTCACATCTATAGGAAATAAATGCTCAAAAGAGAGTGACTCCACAGAAAAGCGCACCCTGCCCAGGAGCCAGCACTTTATGCTTTTTCTGGTCACACTGGAGCCCCATGCCTGGCTACTGCAGCCCTGCAATGCCCTTGGAACTGGCCCACCCACATCAACACTCCTCCCTGGGAGCACCTTTGACCGTCCTTAGACACTGACGCTCAGACGGATGGTCAGCTGGGGACAGAGGGAGGACTCACTGGTAAAGGTGATGTTGAAGCCTCTCTTCCCCGTGGAATGGTCAGTCTGGAACTCGAGACGGGCCACGTGGCCACTGCTTGTGATGGAGGAGGGGAGCTGGTTTCCTGAGAAGGTGCCCAGGACTGGGGCCTCGGCGGTGGCCCCATCTTTGATGACGAGGAAGTCAAACTGAGGCTCCACATCGATGTCGTTGAAGGCCAGGTGGATGCGGCTCTCAGGCCGGGCCAGGATGAGCCAGACACAGTGGAGGTGGTTGCCATAGTCCTCTGGGTAGTTGGGCGACAGGACAACCCCAGAGGGGCTGGTGAAGTTGAAGAAGCAGGAAACTGCAAGAGAAGAGCAGTGGAGGTCAGTCAGTGTCCCCATCATTCTGCCTGGGCCACTGAGGGTTGGCAGGGGGAGTGTTTCCTTAGTCTAAAGAGCAATAGAAAGAAAGGGTGACCCAAGGGTTGGGCTGGACTGGCCTGGACTGGCTGGGCTCTGAGCTTTAGGTGGGAGACGTGCTAGGTTCCACGCTGAGCATGGCGTTGAAAAGGGTCCCTCTGGCAAACTGCAGACATGGCAGAGTTGGTCTTCTCTTGGCTCCCTCTCCCCTTTTCAGTGTGCCCACCCCAGGCAGTGTCTGCACGCTCGCAGTCCCTTGTGCTGGGGCAAAACCATCATTCAAGCTAAAGTGCAATCACAGTGCCTGGCTCCTCACAGCTGGTGGTGATCCCCCAAGTGGCATCCAGGGTGGAGATAGTCCAAGTCCATTTCTCTTCTTCGAAAATTTTTGGTGGGAAAATGATAGGTCTGCCTTGGGGATTATAGCAACCTCAGAGGTACAAAGCTATGCTAAGGAGGTGCCGAGTAAGCACCATCTTTCAGAGACCCAAGCTTTAGAAGAAACTCAGGGAGAGAGGTGACCGGTGCCTCATCTCGATGCCCCACCCACTTCCTCTTATCTCTCCTCCTTTACCCTAAGGATCCACTCTTCCAAAGACCCTTATTGTAAACCCTTTCAATGCCAGTGACTAAACAGACCCTGGACCAAAGGTGAGCCAAAGGAAAGTTCTATAAATGGAAAAACAAACGAACAAACACTAAACCAAAATTAAAAAGGAAAACAATAGAATGAAAAGAAAATAATTGCAACAAATAAGCCCAAGGGCAAATATCAATACTGAATTAAACCTTTTATCATTGTATAAGAACATCACCAAGATGGGCAAAGAGGATGCTCAGAGGATTCATGTGAGAGAAAATAGAATTAATACGAAAACACAGCCCATATTTCACTAGGAAAAACATAAAGAAAAAATATACAACCCAATGTTGTTGAGGCTTCATGGAAACTCATATGTATTTATTGCCTGTTGCAGAGTAAAGTTGATATAATCCTCTTGGAAGGGAGTATATGAATTCTTATCAACAGCCACAAAACTGTTCAAATATTCTGACTCAGTTATCTCTAGGAATTAATTCAAAAGAAAAAGAGCCACATGGACACAGATGTTTACAGTGACATAATTTTATTACAGAGAAAAAATGTGAACAACCTATACGTCAGCCCAATAATGTGGGGTAAATGATAGCCTTAATGTAATGCAGTTTGAATGCAAACATTAAAACTGATAAATATGACCCTGTAGAAGGAAGAATGTTAAATATTATTTTAAGTAAAACAGTAGATCATAAAATTATATGTATACTTTTGATTATAGCTATTAATTATTTATAAATATGGATAAAGAAAGGTCATGAGCCCCCAAATTAAAATTCTATTGGAGTATAGGTTTGTGGGTGATATTTTTTCAAAATGAAAACAATATTTAATTTTTCTGACTGCAAAAATGATACAGGCTCATTATAAACATTTTTTAATATTTAAAAGTATAAGGAAGGTCAAAACTAATATGGAAAAACATTTAAATCCCTTTATAACATTTATATTGATGTTTGGTATTAATAATATTGAAACTTGGTAGGTAGAATATTTGTATTAATTATAATGAAGCTAAGGTGAAAAATAATAATAAAATCATGTTTGCAAAAGAAAAAAAACACAAAACAAGGCAATTGGTGACTCCTTATATTGAGTTTCTCCTTCCTCTCCCTGACTTCACACATCTTTCCCTTTTGTGCATTTGGTTTGTCTTTCCAACCTGTTACTCAAAACCCTTCCACCAAATTCAGCAAAGTGAACTTGGTCCCTAGGACACATTCAGTCTTATCCCTGTAATCTCTGTATTTTGTAAGTATAGGAAGAGTTTGAGCCAAGAGCAGATAAGAGCATAAAAAAGCTTTTAAGCAACACAAGATACAGTTAATAGCAATTAATATCATATATTATTGGGGGTTTATTGAGTGCAGGCACTGTTCTACGCACTTTCATTAATTACTCAATTTAACTGTCACAATAACATGACGAGGTAGGTAGTGTTATTAATCCCATTTAAAGATGAAGACACTGAGGCACAGAGAGCTTAAGTAACTTGCCAGGGTCACGTGGCCAGTAAATGGTAGCAGCAAATTCAAATCCATGCAAATCAATGCTAATTCAAACCCATCTGACTCCAGGGGCCAAGCTCTTAGCCACCCCTCAACACCATCTCCCAGTATGAGAACAGTACTGCCCACTGGGCCTAAGTCTAACAGTGGAGTCCTTGGGAGTGTTCTTAGAATCTGCTGAAGATACACCTGTCGATCCCAACCATTACATCAGCACTGAATTGGGGGGCTCTAGGCTGGACATGAATGCTATCCCATCTCCAGCTTTGTGGTAGTCCAGCTGGGAGCATAATGCAAATAATGAGGAATCCTAACCCAACAAAGCCAACTATCTTGAAGACAGAAAAGGAAAAATTACACAGCATGCCAACTACCACCAAGGTGGACTGAAGACAAAGAAAAGCACTATGATTTCAGAGAGAAGATCATCAGGGCACTATAAACACGTGAACAAATGGGTTTGCAGCAGAGGAGAATTTAATTAACACCACCCAAGTCCCCACCCCGACTCCCTCACTCTATCGCTTTATTCTTTTTTTCTGTACCCTCTTTCCAAGGTTGCCATGCTGTAAAGCTCCAGGGGCACCATTTTGAGTAGCTATAACAGTAGCTCTAACTATTACTCTCTAAAATTATCTTGTTAACTTATTGTTTACGGTCTGTCCCTCCCTCTCCCCAACACACACACATATACTCCACGAGAGCAGCAATCTTGTCTGTTTGATTCCTCTGAATCCCTAACGGCTCTCTTGATGCCTGGCACATTGTCGGTGCTCAATCAATATTTGCTGAATGAATCAATGAGTATTTAATGGTTGATACCATCTGAAAAGATGGCGACATGAATATGTGTGCCTCACATTCCCATCCTGGTAAAAGCCCCAATCAACAGAATTGACCAAAGTCTATAAAAATAGGTGGATACCTGCGTCTGCTCTGGAAACTAGAAAAAAATACTGTGCCATGATCCTCAATGCATTTCTCTTACATACAGTGCAGATCTGTCCCTAAATAATTTAGGGTAGAAAAGAGTATGGCCCAGACAACAGAAACTGCTCCCAATATCAAAGACAACAGAAACTGCTCCCAATATCAAAGACCTCAAAAAATATATTATTCACATAGCATTCATAAAACACCACTTGAAGATGTTTTCTACCCAAACAAGAGAGGAATCAAAATGAAGAACTCAAGTATGGGAAAGTTATGGTTAATAAAAAATGAAAAAAGATTGGCAAAAACCATCTAGTAAAGAATCTAACTAATTGGTATAAACACAGTTGTAAAACAGAATGGAAGTATAAGAAATATTCCTTGGAAGAGAAGATATAAGCTATCACTTCTGCCCAAACCCCAGGGTAAAATACTGCAGATTATACTGATATAATGAATAAAGTTGGAGCAAGGAGCTATGCTAATTTCCTCATCTTGCAAGAAATTCTGTTATATAGTTTCTGTGGTTAATTAGAGAAATATAGGTTAGGGCATGTTTTTAAAGATGTTAAGTGTAATTAGTAATAGACTATAAAGTGGCTTATCTTCAAATTACCAAAGGGGAAAAAGCAAAGCAGTCAATTTAGCAAAAAAAAATGGAATTCAAAGGAAACAGCAAGGAAGCATAAAGAGGGGAAATGTAAAGTAACGTGCTAAAAAAAAAGACAAAACATCATTCGTGACAATAAGTGTATAATAGTATACAGGTTAATCTATCCTAGTAAAATATAATCTCATTTTGGGACAAGACACACGGCTAAAACAAAGTGACTCAGGATAGTCAAAAATAAGGGAATGGAGCAAGATGGCTCAGACTTCACATTGGGAGAGTGCTGGAATTTACCAATACCCAGGCCCCAAAGATTCCTATTTATTTAGTGGAGTGGGCCTGGGGCATCACAGATTCTAAAAGCTCCCCAGGTGATTCTAATATGCAGCCAGGGTTTGAGAACTGGTGGAGGCAAATGCAAACCACAAAAAAAGGAGTTTTAATGTTAATTTCAGACCTTTGGATGATATAATACCACCTCACATTCTTGGATGACCCTTTTTCAGGCCAAGAGTCCTCTGGACAGCTACTAACAGACATTTCTGCTTGTACCTGCAAAGCGATGGAGCTGATAAACTGACACTAATAGAACAAGAACATTGCCCTACAAATCTCGGTCTTCCATCCCAAGACATAACTCATTCTTGTTGCAACAAGGGCAGGGAAAGGGAGTGTGCACTGTCCCACAAAGGTCTAATATCTCTTGCTCTGGAAAATTATGTTTGCATGTTACATTGGAATGTTTCTGTTAGAGAATAGAGTTTGCTTGTCAGTGTCCCCAGTGAGAAAAACAAAAGTGTTATGATTGGATCTCATCACTATCAATTATCCAGGTTAAAAGAGGGAGATGAGGTGCCTTCCCCCTTTGGAAGTAGTTACCCATAGTGCTCATGGATCTTGACCTTGGATAAATCTTTAAATCAGAGGGATCTCACAGGGCTCAGATTTTTGAAAATAATAAAGGTAGACAACTCATTGACAAGTGGATGCACCATTACTGTGCATAATATCAGATTATTATTTAATATGATCTTGAACATAAACACAGCTTGCTGAAAAACCCTCTTTTACTGTCTTTTATTTTGATGTTGTCACTGCCAGCTTCACTGCTTTCAAAATGATAATTCAATTACTAGGGGCCTGACAAAGCAAAACAAAATCCAAAGATGATATTTTAAAAGTGGATGTTGCCCACATTCCAAAATGAAGATATGACAGTTATGATACTTTATGCCCCAAAGCACTGAAACAGACAAAATAAACTATTTAAAAAAATACAATAGTTGGAGAAAAACATACCAATCTAAAGTCAAAAGTAAACAAAGAAAAAGAGGATCTAAAATACTGTGAGTGTGTATGTGTTATATGAAACTCTGTAATCTTCAAACAAGGAACACCACCTTCTTTAAAAGTGCGCACAGAATCTTACAGAAATGCACTTTCTATGAGGGTATAAGGAAATCTCCATAAATTCCTCCACAAAGCGAAAACTGTTGGGACACATTTTCTGTTCACAGTGCAAATAAACTAGAAATCAACAACAACAAAAAAAACAAATAAAAATCCCTAATCAGCTGAAAATTCATAAAACCCTTTCCTAAATAAGTTCTTGAGTTCAAAGAGGAAATAAAAGCTGTCAATACAGATTACTCATAAGTGATGATGATACTAGGCCAAAGCTGTACTTAAGAGAAAATTCATAGCCTATTCATTATTAAATAATAAGGAAATAAAATAAGTGAAATGAGTGTTTAAACTCAAAAAGTTTCAAAGAGAATAATTAAACAAGATTAAGGAGAGAAGAAAGAATAAACTTAGTAAAAGTAAAAGCAGAAAAAAATAACTGAAGAGACCAATAAAAGAGAAACTTCTCATTGGTCTACTCAAGAGATAAAAAGAGAGACGATACATATACATAGAGATAGGATAATAAAATCAAGGAGATAAGATGATTATAAAAGAATAGTATGTATAACATACTAATCAATTTGAGATCTTGACAAAATGGAGAATTTCCTAAAAAAATTTGAATTACCAAAATTGGGTGAAGGGGAAAACCCGAGGAAACTGGAAAATACTAAAGGAATGGTGGTTTTATGGCCAGAGCTTTAAAATTTTAAACAAACTATAATAGCCATGCTATTTAATCTCAATCCAAATACTCCCATAAAACAGCATATATGATGGGCCGGCCCCGTGGCTTAGCGGTTAAGTGCGCGCACTCCGATGCTGGCGGTCCGGGTTTGGATCCCTGGCGCGCACCGACGCACCGCTTCTCCGGCCATGCTGAGGCCGCGTCCCACATGCAGCAACTAGAGGGATGTGCAGCTATGACATACAACTATCTACTGGGGCTTTGGGGGGAGAATAAATAAATAAAATTAAAAAAAAAAAAAACAGCATATATGAGACACATATTCACACCAACCTACTCACACACTGACACACCCAAAGTGTAAAAAAATCCTGTATGCAAAGTGTTAACAAATCAAATTCAGTCCTAAAACAATAAACAAACATGATCTATATAATGAAAACAAAAAAACTTTATTGGTAGGCAGAAAAGAAAATTTAAAAATGAGACAAACTATTTTCCTGAATGAAGAGTTCAGATTGTTAAGATGATGATTATCCTCAAATCACTGTACAAATTTAATATAACTCCAGGTGACACCCATGCCGATTTTTTTTTTTAATTTATTTATTTTTCCCCCAAAGCCCCAGTAGATAGTTGTATGTCATAGCTGCACATCCTTCTAGTTGCTGTATGTGGGATGCGGCCTCAGCATGGCTGGAGAAGCGGTGCGCTGGTGCGCACCCAGGATCCGAACCCGGGCTGCCAGCATCGGAGCGCACGCACTTAACCGCTAAGCCACGGGGCCGGCCCAATTTTTTTTTCTGGAACATAAAACAACTGTAAAATCCATCTGTTGGAATAAACAGGTGAAAATAACCAAGACAGATGAGGAATAATAGTGTATAAGGTACTAGTTGGTGTTCCAAGAGTGCCATATGTCTTAACTCATTGACCCTCACAGCAACCCTCTGAGGTGGACACTATTGTTATCCCCATTTTACAAATGCAGAAGCTGAGTCCAGGAGTTCAGGTAACCTGCCCACAGTAACGCAGCACATAAGTGATGGGGCTGAGATATGAACCCAGGCAAGCTGGTTCCACAGCCCAAGCTCTCAACCATGACACTCACTCTCTCCCAGTGGAAGGAGGGCTTGCCAGCTCAGATATTAAAACACATTATAAAGCTGCAGTAATAAAATACAGTAATAAAATATGTATTGTATTAGCTTCAAACAAGAGATCAATGGAACCAAAAAAGAAAATTCAGAAATGGACACAGAAATCTAAAAATTTAGTATACGATGAACAGGGCTTTTCAAATTAGCAGGGTAAAGGTTGATTGATCCATAAAGGATGCTCGGACAAATAGCTAACCAGTTATGGACCAATTAGATCCACACCTTACTCAATGCACTCAACTGGAAAAAAATATAAAGAATATTTGTAAGTCTCAGAAGTGGGAAAGGACTTTCTTAGCATTATATCAAAGTTAGAAATCATAAGTGAAATGACATTTTTAACTACAGAAATGAAAAAATTTTAGATTTCAAAAATCACCATTAATAAAAGCTAAATAGTGAGGAACAAATGGAAAGGAAATACTTGCAAGTTATTACAGTTAAATATTTACTATGGTTAACATATAAAGAACTACAATTCAATAAAAAGATAAATATTCAAAATAGAAATATGGAACTAAGAAATAAGTAATAAAGGAAATTAAGAGGTGACTAACAAAAGAATAAGTAAATTTGGACAATAAAGATGTGAGAAAATGTACAATATTATTAGAAAACAAAAACTTCAAACAACAGAGCTATCAAATTTGCAAAGAAAAAAAGAGAGCATGGAATTTTGTGAGAGAATGGAGAGAAGCTGGAGAACAGATGGAGACGAAGCAGCCTAGAGGTAGGAGGACAAACAGGAGAGTAGTTTCCAGAAGGAGGGAAGGGGCTGTCTGTTCTGAAATACAGCTGAGCATCTGTGTAGGATGAGGGCAGAAAATGACCCATTGGGTTTTAGCAACGAGAGACTCATTGGCGACCTCGGTGAGAAGAGTTTCCAGAAGTGGTGGACACAGAGGTCAGAATGGATGGGGTGATGAGGGACGGCGAGGTGAGAAATGGACATAGCAAGGGTAGGCATCCTGTCAAAGAAGTCTGGGTATGAAAGAGAGTATTAGAGAACCGGCAAGAAGATGTGGGGTGTGAAGATAGATCTTTACTTTCAAGATAGGAGAGACCTGAAAAATTTAAATGTTAATAGGAAGGATTTGGCAGAAGGGGAGAGGCTGAAGAGACAGAGAAGGAGGATGAATTACACAAGGCATGAGGTTCCTGAGAAGGTGGGAGGAGAGGGAGAATCTATAGCAAAGCTTTTGAAACAGTGGGTTGCAAACCATTAGTGACTTGTTGTGTAAGTGATGTGGTGGATCATGAGCAAGATGCTAAAAAAAAAAAAAAAACAGAGAGAACAAAAAAGAAAAACAAAAGGAAGAGAATGGAAAATATCTGAGTGCCTTATAGGTGGCAAAGGTAAGTACTGTTTGCGAAATGTATGTTTCCATTATGTGTGATTGTGTGTGCAAGTGTCTACTGTGTTTTCATTTATTACTGCGAGGTTAGAGGTATTTGAAGGTCCCTGATCTAAAGCCTAAACAGGATGTATAATCTATGGGGAGACTGGTTTTTGACGGCAGAGACAAGTGAGCATCTCTGTTATAAAAGGTGGGAAGGCAAGTGGGAAGAGAGGGCCAGGGATGACCTGTAGGCTCAGTGTCTTTGGTACTTGGAAGTTGAGGATGTTGCCTGCGAGGTGGGAGACAGGGTCATTCTCCAGTGCAGGGTGAGGAGAGGGGGCTGTTCCTGGGTTGGAGGGGAGTGGAGAGTGCTTGGGATAGCTTCCACAGAGAAGAGCAGAATAGAACGAGTTGAGAAATAGAGATGCATTGCTAGGCACGTTTGCAGGCTTGATTGAGATTGGTGACTGTGAATTTGTAGCAGCGCCAATTTGCCTGGTTGGGCGATTTTCTCCAGCAGTGCTCACCCAAGCAGGAGAGGCCCAATCAGATTGTTCTCGCTTCATTGTGTGTCTCTAGAACAGTAAACTAAGGCAGCCCTGCTGATTAATGCTAGAGCTGAGCTGGAGGCAGAGGCTTTACAAACTCAGTCTGGAATTTCTTTCACCTCTTTCTGCTCAGAGGCTCAGCGTATGTTCATTTTCATCTGAGTTATCTTAACATTATCTCTGGAACTGGAGCTGGTGAAAGTTATTTAACTTCATTGGGTCCATGGAAGCTGTGTGAGGTTCTCAAGGTCATATGGATGAGGAGTTAAACTGGTCACCTGGCAGGGCACATCCTTATTATAAACAAGATTAAGTTAAGGCTTGGTTCTCTTTGAGAAGAATACTGAAGATGCCTTCTAGAAATTCGTACACACTCCAGAAGGAGCATCAGGGACAAATGGACAATGCTGGTCACATGTTTCCTGAGCACATGGTATGCCCTCTTAAATTCATATTTGATGTAATCTGATCCAAAAGCCATGAATTGTGCTCACATTTTTGTATTTCTTTTTTTTTTTTTGGTCCAATCCCCACCTCCCAGACAGGTGCTGGTGTCCTGAGACCTGAGTTATATTAGGAGGGCATTCAACAGAGCTGATCCCTCCCTCATCCCTGAAACACATTCACTCCAAGTTCCATCACACCCACTCCAGCTTTTCCACCTTTACCTCTAACGGCCCCTTCACAGTCATTTGAAAGCTTTCCTCTTCTACTTGACTTTTATACTTTTACGTTTTGGAACTTGAAAGGATCTATTTCAGGCTCATCTTCTCACATTTCACATTCTCTCTAGGCACCCCACTCCACACACGAGTCCTAAATATATACCTCCAGGACAGACTTCTCTTCTGAGCTCCAGACTTGTATACCAAATGGTCTTTGAAATGTCTCCACCTAGCTTGAGTATTAGTGGAGCACCTACTGTGTGCCAAACACTGCTCTAGGTATCAGTTGACAACCAACAAGACAGATAAGCAAGTCCTTAGCTCTCATGAAGTTTACATTCTAATAGGCGACAAAGAACATAAGACTAGGTGAAGAGAAGAAGAGTGAATGGAGTGGGGGTGGTCTACTTTCAATAAAGAGGTCAGAGGTGGCCTGTCAGGGGAGATGGCCTCTGAGATATGGCCTGATGATAAGGAGCCAGCCATCCTCAGGGAAATTCACTACAGCTGTAGGGAATTGCAAGTGACAGACAGGAGGCCAGTGTGGTAGAAACAAGGTGAACCATGGAGCTAGGAACATGAGATGAGTTGGAGAGGATGGCAAAGATCTTTTAGACCATGAGAAGGAGTCTGCATTTTATCATGGCAAATTAAACTGAATACGTCCAAAACTGAACTCCTAGACTTTCCCCCAAACCTGGTTCTCCTAGATTCTAGGATCTGGAATGTTCCCTGGCATCAGCAAATGATTCAGCTCTGCCATCACCAAGTTATGGGCTTTCCCTTGGCCCTCTCCTCACTCTCCAATCACTCCTCCTTTATGCCATTGCCTCCCAAATAAATACTAGTAGCCCAGACCCTCCTGCACACTCTAGACTTGATATGAAACTGTCTGATGTACATCACTACTGGAGATCCCACTGGCACCTCAAATGCATGTCCAAAATTGAACTCTTTATCTATTTTTCTAAGCCTCCTTCATTGCTTATCTCCAGGAATGACAACACCCAGTTGCCCAAGCAAAATATATCAACTCCTTCTCCCTCACTCCCGTATCCAATCAGTAACTAACTTCTTTTGATTCTATCTCTTCAACATCTCTTGTACTTGTCACATCCTCATCACACCCCTATTAAGTTAAGGCCCTCTTCCTACTGCAATAGTCTACTTGGTTTCCTGGCTTTAAATCTCACTCCTTTTGAGTTCATCCTAATATTGGCTCCGGAGTGAATTCCGTAAATCACAAATCCTCATGATGTTACATCCTTGCCTGGAACTCTTTAAAGACTCCCTATTGCATGGAGGATAAAACCTAAACTTCTCAAAGGGACATAAAAGACCCTCAAAGACCTAAGGCGCTTGCTAAGTTCTTTTATCTTTATTTTTCTACCCCCCACTGCACCCTACATTCCAGCCATATTAGACTACTTACAGCCCTACAAATTTGCAAGGCTAACCCCGTCTTGCTCAGGCTATTATCTCTTTCTAGAACGTTCTCTCCTCCCATCCATCTGGAAAACTCTGTCAAACATCATTTCTGTTGAGTGGTGTGGGTCCCTCCCACCCTCCATTTATCCCTCCTAGCTGTAGTCATTGGGTCTGTGTACCAGGCTCATCCCACTCAGTGCCTGCTATGGTCTAAATGTTTGCGCCCTCCTAACCCCGCTAAATTCACATGTTGAAATCCTAATCCCCAAAGATGATGGTATTAGTAGGTGGGGCCTTTGGGAGCTACTTAAGTCATGAGGGTGGAGCCCTCATGAATGGGATTAGTGTCTTATAAAAGAGGATCCAGAGAGATCCCTAGCCCCTTCTGCCATGTGAGGATACAAGGAGAAGTCTGTGACCCAGAAGTGGACCCTCACCTGACCACACTGGCAACCTGATCTTGGTCTTCCAGCCTCCAGAACTGTGAGCAATAAATTTCTGTGGATTATAAGCTACCCAGTCTGTGGTATTTTGTTACAGCAACCCAAACGGACTAAGGCAGTACCTAAGCCACCCTTGGCTACAACTCCATCAGCCTGAAGGCTGTAGAAGAAAATCTTGTATTAATAGACTCTGGATGGCCAAGTGTCTTCTAAACCAGAGACTCCCCTATCTCTACCATGTTGGCTTTGTCTATATAATAATATCAGTACTAATATAATTAATAATAACTATAACAAAAGTAAAAAAACTATTACATATTTGTTATAAAACTATAACAAAAAATAGGAAACCAGTATTTACTAAGAATTTGCTATATGATTGGCACTGGAGATACAACAGTGAACAACACATATATAGTTCCGCCCTCAGGGAGTTTACAGTCTAGTGAGGGCACCAGGCAATCAACAAATAACATAAGCATAGCTTATTTGGTAGATTGTATTATTTATTCACAATCATTGGTTCCCTCCCTGCCCTTGGTCCTCTTGCCTACCCCACTGACTTTGGACTTGGCCTTGTGACTAGCTTTCCTTTGTGGAATGCCAGTGGACATGGCATAAGCATATCCAGGCAGTGGCTTTCAATGTGCTTGGGTGGTTTCACTCTATTCGCTTGAGCTTTTGCCTTCTGCCATGAGAATAGGATGTTACATACAGACTGCTCCTTCAGCTTGGGTCCCAGAATGAGAGGATTTGTAGAGCCCAGCTGAGCCCTGCAGAGCTGAAACTGACCTACGGCCCTCATGGGATGCAAGTGAGAAATAAGTATTTGTTGTTGCAGTCCACTGAGTTTTGGACTGTTGATGCCAGAGCAAAAGTTGACTAATACACTTATGATAAGGGATGCAAAGAAATCAGAAAGTGAAAGACTGCTCTTTTGGATAGGGTGGTGGGTAGAGAAGGCCTCTCTGGGGAGGTGACAGTTTTAGGGGTGATAAGAAGGATCCAACCTACTGAGGAACATTCCAACATGGTGAACTGCAAGTGCACAGGCATCGAGGTAGGAAAGAGTTTAGAGTATCTGAGGATCTGAAAGAGGGTGAGTGTGTCCAGGCAGAGTAAGCGAAGGGGAGAGTGGCATGGGATGAGGGGAGAGGTAGGAAGGGGTCAACCACCTCATGGACCTTTGGTTCAGAGATTACCCTCAGCATCCAAGGCACTCAGCTGAGGCCCAATCCCTTTCTTGGCAGAAAGCCTATTGGTTCATGATTAGAATGGCCACATAATATCTTGCCCAAATTGGGATACTTGTGAGAATGAAAGATGGTACCACTAATAATTACCTTAGGATAAAAGATGTAACTGGGATTATCCCAAGCAAATATGGATGTATGGTCACCCCACTCATGGTCCATTTATTTCCCTTCTACAAAAGCATCCTTTATCCTGTGGGAGTAGCTTCTGCCTCAAGCTCCTCATTCATAATCCAAGACCCTTCTGGAACTGGAATATTAAACCGAAGCCCACTGGTAAGAGTCTGACAATTGCTAAGTTCTTGCCTCCTACAACTGGACTCTGTTCCTTGTACCCCCGGTAGAGGTCAGCTAGGTTTTTGGCATAAACTGACTGCTTATCAGCACAATGCCACTTCCTGTCTAACCTCTGGGAGTTACCCACTGCCTGGAATTACCCTGCAGCCATGACTGGTTTTTGCCATACTTCTGGAATAATGCCCACCCAAGGCCTTCTTGGTGCTTACCCTAGCCTTTAGACTCTCTTCATTGAGATGCTCAGAGGTCCTTGCCAAGGCCAGGCTCTGAACTGGGGTCTTAGGTACTCCTTAGCTGCTGGCTGAGGGTCTCCTGTCACCAGGTCCCAGGACAGGTCTGGTTCCTTATGGAACAAAGCAGGAAGAAAGTCCCTGCTCTGCACTCCTGGGAAGAAGCTGAGTCCACACTCCTGGGGCTCAGCTTTTACCTTGCAAACAGACCATAAATTCTTTGGAAAATACACATAGCCAAACAAAGCCACCACCCCAAAGTTGGAACAAATGTGAATCCTGAACAATTTGGGTTTGCCTGTTGTTTTTCACTTACTAGCTATACACCTTTTTTGGGGGGGTGGGTGGCTACTGTCCTTCACTGAGTTTATATCCACATGTATAAAAATTGGACTATTAACTTCTAAATCACACCTTTGTTGTGAAGATTCATTGTGATGAAGAGTCTGAAAGCACTGAGTGCAGCACTGTGCCTGGGCACATGGAAGGGATAAATTCAATTTTTGTTGAATTTGAAACAAGAGGCAATTTCCAGTTCTGCTGCTCACGGCCATGTCTCCACACATGCTTCTGCTCAGCACATCTCGAGTCTCAACCAGTCTACTGAGGCAGCAAGAGAGGTGCCTCCCTACCCCTCCCCTAGCACAAGGATCCAGATTGAAAGGTTTGCTCATTGGTCCTCAGTCCCTCTTCTCAATGAATGAGTGGGTAACTCCAAATCCAGAAGATTCTGACAAAAGTCATTTGCAGGCATGATTGCTTCGTTGCTAACTTGGTGACTTGGTGCCACCTTCTGTGGGAAGACCAAGCGAGGAAAAGAGACACACTTTATCAGCTACAAGGGGGTACCTGGTGTTGAACAGCTCTACACTTGAGTGATGGATATTTTGTTAGTCTTGAGTTTAGTCTGGAATTCTGATTAGCTTTGCCTTGTGGGATGAATAATGGGTGCCTTGATGACCCCGTCTTTCTTGAGCGCCAAGCAAAGGCTACTCAAAAGTGCTTCTCACTGGTGTGAGGTCCCAAAGCTGCCTGTGCCTAGCCCCCAGGATCCTTGAGTCACACGTAGGGTCCTCTCCTCGCCACAGGAGCAGATCTCAGTCAGCTGAGGGGGTTAGCTTCAGCTGTTCTTATTCAGCTGTCAGCCAAACACAGGTCTTGACTGGGGAGAAAAGTATGCTGGTGTGATATAGCCCAAGACTCCAAGAATTCTCATTAGCTCAGAGGAATTTAAGAGAGGGTAAAGACTATATCCTCAACAGCTCAGAATGTGCTCCTGGGACTGTAGGTGCAGGCCACTGAGTCTTTGAGGCCCTCAGGGCCTGTCCTCTTCACCTGAGCCCCGGAACTCTGTCATAGCCCCACCACCTTTTCTAAGGCTGTTTCAGCAGAGCATCTTCACCCAGGGAGTCTAGAACCAGCCACGGTTCTGGTCACCCTAAGCCCAGTTATACCTCAGACCACAACCTACTGAAGACTGGAAAAGAACATTTAGCTGCTCATCATGATCATAAGGAAATATGTTTGGATTTCCCTCCAGGGGAATCCATGATGATCCAGGGGAGTTTACAGTTAGCCTGAGAGAGCTACCTTCAAGATTATGAGGGAGTTTTACCTGACTCCCAGAGCAAGATGGGAGTTAATGAGGTAGCCTAGGGCAGCAGCCCTATTCCTGAGCCCATCTCCTCTGAGTGCCTGGAAGACTGCCTTGGTACAAGAGGAAGGGTCTATAAACCCCAGAGGGATAGCCCAAGACTCGAGTCCTAGAAAAGGTGAGCGGTGCCTATAAACCCCAGAGGGATAGCCCAAGAAAGCCAAGTCCTAGAAAAGGTGAGCGGTGCCTTCCCCAGGAACCACAGAGCCCGAAGACACTCAGAACACCCAGAGCTGGTGGTGACATACTTATGACCAAATGAGATGACAAATTCGCCCAGAGGCTCATAAAATGGGGGAGGGGTACTGGTAGAGCCTCAAGCCCCAGCTCCTGAGCCAGCAGCTGTGAAAACAGACCCTGATTGGTGAAACTCTGTGTCTCCTCAATAGCTCTCTGAGTCAGACATGGCAGAGCACAGTGGGGAAGGCACGGTCTGTGGCGAGGCCATGGGACCACACTTAGCACATACATAACTGCAAAAACTTTACAGAGAGAAAAGCATCTGTTAGCTCTGATCCCAAAGGTGAAAGCTGAAGTGAGAAGGGCAGATGCATGCCATTCCCCCCACAAGCAGAGGTCACAGCCCAGGATCAGATCCCTAAATCTTGGTCGGTTTTTCCAGCCCCTATTGCACCCAGGTAGCTGTGGTCCCAAGATACCCTGGACCCGGGCTCTCAGCTGTAGGAGTATAGCATTCGGACTCGGCCCTGTACTAAGCTGTGTTCACAGTTTGGTTCTGGACAGATTCCTGGGTTGGATTGGGCTGAAATTCATCCTGTGCTATGATCCTCCAAGAAATCTTCTGAGAATCTTTCAACTGGAATAAATTTTTCTTCTTCTACATTCTGGTAGCACTTTGTGGCCACATCTATTACTGCAATAATTCAAAAACTGCTTTATAATAAAAGTATGTGCTTATCACACTCACTAGACTCTGAGCTTCTGGAGGACAAGGACAATGTTGGAATCAACTCTGTTACTCTCCCAGAGCTGAGCACATTGCCTGGTACATAGCAGCCCTCCCTTCCACATTTTGCTGCATTTAAATGAAACGAAAGGCCGGCGATAGCTACATCAAGTTGTAACGTCAAAGTACTGGACCTTGCATCCCATTCCACACTGGAATATCAACATGGAGGTCAACATTCCTTGGACCCCAGGAGGCTGCCACCATCATAACAACCAACTTATGGCAGCCTCAGCCTGGCCAGACTCATAGCAACAACATTTGACCACACATATCACCACATACATCATAGTCCCATGCCTCAAGATGCTACCATCTTGTTAGGGGACCAAACCCCTCAGGAATGACCCAAAACTCCCCTGCAAACCACTGGCACACAGTAGGTGTCCCATATCAGTGGTTCACAAATCTGGCCTAGTATCCAGATCTCCTAGGAAGGTTTTAGAACTACAATTCCTGGGCCCCATCCCAGACCTGCTGAATCAGAATTTCTGGGGATGGGGCCAGGATTCTGTATTTTATAAAGCCTTTGAGTGATTCTGATGATAAGCTGGGTTTGGGTCCATTTTAGACTGGGCAGGGCCACCAAAGACACCTCCTTTCCCCATACAGTATCTGTCTATTTAAAAATAGAGGTAATACGTGATACTGTGACCCACACTGGATTGGTAGGAAGAGTGCTGACTGTACTTCTTTGGACCTGCTGGCAACCTTCTTTACAAGCCATCCCTTCATCCAGTCTTTGCCTGATGGGACCCTGCCCAGGTGCACTGAAGACCTTTATTCCACGGGCTCAGTTCTTACAGCCAGATGCTAAGCCAAGCCCAGCCAAGCCTGATGGTCATGGGAAGCCCCATTCCCTCAAACCAGTGGGGTGAGGTGTGAGCGTGGCTTCACAGTCAGCATCCGGTGGGCTTTTGAGGACCCAGCACACCCATATGCCCACAGAGTTTCAGGACCCTCCCCTCCTGCCACCCCTGCACCACATGTGTGCCCCAGCCCAGGGACGGGGCTTCTGCTCTGGCTCTTGTTTTCCTCTCCAGTCCCTGCTGTGAGTAAAGCCCTTTCGGAAACTGCAACCTCCAGCTGGGGCAAGGATACCCTGCAGGGGTAGACCTTATTCACTTGGGTGAAGACCTGACTCAACCCATAAGCCACCTTCCCCCATAAAGTATCTACCTATTCAATAATAAAGGTAACAAGCAATATTTGACCTACATTGGCCCAGTAGGACAAGTGTTGACTCTACTTCCTAGGACAATCTGATAGGAAATGCTGGCAGCCACCTTTGTGAGCCATCTCTTTATCCAGGGTCAGTTCTCCCAGCCCTGGCCTCCCTCAATTCCAGCTTACCATTCCCAGGCTGTCCCTATGGTCCCCGCATGCTTCACAGCCATGACTGCAGTGCCCACTCCCCAGTGCAGGAGCAGATACAGACCCTCCCTGCCTCCCACCACCACTAGGACTCTGTTGAAGGAAATGACCCCTTTGGGTTCCTGGGTATCCTTCTACAGAGCAGGTACCCCCCTAGCTCTGCACATCACTAGCGCAGTGAGACCACAAGTCTTCAGCATCCAGCTTCTGGAGGACTGGGTAACAGAGGAAGGGGGCCCTGGAACCATGCACGCTGGTTTTCAATTTCCAGGAACTGGCCTGAAATACAAATTTGGACCAAAGCAAACCCCAGGTTCCCTGCTTCTCTCTTGTGCCCACCTGTGGGTAAATAGGGCCTTTAAGGAAGCCTGGAGAAACTAAGAGAACAATATCAGTAGAGGATGCTCACACAGCCCTCATTACGGCCCCTGCCCCTGATCAGAAGCAGTGCCCTGGCATATCATCCCTCACACTGAGGCTGACACTTTCAAACCTCAGCTGATCTCAATTCTGGCTCTGAATATTTGATAAACGCCATTTCCAAGGACTCTAGCTATTGTAAACATATTTTCTGGGCCAAAGGAAAGGATATTTGAAATTGCACTTGTCTTGGAAAATCTGGGATTATATATTTACAGGGAATACCAAGGTTCAGCCATGCAGAGGACTACAGGGACATGCTTCACTTGTGCACAGGGCATTGAGGTCGAGGTGGGAGAGGAGCAAAGAAAGTACCTGCCTATTTAAAATAAAGGTGACCAGCGATGTATGTGACCTATATGAAGAAAAACCACAAAGCTGCTATATTTAGAAAAATGAAAGTAGATGAACAAAAAGACTGACACACCATGTTTCTGGATGGGAAGGCTGTGTATTATAAAAATGCCTATTTTCCTCAAGTTAATTTATACTTTAACAAGAGCGCACATACAAAATCCCAATAGGATTCTTTTTTTTTGACTCTAACAAAATGATTCTAAAATTAATCTTGAACAACAAACAGATGAGAATAACAATGAATATTCTGAAAGAGAAAATAATTAAGGGAGGAAGGAATAGTTTCCAGCTCCGCTAGATATTAGAACATATTATAAAACAACAATTAAAATTATTCAATACCGGTGCTAAGATAGAAACAGAGCAGCAGAACAAAGCTGTGACTCAAGAAATAGACTTAACTACATGTGAGGATTCAGTAGGTGATAAAACAATTCATTTCCCTCAATCAAAAGAGAAATGAATTACATAATAAATTGTGTTGGAAAACTGCGTAATAGTTTGCACAATATTATACGTTCATCTAAATAAACTCCAGATGGATTAACAAATTACAGTTTTTAAAAAATCAAATTACTGACAAATAACTAAAAATAGAACAAACTGTTTCTCAGATCCGTGGCAGAATGATAACTCTGTCAAGCTTTGAAAAGAAATCACAAATATTGAGAGATTTGTCTATATAAAAATGTAAAACAACTGTACAATGCAAAATAACAAAATGAAGAAAAGGAAAAGAAGAGATTGGGAAAATATGTATATCGAATACCACAAAGAGCTTCTATCCATGATAGAGAAAGACAGGCTTCAGATTGGAAAGGAAAATACCAACACAACACTCTCGTACCCACATGTTGGTATAGACAGTTGCTACACAGACTGCAAATAGCAAATGCCCCATGTCCCTGCTACACAGGGCTGGACCCAGGCCAGTGGAGCAAGGTCAGGATGGGAGTCTCTGTCCAGGGTCCTGTGATGGAAATCCTGACACCACTCTCATTCCCCTTGTTCCAAGAGAGACACGTCTCCGGCCCATGGGTACCGACTAGTCTCTTTCCAGACCCTATTCCCACGGACTCCTCCTCCCTTCTTTCACTCACGTACATTTGGCAGCAGCCAACCCCTTTAAGAACCACTACAAACCAAGTACCCAGACAGGGAGTGCATATGTGTGCACATGCGTGTGCGTATGTGTGTCTGTGTGTGTCAATGTATCCAATGAACATCCCTCCTCTTGCATAGGCCCAAGCCCCATGGCTTCTCTCAGAACCCAGTCCTGCCACTCGGATGTCTCCTTTTCCAACAGGGTCCCAACTTTGTCCTCCCATCATTCAGGCCCAACTATTCCAACAGAGATGTCGTCACGTCTATGCACTATGACAAGAGAGGCTGTTCCTTTCTTGTTCAGCACCCACTATGTTGCCTGCCCCATCTCAGGCACTCAGCGAACATATGTTAAATAAAAGAATGAATCTTCATAGGGCAGATGCTAAATGCATCTGTATCACCAACGCTTGCTGGTTGAAAAACTAAATTTTGAACCACAAGAGCCCACTTAAATTTATATAATTTGTCTATCTTCACGTTAGAGCAAGCTCTTTGAGATCAAGGACTGTGCCCAATTCATCTCTAGATTCGCAGCACTTATAACATTTGGCACTTTGCAGAAGTTCACAAGGATGTGCTGTAGGAATATATTCAATTTGTACCTATTAAATTAGCAATTTTTAAAAGGCTACACAAATACTTGAGGTTTGGTGATGCTGATAAAGGTTACAAGCGATATATGTGACCTATATGAAGAAAACCACCAAGTTGTTATATTTAGAAAAGTGAAAGTAGACGAACATAAAAGAGAGATATGCCATGTTTCTGGATGGGAAGGCTGCATTTTATATGAATCTTATTCTTTTTTTTTTTTTTTTTGGTGAGTAAGATTGGCCCTGAGTTAACATCTGTTGCCGATCTTCCTCTTTTCGCTTGAGGAAGATTGTCCCTGAACTAATATCTGTGCCAATCCACCTCAATTTTTTAATATGTGGGATGCTTCCACAGCATGGCTTGGTGAGCGGTGTGTGGGTCTGCGCCCGGGATCCAAACCCACGAACCCTAGGCTGCCAAAGCAGAGCATGTGAACTTAACCACTACGCCACTGGGCTGGCCCCTTATTCTTAATCATATAGCTTTTGTTATTGGCATTATGAACCAACACAGAATTTTTGGGGAGCAATATATATCAAGAGTTAATAAAAATGTTCATACCCTGATCCAACAACCTCACTCCTGCATATTTATCCTAAGGAAATAATTCAAGAGAAGAAAAAAAAAAAAGCCATATGCATAGTATGTTCATTACAGCCTTATATAAAATAATTGAACATAATTGGTTAACTAAGTCATGGTCCATTCACTAGGCAGAATATCCACAGCTATTAAGAATGATAACTATGACAGACATGTAGCCACATGGTAACATATGCAATACAATGTGAACTTTAAAACACAGGATGCGAGACGGTATGTTCAATTTGATTAAAGCCACATGAAATATGCGTGTATGCGGGTAAGAATCAAAAAGAATGGCCAAGTTTGAAACTGGTGTTGGCTTAAGGAAGTGAAATTAAGAGTATTTTATGTATCTAAACCCTTAAATTTATTTAAACTTTTTAAATACTAGAATATACCGAAAGCCTATGTTGGGTGTTGGCCTTTGAGCTCCAGATACTAGTTTTTTTTTTTGCTGGGAAGCATTCGCCCTGAGTTAACATCTGTTGTTAATATTCCTCTTCTTTTTTTCATCCCCAAAGCCCCAGTACATAGTTGTATATTCTAGTTGTAAGTCCTCCTAGTTCTTCTATGTGAGCAGCTGCTACAGCATGGCTACTGACAGATGGGTGGTGTAGTCCCGTGCCTGGGAAATGAACCCTGGCCACTGAAGCAGAGCGTGCAGAACTTTAACCACTAGGCCATCAGAGCTGGCTCTCCAGATACTTCTTGAAAGACTTCTAGCACATTATATAGGGCATGGCGCTATGAGATCGCCCCTTCAACTTGAGCAGGGTCATCCCCAGAGGCCCTCCAGGTTAGAATTTGACCAGGAATAGGCGTACCCGCTTATGAAGCTGACTTTGTACATAGTAGGTGCTCAATAAATCAAAGATGGATGGATAAATGGATGGCAGAAGGAATGAGAAAAAGCAAAGATTAGGAAAAGGCTTTGTCACCGGTATATTGCATATTGGTATCCAGTACTGGTATAGTTCCAACGAGGGTCAAGGATCTAGTGTTCGTGAACTTGTCTACCTCTTGTCAATCTCCGTAACTTCATGGTAGTAGCTCAGCCAACAGTTTGCTTCTGTACTCTGACCTAGTATTTTTGTCCTAAGGCTTTCTTGTCTTTCCTGTTGTAGATGACCCTTTGTATTCTGCAAATCTGGTGCAATGGAGAGAGTGTAGGATTTGGAGTAGGGGCCTGGGTTCAAATTGATGCTCTGTCAATTAATAGTTCAAATTCCAGCCCATCATTTAATGGTTCTGTTACCTCTGAGCTAGTTACTTTTTCTCCTTGAACTTTGTTTTCCTCTGTAAAATGAGAGAATAAATACTCTATAAAGTTGTAGGGAAGATTCTTATCTTCCCAATGACATACAACATTTAATAAACATCAGCATCCTCCCTCACCCCATGCTTTCTCACTGTCACAACTCTATGGACTTTAATCATAGCCTCCCTTAAAATGCAATTACACAGATTTCTTCATATTTAGAATTTGACAAGACTAGATCATCCTAGATCAGTAGCGTGGTTTTTCCCCCATGGGATATTTTGTAATGTTTGGAGACATTTTTGATTGTCACAATTGATGGGGCGGGCAGGGGATGCTACTGGCATCTGGTGGGTAGAGGATACGGATGCTGTTAAAACATCTTACAATGCAAAAGACTGCCCCCACAAAAAGAATTATCTGGTCCAAAATGTTAGTAGTGCTGAGGGTGAGAGACCCTCCCCTAGAGTAATAGTCCACGGGAGAGACCAGCTTCCTGATGACCATATGACCCAATCCACTTCTTTGTCCAGAAGTATGTGTGTGTCCAGAGTCAAGGGGTGGTTCAAAGGAGGAACTCAGGGAGGAAGGGACAGGAGGGTACCATTTCCATAGCATTCCTGTGTGGAACACCTTTCTTTACCTTCCACCTCTCCAAGGCCCAGCTCAAGCCCTGTACCCATTGTAACATTTTCTTTGTGCACCCAAGGACCCACTTCTCCCTCCCTTGATCTCTCAAGGTTTGACTGCTGAATTGTGACTTACTCTGTATACATCCCAGTAGGCCCTGCCTTCACATTTCACACACATGCCATATACATTGGGAACGGAGCAATTAGGGTTCACACCTTCTCATGGTGGTTTACAAAATGGCGAAGGAAGCTTGCATTTGTGCAGTCTTGGCATATTTCTGGTGAAGGCTGTTTTGAAATTTCTTTTGCAAGTGGCTGCTAATGGACTGATAATTGGTTTCCTGGCTTCCTTATGAAGTGTGAAGTGTTCTGCTAGCCTGTCAACAAAGCATCGTGTATCGTGCAAACCACCATCAGAGTTATTTGTATCTTCCTTCCCATTGTATCTCTTGTTGGGGAGGAATAACTGGACATGATCATACGAGAAAGGCTCTCTATCCTTTTGTAAGGAAGAGCTTCTGGGAAGCTGAAGAATATGCGCAACCTGACCAGAGCTTTCTCACCAGGACACCAGGCTGAGCACATTTCCTAGGTGGAGACTCAATAGCTCTGATGCCAATGCCTGGTGCTTGGCACAGGGTAGGCACTCGGTAAATATTGTTGAATGGAGGGAAAGTGGTACTACTTCCAACTGATTTTGAATAGGGATCCCTAGAGATGTGAATTAACCAAGGAGGAAGAGAGAGGAAGAGGAAAGAAGCTGGCTCCATCTTTTCTTTCAAAATGCTTTTCACTGTGAGAAACAGCATCTTCTTTAAAACCTAGATGAAAAAAGACCATCTATTGAGCACCCACGACTGTGAGGGCAGCTCATCAGCCAACGAAATGATTCCCAAGTCCCTGCTTGCTACAGAAAATGTTATAGAACGTGAAGGAACGAGTGTCTTTGTGTGGTCTCGGCAGGGCAATTCCCTAGCAAGGAGTTGTTTTGAAGAAAATGTTTCAAGAGAAGAACATTCTGCTGCTTCGCACTTCTTTGGACAGTTGTTCAAAGAAATTTGAGCCATCAAAATATTTCCTCAATCCCCTTCAAAATCCTAAGAAGGAAACAGCAGTATTGTTTGCTAAGTATTGTATTAATATTTATTGTGTGGTAAATTTTAGGACACGTATGTTGACTTTGCTGGAGGTGCTTTTGTACTTACATTTATGACACTTTATACTATTTTATACTTTTATAGACGCTTACAGATGTTGTCTCTTTTCTTTTGACCACGGACTATATTATGTTTGATCTGGGGTCAGGAGCACCAAAGTTTAACATCATCCCTCAGCCAAAGTATGACTTATTCTGTAAATGATCCACTATAGGAAGTGGTTTCCAAGCATTCGTTGTGGAAAATGTGAGGACTATTCAAGTCATCGTTATCTTTTTCTGTAAACATGATCAGAGAGGCTTAGAATGTTTGAGCCAGAATGGAAGACAACCCTATTGGATGCATTAGAAAACCAAAATCTAGAGAGAAGATGCCCCGGCCACAGTCACGAAGCTCAGCTAGGACAAAGAAACAAGTCTCCAGATTTTTAATCCAAAGTCATCTCAGTGCACCAGGACTTTCTTAGTACCATCCTTTCACCATGAATTAGACTGTGAGTTTCCTGAGGGCAAAGCCTGGGACCTATGGAAGCAACAGCTTAGGGACAGGGTACTCAGTAGAGAGCTAACAGATGGTGCTCCCTTGCCGTCATGAAACACAAATGCGACCTTGCTATGTGGTGCAAAGGCATGGGGCCAGCCGGCTCTCTCCAGCCTCCTCCTCTGAAACCAGCATCCCTGAGATTCAAGCTGTGTTCTGTTACACCCAGATGACCAGAAGAATCTGAGCGATGGGAGGGGCTGGGGGATGACATTCTCCTATATCCCAGAATCATCCAGAAGAAGAAATGCCATACTGCCCTCCAGAGTGCCTGCTTCAGTTCTTATCAGTATGCCTTGGCTCCTCTTCCTCATTTTAAACCACAGAGAGCACCACTCTAGACTTGCCAGGACAGTTCTGCCCTCTTCTTCTCAGCTGATCATAACCAGTGCCCAGCTCACTAGAGGCTGCCAGCCTCATTCCTGGAAACGAAGGCCTGCTCAGCAGCACTTCTTGGTCTTCTGCCCTTACTGAAGGTTCTAGAAAGATTTCCTAAAACTACTCCCAAGAGCCAAAGGGTCAAGTAAATTTTTGGAGGACTTGAGTGACAGTGCCCCGGGAGCATACTGCTACCTGCATCTCTCAGCCTGTGGGGCAAGGAACTTTATCCTGTCCTAAGTAGCTGGCTGGCTCTGCTACCCACTTCATTCCAACCAGCTCTCTGCCCCAGGGGCCTGACTCTTTCCAGTTCTCCCTGCCTTGTTTTATCTAGACGGATTTCAGAGATGAAGCCCTCATGGTACCTGGGACTCCCACAGTCCGTACCTTTGCCTTCTGAGGCCCTGACTCCAACCTGCCCCACAGAGCTCCACTCCACCCAGTCATTCTGGCCTGGACTTGGTCTCTGTGATGGTCGCCCCTTTGTTCTTGCTTGTCCTGAGCTGCTCCCTACTAACCTTCCCTGCTCCCCTAGTTCCCTTGGCACCCCTAACACTGCCAGGCACTATATTCTAACCACATCAGGCTGAAGAGATGAACAGATTTCATGCAATTTTTATTTTTTCAAGAAGGGTGGTTGGTTTACTGTGTATCTAAGAGAGATTTGATGTTTAAACCTCGATAAGAATTTTTACATCCACTCACAAGTCATCAAAAATGCTTTGTCAAACCAAACAAGGTGATTTTTTTTTTGTTTGAAAAGTATAATCACCATAGTATAACCCAACTCACCAACTCATACACCAAACTCCCAGTCAGCATGGATGTTCTTATATAATCTCCCAGGTTATTCCTTCCCCCACCCCGAGGGGCCACCGTTCTCTAGAATGCGGCACTAAGAGACCCTGAGAAGCCCACTGAGGTGGGAGAGAGGATCAGAGGGTCAGGCTGCCTGCCTTCCCCTGAAAGAAGCAGATTGAAAGAGGTGAGAAGGCGGGGTGGTGAGGGCGGGGAGAAGAGGTAACAGCCTAGAGAAGCTGGAACCTTTGATTTCTCAGCAGAGACCAAGCCTGCTCCCCCCTCTGCTACACACAGCTCCCTCACACTTGCCAGTCCCACTGGGACCCAGGACTTAACATATTATTTGTGCCGGAAGGTATGGTCATACCACCTAAGAAGAAGGAAGAAGGGCTTCCTTGTTATCTCCGTAGAACAGAGCACTCAACTCCAACCCCTTCTCCAAAAGATCAACGATGCAAAGACAGCTTGATCCCCATCCTCCCCAAATCCAATCTGAGAAGAAGCAGTTTGAGCAAACTTCTTATATCCTGGCAAGGCCATGGTTTCCCACAGCATCCAGAGGCTGGTACAGAGTCTACCATCTTATGGATTTGCCAGTCCCTTCCACCCTGGCTTGACTGGTGTCACTGGCGGTAACAAGGGTAAGGAGGAAATGTCTGGGTCTGAGGCTGGTGGACCAAACCCCAGTGGCCTCTACCTTGCTCTCAAGGATCACCATGGAGGACAAGATGAGTTGAAGAAGGTCCCCAAACATCAAGAGCAATCATTCTCAGTGCCACAGTCTACGATACTGCCAGAAATGAGCACCCAACCAGCAACGTGGCGAGGAACAAAAGAAACCAACCAGAGTGAAGCTGTTGTTACGACCTGCAAGGATCCCAAGGATGAGGCCACTGGATTAGGTGGGACACGGGCCCCTGCCTTTCAGTGGAGACCCCAAAGTGGCCTCCTCCCCGCTCACTTACACACACAGCCTGGCTTCTTAGCCGACCACTGGTTATTCTTTTGGCACGTGATTGCCTTCTGCCCCACCAGCTCAAAGGCAGGCTGGCACTCAAACTTGAGTGTATCACCGTGGCGAAACCGGGAGCCTTCCCTCCGGCCATAGGCAGGAATGCCAGGATCGCCGCAACTTCCCTGCTCGATCTCTGAAAGACAGAAAGATGAGAAAACAGAGACAACAGTGACTTCATACCGCTCCTGGAGCTGGAGGTCCATATATACGCTCTGCTGCACCTCTGCTGTGAGTCAGTGCTCGGAGTGACCCAGGTAGCATCTTTAATGAGAAATTCTGCAGTGTCCTGTTTAAACACAGCACCCTTGGATAAATGGGCCTTCCAGCTATCAAATGCCTGAGACTCCGTGTCCACATAAAGTGTTCTAGGGGCTTGGATATTTTCCTTCATGGAAGATGGGTCTACATTCTTGTGGGATACTTATCCCACGAGCTTGTCCCAAAGTTTGGAGACATCCTTACTGAACGTGACTCTGCATTTGGATTACTAACGTCACTTGATGGGTCTTAAGTGCAGTCCATGCCTGAGCAGCAGAGGCAAGCACAAGACGAGAGGGCAGCTGATGCTTTGCTGCCCGCCTTTCCCCAAACCAGAGATTAAGTGAGAACCGAGATTCGCTGCCTTCTGATACGGAAGCACTTTCACGAAGATATTTTTTAAATTCAATTTGAGACAGCATGAGGTAAAATGAAACAAATGACTCATTAAGTACGCTTTTAAAGTTCATTTGATTCAGCTGTGGTGAGTCAGACATGGAGTGGGTTCCCTGAGACAGCTCTGGGGGCCTGGACTCAGGAGGCATGATGGGCTGGCTGCCTCGCGGAAGAGTCAGTCAGGACCCAGATGCTCCAGGAAAGGAATCCGTCCTGGACAAGTCCCTGGAGTTTCCTCCGGAGACACCCCCACTTCCACCAGCCCTGTGCTTGGTGCTGTGAGAGACCAAGCGCGAGGAGGGGGGTGGGGAAGGAAGGAGACGAGGAGGAGAAAGAGCTCCATCCCCAGGGAAGAAGGCCTCCTGTGGGAAACACAGGGAGCAATGAATGAAGTGACAGATGGTGAGGTGAGGAATGTGGGGGGTCTATGATTCGGGAGCGAGGGGGCTGGAGTAATCAGGAAACCTTTTTGGATGCCTTCCCAGCATCATCAGGCCAAAGAGACCCTGCTTTTTCTGTAGACACCATCGTGGGCTGTCAGGAGTCACAGTCCCTGAAGTTGCTGTGTGTGAACTCAATAGGGATGATTCTACAAAAGATTTCTTATCACAACTGGTGGGCTTCTGTGGGCTGATCAGGGTTGCCTCTGCTCCCCTTGCCCCATGGACTGCCTTATATGGGTGGGATCTTGATCGTCACATTCCTGTTACCCGGAAAAAGAGGGTCCCCAGCAGTCTGCTGAGAGCTAGCAGAACAAGGTATTCTATGGCTGAGGTTGTTTGTGTGTGTGTGACCTAAGTCAAATATTTAGAGTCCTCGATGTGGGGGGAAGGAAGGGGTCTATGTGCACCAGGAGTGTGCTTCCATAAACTTCCATAAACTTTCATTTATGGATGGTGGGTCTACATTCTTGTGGGATACTTGCCCCATGAGCTTGTCCCAAAGTTTGGAGACATCCTTACTGGAGGTAGAGGTCAGCTCACCCACCTCTCCTCTCACACGTCCCCCTGGCCTCATCCTCTACACACACACCTGCTGAAGCATAACTGAGCCCTCCTTTGAAGCTGGCTTTTCTCATGCCAGGGATGGGGAGGGTACACACTGAGGCATTCCTGGGAAGGGGCCCCTTTGCTCCAGGTCCCAGAGCTCCAGGGTATCTGAAGGAAAGGAAGAAGGGGTCCCTGTGACAAGTTGACCTGGAGAAGCAAGTAGCAAGGCCCTCCTTCTCCCAAGTGTCCCCAAACATGCTCTGGCCGGGACTGGCCTTGCAGGTCTTCTGAGAGCTGATGAAAGTTACCCAGTGTTTAGAGACAGAGCTGGATCCTATTGCCGGGACAGGACCCAGATTTAAGGGTTCTTAGTGAGGCCCCACCATGTTGTAAAAGATATCAATGTAGAGCACACCTCCCTGTGTCCCTGCCCACAGCAACTAGTCTGAGGGTGTGGTCAGCTCAACAGAACCAGTGTCCTTAGGTGGAGGGAGGACTCTGCCCAGCCGTCCTCATTGTGTGGACACAGCCCTTCCCACATGCCCACACCCACCCATTCACCTACCGTCAACGTGATCAGAAGCATATAATGAGCACCTACTGTGTGCCAGTGTCTGTGCTAGACACTCGAGATCTGGCTATGGGCTCTGCTCTCAAGGACTGAACGATCCAGTCCTGATACAGACAAGGAAACAGGTATTTATGACACAGGGTGATTTGTCCTGTGGAAGCGCCCAGAAGGAGCACCTAACTCAACCTTGGAGCAGGGACAGAAATAGGGTGTGGGGAGCGAGGCGCTAACCTTGGGCACAAAATTTTAGGCAGCACCAAAACCTCAGCGATCAAGACAAATCATATCTTGGTGCAATACTTTTTTTAGAAAATCAAAATTAATGCATTTAAATCAAACCCAACATGAAGAAAAATACAAAACTGAAAATAAAGACCAGATCCAAGCCAGCAATTGTGCAACTCACCTCAGCTGCCTCACCCTAGTCCTGGCCATGAGAGCCTATTGTTATTTAAAATGCTGATATTTTTTAGCTTGGATATTTTGTATTACTCTTGATTTTTAACAATACAGCATTAAAATATTATTTATCTTAATTACTGAGTTTTTTGGCATCCCCTACCTCCCTTAAATTTTATGCCCAAGGTGAGTGCCTTGCTCACCTCATCCCAGACCCAGCCCTGGCATCAAGGAAGCCTTCTTGGAGGAGCTGATGTCTAAGCTGAGGCCTGAGGCCTGTACAGGAGTCAGCAGGTGAGAAGATAAGTGGGATTCATTGCAGTATTATTCATAATAGACAAAACATGGAAATAACCTAAGTGTCCATCAGTGGATGAATGGATAAAGAAAATGTGGTATACACACACACACATATACACACACACACAATGGAATATTATTCAGCCATAAACAAGAAGGAAATCCTGCCGCTTGGGACACAAGCATGAATCTTGAGGGTATTATGCTAAGTGAAATAAGTCAGACAGAGAAAGACTAACACTGTATGATCTCACTTACCAAACTCATAGAAACAGAGAGTAGAGTGATAGTTGCCAGAGGTGGGGGTGGGTGAGATGGGGGTGGGGAAAAAGGTGAAGGTAGTCAAAGGGTACAAACTTCCAGTTATAAGATGAATAAGTTCTGTGGGTGTAATGTGCAGCATGGCGACTATAGTTAACAATATTGTACTGTATATTTGAAAGGTGCTGAGAGAGTAGATCTTAAAAGTTCTCAACACACACACACACATACACACACACACACAAATTGTAACTATGTGAGGTGATGGTGTTAGCTAACCTTATTGGGGTAATCATTTCACAATACATACATAAATCAAATCATCATGTACTACTTAAACTTACACAATGTTATATGTCAGCTATATCTCAATAAAGCTGGAAAAAGAAAGAAAGGAGTAAGTGGGTGAGAAGGGAGAAGGAGGGCCCTTCAGGTGGGAAGAACCCACACAAAGACTGTTTGTAGGATTGCAATGACATCAGTGATCATAATTAACTAATCGTTATTATTATTATTATTATTATTTTTTTTTTTCTGTGAAGAAGATCAGCCCTGAGCTAACATCCATGCCAATCCTCTTTTTTTGCTGAGGAAGACTGGCCCTGGGCTAACATCCGTGTCCATCTTCCTCCACTTTATATGGGATGCCGTCACAGCACGGCCTGACAAGTGGTGCATCGGTGAGTGCTCGGGATCCGAACCCAGGCTGCCAGCGGCGGAGCGTGTGCACTTAACCGCTACGCCACAGGGCCGGCCCACAAATCATTATTATTATAACTAAATTTTAGTTATGTAACTAATAACTCTAATGCTGATTATGTGCCAGCAGCCACTCTGAGCACTTTACAAATATTGACTCATTTCATCCTTACAGTAACTCTGTGAACTAGATACTATCATCCCCATTTTAAAGGAGAGGAAACTAAGGCACAGAGAGATCATGGAATTATCCAAGGTCACAGAGCTAGGAAGTGGTGGATCTGAGATCCAAACTCAGGTTGCATGGTTCTAGGGCTCTTAACCACTGTGCAACACTGTCTTTCTACAAACACAAGTACTTTCGACAGGTGATGAGAGATGCGGCTGGAAAAGGCATGCAGGGCCAACGCATGAAAGGGCCTGTGCAATCTGCTAACGGGACTGGACTTTAGATAGCAGGCAGTGGGAAGTCAATCAATGGTTTAATTCTATTTAGCATTTCACATTTTGTATTTTAAAAGATCACACTGACTGCTGTTTGGAGAATGGTCTGGGGGCAGCAATTCTGGAAGCAGGGAGATCATTCTCTCATTCAACAAACATTTGAGTGTCTACTTAGTGTAAGCCACTGTGCTGGGCACTGGGGGTGCAATGGAGAACAAGGCAGACACAAGCCCTGCTTCCATGGAGCTTCTATTCTAGTGGGAGGCTCACAGTAATCTGGGAGATGTTTTGATAGCCTTCTGGACTGGCACCAGAGACAGAGGGGATGGAGAGAGGCAGAAAGATCTGGGAGGTCTACAGCAGGAAGAAGCCATAGGCCGTACTGAGAGTGAGGATATAGGGGTTACAGGAGAGGCAGTGGTCTTCACTGACTGAAGGGTTTGGCCTGGGCACCTGGGTGTGCTTTCACTGAGACAAGAATGCAGGAGGAAGAGCAGGGCCAGAGGGTCATCAGTAGGGCATGCTGAGTTTTGAGGTGTCTGTGCACCTCCAAGTGGATGTATCTAGTAGAAAATGGCTACATGGGGCTTAAGTTCAGGAGAAGTCTGGTCTAGAAATACAGAACTTGGGATTTAGCTCACTGATGGTAAAAGAAGCCATGAGAAGGATCAGACCACCAAGGGGGATTAGAGGAGATGTCAGTCCTGACAGTTAGGAACACCACGGGGACCAGTGGAATGCTAGACTAAACTCCTGGGACAGTGGGGTCACATAAGCTTAGAGAAGAACGAAGTTCAAGAAGGAAATCGACAGCATCAAAGGCTGCAGGGACGTCTAGATAGGAATGAAAAGCAGGTTAGCAAGAGGAGGTCGCTGTTGATATTGGCAGGAGCAGACTGAGAGTAACGATGGGGCCAACACCCAGTGGGAGAAGAGGAAGACGATACAGGAAGAGTCGATGACTTTTACAGAAAGCATTTCCTGGTAGTAAAGGAATAGAGAGAAATTAGGCGGTAACTCATGAGGAGTATGGTGTTGAGGGGAGTGGTTTAAAAGTATTTTTTAAGATGGGAGAACACTGACCATATTTAAATGCTAGGGAAAGACAGAGAGAGAGAGAGAGATTAAATGGTTAGGTGATGATATGGAGGAGAAACAGGGGATGACAGCATGCGGCTCTAGAGAAGGCAGGAGGCATGGGACCCAGAGCACGCTGTGGGGCTAGCCTTAGAGACCAGGAAACTCTCCTGCCCTCATGACAGGAGGGAAGAGGGGATTACAATGAGCTTTCAGGTAGGTTGGCAAGAGGTTGAAGGAGATCCTGTGATGACACAGGCTCTATTTTCTAAGTGGAGGAAGAGGTCACGGTCATTGCTGAAGGTGAGGGACCGGTCATGGGGGAAAAGACTTGATGTTGACAAGAATGTCTGAAGCAGTCATCTGGAGAAGAGGGAATCACAGCTAGATGGACTGCCACGCATCTCTGGGGCCCATGGAGGGTGGAGATGACTCATTTATAGGGGTACCACCAAGCAGGGCTGTGTGACTTGTCTCAGACCCCTCCGTAACTTGGTTCATGTAGAAGTGGGGAAAGGAGCAGCAGCACTGATTGAGGGGTGGGGTTGGGTTTGGAGAAATGGAAGGACAGTGGGGTAAGGAGTTGAGGCTTTTGTTGAAGAATGGCTCAAGTGTGACATAGGGGCTAAAGGAGGAAATAAGTGAAGAAAGCAGGAGGGGACAGGGGATACGAGAGGTCAGGGAAGGATGATGAACAGGAGCAGAGGGAGTAACGGGTGGGAGAGCTGAGGGACGAAGGGCCCCAGAGCAGGATGGGCGAGTTAAGATTTCAGAGGTGCTGGAGTCAGGGTCCAGCTGAAGATAGAGTGGAGTGCACTGAATGGAAGTGAGAAGGTCACGAAACTGAGAGGCAAGGTCATGGCAAGACTTGGAGTAGAGAGGAAGAGACATGACCTTGATGAGGAGGCTGGAAAGTGGCAGAAGTGGAGACAGGACGGGGTTCAAGGAGAAGGGGTTTACACACAGGTGCAGTGGCACTGGAGAGAGAGCACGCGAGCCCACCTCTCAAATGGGAAGTTGATGGCGTCTGATGAGCTGTTAGCAGTGGAGAGGGTTCCTGGGTAATGGTGACCTCAAGGGGAAGTCAGGTTTAAAGGAGCATTTGGCAAAGAGGTCCAAGGCATTGGAGGGGGGGCACGTGTAGACCACAGAAGCAGGATTGGGTGGAGGGGAGAGGAAGAACAGAGCAGGGTGGTGTGAGAGTCTGGGAGCTCCTTCCAGGAAGGCAGAGAGGGCTGGGGGCTGCCTTCTGTCCCTCAGACATCCCTTGTCCTGGTCTGGGCCTTCCCTCCAAGCCCAGCGCCAACCCCTGCTGAGAACACAGGGACCAAGGCCCCTGCCTTCCTGCAGAGGGCTCCCTCTGCTCCACTGCCCTGCCTGAAAGGCACATGACCCTCACCCTCCTGGTCAGGAGCTGACCATGCCTGACGCCAGGGCCCAGAATTACAAACTGACAAACCAAATTTTGATTTGGAGAAAATCACACATGTGGTTTCCTGTTATCCGGCTTCATATAATTCCATTTTATAAGTGTTTATCTCTCTCTCTGTCTGCCTACCAAAAGCAAGCTAGGAAACAGGAGACGAGAGCTTCAAAGACGCCTCAGAATTCCATCACGACCGCTCTGCCGCTCAGCATATTTGCTTCCCCTTTCTCGGCTGTTTAATTCCTATCGTCTCTGATCAACCTCACTGTCTTCTCCCCAGGTTTTTCAATTTCTAACTTCGAATTGGAATCCTCTTTTATGACAACGTCTGTTCAGAAGGCACTGCCTCATGTGCCTCTATAAATTCACAAGTTGATGTGCTCCAAGAAGGGCAGCGCCAGTTGGAGGGAGAAGGGGAGCCGGGCTCGGGCCGCGACGTGCTGTCTTTCCAAGGGTGGGGCTTCATTTGTTCCTTCACTTATCCCCTGCTCCCTCGGCCTGGGCTGCAGCTGCCTGTCCTCCCCCCTCACCGGCTGACTCTGCACGCTACAGACTCTAGCTTAAGACGTCACCTCCTCAAACATGCTTTCCCTGGCATGACTCTTAGATATTTCCCTTTTTCTTTTCCTTCTAGGCATCTGTTCCTGTCCTCTCCTCTGCAGCCCTGATGGCCGTTTGTAAGCCTTCATCTATTCATTTGATTAGTTACTGTTCTAGACATTGGGGGTAGCAGTGGGAACGAAGGGCAAAAATCTCCTCCCTCACGGAGCTTGCTGTCTGTTGGGCATCAGGGGTGAGCTGGTTTGCCAACTCGGCCCCCATGCTCCCCACTGGCTGCCAGGTTGGCCTCCCTGTTTCTTGTCACCCCACCCGCTGGAATGTAAGCTCTTTGAAGGCAGGCATTGATCACGCATTGCTGATCACTCTGTACCCAGCAGTTAGCTCAGTGCCCAGAACACAGAGAATACTCTGTTGAATGGGGGAGTTCAGCTCATCTTTATTGCATGGAAACCGTGCCAAATGCCATGCTCAGCATCAAAGATATAGAGCTGCCTGACTCATGGCCCTGCCCTTGGAGAACTCGTAGTCAGGTGGGTAGAGAAATAACTACAACGTTAACTGATGAGGGCAAGGGAGGAGGTGTGCACCTGCCGCACAGCCTTTGGGAGAGCAGAGGAGGCAGTTGCGGCCTCGGGCTGGGAGACGGGGAGAGGCTTCATGGAGGTCGCCCAAGCCAGACACGGGAATCAGCTTGGATTCTGCCTTCCCCTCCTCACCTGCGGCCCTCACTAACCACCTCGTGTTGGCTCCTCCTCCTAAACATCCCGGCACCCTCTGCTCTCCATCCCTTCTCTCACTGCCTTAGTCTAGTCCTCACAATTTCTCACCTGGATGGCGGCACCAGGCAAGAGCGGGTTCCCTGCCTCCTCCCTCTATTCCATACTTTGCAAAGCAGTGCGAGGTCGCTTGGAGATAAAAATCCGATTATTACTGTGCCCTGCTCATTGATTCTTCCATGGCTTCTCAAAATCCACAGATTAAAACCCTAACTCCTTGGCACGGCAGGACCTTTGCCAACCCCCTCCCACCCAGCCTCATCTTTGGCCATCTCTGACCTTGAGATTTATACAGTGGAGCCACCTGTAGGGAAGCAAGATAGTGTGATGGTGACGAGCGAGGGCTCTGAGGTCAGAGAGTCCTGGATCTAAATCCTGGCTCTGACACTAGGCAGTAGACCTTGGGCACATTTCTTGTTCTCTCTGAGCCCCAGTTTTTTCATCTGTAAAATGGCAATGGTAGTAATACCACCCACCTTGCAGGGTTATTTTGAGGATTTAATGAGCCTGTGTATATAAAACAGTTGTCAGAATGTCCAGCACATGGCACATAACCAGTAACAGTAGGGGTTTCCTCATTGTCACTATTGTCCTCTTGTTGGCAGAGCTCAGCTGGCCCTCACATGGCTCCAAATTGGCACCTGCTGTCCTCTCTTCCTGAGAGAACACCCCCTGCTTGTCTGCCAGAAGAAGACTCATCTTTCACTCTCAGCTCAAGAGCTTCCCACACTGGGATCCTCCCTCGAATGGTCCAGGCTAGGAGAGCTCTCTCTCTCTCTGTCTCTCTCTCTGTCTCTGTCTCTCTTCCAGCCCCCTTGGACAATTTTCTGTTATAGCTGCAGTGCTGCAGTTTTGGGTATGCATTTCTTCCTGTTAAATGGAAAGTTTCCTGAGGACTGAGACAGTGTTTTTGAACTGTCTCTATTCCCAGCTTCTAGTAGAGTGCAAGACACAGAGGAGGCATTCAATAAATGTTTGAGAATGATGAGGGGATGATGGAGGGAAGGATGGGAGGAAAGATGCAGGAAAGGAGAAATGTCTGGAGAATTGTCAGAAGTTCAGTGTGGCAGGAAGTGATGGTGAAGAGAGATGAGGCCAGAGAGATGGCCTGAGGGAGACCGTGCAGAGCCTTGGTTCAGTGACTGATGAGATGTTTATGCTTTTTCTTGAAATGTTGTCAGTTCCTCAAAGTCAGGGTCCCATCTCTTCTGCTTTTTGTATCTCGAGAACCAAGCACAGTGTCTCATGCATATTAAGTGCTACAGATCCATTGTTTAGTCAGCACAAACTCCTATTGAGTGACCAGGACATCTTTAGTGCTTAGGATGGCCCCTGGGCATGCCCAGATCTCATGGATTTCCTTAGAATTACATCCCATTCCACTTTTCTGCTTCTGATGATGTGAAGGGCACAGGAGGCAAGAGACCCAGTATCTGTATGTGTATCTCTGGGTATTTGTACATCTCTCTCGGCACAGGATTTTCATGATTAGGATGGAGGTACGAGTGAACGACGTGGGTGACATTCTTCCCTCCCCATTTCCTTCCTCCATCACACTGTCATGGGTATGCACAGGCTGAAGGAGGTTGGGAAACAGGAATGAATACGGATATGTAGAACATCTAGGTCGACTCCAAGCTGTCTGCATTTGCCCCAAACTGGAGCTTGCCATTTGCAAAAGCCCATGTATTTAGAGTCTATCTCATTGACAAATTATTTCCTGCTAAATTTTAATGGTGCAGCATCTTCTGCTGTTTGCCACCCCTGCCCCCAGGAGCATAGCATGGGTCCCACCGGGTTTTCCTGAGAGGAGGCAGCTGCTGCCTGAGTCTAGGTAAACTCCAGCTCCCAGTGCCTGAGAAAGCTCTAAGGGCATCATGGAAACTCAGTGAGTGTCTTAGGAACAAGCCTGGTGTTATTCCTGGCCGAAGATGGAAAGTTTGGGTCTCTTAGCTTGTGAGGATGAAACAAGAAGAAGCAGAGGTGTCTTGAAATAGCAGACTTGAGGGTGAAAATGGCCACATGCTTGACATTCTGTAGGAGGAAAGGCAGTGGCTGAAAAGGAGTGGGGTCAATGATGCTGGTCTGCTGCCCTTGGCTTCCTTTCTAGCCCCGCTCCAACACCTTCTCTTTCAGGGGGCTCACCTGGGCCCACCACCAGAGTTAAGTTCTGGAGAAGGGGATAGAGGCACTGCCTGCAGAGGGCTAGTCTTGGCCATCTTCTCCCTACCTGCCCTCAAACTTTATTTCTGTGCAGGCTTTAGCTTCAACCTTAGGCACACGTCAGCTTTCTCAGCCAACCTATTCTCTCTCTCAGGGATGCTGACCAATTCCTTTCCATCCTTTAAGCAAGTCTTGGTTTCAGACACCAGCTCATCTAGGGAGCCTTCCCTGAAGTCCTCAAGCAAGGTTAGCTGCCCCTCCTTGATATTTCCCATCTTCTCGCACTTCCTTGACTTTAGTCAAGACAGACTATGACTTGGGTGAAGGCGCAGACTGTCTTGCTGTTCTTCTAGCCCCAATGTCCTGAACAGTGTCTGCAACACATAATAGGGGCTTAAAGAGCGTTGAATACCCAGGTATCGTCATCTCCAACATGAGTCCCCTGGACTATTGGGCATCCTTTCCGCATAATCTCTACTGCCCTGCTCCTCCATACCTCCAGGGTCAGGGCCCCAGCTCCTACCTCCCCTGGGCCAGCCTCCCAGATTTAGCATTAGGCTGCCAGATTCCAGGCTCCAGTCAGGAAGCAAGGAGACTCCCAGACTGATGCTAAAACTTGTTAGCAAGTTGTATGTAATTTTATAATGTTTCTGGTGAGTGCTAATTGCCTGTTCCTTAAATATTTCTTGTCCTACTGGGAAGCAAAGCAATTGCAACTATGAATGCATTTCCTACAGCTGGCTGCCCCCAAGGAGGGGGACTGAGTTTCTATGCTCGAGTACTCAGATATTGACAGAGCCTGACTCCCCCACCCCCACCCCAACCTAGGATTGCGACAGCAGAATTGGAAGAATTTCTGGGAAATAACTCCCCCAATTTTCCCACCCAGGGGCTTTCACTTTTAATGAGGGGGAGGGATGATACTGCAGTGTCACCTGTCTGACCCCAAGGAAGCTTCTCTCTACCTGAACTGGGGCAGGGGGTTATCGATGATGACGGGACCAGGCATGCCTGGGGGGGGCGGGTCTCTGCCCTCAAATGCCTCATGCCACCTGTGGAACATCTGCATCTCAGCTACCCGCCCATCCCTCTGCCAAGATGTCTGTCCTGCATGGAATTCCCCAGGAGCTGGATAAAAGGAGGGCTAAGACGGGGGCAGAGGGAATTCTGAAGCTGTGAGCCATGGGTGCAGGTTGGGAGAGGAGCCGCAGGCCTGGGAAGCAGGGGAGGAGAGCTGGCTTTGAACCGCATGTTTACTAAGTGCCAGGCAGGCCCTAAGCTGGGCGCTTTACCACACTGAGTCCTCATAAGACCCCTGCAAGATACACGTTTATCAGCCCTCTTCACAGACGAGAAAACTCAGGCTCAGAGATGCGGAGGGACTGGCTGAAGATCACACCCAGAGCCCATGGCTGAAGTCAATTGTAAATTGGGTTTGTCCGACTCCAAAGCCTACGGGGACAGTGGAGGATGCATGAGCTCTTGGCACCTGAGCACTGAGAGGCGGTGAAGTGAGCAAACGGGATTGAGAGGTGCTGAGGCAGGGTGCTTGATTGTGGCTGAGTAAAGGGCACATTGCAACTTAATTCTGAGAGCTTTTCTGAGCACATGTTGGGGACCAGGCTGTGGGCTAGGCCCTGTAGGACTGGAGAGATTAATAACCTGTAATTCTGCCTGGAATGGGTTCATAGGAGCAGAATTTGGCTTAGAGTTCAAATCATGGAGAGCTTTGGATGCCATGTGAATGAATGTACGTTATCCTAAAAGTAATGGGAAATTGTCATTAAAGCTTTTTTTTTAATGTAGGAGGGAACCGTGCCAGATTTGGGTTCCAGAAAGATCACTGTGCTGCATGTAGCAGGTGGGTGGGAGGTAGGGGAGAGGCCTGGAGTCAGGGATACTGGGTAGGAGAACTGTGCTGTTACTCAAGTGAGAGGTGATGAGGGCCTCGGCCAGGGCAATGACAGAGGAGCTGGGACGCTGCAGAGGGAGAACCCACAGAATCTGTGAATGCAGTCAGAGGTGGGAGAGGGAGAAGGAGGAGGTGAAGATGAGGCCGAGTGATGGCGAGGATGGTGAGGATGGTGGTGCTATTCATCAAGATGGAGACACAGGAGCAGGGGGCGTGTGGGGGGGTAGAGATGGTGAGCTCAGTTTTGGATGGTGTATTGGCTGAATGTTTGTGTCTCCCCCAAATTCATGCCCCAAAGTGGCTGCATTTGGAGATGGGGCCTCTAAGAAAACTAATAAAGGTGAAGTGAGGTCATAAGGGTGGGGCCCTGATCTGACAGGATTAGTGCCCTTATAAGAAAAGACACCAGAGAGCTTGTGCTGTCTTTCTCTCCACTTGTATGCACCAAGGAAAGGCCATGTGAGGACATAGTGAGAGAGCAGCCCTCTAGAAGCCAGAAAGAGAGCCCAAACCAGAAACTGAACTGGCCAGAACCTTGGTCTTGGACTTCTAGCATTTGGAATTGTGAGAAAATAAATTTCTGTTGTTTAAGCCACGCAGTCTATCATATTTTGTTATGGCAGCCAGAGCAGACTAATACAGATGGGCTGCGTTGGAGATGTCTGAGGGGGAAGCTATTTAAAATGTGTCACCGGTAGACTGATACGCAAGTGGGGAACAAATTTGAAAGTCACCAGTGTTTAGGTTGAGGTTGAAGCCATGGAAGTAGATGTGATCAACTGTGGAAGGTTCTAGAAAAAGAGGATGGAAAGCTGAGGACAGACCCTGACAAGTGCCTGCCCTGAAGGGGCAGTGAGGAATGGTTCATGAGCTGTGAGGGAGCAGCCAGAGAGGTGGAGGAGAAGCAGGAGGCTGCAGGTGAGAGAAGCCGAGAGCAGGATGGGAAGGGACACAGAGTCACATCAGGACACCAGGGAATTCAACCGACCCACATTTTTTACAGCAGAGGGGCTCCTCACTGCAAAGGTATGAGACTCATGGGTTTCACCCCTCAAGTAAAAGGTCAGGGGTGGAAGGGACAAGAAGGGAAAGGCAGGCCCATCCCGACATATAACCCTTCACAGGTTCTTCTTCCTGTTGTACAAAGTGCAAACTCTTTATGAGGCCTTAAGACTCTCCGTGACCTGGATCTGCCTTCTGCCACCTCTTCCCCCACACTCTACACTGTGGCAGGTGAACCATCTCATTTCTCAGACAGTCTGGGGAGTGAGGGCCCCAGGTGGGGAGAGCAGGTGTGAGGCAGGGACCTAGAGCTGGGGCCTATGGGAGCAGGCATGGGTCACTTGGAGGACAGGCCAGGAGCCATGTGTCCCCAGCAGAGGAGGGCATACCCTGGAGTAGAGAGCAGTAATAATGGAAAGTTTGGGTGGCGAGGAATTTTCGTGGCCCTAGGGGAGGGCGCCCCACTGTGCCAGATACTATGCAAGGAACTTTCTATGATCTCATTTCACTTCCTTAACGATGCTATGAGGTCATTGTTATTATCTCCACTTTATGAGTGGGGAAACTGAGGCTCAGAAAGACCACAGGACTTCCCCAAGTTCATACAGTTGGGACCAAGGTGGGATCCACCAGGTCTGGTTCAATTCCAGAGTCTGTTCTATATTCACAGAACCTGCCTCTCTGTGCAGAACCTATGTAGCCCATGTGGGTTAGCGACTCTCTTCCTAATTTGTCATGGATCCAAGGAAAATCCTGCCCCCACCTAGTCCGTGACCAGCAGCCACACAGCACATGTTTAGACTGTGTCTATGTTGCTTGCTATTATAACCCCAGCACCCAGCCTGGTATTGGTCACATAACAGAAGCTTAATCAATACGGGCTGGGTGAAATGGACAGATGAACTAATGAACAAAACCCCCACCTCTAGCAACAAGGAACCCGGGCTCATGATATATGGCCCATTTGATTGGGGCGAAGCTTTGGCTTCTATAAAGATTTTATAAGGAATTGATATTCTGTCACTTGGGGAGGCTCCTGGTACAGAGGAAAAATTCTGGACATTGAAGCCAGAGAGACACGGCGTCAAATCTCCACTCCGCCAGGTATCACACTTCTGTGTGACCCTGGGGAGGTTACTTCACCTTTCTCAGTCTCAGATTCCTCATCTATAAAAGAGCCACCATCGCATAGCTGTGAGGATGGAATGAGATCAAGCAGAAGCAGTGTTTTTCAAACGTGTGTTTAGCTACAAATCCCCTCTTAAAAGAAGGCTTATGGGACTAGAAGAGATGGAGGCAGAGTTAGACCCCTCCCTGCTAGGCATCCCCTATCCCACCGTGGTGGTCCCTGAGGGTACCCCAAGTCTTTGCATGACACTGAAAACCCCGAGATTAATGAACATAAAGCTTCTGGTACATAGTAGGCTCTTAACAAATATGTCCCTTTCTTTTCCAATGAAATCACACCAAACAAGTTTAGTTCCTCTTTCCCACACTACAACACTTCAAAGATTTGGACACAGCTCTCAAGTCTCCTGAGTCCACTTTTCCCCTGAATAAACATGCCTGGGGTTGTTAACCTCTCTCATCGGGCTTGACTGACGTCCTGTCCTTATCCATCTCAAGCTCAGGTCCCCACATCTAAGCTCAATTCTCTGATGCCTGATCAAAACGGAATAAAGCACAACTAACTCCCTGGGATCAATTCTAGTCGCTGATATTTTGAACCTTAATACAGACTTGATATTTATCCCCTACTTCATCTTATCCTGGTAATTTAGCCCAAAGCTCTGTCCCAATGAGATCTTTCTGCACACTGTTTGCTGACTGGTGTATTGTCAACCCTTTCAAGTACACGCTACTTATGTCTTATCCAAGCCATTGATAAAATATGGACAGATTAACCGTGTGTGGATGACACGGATCATTCCTCCCCACTTCCGGAAACATTCACCACTGAACATCCATCAGAGATGGGGAAACCTTAGAAACTTCGAGTCCGAGTCCAAGTCCATTCCCATTTTCAGTCGCACGCGTCAGAGCTTGGACCTGAATGAGGGTCTCCTGATTTCTCAGCTGGTGCTCTTTCCACTGCCCCCAGCTGCTTGTGTGTAACGTCATGTGCCAGAACAGCCCATTCATTTAACTACCTATGTTACTCACTAACTGTTTTGCAATTTGCGACACTTCTTATTCTCACATTCTTTATCTAAACTTATGCTTCACAGTAGCCCTGTGACCTAGGTCATATCATTATCTCCATTTCAAAGATGAAGGAACAGCCCTAGAGAGGCTCCCTGACCTGCCATGGAGCTAGAAAGTGACAGAACCAGGATTTGAACTCAGCACTTGTCACCCCCCAGGCACTCTCTGTCTGCTGTTCTGTCTCACCTAGACACATGCTTCCTGTTCTTAGAACAGTACACCCATCGTCCTTACCCAGTGGGCATCATGGTATGACAGTGTTAGTACAGGAAATATGGGCTAGCCTCCTGTTATTGGTTGAACTGCGTTCCCCAAAAGATATGTTGAGTCCTAACCCCTGGTACCTGTGAATGTGACCTTATTTGGAAATAGGTCTTTGTGGAAGTAATCAAGTTAAGATGAGGTCATACTGGATGGAGTAGGGTGGCCCCTTAACCCAATATGACTGGTGTACTTATAAGAAGAGGAGAGAGACGCACAGGGATGTGTGTGACCACAGAGGCAGAGAATGGAGTGGTGCAGCTACAAGCCAAAGAATGCTGAGGATTGCTGGCCACACCAGAAGCTGGGAAGAGGCAAGGAAGGATTCTACCCCGAGTCTTGAGGGAGCATGGCCCTCCTGACACCTTGAGTTCAGACTTCTGGCCTCCAGAATTGTGAGAGAACAAATTTCTGTTGTTTTAAGCCATCCAGTTTGTGGTACTTCGTTTGGGCAGCCCTAGGAAATGAATACACCTCCTGTGTACCCAGTGTGGACCAGGTCCTGGTACAGGAAGAACCTTTGGTCCACTGTGGGTGTGAGGCACAGCGAGCAGAATAAGAGTCCTTTGGAGTTGCCCCCCCTAAGTCGTCTCATGCATAATGGGTAGGTCTCTGAATGGGGGTGGAGGAAGGATACCTTCTCTCCCCTCTCCTTGCCTTCTCTGTCTCTAGCAGCCACGCCACCTAGTCATTTTAAAGACTTCAGGCTCGGTTTCTTGATAAAGGCTTTCCTGATGCCCCAGAAAGGATGACTGCCCCTTCTCTGTGCCCCACTGGATGTCTGCCCCAGCTCGCTTGCTTTAATAATAGCTCATTTGTCTTCTTTGCTGTCTCATTGCTAGAGTGCAGGCCTCTTGGGGATGGGCCTAGATCTGACCATCTGTTCCCCTAGTGCTGGTCTAGGGTCTAACACCTAGTGGGGCCTTAACAAATACTTAGGGGATGGCTTCTGCCCCCTTTTTTGGGGGATTGGCATTAGCAGTCATGGGCATGCATGGAGGGGTGACGGTGGTGGTGTCTTGGGACCCAGAGTCTGCCATTCCCTTAATACCTGTTCCCACCAAGAGATGAAGGTCATCCTTGTCTGCATCCTCCTCAGGTCACCAATGTGTGTCTGTCCCTAGCCTGATGCACAGAGTCACTCATCACTATGACACCCTAATAGGGTAGCTTGGGAAGCTACTGTCTCCAGTCTCAAGATTTTTAAAAATAACCAAGGCTCAGAAGGTTTATGGGGCCTCTAAAAGGTCTGTATAAGCCAGGTATGAATTAGGGATGGAACTGATGTATGCGCCTGGTGCCGTGTGCCCAGCATTCTGAGTGCTTTATCCCAGATAATCCCCAAAATGACCCAGGAGACCCGGTGGACAAAGAAGAGGGCTGGGGCTCAGAGGAGTCGAATAATGTGCCTAGGGAGAGGAAGCTGGTGCAGTGCGGTGCGGAACCAGGATTCGAATCCAGGGCTTTTCTGACTCCAAATCCAGACCCCAAGCGTCTGACGCCAGGGCGAGTCCACTGGCTCCTCAAGAGCAGTTACCTTCGTAAGAAGCCTTGAATCCCAGGGAGCTGCCACTGCCGTCGGTCTGGAAGAGGAGCCACATTTGGTGGTTGGTGCTGACAATGAGATCCGGGACCGATGTACCTGTTAGGCTGTCAGGAGAGAGAGATTCAGAAGCGTGCACGTGACCGTGGCACCCCAACAGAATGACTGTCCGACCAGTGACATCCAAAGGAGTATCAAGGAGCCAGGCCCACTCGGGCCCAGTCTGGGCCCCACAGTGTCTCTGACATGTGCTCCACGTGCTGGGACACTCAGCATATCTCCCCGTCGGCCACGGGCGGAGCTTGAATCTCAACCGCAATGAGAGAGATGTCTGTCCTTGTTGCTCAGGGGACAGGGGTAGCTGGAACCAGATCTAATATGGGGGTGTCTACTCTCCTGCAACCTTCGATCTCTCATGTGAACTGGATTGCAGAAAAGACACAGACAGAAACCCATCACCCCCGCTGGCACCCAGTCATTCCTTTTAATGAGACACCTCCTTCCATTCCAGTATGAGAAGTGAGGCTTAAAGCGCAGCTGTCTCCCCAGGGCCACATTCTTTCTGAGAAGAGAGTTTAAGCATGGGGAGAATTCTGATTCAACTCACATTCACCAGGCACCTACCCAAGTCAGACAATTTCCCATTCATTATCTCATTTAATGCCCCAGGAGTCCAATGAGATAGGGGTTGTGTTATCCCCACCATACAGGTGAGAAGACAGAGGTGCAAAGCGGGCAGTGGTTTGCCCAAAGTCAGCCTGCTGGACAGTGGAAGAGCCAGAGTCCGCTGCTTAGGCTGGGGTTTCCAGAAGAAACCTGGCTTCCACTTTCTGCTGAGACCAGACAAATCACCAGCATGCCCCTTGTGGAAGGGGCAGTTAGATTAATGGGTCCTAATCTCCCCTCCACCCTGGGGTCTCAGAGCTTGGGGTGGGGTATTGAGTTGGCTGCAGAGAGACAATCAGCACACCCCGAGTGCTGTGGGGTGGAGCTGGGACAGACTCCCTGGGACAGACCAGCCTGGCCTGTGTGACATGCCTGGGCTGGGGCTAAGACATTCTGTGATGAGTAAAGATTGAGGCCGGGCTGGCTCCTGACTCTGGGGTGGTGGTGAGCGGGGAGAAGGCCAAGGCCTTTGCTTTTCCTCCGTGTGACCCAATTATGACAACAAAGGAGCCCAACCATTTGCATGTATTTCCCTGATGTTTGACATTGACATTGGCCTAAAGAGATCTGAGGGTGGTGGGAGAGCCCCTGGGCTGCTAAGAACTTGTTGGGAGGCCACTCAAACCAGATGGGTCCAGAGACCTGGGTACCAGCCCTGGATCTGTCATTCATTTGCTGTGGGACCCACAGCAAGTGGTTGAGCCTCTCTGGGCTTTTTCACTCCACATTAAATGAGGGGATTGAGTTGTATGATCCCCAAGAGTCTTTTCAGCTCTGCTATTCTACGGTTCTCTCTCTGACAAAGCACACTGGGGCCACTGAAGGAGACAGAGTGGGATCTTGGCCTCTTGGGCACCCCGAGCTGATGTACCAGACAGTCAGCAAACCAGGGCAGGTGAGTGATGGGGATGCACCAAGAGGAGGGGAGATGTGGGTGTGATGGCTAGTTTTATATGTCAACTTAACTTGTCCACGAAGTGCCCAGATATCTGGCCAAATATTATTCTGGGTGTTTCTGTGAGGGTGTTTTCAAATTAGGTTAACATTTAAATTGGTAGACTGAATAAAGCAGATTGCCCTCCCCAAGGTGGGTGGGCCTCATCTAATCAGTTGAAGGCCTGACTAGAACAAAAAGGCTGACTCTCTCCCAAGTAAAAGAGAATTCTTCCTGCCTGCTTGCCTTCCAGCTGAGACATTGTTTTTTTCTTTCCTTGGACTTGAACTGAAACATCAGCTCTTCCTGGGTCTTGAGCCTGCTGGCCTTTGTACTAGAACTACCTTACTGGCTCTCCTGGGTCTCCAGCTTGCCAATTCACCCTGCAGATCTCAGGACTTGTCAGTCTCTATTATTGCGTGAGCTGATTCCTTATAACAAATCTCTTTCTCTCTATATACATCCTATTGGTTCTGTTTCTCTGGAGAGCCCTGACTAATACAGTGGAGCAGGCAGGGGGAGGATGTCCTTCAGGCTCACATCCCGTTCCTTTCTCCTGAGAGGTCCCAGGTGCCAGCTATGTCACCTGTCACCTGACTCAGCGGGTAACTGCCCTGAGAGGGTCTTCTCCAGGTGCGTGTGGGGAAGGTGTGGGAGGCTCCCAGAACAGACCAGCTCCTGGACCAGCCAGCTCTGACTGAATGGCCATGTCTCATCTGGCCTTAAGACCACAGGGTGACAGCCTGGAGCTCATCGGGTTGGGAGCGGGTGTGGCACGGGACACCAACCCAGACTGAAATCAAAAGACATGAGCTCAGGTGCTGGTTCTGCCACCAACCGTCTTTGCAACCTTTAGGCCTCAGTTTCTCCGCCTGTTAAACGGGAATAATAACACCTTTCTCACGGGGCTGCTGTGGGGATTAAATGAGATAACCGATGTGAAAGCCATCCTCACAGGCCTGGGCACAGGGTGGGTACTCACATACATGAAATCCTCTCCTTCTCGGCAGGGGAGACAAATGAGGTCAGGCCTGTCTGTCTCTGAAGCCGGGCCACGTGCACTGAACAGGAGCCTTTCCCTGCTTTCCCGTCAGGCTAACAGTGGTGGGCAAAGGAGGAGCTAAGTGGCCCTCAAGAGCCAAGACCCAACCTAATGGAATCCCAGGTAGGATGGCCTGATATTACCTCCTCCCTTGACCAGACCACGTCACACTAGCCTTTCTCGGCTGAGAAAATGTGGTCACTCTGTCTGTGCAGTCCCAATTCCCTGAAACCATCCATTTTCCAGATAGTTCTGAGCATACAGGGAGGTTAGCAACACACTTCCATTGTCTCTGTCTGAAGTCAGACCGCAACAGATGTGTGTGGCCTTGAGGAGAAGCTGCTGGGGGCAGAAGCAGGGTCTGCATAGAAGCAGACAGCCGAGTGGAATGTTCCAGGAGCACACGCAAAACCTCTGCTTCCCCTGCTCCCTAAGAGACTGCTCATCCCGCACACTCTTCCCGTGAATTCCTAGTGAGAATGTGGCCCAGGGCTCCGTTTCCCTGGCTCGGGGTAGAGCGAGGTGGAGGGATTTTTGCTGAAACCAGGAGCTCTGCAGGACACCTGTCCTTGTCCCAGCGCGGTCTGGGGGACCAGGCAGGACTCGGCAAGCCCGTCTCACCGCCCCCGTGCTCCCGCCCTCCCAACCACATGCTCCGCTTCACTTACATGTAGAGAACTGTCTTCTGGTCCCCGTCCTGCCCACCGTCCCCGACCGTCAGGGTGTCATAGCCCCTCTCCAAGTCAAACTCCTCGAAGGCCAGCTTTATCACCTAGGGAGGGAGCATGAGATTAGGGAGCAGGCAGGGGCTCTGGGAGCGACTTCCACAGCCTTGGGGAGAGGAAGAAGTTTCCTCGTTATGTCCCGGTGCCCGTGATGCCAGCCCACACTAGCCGCAGGCCCACTCTGAGCATTCCCACGCCACCTTTATGAGTGTAAACTGTTTCTCTCCAGGCCACACAGTCTCTGGGGTCCCCCGATGTTCTCTAAAGATGTTCACAGCACATCTGGCCAATTCCGGGGGCTGTCATGGCAACACCAGGCACATCTGGCCGACTGCGAGATGATTAGACTCTTTCTTCACGCTTTAATGCGCAGAAAATCCCGCAGGCTTGGTGGCAATTTTTCAGGCCACATGTGGAATCTCAGCTCTCCTGCCCCCAGGGACCTACAGCAGTTCCTCTCAGCCTCTCCTCTGCCTGCTTTTCTCCATCCTTCCTGTTTGTTTATTTGTTGAATAGATGAATGTGCCAGGAAGGAGATTTCAACAAGATTCCTCTTTCTTAACTTGTTTTAGTCCTGCCTTCCACAAATATTTACTAAGCACTCACCATCTGCCAGGCTCAGAGGTGGGGTTTCAACAGTGAGGGCTGGGGCAGCACAGGGAGGCCTGTGGCTCACGGGGCCTGCAGTGGGGGGAGGTGGGGAGGCTGTTCATGATGGTGGTGTCTGAGGGAATTCTGGAGGCTATGGAAGACTGTCAGGCCCAAGGGGGATGCTGGGAGAGGGATATTCTGAGGAGTCAGGTGCACAAGGCCTGAGCGGTGGCAGAGACGGAACATTCAAGAACAAGTGTTCAGTGTCTGTCCATGGCAGGTCTGTAAACTGAGCACACCTGCTAACTGCTTCACTCTGGGGGACAACCTGATTGGGCCTTCAGCGCAAGGAGGTGACTCAGGAAGGTCCAGAACTTGAGAAGTTGGCCTGGAGCTAGGTCCAAAGGGTCTCCTGCCCCAAAAAGAGGGAGAAGCAGTCGAGGGTTTTAAACAGTGGGTGACAGGGACACATAGATGTTTGAGAAAAACATCAGTCTGGCTTGTCGTGTGGTAACTGACGTGGCAGGAGTGAGGATGCTTCCAGGCTCTTGTGGCCATCTAGGTGAGCGAGGGAGGAGGGCAATGGGCATGGAAAGGAGAGACAGGTCCTAGCAATGTTTGGGGCTCTGTGACTGGGTGGATGTGTGAACTGAGGGAGGGGGAGGGATCTAGGATGACATGTAGATTTCATGGGGTGGGTGGGTGCTGGTGCCCTTCATGAAGACAGGACACACAGAGGTACCCTTCCTAATGTCTAATCTGGGTCTCTTTGTCCATTCAATCAGGCTTCAATCTGATGAAGATCTTCAATCTCCCAGCGGAGAGGCTGAAGGTGCTCCTTTGTTTTCTATTCTACAACCCATGGAGGAGAGAATTCCCATGGATGTTTTTCCGAGTTGTGCAGATTTCTTCTGTCCAAACCAAACAGCCCAGTATGTACACACTGCTAGGGTGCCAGCACAGCCTCACCCCAAGGTGCCTTTAGGTACCTCAGAAGCCAAGTGCTGCTGCCCTCATCCATGGGCCTGGGGACCACACCTGCAGGGCCCCTCTGCACCGGGCACGGGATTCACAGAGGAGCATCTCTGAATAAGAATGTCCGTGAGCATGGACAGCGAGGACAGGGGAGGAGGTGAGTGCCACTGGCTGGGAGGAAGGCTAAAGGAGGCTTCCTGGAGGAAATGAAGCCCAGGCTGAGTTTGGGAAATGAACTGGAGTTCAACAAATGGAAGGAAGGTATGGCAATCCAGGCAGAGGAAAGAGCAGGTGGACGGGTATGAGGCTGGAACACCTGACTTGTCCAGAGACTCCCAATGAATCTGGAGTTGTTTAACTGAGAGGGAAGCAGAGGGCAGTGACTCAGGAGAAGCAGGAAGGGCCAGACTAGAAGGGCTGTCTGTCAGGCTAAGGATCTGGGGCTTTGTCCTAAAGACAACAGGGCGTCATGGAAGAGTTGTAAGCAAAGGTATGACATGAGATTTTTGTTTTAGGAGGAACAGTACTGAGGGGTGGTGGAAAACCAGGAGACTGATCTCTGCGCTGTAGCAAGTCTAGGTGAGGGAAGATGTGGGCTTGTAGCCGGGGATGGTTGGCGTACGTTAGAAAAGTGGGGATGGAATGGAACTGTCAGTCATGAGCAGGGATGTTGTGGCCTTTTTGGTTTTCCGACAGAGCTGGCAAGCTCACCTCCCATGCTCCCTGATGACCAAAGGCATCCCTATGGGATCATCTGCTCAGGCTGGAGTCTCCTTCCCATCTCTCACTCTCCTAGGTCCTGCCCTATGGAATGACGTCGCCATTTCCTAGCCCGACACCCAAGGAGGGGCCCTCGGCATCTGCTCCCTGCTGCCCTCCCCGCTCCCCACACCTCAGCTTGTGTGGCTACCTGAGCTCCTGGGCACCCCCCAATGGCGGCCCACTCGAGACTCCGATTGGCACAGGCTCCTCCCTCTCTTCTCCCCTCGCTCCCCTGGCAATGTCTCTTCATCCTGGAGCCCTCTCTTCTCCAAATGCTCCCTTATCTCCTTCCCTCACCTCTGCGTCAGCACTCACCTGCTGCCCTGTGAATCATCTGTGTCCCCGGTCCTCCACTACACCTGCCCTTCCTGGGGAGCAGGGGCCAGGCTCACTGCCCCTGTACTGCCAGAGCCTGTCGGCATGCCAGGCCCATGCCAGAGGCCCAGACAATGTTGAACGGGAGAACATTCTCCAAACCTCTCCCGATTCTCCAGCATGGACGGATTGCTAAGCTCTTGGATCCCTCACAGGAGTTATCATCTAGAACAAAGGTTGGCAAACTGGTCCTGTAAAGGGCCAGATAGGAAATATTTTCCCCTGTGCAGACCATATATTTGTCACAACTACTCAACTCTGCTATTGTAGCATGAACACAGCCACAGACAATATGTACACAAATGGGCGTGGCTGTGCGCCAATAAAATTTTATTTACAAAAACAAGCAATCAACTGGATTTGGCCCACAGGCCAAATAGTAGTTTGCCGGCCCCTGGTCTGGGAGATTCTTTGAAATACTTAATTAGTCTCTGATCATCTTCTCTTATGAGATTTCTTCACGACGAGGGCTGTATTTCTTCACCACCAGCTATAATATATTTGACTCAGTTCCGAGCATTTTATGCACATCAACTCATGTAAAACTCACAACAGCAATAGCTACTATGAGTACCTCCATTTTACAAATGGGAAACCCCAGACACAGACAGGTTAGGCAACTTGCCTAAGATCACACAGCTAAGTGGTAGAACCGAGATTCACCAGGCAGCCAGAGGCCAGGCTCTTTGCTACTCTGTTTTACTGCCTCATAGTGTCCCAGCGAGGTCTCAGGTCCACAAGGAAGGGACTGTGACTTATCCTCTCAAACTTTCCCTGAGCTCTTTTTCTGGATCCCAGCAGGTTCTCAGCAAACACCTGTAGCACACAAGATACCGCAAGGCCGTAGTGCTTCTGCAGGAGGAGAGGCTGGGCCTCTGCAGGGAATAAGGGTCCTGGCTGCACATTCTTGCTACCATCAGCCCCTTCCAGCCAGCCCCGGGGCAGAGGACACTGGCTCACTGAGCCACCTCCAAACAAAGGGAGCATATGTTACTAAGTCTATAATGGGAAAATATTGCTTTGAAGGCCAGAACCCAGAGCCATAAAATGATTCAGATCACTGGTTAGAGCAGCCCTTGATGTGAACTGCATATTAGAGTGTCTGACCCTAACGTAGGGGCTAATTACAGCAAGTAGACTGTACGACATGAACAACGCTGCGGCTTCGGGACGGCCCCCAGTGCACGATGTACTGATGCTTTCATTTTTTTTTCTCCTCTGCTTTGGCCTTTGTTGAAAGATAGGATCCTATAATGACTCATTAACTAACATGCAGATCAATGAAGCTCACAGAGCACCTTTCTGAGGCAGGAGAGCAGCAGTACATGAAACAGGCATGATCAAAGAGGCACATTTGTACATGGCTCAGACACCCCATTTACACCCGTCAGACAAATGAACAGATGAACCCGCCATCTAAGACATAATGACTGAGAACCTGCCATGTGCCAAGCACCGAGCTAGCTGCTTCCCATAGGTGATCTCACTTGCCTGATGATTTAGGGCAGAATCTAAATGCCCAGGGCATGGTGCAGATGGTGAGCACCGAGGATCCCAGAGGAGGGAGAGATGTAAGGGTCGTGTGGAGTCGGTGGGCATGCTGGGCCTTGCAGGATGGAGAAGGGTGTGGGGTCGGCCCAGGAAATGCGGGGAGTAGTGAACAGTGGAATGAAGAGTAGGGAGGGAAACTGAGGTGGGGTTGGGGGCGGAGAGCAGCCTGGCTGAGTCTGCAGCTGGCTTTTGCCTGGCAGGCCAGAGCAAGCAGCCTGGACTTGATGGTGAAGATGAGGGGAAGCTACAGCTCAGCATGAAGGGAGGGCTGGAGGCAGAGAGACCAGCCAGGAGCCGGTATAGGGTCCAGGAGCAGGAGCGGGGCTTAGGGGATCCTGAGTCGGTGGTCATTGCACAGGGAGGGTAAGAGAGAGAGAGTCCTGGAGACTCTATCCGTCAGGACAGGTGCCGTTCCTGAGAATCGTGAGGGATGGGAGTGGGATCATGGAGGACGCCCACTCCTGGAGAACATTCCTTGCTTCTGAGCCCTGTCCAGGACTAGCCGAAAAACACGGCTCCCTGTGCCAGCCTGTGCCCAATGTCTCAGTGAGGCTGCAGGGGATCCTACAGCTCACGGGCACTTTGGGGAAGCTGGAGTCCCAACAGGTCTAGACTGAGGCTGTCTTGTCCAAGGGTTGCCTCCTAGCTGTGCTCCCTGCCCATCCTTCATTCTGTTCCAAAACTCTCTGTGCCCCACAATCCCTTAGAGCGGGGGTTGGATAACTATGGCCCTTGGGCCAAATCTGGCTCGTGGCCTATTGGCCACCGCCTAGTGGCCGGGAACTGAACCCAGGCCGCCCACGTGGAGTGTGCCGAACTTAACCACCAGGCCACAGGGTCGGCACCCCCATGGCCTGTCTTTGTCTGGCCTCTTGAGTGAAGAAGGATTCTTAAATTTCTAAAGGGTTAAAAAAGAAATTCAGCACCACAAAGAAGAATGTGCAACAAAAACCTCACATGGTCCTCAAAGCCTATAATATTTATTATTTGGCTCTTTACAGAAAAAGTTTGCTGACTTCTGCCCTAGAGCAATGGTTTTTGAACTGGCTTCCCAGGCACCCCAGGGTTCTGTAAGGATACTTCAGGGGCCACCAACAAAGGTGAAAAGGAGCCACGGTGGGGAGGGCCCTCCTCCAAACAGAGCAGTTCCACTTTGATCCAGTTCATGTTTTGGAATTCTGTGACAGACATAGATAGTGGTTTACTCAATGTCCCTCCCTCCATGAACCCCTTCCCACCAGAATGCTGACTTTGGAGCGTGGTAATGTACCTAGCCAACCTCAGAGCTAAGGATGGCTAAATGATAGGATTCTGGGCAATGAAACATGAGCTGAGGAGTACTCAGGGCGTTTTCCTGTCTTTCTCCTTGCTTTTCCTGGAATATAGATGTGAGGACAGAGGTGGAGCAGCCTTCTTGTGATCATGAGGGTAAGAGCCACATGCAAAGAATGGCAGAGGGAAAAACAGAAGGTGCCCAAGACACTGAGGGAATTATTAAACCAGCCCTGGCCTCTCTAACTCTGGACCTTTGGTATGGGGAGAAAATAAATCACATTTTGTTTAAGCTTCTGTGGAGGAGTTTTCTGTAACTTACAGCCAGTCACAATCTAATGGCTACAAGTTCTGAAGGAAGGCTTTTGTTGCCAAAGAAAAGTTTGCCAGTCTTGACCCTCCAGATAAAGTTCAGCATCTTGGCACGGAAAGCCTAGGCTTTACACGGCCTGCCCCTGCTCCTTCCCAGCTAGCTAGAGCCCCTCCTCAATGCTCTGCTCCCGTCCTGCCTCCCCTATTCCTCCGCAGAGCACTCCTCTGAGCTCCCGAGGGCTGACCTGCCCCACCCGGCCTTGGTTTACTGATGCTGCTGCCAGTGTGACTATTAGCTCCATGAAAGGAAGGGGACCCCCTTTTCCTGGGCACAGTGTGCACGGGGATTCCTGCCCGGGTCTTGCTGAGGTCCCAGGGCAGGGCTGGGGAGTTGGCACTAGGGTGGGGAGGAGGGGAGGCCGGTGGGAAGGTGAAGACCTGAACCCTCCAGAGTCCCAGGAGAGAGGCCTCCAGCACCTTTGAGGAAGGCTTTTGAGGAAGTTCGGACAGAAAGCCCAGGGGCAGAGGCTGAGAACTTTCAGAGGTTCTGGAAATTTGGTCGCCCCCTCAGGTTTAGTTTGGGTGGCTCTGAGGATAGTAAACCCTTTCATCCACTCGTTGACTCATTGATGCATGGATTCATTTATTCACTTGTTCATTCAGCAGTTTAGAAGCGCTTGCCAAGTGCTGGCTTTGGAGAAGCCAAGGCAGGCAAGCTACACATGGCCCCCGCCCTGAGAGACCTCTCCGTGCAGAAGGGGACGCCAACACAATACAGTGTGACGAGTGCTGAAATCAGACAGCACAGGGAGGGGCAAATACGAGGGGCTCAGAACCCTGGCTTGGGGAGGGGCTGGGCTTGTCTTCAGGGACAGGGGAGGGTGTGCGGGGACACCCAGGCCACCGCCAGCTGTAGGGGAAGAGGAAGGCCCAGATACAATGCGAGGTGAAGACAACTGTAAACAGGAAAGGAACCAGGTTTAGGACCTGGAGGAGGCCACCTGGGTCCTTCCAGAGCCATCCAGTCATGAACAGCAGGCTGTGGGGCTCTCAGGGGAAACCTCGCTGGTAACCAGCCAGCATCTCCCACAAGGCCCAGCACAGAGAGGGCGTGAGTAAATGTTTGCTGAATGAATAAGTGAGCCAACAGATGAACCAACAAACGTGTTCCTGACATTTGCACTAGCGAGTGTGCCCTTGTCTGGAGAGTTACTTCTCATTCTTCAGGTCTACAAAGGGAAGAGTGACACTGATCATCCCCAAGGAACGAATAATCAAAACACTGTTATCTTTGGCTTTGAAGTTCATGAAATGACTTTCCTTTCCCTCTTCCTTCCACGGCCCCTCCTCCTCCCCATCTTCATTCCTCCCCCTTCCAGCTCTCCTTTCTCTCCTCCCTCACTTGTACTTCTTTTCTAGCAAAGGTGGATTAACTTTCCTGATTAAATCCAGCAAAGTTCAGATGCAAATTGGATTGTATGTCTTGAGTTTCATACTGAGAAGCTGTGAAAGAAAGGCAGACGTGAGCAGGTGGGGGGCACTGGCACGGATCAGGGTTTCAGTCCTGATCACAAGAATTTCCTCAGCCTTGTCTTCCAGGAGGCTGAGCTGAGAGGCCCTAATTGGAGGAGGCCCCCCAGGCCCAACATGGGCGGGGCCGTACCTAAGGCCTACCTGACACAGAGACGGGTCTCTTCCATCAATTATTAACGTGTTCAAACACCTGCTGAGCTCCTCCTCTGTGCCAAGCACTGTGCTAACTGCAGAAGAGATCAACCAAATGCCACCCTGGCATCCGGGCGCTCATGAGCTGGGGGGAGAGATTCTAAACTCAGTACAACGTGACACCCATGCAAACGAAAGGTGCTGTAGGAACAGAGGAAGGAGCAGACCTGGCAGAGTTGGGAAGGCTCTCAGAAGAGGGGGGTTTGGATTGTGTGTTGAAGGAGGATAGGAATTTGCCTGGAGGAGAAGGGAAGGCACACTTGGACAAGATGTGTCTGGACAGAGGTCTTAAAGGGCCAGGTGTGTCTATAACGAGGAGTTCAGTGTGGCTGAAGCTGGGGGTTCCTGGGTCGGGGGCAGGGTGGGGGGGGTGCTGTGTGCTTCTCTGGGAGGAAAGGGGGTTGTTTAACACATAAGCTTGACTGGTCAGAACCACCAGGGTGCCCTTTAAAAATACAAGTTCCACAAGGAGGTGAAAGACCTATACGATGAAAACTACAAGACGTTATTGAAAGAAATCGATGATGACATAAAGAAATGGAAAGACATCCCATGCACATGGATTGGAAGAATAAACATAGTTAAAATGTCTATATTACCTAAAGCAATCTACAGATTCAATGCAGTCCCAATCAGAATCCCAATGACATTCTTCAAGGAAATAGAAAAAAGAATACTAAAATTCACATGGAGCAACAAAAGACCCTGAATAGCTAAAGCAATCCTAAAAAAAAGAACAAAGCTGGAGGCATCACAATCCCTGACTTCAAAACATACTACAAAGCAATAGTAATCAAAATAGCATGGTACTGGTACAAAAAGACACATAGATCAATGGAACAGAATTGAAAGCCCAGAAATAAAACCACACATACATGGACAGCTAATTTTCAACAAAGGAGCTAAGAACATACAATGGAGAAAGGAAAGTCTCTTCAATAAATGGTGTTGGGAAAACTGGACAGCCACGTGCAAAAGAATGAAAGTGGACCATCTGCTATCGCCATTCACAAAAATTAACTCAAAATGGATCAAAGACCTGAAGGTGAGACCTGAAACTATAAAACTCATAGAAGAAAATATAGGCAACACACTATTTGACATTGGTCGTAAAGGAATCTTTTTGGATGTCATGCCAACTCGGACTAGGGAAACTAAAGAAAAAATAAGCAAGTGGAACTTTATCAGATTAAAGAGCTTCTACAAGACAAATGAAACCAGGATCAAAATGAATAGACAGCCCACCAGCTGGGAGAAAATATTTGCAAAACATATATCTGATAAGGGGTTAATCTCCATAATACATAAATAACTCACACAACTGAACAACAAAAAACAAACAACCCAATCAAAATATGGGCAGAGGAAATGAACAGACACTTCTCCAAAGAAGATATACAGATGGCCAATAGGCACATGGAAAGATGTTCAACATCACTAATCATCAGGGAAATGCAAATCAAAACAACACTAAGATATCACCTCACGCCCGTTAGAATGGCTATAATCACCAAGACAAAAAACAACAAATGATGGAGAGGATGTGGAGAAACAGGAACCCTCATACACAGCTGGTGGGAATGCAAACTCCTGCAGCCTCTATGGAAAACGATATGGAGATTCCTCAAAATATTAAAAATAGAAATACCCTATGATCCAGCTATCCCACTACTGGGCATCTATCCAACGAACCTGAAATCAACAATCCAAAGAGGCTTATGCACCTCTATGTTCATTGCAGCATTATTCACCATAGCCAAGAAGTGGAAGCAACCCAAGTGTCCCTCGACTGATGATTGGATCAAGAAGATGTGGTATATATATACAATGGAATACTACTCAGCCATAAAAAAAAAAAAGCAAAATCGTCCCATTTGCAACAACATGGATGGACCTGGAGAGTACTATGTTAAGTGAAATAAGCTAGAAAGAGAAGGACAAACACCATATGATCTCACTCATATGTGGAATATAAACCAACACATGGACAGAGAAAACTGTATTGTGGTTACCAGGGGCAATGGGGGTAGGGGGTGGGCACAAGGGGTGAAGGGAGACATGTAGATGGTGACTGACAAACAAAAATGTACAACCAAAATTGCACAATGTTATAAACTATTAAGACTTCAACAACAACACAAAAATAAAGAGGTGCCAGGCACCCATCCCAGACTCACTGAATCAGATCTTTGAGGAAAGAGCTTTGGAATTTGTCTCTTTAAAGTCTCCCCGGGTATTTTTGATAATTAACCAAATCTGGGAAATATTATTGTGGGTGGAATGACTATAAGGACTAAGATAGCCCAAATGGCCGTGGGCAGTTCATATTTCTCAAGGAAATCCCCATCAAAGGGAGAAGGTGGAGGCTGCATACGCAGTAGGCCAGCATCACTCACTCAGCCTTCTTTTTCCTTTTCTCTGAATCTGCCAAGCTTCCGGGAGGATGGGCTGCGGTGTTTTTAATTGATTCACTCCTAGTTTACCCAGTAGAGACACACCCTTCACCTGCTGGCCCAGCAAGTGTAGAGCTGCACGGCCCACAGCTGCTCAGGTAATGCTGGTCGCTTGACGTAGGTTCTCGGCCACTCTCACACCAGAGCACTTTGTTTCTCTCTTTGGACCTTCTTACTGCCGTTGGGGGCCCTAGTCATGGGAACATTCCCAGCTCCCTTCCCAACTCAGGCAGCAGAGGTCCTACAAGGGGGATGGAATTCCAGGAAGGGTCCTCATGTCCACACACATACAAGTGCCTGGGATGCATAATCATTCCACGATTATGGGGAGACCAAGAGGGCATGTGTCCTCCTCGACACTCCTGCAGGCGAAACTCTCAGCCCCTTCTCATAAGAGCGTCTTTCTTCACCCGCTCCTTGCCAAGGGAGCCCTGCATTCTCAGTCCCGTTAGCCTCTCACTACTTCTGGTATCTCCTTTCATTCCCCATCCTTTCTCCTACATCGTCACTCTCTTCCTCTTTGCTTGCTCTGCTCTCAGCCTACAAACATGCAGGCTTCCGATATCTTAAAAAAACAAACACCCTAAGTAGCCCAAAACTTTCTCTTCACCCTAGCCCTCCCCCACCACGCCCATTTCTCCTTCCTTCACTTCACCGTGAAGCTTGTGAAAGGGCTGTCTACTCTCCCGGCCTCCAGAGCCTCCCCTTCCCTCCAGTCACTCCCCACTCCACTGCTGTCTGTTTCAGCCCCACTGAAAGGTCTTCTGCCAAAGCCAAAGCCAATGTTCTCTTCTCAGTCTTTTCCCACAAGACTTTTCATCATAGCCATGGCCAGACACACCCTAGTTGGAAACCCCACTTTTGCAGCCTGATTCTCCTCCTACCTCTTAGACTGCCCTTTCTCTGTTTGTTTCACTGGATCTCTTTCATCTATAAGGATGGTGTTTCCAGATCCATTCTGAATCTTCTTATTCTCTTTGCTCTTTCCAAGAAATGTTGTCCATTCCTTAGGCTCCAATTCCCACCGATGTGTTGATGAGATAACACTCAAATCTCTCTCTTGAACCCAGTTTTACCCAGTTTCCAACCAGTGCATCCAAATGTCACTGGAGGAAACACAGACACTTCAAATGCGTGATATTTCCCCCTTGACGGCTGCAAAGCATGTTCCTCCTCTTGTATTTCCTTGTTAAGTCTCCCACTGGTCCAAGTCAGAAAGCATTGAGTCATCATTCATTTGTTCATTGAATAACTGTTTACTGAGTGCCTACTATGTGCCAGGCACTGTGTTCGTCACTTGGGATACAATGTTGAATAAGATCCCTCCTTCTTCAATCCTCACATCCAATCAGCCACCAAGTCCCATCCCATTCTCTAAATCTTCCTCAAATCTGTCTCCCCCTCCATGTTTCCAAACCCTTGATTGATGCCACCATTTTTCTTACTTGGGTAACTGTTTCAGCCTCCTAACTGGTCTCGCTGCCTCCAATATCCCTTTCTAATCTTCTCCCCTGCTGCCAGAGTAATCGTTCAAAAACTCAGACCTTCCTGCTATTGCTCCGGTTCAGAAGAAAGGGTGGCCCTCATCTCCTCAAGGCTGATCCCAGTGCTGTCAGCCCCTCTCTCCCCACATCTACTCTGAGACTTTGTTCCATCCAGCAGCACAGCACAGCTACTAAAGCGCATGGGCAATGGAGCCAGAAATATTGGGTTTAAACCCCAGCGTTACCACTTATTTGCTATGTGCTACAGCTAAGTTTCCTGATTTTTAACCTATGCATGATTCAGTTTCTTTATCCATCAAATGGGTCTATTAAAACCTAATTAATTAATTAATTGTGCTAGCAAGAGAATAGAATAAAACATTTATGCAGAGGGCTTAGCTCAGTGCTTGCACATGACCGGCATACAATAAGAGAGCTATTATCATTATTACCAACAGACTAACATTTCTACCATTAAAACTTGGTTGCAGGATAAAACTCCAACCTCTTTACCAAGCATGTGGGGTCACGACAATCTGGATCCTACTGACCTCTCCGTCCTCGTCTTGATCCAGGCACACTGAATTACTTTCAGTTCTAAGAGGCTGTTCCAAACCTCAGTGCCTTTGCACCTGCATCCACTGTTGAGCTATTGATTTCCAAGCCTACACATCCTTCAAGACCCTGCTTAAATGTCACCTCCTTTGTGAAAACTTCCCTGACGTTCCAGTTGGTGGTTCCTTCCCGGGTTTTCCCATAGTATTCTGGACACACCTCCATTAGCACTTATCTGTACTCCAGGTTTTTATTTACACGCCTGTCTTCTCTCATATGTGCCTGTTCCCCAAGGGCGGAGATCATTACCCACAGTTAATGAACAAATGAATGCTCAGCTCATAAAACATATCATGTGCTTTTTGCTGAAGGAGACACCCCAAAGGTGACTAGACAGGCAGTCCATGGACACACTTGAGGCTCACCTGTGGGCCAGTCCCCTGAACAGGATTAGGAACACAGGGTCCTTTTACCCTGTTATTTGCAAGAAGACAGCTCCTATTCTTCAGTCTTAGACTTGGAGTTTTCACACTTATACCTTCTTTTCTGCATTGTACGCTCCCTGGCTCTCCTCCCACACAGTGTTAGAAGGGGACTCTCTTCAGCCTTTCTGGGCTCCCCCAGCACCACCTGAAGCCCACTAAGAACCCGTGGAGATGCTGGGAACACCCCTCTGCACAGCTTGACTCTGAGGCAGTGCCCTTCTGAGGGGCTGGCTTCAGGAACCCAGGCTGGTGTGACCTCTTGCAGGATATGTGGGGGATGACCAATATGGGGCCACTGACCTCCACACACTGGCCAAATGTAGGCCTTCTGGGGGTGAACCAAATTGTTTCTCAGAAAATTCTCACCTACACTTCACTTTGCACCCCACCCTCAGGTCCAAAAGAAAACAGAGATAAACATCTTTGACAACGCCCAAGAAAGAGCCCTCTGGTCAACAGCTTAATAACCTCATGGCAGTAAGTCCTTCTTTTGGTCTAGCTTCCACCCTCACACCCATGTGACTGAAGTATCCTTCCCCATTGACCTGGGTCTTTGTCAAATGGTTTGATAAAATGTGAATCATTCTTTGTAAAATGCCTGGCAGAGGAAATCTGTTTCCAGTGTTCCCAGCGTTGTGGCCCTGGGTACCTTGACCAAACAATTTTAAAATGTTGAGTAAAATTTAATACGAAAAGAAAAGCTTTTCACAAGTTAGTAAGGGTTATTGACTGAATTATATACCCCGCCCCCCAATTCGCATGTTGAAGCCCTAACCCCCAATGTGATGGAATTTGGAGATGGGGACTTTAGGGAGGCAATTAGGGTTAAATGAGGTCATAAGGGTGGGGCCCTAATCTGATGGGATTGGCGTCCTTATACGAGGAAGAGGAGACACCAGAGAGTTCTCTCTCTGCACGCTCAGAGGAAAGGCCATGTGAGGACACAGTGAGGAGGAGGCCATCTACAAGCTAGGAAGAATGCCTTCATCAGCAACTGAATTGGCTGGCATTTTTCCCATGGGCTTCTAGTCTCCAGAAGTGTGAGAAAATAAATGTCTATTGTTTAAGTCACCCAGCCTGTTGTATTTTGTTACAGCAGCCCAAGCAGACTAATATAGTAAGAACTCAGAGTCCAAAACACAGTGAATGCAGGGACTCAAAATGCAACTCAGAGCATGAGGCTGGCTTTGGCCGTGAGTGCATTTTAAAATCTGGTGAAGTAGAGCTTTGGTTTTCAGGGTCTTGTGGAGAAGAGGGAACGGGAGACAAAGGTCAGGACCCATAAAGGTGGGGACTCTACTATGACACCCCTGATAAAGCTGGGCTAGTTAAATTTGCACCTTTAGTGTGAGGGTGAACTAGAAATAAGCCTTCTTCCTTCTCAGCTGCCACTGCTACCCTCTGGGTGGATCTGGAGGCTGATTGTTTATCTTCGACCTTGACACAGAGTGGACAGGAAATAGAAAACTTCCCTTGAGAATCCACCACCATAATTCTGCCTTCACATGGATTTGCAGCCTCCAGATTATTTGAGTGGTTTGAAACCTTCACACTAAGAATTCAGTCTGAAGAGGTTTCTGGCTGGTTTCCCCCAGGCACCAGGAAGAAGCAAATGTAAACTCTCTCTGGAAGAAACTACCTTCTACCCAGGTCTCAAAGAATTCCCGCACACAAAGTTTATGATTCTAACCACATAGTCAAAAATTACAAAACAAAGAAGGAAACATGGTTCTGGGAGCAAGAGGTGAGAAACAGTAGCCCAGAGAATCAAAGTGGAAGACTTCAGATATTGGGATTAGCAGACTAAGTATGATTAATATATTTGAAGAATTAAAGAAGGATCTAAACATATGATTAGCAGCAAGAGACCATAAAATATGGTCAAGAGAATTTGAAAAAGAACCAAATATGACTTCACAGAATGAAAATGATAATATTTGAAATTAAAACAAATCTTCAGTGAATGAATTCAACAGAGGTCATACATAGCTGATCAGAGAATTAGTGAACAGAATGAGAGAGAAAAAATATGGGATAAGGTAAGAAACACAGAAGATAGGCTAAGAAAAACTAACATGCCTTGTCAGACTTCCAGAAGCAGAAAAGCGAGAGAATAAAAGAAAAGCAACAGTTGAAATGATAATGGCTAAAAATTTTCCCAAACTGATAGAAGACACAATCCATAGATTCAAGAAGCTTAATGAATTTAAGCAGTATAAATACCAAAATATGAACAACTAGACACACAAAAGGGAAGTGCAGAACCCTAGAGACGATAAAAAGACCATAAAAGCAGCCTGAAGGATGTCATACAGGGAATGACAATGAACTGTAGGCACAATGGAGGCTAGAAGACATTGGAATAATATTTCCATGTGCAGAGAGATTACAACTACCAACCGAGAATTGAATACCCTGTGAATATCAGTGCTCTTTCAAGAACAAGGAGGGAACAGCCATCTTAAGACAAGCAAGAACTAAGAAAGTTTGCCATCAACAGGAAGATAAATTCTAAAGCATGTACTTTGGACAGAAAGAAAGTAATCCCAAAGAGAAGAACTGATATGTAAGAAGGAATGGTGAACAAAGTAGTGGTAAATATGTGAGTAAATCTAAATTGACTTTGGTTTTATTAAACAATAACAATAACGACTTGTGAGAAAAAGCAAGGCAACGTGAAAATACACACACCATAGAGTATGAAGTGGGAGGGAGTAATTAAAGTCATAGTGTTCTAAGAGCTCTGACTTTTCAGGAGGAACCCAAATTTCTATTTAACATTAGACTTTATTAAGTATGCATATTAATATTTCTAGGGCAAGCTTGAACTAATAGAAATGATTGTATAATTTAAAAGGTCTAAATTTTCCCATTAAAAGATAATTTGTCAGAGTGGATTTTTTAAAAATCCAGCTTACACAAAACATATATCAAGCATAAGGATGTAGAAAGGTTGAAAGCAAGAGAACATAAAAGATTTATTAGACAAAGACCAAAAGAAAACTGATGGAATAGCTGGGGGAAAAAAAGCTTTAAGGTCAAAACATTACTACAGGTAAACAGAGTCATCACATAATAGTTTTTGAAAAAGTTCAATTCACCAGGAAGATATGTAATTCTCAACTTGCACGCTCTAATAACATAGTCTCAAAATACATAAAGCAAAAATTGACATAACTCCAAGGTATGATAGACAAATCTGCCATCATAGTGAGAGATTTTAATATGTCTTCCTCTGCAGTTGACTAATTAAGAAGACATGATTAATGAAGATACAAAAGATATGAACACAATTAACAAGCTTGATGTAATGGACACATTAGAACACAAAACCTGCAAAACACACAGCTTATTTTTTTCAAGCACACATAGAATATAATGTGAAAAATGACCACTTCTGGTCCAGAAAGCATGTCTCAACAAATTTCAAATGATTCAAATACAGACAATGTTCTCTGACCACAAGCTTTAGAATCAATAACAGAAAGACAGCTAGAAAAATCCTTTGTTTGAAATTAAGAAATATTTCTGTATAACTCATGGTTGAAAGATGAAAATATGATGGAAATTAGAAAATATTCAGAACTAAACTATAACAGAAAAACTACATATAAAAGCATGTGAGAATGTAGCCAAAATAGTCCTTAGAGGAAAATTTATAGGCTTAGATGCTTAAGTAAGATTGAAAAATAATAAAAGCATCAAAATTAAGATGCTGGAAAAAGAATAATAGAATAAATCCAAATATAATAGAAGGAAGGAAATAAAGATGAGAGCAAAACTGATGAAATAAAAAATAAATATATTCAAAGAAGTATTAACAAAATGCAAATTGGTTCTTTGAAAAGAATAACAAAATTTGAAATGTCTGGCAATATTGATTAGAAAAAGATAACAAAATTAGAAATTAAAAAGTGAATAAAAATACGTAATAAGTGGTAGTATCCACAACTTTACAATCAGTAAATTTGAAAACTTAGTAAAATGGACTCAGGAAAAAACCACAGATAATTTAAATAACTTTTTAGTCATTTAAAGTATTCAATTTATAGTTTAAATTCTTCCAACAAAGGAACATCAGATCCAGATAGTTTTGCTGAAAAGTTCCACCAAACTTTCAAGGCAAAAGTTATTCCAATCTTCCACTAATAACTCCATAGGATAGAAAAAGAGGAAACACTCTCCAAATCATTTTATGAGGCTAGCAATATCTTGACACAAAAATATGGCAAAAGTAATACAAAAAAAAAAAGGTCAATCTCACTCACAAAATAGAAGAAAATTACTAAAAAAACTTAGCAAATGAAATATAGGCATGTATAAAAATGGTAACACTAAATGACCAAGTTGGGTGTATCCCAGGAATGCAAGGTTGGTTGGTTGGTTTAACATTAGAAAAATCAACCATTGTAATTCACCCTAAGAAAATAAAGGAGCAAATCATATGACTATATTAATAGATATAGAAAGGTGCTTGATAAAACTCAACATCCATTCACAATAAGAGCTCTTAGCAAACTAGGATTAGAAAGGAACTATAAATTAAAAAAAAAAAAAAAACTTCAGCCAACGTCATACTTAATAGCACAGAAGTAAAAACATTCTATTTAACATCAACAAGAATGTCCACCATCATCACAATGACTTGACATTATACTGAAGGTCCTAGCCAGAACAGTGAGGCAAGAAAAAGAATAAAGAAAAAGTCTAAGAGCTGGAAAGAAAGAAACAAAACCATCATTCTTTGCCGATGATGATTGTATTATGTAGAAAACCCCAAAGAATTCACAGACAAATTATTATAAGAGAGTTGCTATATACAAAAATCGAGGTATAAAAATTAATGCATTCACCAGCAAGAAACAGGTAGAAAATGAAATTTTAAAAGCAATAAAAAATATAAGATATCTAGGAGTAAATATATAAAGAATTGTACAAGATCAGTAATTGGAAAAAATAAAACACACACGAGTTGACTGGAAGTCATTAAAGAAGCCCTAAGTAATAGAGAGATATACCATACTCATGGACTGGAAGATTCAGTATCACAAAGAAATCAGTTCTTCTCCAATTTATCTGTAGTTTTGGTATAATTAGAATAAAGATTCCAACAGTTTATTCTGCAGATCTTGGCAAGAAACTCATAAAATTTCTGAGAACAAAGGGCACTTCACAGGAAAGTAAAAACTAAATTGGAAATAAATAGGTGAAAACATGTAGATAGCATTGCAAAACTACACATAACAACACAGATAAATCTTAGGAACATAACTCTGAGTGAAGTTGATCAAGAATATATACAACGTGATTACATTTATATGACGTTCAAATGCTGGCTTACTAAACAACATATTTTTAGGGATACACGTTTACATGCTAACTATAAAGAAAAGCAGAATAAGAAGCACATAATGGAGGCAATGGTACCTGAGTGACAGGGAATGGAATGGGGTTGAGGAGGGGCACGCATCACTAGAGTAACTGTGATTCTCTTTCTTAAGTTGGGAGATGGCTACATAGGTGTTTGCTGTATTGATATTCTATCTTATATTTTATACTTATGCCTTTTTTTTTTTGTGAGGAAGATCGGCCCTGAGCTAACATCCGATGCCAATTCTCCTCTTTTTGCTGAGGAAGACTGGCCCTGGGCTAACATCCGTGCCCATCTTCCTCCACTTTATATGGGACGCCGCCACAGCATGGCTTGACAAGAAGTGTGTCGGTGCGCACCCGGGATCTGAACCGGCGATCCCCGGGCCGCCACAGCCGAGTGTGCGCACTTAACCGCTTGTGCCACGGGGCCGGCCCCTTATACATATGCTTTTTATCTACTTGGTATTTAAAAAAAACAATTTTTATGAATGGCCTGCAGACAATCTACCACAACCAAGTTCTGCGTTTGAGACCCCCTCTAGTCCAACTGTCCTCAACCTAGCCCTGACCATTGGACACTCTCCCACCCCCAAGAGCCTTACCTTGGCAGGGTTGAGGGCTGTGATGATCCACACACAGTGGGCGTTGTTGTCATATTGAATGGGGAAATTGGGGGAGGTGATGATGCCCGAGGGGCCTCGAAGGTGGGCATCACACATGCGGGCTGCAGGGAGGAGATGAAAGACAAGCCTTTTACTTTAGACTAGGTCCAGTTCCCATCCCCACCTCCCATCCCCAGCCCAGAAGAGACTCAAGTCTGTACAGTCCCACCCCAAATGTAACCTTATGCTTCCTGTTTCCTTTCCCCATAGTTCTCAGCAGGCTCAAAGGGAAGTCACAGTACCTGGAGCACTGGGGTAGGGGCAGGCCCCACACGCCCAGGCCTGCTGCTCTGTAGGCAATGATGAACTCGCATGTTCAGGCTCAGCAAGCGCCCCTACCCTCACTCCACTGTGATCGAACAGCTCAGTGCCAAGAGGGTGCAGGCTTGTACCACTCATGTTGACCCAGAGCTAGGCGGGCTCCAGGAACCTATGGGCCTGCTAAGCTGCCCAGCTCTTGCTCTGCTGACCAATCTGTGTTTCCCCATTTGCTCTCAGGCCTCCTGAAGTAGAATCTCAGGATGTCCTTGTCACGGCCACCCCATTCGGTCTCAGAATGTCTGCACCCCAGGACTCTGCCAAGACCCCTAGCTCAGCCCAGTGCCAGGCACCCAGAGGGATTTTAGTGCCAATCAAGTAGTTCCCAATTCCTTCCCCACCCTCAGCACATGCCTGAAACAGGCTTTTGACTGGAAGCATAAAGATTCAAGGTGAATTAGAAGTGCTCTACTCAAGTAGATATAAAGTGTTATCAATCACGGCTTAATCTAATTAAGCTCTTTAAAATAGCTTATAAACTAATTAGATTAAGTAGTGATTGATAACAGTTAAGGTACTACATTGTACCTAGGTGTTTGCCTTCTTTAAAAACATGTTCTTTAGTTCTAGCCACTTCATTCTTCAATGTTAGCACTCAGCTATTTTAATAAAGAGTTCTATGAGCCTGCTCCCTTACTGCCCACACGGCAATTTATCCTAATTGTAGGCAAAGTGCCTAACGGTAGAGAAACAGTGAGCAAACTCAACAAGCCTAAGTATATAAAATGAAAGTGGTGTCAAACCTGGTTTCCTCTGATGGGACAAAACATCCTAGAGCTCCTGTCTGTGTGTGGACAGCGCCACCATAACCCTTTCTCAGGAAACCCTTCCTGGGAGAGTCTGGAGAGCAGGTTCCACGGCTCCCGGTCATAACGAATCTCTTCTCATCACACGCACTCATTCCTGCACTCACTCATTCCACCGTTTATTGAGTGCCTATTACGGGCCAGGCAGAGCGCGGGGAGAGAAAAATGTCTGAGACACAACCCCTCCTCTCTGGAGCCACCGGCAAGCGGAGGAAATAGATGTGAAACAGTTATAGTCAAGAGGAGCGAGCGTTGTTTGCAAGGTTATTTGCAAGAGGTCGCTGGGTCAGAAGTGTTCCTTCTTTTCTACAAGCTCATCGCCTTCAGTGAGGAAGTTCTTTCTGGTGGCTCACCCCAGTCATGCACCTGAAGCATCTTCTTCCTCATCCTGAGCTCAAATGTCAGTTGAATCAAGTTTGAACAAAGCCCTAGAGGAACCCTCTCCATTCCCCTCCTGTGCATCTGACTGTTGCTCTAATTCTGTGCTGAGAAAGACTTAGATTCACGGATTGTACTTGATACAACTAGGCCTGAAGGCAGCATACCGTGGAAACAAGAGCACAGGTTATGGGGTTTACCAGCTTAGGGTTTTAAATCTACTTGCTGGTTGTTTAAGCCTGGGTAAGTTAAAAAACCTCTCTGATTCTACTTCCTCATCTGTAAAATGGGGCTAGTGATACCACCTCATAGAGACACAGTGAGGATGAAATTGTATGAGATAACGGATGTGAAGTCTCACCCAGGACCTGGGACATCATTAGTATGCCACAGAGGGGAGCTGGGACTGTCAGATTCCCCATGCCATGTTCATTCCACTTCACTGTGCCAAGATTTCTCTCAGGGCCAAAGATCTTTTTTCTACCTTTCCTGAAGTTTCTTTATATAGGATTTATTTCCCATGCCCACACTTGAGACTGACCACATTACGAAACAAATTAGGATAAAATTATCAAAACCAAAACCGTGATCCTAGCCCACCTTTGCGAACAGGACCTGTGGATTCAGAACCCTGGCCCTGTGGGCAATCCTTACGAATCTCTACCAGCACCACCTTCCACCTCTTCTGGAAAGTCAGGTTTTGCTGCCAAAAGCCCTTAGCTTCAGATTCAATTTATCCTGTACTTGTTTCCAAAAATTAGATGATATTTGCAGTCTGTTGAAACATGCTGAAGGTAATTAGAGAGAACAGGTCAAAAAGGCATTTACCACTTTAAGGACTTAGACGGGTTTAATTAAAATATTACAATCTGCAGATGGTTAGCATGGAGCACCTTAAAATAGGTCCAAAATGGAGCATCAGCTCCTCTTTTCCTCTGCTGTCTGGGTGAGGGCAGGGAGTCTGCAGCCAGAGGGATGCCCTCCCGAGCAGCCAGCCCCTGAGATCCCGCCAACAGATGGACAGCTCATGGCCGCAACGCACACGGGCTGGCAAAATGGTAGATGTTCAGACAACGTCTGAGTCAGTGAATAAACACGTTTCTGTTTTTCTCTTTGCCTTTTCCCGTCAAGTGCTCTGCTGGATAACTTTCAGGAGACTTCTCAGGGACCTTCCAGGCCTAAGCTCTGTAGCCACTCCCACTCTTCCTCTGGATGTCACTGTACCATGTGACAGGGTTAGTATTCCAGGGGACCGTACGTTTGAGGGACACATCTAGACCCACAGCTAGTTCTGGCACCAAAACAACATGGCAACACAAAGGGAACTGCTGCAGATGCAAGTGCCTGTGGTCCTCTATCTCCTCCCCAAATCTTATTCCCATCCTGTTCCATGTTGCCTTCTCTTGCTTCTCCTGCATTTGGCCTCCTTCCTCATCCCTCCCACAGTCTTCTGGAACCACCTCCCTTCCACCAATTCCAAGGCAAACAAACCCTGACTTGTAGCTGCAACATCTTTCAGAACCTCCTGTTCCAAATCCTGCCTTGATTGACACCCGTCTCCCCTCCCCAGGCCCCTGCTTCCTCTGCAGCCCTCTGTAGTGGACAGCTTCCTCCCACCCTCCAGTATTTCCTTCCACAAACATTTGCTGAACCTCTGAAGGAAGTCTTCTGTGACCTTCATGTAGATCTCACTCCACTGACACCAACATTTTCTCTCTACCCATGAGCTCCCTGTCTTCTTTTCTATCTTTACCCAACTTAGATCCCATCATCCACCATTATCATCATTTTCTTGCAAACTCACCCAAGTCCTTTGCTCCTTTTTCCTTTAATCAGTTTCCTGGAAGATATCAATTATGGACGAACCTCTCCACCTACATTCTCTAGACCTGCCCCCATAGAGTCAAACTTTGCTGGAGAAAAATCACATGATTACCCACCTCAAAAAAATCCTAGATACTGCCCAGCAACCCTGCCATATAGCTCTATTAAGCTCACTCTCTCACTCTGCTCAAAGTCCTTTTCATGCCTTCTACCTGCCCCTTGGACCTCTCGCCCTGCCCCTTGCTTCCCCTTACTCTCGGTTGACGACCTTGCTTCAGTCTTTGTGGACGAAATAGAGGACATCTGGCAGATACACTCTCTCTCTCATCCCCCCCAACCTGCAATCCTGTCTGCTTCTGTGTTCTTCTTCTTCTCCCCTTTGGTTCCAGCAGAGGGATAGCTCCTTCACCTTTTAGAGGCCAGCCCGTCCTCGTGAGATCTGGTGACCCTGCCCAAGGTCAACCACATCCAGGGCCACATCTGGGACCTGCTCTTCTGCGATCCAGGCGAGTCCAACTGTGAGATCTTAAACTCCATCATCCCATTCCTTCCCCCATCACCTGTGCACCCAGCAGAGAAACTTTGGTCTTGATGCCCCTGCTGCCCTCAATCATAGGCCCCTCCGGCCCTCTGGCTCTCTCTTTTCTCCCCATCTATCTATCCCTCTTGACCCTTCTTTCACTGTGCATTCTGGGCCTCGAGCCCCTGACCAACAGCTCCCTCAGCACTCTCATATCTGCCTTTGACTGATTCTACCATCCTGCTCCTCTATTCCTAATCCTGGGTGCCGGGCAGCTGCCAAGAGAACGGCAGTGCCACCACAGAGTCATGGTTTGTCGTCGTAATTGAGGCTTCGGCCCGAGTCGGTTCTCTCCCTTGTCTTTGTTCACTTTCCTCGACAATTCCTTACAGAGGCAACTTCAAACACTCGCCTCTCTGTTGAGCCGCCGAACCCCAGTGGCTGCTTCCGGCCTTTGTCGTACTTGACCTCTCTGGAGTCTCTGACCTCACTGACCCTTCTCTCTTTGTGGAACTCACATTCCTCGGCTTCAACGATGCCTCTTGGTTCTTCCCCTACCTCTCTGACTGACCTTTCTTGACTTCCTTCTTGTCTATTAACCCCTTAAAAGTAGTTGTTCAAATGTAGGTAGAGAGTATATTCTGTGCACACTTCCTGCGAATTTTCTGTGAGTTTACAATTAAAACAAAATAAAAGTTACCAAAAATGGGAGAGGGGAGTTGTTCTATGTGGTTCCACCCAGTATATCGACTCCGAAAGATGTCTAGGTGCAATTTTCAAGTAGGATAGAGCCTTTGGAGTCAGGATTTAAATCCCAGCTCAATCGATTAGCTTTGGGCCTTTGGGCAAGTTGGCTGACTACTCCAAGCTTGAGCTAAATATAAAATATGGATATTGCCACTTTCTTCAGAAAGAAATCATGGAAAATGCCTACCGCAATGCTTTATACAAGTATAAATAGCTTAATAAGTGGGAGCTTTATCATTAGTACATATATATAGATAAGGGACTCAGGGAGCAATGGGGAATGTATTCTAGCACAGCCTGTGTGCCACCTAGGGAGGATAACTACAGGGGGGAGGATAACTACGGAGGGAGGGGAAGGGGGAGAGTAGAGGATGGGGAATAAAATAGAACTCTGGACAACATTAGTGTTTAAGGGGTAGGCCCAGAAAGCTTATCCAGTGAAGGCCACCAAGAAGGAAGACAGACCCCTGTAATTTTCATGGCATTTAATTCAGCTGGTTTGTGCAATATTTCCCATATTGCACTCCTATTTTATGAGAATGAAAGAGAAGATGCAGAGCATTTCAGTAATTTGCCGTGTGCCATATGGAATGTTAATAGTAAGGCTTGAACTTGAACTTAGGTCTCTGAGTCCTGAGTCTGGTGTTTTTCTTCTGTGTGTTTTTTTTTTTTTTTTTTTAAAGATTTATTTATTTATTTTCCCCCCCAAAGCCCCAGTAGATAGTAGTATGTCATAGCTGCACATCCTTCTAGTTGCTGTATGTGGGACGCAGCCTCAGCATGGCCGGAGAAGAGGTGTGTCGGTGCTCGCCCAGGATCCGACCCCGGGCCGCCAGCAGCGGAGCACACGTACTTAACCGCTAAGCCATGGGGCCGGCCCTGGTGTTTTATTGTAAACAGATATATAAATATGTGTGTGTATGTGGGTATATACTACATATATAATATTATATTTATACAGCAAATAGTGGGTTTCTCCACAAAGGAAAAAAATAATGCCTTGCTGTTTTCTGTTGATTATCTCCACTGTGAGTCAGTAACTCTAAGTATCTCATCTGGGCTGGTACTTGGTCCCTATCCTCTGTCAACCCCAATTTGTGGTCACAAGAAACCAGGTCTCTCGGTTGTCAATTGGTCCTCTTCCCTCTATCAGTGGTTTACAAACAGTGTGCCCTCGAGCCTCAAGGATTGCTCTGAGGTGGCTTAGGGGCTGCTGAGAGTGGGGAGGAGGGGGCAACTCCAACCCCCTGCCCCTCCTTCATGGAGAGAAGTTCCACGTGCATCTCTGATTTACTGGGCTTCTGTGAAAGCTTACTTTAAAAAATTGGGATCCACTTATAAAATAAGTCCAACAGGCCCCATATCACACTACCCTGTCTCTACGTGGGGCTGAATAGAATCAGTACGATGGTGTTTCATGTTGCCCTCCATCTCCTTTGGATGATCAAAATTTTCTAGAGTCGAATGAGAAGCTTATTTCTTCTGGTGGGAGGGAGAGAGAAGAAAGGCCTGTGAATACCTAATTTCAAATTCCAAAATGAAGGCAGAGTCTCGTATTGTTCATTCATTTCAATCACTGATTCATTTAGGTTGTCCTCAAACATTTGTCGAGAACCTATTATTTGCCAGGCACATGTTTTAGTAGAATTAATTGTGTGGAAAATGAATATTTAAAATCAAATCATATTTTAAATGCATTAGAGGAAAAATAATACCACTATGGATGGTGGCAAATCCTTTTTAGAATGTGATCTTTTGGTAACCCGCTTATTAGTGGAGCTATCCTGGAATGCAGAGTTTTGTCCTTTTTTATTCTCTCTCTCCCTTTTTTTTTTTTTTTTGTTGAGGAAGATTGGCCCTGAGCTAACATCTGTTCTCAATCCTCTTCTTTTTGCTTGAGGAAGACTGTCGCTGAGCTAGTATGAGGCCAATCTTCCTCTCCTTTATATATGGGATGCCACCACAGCACGGCTTGATGAGTGGTACATAGGTCCGCGCCTGGGATCCGAACCCGCGAACCCTGGGCTGCTGAAGCAGAGTGCAGGAACTTAACCACTATGCCACCAGGCTGGCCCCTGTCCCTTTTTATTCTTAAAGTGGGGTTCACTTAAACTCTCTGGAAAGAAAAATCACAATTAGAATAGTAATTCCGGCTAATTAAAACAAGAGATTCCAAAACTGCCAAAATGAAAGGACCCTTGAATCTAACATCTATCTCAGCTGTAGGCCTGCAGGGAGGCCCAGGACAGATCAACCAAGTCCAAGCCTGGCACCTTTGCCATCTCTCTTCCTCCCTCACAACGACCCATGGCAGAGGAAGAAGGAGGGCGAGAGGGACAGGAAGGTGAACCCGCGCCCGAGTCCCCTCTCCGCCAGAGTCAGCACTGGTCACTTTCTATAAAATGGCTTGCTTCTATTTCACAATCACTAGCACAGGAGGTTTTGTTTTCCCAGTTCCCAAATGAGGGCCCTGTGGCTGAAAATGATGAAGGAACACGCCCAGGGCCAGAAAGCTAATAGGTGGCAGGGTTGAAATCTAGAGGAAAGTCTGTGTGCTCCCCAAACTGTGCAATTGCAATACGATTGGACCAGACAGTGAGGAAACAGGCTTCTAAAAGAATCTGGGGCCACCTGAGGCTGGGGGTGTGCTCTGAGGCTTGGTGAGCCATACCCCAACAGTGCTCAGCAGTTTAAACTAAACGCGTGTGCACGCAAGCCTCCCAGACATACTGGGACCACTTCCAAATGAGTACTTTCATGTCCACTCCCTCCTCTAGTCCTCGCAGGAGCCATGGAGCAATGTTCTGTAATCACTGCGTTTTAGCAGAAGAAAAGAGATTCAGAGCGATGAAGAGACAGGCCCAAGGACACCCAGCTGAAAGGGGTGATGGCTGGATTTGAACCCAATTCTGCCTGGCTCTGTTTTCTATGATTTTCCCCTGCTTCACAGTGGCAGAGGATAGAATGAGAATGGATGTGAAAAAGCTTAGCCCAATGCTTCGTAACAGTGTGGCAGAGAATTCAGACCCAGTGGGTCAAAATCGCCGGAGCAACAACATGTCTGGAGGAAAAGATGAGCATATCGCTGACTGCGAACTTTCTTCCGAAACACCGGCCCTTCCCCACCCTGGGCAGATTCAGGTAAAGGACCACCATTACTAAGAGAACAACCTTCCTGCAATGAAAAGGTCTTGAGGAGAGATCAGATCCCACCATCACCTAAAGACATTGTTATTCTTGCTCTTCAAAAGGAATTCTGAAATCATAGATTGGAAAAGGGTCCCTTGGTCCACATACTTGATAATTATATGCTTCTCTACAAAGTTGGAGTGGAAATGGAGTGTTGTGCTGTTCCATTACTCATTCATTCATTCATTCAACACAGGTTACTGAGCACCAACTATGTGCCAGGCTCTATTCTAGGCAGTGAACAAAACAGAAGTCCTTGTCCCACGAGCTTAGGTTCTGCACCAGGGTATTTATTTTCTTGTCTAGCACTCCCCAGTTCATAAAGTGTTCCATTGACCTTCCAATTTACACAAGATGGGTGGAGTAGGTACCATCAGCTAGATTTACAGGGAAGAAAATAGATGATTTGCCAAATCACCCATAACCCAGTGATGGCAAAGCTGAGAATTATACTCAAGAATTCTTTTGTTTGATTTTTTAAAAAAACATTAGCTAAGAGGAATCTTTGAAATAATACAGCTAAAATCAGTGGGAACGCAAAGTATATTATGAATTGTGGATCATGGCCACCTCAAAGTTGAGCAAGAATGAATAAATCTAAGGTTTGTTTGAGGGATATTTGCATGCCCCTCTTCCAGATTACATATCAACACATTAAGAAAAGGGAGTGGGTTTCAAGCTCCAACTTGTCCCTTCCTCAGTGGAGCAAAGATCTCAGTTCTTTATCCCAGACCCATCTGACTCTACATGAATTTCATCTTCATGTATATGCCTGGAGAGAGGCAAAGAATCTCCTTCGTAAACCAGAAGCATCCAGAATGTAACTTTATAGTGGGCAATGTACTTCTCTTCCAAAGGGGCAACTAATGGCTTTATTTACAAACTCCACAGTGATAGCTTTCTCTTGCACCAAGAGCTCTGAGTCCTGCTCATGTGCGCAAACAACGGAGGAAGAGAGACGCAGAGCGTAGGAAATGAAACGCTGTCTAACGGAGCCCTGCGGGATGAGGCCAGGGGCTTCTTTACCATAGAAGCAGCTGCTGTCCTGTCTCAACGAAGGAATACACTCAGGTCTGATATGTTAAGATTATTTGGGAGATGCGGGCTCGGCCAGCCCCGGCTTGGTCCACATGATACTTGGGAATGTGGGTGGCAGGGCCCTTGAGAACAAGATGCCCAGGTGTCGGGTTGGAAGAATCTCGCAGAGAAAACTTTTCAGACCATGGTCCACATTACTTCTACATGGCTAAGAGCATTCTTTCAGAGCTGACAAGTCTGTTTATTGCCAAGCATGTGGAAAGAAACAAGGGCACTGAGTTAGAGAGTTCGAGGTGTATATGTGTTATAATGGAGGGATTCGAGGTGACATTATACGAGGTGACTTCTCTTCCTATCTGGGTGTAGTTGTGACATCTCTGCGCAATGCGCTAGCAGTCTGCTCACATGTGGCTCCCCCATTAGGCTGTAAGGTCCATGCAGGGCAGGGGCCATGTCTCCCTTCCCCACCTCTGGATCTCCTGATCCTAGAATAGGCCTAGATGCAGAGAAAGTGCTGAATAAATGTGTGAATTTAATTAGTAGATGAACGCAGAATCTGAGGCCTGGGGAGCAGCAAGAGTGAGGTGAGCCGTCTGGATGAGAGCCTGGACCTCAGGCACCAGGAGCTGGGCTCTGTCCTCCATGCCCAGCCCAGCTTTCTGGCCAGCCTCCCTTTCCCGTGGCGCCCTCACCTCGGCAGACGGGCCTGTGGTCGCTCCAGGCTGCAAACATGTCGCTCACTTTCATACAGGTGATCCTCTTGGACCCCTGCAGGTCATAGCCTTCGTTGCAGGTGAACTGGACGCTGGATCCTAACCTGGGAGACAAGGTGTGTCTGTGAGCTGAATCCCTGGGCCTGCCAGGCCCCTCCCCGAGTCCTTCCCCGTTCCACAAAGCAGTACCACGCGAAACTATTTCTCCTTTGGCCTTCCATCTCTGCTCCACTGTTTTATCACTTAAAATCTCCACTGGAAGGAACATCTGCTCTTCATCTTCTTTTCTTGGACCATTTAATGGTTTTAGGATTGAGTTAAAAGGTGACTTTGTGAGCAGAACAGCAATCCTCTGAGATAAGTATCAATTAGGGCAGCTAAGAGTGGGTGGGTGACACCCATAAACTTTAATGAAAGTGGAGGATTCTGGGAAGATGCCTTCATAGTTAGAAACTTTGCAGAATGTACCATCTCAGGGCCCTAGGGTCTCCTAGATTATCATGTGCTGAGCTGCCTGCTGGAACGCCATTGCTGATGATGGCAGTCCTTTGTACCCTAGGTATGGGTTTGAGGAGTAACATTGGCAGTCTACAGCCCTCCCCTCCCCCTTTAGGCATGGGCACTATTCCCAGGCTAGAATCAGGAAAGAATGTCAAAGTTCATAGCTCTTCTCCAGGAAGTGTTTTTGTATCTACACCATTCTCTCCAGTCTACCTCCAGGAAGGCCAGCCCCTGTCTTCCCCCAACCAGGCCATCCCACCCTCCTTGCAATCAGAACGTTCCCACACAGATCTTACCTGAAATCCGAGCCTAGTCTTTTGCCCCTTTCGGGTATGCCAGGGTCTGGACACATATTATGCCCTTGGGACACACCAACCTGAGTTACTACAAAGCAAAAAACAGCACATACAGAGATGGATAATCACAGGAAGGCACCAGCGGGGGCAGTGTCTCAGGGTGGGAGGTAGAGGCAGAGACACAGGGAGGCCCTGCTCCGTTGGGGCTGTGTAGGGTTGCTGGAGTCTATGGGGCTTAGGTTTCCCAAGTGTGCATGGTGGGGAGCTGCTTTTGACAAATTCCTTTGCCAGCAAAGTCCAAGTGAAATTCATCAAGAGCATGTGGGCCCAGAGGCAGGCACCCCAAACCAACAACCACCCCATTCCCTTATCCCACACCAGCGGCCAGAGGTGGACAGTCCACAGCCCCCGGTGACCTCCCCACCTTGTGCTTCTGATCTGCTGATGGCGACTCTAGATGAGATGAGCCCCCCAACCTCAGCGCCAAATGGAGAAATGACTCAAAGGAAGTTAAATAAAAGGTGGATGCGTGATCAGAAACGGTAAAGAATGTAAGAGAAAGCTGCAGTCTGAAGTTCAAAGCAGGGACTTTAGCTCAAACATGGATATTTCTGCTGAGAAACCTCTTCCCACCAGCCACTTCTCAATGCAGAGTCAGCAGTAACCAGAGCACCCCCCGCCCAACGCCACCGAGCAGAGAGGGAACCTGCGGCGTTTCTGGCAGATGGTGTGACGCTCTCACATTTGTGAACACCGGAGTCCTGTTTAAGAAAACCATGTGTACAGTCGTCTCCACTAAAGGAGAAGCTTGGTCAGGGGGCGGCGGATACACACAAAGTTAGTTTTCTCCTGTCTCCAGTGGAGAGGGTAGAAATCCTCTGATCCCTGCCAGCTCATTGTTCTTGAGATGCTCAGACTCATGAGGCTGGCACCCCCTCACACCTCTGGATTCCTGGCTTTGGGGATAACCAGGAGCTGGGGCCAGGCAGACAGCCTGGCCAGAGGAGTTCCATTCAAGGCCTCACCACTCCCACGATCCCAACAGCAACCTCTAGACGAGGGATGACGGGGAGTCTGAAGCACATTCCCTGAGTTGGCCCATTTCCCTCCCACCCACTCAATGTCACACAATATGAGTAATGTGCTCCATCACTCACTCACCCACTCACTCATTCTTGCACATGGTACACAACAAGCATTAATTGAGCACCTACTGTATGCAAGACCCTATTTTGAATACCATGGGAGATGCCAGTGTCAGACGTCAGATGTGACCACTGTCCTCAAGGAGTTCCCAGTCGAGTGAAGACACGAGCCATGGAAACAAACTGTGGAACCACAATGGGGAGGTGATGAAAGACGCAGCCACAGGGAGGTTCAGAGGCAGGACTGTTTCATATTGCCGAGAGAAGCATGAAAGACTGCCTGGAGAAGGTGGCATTTAACGTGGACCTTCTGAGATAGTAGGATCTACACACACGGTAACAGAGGAATGGCATTTCAGGCAGACAGATGGGCCTGAGGAGCGAGGTGGAAACATGGAATCAGAACTGTGAGTTGGCCAGCGTGCCGGAATAGGAGGGAGGGTGACGAGTGACACGGAAGAGTGCAAGGTGAGCTATCAGAGGTCAGACTTTCAAGGGGTTCAAGTCTGATCCTGAAGACGATTGGGAGCCAATGAAAAGTCCCGACTGGAGAAGGGCACGGTGAGATCTGGATTGCTCAGGGGGAGGCCGGTTACTGCGAGACAAGTTAGGAAGTTTTGTGAACATTCAGGTAAAGGACAACAAGACCCTGGAAGTGGGGATGGACACGAGGCAGTGGTAATGGACGTGGCGAAGAAAGAACACCAGGGCTCATGGGAGACAAGGGCCTGGGGAGAGGGAGCAGGGGAGCCAATGGAAGCAGGGCAGTGGGGTGTCCCATTTTAGACTCATTGAGTCTGAAGCTCATTTCTACCTTAGAAACCTGGTATAGACCCTGTTCAAATCTCCAGGAACCCCAGGGTGTGGCTGGCCAAGGGAACCTGGGGCCTTGGACAGACTACATGCTCGAGCCAGACACTGGCTATCCTCTTGGTCGTGTGGCACGGAGCACAAGGCCTTTTGGGTAGCCTCCCTTTCTGCAACATTCCACACTGCCAGGTTACAGCCAGTCACCCCCACTGGACGCCTGTCCCCTACTCCCAGCCCCTTCCTCGCCAAACCTCTACTTCCAAAGCTTTCACCTCCTAAACTTAGCAACATCACCACTCCCACCAGTCCACAACTCTCCAGGCTGAGATAATAAGACGGAAGTGCCGTCTCCAAAAGCAGAGCAAGCCCCTGCTCCTGGAGCCTCAGTGTTTTGCAAGCAATGGGAAGGAAGGAGATAACCGGGACCTCCAGGACTCCCAGGGGGGTGGGAAGGAGAGAAGAGGCTCTGCTCTAAGAAGATGAGGATGTCAGCCCTGAGCTGCACTTGCTGGTTCATCTGCTGGAAAGCCAGCCTCATCGTGATTCCCTACTGAGGACTTCTCAGCAAAGCATCCACCTTCTTTAGGCCCTGCCTACTCAATCCTGCCCATTGACCACACCCATCCCAAAGTCCCTGTCAACCACCGCGTGGGAACCCCACAGCCACCTTGCAGCACATTAAGAACGCATAGCAGTTTCCCGCCTCCTTCTCTTGCCCTCTCATTCAGTACTGACGCTGCCTAGTACGCAGACAGAGCAGAAGGCTGACAGATGTGGATGTGGCTGGACCAGATCCCACGCAACGAAACCACAGCCCCTGACACACGGAGCAAACCCCACTGCCTCCCCTTTAATCAGCCAGCTGGAAATCAGCTCAGCCACCGTCTAGGAAGTTACAAGCCCAGCAGGGAGCCGCTCACACCACACCAGTGCCCTCTTCTCCTGGGAGGACTGAGCAGGCGACGGCAGTCCCATGTGGACCTTCAGGGCTCCCCCAGAAACAAGCAAACTTAAATCCCAGTCAGCAGTTTACTGTCTGAATTATGGAGGCAAGAGGCTTTCCCCCTCTTTCCCTAATTCCACCCTCCCCTGCCCATTCAAAACCGGCCGCTTGTGTTTGTAGCATTAATTTGCTGTTGGCTAGAGAGGGAAGGAAGAGAAGGCCCCGCCCCGCAAGGGCCCCTGTGGGGAGGAAGAAGCCATAATATGCTCAGAAAGGCAATGCCTTCCACCCAAAATGAAGGGAGGCACAGACACGTGGGTGGTCAGAACCGATGGCCGGGGTCCATGGTACCCACGGACCATGTGGTGAAGGCAGTAAGTGGGGTCCAGGAGACGTTAGCATGGTCCACTTCTCCCTTGAAACTCTGGACACTTGTCCACAGGGAATTTGGGTAGAACACAAAGGGCCAGACACTTGAAGACATTTGGTTCCCTGCCTCCAAGGCAGCTCGAGTCACACACCCACCCCTCTCCCAGGAAATCTCAGAACGGAGTACCTTGTGGTAGAGAGATGTACACAGTAGTTTTTCAAAGAGTTTTTGCATTATTTTGTTAGAATAGGGTTTCTTCATCTTTCTGAGGGAATTTTGGGCATCTCTGAGTAGTTAATGAAAACCATGGACCCCTTCCCCCTAAAAATTCACCCACAACATCACATGTCATTTTTTATCGAGTTCATGGACCTCTTGAAATCCTAGGTCAAGAAGGCCCGTCTTAGATCCAACAGCACCCTTGGGAGGAAAAGAGGGTAAAGTTTTGCATCCCCATTCTACAGATGTAAAAACTGAGACATCAGTGCCTGGGCAACATGGTTACCTGAGGACACACTGGGATTCAAACTTGCTCTCTCAAATCTGGGCCATTTCCTGAAAGTTTCCCTGTGTTTCCAGGGCAACCTCTGAAATAAATCGTGCCTGCCTCGGTTCATCTGGTTTCCTGTGGCTAGAGACAGAAAGAGCCCATGAGGGCCAGGGCCATGGCTCGAGCCTTCTCTGCAGACCCTTGGCCTAACCCTCAGCTTTCCTTGCTCCCTGCTCCTTCCCCTGGTCCCCTAGTCAAGCACAGAAGCAGGGCCTCCTGGCTGCCCACTGCCGTCCAGCCTCCTCAGGGCAGGATTGCCAGAGATGATGGTCCCCAGAGACATGGAGTGGTGCCCAGTCTCCAGCTGGAGGACTTGAAAGACCAGAGAAAATCCCACACTCAGGCTCGGTTCGGTCAGGGCCTCAGGATCACACTGCCTCTCCCCCAGCCCTGCTCCCTGCCACACAGCACAGAGCTCTGGAGCCACCGACGGCCGCTCTCTCAGCAAGTACTTCTAGCACCTCAGGAGAAGAGAGCCCGTGGAGGTGAGATGAAGGCAGAGGGTCAGGAGGGAAGAGAGAAACAGAGAGAGAAAGAGGGGAGAGCAGAGAGGGGGAGGATGGGGGAGGGAGGGGAAAGTGGAGGGAGAGGGAGAGGACGTGAGGAAGAGGGGGAGAAGGTAGACCAGCAGGCCAGACACTCGGGGCCCCAAGATGGCTCCCCACCCTCACCTCCAGGATGAAAACAGAGGGCTTCTCAGGAAAATCTCCTCTGCTTTCAAGTCCAGCCTCTGCGGTTCCCAAACCCCTTCTTGTGCTCCAGCCCCAAAGCCCCTTAGCACAGGCTCCAGTCAGGTGTTTCTGGGGTGACATTCCAGCCCCTTTCCCAGCATTGGATGTCCCCCTTTTAATCTCTCAAACACCAACAGCAGGAACATGTTCCCATAGACGTAATCTTCCCCATGCCCAAGCAGACAGCACCCAGCACCACCCCATCGGCTCAAGAGGCAGGCCCCCTACCATCTCATCTGCTCTTTGCCCAGCCAGGTCCAGGGACCCCGGTGGAGGTGACTAGGCATTCCGCCCCCCTTCCCATCTTGCCCCGGGAGCTGGAATTGGGGTCCTGCAGCCTCCAAGATCCCAACTGGAGGTTACTGACTCCTAGAGGAGGAGCCAGAAAAAGGACTGTCTTAGCAGGTGGAAGTGATTCAAAAGGAAAAATAAAGAGAGAAATGTAGCAGTAATGACGCCCTGGACTGTAGTTAGAATGGGAAGTGAGGGAGAAAGAGGAGAAAGGAGGGAAGTGGGAGGAGGAGGCGGCAGAGGACAGGCCCTGGGGCTGCTCACTGGCCACGAGGTCAGCGTGCCCACGCGCAGAACCCGGGGTGGAGGGACGCGGGACTGAAGGGACACCACTCTGGCATCGTGTGGCTTCCCCGCGGTTACAGTGCCGGCGGGGCTGACTGCGAGCAAGATGCCCGGCAGGCGGGCAGGCGGGCGGACACTTACACACAGATGTCTTCTGGCTGTTATCTTTGCTAGGCATCAGCTTCACGCCTCGAGACTTCAACTCAATTTGCTTCTTGACTAGAGAGGAGGTAAGAGGGAACGGTTAAGTTGTTGTCTGTAACTGGGGGGAGGGGGTCCTCTAGAATGATCCCTTCTCTTGGCTTGGGACATTCCATGGTGGGTCAAAGCCAGAAGCCCCTCTGGGAAAGGATCTACCAAGGGGAACATTCAAGTGCAGCAGAGTCTCAGACACGGAGAAAATGCTGCTCTCAAGGCTAATCCTCTGGAGAAGGCAGACAAGGTGATTTCCGGGCAAACTCCTAGTGAGTGTCCGCAGGTGAAGCCCGGCAGCCAGCCCACCTCCGCAGTTCCGCTCCCCTGCAGATTCAGCCCCGCCCAATTTCTGAACCAGCCCTGACCAGGGGTGCTAGTTTGGACTCTGACCAGGTGTGTTAGATCGGATTATGGCCCCAAATTGTCACCATCCCCGCATCCACATCCTTTGCACCGTGACTTTGTAGTTCTTCCCATTAAAGAGGTGGAGTATATTTCCTCACCCCCTGACTTTGGATTTGACTATTGGAATTTTGAAGGTTTTGACACATCCAATGGTTTGAAAACTGCCTGCCAGATTAGGCTTGCCCTCTTGTATCTCTCCCATCACTGGGAGAAGACATGGCTGGTCCCAGGAGGATGAGGAACACGTGGAGCAGAGCCAATCAGCCCAGCTGAGCCCAGCTGACCTACTGTGGGCAGGGGAAGCTGAGTTCTGGAGGTCACTGGGGAATGGTGCCTGGCTCAGACGCTGGCCTGATGGATTGAACTGGGTTTTGATCCCATCACGAAGTCTGGTCCACAGCTCATCAGGACTTTGCCAAACAGCACATAAAGGGCATCAGAGCCAGAACTCCACAATTCCAAAAGCCATGCCTCTGAATCCATCTTCCTCCTTTGTGTCTGACTATCCTAGTTCCCCAAAGCATTCTGCTGGCCTCCAAGAGTTTCATCCTGTCTCTGGTTACATGGCTTGGTGGATCTGTCTAGTCCCAGACTCCTGTGCCATCTCCCAGCTGGCCCCTGTTGGGTGACTCAGCCCCACTCAGACTGGTACCCAGCAGTGGTAGCAACAACTGTAACCAGGCACTTCCTCTGTGCCAGGCCCTGGCCTCAGGGCCTCACAAGTTCTTTACTTATATCAGCATCCTTGACTCCTCTCTTTCCCTCACAGCCACACATGACCCATCAGCAAATCCTTCCAAATGTATCCCAAATGCAATGGCCACATCTATCACCCTGCTCCAAGTCTCCCATACTTCTCCCCTTGTTCCCCAAGCTCGCATCTTCCACCCTTGCCTCCATATGGCCTGTTCTCAACACAAGACCAGAGGCATTCTTTTAAAACATAAGTCATATTACATCTCTGCTCAAAACTCTTCAGGGGCAACCCATCTCTTCTAGAGTAAAAGCCAAGTCTTTAAATGGCCTGCACAGACCAATCTGCCCTCCCCATGACTTCTCCGACCCTATCTTCAACCTCAATCCCTCTTCCCCAGCCACAAAGGCCTCCCTGATGTTCCTACAATATGCCAGGCATGTTCCTGCTTCAGCCTGCTAGTTCCCTAGAATGCTCCTCCCCAAATATCTTCATGACTCGCCCCTTTTCTCCTTGAAGCATTTGTGCAAACACCCCTTCCTCATGGAGGCCTTCTCAACCACTCCATCCTTGCCTCCAACCCCAGTTCACGCTACTCTGTTCCCGACTTGATCTCCCGAACTATCCAACATACTCTATCCTTTACTTAGTGATTTTTGTCACTTGCATTGCAATGTCAGCTCCATGAAGGCAGGGGTTTTGTCTGTTTCCTTCATTGCTGTATTCCCAGTGCCTAGGAAAGCACATAGTACGTAGTGGGCCCTCAATAATCATTTCATTTTGTCCTTTATACATTCAACGACCTTGACTGGTAGTTATTATACCTACTTGATAGATAATAAAATCTGGGTTCAAAGTGGTTTAAGTGATTTGCTATAGGACACACAGCCAGGAAGCAGCTATGCGCTTGGCTGATCTTAGCATCTTCTCTTGTGACCTGCCCCCAAAGCAATCCCAGAGGCACCATTAACCGTCTCCAGCGTCTGCCCCCTCCCCAGCTCAGGTCCTGAAAACTCAGGTACTTGCTCTGCACTGGAGGTAACTTGCCAATCCCAAAACTAAAGCCCATGGCGATCGGGTGTGCAAGAGGGCCATCTCCCAGTCCCCCTGCCACCCCTGCTCTGCCTACATCAAAAAGTTCCCAAGGGCTTGTCTCCTGGCAAGCTGCTGTCTAAGCTGAATGCTTGATAAAATTCAGTTACTACCACAGAGTCACCGCTTCCCAACGTGCTTTTTATAAATGTGCATTACTCTTCATGTGTATCCAGCAGGAAAATTTCCAATGAACACTAACGTGGACCCATTATCAAACAGAGGGATTAGCAGGGAAACATGCATTATTCAAGCCTAGCTAATACAGAGCGGCTGGGAAAAATGCCTCTGATTTCATCATTCCTAAGAGAACAAGAATGGTCCCATCACTGCAAGACCAGTTCCGGCTCTTCTCCCTGATGCCCCAGCACTGGAGCAGGGCTGGGGAGGGGCGTCTCTGTGACCCAGGGTGGCCCATTTGAAGTCAGGTCTGTGGAGATGGCTCAGGACACCTGGCCAAGAGGAGGAGGTGAGTCAGAGTCTTCCCAATCCCACTGTTTCAGGTTGTAGTGTCCACGGAGGAAGGGGGATGAGGAAGGGGGCCAGTGTGCCACGGATGCTTGGGTTTTCCTTGTAGCTTCTGAGGGGGGCTGTGAGATGCGGGTGGACATGAGGGGGTGGCTAAGAGGGAACCCTCTTCCTCTCTTCTCAAGATTACACCAAGGAAAAGGCTCCTGCTCCTCTCCCCTCTCAAGGCCCCAGAAGGAATGCTTCCAATTTCTGGGTCCATCCTCTCTACTCAGTCCTTCCCAAGAAGGACTGTCAAACTTGACAGATCAGTGCAGAGTATTCACTGGGCCACTTTAGTAGGGGATGACGTCATCATGCCTCCCAAGCAGGAACTACCTTCTGTTCTTCCTCTGTTGCTTCCTGCTACTTATCACAGGGTGGAGTTTGTTAAGGTGATAAGAAGAACTGAATGAAAAAGGAACCTGAAAGCTACAGGGGGCTCCTTCATTTACATATAAACTGTGACCAACCGTTTACTCCTCGAAGCTGGGTCCCAGAGGTTGTGTCACCCATGTTGTCTGTGGGCACCACACATTCGCCTGGGGAATGCGGGGGCCACAGCTCTATGGGCAGGGGTTCCTCCTACCAACAACACAATCTCTAAAAGATGTACGTCCAGCTGGCCCAGGGCCAGGCTCTGGGAAGGTAGAGCCTAGAGTGGGCCCATACCATCACAGGGGCTGATGAATGGGTCAGGAAAATGTCCTTGGCTGAGGGGTAAGCTCTTGGCAAGACACACATCAAGGAAAGTTAGCATCAAGAAACCACCTCCCTATGCTGAGGCCTCAGTTTTTGAGCAATCCCAGGGAAGTGGTCACACCATGAATCATATATAGCTAATTTTTCTTTCAAACAATCTGACCAAGTGGGTGGTGAGTGATCACGGAACACGGAACACCATGCGAAATTAGCCACAAAATGAGCTCATTGAAGAACTAGTTTGACAGACCAGAGCAGACCAGTGTACAAAGAGTCAGGGAACAAGGGCACTTCCCTCTCCAAATCTCCACAGGGCACTACTGAAGGACCCAATCAGAAATGAAGGACAAAACAGTAAGGACCTGGAGAATTTCTGGGAGGTATCTGTTCATGTTGTTTGTACAGTCACTCATTTCTGGAGCACCCACTAGCGCAGTGCCAATACTACAGTGACGCATTGGTCTCTTAGAGGAGGATTCTGTAACCATTAATGCAGTGGAGATAAAATGGAGCCTGGGGCTAGCTCCATGGTTCTGGCTACACTTGAATGCACACCTCCTGATGCACATATGTGTGTGCATATATCCACGTGTACATACATATTCCTGTCTACAAGTACACCCACAAGAACACATTTGCGCACTTGTGTGCACATGGCTACAAATACTCACATACAAAATATAATTCACGCTTATACATGCCTTTGCACTGTATATGAACAAAGTCAAGACTCCTAAGAGAAGACTGCTGGCTGTAAGTGGCTGATGGAAATCTTACTAGGTACATTCGTCTCCTCCGAATGATAATGACTATAGGAGACTGCCAGGCTGCTCCATTCCTCCTTTATATTCTGGTTAATTACAAGACATTTCCCCGCTGTTGTAAAGGTTAGCGGGACACATGGTATACATTAGCTGGAAGAATCTGGCAATACAAATGCCTCTCTAGTCTGCAGCTTGAGTTATTGGGCTGAGTTAGCAGGAGACAAGGACCTGCTACTGGAGAAGAGAAGAGAGGGAGGCCTAACTTGTCTCCAAGGCTCTGGGAATCATGAAGTGGGTGGAACCAGCAACTTCTTCTCATCCCAGTGGATTCAGACTTCGCTCCATAAGGGTGAGGCCCTGCACTAACCCTGACCCCTCCCCTTTCCCACCACTTAGCTGCCCTGCTGGCTGGACCATCTCTTCATCTCCCCCCACACCCACTCCTTCACCAAATCCAGTTCATTCAACCTTAGAAAAATTTTCCAATGTGTAGCCTTCTTTCAATGTTCAAAGCCACTCCTGCCCTACACTCATCCTTTTTCGCTTGGATTTTGTTCACTGATTCACTCTCTATCCCATCTTAAAAAATGTTGCAGGCAGTGATCTTTTAAAAACTGAAATCTGATCTCCCCTTTGACAGCTTGTTGGGTGTGCATCCTACACCCTGCCCCTCCCTTGTCGCTGAGGGCCTGCCTTGCCACCTAGCCTCCAGCCCTGTAGAAATGCTTTCATTACGCACAGACCTTTGCTAGACAAAGCCGTGTCTAGCACACTGGCTCCTCATTTCACTCAGATTTATGCCAAAAATGTAAAATTCAGTGCAGATGCCTAAGACTTCATGCTTCAAGGTACAGAGCTTCTAGCAGATGCTGAAGCCCTCACTATGGAGAAGAACAGTGATTATGGAATAGAGCTGGGGGAGCTTCAAAGTACCAAAAGATGAGGTGTCTGTGGCCAGGTCAATTGACTTAAAGGATAAACATAAAACTATCACGCCAGACTTGATCAAGATGTTGCCAGCACAAATGAAGAGGCTGGGGTGGCACCACCTCTGCTACTGCACTGGCGTGCTCGATGGCCGTGCAAGGTTTCAAGAAGATTAGCAAAGTTATTAATCCAGTGGAAATCAGGAAAGGTGTGATGTCGCATGTTGACACTGTAACTGCTGAACTTCGGAAGCAGACTAAACCTGTGATAACCCCTGAAGACATTGCTCCGTTTGCCACAATTTCTGCAAAATGGAGACAGAGAAATCAGCAACATCATTTCTGAGATAATCACAAAGGTTGGAAGCGTGTCCTCACAATACAAGGCAGAAAAACACTGAATGATGAATTAGGAATTGAAGACACAGAATTTGACTAAGATTATATATCTCTCTTCTTGAATTATATATCAAAAGTTCAGAAATGGGAATTCCAGGATACTTATAATTTCCAGTGTCCAGTTCATTGTACCCACTCTTGAAATTGCCAATGCCCAGTGAAAGCCTTTGGTTGTAATTGCTGAAGATGCTCTCAGTATACTCATTTTGAATAGGATAAAAGTTGGCTTTCAGTTTATAGCAGTCCAAGCCCCAGGTTTTGGTGTCACGGAAAGAACCAACAAAACTGTTGCTACTGCTGGGGCGGTGTTTGGAAAAGAGAGCTGGACTCTAAATCTTTAAGATGTTTCGCTTCAGGACTTAGGAAAAGTTGGAGCGGTTACTGTGACAAGAGATGATGCCACATTCTTGCAAGGAAAAGGTGGCAAGATTCAAATTGAGAAAGATATTCAAGAAATCATTGAGCAGTTAGAATGTTACCACGAGTGACCATGAAAAAGAAAAACTAAATGAACATCTGCTGAAACTGCAGATGGAGTGGCCGTACTGAAGATTGCTGGGACAAGCGATGTGGAAGAGAATGAAAAGAAATAGTCACAGATGTGTCGAATGCTACAAGAGCTGGTCCTGAAAAAGACTTCATCTGGGTGCTTTGCTTTGGTGCATTCCAGGCTTGGAATCACTGCTCCAGAGAATGAAGAGCCAAAAATTGGTATAGAAGTAATTAAAAGATGCTCAAAATTCCAGCAATGACCATTGCTAAGAATGCAGGTGTTGAAGGATGACTGACAGTTGAGAAATGTATGCAAAGTTCCTCAGAAGCTGGTGATGCAACATGCTGGGTGATTTTTTGAACACGGAGGAAGAGGGAATCATCAACCCAACTTGGGTTGCAAGAAGTGCTCTGTTGGATGCTGCTGCCACGGCTTTTCAGTTAACCACAGCAAACCTCATAGCCACTGGAATTCCTAAAGAAGAGAAGAACCTTGGCTTGGTAGTCGGGAGGCAGTGTGGGGGGCAGCATGCTTTAATTCCTAGAATAGTGCTTTGCTATTACGAATGGACTGTGCGGTGGTCTTCATGAACAACTTCCAAGAAGTCAGCTGGAGAAAACAACTGGAGGAAAGATGTTTAAGGGAGTCCCTAAGAGCCATCAGTTATGGTTTCAGTTGCCTTTGCAATGCCGCTCTCTCTGTGGAACTCCCTTTCTCCTTGTCTCTGCTTGGCTACCTCTTGTTGTTCAAGGCCTCACTCAAGGTTACCTCCTCTCTCTGGCTGTCTATGCATCTCCGGGAGAAGTCATCACCGCCTCAAGGCTTCATTCGGACTGTGTTGAAACCCTTATTACACTACCACACCATGTCTGTTCTCCTAGCTATTTGCCCCATGAGCTCCTACACCTGCATCCTGTGAATGACACAGTCAGGCACATATAAGGTTCCCAATGACGATATGATGATGGAGTGCATGAAAGACCAACTGTTAGAAGGATATGTGCTTTGAATTCATTTCCTGGCAAAAGGAATGGGTTACACTTGAAACCTGTGCTCACTCTTGATTGAACTCAGAAGCTTGGCTTTGCAGGCACCTGGCCCTGGGCTCCTGAGCCCGGTAGCAATAACCCTGCAATCGTGCTGAGGCCCCTAGAGACCCCGAACCTGGAAATGACAGGACAGAAGGGTCAGAGCTTGGACCACCGATGCTTGGGGCACATTCGCTCTGGTCCAACACTGTGGATCAGTCACAACCAACAACACGATGTGTTCTTGTGGAAAACAGAAGCTTCGGCTTGTTACTCTGAAAAGCCGCAAGCATCTCGGTAAATGCAAACTGTTTTCAAAGGGAAGAGTTCATTCTGCAGACAACTGAGACTCAGCGCAGGACTTCCGGAAAGCAGAGGAGCCAATGGCTTTCACTGTGGAATATCTTCCATATCCCGGTCACCAGAGTTGACTTGACAAGAGACAGCAGGGCCAGGCTAGGATTTGGCTGAAGGGAGGGACAGGCACTAGATGAGGATCATCAGGTCAGAGTGGCAGGCAAAGGGAACACATCTAAGGAGGAGCCGGAGCCGCCAGCTCACTCTCACTGCACACGGGTTTCCTCATATGACAGAGTCAAGGTCGTTGGTGGGGTACGAGGCTTCAAGGTTCCATTTCCTGAGCAACTGCCAGGTGCCGGATATTTTACCAGAATATCCTTTAATTTCCAGTAGCTCTGTGGGGTTAACATTCTTCCCTCTCTACAGACAAAGAGGGAGGTAGTGAAGGGTGCTATCCTCCCTGCCAGGGAGGCCCCTCACTAGTTGTGATCATTGGCCACTGAGGGCATTTAAGAAAGGCTCTTCTCACTGTCATTCCTTGTAGGCTTGAAAAGAACCAAACAAGCAATTAACACTCCGAGAAGGACTGGAAATATTTTTTCCTGGGGGCACAAGGATTGATCACACAACCTCAATGGTCTTCCAGAACTGGAAGGAACCTTAAGTAACCTCAAGTCCTGTGGTTGCCAAACACTTTAGGTACAGGAACCTATCACTTTTACACTCTTAGGTAAATGCCCACTACACAAAACAGATCAGAGAAACTGCTCTGGTTGTGGAAGCCTGAGTCCCACCCGCTCAGCCCTTATCAAGGCAGCTGCTGGGAGAACCCGTTGGCCTCCAAGGAACACACTTTGAAAACCCCTCTTTTGGGCCCTGCTTTCACGTTATACTCATGGGCAGGACTCCTGCCCTGAGAGGGGATGGGTGGCCTCTGCCTCCACTTTGCCTTGAACCTTTAACATCTCTATCTTTAGCCCAGACCCTTCTCTGAGCCACAGACCAACAGAACAGCCAACTACCTCCTAGGTAGTCCCCCAACCCCTGATACTCCACTACATGCTAGAATCAAAGTGTCCCAAACAAAATCCATCCCCCGTCTGCCTCTGCTCGAGACCACCTTGGTTAATAACATCATTGTTTTTACCCACTTACTCCGCTTAGAAACCTAAGATCCAGCCGTGACTCCGTCTCCCTTCCCCCCATCCCCTCTCACTCTCAGATCTAACTAGTCATGAGACCAGCATGGTTTACCATGGAAAGATCTCTTCTGATCTGTCTCCTTTCCATCTCCACTGCTTCTGCCTAAACTCTGGATCTCGTCATCTTCTAATTCTCAAAGACTCTTATCTGTCTCCCCATTTTCATTCTAGAGCAGTCAAAGACATTTCTAAAATAAAAATGCGATCACAGAGATGTGATCATCCCCTCTTGTTAAAAACTTCTGATCACTTTTCATCACCCATGGGATCAAGCCCCCATCACTGCAGCTTTTCACAATGTGACCCCTACCTTACTTCCTGGCCTCAGGACTCGCTGCCCCTCCCTGCTCACCCTTGCACTAGACTGCAGACTTTGCTTTATGTTGGCAAATGTTTCTATAAAAGGCCTGGGAGTAAATATATTAGGCTGTTGGTTATCAGTTATCTCAGTTGTAAACTGCTCAGTTCTGCCCTGGTAGCGCTAAAGCCGCCACAGACAATTTGTAAACGAATGACCATAGCTGTGTTCCTATAAACATTTATTTATGGACAACGAAATTTGAATTTCATACAATTTTCATGTGTTATGAAATATTCTTCTTTTGACTTTTTTCTTCAACTGTTTAAAAATGTTAAACCCATTCTGAACTCAAGGATCACACAAAAACAGACTGAGAATTGGATCCGGCCAGCAGGCTGCAGTTTGCCCACCTGAGCTCTGGACACGTAGGAATTGTGGTTGCTAAGACTGGGTGCTCTCATGTCTTCTCGTCTTTGCTCTACCCAGAATGCTCCTTTCTATTGTCTGTCTGGCATGTTTTTGAGACCCACGTTGAAGTCACTGCCACGTTTTTTGGCTTTCCTTAAGTGCCTCCAGCAAAACTAATCGCCCTTTTATCTCCAGTCCTAGAAGCCTTCCTCAGGCCTCAATTACAGCTCTCACCATGACATCCAGAAGTTATAGATTTATGTCTGTTCCTCTCAACATGTTCTCCTTGAGAGCAGAGATGGGCCTAGTTGTCGTGTTCATCTTTCCATGCCGTCACATAGCAGTGTCACACAGAACATGTGTTTTAAATTAAATACAGTTGCCCACCTTCCAACAGCCAGCTAGAGGCAGAGCCAGACAAGAACTCAGATCCCCTGATACCAAGTGGTACTAGTTAAAATTGTGTCTGGCCATGAACACCCCTACATTCTGACCGGACTGAGACGAGAAAGGAATGTGCTGTGTTCAAGCTTATTTATTTATTTATATTTTGTGTCTCTGGGACAAAATTTCCATCAATACAACTAGGAGTTGGTAATTATTAGCTCTGAAGTGCCATAAATCGCTTGAGACTCCAATGCTGTAAAGCTGAGCGTGGGAGGAAGTGATCCTGCGCTGAGGCTCTCCCAGATCCATTCTTTAAAGCTCTCTGTCCCCTTCTGTGCCCCCAGAGGCTGACCTCTGCGGATGGCTAGAGAAAGGGAGCCCGTTGGTAAAGCCTGTCAGCCTCCCAGGGCACAGAGCAGGGACTCTCTTCCCTTGTTCCTGGTTTCCTGTTGGGTTGGCCCATGGAAGGCACAGCAGATGTGAGGGACTGAGAAGGCAGAGATCTGGTTACAGATTCCCAGGCTCCTCATCCTGTGGTGGTTACAGATTCCCGGGCTCCTCATCCTGCGCTGGTTACAATTTCCCAGGCCCCTCGTCCTGCGCTGGTTACAGACTCCCGGGCCCCTCGTCCTGCGCTGGTTACAGATTCCCGGGCCCCTCGTCCTGCGCTGGTTACAGACTCCCGGGCCCCTCCTCCTGCGCTGGTTACAGACTCCCGGGCCCCTCGTCCTGCGCTGGTTACAGACTCCCGGGCCCCTCCTCCTGCGCTGGTTACAGACTCCCGGGCCCCTCCGCCTGCGCTGGTTACAGACTCCCGGGCCCCTCGTCCTGCGCTGGTTACAGACTCCCGGGCCCCTCGTCCTGAGCTGGTTACAGACTCCCGGGCCCCTCGTCCTGAGCTGGTTACAGACTCCCGGGCCCCTCGTCCTGAGCTGGTTATAGACTTCCGGGCCCCTCGTCCTGAGCTGGTTACAGACTCCCGGGCCCCTTGTCCTGAGCTGGTTATAGACTCCCGGGCCCCTCGTCCTGCGCTGTGCGTCGGCAGTGCGCGGGCTCCTCAGTCCCACCAAGCAGTCGTTTTCAATGGCTCCAGCTCTGGCTGCTCCCTCCCGTGGCCCTTCCCCTGGCAGTGAAGGCCTCCCTGCTGTTTAGCCCCTGGGGGCCTCATCATCCCTATGGGCTCCTTTAATCCCACCCTTAATCGGTCCCTTCGCTAAAACCTGTCTCTGCTGCTCTTTTGGGCCGAATTTGCGAGCAGCAAAACCTAGACTGCTCTTTAGTGCTTCCACAGTTTTCATTCCTTTAGAGCAATGGTTCTCAGTCGGGGGTGATTTTGCACGCAGGGCACACTTGGCAGTATCTGGAGAGTTTTGGGATGTCATGACTGTGCGTGTGGAGGTGCTACTGGCGTCTGTGGGTAGAGGCCAGGGATGTTGCTAAACACCCTGCAATGCACAGGACCCCCCCACGACTAATAATTATCCAGGCCACAATGCCAACAGTGCTGAAGTTGAGAAATCCTGCTTGACAGAGTTACCAATTGAGTGTCTAAGTGATATTGTAGACCCTTGCACCACGTACCCTCAGTCTGGAAAACACTAGAAAAAGAAGGTCCATGGGAGAATCACTGTGTGTGTGAAACCTGGCTCCAACACACTATTGATGATACTTGAGCCAGCTAGGTAGGCTCTTCGCACTGTCGTTCCTCATCTGTAAAATGGGGCTCATAGCAGTACCCCCTTCACACAGCTGCTGTTAGGATAGAAGGAAGGAGTAGATGCCAAGGGCTTGACACCTAGAGGGCCCTCCTTGAACACTGGCACACCCACGTGCACACTGTATTCTGGGCTGTGCAGAGGGAGATGGAGAGGCGGTAAGACAGGGCCTGCTTCTGAGAAGCTCACAACTAAAACAGTTCTTCCACTTGTGGGCTGTTCCCTGCTACAGACTTGCGAAATTAATTCAGAGCTCACACCTAACATTACAAATTGGAAAAGAAATTTTCAGGGTGCATCGCACTTGGTAAGAGTAAATAGCAGTGGGTGACCTTTTCCTTTTAGTCCTACAGATATGTGCATACTGGGCTGGGCTGGAAAATGTACATTTTTTTTTTTTTTTTTTACCGGGGGGGTGAGATTAACAAAACAAAGTTTAAAAGTTCCCAGTCAAATAGGAAAGGTGAGATACCTGAAGCACCATAAAGGAAGGCTCTGGGATTTTGCTGGAAACTCACACAGGCCTGTGAATGAATTCAAGCTTCACCACTTACAGGCTGTTGATCTGTGTGAGCTGGGCTAGTTACACCACCTCTTTGAGCCTCAGCTTTCTCAGCTGAAAAATGGGAATTAAAAACACGTTGGCCACTGCTGTGGGGTACAGAGCCTGGTACGTGGCCTGGTGCACAGTAGGTGTGCAATCAATGTGTGCTCCTGACCTTCTAGAGACTGCCTGGTCTGGGTTCTCATTGCCCACTGTCTGGCCTCAAACCGTAACCTATGACAGTCACAAATGGGCCCTCAGTAACTTGAACGATTAGAAACACCCGGCACCTGTTTAATCACATGGAATGACAGCATTCGTCTCACCTTCTCTATTTTGGAAAACACAACGGAAAGATCCGGACATGTGCTTCACTCCCACAAAGGCCCAGCCTCCGCGGAGGAGAACTGTCTCCAGGAAAGCTCTGGGAGCCAGGCTCTGTGAAGCTCCTCAGACCAGGTTGGTTTCCTATTTGTTTTTTAAATATTTCAGAAGTGTCCTGCTCCCCAAGGCTAAGGAAATGAGGCTGTTCATAAAAGATTCAGATTTTAAAGGTAATGTTTCTGCTTCCAGTGCTGCTTTTATCCCACTTTCCAGGTGGAAAGCCAGCCCCAGGGGCCTCATAACGAGGGGCTCCACTCCGCCCATGCCACCTCTGGGGTGGACAGTGTGCTGCGCTGTCACGGGCCTCAGGGCCTCAGGGATCTCCTCCTCTCAGAACCCACACCCCCTCCTCAGCACCCGGTCGGCAGCCAGGCAGGAACTACAGTCCACCTTCTACTCCTCTATCAGGCCCCCGTTGTGGTCACTCCCGACATGCTGATGCACCTCACTCGCTCACTTACGACATAAGCCCACTCCTCTATTTACTCCCCGGGGGCCCATACAGGCCCTTATGCTTAATAGGTGAGTAATAGGAGCTCACTGTCAAATCAATTAGAACCAGCACCAATCTGTAACTGGTGATAGTTAAAGCTTAATGAGCAAGTTATGAAGCTAACCCTCGGTGTTTATAAATTGTGTGTATTTCGAATAAACTCCAGGTTGAAAAGGAGTGTCGTCATCTACTTCCATCCACTGGATTCCCGGATCTCCTGCAGTCGTGCAGAGCTCCCTGCTTTGGGGTTGACCTGTTCCTTTTTATAGGCGGCTCTGGGGGTTAGGAAACCCCTCACGACTGGAGCAGAAATCTGCTTACCCGCCACTCCCACCCGCCGTTCCTGGTCTGATCTCGGGCCGCGAGAGCTCTTCAGATGCCAGCGCCTAAGCTACAGTGCTCCCTAACGTCATTTTGTCTGTCTTGGTAATACGTTTGCCTCCTATGTGAAATGAAAGACTGGAAATGTGGGCTGCTCTCCCACTTTATACCGGCGTAGGCTCCACTCTGGGGGGTAAGAGGGTGGGCTCTGGATTCAAAAGGCAGCGTGCCTTGGGAAACTGGCTTAATTTCTCTGGGCCAGCTTCCTTGTCCCTAAGATGGGGATGGTGACAGTATTTACCTCGCAGGGTAATGATGAGGATTAAATGAGATGATGCTTATCAAGTGCCCAGCACAGTCCCTGGCTCTTAGAAGGCGCTCGGTGTTAACCACTATAATTAACCTGGCCTGGAGTGGGGCAGCCTGGCTAGACAATTTGAGAAGTGTCACTCCCTGGGGCCACAGACCACAGTGGCAGATGGGGGATGCAGTTGTGCAGACCTCTGGGTCTGCAAATAGGAAGAGGACAACGGAGGCAAGGACGCCTTGAAGCCACACTGGACCCAGTTTGGAGACAGGATGAGCCCCCCAGGCATCATCTCTGCTGCCCACCGAGGAAGCATGGCGGTCCGGCCCCGCCTACCTTGGTACTGGGCGCTGAAGCCGCGCTGCCGGTGGTTGCCGTCCGACGTGAAGTGCAGCCGCAGCCAGTTCTTGCTGCTGATGACGGGCGCTGGGAGGCTGGCTCCGGTGAACCTGCGGGGAGAGGAAGCAGGCGGGGTTGGGACAGGGGCCCAGGCATCCAGGGGTCTCCCCACTTCCCAGGCGTGCTAGGGCCTCAGCCCAGGCCCGGAGCAGGAAGGGAGGGCTGTGCCCCCCCAGCCATCCTTCCGTAGCCGGGGGCCTGAGCACGTTGAGGTGGCTCCTCCAGGGGCTCCTCCCACTGCTGGGTTTCCCTGAGATGCCGAGAGGAGGGGCGGGTCCTTCAGGCCTGGAGCAGGGGTCCAGCACCCCCAGCAGAGGTTCATCTCAGCCCTTCCAGCAGAGGCCCACCCTCCCCCAGCAGATGTCCATCCCCCCACCCGCAGCAGAGACCCAGATCCCCCAGCAAAGTCCAGCCGCCATGTAGAGGACCAGCCTCCTGCTCAGCAGAGGTTTAGGCCCCACTCCCGGGCAGAGGTTCAGCTATCCCAGCAACCCCTCAGGCCCGCCAGGGAGTCCGGAGAAAGGGCTTGGGTGCCACTACAGGCAGTGCGGCCCTTCACAGGTGTGAGAGCCCATTTTTGGGTCACTCACTAGCCTCTGGGTCTCTGGTACCTACCCCTCCAACCCCCGCCCCTGCAGCCTCCACAAGAGCCCTCCCCCCTGCTGGGCTCGGCCCTCCTCTCTTAGACCACCCTCCTCCGGGTTCCAGCCAGTCCAGCTCACTGGGTGGGGCACCAGGATATCTCCCCCTGTCACTGGTCACCGCCCCAGCCTCTTGACCAGCTGCTGTCCTGAGCCAACTTCCAGGTCAATCAGCTTTCCTCCTAGGGTTACTCAGAGCACAAGAACCTTCAGCGGCTCCCCAGTGCCCCCACAAGACTGGTCTTCTGAGCTTTCCACCCCATCCCCTGCTTGGACGGGCCTCTGCTCAGCACTGGCCCTCTCCCCCAAATCAGGCTAGCCCTCGATGCCCCCCTCTCTCTGCTTATTCCCCTGCTCCCCAGGAATCCCTCCGCCTTCTCCCCTCTACCCACAGCTCCTAGCTGGCCCAATGCTCGGTCTTCCTTCTTCCTCCTGCATCTAAATCAGGTACAAAACCTGCTGGCTCCATCACTCCTCGCTCCTGTCTGCTCCCACACACCCGGACACCCTACTTACATCTCTGTGCTTCCTCCTTCTCCATGTCTTTGCCTTTTCTGTCTGGAATATACCCACCTGTAACCCCTTCTCCTGCCCAACCCATGTCAGCTGAGACGACTTTGGGACGCCCTCGAATATCACATCCCCAGGAAAGCCTTTCCCGCTCTCCTTGGCCTGAAGCCACACAGATTTGGGTTCAGATCCAGGCTTCACCGCTTACTACCGGTGTGTCCTAGGACCAGTTACTTCACCTTTCTGAGAATGAGAATAATAATACCAGCCTGAAGAGTTCGTGGAATAAATGAGAGAGCTTCTGGACAAAGAACCTAGCCCAGTACCTGACACAATAGAGCTCCATAAATATAATTTTCCCTTCCCCTCCTCTGGATGTCACAGCATTTTATTCAAAGTGTAATTCATTTATCTGGTGTGTGTCTCCCTAGGATAACTCCTCAAAGAGGGCAGTGTAGCCTGGTGGTGAAGAAGCCCAGGCTCTAGAGGGATCGGCTGTTATCTTATGAAAATTACTCAAGCTCTCTGTGACTTGATCTATAAAATGGGGATAATAACAACCCCTCCCTCAGAGGGTGGCAGGGATTCAATGAGATAATACACAAAGAAGACTTTAGCCCGGTCCCTGGCAATAGAGAGCTCTTGGTAAAAGGCAGCTACTGTTTTGTTCGTCATCATTTTTATTCCTCATCTTTGTACCAAGCACTGAACACGAGGCTTGGCACAAAGCAGGTGTGTCAGGATTCCAGCAGAAAACAGGTGGCACCGCCCTATGAGAGTAATTCCAGGAGTGTAATGAATGGACTCTTTACAAAGGGGAAACCGCCAGGCAGGGGACAGTGTCCTGGGGCTGGTAACAAGGGGGCTTGTTACCACTTACAGGCCTGGAGAGGAAAGGGCTAGCCCCAAAGAAGAAGGCTGCGTGGAAGGGGCCACCATCCAGGACCAAGATCTTCAGTCAAGACTACAGCCAGTGTGTGCAAATCCCACCAGGAGGCAGCAAGGAATGAATACTTGAAACTCACTCTCCTCCCTCCCCTCCTCCAATCTCCAGCTGATGCTTCTGTTGATATAGCCCTATTGGAAGCCGAAGGGCAAGGGAGCACACTGATGCAGCCTCACAGGTAAGTCTTCCTAGGCTTGAAACAGGGTGGAGCAGGGAAGGGAGAGGATCTGGAGGGGCATATGGAAGATATCCAGCATAGTGGGTCTCCATAAATATGTATTAAACAAGAGAACTAACCAAGGATCTTCACACTCTGCAAAAGTGAGTTTTTACTATAATGAAAATGCTGACACACACCAAATTCCAGGAATACAACCCACATTGCTATGGTAAGAGCTATTATAGAAACCAATTACTGTATTTCACCAGATCCCATTTAAAATAGTTTATTACAGGCTGAGTCATTTAAGTTTTCTAAGGAGCCACAAACAGTAGTGGGTTTTTTCCCCCAGATCAAGTTCAATTCTATCTCAGTGACAAAGCTGGAAGGCTGTTTACATAAGGGAAGTAGAAATGGGGAGAATTTACCTGAATAATTCAGAACCAAAGGCTGTTTATTGCAAGATGGAGAGGGGAGGGTGCTGAGATCCCAAGAGCTGGATAAGAGTCAAGATCAGGATTGTCACTCCAAGTCAGTAAGGCTTCTCCGGCCCCAGGATCTGTTTAACCCCCAATTGTACAGCCCTGGGAAGCCCCGAGGGACACCTTTGAATCCCGTTAATTGTTAATCCCCAAGGCTTAAACTCTCAGGGCCCTGTGTAGCTCAGGCATCTGTACTCTGTTCTGTTCCTGCCTCCCTGGACATAAACGTGCATTGAGAGTTTTCTTGGCATCTGTCAAAACTTGGAGGCTTACATGTTGGAATCATCACATCAGACTCTGCCACTGAGACAGTGTCATGCCTCGCTCAAAACTCTCCAATAAAAAGAACAAACTACTGACACACAACAGCAGGGATGACTCGCAAAAGCATCAGGCTGAGTGATAAAAGAATACATACTGTATGATTCCATTTCTAGGAAACTCTGGAAAAGACTAATCTATAGCGAGAGAAAGCAGAGCTAGGGGTCAGAGGTACGGGTGGGATTGCCTGGGAGGGAGGACAGGGGACCTTCTGAGGTGGAAATGCTCTATATCAGGAATGAGATGGTGGTTATATGGGATGTACCCATTTGTCAAAGTTTGGAGAACTGTACTTTTAAAATGGGTAATTTTATTTTATGTAAATTATATCTGAATAGAGTTAATTAAAAACAAATCTTCAATGGTTCCAATCTTTAGAGTAAAAGATCTTCCTATGGCCTCTGGGCCTTAGAAAGGCCAGTGCGTCTTCACCTCTCCTGTCTCCTTCTCTCCTCAGCTCTTTAATCTTTAGGCTCCAGCCACATGGATTTCCCTGCTGTTCAAAACTGGCCAGAACTGCTACTGCCTCAGGGCCTTTGCACTTGACATTTCTTCTGCCTGCTAGCTGGCTCTTCTCCCAGACCTCCAACTGGCTCGCCCCCTCACTTCCTCTAAGGCTTTGATCAAATAACACCTTCTCCGTGGAGCCTTCCTGGTCTGACTCCTGCCTGCCTTCCCTCCCTGAGCACGTGTGTGTGTGCGCCTGTGCACACAGACACGCACACTCAGACACACCATACTCCAGTCAAACCTTATATGTACTGGAACACACACTGCTTTTTTTGTGCTTCTCTGCCTTTGCACTTGCTGCTCTTTACGTCCTTTCCCACTGCACCACCTGGCTGCACAGAGAGGTTAAGAAACTTGCTCAAGGGCACACAGCTATTAAGTGGCAGAGGTGGGATTCAAACCCAGACCATCCCGCTCAGATTCTACATACTCAGCCAATGCATTATACTGACCCATGCATGCAAGCACGAAGGAAGGCAGTGGAACAGCCTCGGCTGAATTCCATTCTGTTCCTTTTCTTCTCCTCTCCCCTCCCCACAGGGTCCTCTTTAATTTTGCTCCCTCTTAGAATCATAATTAAAGGAGAGAAACACAAAGAGAGATTCTCCCCTTCAAACCTTTCTGTCCACATTAACTTCACCATGGGGGGCCTGGGGAATTCTAAGTTCACCCAGGAAATTGCTATTGCAGTACAACATAAAATGTATTTAAGCAATTACACTCAATTTTTTTTTCTTTTTGGTAAATTGACTTCCATTAAATGGGGCTTCATTAATGGAATCTGGCTTGAGGAGAGTAAAAAATCACTCCCTTTAATGCATGTAGTTGATTATGGAAAAAGTGGCTTCGAGTTCCTCTGCAGAAAGCTCTACGCTCTTCTCTGGGTGATAGGAGAGCTCAGGGCAGACTTCATGGAAAGCATTTCTTCTTAAGAAGCTTCTCATATAGTCAGGATGTTGGGGTGCTGAGAGACACCCCCCACAAGATTACAACAGTGACTCTGCAAGGAATTGCTGCCTAATTGTACACTGGGGGATGAGTATCAGCAGATCTTAGTTTAAATCTCAGCATTCCTGAAAACCGACATCCTGGGGGAATATTCATTCATTCATTTACTCACCAAGCACACACTGCTGGGTACAAGGCACCGTGCTTGCCAGTGGGTGCCACGCCCACTGTGGTTCCCTAGACATGGGGAGTCCCTGCAAAGCCTGTAATCTACAAGACTCAGCTGCAAGGGCCCTTCTCTGTGCAGCCTCCACTCCTCGGTCAACAGCCTCTGGCTTTGTGTTCCCAGAGCGCCTCCTGTGGGCTTTATCTCTTAACTAAGTTATGTGCACGGCCTGGATCTGATTCAGGGGGGAGAATCTCTGCATCCCAGGGCCAGGCATAACCATCCCTCCATCCCCCAGGCTGGCCAGGGAGAATGTGAAGTATAGCAGGTGCTCACCCACTCCCAGCACCTCTTCCCTTCCCACCCACCATCTGCTCTCCTCCCTGTTGGATGGAGGGGACACTGATGCCACCAGGGAGACCCTTCTAGAAATGTCCTGGTGCTGGTGGGCAAGAGCACCAAGGCCCTTGTTGGAGGCCCACTCCTGCTCCCCTCAAGCTTCCTCTTATCCCCGAAGCAAGTCTCTATTGACTCAGCCCTGACACCCAGTCTCATCACAAATGATTTCCATATCAGTTTTCCTTTAGCCAAATGCCTAGGACTCTTGCTATGTCAAGATAAACTCCTTTCCCAGGACAAATCCATGATGTTATATATTTTCCAAGAACTGAGTGAATGGGATGACTGCAGGTCTCTTTTGGATATGGGTGCCAGATTCCCCCAGTCTCCAAACTTATCTAGAAAGAGGCCCCTTGGCCTCCCAAGGCTCTGGTTCCCAGCAGCGCCTGCCCACCCTGGTTGTTCAGGCAGCTCTTGGCTGGGGCCATGCTATAAAGATTCGACTCCCGGCTACCTACCTACATGTTTTTGGGGTGTTTACTATGCTCTGAACAAACCAAAGCTTCCCCCTAATCATGCCTGCTCATTGGTGTTCTCTCTCCCCATAATCCACACCATCCTGCCAGCCACCCAACCCAGGCGTCAACCTTAACTCCTCCCATTCCTTCACTCCCATGGCCAACTGTGGCCAAGTCTCCACCTCACAACCTCATCATTCCTCACCTGGACTGTAGAGACAGCCTTCTGATCTGTCCTCCACCTCCAATCCACCTTCTGTACTCTGAGGGGAGGTTTGATCCAGGCCCTGCCTTGCTGGAAACCCAGCAGCAAAGGTCCACTGGCTCCAGGATAAAGTCTAAACTTTGTAATGCCACCCTCTCCAATGACACCCACTGTGAGCTCCAGCTACTTTCATGTCTCCATGCCTTTGCATATGCTGTTCCCTCTACCTGGATGCCCTTTCCCGTTGCCCCACCTGACTACCTGGGAAAATATGACTGACCCCATAAACGTAACCAAATGTCTCCTTTCCTCCACCTCTCTCTCTCCCTGCCCTCATGGGGGAAGCAGTTCCCTCCACTGTGTCCCCTTTGCACATGGACACGCCCCTGCCATTGTACTGGGCTCACCATATCACAATCATCTTTTTTTTGTTGTTGTTTTTTGGTGAGGAATATCGGCCCTGAGCTAACATGCATGCCAATCCTCCTCTTTTTGCTGAGGAAGACTGGCCCTGAGCTAAGATCCATGCTGATTTTCCTCCACTTTATATGGGACGTTGCCACAGCACGGCCTGACAAGCTGTGTGTCAGTGCACGCCCGGGACCCAAACCCGGGCCGCCAGCAGCGGAGTGCGCGCACTTAACCGCCACGCCACAGGGCCGGCCCTCACAATCATCTTTTGACTTGACCATCTCCTCGACTAGAAGGCGAGCTCCATAGGAGCAGGGACAGGATTTTCTCTGTCTCGGTACATCCAGCAACACAGCACAGAGCCTGACCCACAGAACAGATCAATTCCACAGAACAGGGGTAGGCAAACTACAGCTTGCTGTCTGTTTTTGTAAATAAAGTTTTATTAGATCACAACTGTGCTGACTCGTTTACATATTATCTGCTTTTCATGCCACAATGGCAGAGTTCAGTAGTTGTGACAGAAACTATAACCCGCAGAGCCAAAAATATTGATCTCACCCTTTACAGAAAGAGTTTCCTGACATCTACTGTGGAAGCCTTGCTGATGATATATTTGATTGGCAAAAAATAATTTCTAAGTAGGGAATGATAAAGAATATACACGTAGCTTAAACATTTCATTATAATGTAAAAATACTTCAATGTACATTTATTTGCCAATCCATTTAATGCAGGGTCAAGGTCTTTCCTTTAACCCTGGAATCATTCTGCATTGTCCCTCTTGTATAAACTACACCCATAATGCATCGTTCACCATTTCCAATTTTGCTACAGCTCATCCAGTCAACAAATGCTTATTGAGCACCGACGGTGTGCCAGGCACTGTGCGAGGCACGGGGGAGGCAGCAGTGAGTAGGAGACCCGGTCCCACCCCGACTGAACTGACTCACTGGCGCACACCTCGTGTTTAGGAAGCAATTCTTTTTAGAGATTCTCCTTCATGGAGTCATTCCAAAGCATTCAATTTAGTTTCCATAGATGCAACTATATTTCCATTCACACTCATATTTCATCAGTTTATGTGCTGTTTAATTTAAAACACATAATTACAATAACAAGTATGATGGGCACCGAGAGAGTTGGCAACAAACTCACGTGATTCTCAGAAAGCGCGAGACTCGGCTGGTAGGTGCCAGAAGTGGAGAGGCGGTGGGGGTGGGGGTGGGAGACAGCCTGCAGGCAGCTGGTGCTGAGAGTGCCACTGGGCACTGGTTAGCAAGACCCGTCACGGCCATGGGGGTGCCGGCTATGCCAGGAGGCTGCTTTGCTGGAGCCGGTTAAGAGCACTTTTTCATACACCCTTTGTGAATGAAGGAATGAACAAACAAATGGGAGTCTCTAGCTTTCAATAGTGAGGCATCTTTTCTAATTACTTCCCTTTTGCTATCAGGAGACTGGGAACCAGCTAATCTTAAAATCCTATTTGAGAAGGACTTCAGAGGCCTTCTAGGTCTAATGCTCAGCTGTGTATGAACCCAACCACAGCAATCTTGACAAACGGTCAGTCAAGATCTGTTCCGAATGCTTCCAAAGACCAAGAACTCACCTCCCTGCCAAGTTCTCCCCGTCCACTTTGATCCAGCCCCACTCTTCTAGCTACTTCCTGCTCATCCCTCAGGCGTCATCTTACAGTCACTGGCTCCAGGAAGCCACTTGGCTTCTCCCTGTACCTCGGGACTCGGTGCACTTTCTCCACCATAGTCCTTGTCTCACCAGGCATTGTTCAGGGGTCTGCCTCCCCTACAGTATTGTGAGCTCCCTGAAGACAGAAGCTGTTTCTTGCTTGTCTAGTTCTTTCCTCTGTACCTTCCAGAGTGTCTGACACATGGAAAAAGCTCAGTAAATATTGCTCACTGGAAGAAAGAACGCTTGAATGAATGAATTAATGAACAAATGAGATCCTGCTGGTGGAAGCAGAGGGCATATGTGGGGAAAAGCAGAGAAAAAGACAGGTGAGCAAGTGAGCCTGGAGACAGTAGAGAGGGCCTCGGAGGCCAAGCTGGGTTTCTTCTTGGTTTCCCATGAAGACATGCTGCCCCAAACCTTGGTCCCATAACCCTTGCTGTGCTCCCCATTCGCATGGCAGTTTGCTGGTATCTTTTCGGGGGACTCTTCTCATGCTGACGTATCCTCAAGGCAGGAACAGTGGAGTCTGGAAGTCAATGTGGGCAACTGTTCCTTCTTCCCCAGAAGCAACTCAATAAACTCAGCAAATTGTCACGGCTCTTCCCTGCTCAGCTAATTGCTAGGTCCAGGGAAGCCACATGAACCACATCAGGTAGATGCTTTTCCTCCAGATGCACTGCTCCCTGGAGGGCATGTGTCTGAGCCTGGGAGTGTGAGGGACAGGGCTCCTGGCTGTGTTTGCTGTTGAGATGAGGATGTCATCACTGATGTCCTGGGGCTTGCGTAGTGAGGGGGGCACATTGAGAAGGTCTGGGGAGTGACTTGGGGTGTCAGTTCCTTCCATTCCCAGCCCAGCTGCTCACCTGGCAGGGCTGCTGGGTGAGGCGTTTTCTGCCTCTGTGGAGAGGCTGTGCCCACGATGCTGAAGTGAACAGAATGGGGTTGGGTCTGGAGATGGGAACAGGTGCCGGGTGCCAAGATCTGGCTGAGGGGGCTTGTGGTGGACCCCCAACAACCTTTCGGGGGATGCCCAACTCTCCTTTTCTGTCTCCAGGTCCAAATCATGCAGCTCCACTCTTTCCTGAGTGCTAGAAGCCTTTGAAGATCAGTCTCCCTCCCTCAACCAACAGCTCCTGAGAGGGGCAGCCATATGACCCTTAGGCCACAGCTGATTGGATGGGTGTGGCCTTGTGACCCAGGCTGGACCAATCAGCTGATGGGTTTGTGCAGTCATGATGAAGAGAAGGCCCCACAGGCCTGGCTCTCCTGGAGGAGATTTGGGAAACGGGTGTCCCAGCATCATTTCTTCCACTTCTATTGATGCCCCCACACTCCATCACTCTTATATGATGTCCTATGCCTTGCACGTTCGTCCTCCTCCAGGTCCTGCTCCAGTCTGACTGGGACAGAATCTAAGAGCCGCCTCGGCCCTGACCAGCTGCTGGGCCCTCAGCTGGCTGCTCCCTGCCCCAAGCCTTAGTCTGTCTTACTACAGACTAGACCTGAGATCTAGCCTGGAGACCTGAGATCCCCATCCCTGAGATGTTAAACCCTACCCCATCAGGCTTGGCCCAAGAACAGGGTGCAGCCATAGGAGCCTAGTGACCATGGCACACTCACTCTACCTGGACCCTCTCCCCTTCCTGGCTCAGGTCTCTGCCTGGGTGGAGATGCCACCTGAATGGTTCACCACCTGCCTTGTTCCCCTGCACAGAGGCAATAGGTTTAAGAAGGTAAAGGGTTAAGGGCTGGGCATCTGGAATCAGACAGTCCTGTATTTGAATCTGGGCTCCACTGTTTACTAGTTATGTAAATGTGGGCATGTGCCATAACTTCTCTTAGCCTCCGTTTGCTCATCTGTGCAATGGGACTCCTGTGAACAGCTGTGCTCTTGCATATAACATGTCCATGACTGTGCCAACACATAGTAGGTGCCTCACAAATGTGAACTATTCTCCTCACTTGCTTAGGTCTGCGAAGAGAGGGGATGGAGTCTTATCAGTGTCTTGAACCCTACCCTCCAGAGCACCCAGGGATTAAGCAGATCCCAGAGCACCCTGGCCTAGGTTTCGCTGGAGAAGTAAGGATGCCTGCCTCCACTTGGGTGACAGAACAGTGCAGGGGTGAAAGGGCAGGGCACCTGCATAACCAGTACACTTGGTAGCCACCTTCCCTCTCTCCCTCGGGTGGCCCCAGCCTGGCCTCCACCAGCTCCTGCTTACTCAGCCTTGCCCATCTTCTGCCTGTCACCGGCGGACATGACTTGGAGAAGGGACCTGCCCCCCTTCCAGGGAACGTGGCAACGTATGCCTCGCAGAGGCCTCTGGGGATTACATTTGGGTAATACTTCTCATCCAGAGGAAATGTTTACAGATGGCTTATCGAGCAGCCTCCCATGCCAGCCTTTGCCTGCCACTCGACTGCTGTTCTGGGTTTGAGCATCACTGATGCTCCCTCTCTCCCTCCAGGAGGCAGCTAGCCAGCCCTGACTGAGACTTCAGCAGCTCTGAAGCCCTGGCTGAGGGAGTAAGCCTTCCGGTCGGCTGGAGAACGGATGGGCTAAAACATCTCGGGGATGCTAAGTCAGTGAGCAAGGTGTCATAGAGTCAGACAGAGCTGGATTCTGATCCTGCCTCCACATCCATCAGCTATGTGACCTTGGCAAGGTTACTTCACCTCTCTGAGCCTCTCTTTCCCCAGTGTGTATCTCATAGTGCGATTGTGATGATTAAAGGAGATGAGTGATGCTCATCCACTCCTGCTGAGGCTTCAAGACACAGCAGCCACAATTCTTGGTCATGTCATGTCCCCGTGCAGCAAGGCAGACTCGTGGGCAACATTTGCTGAGTACTAGAAAGGAGTCTGGGGTAGAGAGTAAGCACATGGGCCCTTCAAGGCACCTGCCTGGGTTCAAATATCAGCTCTAAACTTACTAGCTGTCTAACTTTGGGCAAGGAACGGACCTGCTTTGGGCCTCAGTTTCCCCATCTATTTAATAAGGATAACAACAGCGCCCACCCCACGGAGCTGTTAGGAGGTTTAAGTGAGATAATGGGTATAAAAGCTCTCAGTACAGTGCTAGATGCATAGCAAGTGCTCAGAAAGCACTGGCTATCATGACTGAGGGGTGACGATGTGCCCGTGTTGTACATATACCATCTGAATAACAAACCAGAGGTCTGGCCAGTAGTACAGTGGAGCAAAACCAAGTAGAGGGGAGAGGAAGGAGATAGGAAGGAGAGAATGGAAAACGTGGGGAGAGCAGAGTTCCTGTCTTCTTATATTGCTCACTTCCATCACATCTGGGTTAATGTCTTATACTTTTGGTTTCAAGTGGCATAAATCTAGATCAAATCAGCCTGAAATAGAGAAGAAATTATTGGTCAAACCATAGGAAAAGCAGGGCTGTGGCTGGCCCCAGGGATGACTAGACCCAGGGACTCAAATGCCACAAGGCCCCTCTCCCTGCATCCCATCTGTGCTCTGCTGGCTTCATTCTCTCTATTGCAAATGGCGGCTGCTTGGGGCTGGAACCACGGCCACCCTCAGTAGCTCCCTGGTCCACCCACTCACCTTCATCTCCAGAGAGAAGATGAAGATTTCTTCCCTTGTTTCCAATTAGAAAAAGGAAGGCTTTTGATTAGTCCAGCTGGGGTATGTGCCCACTCCTCAGGGGAGGCCTCTGAGTAGTCCAGCTGGGGTATATGCCCACTCCTGGGACCAAGGGCATGGGCCCCTAGTGGAACCCCATGACTGGTTTGGGGGACAGTTCTCCAGAAGAAGGAATGTGCTCAAAAGAAGGAAGGGGTGCTGGGCAGATAAAACAAAAGATGTCCACTGTGGCTGAAAGAGGCAATGGTTCCACTCTTCCTACTCTGTGGTGGAAGGGAGTGGCTTTGTCAAGGCCTGTGAGGGGTATCCACAGCACACTGAGGGTTATCTCCCCAAAGTTGGTCTTGTTCTAGATCCCGTCCTCTCCCCCTTTGCCGCATCCTGCCAGAGGTAAGCAGGCATGCCTGGCCCCCACTATGCTGATCCCACTCTTGTGCCTGGTCATCTGTCCCATTTTCTGCCCACTTGTCCACTAATCCACTGGGCTGGGTGCTGACTCCTCACTCAGCTTCAGCCTGCCTCTGCCCTTGGGAGTGGACCCAGTTTCCATGTGGACCCGCAGATGCTGGTGTGGTTCTGGGGGCCGACCAGATCAGTCTACCTGCTGGATGCAGGCATCCTATGAACTGGGGATAGATTAACTAGATCCGCCTGGAATGAAGATCAATCCAGATGAGAAAAGTCTCCCCTGAATTGCATAAGTGTTGAGATTTAGACACATTACTGTCCTTCCACCTGCCCTCCTCCTGCAAGACTTGGCCTTGTTCCTTCCCCGCTTCCTCCTCTCCTTGGCCCCAGCCAAGGGAGTTCCTAGACTACCAGTGGAGGCTAAACACATGGCCTTAGGAGTCAAACTAACCTGAGTTTGAGGCCTGGCTCTGCCACTCATTGCTGTGTGGCCCTGGACAAATTAATCTCCCTCTCTAAGCTTCTGGAGATGATATACCTAAAGCATTGTCATCATTTTGTTTTTTTTTGAGGAAGATCAGCCCTGAGCTAACATACCTGCTAATCCTCCTTTTGTTTTGCTGAGGAAGACAGGCCCTGAGCTAACATCTATTGCCAATCCTCCTCCCATTTTTCCCCAAAGTCCCAGTAGATAGTTGTATGTCATAGTTGCACATCCTTCTAGTTGCTGTGTGTGGGACGCGGCCTCAGCATGGCCAGAGAAGCAGTGCGTCGGTGCGCGCCCGGGATCTGAACCTGGGCCCCCAGTAGCAGAGCGTGTGCACTTAACCGCTAAGCCACGGGGCCGGCCCCCTGTCATCATTTTTATTAAAACATCCTGTTCACATCTGATTGGGAAGGAGTTCTTGGTATGAGGTCAGTGCCAAAGAGCCTAGGTCTGGCTGCTTATGACCCTGCCTTCCCCACCAGTCTGGCTTCCAGGAAATTTCAGATGCCTCTCTCTACCACCACCTTCCTTCCTAAGACATATCCATCCCTCAAACATTGCTTATCGATGGCCATCAAAGAAGCAGCCACAATGCTCCAGCAACTCACAGCTATTTATTGAGGTGTGTGTGTGTGTGTGTGTGTGTGTGTGTGTGTGAGAATGAGTGAGTGACTGAACTGAAAGAACATGAGAGTGAATTAACTGGTAAGCAAACAAGTGAATTAGTGACTTAATGAGTCAGCGAGTGAGAGAATAAGAGTGTGTAAAATTGAGCAGATCATGCTCCCTGCCCCCTCAACTAATCTAATAAGTGGCAGCATAACTTTTTCATCTTTATTAACACCAGCAGTGGTTAGGAATAGCACAGGAAAAGTCAGAGACCACCAGTTGTATGAGAAAGATAGTGTATTCATTTCCTACTGCTGCTTCAACAAATTACTACAGATTTAGTGGCTTAAAACAACACAGATTTATCATCTTATGAGGTCAGAAGTCCAGTCTCACTGGGCCAAGGTCAAGGTGCCTGCAGGGCTGCGCTCCCTCTGGAGGCTCTGGGGCAGAATCCATTTGCTTGCCTTTCTCAGCTTCTAGCGGCTGCCTCATTTCTTGGCTTGTGGCCTCTTTCTCCATCTTCAAAGCCAGCAGCGTAGCATCTCAAATATCTCTCTGACTCTGACCCTCTGCATCTGTCACCACATCTCTGTCTCTAACTCTGACACTCCTGCCTCGCTCTTACAAGGACCCAGGCGATTACATCAGGCCCACCGGGATAATCCAGGATAATCTCCCTGTCGCAAAATCCTTAACATAATCACATCTGCAAAGTTCCTTTTGCCACGTGAGGTAACATATTCACGGGCTTCGGGGCTTAGGATGTGGATGTCTTGGTGGAGCCATTATTCTACCTACCACAGATACCTTGCTCAGAGGGCAAGTCAGCCACTGATTCCCACTGCACAGGAGGAGGGGCAGGAGGGGGTGGAGGAAGCATCAAAGAATTTATCACACGCCCCTGCCAGGCACTTTTGTTCTTGTTGTTGTTGCTGTGGCTTGAGCACCGAGATTTTTAGAAGCTCCTCAGGTGGTTTCAGCATGCCTCCAAATTTGAGGAACACTGATAGAAGATATGTCAAGAGCCTAGGCTGCTGCAGCGGAGGCTAAAATCTGCCCTGTGATTCCTGGAGGAGAGAGATCAAGAGCAGAGCATCTCAACCCTGGGAGCCCATTACTGTCAGAGGGGGAGATTTTTTTTTAAACTTTTTATTTTGAAATGAGAACAGAGTGGCAAAGACAGCACAGAAATTCCCCGTATACCCCTCTCCCAGCTTTCCCTAATATTAGCATCTTACATAACCAGCGGACATGTATCAAAACTAAGAAATCAACATTGCTACAGTACTAGTAGCTCAATGGAAGATTATATTCAGATTTCCCCAGCTTTTCCACTAATGCCCTTGTTTTTGTTCCAAGATCTCATCCTGCATCTCCCACTGCAGTGAGTTGTCATGTCTACTTAGGCTCCTCCAATCTGGGTCAGTTTCTAGGCTTTCCTGTTTTCTCAAGACCTTGACATTTTTGAAGAGTACTGGTCAAGGATTTTACAGAATGTCCCTTAATTTGGGTTTGTCTAATATTTTCTCACGATTATATCAAGGTTATGAATTTGGAGGAAGAACAGCACAGGGTGAGATGCTCTTATTATCACATCCTATAAAGAAAGAGGGGGATTCGATATCAACATGGCCCATTACTGATGGTGTTCACCTTGATCCCTTGGTGAAGGTGCTATCTGCCGGCTTTCTCCCCTGTAAATGTACAGATTGTTCTTTTCCACACTCTCTTCACTAGAAGTGAGTTCCTAAGTCCAGCCCACGCTGTAGGGGAGGGGGAGGGTCAGGTGCGTTACTCCCATCATTTCAGTTAGTCACTCTGCACCACTTTATTATCACCTCACTGCTTTTTACAGATAAGATTGCAACAAGCTGGACTTGCCAAAGCTATCCAGTTAGTAGGTGGCGAAGCTAGAATTTGAACTCATGTCTGTCTGGCTCCAAAGGCCATGTTCTTTCCTCTTCACGTTATCCCTGCCAAGTAAAGAAGATCTCGTAATCCCCGAGGTGGGAGTTTCCTCCCAGGTGGCCCAGACAGAGTTTTTCACATCAGTCCATGGATTGTGACCCATCGTGGGTCATGAGATCAGTCCACTGGTTGCATTTTGAATAACAAGATAAAGTAGAGGAGACTATAACAGAAGAGAATAGAAAATAAAAGAGTACGTCATATACGTAGTAAGTATAGTTTCGTAAAACTTTTGTTTCTGTAAACTCTCTGTGCTTAGAGACCTTTATCTTTACACTGGGGATAAAAATAGCACAACCCCTCTACACACACACACAGGGTTGTTACGAAGATTAAATGAATTGATATAGGTTAAGTGCTCAGAACAGGGGCTGGCGCACATTAAGCATTATATAAATATTACGAAGTATACACATACATAAATGGGTCATGATGTAAAACGTACTTCTTATTGTAGACTGCAATCAAAAAGTTTGAAAATACTGCACTCAGATCTCTACACCGGGGTTGGCAGATTTATGACTTCCAGCCCACTGTTTATTTTTATAAAATTTTATTGGGGCACAGCCACAATCATTCATTTACATATTTTCTATGGCTACTTTTGAGCTACAATGGCAGAGTTGGGTATTTGTAACAGAAACCGTGCAGTACACAAGGCCTAAAATATTTACTGTCTGCCCCTCCAGACCAGCACCCCTGGCTAGAGAGCATCTCAGAATACAAAGGATATTAGCTGCCTCCACCTAGGCCGTGTGGCCCTGTCCTGCCACGGCCCTGGCAGGCACGCTTGCCCCTGCAGACCACTCTAGCTGTGTGACTGCCGGGCACTTGGGCCTCCAGAAGCTCAATACCCTTCTACCTTGGATTGATGCCCACATGTGCTTTATTTATCCACCTCCACGGCTGTTTATAGCGGAAGGCTAGAAACATGCTACACTGCTCAGGGTCCCAGCAGGAAACAGATGGCTGCTCAAATTAGAATAATTTGAGGAGTGTTTAATAAAGAGGCTATTTACAGAGGGAAGGGCAAGGTGTGAGAAAGCCACAAGGGATAGCAGAGTCCTTGGAGACTAGGAAAAGCAGAGGTCCCACCACCCTCGGCGGGGCGGGGGGAGGGGGGCAAGGAGAGGGAGCAATTCCTAACCTGGAAGGAGAGTCATTCAGAGAGGACACCTTAAGAGAAGCCGAGACTTTCAGCCCATGGATGGAGAGCCAGCTGCAGGTGACCCCTGGGGAGGGAGCTAGGAGAATAAGTGCCTTGACCTCACCTTCCTCCCTCCCTGATCTCCTCTTGGGGTCCCCATCGGCCAAACTGAAATGGAAGCCTGAGGGCGTGGGATCCATTGATGTGGTCCATATGGGTCAGCTTCCCAGGGCAGACAGCAAGGTGGAGAAAGTTCGAGAGGGGATCCGGAGGGGCAAACCTGATTCCAGCACCCACAGCATGGATGTAGAAAGCCAGGTGTACTCACCCTCCTGTAGCTCCGCTAGACAAAGAATTCCCCTGCTTTGTCCCTCCCAGTTGGGAGTGTGGCCTGAACACCAAAGGGTTGTCATAGCTTTTGCCTTCTCTTCCTAGATCTGCTAGGGTCTAGGTGGTTATCACGGGGTTAATCTTCCTGGAGCTTATCATTGTGAGAGGGGTAGGAGGTCATGAGCAGAGGGACAGATAGGCTGCTGGAGTTTTTTGTGAGTCTGAGCCGGATGTGATTAATATGTATAAATGTTAGCCAAGTTCTTCCTCACAATCTGTCCTTCTATCTCGGGAAGGAGCTGTGTCCCAGTAATCCCTGCAGCCCAGCTCAGGTCCAACAAACATGTGAGCCAACCTCTGGCCCCCTGGGCGAATGAGCCAGAGTGAAGAAAAGCTACCTGGGCTGAGAAATGTCCCCAGAGTAATCTGTTTCCGCTGGCCAGACCCCTCCGCCCCCACCACTAGCCCAGACTTCCTCGGCTGTGATCTGCTATCTCACAGGCCCCCAAATCCAGCCCCAAAACTACAGCCTGTCACCTGGAGGGTCCTTCCTGGCCAGTCTACAACACTGATTTTACAGATGAGGACGGAAGGGGCCAGCTTAGGTAGCCCAGCCACTTCACGGCAGAGCTGGGGCTCTAATCAATTTCCATCTTTTGTCTACAGAAGATGGAAGTTGAAGTCAGTCTTGGAGCCCTGGGAATGGACTTGGCAAAATTCAAAATGTGGTCTAGTCTTAGGCAAGTTTCCTTGTCAGACTCAGCTGCTGAGGCCACACACCCAGCCACTCGGCCCCTCGGCCCCCGAGGCAGCAGTTCTGTGCAGGCGGGATGAAGCACAGCCTTGAGTCAGGCAGATGGGTCCAAATCCAGACTCCCACCTGTTAGTGGCTGTTTTACCTTAAACAGGTTATTTTTTATGTTAATGAGGCTCGAGTTTCTAGTCTTGTAAATTTGGTGCTACGATCAACCACTGAGTTGTAGTAACTCCATTACTGTACAAGCAAGTACCTCACAGTGTCCAGGGTTCAATAAATGATGCTTTTATTGTCTTTCCTTTTCCCTCCAGTTGGAAGACTGGTGGAATATTTGCAACTGCTTTTACAAAAAGCCAGAAGCCAACTAGTTTGAGTGTAACTGTTAGAGCTTTGTGCTCTAACCCCAAGAAACCAGGACCCCTGTGATGAGAGCGGGGAGACCTCCTGCTATGGCAAGGATTCTCTCTCATTTTCATGGACTCAAGTGTCCTGCTCCCTTCTCCCCCCCTCCAAATTTCTTCAGAGAAGTGGAGTTCAGACTTATAGCCCAAGTGCTCGGGTTTTAAATTAGACAACATTGTCCTGACAGGAACCAAGTCACAGCTGTCATACCTGATTATTTTTAGAATTACTACTAAACTCTTTGTACGGTGTGAGCTGCCATTGTTGAAGGCAAACAGAAAGACTTCACATTTTATCATGACAGCTCTGGAGCCATCCACCTCCTCATGTTCATTATTTCCAGCCTGTTTTTGGAAAGGATGATGCGGCATCTTGACAATCTTATGGCAAGGAGAGCAGACCCCGTGGTTCATTACTACATCTAAGGGATTCAAAGCACCCAAAGCTGAGCAGAGCCTACTGCCTCCAGGAAGCCAAGGAGGAATATTCTAGGGGAAGGAGATGCTCCAGAGCCTTCTCTGGATCAACCATCATCTTCCATGAAAAGCAAAAGTTGACCCTCAAGTCACCAGCCAATAAGAGTACTTGTATGCAAATACCACAGGCACTGGCCAGGAGTGGCCAGCTTGTGAGTGATGTCACAGTCCCCTCCTTGACTCAACAATGCCACCAGCACTTAAAAGGCTAACCGTTGACTGCAGCTCTTGCAGAGAGAAAAATTCACCGCAAGCAGAGCACCTTCTAGATTGCTCCTAGAGTGTAGGGACAAAGTCTCTGCTGTCCAAGGTACTGAATCTAAAAAAGAGAAAAATGATCTTATGAACATGGGAAAAGAAATCCAGCTAAGGCCCAAGGTGAATGTCTCTTCTTACATCCACTTTTTGCTGAGTTACAGAAACAAGTTCAAGGAGCAGCAGCCAAATACCTACCTTGGCTTTAAAGAGTTCTCTAGAAAGTGTTCGGAAAAATGGAGGTCCATCTCCAAGCATGAAAAGGCCAAATATGAAGCCCTGGCCAAGCTCGACAAAGCCCGATACCAGGAAGAGATGATGAATTACACTGGCAAGAAAAAGAAACGGAGAAAGCGGGACCCCCATGCACCCAGACGGCCTCCATCGTCCTTCCTACTCTTCTGCCAAGACCACTATGCCCAGCTGAAGAGGGAGAATCCGAACTGGTCAGTGGTGCAGGTGGCAAAGGCCTCGGGGGAGATGTGGTCTGCAACCGCAGACGTCGAAAAGCAGCCGTATGAACAAAGAGCAGCTCTCCTGAGAGCTAAGTACCAAGAGGAATTGGAAGTCTACCATAAACAACGTGATGCCCGGAAGAGCCTCCAAGGGTCGGTTAAGAACCAGTGCAGAGGGGTCGGACAAACTGAGTCGGACAAAGCGGCTGGGTCCAATTAGAAATAAAATGCCATTCAACTGTGTTGCTGTCTCTGGTCTCGTGTGTGGCGTCAGAGCAGCCTTTGCGGAAGTGAGTGGAGTGGCAGAGTTGAGACTGGGGTTCAGACACTGACCCTGGGGAGGGGCTGGCCTTGAGAGAAGTGGCAGCAGTGTCCAAGGGATGTGTGTGTCTTCCGGATCCATAGGGGTTGGCTTGGGCAGGGGGCGGGTAGAAGTCTCCAGGCGTACAGAAGCTGGGGTCACAGAGGTAGGAGCATCCTGGTTCCAAGTGGTTATCCAGGCTGAAGGACTGTACTCAGAACACCTGTCCTGCCAGCCTCCTCACCAGGAGGGTCAGAAGGCTTGGAGTTCAGGTCAGGTGCCCAATTCAGGCACCAGCAGAGGTTGGGAACTGGAGTTTAGGTGGGCCTTAGGGGTGTCAGTTTCTCCAGCAGTTCCAGAACTGGTGCTCCAGCAAGGCTTAAATACCAGGATGAGATCCCAGTGGTGGTCACCATTATAGTCATGAAGAAGTTTGGGGCTGATTTTACAAAAGCAGGCGTCTGACTCTGTCACAGGCCCTTAACTTGGAGAAAACCCTGATGACATTTTGGTGGACATTTGTCTGGTGGATATAAGCATAGCACTCATAGAGCTGACATTTGTGGCCTTTATGACCACCTGGACCTATTCCTTTTCCCCTTGCTCACAGCACCCTGACTCCATCCTGACCAAGGCTGGATCCCCCTGGCCACAGTGTTGGGTCCAGTGATGGGCATGTGACCAAAGTTGGTCCAACCAGAATGGATCTCAGGATTCATGTAATGAGTCCTAGGGGAAGATGCAGTCCTGGGCGCTGTCGACAGCCCTTTGCCTCGTTCTCAGGCCAACACGTGAGTCCCTCTGGCATCATCAGAGCATACTTTTGGACTTCTCACTGAAGGTGAGCCCACACATTTCATTTTTTTGTCTAAGATGGTTTGAGTTAGGTTTTCTGCCACTTAAAATGATCAAAACAGGTAATTTGACACAAATGGGATTGTTCTGTGTCTGTACTGTAACTGTTTTTCAGGCAATAATGTACTGTGGGCAGCATTTCATACCAATCAATATACATTGATGTGGACTATTCTGAAATGGCTCTTTTGACTTCTTCACATCAAAAAGACTGGGCCAAAATGCAAAACTGCTTTTTTGTCACCAGGTTATGCATACAACAGACTTCCCTGATTCCATCTCTCACCCCCATTCCATGATGGACTTGCAATACTTTGTACTCTACTGCCGTTTGAACTTTTACTTTCAAAAGAAGAGTAAAAAATACATATTTTTGAAAAGTCTTTTAGAATTGGGTGAGCCTTTAGGGGATGAGGGATAATATAGTGGAGTGATTGAGAAATTCATGGCCCTGAATCAGGCCATTTATGGAAGACTCCCATGTGCCAGACCTTGTGCTGGGTACCAAGAGGCCCAACCTGGACTCCTGTAGGCTCCTTCCCTGTAAGAACTTTCCTTCTGATGTGGGAGATGGATGGGCACACATCACAGCATGATGAGGAGAGTGAAGGCTACGCAAAGTACTTGGGGTGGGAGTGGTGCCACCTACCACAGCCATCACTGAAGTCTTCCCGGAGGAAGTAGCTTATCCTACTTGGCAACCTTGTACTCAAGCTGGCAAGATTCCCGGTCCCCACTCCCCATTCCCCACAGCTGCTGTTCCAACTTGGCTCTTCTTCCCCTTCAGCCCAACCTCCACCCTCTCAGGAGACATTCTCATTTTTTGCTTCAGTGAGAAAATAGAGATCATCAGACATGAACACACTCAGTTTTCTTCTTTCTCAACATGTAATTCACACTCATCCTTTCCTCCTGGCCTCATGTCTTAGGGGGAGCTATAACGCTCTTGCTACCCCCTTCCCCTGCCTCCCTCAGACCCTTGCTCCTCACTCTGAACATGCTGACCCTTCTGTTTCTAAGCTTGCACAGGTTAGCTTGGTGTCATGATATGGGTGGTTCCAATCTTAACACTGGCAGGACATTGGGCAAGTTCTCATTTCTCTGAGTCCCAGGTTTCTCATCTCTGCGATGGGGATGCTGCCTGCCTTACAAGTTGTTTTAGTGGTTAAATGATGTAACACATGCAAAAGTATTTGGCACAGTCCTTAACACATAATAGGTATTGGTGGATACCCCTAGGGTGGCTGCCCCATGATTCCCCCGTCCTGGTGTTCACACTCTTGTATGACCTCTTCCCACCAAATGTGGGCAGAACATGTGACTTGCTTCTAACCAATAGAATAAGGCAAAGGAAATGGAATGTGACTTCTGTGATTACATAATGATATATAAGACTCCATCTTGCTAGCTGATTTGCTCCAGAGATTCTCTTGCTGGCTTGATGAAGTAAGTGGCCAAGTTGGAGAAGCCCACATGCCAAGGAACTGTGAGAAATCTCAAGGAGCTGAGGGTGGCTTCAGACAAACAGCCAGCAAAAAAACAGAAGGTCTCAGTCCTACAACCCCAAGGAGCTGAGTGCTGCAGCAACAACATGAGCAGGGAAGTGGGCCCTTCCCCAGCTGAGCCACCAGATGAGAACTCAGCCCTGGCTGACACCTTGACTGCAGCCTTGCGAGACCTCAAGCAATAGACCCAGCTAAGCTGTTATTGGATCCCTGACCCACAGAAACTGTGACATAATGAATGTGTGATGTTTTAAGCCAAAAAAGTTGTGGTAGCTTGTTACACAGCATAGATAACTAATACAGTACTCAAACGCCAACATCCTTATAACTCTAGAAGAGACTGTCTTTAACCTTATTTCTCCCTCTGGCCTCTAGCCTACTGTTTAATTTCCTTTCCTTTGTTACCAACCTCTTGAAGGGGGAGGAGCTCCCCCCCACCCCGAGCTAATTAGATCCTGACTTGTAATACTCTGTAGTGGTTCCAGTTGGCTTGTCTTGTTTCCACCCTGAACCGTGGCTCTTGGTGGGCAGTGGCTGCGTGTTACACCACACTCCTCTCCGGGAAGAGGGCCCCCACACAGCCAGGCCCCAGCCCTCATGCCACCCTTCTGGTTTCCTGTGTGACTAATTATGTGAGTGTGGGTGGCCAAGTAGAAGTTTTGACAACAGTTTGCAGCACACCTGGTGAAAACTAACTCCATTAACATTCCTTTATGAAAAGATGACAGGAGGGTGTGAATCTGCTGGCTTCTAATGAGTACAATGTAATAACAGCGAAGGGGGAGGGAGGAGGGAAGGGGAGATGTTGGAGGAAGCCTGGGCTTAAGATCATGGGAGAGAAGAAAAGCAGGCGGAAAATCCGGTGTGGTGCCAGCCTTCCAGACCCGCTCAGCTGGGCTCAGGTGCCCCTGTCCTTGGGAAGAGGAAGGCAGGGTCTTTGGGCTTATCACCGTCTTGTTGATGACTGAATCACTCCACTCTGCTTCTTCTCTCCTAGAGCCTTTTCTTGTGTTAATTTATTCATTCATTTATTCAACAAATATTCATGTAAATCTTATGCCTGCAATATACCAGGAATGGTTCTGGTGCTAGAGGTACAGCAAGGTCCTGATCTCTTACATTCTAGTGAGGGAGAGACAGACAATAAATAAGTCAATGAATAAACACACCAGATCATTTTTTGATAGTGTCAAGTGCTCCGAGGAAAATAAGCCCAGGTAAGGAGATAAACAATGACAAGTGGGGTTGAGGGCACTTTAAACGGGTGGTCAGAGAAGACGACATTAGGGTTTGGGTTTAAAGGACAAGGAGTCAAGCATGCTAAGGTTCGAGGGAAGAGTTCTTTAAGCAGCAGGACAGCAAGTGCAAAGGTCCTGAGACAGCAGTGAGCTTGGCATATTAGAGAAACAGAATGGAGGCCAGAGTGACCGGAGGTGTGAGCAAGTAGGTGAGATGAGGTTGGAGAGGGGCAGGCCTTGGCAAGGAGTTTGTTTTGAAATCTAAGTGCAGTGGGGAGCCACGGAGGGTTTTCTGCAGGGGGAGCCATGTGCTTCCATCTTGACTTCTGGTTATTGGTCATTCTAGAGTCTTCTGAGATTACCCGGTGCCAACAAGGGGATGCTAGCCTCTCCAAGGTCTGCAAGAGAAAGAGGCAGGGCTAGCAAACACCAAACCCATGACACTTCCCCTTTTGGAGGACAGATAATCAGAAGCCTCTACTTGGTATTCCCTGCAGCAGCTGTAAGCTGAAAATCAAATGTGGAAGCTGTGAAACTTCTTCCCCTGTGATTCACTTTCCCAGGAAGGAGGGGGAAAGTGGGCATGGGTGGCAGAATTTTCCAGGGGAACATTTCATCCTAGGTCTCATATTTTCATGTGGAACAGCTTCCACTAGACCAGTGGTTCTCAACTTTGAGCCCCCATTAGAATCACCCCAGATTGCTGGGCCTCACCCCTAGAGTTTGATCCCACTTTCCTGGAAGTTGGACCTATAATCTGCATTTCTAAGAGTTCCCAGGTGACACTGCTGCTCTGAGGACCACAGAGGAATTCTTTTCCCTCTTGCAGTCCTGGAATTCACCCCCAAGAGTATCTGCCCAGTGAGTTTGAGAGGAGGAGCTGACTGTGCTCGTCTCTCTCCCCGTCCCCGTCCCCTCCCCTGGCTGCAGACCGTTCCGGTCTGCTCTCCAATCGGTTCACTGGTAATAAAGGTGATCCTCATCTGTCTTTCTCCTGCCTCTGCCAATGGGTTCTGAACTTGACAGGGGAATAGTGTATTTATTTATTGGATTTCCCTCAAATCCCAACACAGAAGTGGATCCCAGTTGCAAAACAACTGATTAGCATCTGGAACACACAGCTGCATTGGGATCTTATAGTTGATTTCAGCATCCACTAAAGCATCAATTGTTTGGGGACAAAAAGGTCCAGTTTCTTTGCCTTTAATTAAGGCTGAGGATCAGGTCTGTGGACAGGGTGAGGTCATCAGGGTGAAGTCACAAAGGCCTTGGCACCCTTTTATCCTGTCATGCACCTGTAGTCACACCCCCCCACAAACAGCACCTGCCCTACGGGTGTGCTGAGAATAAATGAAATGTCTAAGACATCATTGTAAATAAAGTCTGGTGTGTAAGAAGCACCCTATGAATGGGGGTGCCTGCCTTGGGCTTCAAAAGGTGGTTTAAAGAAGGCGAGAGTGACACACAGAAAGGTAGTTGAAGCAGGAGAAAGAGCTTGGCCAAAGGCTTGAGGGGGGCATGCGACCTTCCAGGCTGGCCTTGACCTCTGGGTGGATCACCAGTGACACCGAGCATTCTGGTGTGGTCATCCTCTTGTGAAAGTTTCCTTGTAACAGCTTTCCCTACCCATCGTCCCTTTCCAATCCCCTCTCAGCTCTGGCCGGCTGAGTGATGTTTTAAGACTCCTCTCCTCCAACAGTGAAGTTTCCTGAGGTCACCCATCACTAGGGGAGTCTGACACGGCATAATCGGGCCGTTGCTGCCTTGCCGGTTGCACTGTCGCCCACACTCATCTTCTGAAACGGCTCCCAGTGATCCCCACCTCCTGGTATTCACACCCTGTGTAATTCCTCCCTTTGAGCGTGGGCTGGACCTAGTGATTTAATTTGAATGAACAGAATAGGGCAAAAGCGATAGGATAACACTTCTTCAGGAGTGACAAGACTGTCTCTCTCTCTTGCTTGCTCAAAGCAAACTGACACGTTGAAAGCTGCCCTGTGGAGAGGTTCACAAGGCAGGGAACTGAAGGTGGTTTCCGGCCAACACCCAAGGAGAAACTGAGGTCCTTGGTCAAACAGCCTGCAAGGAACTGAATCCTGCCAGTGACCGTGAGTAAGCTTGGAAGTGGATCATTCCCAGGTCCAGTGGACACCTGTACTGCAACCTTGTGACAGGCCCAGCCAAGCCATACTTGACTCCTGACCCACAGAAACCAAGAAAATAGATGTTGTTTTTTCATGCCACTAAGGTTTGAGTAATTTATTACAAAGCAAAATAGACAATGAATACAGATTTTAGTATCAAGAGAGTAATCGTGTCATGGAAAATATCTAAAAATGGGAGATGGCTTTGGAACCAGGCAGTGGGCAGAGGCTGGGAGTACTCCGAGGAGGTTGTTAGAGAAATCTGGACTTTGAAGATGCTGCCAGTGAAGGCTCGAAAGGAAATGAGTTACACGTTCTTGGAAACTAGAGGAAGGGGATCCTTGTTACGCAGTGGCAGAAAGCTTAGTGACGCTGTCCTCTGTAGTTATGTGGGAAGAACATGTGCCTAATAAACTTAGTGATCTAGCTAAGATGTCCAAGCAAAGTGTTGAAGGTTTCTTCTTGTTGTTTACGTGAGAGGAGAGAGAAATTGAGGGAAAGATTGTTAAACAAAAAGGAGCCAGGGCTTGATAGTTTCGAAAATTCTCAGCCTCCCAAGGCAGCAAAAGATGCTAAAATTAAAAAATGGCTTTTGAGGCGACAGCCTGGTGGCGCAGCAGTTAAGTGTGCGTGCTCCGCTACGGTGGCCTGGGGTTCGCAGGTTCGGATCCCGGGCGTGCACCAACGCACCACTTGCTAAGCCATGCTGTGGTGGAGTCCCATATAAAGGGGAGGAGGATGGGCATGGATGCTAGCCCAGGGCCAATCTTCCTCAAGAAAAAAGGGGAAGATTGGCATCGGATGTTAGCTCAGGGATAGTCCTCCTCACCAAAAAAAAAAAAAAAAAAAAAAAAAAAAGGCTTTTGAGCACTGTCAAGCAAAGGTGGCCTGGAGATAAAGTTGAGGGTGTGACTGTACAGCCTTTGGTTAAGTCCTCAGGAAGATCAGAGGATCATAGTATTATTCAATTACACAAAGACCCTTTAAAGAGATTAGTGTGGATCTCACAGATCCTCTAGGTCAAACAATAGGGCCTCTGGGAAGCATTAGGGCATTATCCCTTGGTCATCTGAGCAGAAGCTGAAAGTAGAAAAGAGTTTAGTTCAAAGAAATTTGTGGGTGCAGCTTTTGTGCAATAGAGTGAATCTCAATGAGATTTATAGAAGACTCATAAAGTTTTCAAGAAAACTATTATCAGAAGAAACACTGTCAGCTTGGACTGAAAGGGACAGATAGTATAAAATAAAAAGAGGTCATCAGACTCCCAAAATTCTCAGCAGAAAGCAGGCTGAGGAAAAGTCAGCTTCAAACACATGGTTCCTTTCACGAAAAAAGAAGGATAAGTCAGAGGGAGGAGCCAAGTGCTCAGAAAGTGGAGCTAAGGGTCATAGAGAATTATTCCCACCTTTTAAAACTAATCAAGAAACTTCCAATATTTTCCTGGGTGGATTTCAGAATTGTTATGGACCAGGAACTTCTTTATGCCTCACATTTTCCCCCTTTCTGAGTAGGAATGTCTGTAGTCATCACCCTACGCCTATCCCACCCACCATTGTATGTTGGGTATGTGGGGGCAGATAACTTGTCTCTTTAGTTTCACAGATCTACAGATCCAGAGTGACAGTATTCTAGAACCCGTACTTAGTAACTATACCCAAGAACCTCATCCACACCTGAACCTGACTCAGATGATGAGATTCCAGATTTTAAGCTGACTCTATCATGGGAAGAGACTTGTAGGGACTTTGGGAAGGGGTAACTGTATTTTGCATGTGGAAGGGACATGAACCATTGGGGGCTGGAGGTTGTACTGTGGCAGGCAGCTTCAGAAATGACTAAGTAATCTTTGTCTCCTGGTATTCATGCCCTTGTACAATCCCCTCCCATTGTGTGTGGGCTGGACCTACTGACTTGCATCTAACAAAGAGGATTGAGCAAAAGTGATGGGCTGTCACTTCTGAGATGAGACTATAAAAGACTCTGACTCCTGACTTAGTCTCTCTCTGGTTTGGTCTGCTGAAGTAAGCGGCCATATTGAAAGCTGCTCTGCGGAAAGGACCGCACCGAGGAACTCAGTCCTTCAGACAACCATGTGAATAAGCTTGGAGCAAATCTTTCCCCTCAGTTGAGCTTTGAGATGACTGTAGCCCTGGCACACATCTACATTGTAGCCTTAGGAGAAACCCTAAGCCAGAGAACCCAGCTAAGCCACACCCAGATTCCTAACACACAGAAAATGTGAGATAATAAATGTTGTTTTGGGGTAATTTGTTACACAGCAATAGGTACTTAATACACCCACCCTAAGGTCCTGCTACACAATATTTTCCCCTGAAACACTTATATTCTCACACTCTCCTCAGGGCCCTTGCACATGCTACTCCAGTCTGGGATCATTCTTGCTACCTTCTAGGTCTGGTAAACATCCACCTGTCATCCAGGACTCAGGTCAGGCGTCCCTTCCTCCAGGAAGCCCTCTTTGACCGTCCTTCCCTCCTCTGTGCTCCCATAACACATCGCTATGCCACCGCATATCACATTCTAACTATTGTTTGTCTCTCCAACTTGTGGAGGAGGGGCAGGGGCCTTGCCTTATCCATCCTAGTGCCCTTAAAATCTAACATAGTGCTCGACACGCAGTAAAACGACAACAGTAAACTTTTATTGAATGCCTATGCCATGCCTGGTGCTGTTTGATGCAATTTACATGTAGTTATCTTATTTAGTAATAAACCCAGTGGGGCAGGAACTTGATGCACCCCCATTCTGCAGATGAGGAACTGAGACCCTAGGCTAGGTGCTCAGTGCACGCTTGCTGGACAATGAACTACTGAATCACGAGACGCACGCTGCTCCTCCTGCCCTGCACCTGGCAGCGGTTGGCCCCACTTCTCTCGGGAACGCGGCAAACGGCAGAGTTAGGCCAGAATGCTTCCTGGGCACCCGGACACGCACTCTGTGCCTGGCCGCTTACACAATTTGGTATTTCCAGAGAAATACCTGGATCTATCCCTTGGCTCCTCCAGGAAAGGGCTTGGCTGGCACCCAGAGAATTTATTGGGCACCAGAAACCTCACCTCCAGCTCTCTGCTCACAGCTGTGCCTCTGGCCCGCAGGCAGAACAAGCATTTTCCTCCCCTCACACCCTGTCATTGTAAACCACATAAATTCCTCGATACTCGTGTTGCAATGAACAGATGTGGCTCTGTATCTTTAATGCATTATCTGCAATTAGCAGCGGTGGGCACGGCAGAACTCTGCGGGCCCTGGAGCTGCCCCTCCAGATGCAGTTGCGAGTACATTTGTGCGGAAGGATCGAGCCAGGCTCCTCTGGTGCATGTGGCTCTGGCAAGTGGGTGAGGGAACTTCCATTTGCAGAGTGTCTGCTCTGCCAGGAGGCAGAAGTGGGGCTGCTGAAGCCTGATGGTCGCTCCCCTGCCCACCTGGCCTCCCTTCCACCCCTCCCTGCTGTTTAAACGCCCTGAGAGGTTGTCCTCCAAGAGGGACCTCAAAGGACACACAGCAATCCTGAACCTCATAGGTGATAAAGGTTTTCATAGGCTTGGGGTCTTCAGTGTGGAATAAAGGTCTGCAAAATGCAAAAGGGGCATGCGGTGCCCAGAGCAAACCAAAGAGAGTGTCGCATGGACTTTAGAAAAGAAGGTGGCTGGTTAGTGAGAGTTAATGGGGTGGGCATCAGCTCCATCCAAAGGAGAAGGAGATTTTTTGTAATAAATATAATGCTAATAACTAGTGTGTGTGGCACTTACTATGCACTAGGCCCTATTTCTAAGTGCTCTCCAGGCAGCATCACATTTAATTCCAGAAGGCAGTGTCAATACCACCCTCCTCCTGCCAACCTCAGCCAAAACTACCTGCAGTTGAACAAAGTTCGTGGCAACCAGGAGAATGCATACCCCACGGAACTGGGGGCATCTCCGTAAGAGGCTGTTGGAAAGAACCTACTGTAGGGTTTGGGCTTGTGTTATTTGGTATTTGGGGGAGGGTTCAAGGAAGTGGAGCTTTCCTCTGGGTTGGATGCTGGCAGGAAGTTGGGATTGTATGACTGGGTACTTAATTCCTTTTATCTAGAAGGTGGGAGGAATGAAGCAAGACTAAAGCTGTGATTGGTAAAGAAGCATCTGTCATTCATCTTAGCCAGGATATGAAGGGAGGGGAATGTTTGGGCATTTTTGTTTTGGTAGTGTTCTTGTTTCTGTCTGAGTTAGACGTGATTATGGAGTGCTCTTGTTTTTGTCTTAATCCGTGGCAGTCACTGAATGGCCTTGTCTGGTGGTAACATCTATGTTCAGCAGAAGAACCCCAAGGTCTAGGTGTGGGAGCCAAGCCAGCTCCCAGCCACGCGGCCGCCTTCCTGATGGTGCCAGGCCAGCTTCCGGCCCTCAGGGGCTGCTGATCTCTTTCTCGGCAGGCCCTATTACTGTGCCAGTTTATAGAAATAGAGAAATTGAGGCTTGGAGAGTTGCCGTAGCTGGGAAGTGGTGCTGTGATGCCAGGGTCACTGAAACCCAGGTGGGGGACTGGCGGGGAAGGGTTGTGATTATGGGAAGCCAGGCTGACCATCAAGGGGACAGGCCACGACAGTGAAGTAGAGCATAGGATTGGAGGCAGCGAATCTCCACACTTCAGAAATCTGTCCCTGACTTACTAGCTGCACAGCCCTGGGCAATTTACTGAATGGAAGAGGTTCAATTTCTTCTTCTGCATAATGGGAATACAAAAATCTGTTTCCCAGGGTGCTTGTGAGAATAAACTGAAAAGACACAGTATAAAGCACCTTTGCAACACTTGGGAAAAACAGACTCCACTCTGAGAGCTGACTGCCTGCCAGGCACTGTTCTAAGTCTCTCACAGGTACTGACTCGTCTGATACTCACAGCAAACCCATGAGGCAGATTCTATAATCTCTGGTTTGCAGGTGAGAAGATGAAGGCACAGAGAGGTTCAGCAACTTATCTGAGGTCACACAGCTATCAAGTAGCAGAGCTCAGGCATTCTGGCTCCAGCACCCTCACTCTACCGCCTATCATGAGGGTAGATCACCGGTGGCTCCTTCTCTTCCCTTGCTGCAAGGGCTTTAAGACTCTAGTCAGAGTTTGATGACAATTTGTTGCCCCAGACCTCCCCAGGTCCCAGACAGTTGCTTGTGGGAGGGTCCAAGCTGCTTTCCTGGCTCTGGTTCGGAGAGGACTCATTTCCTTTTAGAAGGTCAAAACATTCTTGGCATGACAGACAATATAGATTCAGGTTGCTGTGGTCGATAGATCAAATAAAACTTGTATTGCCCTACTGGTATTTCCATGCCTCTCAGTAAATACTGAAGTCAGAGAAAAACACTGAGAAATGAGTAAAAACTAAAGGGAGTGGGGGAATGATCCAATGCTGCAGCAAAAGCCCTCTTTTGGCAAGACTGATGTGTGGGCAGAAGGCAAATGGCAGCCCGAGGCGAAATGGGCCAGACTTGGCCGTTGTCCTTTGATCCCATAACAGCAGGAAGTTGTTCAGAGTGGCCGGCGCCACGGTCCAAGGCCGACTCAGCATTGCCTAGTCCTAACCTGTTGAGTGGGTGTATAGCTTGTGCCAGCAGTTCTGGGAGACGGGGAGGCAGGGACTCCTGGGCCCAGTGACTCCAGTAACCGAGGTCCTTCAGGCCACTGACCCCCCTCCAGTCTGCGTTCCACCCCCACTTGGGGGAGATAAAGTCCTGGAACTCACATCAAAACTCTCCCTGCTGTTTGATACAACTCTAGATCATCATCATCAACCTTTTTGAGGCTCATCTGTTCTTAATTATATCTCTAAATCCCAAGGCATTATAACTGTGAGAATTTGGGAAATTTAGCTGCTTAGAGGATTCGTGATAATCATGGTAATCCCTGGTATTTACAGAGCCTCCTTTTGCAGACTGTGAAAGCCAGATAGACAACATTGTAGTGGCAAGGATGCCCTGAAATTGCTCTCAAGCTCTCTTCACAGAGTGCCAGGCCCTTAGTCTGTCTTATTGTGTTTAGTTCAAGGAGGCAGAGAAAAAGATTTCTCACCATCACCTCCTGGGGGAGACCAAAGAGGAGATGGAAAGGTTAAACCAATGTAGAAGATACACCTTGGGTCGGGTGCCCAGCCCATGCCCTCTTCTCAGGACTGCCCTGCTCCTTCTCCCCAACCACCTCTGAAGGGATGGGCTCCTGCAGCTATGCTGGTACCAGTTGAGTATACCACTTCTTAGTACCAGCTCATTGGACAAGGAGTTGACATTTGACTAATGAGCTGAGCCCATCAGATTCTCTCTCGATAATTCGAATGAAAAGATGTAGAAACTGGGAGTCAGTCAGTTGGACCCCTAGGTTGAGAAAGTCAGGCAGACTCAAGGGTTGGAGTGACCATGTGGGACCACGTGTACTGATTAACCAGCAGACAGAAGGGGAATAGACGACACAGTACCTGAAAGATTTGCTCTCCAGCACTTTCTGTCCCATGTATTTACTCGGTAAACCCTTTGGATTCCAAGCCGGGAGCCATCCCACGAGGCCATTATTGCATGAAGGTGAAGCATTGCATATAACGCCAAACTCCTGCTTGGTTTTCTCTGACACACCAAGCCTTCCCTTCAGCTCCAGGCCAGGCCTCGTGGGCTCCATGTACATGAGATGGGAGAGCAACCACGCTTCCCCTCTAATAGGGACAGACCAGATGGCACCACAGTGAGTGGGAGCCAGCACGTGGTCCATTCCAGAGACCCCTGCTGGCCTTTATCAGAAGCCAACATGGGCCGCCCCAGAGCTTCTGGGGTGTAGGGCACAGCTGCCCCTGACCTCCCCAGCTTGAAGGAGAAGGACTGAGAAAAGTCCCTGCAAAGGAGCCATTGTTACGACACAGCACAGCCATCTGGTCCCCCATTGATCTGACAGCGGCAGCAGGGGCCGAAGGTGGCAGACACAGAGGCCTGGGAGCACAATTCGATGAGCAGCCCCCATTGATCCGTTTACCTGCCTGATGGCTGGCCAGACTCTCTGCGTTTAAAAGACACCCACGGAAGGTCAGGGCTGGGAGGGCACCTTAGGGAGGCCTCAGGACAGCCCAGGATTGTCACAAATGGGAAAAGCAAGCCCCAAAGACACTACTGAGATGTGACATTTCCGATTTCAATCAAGAGAGTCCAAATAGCTCCCACTGTTTACTGGGCAGTTTGGGGGGAAAGGGGGGTTTGTTGTGCCTTATAGCCCTATGTTTCCCACAGGGAGGAAAGCAGAGAGAAAATAAATTTATGTGAAGTGTGTGGGACTGAATCATAAGCTCTTGGACTAAATGAAAAAGCACATTCTTACCACCGAGGTAGCAATGCGTTGTCACTAATTCAGAAGCCCCATCACCCTGCTCCAGGGGACACAGCCCAGAACAATCACAGATTTCTTTGGGCTGGAGGTTCCAAATGGAGTGTGTGAAACAGCGGCTTCTGTGATGCCAGCTTGTGCCCAGCCTACGCTGAGCCACTTATTCAGGTTCGACCTGCCCTCTCCCAGTGCCAGTGAATGATCCCATCCCCTCTTGTCAAGTGGGTTCTCGAGATCGTCTGTTGCCCATCATCCCCACCCAAGGTGCCATGTGCCCTGTAGGACAGCCCCTGGGGACCCTGCGGCCTTTGTAGTCAACCATTCCACTTAAGTGTGGCCCATCTGCCTGACTAGTTCGCTCTTTCTCCCTCATGGGCTGGGAGCCCGGTGCAACTCTTTCTGGATGGCTGGGGTTTGGCCCCATTCTCCTGAGGGTTGGGATTTATCCTCTCCATCTCCATCAATCTGCAAGTGTCCCTGACCTAAAATTCATACAAGCACTTGGGCCGCATGCCCACCTTGTTCCCTTAGAATTTGCCTTTTCAAAAAGCCAGCCCAAATAAGAGTAGAATTTGCCTTATTTCCTTGGCTGTTGATATGGACAGTCAGTCTGTTTTCAAATCCTGCTCTAACTAGCATCACCATTACTATAAAGCATTGGCTTTAGAGTAAAAAGAGCTGGCCCTGAATTCTGTTCACACTACTTGCCCAACTATATGAATGTGTAACTTGTAGCTTGTAACTACTTGTAACTGCATGAACTTGCAACTAACCCCATTCTTCTGAGCCTCATTTTCCTCACCCGTGTAAAGCAGATATTAAAACCTACCCCATGTGAGTGGTGCAGAGTAAATGAGAGAATAAATGGGATAATGGATATAAAGAACTTAGCATAATGTACCACACATAATACTAACCTATAACATTCATTGAGGGCTTACAATATGTTAAATTCTGTGCAAAGTGCTTTGCAAGCATTAGATTATATTATATTTGCACAGTAATCTTGTAAGATCCTATTATCCCAAATTTTTAAGTGAGGAATCTGAGGTTTGAAAGGTTAAGTAAATTGCCCAAGGTCAACAGCAGGTCAGTGGTTGAGCAAGCACTGATTGTGATCTCGTGGAGACCAAAAATTATGATTTATCTCATCTAATGTCTTAGTACAATGCCTAGTATATAGTAGGCACTCAAAAAATGTGTGTTGAATTAATGCATGGCTCCCAAGTCACTGCTCCTTTGCATAACTGGGTTGAGGGATTGTTTCTCTCTCTCTCTTTGCAGTGGGGGCACTAAGCTGTTCATCTGTGTTTTATTTATGCCAGTATTTGTGTTCTTATCCCTAGTATGGCTATTACTGGACGTTTTAACACATTCAAGCCTTCTATCCGAATGGATACATCATTTCCATGCCATCCACTCTTTAATCAGAGGGCTCACAGATTCAGCACTTTGGACAGAGCTAGGATTTTTGAGCTAATGTGTAGTCAGTATTGGATTTGCATTTAAAAACTTATTTCCATTAGATGTGTGACCCACATATGAGAAAATACTGCATTTCCCACTTCTAGCTCAGTGGTTCTGTCTCTCTCTTCCTTCTCACAGTCTATGAGACGCGAAAAGATTGCCATAAAGATTTTATGAGTCTAAGAGAAACATTACTCAAACAGGATTTATTTCAAAGGCATCATTCTGCAACCATGGCATGTTGTTTAAAGGGGAAGAAAAGCTCGTATTGGTGAAATTTTTATACTGAAATGAAGTCCAAATGTTGCAGAAGATCCTGCTTACCAGGTTGGCAACTTCTTCAATTTGGTTCAAATCAGCAGACAATTCATAGAGCATTTTCAGCATCTCTGGGCCTGTACTTGAAACCAATGATTAAGAGACAACAAGAATATGATCTTTTCCCCATTTGCACTAAGACAAGGAGAAAGGTAATTACTGAATTGGTACTTTCAGACTTTCATAGTCTGGGACAAAAATGTATTTCTGATGCCCAGTATGTGTCAGGCACTGTGCTGAACATCACAAGGACAACAAGGCACATTTTCTGCCCTCAAGAACTGGTGTCTGGTGAAGAAGAGACACCTACCCCCATGCAGCACACTATGCAGTGAGATAAGGGTTATGATAGAAATAGGTAAAAGAGCTTGTTCCAGAATTGTGTGGCATAGCTACTGTCCTTCGTCTACCTGACAAACTGCTATTCATTCTTCAAGAACCCAATCAAACGTCCTCTCTTCTGTGAATCCTTTCCTGACTCTCCAAGATAGAGTTAGGCTTCCCTCCTAACTTGAAAAAAGGGAAAGTGGGGAGGACAGACACTAAATAAGTAACTTTTAAGTACATACCAAAAGTTCTGCAGCGGCAAAGAGCAGGAAATAATTAACTGTCAAAGAAGGGGTGGAGATACTTGAATTGATTCTCAAAAAATGTGGAGAAGGTCATTCCAGGTGGAGAACACAGGGAGGATAAACGCGAGCCAGGACGAATGGTTATGATGTATTTATAGAACGGCAAGTAGCTTGGAGTGGCTAAAGCAAGACATTTGGGAATGGCATGGGGAGCTGATGACAATGGGAGACGTGATGGAAGATGAAGTTGCTTCATTAGGATGGGGTCAGATTACGAAAATCCTGGTGAGAAGTTTGTTCTCCATCTTGTAGGTCGTGGGAGAAATCAAAATATATCTAAAATTTTACTCTTTTTCCGCACCCAGAAAATCATATACACTTGCAAAACTTTTAAGAAATACAAAAGAACATAAAGAAAAAAATACATTAACACCCTATTCTGAGCTCATGTTAACATTTTTTCTTGTCTTCTTTTTTTAAAATGACTCCTCTATATGTATGTGTGTAAAAAATTTAGTTCATATGCAGTTTTGAATGTTGATTTTTTTCACTTAGTATCATATATTAAGCATGTTCCAAATTCGTGGAACATTCTTTGAAATTAATTGCTACATGTTTTATCGGCCACATGCACCAGTTTATTCAACCACTAATGTTGGACATAGACTGTTTCCTTTTCCCCACTGTAATAAATAACACTGCAATGAACATCTTGGTATATATCATTTTACACTAACCTCTCACTATTTCCTTGGGATAAATTCCTAAAGTGGTATGTACTTTGTACACTTGAATCACTACTGTCAGACTACCTTCCAAAAAGATTGTTCCAATTTATAATCCCACCAACAGGGCATGAGGTTCAAAGAGGTTAAATGACTTGCCTAAGATTAAACAGCTTGTACGTGGAGGGCTGGGAATCAAATGTGGACATTGGTATCCACAGGGCTAAGGCAGGACTTTGGTGGGGAGACAGGGAATGGGTGGCCAGAGGTAATTGAGTTTGGAGAACTGAAACTGACTCGAGTAAAGATGGGTGGTCTAATGAGGCAGCTTCAAAAGACGGGCTGTTCAAGGGACAACGCTTGGAATTTCATCCTCTCTAAAGCTGCCTATGTCACGACTCTTCCCACTTAAGAGTGTTCAGACCAAAGAGAAATTAAATGTATCTACCTTTCTGTGGACAGTTATTCCTTTGTAGACCCAGGCCTTGGGCTGGCATTAGTGGGAATGGCACATGTGAAAAGTTGCCTGATCGTCTGAAGTTTGATTCAAGGAGGATTCCCCATTGATGCCCTGGGTTTACCGAACAAGTCAACACTGGGCATACGCTTCACTCAGCCATAAGGACGTCGGAGGTACCCATCTCCCTGGGACCATAACATATTTTCTCAGCTGCTTCCTAATTGAGAAATGACTCAATGAGGGATAAAAGATTCAGGATCCATAGCTTTCTCAATCCTCCTACCTTGCACTACTAGCTGACTTCTTTCCCTCCTCCCTCCCTCCATGCCTTCCTTAACTCCCTTCCTTTATGGCTACAAATGCAATAACATAAGTCTAGGGCCAACAGGAGGACCAAACTCAGGCAGTCGTCTCATCAAAACACTGTATCTAAGACATCACAAGCTTGATAGGGTTCAGAGCCTCACCCCAGCCTATCTGATAAATCCCCTCTGCAATACGTCCAACTAGTGTTTGCCCAGCACTTACCCACCACTACAGTGGTCTCCCCCAGGAAGCGATGCTATTCTAACTATTAGAAAGATCTTACACTGATTCAAGGTTTGACTCTTGCTCTTCCGTTGTTATAGTTTCTGCCAGTTATCTAAACTTTCTTCCATATCATGGACATTTAACTACCTGAAAACAAGTGCCATTTTCCTTTAAGTAGGTGAAGTGTTGGAGTATAAATGTCTTAGGTTTTGGAGTCAGGCAGATCTGGGGTTCCAATTTTCACTCTGCTAGTAACCAGCTGTGTGTCTCTGGGCAAGTTGCTAAACATCTGAGTCTCAAATTATTTTCTGGACGATAAATGGTGATGCATTTACCTCAGTGGACAGCAGTGAGGACTAACTGAAATGTCAATATTATGACAAATGGTGGGTGATTGTTAGATGTTGGGTCCCCTCACAATTGTCTTTTTCTAAGTCAGTATTTCTCAAAGGTGCTCTCTGACCTGTTGCATTAAGATGGCCTAGGGTGGGTAATTAAAATGTAGATTTCTGGGTCATAGCCCTAATCTACTGAGTCACATTCCCTGAGAGTGGGAACTAGAAATCTCTATTTGTTTAATTCAGAGCAGTATCCATGTGCCAAGAAGTTGGAAGGCTTAACACATAGGGGAACTCTCCAAAGCTTCTTGGGGGCCCACATTCAAGTAGGGGGTCCCCATTTGATTTCTGGGTGAGACGCCCCAAAGAGGACACCTGCCTCTGAACTGGGAACAAGGCCCCATTTTCAGAGAGTCCCACGCTTTTGCTCACTCTCCGATAGAGGCCTCCCCTCTGTATTATGGGATTTGGAATGTGGAAGTGGGAGGGGCCTGGGAAAGGTGCTGCATGTAGATCAGGGCTTAAACTATTTCTCTAATCTTCACACAGCCAGGAGGGGAGGATCAGCCCTTGGGAGGGGGAGAAGCAGGGCAGGGTAGGGGCTCAGGGGCCAGCCAGGCACGTTGATATTCAGGGCACATTCCACCTCCTTGCTGGGTCACCCGTGACCACAGCAGACACACACTGGACACAAGAATGCCCAGGCCTTTCCCTGACACAAGGGATGTCAGTGCAACCAACTCCCAACCTGCCCTCTGGTGGAGCTGGGGCTCCCACAGAGTCCTCACACTCTCAGCCTCTTTGCCCTGCACCCCCTCTGGTCTTCTCACTCGGTCTCTTCCCCGGCTGTCTCCTGGCTGTAAGTTCTTTCCTTGTACCTTATTTTGTGCTGATGGCTCCCAACGTCTATATACAAGGCACACCCCTACTCCAAACCTCAGACCCTTACATCCATCCACCTTAGGCATCCCGTGGGCATCTGAAACTTAACATGCCATCACGCCCCTCACCACCTCCTGCCATCCACCAGCCACTCAAGCCAAGAGCTGGGAGCCATCTCTGCTCCTGCTCCTCTTTAGCCCCTCAGGTTCAGCGGATTCTAACCGAGTGATGCTGCTTCTGTGCACTTCCAGTGCCTTAAACCCACCGCTCCACTCAGCCTCCACTGCTACCGTCTGTGTTAATTCAGGCCTCGTCCTTTCTCACCCGGGCTACTGCAGCAAGCAGCAGCTTCTGTCTGTGCCTGCATCCATCCCCCCATCCTGTTCTCCAGCAGCAGCCAGAGTGGTCTTTCACAAATGCAAAGCTGATCATGTCACTCCCCTGCTATAGAGCTCTCAGTGGCTCCCTATTGCCCTCAGAATAAAATACAAATAATCCAGCCTCCAATGACCTCTCCAGGCTCATCCTCTCTCAGTTTTCTACATCTTTTAGCTACTTTTCCAGACATAGAACCCTGGAATTCTCCCTTCTTCAAGGGCCTCTGGGCTGACCAATCTCCCTGAAGACCATGTTTCTGATTACCTGCCTCTGCCCTTCCCCTACTGTCCTGTCCCCAGTCCACCTCACTATCCCCTTCAGCACAGACAGGAGAGACAGGGAGAGAAGAACAAGTATTATAATTATTGTACCTTCAATTTCTCATTTTCATCCTTGTAATATCCCCATGGGACAGAGACAGACGAGGAACCAGAGGCTCAGGGAGGTTAAGTAAATGGCCCAAGGTCATGCAGCAGTACAGACGATTCTTAAGCCCAGATTGTCTGACTTCTGAGACATATCGGAAAACTACACCAAAGAAGATGCACAACTCAGATCTATTTCCAACGTCTATGCAGAAAAAGTTACGCTGCTTGAACAGAAACCCCTTAAGATATACTATCCTCAAATACCTCACTGCTTAGCCTGGCTTATGGAGAAGGCAATGTTATCTACCACAAGATGATTAGGACAACAGTGAACTGAAATCCCAGCCATTGCTGCAGAATATCTGCTTCTGAATTCAATCTGGTTCAATTCAATCCAATTTAATACAGTGCAGTTATCGAGCGCCCACTATGCAGCCTGTAAGAACTGGCTGTGGAAGGTCCAGGGAGGAAGGCAGAGGTCCCTCTTGGGAAGTCACAACTAACCCAGGCATGGGGTACCACGTGAGGAGGCTGGAATTGGGGTACTGGGAACAGGGGTTCAAGGCCAGAATCCTATGGTCAGCCCCGGAGCACTCAGGACAAGAATAACGTGCCAAGTTCTTGTGCTCATCCCTGGTCAGTAACAAGTTTTGTAATTTTGCTAATTGTGAATTCTATGCCCATATTTCTTACAAGATATGTGTATAGAGAAGACACTACCAGTTTAGTCTAATAGGTATTCTCGGGTATAACATATAAGAAAGAAATTGGGATTGATGAGTGGTTGAGGGTACGGGCTCCAGTAACGGAGGACTTGGCTCTATTACTTCTAGCAGAGCCATCTTAGGCAGTCTCTGTTAACTCTCTGAGCCTCAGTTTCCTCATCTGTAAAAGGGGAAGGAAAATACCTGCCTCATAGGGTTACTGAAAGGGTTAAGAGAGATCATGCATATAAAGTGCTTAGCACAATACCAAGTGTCCAGAAAGGGTGCAAAAAGCATTAGCCAATACAGTTCTTATTCCGGACTGACTCCCTTGACCAAATCATAATTATAACTCCAATACCTCACCTGGTCCCTGATACTTAATATATGTCCCTTAAATAAACACATGCATGAGTGGAATGCACAACTTAGGCGTGATAGCCAGCTTGGGTCCTGGATGCTAAGCTAAGGGAAGAGTTTGAACTATACCCCACAGGTGACAACAGCCACCAAAGGGTTTCCAGCAGGGAAATGGCAAAGCCAGACATGGGCTTTTAGGAGGGTCACTGAGCCAGAATAGAGGACAGACAGGAAGGAGAAATTCTGGAGACCAATAGGCGGCTGCTTCCGTGTTCCGGTGTGAGAGCGCCTGAATGAGGCCTGTGGTGCTGGTGTGGCAGAGAAAGGCACAACCTGGAAAGACACTCAGGAGGGTGAACTGGCAGGACTTGGCAACCAAGAGATGTGAGCAGATGACAACTGCCCTGCTCTCTGCAGAGTCCATGAAACAGGGAGTCCAGCTAATGATCAGGGAGCAGCTCCGGCCTCTCTGGAAGCCCTGGCCTCTGTTTTCACTGGGAATTCTGGCCTTGATGCTCCTTCTGGTCCCCCGGCTCCTGAGGCCCATGAGTGTCCATCCACGGAGTGCGGCATGGTGGGCGGCCCATAGAGAATTCTTCCACAAAGGCCGCGGAGCTTACACGGGGCCAGCGGTCAGCTGCGGGATGGGTTTCCCCCCCGGCAGACCGGCCTCAGCTGAGGGACAGAAGTCACTCCTAATCACAGCTTGTCTTTCAGGAGAAATCTCCAAGGCTGGTTAGAAAATAAAAATCTCTGAAAACAGTGCAACCAAGAGAAGGCTACTCTCATTTGTTTATAGCTTCTTTAAGGCAGTGCTATCATCTCTCTATTCTCACTCGGTGTTCAACACAACCGCAGAAAGAACAAGCCACTCATTTTACAGACAGGGAAACTGAGGCTCAGAGAGCTTTTTTTTTTTTTTAATCGGACTCAGTTTGCCAGTAGAAAAACCAGGATTCAAACCCAACTATCTGACTCCAAAGTCTATTCTCTTTCCTCTCTGACATATTTCATAATCTTTTAATTTTAAAAGTCCCATTTCTTCAGACATTCACATACTGCTGGTGGCAGTGTAAAATGATCGAATGCTTTTAGAAAGCAATTTGGCAATAAGAATCAAGAGTCTTAAAAAATATTCATTCTGGGAATCGCTCCTAAAGAAATAATCATAAATTCAGGGGGAAAAAAAAAGCTTTACACACAACAATGTTCTTCGCAGCAATATTTATAACGTGAACAACTGGAGACAATCTAAATGTCTGCAGAAAGAGGAATGGTTAAGTAAGTTGTGATATATCCACTTAATGGAATATTTGGGGGCCACGGGTTTGTAATAACAGGGAAAATGCCATTGTTGTAAGTGCAAAATAGTCAGGTTACAAAATTACACATGGCATCGTCTAGGGATGGTGCCACAGAGCTGCTTGGGGTTCCATATTTTGGCACTTCCCCCTCGCGTCTCCATCAGCCCCTTCTAAATCACTCCAGATTTTAAAAAATAATAACATTCTTTCATATCAACAATACATGATTTCTTAATCTTATATTAAATGGGAATAAAAACATCTTTAGAAATTTTGGTATTTTTACTGACCTGTAGTATAGAATTTAGTAAAAACTACACTTGCCTTTAAGTCTCTCCTCTGTTGGAATTACAGGGCTGCCAAACCTATCATTTCTCTTTAATACAGTTCTGGAGGCACTAGCCAAGCAAGAAGCCAAAAAAGAAAAAAAAAAAAAAAAAGAAAAAAAAATGCAGCTTACATATTGGAAAGGAAAGAACAAAATTACATTACTTGCAGCTATATGATTGTCTAACCTAGAAAATCTAAAATAATCAACTTTAAAACTATTAGAGCTAATGAGAGACTTCAATAAGATGGTGAGTTACAAAGGAAATGTACAAAAATCAATAGCTTTCTTGTTTACCAGCAATAAACAGTTAGAAAATGCGATGGCAAAATGACATGATTCGTAATAACAATAAAAACTATAAAACTACCTAGGAATAAACCCAACAAGCTATTTACTAGGCCTAAATGATGAAAACTCTAAAATTTTATTAAAGCACATAAACAAAGATCTGAAAAATGGGAAGTATACTGTGGCCCTGTATAGGAAGATTCACTATTGTAGAAATGTCAGTCCTCTCCAAATTAACCTACAAATTCAGTGGAATTCTAACCAAAATCACAATGGAATTTCTGGAGGCAATCTGAAAATCTTATTCTAAAATTTATCTGGAAAAGTAAATACACAAGAATTGCTGATAAAATGTCTTAAAAATAGTAATGAGGGAAGACTTTTCGTGCCAGAAAACAAAAATTACTATAAAGCTGTGGTAATTGAAACTCTGTGATTCTGGCACATAAATAGAACAACAGACAAATGAAATAGAAGAAAAAAGCCAGACACAGAACCACGAAGAGATGTGAACTTAGTTTATGATAAAAGGGTCATTTCTAATCAGAAAGGACAGGTTTGGGGACAATTCATTATTCATTTGGAACTAAAAGTCAGATCTATATCTCACACCTGGCACAAAATATAACTCAGACAGATTAAAGAGCTAACTGTAAAATAGAAAGCTCTGAGAGTTCTAGAAGAAATAGAGAGGACTATGTGTATAATATGCAGTGGGGAGGGCTTCCTAGCCAAGACACAGAACTCAAGAGTCACAAAGGAAAAGATCAGCTGATAGGATCACATGAAAATGTCAAATGTTTGTTGTGATGAAGAATAATAAAAGTGTAAAAGACAAATTACTGACTGACAGAAAATTTTTACCAAATATAGGACAGACTGAATGTTTGCATCCCCCCAAAACCCATATGTTGAAACCTAACCCCCAAAGTGATGGTATCTGGAGGTGGGCCTTTGAGAGGTGATCAGGTCATGAGAGTGGAGCCCTCATGAACAGGATTAGTGCCCTTATGAAAGAGACCCCAGAGAGAAACCTTGCCCCTTCCACTGTGTGAGGACACAGCCAGACTGTCGTCTATACCAGCAAGCAGGTCCTCACCAGACACCACATCTGCTGGCACCTTGATCTTGGACTTCTCAGCCTCCAGAACTGTGAGAAATAAATTTCTGTTGTTTATAAACCACCCAGAGTCTATGGTATTTTTGTTATAGCAGCCTGACTAAGACAGATGTAGTATTAATATTCAAAATATACAAAGAGCTCTTAAAAATCAACAAGAAAAACATCAGCAACCCAACAGTAAAATGGGTAAAGAACACAAATAGGTAATTCAGAAAATAAAATAAAAATGACAATAAACACATGGAAAGATTATCAGCTACTAAAAATTGAAGGAATGGAAATCAAAAGAAAAATGAGGTGTTATTTTTCACCCACTGAGATGGATAAAAATAACAGAATTTTAATTTGGGAAGGATGTAGGGAAACAGCCAGTCTTATACACGGTTGACGGAAATGTTAAATTGACGCAGGTTTTTTAGAGTATACTTCGGCAGAATTGAAATTTAAAAAAAACATATACTTTGACCCAGAAATTCCATTTTAAGGAAGCTATTCTATAAACGCTCCAACACGTGCACCAAAATATATGCATGAAGGTGTTAACTGTAGCATTGTTTGAAATGGTAAAAATGTAATATTGGGCAATTGATAAAAAAAATGGGGCAGATATAAGGTCTGACATGGAAAAATGTCTAAAATGTACACTTAAGAGAATAAAAACAAGCTTTAGAATGACACGTTATTTTTAATCCCTATTGTGTGTGTGTGTGTGTGTGTGTGTGTAAATGCATAGGGACAGGTCTACACAACTGCATACCGACTTGTTAATAACGTCTCTCAGGGGAAGAGAGTGGAATTAGAGCAGGGAGTGACAAACAGAAGACTTGCACATGTCATTCTGTGCTCTTGGCTACATTTTGAATTTTTCACAATAAGCATGAACTGCTTTTGTAAATAACAACAAAGGATAAATACATAAAATCCAAAAACACAGCTCTTTGAATTAAAAACAAAACAAAGCCATGCCTTGAAAAGAGTGGAAGGAGATACTTCACAATGCTCATGCATAAGAGTTTCTTTATCTAGTTTTTCTCTGTTTTCTAAATTTTCTGTAATGACCATATGTTACATTTATAATGGAAATAAAAAACTACTCTTAAGTTGTTTCCTTTTTGCTAGAAACGAATTCAGTAAAAGAATTTCGTTTTCCCTCTTTTCCGTTGAGGCTGGTTGGGTGATTTTGAAGCAGGAAGTGGGGGCTCATCGTCCCTGAGCACCAGGTGTGGACTTGAGAGCATCTGTAGGCGGTGAACGACCAGATGCAGAAGGGAACGAGAGCAAACAGGTCTGGTGAGAGGGTCTATGTTATCTCCTGAAAAATGATTAAGGGATGTTCCTAGTAGAGTGGTAGGTGTGTAATAAGTTGATGCTTCATTACAATTATGACTGGACCATCACACTATCCACCCAGCTACTCCCCCATCAATAGAAACATCCGGTCACATCTCTGCCTGGGACCTGGATGGCTAAGGAAGGGAGAGGATGAATTAAAGCAGAGATAGGGCTAAAATTACTTACAAAAAAGGAAGGGGGAAAGTAGCACTTACTGGGCATCTATTATGTCCCACTTATCTCTCGAGCACCATTTTTGGCACTATTACACCCACTTTGCAGATGGGAACACTGAGAGATTAGTCACTTGCCCATAGTTGCCCAGCGGAACTCAATTTATCTGACTCCAGCTCCTGGGCTCTTCCCACTGGCCTCCAGCCAGAGGATGGGGGAGGCGGAAGGATCTGGAAGTGAAGCACGGAGGAGCTTTCACCCACACACTTTAGAAAAGAAGAGTAAGTGGGTCATGAGTATGTTTGAACTCTGAGCCCTCTTCCCTCTCCCAGGCTGAGTTCTGAAACTTCTCATGGTGGTTCCAGAAATGGTGAAGTGAATGCTGGGGCGGGTCTAAATAAAGCCCCCAGGTGGGCGTTCCTGCTCAACTATGCATGAGCTCTCTGTGACTTCACCCCTGGTGCCTACAACTGGTGGAATAAGCACGATTTTACTGAAGGCACAGCCAGAAAAAAGCAAAACTTCCCCAAAATATTTGAATGTTGACAGCAGACTCTTGCATTTCAGTGAATAATTGGTTTGTGTGAGTGTGTATGTGTGTGTGTGTACATGACCTAAATCCACAAAACTTACCATTCTGTGACTCTAAAATAGGTTTCCGGTTTTCCAAATCTCAATGGCTAATTGCCAAACTAGCAGGCAGCCTAGCCTTTCCCCAGGACCCTCGGGGTGGCTGATACTGGTCCCTGAGGTGGTCTTCCCACTTGCTGGTTGAGCCTGCTGGAGAGGTGGGAGCTCCAAACACACCCTGATGTTGGGTCTACCCCTCCTCCTGTCCTGGGAGGTCTCCAGCCTGTTGTCTGACAGTGGTGATGGGGGGAGGGCATTTAGTGTCACCACAATGAGCTACCTGGATAATGGAGTCCCACTGTCCTCGCCAGAGCCACTGTCCCCTCTGCAGATCCGTGGATTTGCCCAAGTCTCAGTAGCTCCTCAAGGCTTAAGGGCAGATGCTCCTTTCCCAGGGTCATCTCCAGTGAGCTGGGTCCCACCACAAAGCTGTCTCGGCCCCATGGGTTATAGCTCTTTCTGTTCCCCTCCACTCCATCCACTGCCCTTCTGTACATTTAAACCTGTAGTGGGTGCTGCTCATGCCCTCATCTTTCAGAGTGGCCCAGCTCACTGCCAATTGCCAGCAATTGTTCCTCTTTGCCCACGTGCACAGCAGGCTGGAAGGGCCCGGGAACTAGTAACCTCCCAGGAGCAGCCCTCATTCAATGACTTTCAGGAATTGGTGTATAAAAAACCCAAACTAGGACAATAGCCTGGTAGCAGGGGGGTAAGAATTCCAGCATCAACAATTCCAGCATGAACAATTCCAGCATCAGGCTACCAGAAGCAGCCATCCTCCGCGGGGACCTCTGTCTTGCTTGGGTGTCCAGGTTACTGACTCGGCCCCCGTCTCCTGCACGGTAGGTCTCCTCTTGGGAACTCCCATCCTCCACAGGGTCCCAGATCCTTTTCTCGCAGGAGGCTCCAGGTACCTCAGCAGAGAAGAGGTGCTGCCTTGCTCTCTTCAACCCCATCCCAATCTCAACATTTTTGAGCTTCCATTTCCACATCAGAAAAATAGGAGCACCTGCCCACCTCAGTCAGTGGCTATGAGAATGACTAACAATAACAGCTACATCATTGGGTGTTACTTACATGCTAGACATGCTGCTTAGTGCTAATACGAAATTCACAATAGCCCTAAGCAGTATAATTACTATTCCTGACAGCCCTATTTTGGAGCTAAAGAAACAGAGGCTCAGAGAAGTGAGACACCTCGCCCAAATCCTGGCACTAAGCTTGAAGGCACGTCTGACTCCGGAGCACTCTAGGCAAACAGCCTGTCGTGAAGGCAGCGGCCACTGTACCTGGAAGGAGACCCTGCAGGTGGGTGGGTGTGTGTATGGGTTTCTGGGTCAGGGATGAGAGAGGCAGGGGTGCCCTACCTGGGGGTATGAGGCAACAGTCTGAGTCCAAGGAAGCATGGACCAAAAGTGGTCCAGTCTGGGGCCCCAGCAGAATCTGGTGTGGGGTGGGGGGGTGATGTACGGTAGGCGAGGTGAAAGGGGTTGGGAGAGCTGGATCTGAAACGGAAGGCATCTTAGCTATGCCAAGAGGCGAGCAGCAGCAGGGCCAGGCCCAGGGGCTGGGCTGTGGAAGGCAGGCTCAAGGCTGCTTGTTGAACTTGAGCCCTCCCCCTGGAGAGGCGTGGGGACACGGTACAGAGACGGGGCTTAGGTGGCCTTGGCCGAAAGGTGCCGGGCACACTGGCTGTCCCTCCACAAAGGCTCAGAAGGGGGCTGCTGCATCTCCTCCAGGTTCCCAGACCTGGAGTGTAGACTATCCCCAGCCCCTACAGCTCTGTGGGAATGTGAACTCGTTGAACAACTTTGCAGCCACGGCTTTCCGGGTTATGAGACGGTGGGTCTGAAGCTGCAGGCCTGACGCCGAGCAGCCAACGCTCTCCCAGCTGAGGTGCCTGCTGGCACCTTGTCCCAGGCCATGATGACTCTTGTATCACCCCCAGCAAGGAGCCAGCAGCATCTCCCGTACTCCCCAGAACCCCAGAGGCTGGGAGCAATGCAGGCCCCTAAAACCAAGCTGGGTTTTCTCTTGTTAAGTCACAGGATAAAGCACTTTACATATTAATCAGGTTAGGAATCTGAGAGCACATATCAGGGGATTGAAATATGTAGATTTTGATGATGAATTCACGCTCATCAGAAAACCAATGAATCATCCTAAGTTCATTATCAGGAATTATTTGATGGGGGAATTAGCAGGGGGCGAAGGAGGCTGAGGTGCGGAGAGCCGGGGGAGCGAGGATTTCTTGGTTCTCAGCCCAGACTGCGTTCTCTTCCAGCAACACATTTTCGCAGCAGGATGATTTGTTTCCATGATGTGGAACCTGCACATGGCCGCGTCCTGGGGGCCTCAGTGAAGCTCAAGGGCATCACTTGGTGAGGCCAGACCCTGAGGCCCAGGGCAAACCACGTGGATAGACACAGCAACCTGAGAGACACTACCTTTAGGACTGGTTTAAGATCACCTGGCACAGTCACTCCTGTGACACTAACTCCCTGGGTGACCTCGGGCAAGCTACATGCCACCTCCCTGTGCCTCAGTTTCCTCATCTGGAGAATGAGGATGATGGCTGCTAAGCAACAGAGCTTCCAGGGATGGAACCAGGGAGAGTGGTTGGAACCCCCAAATTCCAGGCTCCTTATGTGCTAAGTACTCTCAGGTGTGGGGATTCAACCGAGAAAACACAGACATAATTGGACAGTTTAAAGAGTGGGAAGAGGTGCTTGTGATTTTAAACAGGTGGTCAGAGAAGTCCTCACTGTGAATGTGACCTTAGAGGTCACACTTGAAAGAAGTGAGGGAGTGAGTTACGAGGATGTCTGGGAGGAAGACATTCAAGTGGCGGGGACAGCAAGTGCAAAGGCCCTGAGGTGGGAAGAGCATGCTTGGTGTCTAAGGAACAGCAAGGAGACCAGTGTGGCTGCAGCAGTGGATGAGAGAGTAGGAGGAGGTAAGGTCAGAAAGGTGATGGGGGAGGGAGTGGGGTTAGAGGGTACAGGGGCTTTCAAAGAGGGTGTTGAGGCCAAAACAATACCAAGGGAAAGTGAGAAGAGGACCCAGAAGATAAAGTGGCTCCTCTGTGGGGTAAACTGAGGCACAAGCAACGGGGGAGTGACGACAGGCAGACAGGAGAGGAACATGGTGTGAAGGAGGGTTTGTGTGGCTACGGATCTTGCAGAAGATGATGCTGCTATGACCCTCTGACATGAAGTCTGGCAAACGCTGGTCCCGAGGTAGGTGGCCTGGAATCATCGAAGGTGGGGCAGCAGGTCTGGATCAGACTTGCAGAGCCTGGATTCCACCCGGCTCTGCCGCGTGGTGGCTAAGTGATGCTGGGACGCAGTGCGCTTATCTATGGAATGAGGCAGGAGGGCAACAACACGCTTTCTATGGAACTTTCTGGAAGCCTCAGATTCTATATCCCCCCCCCAGTCTTCTCTTCCCTGGGATAAATGAGCTGCAGCCACTCTCTTTAATAATGCAATAAAAATCCGTGGGGTTTGCATTGAGGGTGTCCACATAATATGGTCAGGTGGACTCTGGGCATCGGCTCCCAGGCTGAGGGTAACCACTAAGGTCAACCAGTGGGTCCCCAGGCAGGACAACCCCTGAGGTCAAGAGGTGACCCCTCCCCCCTCCGGTACTGCTTCCTTTGGGAGCCACAGAGGACACGGCATGTCAATCAGTGAAGCTCACCTACATGATGCAGAGCCGGGCGTCTTAGCCCCAGCCGTACCGTAGAATCACCCGGGGAACTTGATACCCAGGCCCCACCCAGCACAAAATTAATTCAGTTCTCTCTGGGTGGGGAACAGGAACAGCTGTCTCCAGGCTTCTCTGAGAGAACTACAAATGGGTTGATTCAGGTTTGCCAAACATGGATTAAGTGCCCCTCACATTCAGAGTGCTTTCACTTAATCCTCCAGGAGCCTTGGAGCAGGGATTTCCCTCCCATTTTGCAGATGAGGAAACCAAGGCTCAGTCAAAGAGGTTAACTGGTCCAAGGCCTCGTGGCTTGTATCTATTGATGTAAGGTCAACACAGTCAAGAGCCTGGGTTCTTAGCCACTTTCTTATACTGCACCAATTTGCTCTTAATCCTCACCCCGGCTCTGGGAGACAGATTTAGAGAGGAGGAAATTGAGGCTCAGAGAGGTTAAGCGCCTTGCCCAAGGTCACACAGACAGTCGGTGGCAGAACTGGCCTTTTCTGCCCGCCCATGGAATCATGTTGCTAAAAAAATGCTATTTCTCTTGCAGTCATCCTGACCCAATGTCCCAATGCCCAAATTCCCACCTGGGGCCGTGGTTCTTGCTAAAGGGATATAGTGGAGTCATTACCAGACTCTGAAGAGATAAAGCATTGCAAATTGAAGGAGAAAATCTATTTTCACATCCTGATGAAGACATAACTGACACTGAGAAAGTGAATTGTTAGAGAGAAAAACACAGCCCCTGGTTTTCTCCTTTTTTAAAAAACTTGGAGTTATAGCTTTAGAAAAATAGGAGCAGCTGACTATCAAAGATAAAAATGCCCTTTTGCCTAATTGGATCTCTAATAAGGAATCCTAATTAATTCCCCTGAATAGAGAACTTTTACACTGGTGTTATCTCAGCCCTGTGCTGATGGGCCTGGTTATATCCAGATACAGAATAATGAATCTTTTCCAGCCGGGCTAGGAGTCTCGGAGTCGCCAGGGACTTGTCAACTTCCCCGTGAAGGTAATTACTTGCCAAGGCACAAGGGGTGGGTGGAGCTGTGGGAGGGGCTTGGGGAGGGTAATTACAAGTAAAGGGATTGGGGGAATTTAAGGGAGCTTAAGGGGGTGTCTTTGGGCAAGGGTTGGGTGAAGATTGGCAATTGTGAAGGAAATTGCTGGAGGAAGGACGGAGGCCACATTAGCGTCCAGGATGTCATCCCCAGCTCAGAGCCAGGCCTGAGGGACACTTGCCTTTGTGTGAAAAACGCCACGTGATGGGAGCTTGACAGATTCTGATAATTGTGAGAGCCCAACGGGTAGCCAACAGAAGTCAGGGAGCAGGTTTGCCTGTGTCTCTTCTTGGTTGGGGCAAAGGCGGGGCTGTCACTTCCCCGGGGAACTTCGTAGTGTCCTCAAAGACAACACTAAATGAAAAGGGTTATCTGGACAACTCAGGCCACAGATCAGCAACGAGCAGGATCTGGCTGAATGACATGGCCATTTGTCTGCAGTGGCAGGGCTCATCTGCCGGGGAAGGGGGCCCTCAGTCTGTCCCTCGCTTGCTCATGGTGGCGTCATCTAAGGAGCTGGCAGCACATGGCCCCGATGAGCTTGGCTGCCTGGGAAGCCAGCCCACGGCTCCAACCAAGCACAGCCCACAGGACAAAAGCAGCACCGGGGGAAGAACGCAGGGGCAGAGGCTGCAGGCCGGGGCACCCTTCCAGGACACCCTGAGTCTCTGCTCAGGGGAATCCCTACCCCAATCCAGAGGGGCAGAAAGGGCAAGAGGCTAGAAGGCAAAGGGCCCTGGCTTCAATCCAAAACTTTCTAGCTCTGTGACCTTGGACACGTGACCTCGCTGAGTCTCAGTTGCCTACAGTTACTTGAAGATGCAAAGGAAATAATAAGTGTAAATGCCTGGCACGTAGTTGGCACTCTGCAGAGTACTTGTCTTTTCTTCCTCAAACCCTCCGAGTTCCGGAAAAGTCACCCTAAGGGGTGGATCATGCTGGAGAGGGATCTGCAGTGCTGTGTTTATATGTGAAAAATTAGCAAGTCTCTGTGCAGCAAGCCGCATGTTGCCAGCAGGCTGGGGGGTGGGGGAGAGTGGGGAGGACCTACCACCTGCCTTATAAAACCGGGGCAGCTGAGGTTCGGAAAGCTGAGCCCCCCACTCAGAGGGAAAAATCAAAGCCAGATTGTTCCTCCCTGTTTTTCCTCTGTGTTCCTTGACGGTACAGCCATACGGCCCTGGGATCTCAGAGCTGCCTGGCCCAGGGGGTCATGACAGCCTCCTGCTGTGGCCTCCTGCCATAGCCTCCTGCTGGGGGCCAGCCTGCAGCTGCCTCCCTTACTGATCAGCTTCAAAGGCTGAGACTCGCAGCCCCTTGGAACCTCTGAATGGAGCCGTGTGCAGCCGTCTGCACAGAGCACACGCCGGGAGACTCCTGCAGAGGGGCAGGAAGGGCAGGCTGGACAGGGCAGGCCGGGGCGGGGGAGGGAGGCCCTTCCAGGTGCTTCAGCCATGCGAAGTGAGAGGAAGGACACAAGCAGGATTTAAAAGCTGGGAAGCTGGGAAGCTGGGCCTGCTCAAAGTCTTTCACACCAAAGGTTTCTTGTAACTCTATATAAGGCCCCAAGAGGGTAAGGAAGTTAACTGAGGTCATACAACTAGTTGGCAGCAGAGATGGTATTTAAATCCAACATTGACTCCTAAAGCCATGCTCTTTCCCTTACTCCACACTGCCTTCCTTGAGGTTCAGGGGTGAGCAGGGAGTCCTGGGGATCTTTCCCAGGATGCTGGAGGGGAGACTGAGATGTGGTCCCTCTCTCAGCAAGGTCTGCAGACCTGGGCTCAGGGACCAGAGCTGGAGGTAGGGCACGCCAAGCCCTTGCTACCTCCCCACTTGAGCATGGACACCTGGAGTCGTGGCATCATGGGGAAGCGCTATGGGCATCCAAGTAGGAGGATCAAACCCACTGGGGACCCAGCATGGGGCTGGGAGGGGTCAGCACCCAGCCTGGGAGTGAGCAGCCCAGATGCCCCTCCGACAAACATCCGCCAGGTCCACCTGCCACAAACAGCCTCCAAGGAGGTTTCACAGCCACCGCATAGAGCTGGCAATATAGAAAGCAGGAAGGAAACCTGGGGAAAGGGAGAAGCATCGGGCAGAAGGCGTATTACCCCAACCCCCGACATGGGAAGCAGCCTGCACGTCTCAGCGGCAGGTCATAAGAACACAGCAAGACTCCAGTCTAATTTTGGGCAAAGCTGAAAGCTTGAATCAAGGGCCGAGGCCTGCAGCTCGGACTCTCCTGGGATATGAGGAGGAGTGGGTGGGAGACGCAATCCTGGAGCATCGACAGTGCAGAGTGGGCAGAGGACGCTCTCTGCCAGCTGGGACCCAGGACTGACTCACCACAGGCCCGCCGAGGGAGGACAGAGAGGACCTGCGACTCAACAAGAGAGAACCAAAGAGTCACATGAATGATGGGGATGGGACAGAAAATGAATTGGAGCTCAGAGGAGCAGAAGAGAGGGGACAGATCAGGGTTTTGAGTCCAGAGAACAGGGTCCAACTTCTGGCTTGGACATTTACTAGGAGTATGAGTTTTGGCAAGTTTCTTAACCTCTTAGAGTCTTAGCTTTTCCACCTGAAAAACAGGGATGGTGATATATTCTTTACAAGAGTTTTGCAGGGATTAAATGAGATAACACATGAAACCCTTAGTACAGTGCCTGACACATGGTAGCTCTTAAAGATGATTACACTCCTGAAGGTATGTGAAGGCAGGAGGGAGCCAGGTCTTCAGAGAACAGATCGATTGCACCAGAGCCCACTCAGAGAACAAGGAATGATCCCAGGAGTGGCTGGCCTAGGATCTGCAGAGTGAGCAAAATGGGAAGAACTCATCTGGAGAGGAGAGTGTGCAGGGGAGGAAGAAGCTAAGCCTCTGAGGCCCAATTTCTCCATCTCCAAGATGGGTACAGTAATACCTAACTCTCAGATGGTGGTGAAGACTCAATGAAACAAGATATGTGATGTCCTTCAGCACAGGAACCAACCAGCTCATAGACACCATCAAGAGATACTTGCTTGTTTATTTATCTTGATATCCGTCCTGTTGCCAAAGGGCTCTGAGACCAGGCAAGGTGAACCAAGGTGCCATATGCCTTTCTTTTTGGTGATAGAGAGACGAGACTGCCATGAGGGCATTGAGACTCTAACATCTCCAAGGCTTTATTTATTCAACAAATTGTCAGCAAATCTTTATGCCTGTCTGTTGCCAGGACCTTGGCTAAGCACTGAGGATTCAGAGATGATGGGACAAGTTCATTCTCTTCAAGAGTTCATGTTGGGAGAAGGATGCTAGAGAGGCTAAGTGGCTTGTGCCAGTGCAGAAGGAGCCAAGGGTGGGTGGCGGGGGAAGGGGAGGGAGGGCAGAGATGCCACCACATCTCAAGGTTTCGGAAAGGAGACAGTCATAAGACTACACCAGGTAGACAAGGAGGTGAGGCTAGACTTTAAAGACAGAAGGTTGAGACTTTCTGGTTCAGCATCACAGTCAGAGGGCTTATCACAGAACCTGGCACAGAGTAGGCAGGCAAAAACATTTGTTAAATAAATTAATAAAGTCCATTAGGAGTCAGTGTGCTTCATTTTATGTAATAGATGTGCTTGCCCAAACTTGTGCTTAAACCATAACCAAACATATAAGTCAAAAATAACCCAGGAATTTCTATGTCGAGAAATTCAATAATGGATCCACTCACAAGAAGAGGATCATTTCATAATGGGCAAAATTCTACCCCCTCCATATTATTGCTCTGGACAGAGTTCTTTTTAGGCTCAGTGTGGCTCTCAAACTTTAATCTGCTTCAGAACACCTGGGAGAAGGGTTAAAAATACTAAATTTGGGCCCAATCCTCAGAAATTTTAGATTTAGTAGTCTAGGGTAGGACCCAGGAATCTGCATTCTCAAATGCCTCTCAGGCAAGTCTTCTGAAGGAAGGAGTCGGTCAGTGCATCACAGTTTTGAGAAACAAGCGTTGAGTTCTAAAGAGTACTTTTTAAAGTGGGGAGCTAATAGAGATAGATCAGAATCTTTGGGGCTTCTACAAGCTGCCATGTCTGGCTACCTCTTCTCCCCTCACCCTGCCTGTCACAAGACAGACAGACAGACGTCCCTTTATTTCTGGGGAAGACAATGAACTCTTGAAAAAGCCCATTTCCTACTTAACTCTTTGATGTTCTTCATAATCTCTTTCTCAGAAGCCTACCACACTCCATCAGTTCATGGTTCTCCACTTGGGTGCACACTAGGATTCCATGGGGAGTTTTAAAGGTACTGAAGCCTGGGTCCCACCTCTAGACGTTCTGACTTGGTTGGTCTGGGGTGTCGCCTTGCCATCCCTGCTGGTCTAATGGGCATCAGTGCTGCATTCACTGCACTAAATCCTACATCCCGGCACTTTTTCTCTTGCCCAGAGATCAATGTCAACAGACTCCTCTGCTGTCTCTGTGTCTCTCCCTCTGCCACATCTCCAGTGATCAGAGAAGGAATCTGGAGAAGAAAGATGAATCCACATGCAGGACTAGCCTTTGAGGATGGAGGCTGCAGGCTGAGGATTAAAAGGGATCCCCATCAGTCACCGAGTTCACTCCCAGCCGTGGGAAGTCTGTTCATCACCCTCTGATTGTCTTTTCTCCTGTCTCCCTGGGTTTGTAGGCAGGAGGCAAAGAGCACTGGAACTCCTGGTGGGACAGGCTGCCGGCAAATTGATTCCCCCCCAACCATGGGGTGGGCAGAGTGAGCAGTGCCCATCAAATCCCTCACCTCCTTATTGCCAGGCCCCGTGTGCTGCTGCTCAGAGCAAGTGAAGGGATGGCTGAAACTGACGTGGCTGCAGAAATTGACATCAGGCACCAGACAGGCATTTGCTTAACAAACCCACTAATTTTAACCTCTGTTTCCCAGACCATAACTCTTTTGAAGGGAAGGAACAAAAAAGAAAGTGATATTTAACACATTTCTATTTCTGTGCTACATAGTCTCTCTCTGAGGTTGCAAGTTGGAGCCTAATTGATTTCTTAGTCAAAAGGAAAAAAAAAAAAAGACAAAAAGCTAAAATAAACAATGGAGAAACCTAACCTCACGTTGCAATCAAACCTCTCCAGCTCTGTCGACTGCTGAACTTTTGATTTTTAAAGACTGGCCAAGTGACTTGCATAATTTAAGATCCTTTCTAGCACTGATCAGCCTGCTCTGGCCAAGCAGTTTGCTGATTAATTATTAATCAGACTGAGTTTAGGATGAGTAATCAGCAAGAGTCAGGGCTAATTTGCAAATGTCCCCCAGGAAGGTTATTACTTAAAATACTTGGCAGAGAGGCTCCATGTTAACCTTTGCAATTAGCCACAGGACATTGTTACTGGCGGGGCAGAAGCAGATCTCTCCTCCAAACAAACCAACTTGAGATACCTGCTAAGTGCCAAGCCCTGCATCTAGGGCTTTTCAAGGTTCTGCAGGCAGTGGCGGGGGAGGGGAAGGGCACAGAAAAAAGACAGATACATAAGTAAGAAAGAAAATATTGGGTATTGAAGAGTGCCTAAAATAAAACAAGATGCTGTGACAGAGTGAGGTGTTACTTTAGATTGTGTGGACAGGGAAGGCCTCTCTAAGGAGGGGAAATTTAAATTGAACTCTGCATTTCAAAAAAGTCAGGTCTTTTTCTTTTTTTTTTTTAAACTTCGAAGGAAGAGGATCTTAAGCCCTGGGAACAGCTAGTGCAGAGGCCCCAGGGGGGAACCTGCTTAGCCCATCCAAGGGACAGGAGGAAGGCGAGTGTAGCTGGGGCACAGTGAGTGGGTGACAGGAGGGAAGACAAAGCTGGGCAGTGATCCGATGGTGTAGAATCTTGTAAGATTTCATTCTAAGTGTGATGGGAAGCCACTGGCAAGCCTTAAATGAGGAAGATGTGATTTGATGTATAAATGTCAGTCACTCCAGTTGCTGTATGGAGGACAGATTACAGAAGGAGTAGAAGATGGGAGACAAGGCCATTGAGCAGCCAGAGATGCTGGTGGCATAGAATGGGAAGAAGCAGCTTCCTCTTGGGCGCGGATAGAGGTAGAGAAGGCTGGGAGAGGGCAGACTGGGGTGAGGAGGGTGAGCAACAACCCAATGTCCATGGACAGATGAATGGATAAACAAAATGTGGTCTATACACACCATGGAATATTATTCCGCCTTAAAAGGGAATGGAATTCTGATACACAATGTGGATGAACCTTGAAAACATTACGCTAAGGGAAATAAGCCAAACACAAAAGAACAAATACTGTATGATTCTACTTATACGAGGTACCTAAAGTAGTCAGATTCACAGAGACAGAAAGCAGAATGATGGTTACCAGAGGATGGAGGGGATGGGGAGTTATTGGTTAATGGGTATGGAGTTTTGGTTTGGGAAGGTGAAAAAGTTCTAGAGATGGATAGTGGTTTTGGTTGCACAGCAATGTGAATGTACTTAATGCCACTGAATTGTACACTTAAAAAATGGTTAAAATGGTAAATTTTATGTTATGTATATTTTACTGCAATGAAAAAACAGTCTGGTTGGAAGTGTTCATTTTGAGATTCCTATTTATATATATGAAGCCCTGAATATCCATCAGGGCTGGACATTTAAATTGAGAGCCACTGTCATATAGATGATATCGAAAGCCAACCTATGATTCGTTGAGGTTACCTGGGGAAGAGGGCAGATGGGGGAGAAGAGGGTCCCAGGACCCCCTGGGCAGTCCACATGTAAAGGTTGGTTAGAGGTCAAACAGTGGAGGAGACAGCAAAGAGGCTGAGAAGGAATGGCCACAGGTAGCTAGCTAGCTATATGGTTTCATGTTAGCCAAGAGAAGGAAATAGTTCAAGGCGGCCAGACGACCAGTGTCAAGTGTTGCCAAGAGGCCAAGTCAAATGAAGATGGAGAAGCAACACTGGATTTGGCAACCTGGAGATCAGTGACAGTCTTAACAAGGTCAGTTCTAGTGGCAGGCGGGGCAGAGGAAGGGACCTGTCTCAGCAATTGGTGGTAGCTCAATGGGGCTTAGTAATGAGGGAGTGTGGTACGTGCTGTTTAGTGCTGTTCGTGTTTTGATGGTAGATGGTAGATTTTACAACATGTCTCTATGCTGTTAGCAATATTTAAGAGAGAAGAAAAACAATTAATGAACGCAAAAAGGAGGAGATGAATTTAGTAGGGAAGTCTTTGGGAAAGACGAGATCTGTGCATAAAGGGACGGGCTGGCTTTTGACAGGAGCCAGGACACGTTGTCTACTGAAACACCAGATGTGACTGGAGATATTGGCTCCCCAACCATTTCATCTGCTCATCCGCATTTCCTGAGTCCCTTGTGGCTAGGCTACACCACATGACTGTTTCTGGCCAATGAAATGTGAGTTGGAAGTAATGTGTATCATATCTGAGTTGGGGCAGTGAAAACCCCATGCTAGATTCTCCGCTCTCCTTCCCTGCCACGACATTGGAGAAAGCCACAGATTCCAGACGGCACAGGTACAAGATGATGGGACCTCCTTAAGCCTGAAGACCCACCTGCATGACTATGTGGATCAGTGACCCATGACAAGCATGTAGCATGAGCAAGAAATAAACCTTTGTGGTGTTATGCCACTGAGTTTCAGGGTTAATGAAGCTCAAAAAAGGAAGTGGCATGAGATGAGGCTGGGAGGTGGGCAAGGGATAGATCAAGAAGAGCCTTGTGTGCCCTATCAAGGGCTTGAATTTTATTATTAGACAATGGAAGATGATTGAAAGCTTTTGCCTGGGGCTTAGCGTGTCAGATCTGCATTTTAATTAAACTATTCTGGTAGCAGTGAGGAGGATGAATTGGAGAGTGTCAAGAAGCTGGGAGATGGGTAAGGAGGCTATTACAACCCACAAAGAAGAAAAGATGATGGGCTGAACTGGGGGAGTGCTAGCAAGGATGGAAAGATATGCGACAGGAGGTACATTGGGAGAACTTAGCAATTAATTGAATGTGGCTGGTGGGAGAGAGAGATTAAACAAGGATGATTCCCAGATTTTTGGATGACTAGGTAGAGAGAGTATGGTGACATAAACTAAGAAAGGGAACAAACTCTGACCATTTCAGGAGTCAGTTATGAGTGAAGTTGGGACATGCTGAGTTCGAGATATTGGTCGGACATCAAAGTGGAGATGTCCAACAGGTAGTTGGCTCTGTAGTTTGATGCTCAGTGGGGAGGCCACGCTAGGGAGCCAGATTTGGGGTTATAAACAAATAGGTGGTATCTGAAATCAGGAGAGCAGGTAAGATTACTCAGGGAGAATGTGTGGAGTGGGCAGAGCAGTAAGGCAAGAGCGGAGCCTTGGGGACACCAAAGGAAACAGAGAAGAAATAGTCAGAGGGTTCAAGAAGAATCAGAGGGAATAGCATAAAGGCAAAGAGAAAGGAGAGTTTCAAAAAGAGGAAATAACCAACAATGGAAAGGAATGCAGAAGTGTCTAGTAAGATGAGACCTAAAAACTATCTTTTGGATTTGGCGTTGGAAGTGGTGGTGTTTGGAACGGGGGGTGGTTCTCTGAGAATGATCTTAATGTGAATGCTTTCAGGGGAAGGCTGGGGGTAGAAGACATGGTGAAGTAGGTGAAGAATTAATGGGGAGAGAAGACTGAAAGGCAGCCAGTGTAGACCACTGTTCCAAGAACTTGGAGAAGTTCCCAGAGATGCTAGATTTGTACTCCTCCATGCAGGCTCCCCGTTCCGTTCAACCCAAACCTGCCCTCTCCCCAAATGATGAAATCTACTGAGTTTAACAGTGATCTCTTCGCCATTTCATCAGATTGTCAAATGCTACTTTTCTAAGTGAATCCCGCTTCCTTGGTGTGTCTGTAGATGTCACATACCAGCCACTGGATGAAGAGAAGCTTGGCTTAAAAGAAATATAGGCTCAGGATTAGAACCAAGAGCTTAGGTTGGTCTTAGGAAGCCAGAAGAGCTTGAAGGAGCAAGAGATAGGCAAAACCAGCGTGAAACATGGGGTAAGTGAAGCCAAGAGTGAGGGAAACAAACATTTGTGGCCACGCGTGAAAACGGAGACCAGGATTGGGGCTTTGAACATTCTCAATGAACTAACATCATTCTGGAAGGCAGGTCTTGCCAGAATGAAGGGCCTCTGGAAGGGCCCAGAATAGCTCCTTCCATCTGTCTTAGTGGCGCCGTCAGGCATCTGGCAGCTCCTTGAGAGAGGCTGAGGACAGCATCTTGTTGTCTGGTGCCCTTCACGGTCCTGGCACTGGCCCTGTGCAGACGAGGTACTTAGTACAAACCTGTTGCGTGCAGTCAGACCCACAGGGGGCAGGCCAGCTGCCCGACCTCAGCTTCCCACGCACAGAACTTTGCCAAATGGCAAGCTCTAGCAGAGCCGCTGTGCAGACAACGGACAACTGGACAACCGCAGCTCACTTCCTGCTCCTTCCAGCTGCGGCTTTTGTTCACTTCTGAGAGTACGTTCTCACCGATGGAGGCAAGGAAGTCACGCTGATACTCTGCGGAGAGTGTGGGAGCCCTGGCCTTCGCTCTCCAGACGTGTGCTGCCAGCAGCATGCTAGGGCACTAATCCTTTCCTACTGTTCGGCTGTGAGCTTGTAATGCAGTTTCCAACTCCGAGAGATATGGGAGATGAGATTTTAAAGGGCTGGTTATTTATGGCCTGGCTCCTGATGGATACAACAGATGCAATTTCATGGGCTCCATCAGAAGAGAACAGCTTCTCGGGGTGGCTTAGAGCATTGTGATGTAGCAGGGAAGGAGAGGGAAGCAAGGGCGTCACAAACCCATAGGAAGGCGGGCGGTTCTGAGTCTCAGCTGGAATAGGCCCACCCCCTTACCAGCTCAAGGGGCCTGGGTTCAGCAGCCTCAGTCATGCACCATCTCAGCTGTTCCCTAAGCATCTCTGCCAGCTTCAGACCCTGACCCTACCTTGCCCCTGACATTCAAACAGGCTGAAACCCCAGAGGACAGGCATTAGGCCTATGCCACGTCCATGTATGAAGTTCAAGGGCAAATGGGGCACTGTCATGATGGGCCTTTCCATTTGCAATCCCTCTGCCTGGAATTCTGATCGCCGGGCCCTTCCCATGGTGGCTCCTTCTCAACAGTCAGGTCTCAGCTTAAATCCTACCCCCTCAGAGAGCCCTCTCTTGACTCCTTTATCTTAATAGGGTCCCCACTGGTATTATTCCCCACCCTGTTCATTTCCTTCATGGCACTCATCACAAGTGTATTTTACATTTATTTTGTAATTATTTTATTAATGTCAGCCTCCCCCAAGTAGACCAGAAGTCCCACAAATGCAGAGGCTTTATCTGTCTCTTCCGCCATTGTATTCCCAGCGCCAAACCTAATGTCAGACAATAGAAGGGCCTAAGTAGTTTGAATGAGTGAATTATGATGGAAAGATGTTGGTAATAAAGATGGAGATGGTAAGCCTGATCATGATGATGAAGGAGATACTGCTGATGAAGATGATGCTGGTGCTGATCCTGGAGATGACTTCTCAAGGCCCTGCCAGGGTATTTTTTTGAACACCAATCTTTTCAGGAACAGCTACTGATTTCCCCTGACTATCTCCACCAGTCTTATCCCAAAGACTGTGTATCAATAACATGCGAAGCTGTGTCCCTATATCCAGGCTTATCTCCTTCCCTCCTGTGGCCTTGTCTTCCCTCTCTGTGCCCATTTTGTGCTGGGGAGGCCTGCGAGCATCACCATCTCCCACTCCACCCTAGCCCTGCTTCTTCCCCTGTGTTCCTCAGTTTAGTAAATGACCCAACCACAGCCATCCAGCCAGAAACTTGGGAATCATCCTATACTCCTCCCCTGCTGCATTCTTCTTTTCCAGTGAACCCCCAAATTCAGCTGATTGTGCGTCTGAGATGTTTTCTGAAGTCACCGCCTCCTCGCCATCCCTTCCCAGCTGTCAGAGATCAAGGCTGGATCATCTCTTGCCTGAGTGGTCACAAAAAAGTTTTATAGCTGGTTTCTGAGCCTTCTAGTCGGACCCAATTAAAAGTCAGAAGGATTATGTTACTTCTCCACTTAAAACAGTCCAATAGCTTTCTACAGGCTGTGGAATCCTCTCCTGGATCGTGAACATGGGCACGAGGTTCTTCATGACCCATGCTCTTCCCGTGCTCGTTTCAGGCCTTATCTCCTGCCCTTGCTCTCTTGCACCCTGCACCCCACTTGCAATGCACCAAAAACACTGGGGCTCTTTTCTGCTCCAGGCTGATGGCAAATGCTTACTCACCCCTCAGTTCAACCCCAAAGTCACCCCCTCTGGGACTCATTTGTCTGGGTCCTCCCAGCAGCTCCTCCATCATGTTAGGAAGATTGACAACTTTTTTGGAGGACATCCTTTGTTTTTGTCTTCCCAATGACCTGGTTTTCCTTTGGTGAACTACCCCTCCTCCACTCCCAGTCATGAGGTTTGGGTGGGATACATGGCGACATGACCCCGGCTTGGCCAGTGAGAACACCCTCTGGCTACACTGGTGTTGAGAGCTGGGCACGTGACTGAATCTGGTCCAATCAAGGTTCATTTGAGGGCTTTCTTGGGAACCATTAGCTGGGATTGCTAAACCAACAAGACAGAGGGAGCTGATAGTGGTCACCTTTGCTACTGCATGGGGAAGCTTGTTTGAGAATGAAGCCAACGCACAGGAGAGCAAAGCCCATGGGAGGGAGAGAAACAGATTCCGAATGATGTTATTTGCATTTCTTGATCCAGCAATGCCTGAAGCCAATCCCTGGACTTTTCAGTTACAGAAGCCAACACATTCCCATTTTAGCTTGAGTCAGCTGGAGGTGGGTTTCTATTTCTCGAACAAAAGGAATCCTAGCTATTACATTCCTCTTTTCAGTCCCTGTGGGAACTTCTTTGCACCTCTTAGAAAAGTCCCTAACACACGATATTGAAAAGCATTTAATTATGTTCTGCCTCTTACCCCTGACCGTGACTTCCTGGATCCAGCACGGGGCACGGCTATTACAAAAATTTGTGGAGCGAATAAATAACTCCTTGGGAACGAGACTATGTTTTTGTCTCCCTCACACCTAGGACAGCCTAGTTCATAGCAGGCTGTCAATAAATGATTACTGAAAATAAATAGGGGAAAAGTAACAAAGAATGTAAATGATCTAAACCAATGGTTTGATAAAGTATATGTGAATGAATAAATAAGTGAAAAGTTATTATTAACAAATCCCCATGGGCATGCTGTTCTCATTCTAATTATATCTGAATCTAATGGCGCCTGAAATGTCTAGTAAAAAGTCACTGAGATCAAATGGTTCTAGTTGGCTCAAATTCCACGTGTAAAATGCTTAATAATTCAAATAAGGTCTTTCAAGAGGAGAAAGAGTATTACTGGCAAAATTTTCAAACTGAATGAATGTGTGTAAAGTAGCTTGAGTTTTGTATCCACATCTACAAAAACAAAGCCCAAACATGAAGGGGAACGAAGTAAAGAAAACCCTCAAAGCAAAGGAGGGGTGAGCTGAGGGAATTGAAGGATGAAACTGAAACAGGGTGGTTGCTGGATCCGGAGAGTCGCTGGAGCCTGCTTTCCAGGGAAACTATCTTTCCAGAAACAGCCGCAGTCTGTTGGGCGGCCCCGGAGGGGAGATCTGGGAGATCCAGGTGGTAGAGCAGACCTCCTTCTATTCCTTTCCAGGCGGAGGAGCCGCCGAGGCTCAGAGGAACACGGCAGGGCCCCAGGGTGGGCGCACGGTGGGGAGACTGTTCCCAAGAGAATCTCTGGGACCATGGCCTGGACCTGTGTCTCAGCGATCAGGGAAGCTCCCACTTGGGACAGGTGGCAGAATGATGCTCTCCCCGCCCCCTCATATCCCATATCAAAATGGCACCCACCCTTCAAGACCTGTCGCAAATGCAGCTCCCGACTGGAGGCCGTGGTCTCCACCCCAGGAGGGCGTCCTCCTCTGAAGCCCTGGAGCGTGCTCTCCTTTCTTTCCTACTTTAAATATTTGGTGGGGGCAAGTCTGTCCCATGAGGTCCATGGGGACTTGGCTTGAGGGTGTGGGGACATAGCAAATGGGCAGGCAGATCCCAAATGATCAGAGTGAAATGAGCAAAGAATGAAAATTGAAGTACATTGAAGGGGGCAAGGAAGAGGGGCCGGGAATCACTGGCAGAGACTGACCCACAGAGGTGACAACCAAGACGATGGCGGGACGGTTCTAGGGTCTACACAGAAATCCCACATGTGGGAAGGAGCTTTGAGCTCCCTCTCCCATACACTCCCCCAAAAACACACCCCTGTGGCTGGCACTTCTACTGGCCCCCAGGAAAAGGGTGGCTTCAATTCTGAGTGCAGGTCAGGCCCTGCCTGCCCCCACTGCTTTGGGAAGAAATGCCATCATAGGGGAAGGAGAGAAGCAGGAAAGAGAAGGAGCAAAGGAGAGAGGAAGGCCCAAATGAACTCTGCAGCCTCGTCGATCACAGACAGCGAGAGTGTCCCAGGCAGAGACGTCCCTCCCTGCTCTGTCCCGTACAGTGATCTCCTGAACGTCTTTTCCATACTCTCTGCCCCTTCTCCCCAGCTCGGCAGACCCCTCAGGGCAAGGGCTGTGCCTGACTCCCAGTGGAGTGCCCCCTGCGCCTGGACCTGCACAGAGCAGCCAGTGGTAGCTGCTTTTCTAACAAAGCAGCTAATTGGCCAGTCTGGGGCTGGGTCCAGGCAGAGAAGAGGTGATGCCGCCCACAATGTGCACTCTGGGAACACAGTTTCAACAAAATCACTGCCGCCCTTCTGACCTTTGCAAGGGCATCCTCCAGTCTGACCCAGGGGCTCTCTACCAGTCCCCCTCACCTGGGTTTCCAGGCAATTCCCTGGGAGCTGGATCAGCCGGAGTGATCAGGCTGTGCCATTCTGCCTGGTGAGATGCCACTGGGCTGGCAGGCTGGGAAGACGGCCTCAGTGGGATCACCAAGAACAGGGCTGATGAGGCTCTGAGTTGCTGGAGATGCCTCATCTTGCCCTTTGTCCCTCAAAGAGTGAGCCCCTGACTCTGGTCCCTATCCCAGGAGAATTACACCTCCTACAAGCCAGGCAGCAGTTGACACGTTCAGCCCTTTCCACACCCTTTCTAGGTTGGTACGATGGGGCCCATTTCTCAGATGTGGAAACTGAGGCTCAGAGAGGTTAGTAAATATCCCAAGATTATACAACTATGAAGAGGTGGATCCGGGCTTTGAGCCCAAGCCTATGTGACTCCCAAGCTTGCTCTGTCCTTGGTCAGATGCCAAGGTGCAGGCTCAATGCTGAATCCTGGAGGGACAGCACAGACCTCTTCCTTTTCTTGGAGGGGACACCTGGCTTTCTCTCCTTCCTCGTAGCCCAGAGGAAGAGCCTGGAGAGACTCAAATGGAGAGTGTCGAGCATGAGGCAGAGGGAGGAGGGGAGAGATTCCGGGTCTAGTGGCTTCTCAGTGGCTTTTAATTCACTGATTTTCTCCACAATGGAGAGGCCAGCTCTGAAATGGGCTGGCAGTCACTTCTATTCATTACAATAACACGATCCGGATACTCTCCAAGGATCCAGAACCCCGGGTTTTAAAACGGTCTTCTGCATCCTCCGGTCCCAGCCCTCTGAAAAGTCCAGAGCCCTCATGAAGAAGTTGAGCAACGACAAGAGAATTTTCCTAGACTTTGAGGGAAAGGAATGGGGGTCCATGGAGGTCACAGCCAACTAATCGGGCCAGAGCAGAACAAAGACCCACCACCCCCAAGAAGGATCAGTGAGAAAATCTAGGCCCTAAATTGAGTCCAGAGAACTAGAGACAGAAGCATGTATGTGTAAGGGGGTTGACTTGGTGAAGTGTATATGGCGGTGACTTGGAGGGGTGTGTGTCAGGGGTGATTTGGCCGTGTGTGTGTGTGTGTGTGTGTGTGTGTAATACCAAATATACTGTCTGGATTGTAACTCTCAGTCAATTCAAACCCAGCTTTTGCTCATGGTCAATCACACACAAAAACAGCAATTAACTTTAGGGAGAGTAAGTCTACAATACTTGGGAATCTCTCAACAAGTCAGAGTTACAGGGTTCAGTGCTCACCACAGTAACAGCCTTTTTCTGTTCAAAACGTGTGTTGCCGGATTCCCAGAGGCCAGTCATGGACCAGCAAAAGAGGAAGAAGCAGTCCACTGGCTGCTGTACATATATCACGGGACTCTGTAGTTATGGGCATACACCGCTGCTGATGTGTGTTCCTCCACCGCTGTCTCTCATTATGTCAGTGCAAGGTTGCCAATTGATTCTATCCTGCCACATTTTTGGCTTTGACTCGTCCTTTGTTTTATGAAATAATGTTCTGGGGAGTTGGTAGGGTTTTTTTTCTAATATCCCTATGTGGCAAAACAAAAAATTATCAACCCTATGTTCACCCAATTGTTTGGAAATATTACTAGTCCATAAAATCCAAACAACTGGAACCCCTAATTAAAACTGTCTTGTTTGTATCCCACTTAGGGGAGGAGTAGAGTGTGGAAACTGAGTCAGGGACATTCCATGCCATCCCCTCCTTTTGGATCAGTGGGAATCTGCTATCTGGTAAGGGAGGTAGTGAATTTTTTCTCTCAAAGGTGTTTCTGTCTTCTCAAGAGGGGAAGGGATGCCCAGTTGTTCAAATTCATCTTTTCTAACAGGATCTGCTGTTTTTCTCTGCCTTGGCACAGAACTCAAGAGAACATCCTAAAATTTTAATGTATGCTGATAAAGGCGGTATCCTCATAAACCAGCAGCATCACATTTTCACGGAATCCAGGAACCCATATAGGAGAAGGGCAGGGGAGAGGGCGAGTTCTTTACACATATGTCTTGATCCTCCAAGTTTGTTTATCCACAATTGTTATGCAAGTATAAATTAGAACGAGAAACGCATCCTCCCTGGCACTGGCAACGCCCACCCTGTAAATAATTATAATTTAATCTTAGAGCAAAGGGTTCTGAATGACTCCCCTAATGATTTCCTCTGCTTAATTCCTTCCCCACTGAGTAACTTAATAGGAAAAGGAATACTGTTTCAGATTTGTTTCACTCGAGAAGTTTGGACGATGTGTAGACTCACACCTGGGGGAGGTAGAAGTTGTGGGAGGCCGTTGGGCCCACGGATGAACAAGTGAGTCGAAGAGGCCTTGGGATTGGAAGAGAGGGAACTGGCAAGGATATTCATCTTGGTATCTGTTCATAGAAGTGAAAAGTTGGGAACAACCTAACAAGAGATCTGGTGAGTACACTATGTCAGTCTTACGAGGGAATGCCACACAGCCATAACATCCTCCACAGGTGTAGCATGATGTGGTGTGCTGTTGTGGTGAAGAAGATGGGCTTACAGGTCCAACTAACCCGGGCTTGAATCCCAGCTCTGCTCCTTACTAGCTGTGTGACTTCGAGCAAGAGATATAACCTCCCTGGGCCTCATTTTCCTCATCTGTAAAAGGAGGCAAATTATGCTACCTATTTCATAGACTTTTTATAAAGATAAAATGAAATTATAGCTGTGAGCTTAGAAGCAGCCAGCCACATATTCATAATAAATGCTCAATAAATAACACTATTATCACACCCATGGTGTTTTAGAGGTATCTGTAATGATATAGAAAAAATTTTCATGATATAATGAGAAGTTAAAAATACATAACTACAGATATATTTTAAGATACTAATTTTGTAATATTAAAATATATATAAATAGCCAGATAGCTTGATCTAGGTGAAGCAAAAAGGCCAAAGGGGAATATAACAAAATTTTAATGCTTGTTCTTCATTTCTCTATACTTTTTAATATTTTCCATGTTTTCTATAAGGAGCATATGTATTATATTTCAATCAGAAAAATAGGTATTTTACAAAAAGAGGCATGGGGACAGAGGGTCTTCAGGCTGGGCAGGTCACTGGGATTCCAGTTCAGTGAAGGGTCATCTAGACTTTCACCCCAACTGCTAGCTCCAAATGCCCAGCCATTGCCCCTAGATGCGTTTACAGAGCATCAACGTCCACACGGCAATTTTAGTCTTCGGCTCACATGTGTTTCTCTCAATGCCCCATCCAGGGTGGTAAATGACCTGGCCAAGTTTACACGACAAGCTTGTGACACCAAGGTCTTCTGACTCCCAGGTCAGCTCGCCTTCTGCTGCACCGGTAAATTTGAGTTCTCCGGGCCATACTGGTCCCCAAATCTCAGAGTCTATACTTGGGAGGAGTCCGTTCCCACTTTATCCCTCTCAAATAGTCATACTTTGCTCCTACCATGGGTTTGTCTGATTTTCTCGCCCTCAAAGGACCACGTCTTACTCAACTGGTGCATCTACCACGTAGCATGACCTGGTATAAAAGAGTGTTCAATACATGTGCCCTGGCCTCCCGATTTCTCCTCCTCCCCCCTTCCTCCCCAGCCCCACTGACCACTGTGTCTCTGTCTCTCCTAGGCACTGTCCCTCCTGGACTCTTGCAGCCACCCTCCTGATGCTTCACTCAGAGTCCACAATGACACCTCCTCTGCCCTCGTCCCCAGGCACTGAGCCCTGCCTTCCTGGGCACTGGGCAGCAATGAAGGCTGCAAAGATGCCCCGCCTTGTCTGAAGCACATCTGGACACATCCTTCTATTGGCTCCTGACGTGCTGACACAGGTGGCCTGATGCCCTCATTCTGATCACACAGCCACAAGGCACATCCAAGAGAGTGTTCTAAACACTGCACTGCCACCCTCAAGGCTTGTCACTCAAACGACAAGCTGAACTGTTCCTTACGCCAACCTCAGCTGGGCATGTCCCATGGGTCTAAGTCTGGGAGACTACAAGCCACCAAGGCTGGTGAATCTTCAGTCACCCCTCTCCTCCTGAACCCGTGAGCATCGAGAGTCTCCATGGAGGGTGGAGCGCACCAAAGAAAAGCCCGTGCTTTTCTGTAAAGCCAGGACGATAGGGAGAGGGTTAGCCCTGCCCTTCAGACACCGAGACATGGTGCCTTTCCCGTCTCAGGGACCTGGGAGTGGGAAAAGCGATTGCCACCTAAGGTTTTATTCCAACTTCATTGGATGCTATGAATATGTCTTCCAGAAATGGAACAATATTTCAAATCACGTCACTGAGACCCTGTCCACATCCTGAGACCAGAACATTTTCAGTCTTAACGCAAGTTACTCGACCAATGCCCACTGTAAAATTTTCCAGCAAGGACATGCTTCAAATCGGATACCAAAATCACTGTAAAAATTTACCCCGGCTCTAAACATATGCAGTGATTTCTTATTGAGGTGAGAGAAAACTCTCCCACAATGGGTGCAGGCAGCAGCCACGGGGCCTTCAGCTGCAGGTCCAGGCGCCAAGGACGTGGAGCATCCCAGAAGCCACATTCAAAGGGACGGGGGAGGGGTGGGGACAGTGTGCTTACCAGAGGGAGGAGCCTTCGGTCCCAGTGACTTCCAGGAAGTCGTAACCATCCTCCAGCTGGAAGTCAATAAAGACCAGAGCAATGGTGTCTCCCAGTTCGGCCAGGATGGTCCACGTGCAGTCGGCATTGTTGTGGTACTCCGAGGGGAAGTGGGGGCTGGAGATGATGCCGCTCTGGCCCCGCAGGGTCCCGCCACAGGCATCGTCCGCTGTGGGCACAGAGACAAGAGGCTCACGTGAGTTGGTCTGGTTCCCAGGCCCTGGCACTCGTCATGAGCTTCACCCATGAGAGGCACAGAGCGTCCTGGAACATGATGTACAGACAGGAGGGGCCAAGATCCTAGTCTGAATTGGCTTAATAATAATGATACCAAGCACATCCATAGCCCTTACCATATGCCAGGCTCTGTTCTGAGAATTTTAGATGTTATTTAGAATTATTTAGATTTAGATATTATTACCAATTTCCTCATTGAAGAGATGAGAAAACCAAGGCACAGGGAGGTTAAGTAACCTGCCTGAGGTCACACAGCTAATGAGCTGGGATTTGGACTCTGCCATTCAGAGCACATTCTTAACTGCTATACTCCGTGATGACCAGGAAGGAAGGAGAACTCAGCTGTCACATTTATTTCCACGGTCACAACTGTGGTGAGTAGGATGTTTCTTCCCTCCAGATCTCACTAAACCTCAGATGTGATGGAACAAAACAAAAACTCAGGACAACTCACTGGGGCATTCCAGGTCCGTCAGAGCCTGGCTGGACCTCCGCAATCTTTCCTCTGCCCCTTGTACCCAGGCCAGCTCTGTTCCAGCACTGTTCATGGTCAGACCTCCCACCCTTGCTCACACCGTGCCCTCTGCCTAAGATGCCCTTGGTCCAGCAACACTTCTGATGCCTGGAGACCCAGCTCCAATGCCACCCTTTGGTAAAGCATCACTCTGCCAAGCTTTTAGTAACTGGTCTCTCTTCTGTGCTCCCGCAGCAACGTGTCCGACCTCGGATACTGTACTCCACGCTGTCTGAGCGACCTGTTCACATGTCTGTCTTCCACTCTAGGTTCTGAGCTCTGCCGGGAATCCCCAAGGGCGGGGACCATGTTCTCCTCATTCCTGTGGATGCTGCTTCAGCCTAAATTCCAGCTGAGACTTGATACTGAGAAAAAACGATCCGAGGAACATGCTCAGACCTATGATAGTCATGAGCACTGGCTTTTGAATGATTGCAGACCTCAGTCTGAATCCTTCCCCTGCTGCCCACTAGCTGGGTGACTGAGGGGGAGTTGTCCAAACTTTTAAGTCTACCCTCCCGGAGCCTGTATGCAAGTAAGTGATTATCATACACTTAGCATATGCTATATTAGAGATATGGACTAAAATGCAATGAAAGGAAAAATGCAATATCAGGGTTGAAATGTGTATCAGAGGCAGCAGAGAAACAATAATATAAGCTAATTTTTATTGAGTATTTAAACTACGCCAGGCACTATTCTAACTACTCTATCTATTTCATATAATACTTACTATGACCCTATGAAGTATCATTCCCATTTTACAGGTAAGGAAACCAAGGCACAAAGAGATTCAGTTATTTGCCAAAGGTGACACAGCTCACAGTGATTAAAAGAGCTGGAATTCTAATCCTACAGTCTGATTCCAGGGCCTACACTCTTAACCAATACACTCTTCTCTCTCTCAGGAGTACAGTTCACACTTTGAGGACAAAGATAAAGCAGCAAATTACTTTGCTTGGGTGAGTAAATTTGGGAAAGCTTAACAGAGGATGTGCCATTAGAGCTGGGTTTTGAAGGATGAATAGAAGTTCACTAGATAGAGAAAAAGGGAAGGGCATTTCAGAGAAGAGGGAACCAAATGTCATAAGCACACAAGCACAGGCCTGTCTAAGATGAGTAGCTCTAGACAGCTTATCACAGAGTGAACAGAGAGCAGGGGTGGGCAATGGTACTGGAAATGTAGGAGGAGCCACATGACAGGGAACACTGGACCAAAAAGATTTGGAAACAGCAGACTATATTGGGAAGAAAATGGATTTTGGGGTCAGTAAGGTCTAGATTTGAATTCAGGCTCCAGGATTTTCCAGCCATGTGACCTGGGGTTTATTTCTCTAAGTCTCATTTGGCTTCTCTGTACAATGGTATATTGTGACGACTGAATGGGATCATTAAGGTGACAGTACCTAGCATGAGCCAGTGATTGGCATAAGGTGGATGCCTGGCATACGCTAAGTTCTCCTTTTCTTTCCACTTCATCCTGAGGATCAAAGGGAGTGAAGAAATATGGTTACGTGTGCATTGCGGAGAGATTGCTGTGGCTGTGGCTGTGGCAGGGAGGGGGTCTGAGTCGGGGGGTGGGCAGGATGCTTTTGGTAGGACACAGTCACCAAAGTCCAGGTGAGGCCAGATGAGATCAGACCTAAGGCCGTGGGGATGGTGAGAAGAGGACTTATTGGAGAGATATGTAGGAAATAGAATCCACAGGACTTAGGAGTTGGGAGGGATGAACTCTGGTGTCAGCAGGAGCATCTGGATGGATGACAAGTGCCATTTCCTGCGGCGGGGAGCACCCTGTGGTGTGGAAGCAACCCGGAGATCAGTGTGGACACCAGGGCCAAGTGTGGGGAGGACGCCCTAGAGGAGAGATGGAGCAGACAGTAGGATACACAGAGCAACGTGGGATGGAGATAAAACTGAGCTCCTTCAGTGGCCTGAACTATTCTTATTAATGTCATTCTACAGGGTCAAGATCTATGTCAAGAGGATAAACCCATTTCTAAATGCCAGCTCTTGGGTATGAGCACAGACCCGAAGGGGCCACACTCAGAATGTTTCCCCCCCACATCCATTCACTGAGCACCTACTGTGTGCCAAACACTGGGCGAGGGCCAGCACCACATCATGAAAAGCCTGAATTCGTCCCTGCCCCTAAGTGTTTCTTAGAGTGGGCGCGGCCAGGCAAACATGCAGTGCCCCCAGAATTGTTATACCTGAGGAGTCAAGGCACAGCAATGGCACATGGACGTAGGGGAGGCTTCACAGAGGAGGCAACACTTGTGTTGAGGCATCCATCCACCCACCTATCCATTCATTCATTCATTCAACAAATGTTTACTGAGTGCCCACTACATGTCAGGCACTGTTCTAGGTGCTGGGGATTCATCTGTGAATAAAACCAAGGAAAATCCCTACCCTCACGGAGCTCACGTTCCATCAGTGGGAAACAGATCATCTCCGAGATAAACAGGTAAACCCTCTGCTAAATGAGGTGGCAGTAAATGCAGGAAGATGGCAAGTGTGCTGTGCTGGGAGTGGGGTATGGACATTTCAGAAGGGGGGTCAGGAAGGCCTCACTGACAGGCTGACATTTGAGCAAAGACCTGAAGGAGAGAGAGGGGAAGCCACGTGGTTATCTGGGGGAAGAGCATTCTAGATGAAACAGCAGATGCACAGGCCACAGGGTGCAGAGGCCTAGCACAGTTGAAGAGCATCAAGAAACCTGAGGGGCTGGAGCAGCGGGAGCCAGGAGGAGAGCGGCAGGGGACGAGCCCCATGGAGGGCCTGAGAGGCCACTGTTAGGGCTTGGGCTTTTACTTGAGTGAGAGGAGAAGCCAGTGGAGGGCTCTGAGCAGAGGATGACATGGTCTGACTTGTGTATTAACAGGATCCTTCGAGCTGTTGTGTCGACAACAGACCATAGAGGACGAGGGCCGAAGCAGCAGGGCTTGTAGAGGCTACTGCGATGGTCCAGGTGAGAGATGGTGGTGGCTGGGACCAGTGAGATGCAGTCAGAGTTTGACTATGTTTTGGATGCTGAGCTGGCAGGACTCACTTCCATTGAGAGCTGACCGCCTGGCGGGCTCAGGGGAGAGGGTGTCCCGGGCAGAGGGAACAGCGAGAGCCAGGCAGCTGAAGTGGTGGGTGTGGTGTGTGTAGGGACTTACCGTCAGGGCTGCCTGAACTCTAAGGGAAAGGAAGAGATGGCAGAGCCGGGGGGGCAGGAAGGCAAGGGCTATACTCTAAAGGGCCTTGGATGCCAAGTGAGGGAGCTGCGTTTCCATCGCCTCCTCCTCCTTCCTCCCTTGCTACCCCCAGTCCAGGTGCCCAGGCCCCCGCAAGGGGGGAGGGAGGGAAGGTAGGCAGATTTCCTTGCCTGGTTTTAAATCCAGTTCGATGGTGCTGTTTATTTGTCGTATCAGGTTGCACGGTATTTCCACCCCGGGTGTCCCTCTGGCAGGAGGCTGTGAAGTCTGACATCAGAGGCAGAGTTTGTCTCCTTCTGATGTAAATAACTTCACCGTGACCATTACCAGAGAGATAAGCTACAGGAGCCAGGCAGCAAGCAGGAGATTTGTCGATGTCCTTCCCAGCAAGCCCTGGGCCTGCTGGTTTCCAACAGTCCCACACTGGCCTTGTCTACACAGGTGGAACCGTCTACACCTCTAGCCACGATGGCTTAATCTTGACTGCACCCAAGGTTAGGAAAATCATGGTGAAAAAGGAGTGGGAGTGTGCTGGGGGGAGAAAAAAGAAGGGGCTCTTGGCAGAGGACACAGGGCACTCCAAGGAAGGGGGCCTTATGGGCACGGCGTGCTTGGGACGGCCAGCTCTCCCCCGCGGTGAACCTGCAGGATGCACGAGAGAGTTGTGGGGGTGGACGCTGAAGCGAGGGTAGAGATGAGCTCAGAGGGGCCGTGACGGTCTTGCTAAGGGGTTGGATGCTCCCCTGCAGGTCTCGGGGAGCCTCTGTAGGCTTTTCAGCAGGGAGTAAAAGCCTAGACTTGTTCTAGAAGGATGACTCTGGTGTCCACATGATGGCCGGATGCTGTGGCGTGGGGGTGGCGAGGGTGGCAGGTGAGGAGACCAGCAGTGAGGAGAACAGTGAAGAAGCTGTTCCGGTCATCAAGGCCTGAACCAGTGGCAGTGGCAGCGGGAGGGAAGAGAGGGACCAGAAGAGAGTCAAGAGCCAGGCTAGGGGAGAAGCAAGAGGTCGTGGTCTCCACCCTGGAGAGGGCAGTGAAGACAGGAGGAGGGAAGAGGACGCCGAGGTCTCTAACGGGGCGCCAGGGCTGACGATGATGCTGTTCCAGTGAACAGGGGCCCCAGAGGAGAGGCAGCTCTGGGGACAGTGAGGGCCCCTCCTCCTCTGCCCTTCCCCACCCCCATGCTGAGTGTGAGCTCCTGAGGGGTAACCAGGACCCGGAGCCTGGAGCCTGAGAGGCCAGGAGTCAGCAGGACGAAGAAGGAACTCGCTTCATGGGAGTGGAGAAAGGCCGGGGCCAGAATTGACACTTTAATGAGCAGCAGGCAGAAGCAAAGGTGCCTGGAAGGAGGCTGAGAGAGAGCAGTCCGCGGGGAGGGGAGCTCCGCGGTGGAAAAAGCGAGGGGGCAGCGTCAGGGGTGCAGGGACTCTGAGAACTGAGGACCAAGCAGGCCCCAGCTACCCTGCGTGGAGAAGTCTCTAACCAGGCCCACGGTCCACCGTCTCCTTCAACCTGGCCTGCGGATCTAGGGGGACAATGCATCAGCGGGGAACGCCAGAGAGAAAGCAGGTCTCGGGGGAGAGAGAAGGACCACCATCTCCTGCCTAGTTCCCGTTTTAGAAACCCCACTAGATACCCTACACTGTTCTCAACCTCAACTGACGAGGATGTCCTCATCCTCGCCTCCCACTGAACTCGGAGCTCCCTGTCTTGGAGAGAGTCAGCACTTTTCACCCTGTGCCTCATGCCAGAGGCCGGGGGACATCCTCAGCTCCCCCCGCACCCGACACCCAGCCAGTGACCCTGCCCGTCCTTCTAACCGGCCCTTGACTCGGTCTCCTGTCTCCACTGCACCTGCTCTACTCTACGCCAACCGCCAGCTGGGCTCCAAGTCACGCCCAGCCGTGAGGCCTCCCCCGGTCTCCCAGCATCCCTCCTGCCCCCGCCCGCCCATTCCTCACCCAGAGGCCGAGTGATCCGGAAAGCTCAGACCTGATGTCGCCACCCATCTCCATCAGAACCTTCCATAACTCCCGCTGCCGCTCAGGATAAAGGCAACTACCCCGAAGCTGACAAGGACCCTACAGGGGCTCGCCTCACCCCAGTCTCTGCCACCTACTTCCTGCCACCACACCGGCTTCCTCTCGCCTCTCCTGATGTGCCAAGCATCTCCCTGCTCGAGGACCTTTGAAAGTGCTATTTTCTCTTTCTAGAAACTTCTTCCCTACCTCGTTGGTAGGGTAAGGGGTAAAGAAGCCTTTAGGCCCCAGTCTAACTGTCACTCCCTCAAGATTCTTTCCAGAAATAGAATACCCCTTCTCCCCACCATATGCTTTCAGAGCACCACATACTTTCCCGTAATTAATTGATCAATTATGTAATTTATTTAATATCTAGACAGTAGACTCCCTGAGGGCAGGGGCCATGTCTGTTCCGTCCCCAGCCTCTACTACATTTCCTGGTGTACAGCAGGCACTCAATAAATATCTGATGAATAAATAAATGAAATAGGAAACTGAAACTCAGAGAGGTTAAGTGACTTTATGAAGGTCACACAGTAGGTGGCACAGTCTGGATTCCAGTCTCGCTGGCACCGGGACTGTGGTCTCATCACTACATCACACCTCTCTGCTTGACAGCAAAGCCATCCTGAGATATTCAAACTTCCCAATGTTAGTCAATGACTTCCAGACTGTGCCAGAACTGAGGACTCGGGAGCTTGAGACTCTGTGGCCAGAGCCGCCAGTCTGCTCTGCAGATGGCACCTTTGCCGCGTGCGTCTTCCCCGCCTCTCGGGCTCCTCTGACACCCTTGTTCCTGAACCATCCTGTTTTGATTGAAGATGCTGTAAAAGTTGTTTGGAGATTTTCTCCCACTTTAAACAAGGCATCATATTTCATGGTTACAACTTCAGAGTCATAAAACATAACCTTCAGCTGACACCACAGTCCTGAAATATTAATTTACACTTTCTCCTTCCCTGGCAATGGGTGTTTGGCACCGCCATTAAGTCATGTATATTCTAAGGTGCAGGTGCGTTAGGCTGATAGCTGCCTTTCCAAGTTTACGACTTTATTTATGATCGACTTTAAGGTCCCCTGAAATTTCTTCAATTAACTTAATTTTAGAGAGCTATCCCTCAGCCTTCTTTGACGTCTGTTAACTCTCCCATGACTCACAAATTTCAGGTGGGGATGGGGGAAGCCGCATCATATGCCTCCCCCACCATTTCAGGTCAACTCCAGAGCACAATCTCAGAGGCCTGGAAGCTTTGGGGTTGTTGGTATTGAGCTTCTGTTGATTTCCTCCCTTACCAGGAAGTGAAAATCCCACTAGGCCCTGGGGGAGAAGCCGCCATCTTACAACTCAAGAGCAAGACTGAGGGAATCAGGGCATGAGTTCCCCAAAGCCGTAGTGTCCCCGTTTTCTTGTACTATGTAGCTCTGCGTCCCTGGCTGGGGCCCCAATAGCCTGCTCAACCTCATCAATCCCTTCTCTGGGGGCTCAGGATGCTGCCCCTGTATCCTTGGCTTTATCAGGAACACCCCTCCTTAAAATTAAGAAATTGCCAATTACCTGAGAGCATCGCTATTTTTGCCACCTCCAGACTCCTTCCGTGGATACCGCCCCTCAAGGTATCCTTCTGCGGGGACGACTGTAGACAGGACATGGTATTTGGGTCTATAACTTCTCTGATGAGCTTTCATTATAGGCCAGGCATTGTGCTCAATGCTTCACCTGCATTTTCTCATTTAATCCTCAAACTGCTTGAAGAGACAGGTGTTATATCATCCACATTTGACAGACGAGGAAACTGAGGCTCAGTGAGTTTTTAAAACCTGCCCATGGTCACGTGGCTACTAAATGAAGAGCGCGGATTCGAATCCAGGACACTCTGACTCCTGACCCACGTCATTACCTACCTATTTCTCTGCCTCTCAGGCCTCGGCTGCTGCCATGCTGTTCCTGACATGGGCTAGAGCAGGATGCTGGAAGCACCAGACTATTCCTCCTGGTCCCCGTTCCTCTGCCTCAGGGGCCTGAGGTAGGGCTTTTGTGCTGCCTTCAAAGTGGGGGCCCAGCTACCCAGGCCCAGGTGGAGGTGGGTGAGCCAGCCTTCTTCATAAGAAGGAAAGCAGCCCCTGGCCCCACCCTGAAGCGGTATCTGCCCTGCAGAAGGACCTCAGGCCCTTTCCCTGAGCTTCTCTCCTAAAGAGCTCATGGGACAAGTTAAAGAGGAGGTCGGGGGGAGCCGCAGGAGACCGGGCCATCCCTGGCTGGTGGACCCGTGCAGGGGAGGCAGCTACGAGACGCCAAGCTCTCAGGCCCTGGACCACCCAGCCGGAGGAGCTCCAGAAGTAACGGCGTCATCACGCGTCTCCTCCTCAGGTCACAGGCCATCATCCTTGCCCGCAGTAGACAAGGGTGGTCAGGACCATGGCTGGTAGGCACGTGGACTTGGGCAGAATCCTGGCTCCACCACCCTCCAGCTGTGTGATCACAGGTAAAGTACCTCACCTCTCTGGGCTTCAGTTCCCTCGCCTGTAATAGAGATAATAGTATCTTAACAGTGGCAGTCAGAATCACAAGGACAGCTGACTCTCATGGAGTCACTGCTATGAACAAGGCCCTCTGCTGTGTGCTTGGCATTTGTCAACTCAAGCTCACTTCTACCATACGGGTTAAGTACTGTTATTATTCTCATTTGCAGGTGAGAAAACTGGGGCACAGAGAGGTTGAGTAGCTAGCCCAAAGTCACCCAGCTAGTGGGTGTGAGTGGCAGGGCCAGGATTTGAATCCAGATGGTCAGACTCCAGAGCCACGTTCTGAGCGGTTCTGCTCTAGTAATAGTGATGGCAAAGGGGACAGGACAAGGCCTAGTGATCCCCGTGGAAGTAGAGGAACCCTGCAGTTGGGAGTTTCTGGGAGCTGTGGTCCATGCCAAGGCTCCATGCTCAGAATCACTCAGGGTCCACACTGCACCTGGCTTGGTGTTTGGTGCTTTCTGCACGTTGTGTAATTAATCAGCACAACGGGGCCCAGCATGCAGTGCCCGGACCCTCCTTGCTATCTACCTTGTCATCTTAGGGTCTCATCCCTCTCCCAGATCTCTTTCTAGCTCAGAACTGCCCCCAGCCACAAAATTAACACCCCCTCCAGGTGTTGGATGTCTCACAGGGATCTCAGACGTTACCTGGACAAGATGAGCTCTCTTGACTCTCCTTGGGACACACACCTCCCGCTCCCTGTCCCAGGCACCCCCATCTTGGGCCTCAGCATCCCTACCTGGCCAGCACACCAGAAAGAGCCTAGGAGTCAACCTCGACCCTTTGTTCCATCAGCACCTACATCCAATCCACCAGCAAGGCCGGCAAACCATGGCCCCAATCTACCCCCTTCCCTCCATCTCTACCACGGCCACCCTCCACCGGGATGCATCATCTCCAGCCTGCATGCCTGCAATACTGCCTCCTAACTGGTCCCTGGTTGCGCCTCTTGCCCAGCTACAATCCCTCTCCCTTCTAGCATCCAGAATGATCTTTTTAAAAATTTAAGTTAAATCGCACCATATCTCTGCCTAAAACTCTTCCCTGGCTCTCTCCTGAACTTAGAACCAAACCCAAACTTCTTGCCCTACTTCACCACAGCCCCATCCTCACCCTCTGCCCTCTGCCCCACTCTGCTTTGCCACATGGGCCTGTTTTCTGTGCCTCTAACATGTCGGGCTCTCTCCTGCCTCAGGGCCTTTGCAACTGCTGTTCTTTTTGTCAGGAATGCACTACCCCGGGTCTTCACATAACAGGCTCCTTCTTGTCATTCAGGACTCAGTTCAAATGTCACCTCCTCAGAGAGTCCTCTCGTGACAGTGCCATCTAAAGTACCCTTCCTCATACTAGCTACTTTATTTCCTTCATAGCTCCTATCATGTTCTGGAATTTGTTTGATTTTTGTCTGTTTTCTGCCTCCCAGCTGCTAGAATGTAAACCCCATGAGATCGTGGATTTTGGTCTGACTTGTTCATCACTGCAATTCTCTATTTCTAGAACAATATCTGGCACTTAATAGGCAGTCAATAAATAATGAGTGGATCAACTGTCTGGCACACAGTAGGCACTCAATAAAAAGTCATTGAATCCTGAGCGAACAAATGGGTAAGTAATCAACCCTGTAAGTATGCCACTCATGTCCCCACTTTAAAACTCAGAGAGGTTTAGCAGCACACCACCACAGCGAGACCCACAGCTACGAGCTGGCACAGCCAGGGGTGAACTTCGGCCTGTCGGACTCTGTGCTCTTTCCATGCCTGACACACTGCTTTTGTTTCACATTCTGCAGGTTCCCCTACCTGGGGCCAGGAAATTTGGAATGCAGCTCAGTGCTCGCTGTCCAAGATTCTGCAGACCAAATGCCTGCTTCCCCAGGTCTGGTGGCAGCCTGCAGGGTTTGGCTTGAACCTCAGAGGCCAGGCGTTTCTTGCTCAGGCTTCTTTCTCTCCACCACCTGCCTCTCAGCCCCCAGCACATCTGAACCCAGTCCTCCCCCGGGCGGCCTTCTTTGATCCAGGGCCAACGCCCCTCACAGGTCAGAGGCCAGTTGCTGAAATCCACATGTCTTCCTTCTTGTGGATCAAAGAGGTTGCACAAAGCTCAGTCTCCCAGGGACCTCTGCCTTTGAAAAGGTGCCCAGAGTGACACAAAGTGAAGGGACATCACTGGCCCTGCCTCCTTTCCTCCGCCAGCTGGACCAAGCCTTGATGGGCCAGGAGCCTTGGGACGGGCCTCCTTGGAGGTCAGCCTCACACCTGCTCTGCCCCCTGATCCCAGCTGGCTCCTATTCCCCCTTAGTCTGAGCTGTGTCCCCAGACCGAGCCCACCTTTCAGCCAGGGACATGGCACTTCCTGTATGAAGCAGAGGCACACTGCCCTCCAACCTGCTCCGGGAAGCCTCAAACCCAGAAAGCTCATGTCGCTCAGAGCTGCTGGGCGGGTGGGCTAACTCAGGCCAGTAATTTCCCTTTGGGGCTTGTATTCCTACATGATCCTGATGGAGAATTAGACCCATCCAGCCATCGGTCATTCAGCAAATATTTACGGACCACTGCCCAGTGGATAAGGTTTATCCACTTGCAGATGCCAGCCCTTCAGATTGCTACATGAGAGGGAGAGAGGCTAAAAGGTTTTAATCCTTCCTGAGTATGAACCCGTTAACTCTGGCATGACTGCGGCTCCCGGCACGGCACGGCATGTGAGGAGCACGCTCCGCTCCTGTTTGGCTTGGCCTCCTAAGGAAGGATAGTTTGGAAAATCACTTTCCGAAAATTACTGACAATACTGAGGATGCTTCTCAGGCTGTTCTTGCAGCTTGTGGTGAATTAGAATGGAGAAATGGACCTGAAGCTCAGGGGGTGGGGAGGAGGCCCTGGGGGCCCCGAGAGTGGGAGAGCCACATCTCTGGCCCCTCAGGCACTGGGGCTCAGAGCCTTCTCAAAGCAAAATTTGACATCTTCAGCTGGCTTCCCTGGTGTGTTCCAGAAGGGAGCATTCTCTGGTGTGGCTAAAGTGGAAGCTACGTAAAGAGGACTTAGAATGGTCGGCCTGGGACTCTTTTCAGAAGTGCCTTGTGCTCCATGCTAAGGAGTCTGAACTGGACCCTGTCAGTGATGAAGAGCCACCGCCAGAATTCTAAGCAACAAGTGATTCTGTCAGATCTGTGTCTTAGGACGTTTGCTCCAGCAGTGGAGAATGGATTGGGATGTGTGGGGTGGGGGATCAGAGGATGGCTGCCCAGTGAGGGACACTTTGGGGTGAGACAAGTGAGAGACGAGAGGGCCTGGACTGTCACCGGCCGGGGCCCCCTGAATAGCGGCAGAGGCAGGAAGGGGGAGGGCCAGTGCAGAGGGAGATTCACCAGGACACGGTGACTGAGGATGAAGACAGCAAAGAGAGTGAGGAGTATAAGATGCCACTGGTGTGTCTGGCTTGGCCACCTCGGATGGTGACACTCTTCATCGACCCGGGGAAGGCAGCAAAAAGAGCGGGTGTAGGGAAACAGAAAGACTTAAGTTTTGGACGTGCCCCATTTGAAGCACACTCCAGGGAGGGTTCAGTGTGTGTCTGATATCCCTATGGGCCTGAAGCTTAGGACAGAGGGTGGGGTTGGAGGTAGAGATCGGACAGTGGCCCCAAGCAACAATGAGAAGCCATGGAGTGGATGAGAGATTCCAAGAGATGCAAGACGTTCCCAGAGAGGAGGCCACGCTGGGCCTTCCAGCATTTAAGGGGAAGGAGAGGAAGAATCCTGAACATGTGAGAGTCTGAAAGAGAATCGGGAGAGACTCAGGAGAGAGTCAGGCCCCAAAAGACGCCCCATGCCCATGAACGACTGCTGTGATGTGAATGCTGGGGGAGTGCCATCACTCCCGCCCACTCCAGCCAATTGAAAGGCCAGCCCTCGCTGCCCCCACGCCCAGCCGTGCAGACACTGGACTGTGAGGCCTTGACCCACGCTGGCAAAGGAAGACCTCCATGAGGCGGCCCTCATCACTTATCTTTAACTCGTGGGTTAATGAAAGAGATACTTTGACAGCCCCAGAGTTTCTTTCAGGTCACAGCTCTCTTTGCTCTGGAAAATGCCACCCTATATCTAAATAGCTGGGGTGGGGAAGCGAGGCATTAGCCTGTAAGGAGATGGGCAAAGCCACGGGGCAACCAGGCTCCTGTGCAGTAATCGATGGAAGTCTTGAAAGGAGGCCACAGTGCCAGAGGCAGCAAAGGGGAGGAGGCCGGAGAAAGAAGAGGGTGCAACGCACACCACAGGGGAAGCCTGAGCCCGCCAAGACAGACGCCAGGGAGACACTTCCAGGGAGAAGAGGCCAAGAGACTTGGCGGCTCCAGGTGGCTCAGACTTTGATTTTAAGCCCTTTGCTTTGCTGAGATGCAAACTCCCGGCATTGCCCCAAACCTTCAATAGAGAGTGCGCTACACGCAAACACCTCTGTTAGTGGTTTCTGTTTTCTATTTTTGTTTTTATTTTGGGGAGGGTCAAGACAAATGGGCCAAGTTCTTGATAAGTTGGCAGAGCAGAACTAAGGGAGGTGAGGCAAGGCGGTACGTTCAAGGTCAGAGGAAGCTAAAGCTGACACAGGTTCCCGAAGATATGGGGAGGGATAGTGGATTTCTACCATATGGGGATGGGACATTGATGTGAATTATACTTCACAGGACAGGGTGACACCCCTCTGCCTCTGATACTTTTGTCTTTAATTTTTGCATTAATTAAAAGAGTATGACATTTATAGTACTGTAAGAAGAAAGAGAATTTGTTTATATTGCACAACTTAAATACCTGATTTAATTCACTATCATGTTTCATATTCTGGTATCACATCACAACTCTGACACCTTCCTTGGAAGGTCAGAGTGTTAACCTGTGATATCCCCTGGGCAGGGACGGTTAGGGATGCCATAAGGAAGGGCAGATACAGCAGCTTCAGGTCGTGTTTAGGCCACTCAGGGCCATACACCTGTGTGTAGAAGCCAAGGTCTCACCTGATTGGTTGGGTCATTCCTGATGTCAATCACAGGAAGAGAGGCAGGCCTCAAGTTGGAAATGGGGTCTGAGTGCAACTATGACATACAACTATCTACTGGGGCTTTGGGGGAAAATAAAAAAGGAGGAGGATTGGCAATAGATGTTAGCTCAGAGCCGGTCTTCCTCAGCAAAAAGAGGAGGATTAGCATGGATGTTAGCTCAGGGCTGATCTTCCTCACAAAAAAAAAAAAAAAATTGCTGTTGAAAAAAAAAAGAAATGGGGCCTGAGAGGAGTGGACTTAGGAAGGCAGCAAAGGAGACTCTAGTTCCCTTGGGCTCCACCAAGAAGGATCAATACAGATGAGGCTGGTACTATTGGTTGAGGAGAGCAAAACAAACATGGAGTTAAGCAGCAACTCAGATTGATTGGTTGTGGCTTGCCTTTTGGGAAAGAATTCACAGCTGTATCTGGACTCAAGTGGAAAGGGTCCAATGATCAATTCATTATGTCTGCCAGGGAAGCGGGAAGAAGGGAAGAGATATACATGCAAAATATTTTCCACCGTGAGTGTAGACAGTAAAAAGGGTGTGCGCATGTGGTGGGAGGAGGGCACTGCTTCTCGTCTTTTGATGGTAATTACAGAAAACCTTCCTCTGAGAGAAAGGTCAAACTTGAACCCAAGGAGAGCTACTTGTTACAATCATTTCTCAATTCCTTGAAATGATCCTCCCAGACCTATATCTGGGTGTCCTGGGATCCACAGAATTTAAAGATGAGAGTTTCATGAAGAAAAGACTGGTCAACAGTGCAAAAGGTTGTTGAGAGGTCAAGGAACATAAGGACCCAAACAATTCTGATTTGGCAACATGATGCAGAATACAGGGGGCAAAGGGCAGCCTGCAGAGGAGTTAATAAGAGGTGAGAGGTAAGGAGGAGAGACAAGGCTTGATGGAGCTTTCAAGATGCTGGGCACTGTGGCTGGTGTGGCAAAATCCTATATTGTGATGCCACAGTTTTAAAAAGGTAGTTAAAACACATCTATATGCATTGTAATCTCAATTATGTACATATTCATAATATATGCATGTGTGCAATATGTACTAGAAGAAGATGGGAAAGAAATACATGAAAATTGTGGTTAAAATGGGTAAATTTTGTTTCTTCTTTACTCTTTTCTGTCTTTTCTAAGATCACTTAAAAATGTCCATGTGCTATGTTTATCATCAGATAAGAGGCATGGGAAATTATTTTAGAAATAAGCTTGGTTATGGGGGAAGGGGTCAACAAGAAATAGGCTGGGAAGAGGGTGACCAACCGTCCCAGTTTGCCTGGGACTGAGGGGGTTTCCAGGACGTGGGACTTTCAGAGCTTAGAATGGGAAAGTCTTGGAAGCAGGACAGGTTGGCCACCCCAGCTGGGAGGCTGGGGCAGACGCAGCATTGAAGGGAGGTGGAGTGTGTGTGTGTGTGGGCAGGTGACTGTTGGGGTAAAGAGGTTTTGAGCATATTTGGAAGCTGAAAGGAGAACACCATTAAATAGGGGGAAAGGTTGAATTTATAGGGAAGAGAGAATAATTGCCAGGGTGAGGTCAGTAGGAAAAGCAGCTGGGGGAGAGAGACCCCGGCACCAGAGGAGAGAGGGTCTGTAAGGGGAGGAGAAGCAATGTTTCTTCCGAGACAAGAGGGCAGAAGGCGAGGGCAGACTGGCTAAAAAGAAGTTTGCTGATGTAAGGGAAGGAGACTGAGGGAGTGCACACCTGAGAAGCCCCTAGAATACCTGGGGACCCTCGATGCCCTCCAACATCGGCTCCCCATAGTGGGTACCCCACGCGCTGCTGGAGTGGAGGGCGCAGCTTCCCCACCGGAGACTGGGTCCCACTGGGAGCTCCGGCATCCCCTCCCAGTTGCCACCCACCCCATCAGACCCTCTCTGGCCACCTACCTCTGCAGGAGGGCAGGGGGAAGTCCCACGTGGCACTGTTCCCAGAGCCCGTGTGGCAGGTGAGCACGGCGTGGCCCTCCAGGAAGAAGCCGGGGTTGCAGCTGTAGCGGACCTTGTCGCCGAGGTTGAAGGTGGAGCCCTGCTGGACGCCGTTGGGCAGCCGCCCGGGGTTCCCACACGTGTGACTGGGGAGAACTGTGAGGAGAGGGAGAGACGCAGCCCGTGAGCCGGGCTCCAGCCCTCGCACCCTGCTTCCGAGCAGCACCTCCCCCGGCAAGTCTCCTCCCTGTGTCTCATTCCCTCTGCAGGACGGGGCTCGCCCTCGCCAGGCTGCCCAGGCCCTGAGTATTCCCAGGGTCACACGCTAAGAAGGAGCCACACCTGCGATTTATAACCAGACATCCAGGTTTCCTGCCTTTGCTCCTGTGCAGCCCTGGGCGTGAATTATGTCCGTCCCATCACGCGAGACGCCCCAGGGAGATCACTCCATCTCTCGGGTTTGGTTGATTTCAGACTCCGCACTCCTCACTAAACACCACGGAAGGGACAGAGCGCGGCATGGAGCAGGTGCTCATTACACCCGATGTCCTTCCCTTCACGTGTGTCTGCGGGTTTGGTGGAGTTGAAGGTGTCATTAGCGCTGGAATACGCAGTGAGGTGGGGAGACTAGAGCCTGAGTTCTGATCCGACTGACCCGTTTAAAAGGGAAACAGGGAGCTGGAGAATATGGTGTACGGTGTGCGACCGGAGCCAAAGCCATCGTGGCCAGCTGCGCGTGCACACTCATTATCCAGCGGAAACGGTCTTGGTGAGGCTCTGGGCATCACGACCTGCCAACCAGGAGGGAGGGGCTCTGTGCCTGAGTCCCTGTTCAACCTGACCCAGCTCCCCTGCCCTCTGCCTTTCTCCCCAGAGTTGGAACTAGCACCGCCCTGATTCCAGGATGTCCCCAAAGGATAAGGACAAGGGGTCACAGCCACATGTGGACTGCCATCCAAGTACCTCTTCATTAATTCACCCAGCGATGATTTATTGGAGCAGGGTGGTGGTGAGTACAGACGCGAGAGCCACAGTGCTTGCGTTGCCATCCCTGCCTGACGGCTTCCTACCTGTGGGACCTTGGGCTAGTCTCTCAACCTCTCTGTGCCTCAGTTTCCTCATTTGTAAGATGGGGATCACAACAGTCCCCTCCTCTGTCACTGGGTTGTTGTGAGAATGAAATGAGTTAAGGTCTGTAAAATGCGTAGGACAGAGCCTGGCGTACAGTGAGCTCAACACAAGTGAATCTAAGCTCCCAGTCCAGTGGGAGATGTGCGCCATTAAAGGTATGCTGTGCTATGATGGGATAGGGGCCAGGAGGGGACCAAACCTAGTCTGGGGTGGTCAGAGACAGCTTCCTGGAAGTGGTGACATCTATGCTGAATCCTGAGAGATTAGTAAGAATTAGCTAGGCCAAAGTGTGTTCCAGGAAGAGAAAATGTCATGTGCAAAGGCCCTGAGGCCAGAGAAAACCTAGGAGCCTAGGGAGCCTGCAGTGAGATGGTGAGAGTGGCAGTGATGAGGAATAAAGATGAAGAAGTGGAGATGGACAGCCTGGATTCTAGAGGGCTCCCCAGGCCCTTGCAATACCCTCTTCCTGCCCAAGTTGCTATCTTCCAGGACCCCCTCTGCCAGTCCTGATGATCTCAGAAATGAAGAAAGAAGTCTTTTCCTCCCTCTTCTTCTCCTCCTCCTCCTCCTCCAGGAGGAGACAGCTCGGTGCAGAGGGAACCAACAGACTTTGGAACCAGCTTGACCTGGGTCTGAAGCCAGGTGCGGTCACTGTCTTACTCTGTGGCCTTGAGTCATGTGACCTCTCTGAGCCCTAGTTTCCCCAACTGACAAAGGAGAACAATAATATCTAGTAGTTGAGGAGGCTACCGATAATAAAAGATGTAAGCCTGGCACAGTGCCCAGCACATAGTAGGTGCTCAAAAAATGGCAGATGTCATCATTCCACTGGGCCATAGGGCCAGAGGGCAGGGGCCTGGTCTGGTCCAGGGTGTATCCTGAGAACCTAACACAGTGCCTGGCCCTCGCAGGGACATATTTGTGTGTTCGTTAGCCAGTTGTTTGGGAGAGTAACTCATTTGTGTATTAATTCCTTCACGCAACAAAAACTTATTGCGGGCCTGCTGTGCTCTTGAACTAGACAAAGAAGGTCCCTGCCTTCAAGAGGCTTATGATTTTGTGAGAGAGTTATCTTAAAGACTGAAGAGCTCTTCCTTGCCCATTCTCTACCTCTGACAAGTCAGATGGCCCAGATGAAGGGATTTACCTCCATCAACCTGTCCATTGCAATTCCCATGATCCCACGCTACTGGTTTCCTTGGCATTTCCCATGCTCCCATGCTTCTGGCTTCCTTGGCATTTCCCATGATCCCACACTGCTGGCTTCCTTGGCATTTCCCATAATCCCACACTGCTGGCTTCCTTGGCATTTCCCATGATCCTGCCGCGGGCTTCCTTGTTATTTCCCATGATCCCACGCTGCCGGCTTCCTTGGCATTTCCCATGATCCTGCCGCGGGCTTCCTTGTTATTTCCCATGATCCCACGCTGCCGGCTTCCTTGGCATTTCCCATGATCCTGCCGCGGGCTTCCTTGTTATTTCCCATGATCCCACGCTGCCGGCTTCCTTGGCATTTCCCATGATCCTGCCGTGGGCTTCCTTGTTATTTCCCATGATCCCACGCTGCCGGCTTGCAGCAGAGGCAGTGACTGTGATGTGTGTGTGTTTGTGAGTGTTGGGGGTTGGAGGGGCGGGTCAGGTAAACATTTGGAGAAGAAAGCAAGCTAAGGTGAGGGGAGGAAGCCAAACAGGGGAAATGGGCTGAGAACTGGTGTAGAACTAACGTTTCATTTTCCGCAACGAGACGCAAAGACCCAATTTAATTAAATTACTAATGTCAAATTTTTAATGAACCTGCTTCTGCTTTGGGCTTTCTTCCTTCAAAATTAATGACTGGAACGTCACTATAAATAAAAGTCGATTCTTTTTAAAAAGTCGCTCTCAAAAGCTCACTGCTCTTTACTTAATGAGCTGTTCATAATCAGACCACTCTGACCTGGCCCCTCCACCGGGACTCGGGTGTGATAAATGGGGGCTCATTTTCAACTGCACCTCCCTTTTCATCTTGAGCTCTGCTCCTGAGAGGCCACACAGTGAATGGAGAGAGGGTAGACGTTGGGCTCAGAGAGGCCTGGATTCAAATCTCAGCTCGTCCACCTCTAGCTGGGTGATCTCCAGCTGTAAACTTTACCTCTCTGGGCTTCAGTTCTTCCTCTGAAAATGAGGACGCTCTTCCTTACCAAGGGGGTGCTTTATTACTTTCCTAGGGCTGCTGTAACAAAGTACCACAAACTGGGTGCATCGAACAACAGATGCTCATTGTCTCACAGCGCTGGAGTGTAGAAGTCCAAAACCAAGGTGTCAGCAGAGCCATGCTCTCTCTGAAACTTGTAGGAGAACCCTGCCTTGTCTATTCTTAGCTTCTGGTGGTTTTCTAGCAATCTTTGGCATTCCTTGGCTTGTAGATGCATCACTCCAGCCCTTCATCTTCACATGGCATTCTCCCTCTGCGTCTCTGTGTCCAAATTACACCTTTTTATAAGGACACTAGTCATGCTGGATTAGGACACACCCTATTGGCCTCATCTTAACTTCATTATCTGCAAAGACCCTATTTGCAAATAAAGTCACATTCTCAGGTACTGGGGGTTAGGACTTCAACATATTTTTAGGGGGACACAACAGGGCTATTGTGCAGATTAAATAAAGTTAGATGTACAGTACCCACTATTGAGGGCATGGTGTGTTTCAGGCCCTGGGCTACAAGTTTATTTTACTTAATCCTCAAAATAATCCAGTGGGATACCTATCATCTTCATTTTACAGATGAAAAAACTAAAGCACGGAGAACTTAAGTAACTCTGCCAAGGCCACACAGCTAGAAAATGGCAGAGCTAGGTTATGAGTCTAGGTTTTTCTGGCTCCATCGTTCAGCACTCTTAATTGCAATGTGATACAGCTTCTGACCGAGACTAGCGCCCAACACATAGTGGTGGCTTCACAAACAAGAGTTCCTTCTTCCCTTCATCATTCTAGGCACTGCGACAAGATGAAGGGTGATTACCTAATTGTCCATATTTAATTGTCTGATTTTTTTCTCCAGTCTGATTTGCCAATCCTGTACTTTTTAATAATGTCAAGGGCAACATTTAAAGTGTGGTCTTTTATAATGTGTCTGATGTGAGACTTGCTGGACAGAGGAGATGGGAGATAAGCCACAAAGCGAGCCTTCCTGAGGCGCGGCGTTCTTTTGATTTTTTGATTTTGCCCGTGTGTTTTTTGGCACAGATATTATAACCGTTCATGCTCTCCCATCTATAACACTTCCCTTTGATTGCTTACAAAATGAAGAGTGGGATATTTACATCCAACGCAGCCTGGAACAATGTTATTAAAGCCACGCCTGACACTGAACAATTCTATTGTAGATTAGCATTAGGGAATTTTGTCCCTTCTACAAAGCCTGGCTCTTGCCAATCAACATAATATTCTCAGTGATTGTATGACAATGAATCTCCTCTGTGGTTGGAGTGCGGCAAAAGCTACATCATGCCTTCTTTCATTTTTAATTTGAGACTTTAGTTCCCATATTATAATGAAGAGTCGTTTATGCTCTCTGGACAAGCACCCTCCATATGTTTGATTTCCTGTCTTCCATCAAGTAACTTGTTTCATCTCCGTGGCCATACGGTTGACAAAGTGGCAAGAAGGCTGGGAAGAAGGATTCAGGGAGGAGGATTTAGTTTCCCAAAGCCCTCAACATGGAAAGAGGAGATGGTGCTGTGTGTGCATGGCGTGTATGTGTGTGTATGTGTGTGCACACGTGTGCCTGTGTATGATTGTAGGGAAGTGGGCATGGTCAGGGAAGGGAGGAATTAAAATCTCTATCTTTTGAGTACCTACTCTGTGCTAGGTACTTCTGCATCATACATTATCTTGGTTAGTCTTTATAACTTCCTTACTTTTAGCTGTTTGGCCTTGTAAATATAATTTATGGCACACCTACTATGTGCCATCCTCAGTGTCAAGTGCTCTGTGTATATTTCTATCTCCAAAGAATTGTCTATACTTGCTGTCTCCACTTCTCCTTCCCTCTGAAGTATTATATATTTGATAGATTCATTTGTCTATTCTTTGTCTCACCTGCTACAATGTAACTCCATGAGGAAAGACATTTCTTGGTCTAGTTTGTTCACTTCTATGTCCTAATTCCTGGAACAGTGCCTGATGTATAGTAATACCTCCATAAAAATTTATTGAATGACTTAATGATCTTATTTAATCCTCCCAACAACCCATTGAGAGAGGTGCTGTCATGATCCCTTGTGGAGATGAGCATTATTACAAGGGAGGTAGGGGCTTCTACCCAAGGCCACAGAGCTCCCTGGGGGATAGAGCTGGGTTTTCACAGCAGGGCTTGGCTACAGAGCCCATGTACTTTCCATCTGCACTAGGCCGTGCTTGCCTTGACCATTCCACATCGAGTCCATGGTGACTGGTAGACCTTGAAACATTCTAATAAGAGACTCACTCATTCTCCTTAGGGGGATGACTTGGGGTGACAACCAGGCAAGTCAACTCCTAGTGTGGTCCTGTACATTTCGTGCTACCTGTCAATCAAATAAAGGCAGGGTGCCAGGGCCTCAGATGGAGTATGCCACCCACGAGTCCACAGGCCTTGTCCTGCCAGGCCTCTCCCTGACCAGAGCTGGGCATACATTTTCTGCTGTGAGCCTGTTCTTTTGCTCATGTTTGCAATTTTGCAACTTTTAGCATCAGGGTCACATGGGGAGTTTTATAAAGAGAACAATGCCTAGCCCTTGTCTGCAAGCCTATTGAATCAGAATTTCAGAGGTGGGGCCTGGTCTCCTCTAGGTGCCTACAAAGCAGAGCTGAGACAGACCTCTCATGGAAACCTATTCATGTAGGTTATTCCATGAGCCCAGGTAGGTTTATCTCTCTGAGCCGTGATCTCCAGGGCCTTTCTTGCTGTTGAGCTTCTTGTTGCCGACTTCTGGGGGCAGCAAGCCTGGCCTCTCCCCTGGACTTCCTGACCCTCCATTAATCACACTCGCCCTCTCCTTCCTTCTCATTCAAAGACCCTTATCGTCTCTCCCCTGGACTTCTGCACCCAACGCTGATCTCTCTGTGCTGGCCTTGCCCCCCACAACGCACTGTCCACAGTGATGCTGGAGGGAGCATTCTAGAATGGCAAATTCACCATGGCCCTGTCCTATTCACCCTATCAGGCACACATGTACCAAAAGTGAGTTCCCAACCAACAAGGTGCATGGAAAAATACAGGCCCTCTGGTCTTTTGCGTGATTCAAGTGAGAATAAATAACAATCTGAAGGATTAATAAAAATAAACAAAAGGAAAGAAAAAGAAAAAGAAAACCTTGAGAACCTTCCCATTGTTGTCAGGATAAATCCAATCTTAGGCTCACGTAGCCCTATCTACTCTTCCGTGATCAGACCCTGCTGACATTTTCTGCCTTATCTCCTGCTCGCCAGTCTAGTCCCTTCCATCATTGTGGTTCTAAACCACAGGTTCCCCAAGCATACTCAGCTTTTCTCTCAAATTCTCCAGCTGGCAAACTCCTACTCATCCTTCAAGGCCACACTTCAATGTCACTTCCTCTCTGAAGCCCTCCTTGATACCCTTGGTGTCTTGTATAAACTGTAATGTCTCACAAGAACACATCCTGCTATAAATTCAGATATAACATCATTGGCAATTGGCTCCTAGAATCCTGGAACTCCCAGGCCATTAACTGCACAGGCTCACTCTGGTCATTTCGTTGATTTTGCAATCTCACAGTCCCACGTTTTACACGATTGGATTTTTTTCAGCCCCACTTACGGAGTTATGTGGGGGTTTTACTTGCACTTCAATTCCTGCATTTGCCGTTCATTCACTGATTCATTTACAACACCCCAGCTTCCAAGCAGGAGCTCAGCCTGCTCGTAATTGTTTGTTTGGGTGTCTATTTTCATCTCTGGATTCCCCCGAGGGGCAGGAATGATGCTGTATTCTTTATTTGTCTAGTGTTTGATTTAATGCCTGGCAGGAAGAGAGTGCCCCGTTGGAATGTGTTGAATGAATTAAATACACATATATGTAAAATAAAAATATGCTATATATATGTGTGTGTATAAATATATATATATATAGCAATAAACTAGTGCAGGCTTGGCAAACTTTTTGGTAAAGGATCAGATAGTAAGTATTATTGGCCTTACAGGCTATATGGTCTCTATCCCAGTGACCCAGCTTTCCCCTTGCAGTGCACAAGCAGCCATAGACAATACATGCTCCAATAAAACTTTACTCATAAAACAGGCAGCCAGCCCACGGGCCCCCATTTGGCAGTCCTGAACTAGTGTCTATTAGTTATGTTCTTATCTCAGGTGTGCGATTCAGACCCCAGGAACCTCCCATCGCCCCATAAAAGAGAAAGAGAACCAGGAGAAGATCTGTTTTGTGGAGCCAGGGACAGGAGGAGCTGTGAGGAGCGGGGGCTATGCAGGTGAGGGTCCTGGGCAGAGGTGACTGGGAGGAAGGGGGCAGGGAAGAGACAGGCAGCCGGCACCTGGGGACTGAGACCCAAATCAAGTTTCCTTTCCTCTACAATGTGGCCCTGGTGACAGGCGGCACTGTGCTGGCTGCGGGGAAGGGTGTGTGTGTCTTTAGTCTCTACTCTTTCCCATTAAATAGGATTGATTTTAGTCCTCATAGCCACTCTTTAGGCTGATGTTTATGAATATCATTTTACCAAAAAGAGCTGAATTTAGAGAGCCGAAGGGTCACACAGCTAGTTGTAATAATAACAGTCATCACCTTTGGGGTGTTTGTTATGAGCTGGCACTCTGCTCAGCACCTGGACTCTTCTATTTCATCTTCCCCTGACAGAGGTACTATGACTGTCCCCTTTTGGGGTTGGGGAATAAGGAACAGTGGGGCTAGCTCTGATGAGTGTCACATCACCCTGGTTGGGCTCAGGGTGGGGGTTGAAACCCGAGCTATTTGACCTTATCAGGTTGTCACCTTGACCTCCAGGCTTCAAGGCCTCTGTTTGTTTCGCTGCTTTCCCAGCATGGAGGTCGTGCTCTGGGCACCTGCACGGTCCCTCTCCTTGCCAGGCCTGGAACAAGTCCGACCCACACGCAGTCAGATCCCTCAGCTGCACAGACATCCATCCATCATCCCACCAGGAGGGGCCACAGAGGGTTGTCAGCGCAGAATCCTCCTCCACACTTCATAACCACAGGGCCCTGTGGCCTCCTCTCTTTCACCCGCGATTCTTTAGAAGCAGCACCGAAAACGTAACATCCTAGGCCCCAGAAGAGTTGCCAGTTAAAATACAGCATGCCCAGTTAAATTTGAATTTCAGAGAAACACAAATACTTTTTAGTAAAAGAATATCTCATGCCCCATTCGAGATATCTTTATACTAAAAATTATTTGTTATTCGAAATCCAGATTTAACTGGGCATCCTGTATTTTATTTGCCAATTTTGGCAACCCTGCCCCAGAGAGGAGTCCCCTCTGCATCAGAGACTTCAGCTTCTAAAGAAACTGGGGATTTCTCTGGGGAAAAAGGGAAGAGGAAGAGGAGGGAGGTGGCCCTGCCTTTAAGGAACGCAACATTGAACCAGAAGAGAGGCTGCAGAGAGGGAAGTTCAGAGCCCTCCACGGTGCCGCCTGTGAGAGTTCGGGGTACAGCAGGCTTACAGGGGAGCAGGGGGCTGTGCTGCCCCCCCTTTCCCCAGTCACTCTCTGAGGGAAGCTCCATGTGTTACTCTGCACCAGCATGTCCCTCTCCTGTTTCAGGAGACTGTGCATGCCTTAGCCCCTCTGATGACTAGCTTTATGCTGGCACAATGTCCTCTGTGATCCAGCCTTGTTGACCTCTGCTGCCCCAAGCTCCATGGCTCCGTGCTCAGCCCTCTCTGCCCCCACCACACCCTAGCACAGGAATTCTCCACCTTGTCTAGACAGAGCAATGCATGGAGAATCCGTGGTACCCTATGGGGAAACACTGCAAAATACTGTCAGTGTTAGGCTTAGAATAGCTAAATATGCAATTTGGGGCTAAATTTAATTAATTGCAGAATGGAGCCTAGAAATGTTTCCCAAAGTACGTTCCATCCATCACTGGCTGAGAAATAAATTCCACGAGAATCATTCAGTGGGTCAAGTAATTTTGAACAATACTGCAGAAATTCCCTCCTCTGGAAGAAACCAATGCTCACGAGTTTATCTGAGAGGTTCTGCAGGAGAGAAACCTGTTTAACCTTGCTTAACCCAGAATCTCAAAAAATTTGACTAGAGAATCACTCCTCTCCCTTTTTTTCTCAGAAACACCTATCAACTTCTGAATTGCTCTGCAGAACACACTTTGGGAACTGCTAGATTCTAGAATAAGACAAACCTGAGTTGCTTTGTTTTCCTTATTAATTATCGCCAACATAAAACAACAATAGCAATGATAGTTGACATGTACCTAGGTTAACATGCATTGTTTTCACAAACACGATCCCCCTCTGGCACATTCAAACCTATGTGTTTCTGGGGGCTGGGATGGCCCGAGGTTTCCCAGGCCCCACTGGTCAGGCGCTTTGGGAGGGGAATCAATTCTTACCAAAGAAATGCACTTAGCACTTCCAGTTGAACGCAGCGTATGTTACAGAAGGGCAAGGGCGGAGGATCTTTCTTTCCATCTGACAACTTTTATAGCAGGCTATGTTTTCTGTTTGGCTGGGGCAGAATGACCCCTGGCCTGGTGGGCCAGACTCCTAGAGGTTTGTGGCCAGGGCCAGCCGTGGTTGGCCCTCAGCCCTGCCCAGCTGCAGACAGGAAGTCATGAATCTGGAACCAATCCTGGCAAAGGAGCTGGAAGAGGAGGAGATGCTGACCTGGCCAGCAGGGGTCCTGCCCTGAGGCTGGGACTCCTAACCCTGGGTAAGGCTGCCCACATGGGAGGTCATTCTGTCCCTTGCTGAGGCTGTCCCACCAGGCTGCATAACTGGCTTGCTTTCCCCTTAACCTCTCCCAGGCTTTGCAGCCCCCTCCCCAGGGCCGGGTCTTAGTCCCCTGTGCCCTGCTGGTAGCAGAGAAGTGCTGCCTGTGAGCACCAACACCATTTGGGATGCCCATGGCGATACTGCCCCCGCCGACGCCAGCCCTGTGGACAAGGGAGCCCCAGAGCCCCTATTTCCTCCACTTGGCTCCCTGTCCAGGGCCCGGAAGCCCCTGCGTACCTCACAGCCACCTCTCTTCTTAAGGCAAGAGACAGTTTAACGTGCATCCCACTGGAAGAAGCACAATATTCCAAAGGCTCCAGACCCCTGGGCTTCCCTCTCTCCAAGAAGAATTAGACGGAGGGACCCGGAGAGGAGCTGACAAGTGAGGCTTCCAGCTATCGTCATCCACCTATTTCTTCTACCTTCTACAAAGGATGGTGGATAGAGTGACGACAGAAGACACTGATCAAAGGTGCATCCTGAGTGGGAATCCTCCTCCTCCTCACTTTCTTCTTCATCAGCATCATCGCTTACTGCCCGCTTCTGCGGACTAACTTTACATTGAATCCTGTCTTACTTAATCCTCATAACAACACTGTGAGGTGGGTACTATCCCCATTTTACAGGTAAGGAAACCGAGGCTGAGAGAGGGTAAGTTCATATTCACACGACTAGGAACTGGGGGGGCTGGGAGGGACACCCAGTCGGCCTGACTTCTGCACCTCCTTTCTCAGCTGCTGCATTGCAGTGAAGGGGCGGAGGAAGGGTTGGCAGGGCACAAGGCTGTCTCACCGGCTGAGAAGTCTGCTTCGAGGCTCTGTTTCCCACAGGTCCCCCTACTGGGCCAAAGATGGTGCCTGGTGAACATTTTGCAGCTTGAGAATCAGGAACAGCAGGGAAGAACAGGCCCTGCCTCCTGCTTGTCCATTGGATTCTACTCGTCTTTGGAGCCCAAAGTCCAAAGGCTTCACGGAGGGCCCTGTGCAGGTGGAGACCATCTCTCCAGGCCCTCCAGGGTCAACAGGCAGAAGGTGGAACAGGCTCTGTACCCGGAGAACTTCCTTACTTGGGGGACCCCACAATCGCATACACATAACACAGGCATACCAATGTACTTTCAGATCCAACATGCACAGATCCATCCGTCCAAATACTCTCCTTTACACACAGACACACACGCACAGACACACTCATACATTCTCATACACACACATGTATATATAAAAACAGACACATCCAGGATACATCTGTACATAGCTCTTGTATTCACACACATGACAACAGACATGCTCTCCCCTACAGACAAATAAACAACCCATGTTTAGGTATCAAAATAATGATACACTTCTGGATAGTCTCTTGTGGGTTAATGACCCTTTCTCACAGGTGTCTCCTTCTACAACAGAGCACCCCTCAGAAGCCAGTGTCACTATCTCCATACTCGCATGGCATGCCTGGCACCCGTGTGTAAGCTCTCATCATTGCAAGCACAGCACAGAATGCAGGGGTGGGGTGGGGATGCAGATCTGACCTGGAGAGGCTTCAGGCAGCTGCTGGCTCAGTCCTTGATCTATGAGGGGGGCAGCGAGGCTATCGGTGTCCAGGAGGTGCAGAGCATCATGGTTCAGAGAATGGCTCTGGCGTCCCACAGACCTGGGTTTGAATTCCTCCGTGCCCCTCCTCGCTGTGTGTTAGCAGTTATGATATAACAGGTAGCAGAGCACGCTGGTCAGGAGAGGGGACTCTGGAGACAGATGGTCCAGGTTCAAATCCCAGCTCCGTTACTTAACTAGCAAGTTGCTTCACCTCCCTGCACCTCAGTTTCCTCCCCAGTAAAATGGGGGTAAGAACTGCACCCAGCTCAGAGGGCTGTTGAGGGATCAAGTAAGATAAACTGGGCAAAGCGCTTATCTCAGTGTCTGGCACACAGTAAATGCTCAATAAATTGGGGATGTGATTGCATGTAAGTCCCTGGAGCTCTCTGGGGGAAGATGCCAGGGCAATGTGGGAGAGGCGGGAGTGGACACAAAGAGAAGAAGCTGGGAGTAGCAGCGGGAGAGAGCAGATGGGCCCCAGGAGCTGGAATGCGGGAAGCCATCCCTGGCTCGGCCAGATAGGTGGCACCATATGGACTCACATCCTTTTTTTTTTTTATTGATGTCTTAATAGTTTATAACATTGTGAAATTTTGGGTTGTACATTTGTGTTTGTCAATCACTATATACATGTCTCCCTTCACCCCTTGTGCCCACCCCCTTCCCCCATTGCCCCTGGTAACCACAATACAGTTTTTTTTGTCCATGTGTTGGTTTATATTCCACATATGAGTGAGATCATATGGTGTTTGTCTTTCTCTTTCTGGCTTATTTCACTTAACATAATACTCTCCAGGTCCATCCATGTTGTTGCAAATGGGACGATTTTGTCTTTTTTTATGGCTGAGTAGTATTCCATGGTATATATATACCACATCTTGTTTATCCAATCATCAATCGAGGTACACTTGGGTTGCTTCCACTTCTTGGCTATAGTGAATAATGCTGCAATGAACATAGGGGTGCATAAGCCTCTTTGGATTGTTGATTTCAGGTTTGCTGGATAGATTCCCAGTAGTGGGATGGCTGGATCATAGGGCATCTCTATTTTTAATTCTTTGAGGAATCTCCATACCGTTTTCCACAGAGGCTGCCCCAGTTTGCATTCCCACCAGCTGTGTATGAGGGTTCCTGTTTCTCCACATCCTCTCCAACATTTGTTGTTTTTTGTCTTGGTGATTATAGCCATTCTAATGGGCGTAAGGTGATAGCTTAGTGTTGTTTTGATTTGCATTTCCCTGATGATTAGTGATGTTGAACATCTTTTCATGTGCCTATTGGCCATCTGTGTATCTTCTTTGGAGAAGTGTCTGTTCATTTCCTCTGCCCATTTTTTGATCGGGTTGTTTGTTTTTTTTGTTGTTCAGTTGTGTGAGTTCTTTATATATTATGGAGATTAACCCCTTGTCAGATATATGTTTTGCAAATATTTTCTCCCTGCTGGTGTGTTGTCTATTCATTTTGATTCTGGTTTCATTTGTCTTGTAGAAGCTCTTTAATCTGATAAAGTCCCACTTGCTTATTTTTTCTTTAGTTTCCCTAGTCTGAGTAGTCATGGCATCCGAAAAATTCCTTTATGACCAATGTGGACTCACACCCTTTTAACTGAGCCAGGCAAGGGCCTGCTGCTTCCAGTCTGAAAGGCCTCCCCCTTGATCCTAATAAGAATAATACGTGGATGGTCCTACTAAGCCCCAAAGCAACTAGGGAAATGCTGATGACACAGAGGCCTAGGACGTGGCTGACACTGGCCCAGGACCCTGCCCTGTCTCTGCCCCTCTCCTCAGCTGCATTGTGCTGCCCTGGCCCACCAGCTAGCCTCAGGGGTGACAAGAAGGAATAACTTGGAGAAGTTTCCTGGGAGAGGCATTCCATATGGCCGTGGCAAAGAAGGAAGGACTTTCCCAGCAGAGTTGCTGGCACACGCCAGCACACAGCCCCCATCTCATGTTCCTGTTTCCCAGGCTCTTGTGCCTTGTGTTGCTGATTCCTAAATCCATCTGCGGTCAAAGTTCCAGCCCGGACTTTCCTCCTGACTCCAAACCCAAGTCTTCCCACCTTCAGGCTTCTCCACATGGGAGTCTTACAGCTGCCTCCAGCTGCCCTTGCCCCAAACGCGCTGTCCCCTGGGTTCCTTGAGCTTGGGACTGGCCCTGTGGTCTGTCCAGCCACCCAAGCCGAAGCTTCATCTGCTCTCACATCCAGGCTCTTGAGTGGGCTTCCAATGATCTCTCCTATCTGTCCCCCTTCCCCACCCCCACTGCTAATGCCCCAGGGCTGCCCCCCTCCCATCTCACCTTCTTCTCGGGAGTTGGAAACAGGCTCCTTCTCCCTGTTCTACCGTTAGAACGGCCCCGATCCAGCCCATTCTCTAAATGGCTAACAGACCACACTGCTTCCCTCTGAAAGCCCTTTGGTGGCTCCCTGTCACTTACAGGTGAGAGTCAAACTCCCTCAAATGTCACTCAAGATCCTCTGAGAGCTGGCCCCACCCATACCTCCAACCTTAGCCCTGTCTCCCCTCACATCCCGTGTTCCAGCAACACTGAACTCCTTATATTTCCTCCAGCACAGTGTGTGTGTGTGTGTGTGTGTGCGCGCACATGCACACGTGTGTATCAACAGGAGCGTGGGTCTCTATAGCCATTCTGTTGTGTTGGTGTTACATACGTGTGTGTATGTTTGTGTGTGTATCTCTCTCTATATATCCATATGTGTATGTATATGTGTATCTACTTGTATTTATGTGTCATATGTGTATTTATGTGGCAAAGTCTGTTGAGGATGGGGACCAGGGGAGACAGAGTTGGAAAGCCAGTGGTCGGCACAGTTGGGCAAGACTTGATGTTCATAGCAAAGCTGGGCTGCTGACAGCCCCAGGGAACGAGGGCCTGGGGCTCAGGAGTTACCAGCCCCCACCCCTCCCCAAGTGAAATCAAGGGAGCCACTCTCTCCAGACCTGGGCTGCAGCTGTCCTGGGGCCAGGCCACGTGCATGGAGAGGGAGCCTTCCGGTTAGCACGGCCTAGCCTACCATTCTCGGTGCTCTGACCTGGCCATCCTTACAGCCAGGACCAGCTTTTCTCACACGACCCCGAGTCCTGGCTGGTTCTGTCTGTCCTGCAGCCATGACCTGTGCTGACTTGCCTTGTTTCCGGCTGACCCAGGAGCTTACGCCTCTCTGAGCTTTCGGCATTAACAGTCTCTGCTGCTCATAAGCCTTAGAGCCTGTGGCTCTTTCTGGGATCCATGGATATAGAATCTGAGTCAGCCTTTACTATTTGGGGGTCAGGGACCTTTTGAGAAATAAGACAAAGGACCCTCCTCCCAGGACAGCAGGATTCCCAGACCCCCGAGATCAGGCATGGATTCCCAGTGCTTTTGCCCAGCACAGCAGACCTGTCAGCCCAGCCCCGAGTTCAAAATGTCTAAGCCAAACAAGGGCCTTGCCTATTAAAGCCGACTCTGCTCCCTGGGGGAGAAAGACGGATGTCATCAACCCAGGAGCCAGCTATGGCCATGTCCAAAATTTATCAGACTGGTGCTCATCTGCTGGGCACTTCCTGTGGACCAGAGCCTATGCTAGGCACCTTCCACACACGGGAGGTAGAATAAAGGATTAGATAGAAGTGGAAACCCAGCATTCAGAATCCCAGCATCACTGCTTGTGGGTGAGGGGCCTCGAGCAAGCCCTTCACCTCCCTGAGACTCAGTTTTCTTGTCTAGAAAGCAGATAACTTTATAAAGTTAGTATAAGGGGATAACTACCTCTTGGGGTAGTTGAGGACCAAGTTGGATAATCCATGCCAAGTGCCTCGCATGATGTCTGGCACAGAACAAGGACCAGTATTATCTCCCACAGCCCTCCCCTTAGCTGTGAAGTAGATATTAGTATGATCTCGGTTCTGCAGCTGAAGAAACTAAGTCCATCAACATGAAATAACTTTCCCGAGATCACCAACCTGGTAAGTGACACAGCCCAGACTCAAACCACTACACGTGACTGCCTTTCACAGCTGATTGACACAGGGTTGCTATGGAAACCTGAGGGGCCAGTGGCGAGATCTGGTGAGGTGAGGTGAGCGGTATGTGGGGCACTGTGCAGGGTGGCAGTCCTGTGGGGACACCAACTTAACCTGGCCACCTGAATACCCTAATTATACACAATCATGGTCAAGCCTGGGATGGAGGAGAAGGAGGCATGTTCATAGTAGGACTACCCACAGTGGCCAAAAGGTGGAAGCAACCCAAGTGTCTGCTGATGGGTGAATGGATAAACAAAATGTGGTATAGCCATACAACAGAATACTATTGAGCCTTAAAAAGGGAGGAAATTCTGACACATGCTCTAACATGGATGAACCTTGGGGACGTTATGCTAAGAGAAATAAGCCAGACACAGACAAATATTGTATGATTCCACTGACATGAGGTACCTAAGTAGTCAAATTCAGAGACAGAAAGTGGAATGGTGGGTGCCAGGGGCTGGGGGGTGGGAGGAATGGGGATTAGTATTTAATGGACACAGAGTTTCAGTTTGAGAAGATGAAAAAGTTCTGGAGATGGATGGATGGTGGTGATGGTTGCACAACAATGTGAATGTCCTGAATGCCAGTGAAATGTATGCTTGAAATGGTTAAGATGGTAAACTTTATGTCTATGTTACCATGAATAAAAATAACAATTAAAATTAAAAAGGAGAAGGAGGCAAAGGTGCCCACCCCGCAATGGGCCCTGGCTCAGCGGCTGCCCCGAGAAGCAGAGAGGAGAGTCCCAAGTGGACAGGGTCTGCAGAGCCACACTGCCTGGATCTCCATCCGCCTCCCTCCTGCCTCATTTCCAATTCCAGAATTACTTATCCTCAGGAGCTGCCGGAGATGGAATGTGAATTAGGAGCTCAGCTTGATTTTGTTTTATCTTGTTTTCCCCCGTGAGGTGCTGTCTGAGTGGGGCGGGGTGGGAGTGTGCCGAGCCTTGTTGTGACTTGTCGCCGTGCAAAGGCGGTGTCAGCTTCTACGCGGGAGCCTGAGTATGGAGCATCCTGGGGCCTATGCAGAATATGCTCATTCCAGGAATAATTACTCTGTGTCCCTTCAAGTTAGCCCAAAAAATAGAACACTGAGAAGCAGCACAGTTATATCTTCTTAATTAGTCTCCTCATTTAACCTGGGCCATTACTAGAAAGGCATCTGGAGACCAACATGCCAAGCTTTGAATTTTCAATCCCGCTTACTGGCAGACGGCCCTGGGCGAGTCTCTTAATGTTATCTAGCCTCAGTCGTCCCATCTGAGGAACGGGGATAATGAAAGTACCTACATTGCAGGGTTATGGTGAGGACTGATAAAATGTTACGTGTAAAGACCTGGTACACATATGTCCCTGTGTGGGAGCTGACATTTTCGTCATTTTGTTGCTGTTATTATCATCATCATCATCATCATCATCATTTTTAAAGGGCTGCTTTGTATATATCAACGCTATTACTAGACAAAATGAAGTGCTGGGATTCGCTCTGCATTCTCTTGCCCCCTCTCCATTCCACTGTCCCACAAGCAGGTGCCAAACCAGCCCCACCTGGGGTCGGTGTCCTCCCCTGGTGCCCTCGGCTACGTAAGGCGGGCCAATCCTCACCTCAGTGCCGGTGCTGTGGGTTAGCCCACACATAGGCTGGGGCCCTGTGTTCCTGGAGGCAGGTGGTACAGCAGCTAAACACTCCGGATCTGGAGTTTGCTGGGCCCAGTTCAAAACCTGGCTTGACCTCCTACCAACTCTGTACTTCTTGAGCCTGTTTTCCTTTTTTTTCACTATAGAAAATAGACATAACACAAAATTGACTGTCTTAACCATTTCTAAGGCACAATTGAGTGGTACTAAGTACATTCATACTGGCTGTGCTGCCATCACCACCATCCATCCACAGAACTCTTTTCATCTTGCAAAACTGAAACTCCATACCCATTAAACACTAACTCCTCATCCGTCCTCCCCAAGGCCCCCGGCACCCGCCACTCTCCTCTCTGTCTCTATGAATTTGACTAATTGTCACTCAGCATAATGTCCTCGAGGTTCATCCACGTTGGAGCATATGTCAGGTGGTTGTGTGCCTGCTCTTTAACTTCTGAAATGCAGATAACAATACACCATGAGTTGTTGCGAAGGTGGAATCTCTGTCTACCCTGTTGCTCAGACCAAGAACCCAGGAATATTCCAGAATCCTTTTCCCCACCCCCCACATCCAAGCCATCAGCCAGCCCTGCTGACCACACCCGAATCCAGGCACCTCTCTCCAGCTGCAGTGTCATCTCCGTGGCTCAAGCCACAGCATCCTTCACCCGGTCCCTCAGAGGCCTGCCCACTGGACTCCCTGATGCCACTCCTGTCTGCCACACGGCCACCCCTCACACAGGAGCCAGTGTGGTCTTTTAAAACAAATTAGAGCATGTACCTCTCCTGCTGAAAACTCTTCAAAGGCCTCCCACCTCCCTTCACATAAAACCCACACTCCCGACCAGGACCGACAAAGTCTGCTCGGCCAACCTCTGCTCGTTTCTTTCAGCCTCTATTCCTTACCCTCCAGGCTCGAGCCACACTGGCTTTTCCTTCTGTTCCTCAAACTCCCTAAGCCAGCTCCTATCTCAGGGCCTTTGCACTAGCTGTACCTTCTCCCTGGCACAGCTTTTTATTCCGATGCCTGCTTCACTATCAGCTCAACTATCACCTCCTCAGAGAGGCCTCCCCTCACCACACAAATCAAAGAAGCCCCGAGGCACTCCCTACAACACTGTTCTATCTTAATTCTTTGCATGGCACTTAGCACAATTGGATATTTTTTCTCTTTTGCTCATTGTCCGTCTCCCCCCAGTAGCACGTAAGCCCCATACAAGCAGGGATTCTGTCTAACCCTTCCCTAGTGGGGAACACCCAGAACCCGGCACAGAGTCATTGCTCAATAACTGCGTGTTGAATGAACAGACAAATGAACAGCGAGACATAACATATACAAAGCACTTCGTGTGGGGCCTGGCAAGAAGTCACACTAGATGGCAGTCATCATGATCATCATTGTCATCATAATTATTACCCTGGACCTCCCGCCTCACTGATCTGCGCGGCCAGCCCTAGCTTTAAGATTTCGGACAAGATCGTAAGTGTCCAGGACTGTCTGTGTCATGATGGGGCCTGGTACTCATCAAAAGGGCTTTCGAGCAGGTTTGGGGCCTTCCCAGGTCTGTTGTCCAGGCTCGACTTTCATGAATTCTCCAGTGTCCTACCCCTCTCCCCAGTGGGACCAAGGTACCAAGACCACTGCTGTGAGAAGGCCCAGGAGGGGCAGGGCCAGGATGGGGCCAGGATGTAGGCCCTATGGGAGCAGAGAGGGGGGCACCTGGGAGACACCTCCGAGCACCTCCGAGCCCACAGTGAGTGAAAACTGACAGCACTGCGACCACCAGAACCTGAATGGACCCCAGATCTGGGTTCTCTGCAGCAGGGACACTGACCAGGCCCCAATAGTGCCAATGAGCAGAGTCCTTCGTCAATGGGCCTTCCAGACATTCTGCCATGTGCCTGCCACTAGACCCATTAATTCAACCATGGTGTGTGCATATGTTGGTGCTGCTGCTCTGTGCTTGCAGATGCCACCCTGAAAAAATAATCAAACAGCTCTTTAAGTGATGCTTCATGCAGGGTTTCCATGGCAACGCTTTATGAAACAGCAAAGGGAACTTTGGTGGGCTCCCCTCCCCTCCTCCTTCCCTGACTACCACAGGGATCCTCACTCCAGGGGCCTGTGCTTTGCCAAAGCACCGGCTCATCCTAGCTGTGGGACCTTGGGCTTATTACTTGCCCTCTCTCTGCCTCAGTTTGCTCATTTGTAAAGTGGGGCCAATAGCAGTATCGATCTCATAGGATTGTTCTGAGAATTAAATGCACTGGGGCATGTAAAGCACTTCTAACATGACTAGTGTGGTAAGCAGAATTCTAAGGTGGTCCTCCAGAGTCCCACCCCGGGGTCCCCCCCCATAATCCCTTCCCCTGGGGTATAGGTAGGATCCATGAATATGACGGGATGTCACTCCCATGATTAGATAAATTTATTTGGCAAAGGTGAAGAGATGTGTTTTTTGCAAATGTAATTAAAGCCCAAATCCCTTGGCTCTGAGTTAATCAAAAAGGAAATTATTCTGGGTGGGCCTGACCAAATCAGGTGAGCCCGGGGGTTTGGTGGTCAGAGACTCGAGGCAGCAGAGAGTCTTCTGCTGACCTGAAAGAAGCAAGCAGCCATGGTTCTATAGCTGCCAGGAAATGAATTCTTCCACAGTCACGTGGCCTTCAGAAAGGACCCCAAGCCTCTGATAAGACCCCCAGCATCAGCTGACACCTCGATTACAGCTTTGTGAGACCCTGAGTAGAGAGCTCAGTTGAGCCATGCCCAAACTTCTGCCCCATGGAAACCATGAGATAATAAATGTGTCCTAAGTGGCTACGTTTGCGACAATTTGTTACGCAGCAATGGGAAGCTGATACAATTAGTGTTTAGTGGCTGTTCGCCATTGCTGGTGTGACAGCTCCCTGCCCACGCAGCTCCCACAGCCCTCATGACGCTGCATTGAAACTGCCTGCTTATCTCTGCCTCCCAGGCTGCCCTGCGACCTTCCACGTCAGCTGTGCAAAGTGAGCAGTGCTCGATTTTCAGGGTGACCTGGGCTGCAACATGAGATCAGATAACACGCTCTTCCCTCTGTCACAATGAAACGGAATCTGGAAATAGTGTCTGTGGATCTCGGTGGAAAATAAAAGCACCTGCTCTGATAGCCATGGATGCTCTTCTTTGTTTACCCCAAGCCTCGCTGGAAAATGCCAAAGAGGAGGGCCGTGGTGACAGCAGCTTAATTGCCAACGTGAGAGAAGACAAAAGCTCGAAACTCCGTGAGGGCAGGACTGTGTGCACCTTGTCCTTGCTCGATGTCCAGCACAGCTGGGCACAGAGAGGGCAACCAGAGACATTTGTGAAATCAGAAATGAGTCGTTGTCCTCCATTCCCACCAAGCGTAGACTAGAACCCAAACCCCTCCCTGTGGCCTCAGAGGTGGCCCTGCAGGTTCTGGTCCCCATCCCCCTCTCTGTCCCCATGACCCACCTCTAGGTGGCCAACTTAGTCAGTTTGCCTGGGACGTTTCCAGGTTTAGTACAGACAGTCTCATGTCCCAGGAAACCCCTCGTTCAGGGCATAGCAGCACAGTTGGTCACCCGTCCCCTCTCTCCTCCTGTGCCCCTGACTCCTGCCACTCTGGCCTTCGGGAAACTCCTCAAATGTGCCAAGCTGAGAGCCACCAGAGCAGACCCTGTTTGCATCACTCAGGTGTCTGCTCAAGTGTCAGCTCCTCCAAGAAGCCCTCTTGGACTGCCCTGTCCAAAATAATTCAACCCACCGCTCTCTTTCCCTGGCCCTGCTTTTGTTTCTGAGCGCCACTAATCCCAATCTGAAATTAGATTATTTACTTGTTGACTTCTCTCCACACGAGAGGTCAGCCTCCATAAGGGCAGTGACTGTCTGTTCACTGCTGGATCCTAGTGCCCAGGACACAAGCCGAATGAATGAATGAAGCCTTATCTTCTAACTGGACCTTCAACCCAAACCCTGGTCCCCACATGACCACAGCTCTCTGGGTCTCAGGAGGGGGCTGCCCTGCCCCTGCCCCAGCCCATCTCTGGCATTCCTAGTGCTCCTAGCGCAGTGCTGTCCTGTCTGCCTTCCTCCACCTGAAGCTGTGCACCTCCCCCACCCCTTCCTCCTCCTGAGGTCAGCCTCCCGGGGACCCCCAGAGGATGAACCTCCAGGATGGGTCTCGGCCTCACTCGTCCGCCTCCTCTGTATTGAGACGGTCTTGCATTTGTCTTTCAGAAACCTCACATCTGCTCTGCCTCTGGCATACCTCACTCAATTATTCAACACACAGAATCCACGGGAGCCGGATTCACATGCATAGACACTATCAGACCACTGATTCGGAAACTGGGTGCTCTCCAGCAGCCGTTTCTTCCTAATAATTCATTAATTTATTTTATAAGTCTATGGACCAGCCTGTGCCAGGCATCGGGGACAGGGACATGGATGACTCAGATCCCGCCTTCAAGGGGCTTGCGGCCTTGTTGGAGACAGATGTGTAAGCAAATAATTCCAGGAAGACGAGGGAGTGCCAGGGCAGAAGCCTGGCCGGGTGCTGTGGGAGCCCTAGGGGACCACGATTTCCCAGGGAAAGAGGAACTCGCATTTGCCAACCTTTCTGAGCTCGGGAACCCGGCGCTTCCTCTCCCAGCTAACAGCATCTCTCAGGAGGATGAGAGTTTTGCTGTTCTTTCTCGGCGTTTTGCAGAAGTCTATGCATATGATGTGTTTAGAAAATACTCACAGGTTGGTGACATGTCTGGTTGGAAGAGGACTCTAAAATTAGTGAGGTACTGGGATGCAGCACTCCAGGGAGCATGGGGGGTGGTGTCTGGAGTGGGCCGTGTCTCCCATCCTTTTTCTGATCCCTGTGTTGGCTCAGACAACCCTGGGTCAGGGTTTCTGACCCCATCTCCTGTCCTTCTCTCCCATTCCCAGATAGCACTGGACCTTGAACTAAATCCAGTCCACCAACGTGACAGAGAGCGTCACCCTCCTCTGCCGACCCCTCACTGGCCAGCTGGAGTCCTACTTTCAAAGGACAGAGCACCCAGAACTCCATGGCTCGGGGATCCTCCCTGCCTGGTCTCACCACCGTATCAGACCCCCGCAGGTACGTCAGCGGAAGTTGGGGGCTCTGGAGCTGTGTTGCTGGGCACCCTCATTAGGGTCTGCAGTCTGGCCTCTTCCCCTATTTCAAGCCCAGCCTGGCCCCAAACCCCACCCTTCCCCACAGCCTGCCACCGATGCCCATTATGCTGTGGAGGGCTGGGGAGCTGTGCCCACTGGGAATGGGGTCTCCTGCCTAGCATGCCCCGTCCTGTTTGGAAGGCAGGGGACGTCAATGTCTCAGTGACAGCTAGGAGAGGGTGGCAATGTCACGTAGTGGTCTAAGCACGCCTCTGGAGTCAGACAGACCCGGCCTCCTACTTCAGCTGTGTGACTCAGAAATACATGCACGAGAGGATTAAATGAGATAGATTATATGATATAGATAGATAGATCATGTAAAGCACTTCGCCTAGATCCTGGCACAGAGTAAGTGCTCAGTAAACAGTATGGCAGCTGTGCAGGGTGGTGGGAGTGGAAATCATTCCAGCCGATTCATGCGGTTTGGGTTAGAGAGAGAATGTTCCAGCTCCTTTGTTCAGGAGTTCTGAGCGCAGGGCCCAAGCGGCCTCAGTCTCACAGTTGACATCCTCCTTGCCTGTCTCCTTCTCTCTGCACGCTTCATCCACTTTTAATGAGGGTGAGCAGATCCGAGAAGCAGTCCCTGGGGAGGAGGAGCGGGCTGTGCATGTGGGCAGTGCTGCTCTGTAGGGGCTTGCTCTCTCACCCAGAAAGCGGGGGTGAGGGTCACAGAGAGATTTAATTTGGGAAAAGGATGTGCAACGTCTCTGCAAATGCACCTGCCGTGTGGGAACCAGCCCCCTCCCAGCAAAAACCCTGAGGTCAGCCTGGGTTCTCCTGGGGGATTTTAAGCAAGATGCACTTGACGAACATCTGATTTACAAACAACCCTGCAGGAATGGATTTATTACCACTTCTCTGCTCAAATGCTCCAACAGCTTCCCTTCTCATTCAGAGTAAACGCTGAAGTCCTGTGATGGCCTACAAGGTCCCACAGAAACTGTTCCTTCTCTGCCCTCTTCTCTACCATTCTCCCTCTGTTTACCCCACCTACCTCAGGGCTTTTGCACCTACAGATCCCTCTGCCTGGAACGATCTTCCTCCCAAAGACCAGCAAGGTTCACTCCCTCACCTCCTTCAGGTGTTTCCTCACGATGTCAGCTTCTCCGTGAGATCTTTGCTGACCATCCTGCTTAGAATCGCAAGCCACCCCCCAGCCCCACCTCTCCTAATCCCTTGTTCCTGCTTTTTATTGTCTCGATAGTATTTACACACATCTAACATATTCTATAGTAATTAATTACATTGTGTATGTTCTCTAGAATGTGAGCCCCCTGGGGAAAGGGGTGTTTGCCTGTTTCATTCCCTCCCATCTTTAGAGCTGAGAGCAGTGTCTGGCACATGGTTGGCCCTCAGGAAATCTCTGCTGAATGAATGAATAAGAGAAGGAAGGAATAAAGAGCAGGTGCATCCGCCTGGGAGCAAAAATCCTGCCGTCAAAGGGCCCAGAGTCTAAATCCTGCTCTCTTCTGCCTTTCTCATTCTGCCTCCCAGAGTGGTCCCCTCAGTGCAGCCCTGACCACATCCCTCTCCTCCTTAAAGCCCTTGTTGAGCCCCTCACCCAATAGTCTGTGCTGCGACCCAAGCCTGCCCAGGAGAGGGAGAGCCACATCTGGGACGGGGTAGTGTCATTATTTGACGGACTTTCTCCCTCATCCTCAAGGGGACCTTCAAGATAAAAGCCAACTTCCTCAGCAGGGCCGGTGGCCTGCCTCTGCCGGCTTCTCCGGGAGCATGTCACACTCTGCCTTACACCCCCGAGCCGCGGGCAATGGACTGCCGTGATGTTCCCGCTCAGAGGATGCTCTCTCCATCCTCTGCGCATTTGACCTCGGTGCTGCCCATTCTGCGTGGACCACCCTCCCTGGCTCTCCCACCCTCTCTGCCCTGGAAAACTCCTATTCAGCCTTCAAAATGCTGTCACCTCATGTGTGACTCAGCTGTCACCCCACTGAGACATTTTCCCTGACTGTGCCCAGGCTGAGATCCGCAGCCCTGCCCTGAGCCCACCTCTCTCAGAACGCCTACCGTCTATTCATGCCCCCATCTCTCACTGCAGTGGTGCTTCTGCTCCGTGGCAGCCCACTGGGATCTCTTGGGAGCTTTAAAAATACTGATGTCTGGGTTCTATTCCCAAAGATTGATTCATTTGTCCTGAATCAGGTCTGAGCATGGGGGTTTTTGCGTTTTGTCTTTTTTTACAGCTTTGTTGAGGTATAATTGACACAGTCAAGTGCACATATTTAAAGTGCACGCTTTGATCAATTTTAACCTATGACTACTCCTGTTAAACCATCACCACAATCAGGATAATGAAGGTATGGATGACCCTTGAGAATCTCCCAGTGACCCTCTGTCTATAGTCTCTCTCTCCACCCCTCTCTAGCCACACCCCCAAGCAACCACTGATCTGCTTTCCCTCACTCTAACTCAGTTTACAATTTTTAGAATCTTATATAAATGGAACCATACAGTATACACTCTTTTTGTCTGACTTCTTTTACTCGGGACAATTTATTTGAGATGCCTCCACGTTGTGTATCTCTCAGTAGTTCATTGTTTATTGCTGAGTAATATTCCATTGGACGGATATGCTGAAGTTTGTTTATCCATTCACCTGCTCATAGCCATTTGTATTATTTCTACCTTTTGGTTCTTACAAATAAAGCTGCTACACATTTGGGTAGAAGTCTGGGTAGACATATGCTTTTAGTTTTCTTGGGGTAATGCCTGGAGTGGAATGTCTGGGTCATATGGTAGGTGTATGTTTGTCTTTTTAAGAAACTGCCAAACTTTTTCCACAGTTGGTTGTACCCTTTTGTATTCTCACCCACAGTGTACGAGGGTCTCGGGGAGCGTGGGGATTTTTAAAATCTCCCTAGATGGTTCTAATGTGTAGTTGGGGTTTGGAACAACTGCTCTAAACAGATCAAAAAAATCTTTGAGATTTGAAGTGGTGCCCTGTCGTCAGTGAGAGAAGGCTCTGGAGGAAGACTGCCTGGGTTCAAGTCCCAGCTCTGCTGCTCACTAGACGTGGCACTTACCCTCTCTATGCCCCAATTTGTTCATTTGTAAAAGGGGGATGACAATAACAGCACTTGCCTCGTGGGCTTATTGTGAAGATGTACATATAATGTGCTTAAAACAGTCCCTCGAACACAGTCAGCATCTCATAAATATTTGCAATTGTGTTTTAATCTCTGCCCTTCTAGTGCCTAGTGAAGCTTGCCTGGCACATGGGTCCTCTGGAATTGACTGCTTGGTGGGCACACAAGCAGCCAGAGTGGGGCAATGACAAAGGTTCTAGAATCCTCAAGGTTCCTCCATTCCAGCTTCCTGATGCCCTTTGAGATAATTCCAGCACTCACCCCTCCCACTCCCATCGAGACTTCTGCTTTCCTGTTTTTATCCTGAGGATAGGAATAAAATTGGCATAGGGACCCCAAACCTCCATTCTCCTCTGGCCCTGTCCAGGAAGACTGATGCACGACCCCTCCCCTCATATGAAAGCCCCTCCTCCCAGTCCCCAGAGGCCCCTGAGGTCCAGCAGGGACTTCCTGGCCCTCCGTGGGGGAGGGGCAGTGAGCTGCAGCACCGGGTATGTCTGGGTTTACATCCTTGTTCTGCCCCTAACTAGCTGGGTGACCGTGGACAGGTCATCGGATCTCTTTGTGATCAGTTTCCTCATTTATAAAATGGCAATCATAACACCTGCCTCCCAGGATTGTGGTGAACGTGTATGTAACACATCTATTGCTGTGACAAGCGGCACATGGGAAACACTCAGAAAACGTTCGCTATTACTCTTCACATCTCCAAGGGACAGAGGCAAAGGGCTGCTCGGCCCTGTACCTGCAGCGCCTCTGGCCCTCCCGGTCACCTCTACGCAGCAAGCTTCCCCTCAGTGAACCTCTGGAGCGCGAATCCAAGTCCTTCAGGATGGAGTTAGAGTTCTCACCACTCTTGACCTTGACCTTCCCCTTGACCAGGGCGCTCAGGCCCCTGCTTCCTGCTTCCCACAGAAGCCCTCCTGGGACCAGGCCTAATAAAAACCTCTGGCTTATGGTGCTGTGTCTGACCTGATTTGTGAGGCCTCATCAGAGCCTGTCATCCCTGGCTTTATCGCCGTCGGGCTTTGAAATTGTGCCAGAGGACAAATGCCTCCCATCTCATTGCCATAAACAGTCTTCAGGGGCAGGGGAAGGGTTCTTGTGGAAGGGTCCTCTCGGGTGCAGGGAGCTGGCTCCTGGTTTTCATCTTGCGCCAGCCAAGGCCGGGGAGTAAGGGCGATGGTAAAGCAGGCCCCTGTGCTGATGCTGGGTGCTCTCAGAAAGTGCCTCGTAACTGCGGTCCTTGCTCTCAGGGATTCTCATCTAATGTTACACCAACATGAAACATCTAGGCACACCAACCCTCCAAAAACACTTCCTGTTCGCCAATTTATTAAACGTGGGCAGGAACAGCTACAAAACTTGCAGGGCCAAGTGCAAACAGGGCCACTTGTTCAAGGAATGGTTAAGAATTTCCAGAGAGCAGCAGCAGAGCATGAAACCAGGCATGGGGCCCTTGGCAACTTCTGTGACTGCAGAGGTCGTACACCCACGCAGCAGCCCTGAATGCACAAAGCTACATACAAGGCACATCCTCTCCAAGAACCATGGAGCAACAGAACGAAGGTTGGGCTGAAGGAACAGAGAGGACAGGCCTCGCGTTCAGGAGTTCACAGTCTCCTGGAGGATGCAGAGAGTGGAGAAGTCAGCAGGTGAGTGCAGCACAGAGTGATGGGCCCAATGGCCGAGGCATGACGGGAAGTGGCTTGAACTCCATGGAAGTAGTTATTCTGCTGTGCGGAGGCAAAAGGGGAGCGCAGGGATGGCTTCCAGGAAGAAATGGTGCAAGATCTGAATTTCATAGGACAGGAAACCTACGAGGGTCTTTGAACTCCCAGGGAGTCCCTTGGTCCATGAAGTTGGGCTTCATCTTGATCCCCAATTCCAGCCAGCCCACTAGCAGTGAAGCCTTCTAGACTGCAATTCTAGGCCAACCTTGGTCCCATCTGCACATCCCTAACCACAGCCATGGAAGTTTCCTGCCCTTATGGCAGCAAATCCTTGAAGGCCATGTCTACATAAAGCAAATTTGGGCCCAGGCCATAATTCCTAATTCTTAGGCTAAGGCTTAAGAATCGCACGTGCTGGGAGCCTGGCATGCGAGGGAGAAACTCAGCTAGTGAGGAAACCTAGCTGACCACTCAACATCTTTGGTTCTATGGGGTTCTGTTCTTGGGCTTATGCAGCCACTCCTGCCAAGTGATGAAAATCTTTATTTTATTGTGAAAAATCATTTCCCAAAATAGAGCCAACTGCCCGGGGTGGTAATGGAAGTGAAAAGGAAGTGAGGGAGTCTAAGGAAGTCATGGTTTTAGCTAGAAAATAGAAGCTGTGGGTGAATGAAGGAGTGGATGTTGAATTTGAGGGTGGCTCTGATTTGCGAGTGTTTGAAAACAAGAAAAAGATGATTTATGAAATCATTCAGCAAGTGCTTCAGCCGGGGCAAAAATTGCTCATTGAGTGGGAATGAACACTTGGGTGACAGCTAAAAAGGCGGCTGAGTGTTGCGAGGATTTGCCCAGGGAACCCACGACTCTCCATGGAGATGCACTTGGGATACAGCTGGGGGCCCCAGAGATATTTCCATAAAGCGCCAGGTGGTAGGGGCAGTAGTGTGGCTGCCAAACTGACCTTTAAGCACAAGGAAAGGTCTAAACATTTTGCAAGGTGTTTTCCCTTGCCCGCAAGAAGTTAATAGGGGTGCGGCATTATTACTCAACATGATCCCATTTCGGGTCAGAAGCTTTACTTAAACTCCCCATGAATGTTAGTCAACTAATGATACGAGGCAACGTGGAGGGAAATTTACTGTGGTGGAGAATGGATTTTAATATTTTATAAATGGCTTTGGTCTTATACTTATGGACTCATTAAAGGTCTGAAGAAGTCACCAAAATACTTTTTTCCAGTATGCAGTTCACTGATTTTTTAATAGGGGAAATAGTCTATAAAGATATTTAAGGATTGGGGAATGTCAAGTTCTTAGAATATACCCTACTAGAATTTCAAGGGTCTACACACAGGTACACACACGCGGCCTAGTGTGAACATACACAGGTACGCTCTTGCTTGATCACCCAGCACACCTGCACTCATAAGTGCACCCAGGCTCAAGTGTGCACACCCCCCTTCCCTGCACCACATAGATATCTCTATCAGCTTCTTTCTCTTTTGATGGTGATCCCACCTCCTCCTCTCTCTACTCCCCAGGTCAAATCCTAGCCAAAGGTCCATAGAAATCACTCAACGGGGTGTTCTAGAGGTATCATGAGGAAAATGCACCAACTCTTTGTGACCAGCCCCCCTCCCAGGGTGCTAACCAGGAAGTCAAGGCTTCCATGTTGGAGAGAAATGCCCCATAGGGCCTGCCCAAGGAGATCAGGGCCAACTGGTTCGAAGTAACCCAATGCAATTGCTTCAGTTGGGGTAATGGGTCCCTGAGAAGACCCCAGGTAATACTCGCTGCTTCACACCTGTTGTATTTTCAGACCTCCAGTCTGTGAAGAAGGACCTCGGTGGAGCAGTATGAGCCTCAAGATAGAAGAAGGACGGCCAGTTTGAAGGGCTCTATCCTCTAGGGAAACAGAAACTCAGAAGGACATCAAGTCTTCCTTGGATGGTTTCCTGCGAGGAGGTCAGAAACCACAAGGGAAAGACCACCCCTGTTGGAGCATTCTTAGATGCTAGAGCATGGGAACCACCCATATCTGTTATTTTTTCAACGCCTGGCCAATGGTCATAAGCAAGGTAAATTTGATGGGACATGTTCTTAGTGCACCTAGGCTGGTCTGGCAACTAGATGCTCTCCAGCTATTCAGTTAATAGTCTTTGCTAAACTTTCCCTTAGGTTGATGCAAAAAATCAGAGCAGATGCAAGTGAGAGAGAGGTTGAGTTGCTCTGCATTCTCTCTTCATTCTGTGGCCACCATAATAGACAGTGGGAGGGGGACTAGATGGGGAACTGGAAACCTTAGATTCAAGGTCCAGCCATGCAACTAGTTAGCAAGGTCACTTGACCACTCAGAGCTCAGCCTCCTTGTTTCTAGAATGGGCACTGTAATCCCTGCCCTGACCATTGTTGTTTTCAAGATCCAGTGGGTAGTGGACATAAAAGTGTTCGGGACACGATAAATTCCAATGCACGTGTGAGGGGTTACTACCCAGCAGTGGGCTGGCACTTCTTCCTGCTTCCACATAATTGTCAATTCCTTTCATATTTGTTGAGGGCAGGTCCTTATCTCCCTTCTGTAGTGGAGAGGACATTTCTGGCTTCTTCTCTACCCCCTTATTTGTTCCTCCTCAAGAAAAGAGGAGTAGCACAACTGATTATTGAGAGCCTAAGATCCACCGGGCCATATTTTAAATAGCAAAAGGGCTGACTCTTGTATTTTGCTCAGATTTAATCCGCCTTCTAGCAGGAAGTATTCCATCATCTCCTGGTCCAACTTTTCTATGTGTGGCCAGGTGGGTAAATCTGGTCAGCCTCACCCCTTGGGCTTCCTGTCCTCTCTTTGGGAGGAGGAGGGGCAGCCCCATCTTATTCTCCAATCTAATCCCATCAAGGTCCCACGCTTTGGGGAGCTTGTCCAGAAAGGAATAAAGCTGGTTCTTTGATTCCTATTTGGTGAGTTATCTTTGCATCTCTTCTTTCTTTGACTTAGAATTCAAATGAGAAAGTGGTGTAGTAAGTCCCCTGACCTCTTGTTATTCATCTTTAGAGTTTTTCACAAATCCCAGATGGCTGTTGAACCCCAAGGTGACCCCCCAAAATTCCCTGCCTTCTGATGTTTGTACCTTTGTGTAATCCCATCCCCTTAAGTGTGGGTGGGGCTGTGACTTGATTCTAACCAATAGAACATGGCAAAGGTGATGGGCTGTCACTCTCAGGATTATGTCACATTATGTAAGACTCCATCCTAGCAGACTGGAGAAAGACTCCTTGCAGGCTTCATGGACTAAGTGAGTGACCATACTGGGGAATGCATGTGACAAGGAATGGAAGGTGGCATCTAGGACCCAAGGGCTTCCTCCAGAACCTGAGGGTGGCATCCAGCTGACATCCAGCAGAAAGCTGAGGGTCCTCAGTAACAGAGCTGAAAGGACACAAATTCTGCCAGCAGCCTGAATGAGCTTGGAAGGGGATTCCTCCTCAGTTGAGCCTCCAGATGAGAACGCAGCCCAGCCAACACTTGACTGCAGCCCATGAGACCCTGAGCAGAAGATCCAGCTAGCCTATGCCCCGACTCCTGACCCACAGAAACTGTGAGATAATAACTGTGTGTTGTTTTAGAGTGCTAAGTTTGTGATAAGTTTACAATTGTGATCATTGATAATTGTGATAATAACCTCTATACCCATTTTTTGCTGGGACTTTACCATCCTGAGGCTACTTTCTTAGGCCTCTGCTAACCCCCAGCCTTCTTGGTTGCGTGTCCCTCTTGGCATGCTCTGCACATGTCCTGTGTGTTTTCTAGCTCCCTGGAGAAGGCTCTGTAAGGCACTCCCATCATCATTCACTTAAAGGTGATAATTGAAACTGTGGGAGTCGGTGAGATCATAAGAGAAAGAGCCTGGTGAGAGAAGAACAGAACGAGGACCAAACCCCGGGGAATGCTCACACTTAGGGGTGGCTGGTCTGAATTGAGATGTGCTGTAAGTGTAAAATATGTGTCCAATTGCAGGGACTTAGTATGAAAAGAAGAAGGTAAAAATATCTCATTATATTTTACCCTAGCTACACATTTAAAGAATAATATTTTGGAAGTGTTAGGTTAAATAAAATATATGATTAGATTTAATTCACCTGTTTCTTTTTACTCTTTCAATATTGCTAGTAGAAATTTAAAATTACATATACGGCTCACATTTGAGGCTTAGATTGTATTTCTACTAGACAGACCTATAGAAAGGTAGATAGAGAGATAGAAAGATAGATAGATAGATAGATAGATAGACAGACAGATAGATATTTTGGAATTCTTTATGGAACATTTACTGGTGGCAGACGCTGCGCTGACTAAGGACACTGCGCCATCTGATCCTTGTTGTGACGCTGTAAATTAGGTATTATTATTTCCATTTTACAAACGAGAAAATTGAGGTTCTGAGAAGTTAAGCAACTTTCCCAAGATCACACTAGGAATTCACAAAGAGGCAGAAATTCAAAGCCAGGTCTATCAGACTCGAAAGCTTGTGCTGGTAACCACCATTCTCTGCTGGCTCCTTAGATGAATGACTGAGTGAATGAGTGTGTATGTTTTCGATGGCGATGAAAGGTGGAATGATTTCAGGTCTTCCACCAGGCTCTCTAGGCAAAGGCAGACCCCACTGTGAAGATGGACCCGCAGCACTCACACCTCCCTCCCTCCCACCCCTCCCCATGTGAGGCTGCCACACACCCTCCCTCGGGAATCCCTGTGTCTGCAGTCATTGATCCAACCATCATTCCAGAGCTCCCCCCTCGTCTCCACTCCAGTCAAGGGAGGCCAGCTTTGCAGAATCACAAGGTGGCATTCGATGGCACCCGAGACTGAGCTCAGATTGGCACTTGGGAGCAGGCATTCCTACAGAAGCTCTGCTGGCACACTCCACTCCCCGCCCTGCCTGGCAGAGAAGAGCAGGTATCCGCTCCACAGAGCAGCCCTGCCTGCCAGCCTAGACCTTCCCAGGAGGGATGTGGCTTCCCCCGAGGCTCTTCTCTGCCTGCAGAGACTGAGCCTATACCTGCAGAAACAGGACTGGGCCTCTGGGCAGGTGGACCCTTATGTGAGACCCCTTGCTCTCTCCTGCCTCCCTGAGACTCAGAGCAGGGACGTGACATGCCAGGCCACTTAACTGGCAAGCGGCAAACTGGATTCTAATCCAGATCTGTTTAACTCCAAAATGCGTCTTCTTTTTTCCATAACCCATGCTGCCTCCTTCCTGAACTTACCATCTGCATCCTTGCTTAATTCTCCAAGCCTCAGTTTCCTCGTCAGTAAAACCAGAATGATAGTAATGGGGCTGCTGGGAGGATTAATTGGGATAATGCGTGTAAGGAATTGAGCACAGTGTGTGGCACCACATAAACACCCTGTAAATGAGCACAAGTGTCATTATCAGAATCATTATCATTATCATTATGGCAGCCCTTGTGGTGTCAGAGGGGACTGTTCGGAAGTCGCTGGCAGTTGAGGATCTCCTTCTTGGCTCCTGGCACGGCCAAGGACACCTTCCCGGAGAGCATGACTTGACATTAACATGCGGTAGATGATCATCTGCGTCTGTCCTCCCTGGAGGCCCCGCCCGGCCACGTCAGCGGTGACCTCCAGAGTCCCCAGGGCCCTGTGTGCGTGGGTAAGCCAGCAAAAGTGGCCTCATGGACGTGGACACTCACGACCTGTCTTCCTCCAACCCCGTGGACGCAGCAGCGGCCGAGCCAGCCCTGACGCTGCTCCCAGATGGGCAGGTCCGCAGGGCCCTGGAAGCAGCACCCTGTCTTGGGCCTTTCTCCTGATCCCCATCACTTCAGCTTTTGTGTGACACCAGACGGATTCCGATGTCCCTTCTGCTGTGTGCGTGAGCGAGAGCAGAGCCAACAGCTTTCAAGCTGCTCCAGGAGACACATCGTGCACAATGTGGACCGAGCTACGGTTTTCCCGTGGAGCCCAGTGGGGAGGAGGCCCATTGCCCCTTTGCCTTTCCCACAGCTTTGGGAAGGCCAGGTGGGACTGTTCAACCCCCTCAGCAGGACAGGTGGGCGTCTGCTCTGGGAGATGAGTGAGGGAGAGCGTGACTGAGCAGCCCAATTCCCCCCCTCCTCACCCTCTGGCCTGGCTCCTCAGAGGGCTGACAATCAGACCTGTTCCTGGAGGACTTCCGAAGATGCCAAGGGTCTGTTGTTCACAGAGATGCTGAGGACTTTTCTCCAGAGGATTTGGGTGGGTTAGAGGCAGCACAACTGACCAAATGAGTCACAGCTTGATACTTCTATCAACCCGGAGACCAATAATTATAATACTTATATTTACATCACTGGCACTCGCTAAGGAATCTGGTCTGTCTAGGACCACATGCTGCTTAGGAGGTAAAGCATTTTAAAGTTCCTGATGGCCACTCTTAGGGTTTGGCAACACAGTATGGACAAGCCTCACAGCTGGAAGGCTAAAAGAATCTCCATTCAGGCTTCTTCCTCGAAGACCCAGAAGAAAGCCAAGGTTCAGAAAGGTTAAGCCATCTGTCTAAGGTTGCACAGCTGTAAGTCAATCTTGGCCTCTGACCCCAAGTCCCAGCTCCCAGCTACCCATCCTGACCCAGGCCCTGTCTGCCTCTAACTGCCTCTTCAACTAGATGCAAGGCCCTGTCCAGCCAGAATCCAGCCCTTCTGGGCCCACCGTGGCCACACTGTCTGCCTTTGGATGCTCTGGGCCTAGTGCCTGGCACGCTGGCATGGCCCCAACCTTTACACGCAAGGGCACCAACACATTTCTGCAGCAGGAAGGAGAACTCTCAATGCCAGGCAGTAAGCAGACCCAGAGGAGGAAGCAGAACAGCCAGCAGGAGGGGGACATTCCTTCCCACTAGGAGGCCCAGGGGGCTTCCTGGCAAAGGAGGTGGGATCTGAAATGGCCTGTGGTCAGCAAGGAGGCTGATGTGCCTCCTTATTCACTCATTCTTTCAGGCATTCATGCACTCTGGAACTGCCCCAGGCTCTGCAGGCCCTGAGGGTCCTGGGTTGATGTTCCTGTCCCCAGGGGCTCCCAGGTCATTGGAGGAGGCAGCCCTGTGAGACGCGCAGTGAGGAAGGGAGCTGCAGGAAGACGACTCCCCTCTCCCCCTCAGCCACAGTCCTTTCTCCACTGCCTGTCACCTGCAGGGACCTGCGCTCAGGGCTCAAGGGGGCCTTAGAGGAAGGGCTGTGCACTCTGCCCCTTTGGACTTAGGATCTGTCTGGGGAGACGGGACTCCCACCCAGGAAGGGCCTGAGCCCCCATGGCGCCAGAGCAGGGGACAGTGCACCAGGCAGAAGTACCCAGCACAAGGTCCCCTCTAGTTCAGAAGGCAGTCGAGGGTAGTGACCAGGACAGACCTCAAGGAAAAGGCTGGGTCTTTATAGGAAAGACTTGGACAAGCTGAGGGGAGCAAAGAGAGTCAAGGAATGGCTCAGAAAATGGGCCGCTGTGGTTTTTGCCCAGAACTGCCCAGTGCTCACGCACACGGCCACCCCGGCTGCTTCCCCTCCCGTGCCCCAGCCCCTGCGCGGCGCCTGGAGTTGACAGCCAAGGCTGGGACGCTGTAAACATATATCATTCATTTGCCTACCTTAAGGGCGGCTTGCAAGTCTTTCTTTGCGTGTTTTCATCAAGAAGTAATCTTTACAACCACAAAAAAACGTCCCATAACATTTCTCTCCCTTGGCAAACATGCCCCATACAGCAAAGGCTCAAATATACAACGCGGAGGCTCGGGGGGACGGGTGTTGGCCATGGCTTTACAGCAGCCTGCGAGAGCTGTCTGAGGGTCACGTGGGCTCACACAAATCTCATGTCGCTCCAGACACTGATAACCCAGCGTGCAGAAGAGATTCCTCCCACCCTTGGCTCATTCCGCCCTTCTCTGGAAACGCGTTTCTGGGCCAGGCACTGCGCCAGGCACTAAGGACACAGATGAGCAAGTCAGGCTGCTTGTCCCCAAGGAGCTGGTTTCACTGTGTGCTGTTCTAAGTGCTTTGTATGTTGTAACTCATTTAATCCTCGCAAAAGCTCCAGAGGTGCTGTGACTGTCCCCATTTTACAGATGAGGAGACTGACACCCAGGGAAGCTTAAGTAACTTGCTCAAGGTCACTGCTGGTCAGTGGCAGAGACACTGTGCTTGCATGTTCCCTCCCCTGGACTGGGAGCATCCCAAGGTCAGGGCTGAACATTGCTCGTCTTGGCACAGGGCTCAGCCCTCAGGAAAATACTGGCAAATTGATGAGCACGAACCTGAGAACCACAGGCCCATCGCAGAACCCAGCTCCTACATTGCCCAGTGAAGCCGCCAAGTCCCAGGGAGCGGGAGGAGATTCTCTAAGGAGTGACCTTCTTAGGACTGGGGCCTCCTGGCCCCTCCCACACTAGCACATTTGCATGTTTGCACACTTTTTATCTGTGAGTGTCCCTCATAAGCTAAAGGAGGAGGGCACTCTCTGGACGGAGCAGTTGCCGTGAGCCAGACACGATGCCAGGTGCCTGATGTGTTCACCCAGTTCACGTCTCAAGGGAGAAGGGCGCTGGACCGACCCAGCTCAGGGGATTCTGAAGCCAGGTGCTTTCCAGTGCGTGGAGCTCCACTCAGCCCGCCCAGCCCCTGGCGGGGCAAGCTCCACCCTTCCATTCAGGAGCCTGGCACCTGCCCGGGTGCAGGAAGGAGGGGAGAGAGGGGTCACTGCGTCTGTCTGGAGTCCATCCCCATCGCAGAGGGCCTGGCTTCCTAAGGCACCCAGCTCACACCCAGACTCATTCTGCAAGGTGCAATGGATCCAGGGATGCCTTTCATATGGATGGGAATCCACTTACTGTCTATACTAAGGGCTCCTGGTTTTAGGGTCATGCACCCAACAGCACTGTTGTCTATCCCTCTCTATTCTCCTTGTCAAGTTTTCTTCTTCATGGCACATACAGCCACCAAACACGATATTGATGTGCTCGTTCATGTATTTACTTTCTGTCTCCTGGATTACAGGGTAAAGAGACTGCAATACCCCAGCGTCTAGAACAGTGCCAGGTACATAGTAATTGCTCAATAAATGTTTTCTTTTTTTAAATAAACAAATGGATCCTTTGAGAATTTGAAGAAATTCAATAGATCTATGGATCCTCCTCCTCCCAAGTGTACACACAGACACACACACACTCACACACACACACAAAATGCTGCATAAATACCCGAAGTCCATGGGTTAGGGAATTCCCCACAATGTCTGGTCATCCAGGTTCCTTCCCTGATATAACTCCTGGCAGCCAAAATCTGGTTTGCTCTAAGCAGAGGCGATGCCACACAGGTGCCATCTGTGGGTCTCCCCTCCTGAATCGGGCAAGGACATTTGGAAGCAATTTGAATGTTCTCTCAATGCTCCCTGTCACCCCCGTGAATGCTCTCTCCACGCCTGGCCGTGGCCCTGCCTGGGGGACGCCAGAGTGAGTCTGAGCTCTGCTTCCCTCCTGATAGGGAGAAGCCTGGCTGGTGGAACTGATGTCTTCTCCGCTCCCTCTAAGCATGGCTAATGAGTATGTTTGACCTCACACGCTCACCCCAGCAGCTCCGCAAATGTCACTCAAGATCCCTCCTGACATCCAAATGCAGAGGGCACAGTATTTTAAATTAAAAGTTATATCCTCACACGGTTCATTTCTCTACTCTTTCAAAAGCAACTTGCTGATAATTCTGGGCCTTTTGATGCTGAGCCAAGGGACCAGGGTCGCCCTCTCACCTGAGTAGAATGTACTGATTTAACTTTCAGGGGAAGCTCAGGATGGGCACAGGGCAGGGTTTCCATTGGCCGTGGTGAGGCCCAGAACAAAAGCAGATCTGTCCTGGCCAAGGGCTGTGACTGGGGCGTGGAGACACACGTGGGGGCAGGGGGCAGGAGATGATTGAGGGCATGGTGACATGGATCCAAATGGAGGGGCTGGTGAAAGGGGGTCTCAGGACCCACCAGGGGATCCCCCATGTCAGGTATGGTCTTATCCCTGCAATACATCTCTGGGGACCTGGCCTCTGGCCTCATTTCTGCTCTGGCTCTAATACCACCTTCACAGCTCTGTCTGAGCCAGACACTCATCCTGACCCAGGCAGCTGATGGCGTCTACTCCAGGCTCAGAGCAGGGCGGAGGGATGGAGGCATCACTGCTGGAGCATGATGTGAGTGGCCCAGGAAGGCTGTCTTGCTCCCCAATCCCTCTCCCACTGCCCCATCATCATGCCTGTAGCTCCACCACTGTAGATCCTTTCTGTTGATGAGGCCTCTGCCTCTGCCATAATGTGACACTGGGCAGCTGTGAACTGCTCTGACCCTCATTTATAAGATGAGGACACTGATATCCACCTCTTTGAGTTGATTTAAAAATTAGATGAAGTAATCCACGCAAAGTTCCTAGCATCGTCCTTGGCACGTAAAAGGTGTTCAATTGACATTGGCTCTTTTAATCCCTCCCTTTACCTTCTTCAAGTGTCCCTGAGTTCAGAGCTTTCCCAGCAAAGAAGTGGCAGCTGATGGGATGGGGGGAGAGGGGGCAGGGGAAACAGGAGAGAAATCAGTTCCTAGCCGAAGCCATTATTGGAGGAAAGAGTAAGAGAGGGAGAAAGGTAGGTAAGGAAGTGAGTTAGGCGTTCAGAGGGAAGGAGTTAGGAAGTTAGTGTGAAAGGAGGGAAGAGAACGCTTCCACCTCCGCTGGGCCAGGCACTGTCCAGGGTGCTGGGGGTGGAGAGATAGGCAGGAAGGACTCGGCCCATAAGAGTCCAGTCTGGTAACAGGGGTGGATGGTGAGCAGGCAGATCAGCAAACAGGCCCAGTGAGTGTGGGGCAGTGAGTGACGACTGGGGAAGGACAGGATCCTGTGGAAACAGGAGATGCAACCAGCAATGTTCAAAGACACCCCATCCATCACCCAGCAGACTCCTCCATCAGTCCCTCCATTGGGGCCACGGCTCTAAAGTCTCCCCTGCTTAGCTCTCAGGGACACGCTGTTGTCTAGAATCCAAACCCTCACCACAACCCACCAGAACCCCTGATCAAGCCTCCACTGACCCCTAAGTCCCCTCCTGTCCCCCATGTGGTAACAGGATGACTGAACTTCTAGAGCTCTGCCCAGCCTCCAGACCTTGCTCCCGCCGTCTCTTCTGCCTGAAATGTGCTTCCCCAACCCAACCCTTCAACACAGCTGACCCTGTGGAATAAGAGCTCAAGGAACAGAATCTATTACAGTGGGACTGAAGGCAGACATCCCTCCTCCCCACAGCCAACCTCTCAGACTGGGTTTGGGGCTCCTCCCTCTGCTGTGTCTCCTCCTCTGGGCTCCCCCAGCACTCCCATCACCTGCCATTTATCCCACGGCAGGTGATTTCCTGGTCCATCTCCCGAGCCGTGTCTCATTCACCATCGTACCTGCTGCATCTGTGCCTAGGGGCGCACAGTGGGGGCTCAAGAAAGGTTTGTTCCTGATGAGCACTGGCCAGGCTCCAGGGCAGGTAAAGCAGGTATGGGCCTTGGCCTCGTGGGGCCTCTAGTCTAGTGAGAAGACAGACGTTAGTCAAATAAAAATATTAATTAATAATAATTATAAGTGATGAAAACAGATTCTGGGAGCCATGGGAATGAGCAGCAGGGGGATTGTATCTAGTCTTGGGGGTCTTGAGGGCATCTCTGAGGATGTGACCTTTGAGCTCTCTGCAGGACAAGGGGAGGTTAAAGAGAAGGCGGTGGCAGAGGAACAGCATTCAGGTGAGAGAACAGCACTGCCAAGGCCCTGAGGAGGCATGGTGCGTTCTAGGAATGTAAGGAAGGCCAGTGTGGCTGGGACTCAGAGAGCAGAGGGAGCTTGGTGAGAGTGCAGGCCGCGAGGTGAGCACAGCCCCGGCCTGAGGGACCTTACAGGCCACATCTGGCTTTTGGTCTTGATTCTGAGTCCAGGACTTCGTGGGAGCTGGTGCTGCCCTCATATTTGACCTGGGGAGGCACCTCATGCCAGAGCTTTGGGTGATTTGTAGTGGGGAGGTTGCCTGATGTGAAGTAGGCCCAGCTAGCAGCTGAAGGATGGAGATCAGATCCCTAGGGAAGGGCCTGGTGAGAGCTCACAGGGTATTAGAACCCGGGCAAGCAGGCCGGAGTTTAGAAGAGACCTTTACCCCTGGCCAGAAACCAGGTGAATCAATTAGTCCAGAAACAAAGACTGAGATCACATGCAGGGCCATGCAGCAGGGAGAGGGACGGCCTGGGTCCCCCCACCACACACACACACACACACAACACACGCACACACTAGCATTTATTAACAGGGCATCTGGCTGAGAGCAACTCAGCCAGTCCACGGTCTGGTGGCTTGGAGCCCGCTTAGCCAGCCTGCGATGCCGTGAACAGGGCTGTCCTGAGACCAGGTTGGGCTGAAGACTGGACCACTTTAGAAGCTGCAAGCCCAGCCACCTGGATGGGGACCAGCAAGCCTTGCCCCACTGACCAGGCTCGAATTTGAGCCCCTGCTCTGTCCTAACCAACAGGGCTTTTACTTCTCTTTTTTGAACCTTATACCACTTGCTGGTTTTTGTTAGGACATAAAAGGATATCAACATTAAATTAGGAAAAATCACAGTAGCTTCTACAACCTACTAAAATAGTCAACAGAAGAGCGGAAGGGGCTGGTGTGGGGCAGACTCGATTCCCACTGAGGGCAGGGCAGGCGGTGGGGGGGTGTGGAGCATCAAGGCTAAGACACAAAAGACACCCAGAGCTCCTTCTGGGCCAGCCTGCTCTAAGTAATTTAAGTGTATTCGCTTGTTCATCCTCCCAACAACTCTTATTATTCCCATTTTGTGGATGAGGAGCTTGAGGAAGAGAAAGGTTGAGACTTCCCAAGGTCACGCAGTTACTAAGGAAGGAGATGATTACAACTCAGGAACTCTGCGTCCAGAGCCTCTGCCCTTGACCACATCACATTCCGTGTCTCAGGATGTCTTCAAGGTGCCAAATTTGGTCTTCAAGAACACTCAGGTTTGGTGGGACAGGATTCTAACATCCGACATATGAGCAGTTCTTTCATTCATTCCCAACATATTTGTTTAGCAGCCACTGTAGGAATCAGTCTGGAGAAGAACTGGGGAAGAGTGCTCTAGGCAGACTGAGGAAGAGTGCTCTAGGCAGAGGGAACAGCATATGCGAAGGCCGGGAGAGGGCAGTATGTCCAAGTGAAGGCCCGTCAGGGTGGCTGGAGTGACGAAAGGATGCTTAAGAGCCAGGCTTGCCCCTGGCACAGTCCCTTCTCTCTCTCCTTCCCCAGCTGCACCCTCCTCCTCCTTCTCACCAATAAGAGCTAACATCTAGTGCATGCTTAGGACAAGTAGGCGTTGTACCGAGCTCTTTGCAAGATTATCTCATTAAATCCTCTCAATACCCCTAAGGGGTGAGTACTGTTGCCATCTCTATCTTACAGAAGAGGGGACTGAGGCAAGAGAGTTAAGTAACTTGCCCAAAGTCACACAGCCAGTACTAGCAGTGGAGTCAGGATCAACAACAGCCGTCCGCACCCTCCCACCTTCACTGTCTGCATCGCCACAGGTATACACTCCTTTCTAGAAGCTCCTAGACTTAAGCCCCACATTCCTGTTGCTCTGTGCACCTGTTCGTCACGCTCCTCTCCCTCCTGCTGGTTTGCTCTGCCTCTTCTCAGTTCTGCTGGGGTTCCCTGCCCATCCCACGCCCCATTCTCTGCAGGTGAGGTGCCCAGATTGGCTGTGCCCAGCAGGCCCGGCCTGGGTTCCCCTCCCTGCCAGGTCTGATGTGGGGTGGATGAGGGGTGGCTGTCGGTGTAGAGTGCCAGCAGGCCTATTTTGTTTTTCCTAACAGGTTTCCTATGGCATCTCTGAATTAATGGGACAGAGATAAAGGAGGCATTTCGGCTACCATCCAAAGCAGCTGTCAAGCCAGGCCAGGGGCCCGCTGAGAAATAGCCCTGCCCCTTCCCCCCACCGTGGGTACCAGTATCCAAGGGAACTGCAGGCTCAGTGCCTCCCGAGTCTCATTTCCAGCCAGGCTGGCAGGGAGACCGGGAACAGCGATCTAGCTGAGAGAGAAGCCTACCGGTAACAGGAGACCCTTGCTGGCTTTGTGAGGAGCTTTCAGCCGGCAGAGCCTAAGTGCACTTCATGAGAGGACAGAGGAGGAGGGCAGGAGCCATTTCATCGGCTGCCCTGAAAAAGCCCGTGTGTGTTTATGTGTGTGTATGTACTTTTGTGAGCCTGTGTGTCTGGTGGTGGGTGTGTCTGAGTGTCTCAGACTATAATGCAGGGGTCAAGAGCAGGGCTCTGGAGCCCACCTGCCTCAGTCCAAAGCCCAGCCCTGTCACTTACTAGCTGTGTGACCTTGGGCAAGTTCCTGAACCTCTCTGAGCTTCAGATTAGAGCATCCAGTCAGTGCTTTCAGGGCTGATTTATTATTATTATCTGGGGTCTCTTGGTGGTTTTACGTGCCTGTGTGAGTTGAGCCTGGGTTCTGTGCCAACTTTATTTTACCTTTTTTTTTCTGATCCCTCTCCTAAAGATGGGGAAACTGAGGCCTGGGATTGTGGGCTCCTTCCTTGCTGTGTCTGAAGCAGGGTGCAGGAGTGGGTGCTGTTGGTGCGGAGTGCCAGCAAGCCTATTTTCTTCTTTCCTAACAGATTTCCTCACAGGCCAGGTGCCACAGGGAAGCAGCGGCTGAGCCAAGGTGGGAATCCAGGCCTCTGATTCTCTGGAGAAACAAAATGGTGCGCATATGTGCATCCTGAGCACTAACTAGAAAGGGACAACTTATCCCAGGGCCAGGTATACAGTAGGCACTCAACAAATGATAGGTATTTGCTTTCTTCGCCCCTGCCTTCAAGGAACTCTCCATCCCCTCTCAGCCACTGCTTCAGTTCCTCCGTCCATCCTTGCACCATCTCACATTTATGAGCACCTAGTGTGTGCCGGGCTCCAGGCTAGGTGCTAAGTATACAGTGGTGAGTAGAGTCATGGTCTCTGCTCTCTAGAAGCTTGTGGTCTAGTAGGGGAGATGGGCATTAAGCAGAACACCCTACAAGTATATGCAAACCAAGGAACAGTAATCATGGTTCTAGTTGAGGAAGAAAAAATAAAGGAAGAGGGAGAAGTAGAATTCAATCTAGTCCTTCTGATAAAGTGATGTTGGAAGTAGGATCTGAAGGAGGGGGCAGGGGCTTCCTGGAGGAGGGACTGGCACATGCAAAGACCAGGGGGTGGGAGGAAGCACAGCATATTGGAGGAGGTGAGAGAAGGCGGCGCGCCTGGAGCACAGAAGGAGTGGAACGACGTCACCTGGGTGACCAGATGCAGATGGGGGACCAGATTTGTTTGCGGGCTCACGAGAGACACCCTCTGGTCTCCTGAGCCCACTGTGTTAGGAGAGAGGAGGCTGTGCAGGGGCCGGGGTACTGCATTGGCAGACGGGGTCTGGGGCCGGTGTGGGAGAGCAGGCCAGCCCCACACGCGTGCGTGCCTCGCCGTATGCTGCTCTGCTCCCCAGTTATTTGCAGCCTCCGCTCCAGTTGCATGCAGCCCTCACTCCCAGCTGTTTGCTGTTCAACACTCCAGCTGTTTGCAGTCACTACCCACTTATTTGCAGACCTTATTCTCAGGAGTGTGCAATCACTACCCCAGCTGTTCACAGTCACCTTCCCAGCTGTTGGCAGCTACCACCCTCAGCCCTTCAGAATCCCTCTCCAGCAGTTTGCAGTCACCACTGCAGTTATTTGCAATTTCCATCCCCCTTTGGGCATCAGGTAAGGCTTGCTCAAGATTAGTTCTAACAGTAATTACTATTAGCTAATAATTGAGAGCCTGTTTCGTGCTAGGGACTGTACCACGTGCTTTTACATGCACTCTCTGATTTGATCTTACAGAAACCCCTTCACCGGTTCATCTAACATTTCTGGCATGCCTACTACACATCGGGCACTGCCAGGTGCTGGGTATACAGTAAAGACCAGAACTAGACATAACGCTGCCCTCCTGGAGCATTCGGTCCCATGAAGGAGACAGGTATGAATAAAGTCATGACAGCAGTTAAGTGTGTAATCATAAAGTGAGATAGTTCCATGAGGAAAGCAAAGGTATTTGAGCTGGACAGGTGATCAGAAGAGGTCCCCCGGGGCAATGAACCTTGAGCTGAGAGCTGAAGAATGGGCACAGTTAGATTTGGCTGGGTTGGGGGTGTGGTGGGGGTGAGGGATGAGAAGAGCCGCCAGGCAGACGGGGTGACGTGCAGATGCTCAGGAGACAGGGCTGACAAATGGCTGGGTGGCAAGATCAGGACAGTGAGGGTGGCACGTGAGGCCAACGGGAGCCAGGTTGGGGTGACCTGATCAGATTGGCTGCAAACCTATTGGTGTCTACGAAGAATGGACTGTAGGGGGCAAGAGTGAAAGCAGCAATGACAATTAACAGGCTATTGTAGTCGTGCAGGTGAGAGACCAGGGGACCTGGGACTAGGAGGTAGCAGGGGACTTCGAGAAGTGGCCTGATGTGAGAGATTTTAGGAAGCAGACAGACAGGACCGGGTGATGGAGAGGGCGGAGGCCCAGGCAAGATCCAGGTTTCTGATTTGGACTACTGATGACTAGTGGTTCCCTCTTCCGAGCTGGGAGCACGGGAAGAGGCCCAGGGCCAGAGGAAGGGGGAGCAGGAAGATGGAGACAGGAGCCAGATGACACTGAGCAGAGGCTGTTGCAGCACGGCTTCAAACAGCACGGTGCCTCAGCCTCAGGCTCCAAGTCAGACTCTGCATTTAGCCCTCCTCATCCTCCGAGTCATTTCTCCCTGAGCCAGTCATTTCACCAGTCTGTCCTCATCAGGAATATGTAGGGGGAGGGGAGAGATTATCCTGAAGCTTGTTGGCCTGCGAGTACTTTAAATCAGCTGACTGTAGGTTGTACCGCAGACTCTAGCTTAGTGCGTGCACGTGGTAGGAACCTATTGAAGTCTTGCTGAATAACCAAATGAATGATGGGCCAGTGAGGCGCTGGGATGAGTTGTAGGAGACCTGCCAGTGGCTGGAGGAAAGGGTGTCCCTGGCAGAGGGAACAGCAGGTGCACAGGCAGAGAGGACCGGAGGGGCACGGCGCACTCCAGGCACTGGACATAACGTAGTCGTGGTGGAGGTTAGACACGTGGAGGGACAGGCTAGGACTCAGCCTGGGGAGGGAGGCGGGCCTAGGTCACGAGGTCCTGTCAGTCCTGCTGAGGCATGTGGACCTGACTCTGAGAGTCCCGGGGAGCCACAGAGGACCCAGAACAAGGAATGGCAGGGCCTGGGGCCCCCGAGAAGGATGAATTAAAGAGGGAGAGCCTGGAGGCAGGGGGGCTGGTTAGAAGGCTCCCGCAACAATCCAGGTGAGGGATGCTTTTTCTTTTTAACTCAGTGAGTACTTTTGAGTACTTAGCAGGTGCCAAGAAGCTGTTCAGGGCCTCATCCTCCAGGATACGGATAATCCAGCTGGTCTCATCATCTGTCTCTCCCCTCATTGCCACCTCCCTTGGGACATCATCTTTCTCCTTGGGAACATTTTACCCTGTGGGAAGGTCTGGCCAGGGCAGGAAGGGCAGGAAGAACTGGCGTCAACTCCTTGGGGAGTGGTTATGTACAAAGTGATTCGGAAGAATCTGCAGATCTGGTCTGGGACCACGGCTGCCTCCTCTTGGGGACACGCCTGGTTCTCAGAGTGTCTGCTGTCTTAGTCCTTCTCTTCCTGTGGCTGAAGGATGTCTCCACGGTCAAGGCCAAAGGGAGAACTTGTGAGGCTGTAGGTTTTCCCCGTAGGATGAACATGTGGAGGCCCTCACCCATCCCACCGCCCCTGGGGTCAGGGACCTCGAGGGAGAGTGTCTCGCGGAGGAGAGAAAGGAGTTTCCCAGGAAACCTTGTTTCTGTGCATTTGTTGGCCAGCCTGCCTCCTTGATGCTATTAGCAGAGCATGAACACTACTATCTCTAGGGGCAGCCTAAGGACTTGCCCCACAGTCAGGGTGCCCTGAGACACGTAGATTACCTGGGCCTTCCCCTAGTCCGGAATCAGAATCTCACAGAGCAAGGCCAGGGAGTCTGCATTTTACGAGCTCCCCGGTGATTCTGATTTATACTGGGCAGTGCTTCTCAAACAGCAGTGGAATCACCCACGGATCGTATAAAGCACAGGTTCCCGTTCGCTTGGTCTAGGATGGGGCCCGAGACTCTGCATTTTAACAAGCTCCAGGTGATGCTCATGCTCCTGGTTCACGGACCACACTGAGCAGCAAGGCAGTAAAGGTTGAAGCTTCTGATTTCCAAACTTTTTTTTTTTAAAGGAAACAAACCCCTCTCAAAAGCCACCTTGCACAGAACCCCAATGGATGAAACAGACATTAATATAAAAGTATCATACACATACAAATGTGTGATGCTTGCTTCTTACAAAACCTGTCAGTGAAAACGAGGCAGCTTTGATGACCAGAGAAGTGTGATGTTGAAGATTTCTATTGCTGTTTCACATAGATCTCAGCTTCCAACATATTCAAGCCAAATATGTGCACAGCCCCAGTGCCACAGCGTCGAGGCTGCACCTGCAGGTGATGGGGGAGAGGCTGGCCTGGCTGCCCCCCTCTCAGTGTGGGACGCACAGCTCAGGACTTAGCCTTCCTTCCCTTCTCCATCCACCCCGCCCCTCCCCGCCAAGTAGCCGCTGCTAAATATAGCCAGCGGCCAGGCTTTCTAAGGGAGGCGCTTGCGAGAGGGAAGCTGTGAGGAACAATTGCTAGCGCACACTGGAGTCCACAATGCCAGGCCCACTAATTAGTGGTTTGGCAGCTGGGGAGGACAGGAGGGACTGCGGTGGGCCAGGCCTCGCGGCTGCCCGGGCTCCTCTGGAGGAAGGCAGGACATAGCGTGGCCGCATCTGCAGGACTTGGCAGGGACGTGGGAGTGGCCCATCTGTTGGGAAGGCACGAGGCTGGCAGGAGGGGGCATGTGGGAACGATTGGGCCACTGGAGCCAGAAGGACCCTGGTGGGAACCTTGGTGGTGCCACTTGCTCACTGTGTAGCTCTAGGTAAGTTGTTTGACCTCTCTGGGCTCCAGATAAAAAAACGGATACCCTGGGGGCCGGCCCCATGGCTTAGCGGTTAAGTGCGTGCGCTCCGCTGCTGGTGGCCCGGGTTCGGATCCCGGACGTGCACCGACACACCGCTTCTCCGGCCATGCTGAGGCGGCATCCCACATACAGCAACTAGAAGGATGTGCAACTATGACATACAACTATCTACTGGGGCTTTGGGGAAAAGAAAAAAAAAAAGGAGGAGGATTGGCAATAGATGTTAGCTCAGAGCCGGTCTTCCTCAGCAAAAAGAGGAGGATTAGCATGGATGTTAGCTCAGGGCTGATCTTCATCACAAAAACAAACAAACAAACAAACAAAAAAAACAGATACTCTGTACATTAGGGGGGATGAAGTGGGATGTTTGCAGGAGTCCCTGCTCCCCAGTACATCTTGCGCCCTTGATTTTCCTCAGCTGGAGGGCAAGGTCCTTGAAGCACTGCTCAGCACAGTCCTGCAGGTACAACCCTGTGCTCCCTATGTAGCTTCCAATCTATGCAGCCTCTCTGCTCAACAGCCCCCACAACACTTAGGGAAACAGAGGGTTCTCGTCCTCTCGCAGGCTGTCGGGTCACAGCCATCAGTGCTCTTATGGAAGGACCAGGCAGAAGCTATTGCTCTCTCATCTGAGCTCGGTGTCCCTGCTCCATCCCTGGATCATCACTTAACACCCTGGATGGAGAGGTCCCATTAATGAGTCTGACTGTCCCACCACTGGGGAGCAGCTTGAGGGCAGAGGTGGCACCCCATTCCTGTTGGTATCACCCAAGTCCAGCAGAAGGCTGGGCACAGAGCTGGGCCCAGCCAGAATTTATAGAATGACAGTTGCCAGTTCCTTCTCTCCTTGTAGATGTATGCCCACTAATCCCTCCGTCCTGGAGCCCGCCACACAGCTAATGTCCCGGGCTGCAAGGCTCACCTTGCAGAAATACCCTCCTCCCTCTGCTCTCCCCATCCACATCCTTCCTCATCTCCCAAATACTGCTTAATAATACTCGGCAGGAAGTCCTCCCTCCCTGGGGAGGCAGCGGCAAGGGAAGGGAAGGGAACATGTAACTCTTGGCACTGCACAGAGTTCTCACAACAACCCTGGAAGGATGTACCAGTGTCATACTCATTTTACAGTTGAGGACACTGAGGCTCAGGGAGGCAGGGCATCTTGTGATAGAGCAGGTAAGTAGAGCCAGGCTTCCAGCCCAGGTCCACTCACTCTCTGTGCCCTCCCCAGGGCCGGCTGCCTTCCTGCTTGCCTGCTGGGCCATGACTCAGCCTGCTCCTCAACCCCAGCTCCTGTCAGAACTCCTGGCCTCTCTCTGTGCTTTATTTGCTAATAGCCTCAAGTCCTTCCAAGTCTGCTCTCCTGGCTTCCACCCCAGGCTGCCACACTCTCTCAGCCAGTGATCCTGACTAGCTCTCTTCTCCAAATGGGGCACTTGAAGCATGATGCAGGGCCCTGGGCATGGTAAATAGACTTCAGTCAGCACTGACTCAAAGGATCCTCTCTCCCTCTGCCCTGAGACTGAAGTAGGAGACAAACAGCACAGAGGCACAAGAAGAACATCAAGCCACAAAATGCCAAAGGTTGTTCAGGGCAGTGTGCACACAAGTCCCAAGTGAGTCGGTCAGGCCATCAAAGCTAAGGGTGCCCAGAGGAGAAGGGTTCCTGGGACTGTGGTGGTCAAGGCAGGCTTCCCAGGAGAGGTGGCAGGATCTAGATCCTGAAGAGCAGGGGGCATCTGGAGGAGGTAAGAAAAGCAGTGTCCTACTCATGCATGCATAAGGCTTGCAAGCTGGTCTGCTGGGTCCTCTGGCCCAGCCCGGTGGTGGGAAGAAGCTGGAGATAGCTGATGGCACAAGGTGATGAGGGCTCCACCAGGTGTCAGAACCCCTCTGCCCAGAGGGGATGAGGTAGTCAAGAAGCCATGAATGCTCAGGCCCTCTGCCCAGAGGGGACAAGTCTGGCACGGTAGACTCTGGGGACATGCAGACTCAAGTTCAATTTCTGGTCCTTCCACTTCCTGATTCCACGACCTTGGGCGTAGACCTTCAGACCCTGGATTCCCCTATCTGTAAAATGGGTAATGATAATTCCTATTTTATAGGTGTGCTGTGAGAATTAAAGGGCGTATAAGTAACTAACATTTGTTGCTCACAAAGTATAACACTATTCTAAGTACTATACATGTTCTAAAGAATTTAATTCTCATGACACCCCCACAAGGTAGACTTATTATTATCACCATTTTGTAGACAAAGAAACAGAGGCATAGAGAGGTGAAGCGAGTGGCTAGTAAGTGGGAGCACTGAGATTTGAACCCAGGGAGTCAAGCGTCAGAACCCAATGTCATGACCACCATAATATACGTTTAGCAACGTGCTGGGCGCAAAGTCTGACACAGAGCAAATATTTGTCTAGATTCCTCCTGAGATTGTCTCATCCACCTCTGGCATCAGCCACGATCTCTCCGTGGATGACTCCCAAGGCTTGACCTCCAGCCTAGACCTCCTTCATGAGCTTCAGACTTTCAAGTGCAATTAAGTCCTAGACATTTCTACCAGGCGTACCTCACTCCCAACGTGCCTCCAGATGAGATCATCATCACCCCACTCACCCATCCACCACCCTCCATTCCAAACCTGCTCTCCCTCCTGCATCCCCTAAGGCAATCAATGGCATCAAGCCCCCTTTGTTCAAGTCAGAAGCCTGGAGTCACCCGAGAGTCTTCCTCCCCCGGCCCCTAATCTCCACTGCTCTAATTCATACCTGCAGCATGTCCTGCCTGGCCCCTTGCCACGTCTCCTAGGCTCAGCCCTACTGGTCCCCCACTCCCCTCCACCCCTAAAAAACAAAATCCAGAGCCGTCATTGCCTCAGCCTTGCCATGGAGCTCCTCTGCCTGCAGAGGACAGACCCAGTGCACTAAGTGCATTTAAGACTCTTCTAGAACTGGCTCCTGTTGAAGCAGTAACTCAGGCCCATTCCCCAACCCTCTCTCCTTTATTTGTTCATCTCTATCTCCCCAGAGTTGGGCACAGTGCCAAGCACATTTAATGTCCTTAATATACGGCCTTTGACTGAAGAAATGAATGAAGGCGTCAAGTCTGCTAAGGTCGTTCCCAGTGGACTTGCAGCGAACTCACTGCTGTAAGATGTAGTCTGAGTGGTGGGGGAGCAGGAAGAGGCCTGACCTGATTCCTCATAGGACACAGGTCCTCTGCCACTACAATGGACACTGAGGGGGTTTCTGAGAGGCTGAGCTGGCAATAGGGTGGGGGGGGGGCATGTCTCAAATGAGGCTTTTTCCTTAAATGCCCATCTGCAGAGAGCCGAGTCCCTGCTCCCTCCATCCTTCAGGTCTCTGCTCAGATGCCACCCTCTCTGTCTCACTCCAGCACATCAGCACATCCTGCTGCTCTCTGTCCCCAACCCTACTTTATTTTATTTTTCTAGTATCTGGTCTACTATTATCATTTTTTGGTAAAATTGTTGATTATCTGTCTCCTGCCACGAGACTGTGACCTCCGTGAGAACAGGGACCTGTTCCACCTTGTTCACTGTTGGTGCTCAGCACTTAAGACAACCTAGGACACGCAGCAGAAATTCAACAAATCTTTGTTGATGGAGAAAAACTGGTGAAAAAATAAAAGGGCTGATAAGGAAGCAATCACGTGGCATCTTAATCAAAATGTGATCTAATAGTCTTTTCAACCAGTGTTGCTGGAACAACTGTGTATTCATATAGGAAAAAATGAACTTCGACTCTCTCTTTCTGTATATATATAAATATATATATGTATAATGTATATGCGAATGTGTGTGTATATATATATATAAATCATATAACTCACTCATAAGAAGACAACTCAATAACTGAATTAACAAATGAGCAGAAGACTTGATCGGACAATATCCAAATTGCCAATAAACACATGAGAAGATGTTTATCGTCATTGGCCATCAGGGATATGCAAATTAAAACCACAGGGAGATACTACTACACACTTATTAGAATGGTCAAAATTCAAAAGACTTAGGATACCAAGCTTTAGCAAAGGTATGTCCGCCATACATTGCTGATGGAAATGTACAATGGTACGACCACTTTGAAAATCAGCAGAGCAATTTTTTATGAAGTTTAGCATACTTCTATCCCATGACCTAGCAATTTCGTGCCTAGGTATTTACCCAAGAGAAATGAAAACATACCCCCACACGATGCCTTATATATGAATGTTCATTCATAGCAACTTTGTTTGTAATGGCGCAAAACTTGAAACAAACCAAATTTCCATCAACAGGTGAATGGATAAACTAACAATGGCATCAATACAACTGAACGCTATTCAGCAGTAAAAATGAATGAACTACTGACACACGTAACAACATGGTATGAATCTCAAAATCATTATACTGAAAAGCCAGACAAAAAAGAGTATTCGTTGTATGATTATACCGTAGGATTCTAGTCTATGAAACTCTAGGAAAGACAAATCTAATCTGAAGTGACAGAAGGCAGATCAGTTACCACGGGCTGGGGGATGGAGGGGACACAAAGGAACTTTTGGGGGTGATGGAAATGTTTGTGTCTTGATTGTGGTGGTAGTTAGGTGTATGCACAAACTTGTTAAAACTCACCCAGTTGTACAACTAAGATTGGTACATTTTATTGTATGTTTATTATATCTCAATAAAGGTGACTTAAAAAAAACATTTAGAATAGGTATCCAAAAAAGTGAGAGGAGGTGCAGTAATGTAGGATATGTAGTAATCAGAGGCCCAAAGATGCATACATGAGCTGTGAACTCACTCCTGGAAATGGATGGAGTTAGAGCCAATTAAATAGTTATTTAATTTGAATTAATGTGGATTCACTCCATTTAAGGCGATGAGAGTCTTGCAGAAACCCCACATTACTCCCTCTCCACCAGTCCCCTCACCCTGCGCTCTCTCCACATGGGAAGACTGTGTTATAGTAGGTCTATCTCCTCACCTCTTGGCTGCTCCTTCTCTTCCCAGCACAGTGAGGAGCCATAAAGAGGAGAGTTGGCCTCCCCAAATTCAGGGCACATGGGAAAAATTATTGGGCTCTTCTCTCAGAAACATCTTGATCCAAATCCCAGCTCTGCCAAGTTACCTGATCTCTTTGGACCTTAAATTTCTAAATCTAAAAATCTAAGGCATTTCAAAATATCACCCTTTGGTTAACGCTGAGGGGTAGAGAAGGGATCATGAACTAGCCAGGTGCCCTGACCTTGACTTCCCCCCTCCTCCAGGTTAAGGTTGCCAGATAGAATACATGATCCAGTTAACTTTGATTTCACATAAACAATGAATGATTTTTTAGTATAAGTAAATATTGCGTGGGGCATACTTATACTAGAATAGTGCATGGGACATACTTATACTAAAACAAGTAGTTGTTATTTATCTGAAATTCACACTTAACTGGATGTCCTGTTATCTTTATTTGCAAAATCTAGCAACTCTACTCCAGCTGGCCCTGGTACACTATCCTAGAACACTCTGGCATCCAGAGAACACAGCTTGAAACCTTCTTGTTTACAGCAGCAGATCCTAAGCCAACACGAGCTGTGGGCTGGTCAATCTTTGAAATTCTTCCACTGGAATAGAGAAGGGAGACGCAGGAGGTGGAGCAGAACTGAGCAGGTGCCGCCATCATGGGTCTCCCTGCCTCACCCAGCTCTGTAGTTGGAGAAAACTCACTCCTAGGTGTGTGCTCCATTTTACAACTGCCCCTGAATGGTGCCAGAGGAGGACACAGCCTTGCTGTTCTGCAGAAGAATCCTCGTCTGGCGGAAAGAGCACTGACAGTCAGAAAACAGCTCTGGGCAAGTGATTCAAAATCTCTCTCTCTCCGACTCAGTTTCTTCATCTCTAAAATGGGCCTCAAACAAAGCTAAAATACAAGTTACAGAAAAGGACGAGAAAAAAGTCGCAACACGTAAAATGGACAAAACAGTGATGCCCAGCACATACTAAGAGCTCCGAGTCAGTAAGAAAAAGGCAAATGACCCAACAGGAAAAAAATGGACAGGAGATAGGAACAGGTATTCACTGGGAAAAAGTACAAATGGAGGATAAACATATGAAGAGGAGCCTCATTAACAACCAGGAAACTGCAAATCAAAACAACCATGAGAGCACTATTTGACAACTGGATTGGCAGAAATGAAAAAGATTGATAAAATCTAGTGTTGGGAGAGGGTAGGGAAATCCACTTAGGTTGTTGGTGGGAACGACTTTGGGGGAGGACGATTCACAATATAAAAATTACAGCCTGCGTGCTCTTTGACCCCGCAATTCCACTTCTAGCTTTCCATTCAATAGTCATTCTTACATATGCGCACAAACATGCAGGAACAATGGCACTTGTTGCAACATTGCTTTCAACAGAGATCGTGGGAAGCAGCTTCAACGTCCATCAGTAAAATAGATAAATCATGGCACAAAAAGCCATAGAGCCACCACAAAGAATGAAGACAAATATAGACAGAGCTATAAAGACATATGACTTGTGAAAAAAAAGCAAAGTTTCAGAATAATACATTTCGTATTATCCCATTTATATAAAAAAGTACAACTATTATCTCTATATGTACGTATATGTGTATGTGTGGATATAGATGTGTGTATATATGTCTGTGTCTATGTCTATGTGTATGTCACTATCTAGATATATGTATAATGGCGTAAATGTATAGAGAAAGATCTATAAGATTATGTACCAAATGGTGAACCCTGAAAATCTCTGAGTGGCTAATGAGGGGAGAGCACTGGTGAAGGAGGACGCTGTTTTTACTTTGGAGACTTCTGCACTGTGTGAAAAATTTACAGCAAAATATCATATTCACATATTTACTTTTATCATTTAAGAACTAGCTTTACAGAATTGTGACGGGGTCACATGGCTCCCTCCCTCCCCTTGCTTCTATCTCACGGTGTCCCATCATGTCGCTGACTTCTGCTTGTCTCCTCTCTCAGAGAGAGCTTCTCTCCTCCTGTCCATGGTGAGCCTCTGGGCCTCGGCCCTCAACCCCATGTTGGCTGCCTCTGCCCATTCTGCTTCTTCTGGGCCCTTCTCCATCAGTAAGCCACATTTCTTGCATCCTCAGCCTCTCTCTCTCTCTCTCCGCTTCTTTCCTTCACTACTTCTATTTCCTCCAGCTGCCATTTCGCTCCTCTTTCTGACCAAACTCTTGGAAGACAACTCCATCCCCTTGCCTTCAGCTCTCATGACTCATAATTTCATGTTATCTAGTTCTTATCTGTTCCTCCCAAATTAAAGAAACACTGCTCTGGAATTCCCTTAAGTTGCCTTCTCTCGAGCCTCATGTTCCTGGACCCCTCAGCAACATAGAAAACACCGTTCTTTTGCTTGTCTGCAATGGCATCCTCCACCCACCCCTTATATCTAAATTCTATCCATTCTTCCATGTGCAGCTCAAAAGCTATGCCTTCCAAGAAACCCAACCCCTTCTCCCTAGTAAGACCCACGTCCTCGTCAGTGTCTAGCTCATAACCACCTTTCACCGCGGGTTGGTTAACTGAATAAGGAATGTGTTCTCTTAAGGTTTTTGCCAATGGATGGCGACAAATTGGACTCCAAGATGTGTGAATTAGTGAAGGGAGATGCTGGAGGACGATACATCAGTGAAGGGATCCTTAGAGGAATCTGAAGAAGAAATAAGAAGATCATAATCGCGGCAGAGAGAGTGGGGGCAGATGAAAAGGGAGGCTAGATTCAAGGGACTTTGGGGAGACAGAATAAATAGGATGTAGTGACGAACTGGATACAGTAGGTGCGCTTTGGGTTAATGGAGTGTGTGTGGGGATGAGCAGGAGGAAGGAGGGGGAATGAGTGATGGAAGGCGTAGGTCACCGAGCTGGGAGAGCCCCTCTCCCTCCAGCTCCAGGCTGTGATCACAACCTCCCACTAGGCCAGCTCGCAGATCTTGTGCTCACAGCTCCATGGGCAGCACTTGGTGGCACTTTCCACAGTTGTTCCTTTACATGAGTTTCCATGTTCCTTGATTAATGTCTTTTTCCAGATCCATGGAGGGAAGGATTGTAGCCGTTTTTGTTTTTCACTATATCCCCAGAGCCCAACCCAGTACCCAACACATGGTAGATATTCCATAAATATTCATCACAAGAAAGCAATTTTGCTAGTTGTTAGTTAAAACTCCCTTCACCCTGGAACCACTTCCCCAAAGCCACTTCCACTTCTCACACACTGATGCACCAGGAACCTCACCTCATTGGCCCGACACATCAACCAGCCGGTTTAATCAGTTAAGAAATATTTCCATGAGCTCCCATCAGTGCTTGGTCTGTGTTTTTCTCAATCACGAAGAGAAAGAGAAGAAACGCTCTCTAAGACTATAGGTTCTCACTGTGGATCTAGAAAGACTCCCCAAAAGTCCATACCTGGACTGCTCTGTGTATCTTGGCTTCCCACAGAACGATCACCCCAAGTTGTTTACACATGGGGGGTCTTTGGCTTTACCAATGTTGGAATCATCCATTTTAAGCCCACAGCTGCAGGACAGCTATGCGGTCCCCATCAGAGGCTGCCAAGAGGCTGACTCGGGCAGGTTGGAGGCTTCAGGGCTGTGCTCCATGACATCAGCCCTAGGCCCTTTGGACGTCACTTCTTACCAGCCTGGCAATCTAGGACCAAAAGTCACTGCCCAGCTTCCCGCTGAGGGATTTTGTCTACGTAATTGGCCTTCTGCTCAAGACTTTGGGACTATGCAGAATCTTCACATCCCCCAGAGCCCTTCCGTCAAGTTTGGCTCTGAGGAAACGGTATGGCGGCTATCTCATCAGCCCCACTCCTAGATTATTCTCTAACAATTCCATTCCTTCTCAGTTACCAGCTACGGCTGTGAGAGTTCACTATGTCTCCGCTCTCTCTTCACCTGGGAAAGAAATTGACTTAGTGCAAATCGGAAAAGCAATGCTTTAAAAATTCCAAAGTCCAGTTGTGCTAATATCCAGTAACCTGGAGCCCCAGTTCATCTAGATTCTTCTGTTGATGCACACCTGACAGTTCTGATTCCCAGGTGCGACCCCAACCATCTGTAACTGAGCACACCCCGGGGCTGGTGCATGCCTCGCTGAGGTCAGCCAGGGTGATGTGTGTGGTGAAAAACACAACTGACAAAGTAGGGACAAGCAGCCAACTGAAAAAAAATAGGCACAATATACATAACAAAGAAGAAATGCCAAATATTATTAAGAGCTCCTGTAAACTACCAAAAAAGGGAAAGAAATTCAAATGACCCAAGAAAACAGGCAAAGGATATGTACAGAAAATTCACAGGAAAGAAAATATAAATGGCCCATGGAAGGATACTCAAGCTCACTGATAATCAGAGCAATATGCATTGACCACGCCCTCTGGCTATATCGCCACTCTTGCCTCCTGCCCCCGTCCAGGACACACACCACCTGCCGAAATAAAACTCAGAGCAGAAGAATGAAAGGGTGTGGAAGGATGATGAGGAGCCGCACTCTGTCAAGCTTTGGGTTCCTCTCTCCTAGCTTGTGGCTTTTCTGCAAAAATCTCTTTCCCCACAGATCCTGGTACAGGTGTGTGGATTCTGTATGAATCAGCGGTCAGGGCGCAACATGCAGGGAGCAAACAGAATGTCTTGGCAGCGGGTCCTAATTGTCCTGGGGCTGCTGACAGCCGGGCAGACCAGAGGGCTAAGCCAAGCGCCCTGAGGAGATGGGGGAGCTTGCAAAGATTGGAAGGAAAGGGGTGCCCGCCCCAGGGGCTGCTCCAGGCAGACAGCTGGAGTTTCCAAAGGGTGCCATCTCTGGGTGGGATGGGTTTGTGTGTCTCTCCTGGAAGATCAAATCAGAAAAATTGTGGAGTTGATTTTATGGATCAACTTAGAGAAAACTAGAACTGATTCTATGAATCAGAAAAGAAAAAAGGAAGGGAGAGAGGCAGGAAGGAAATCGTAGCTAATATTTATCGTATCTGGCACTGTGCTTTGCATGTATTATCTCATTTAATCCACAGAACAACCATTTGAGGGAGTTACCATTAACACCTGCAGAAACTGAAGTTCAGAGCCATCAAGTCACTTTCCCAAGGTCACGCAGTGGGTCAGCGACAGTGCCAGTTCATCAGACTCCAGGTTTTGTGCCCTGAACCCTCAGACCACACTGCGTCTCTCCGAAGCCTGCCTGTGTGCAGGGCTCCACCCGAGACACCAAAGGGCAGTGAAGAAACCAGAGCTGGATCGCCTGCTCACCAGTGCCTCGGAAGCTGCCTGAGCAGGCTAGGCCCAACAGGAGGGACCTGGATGGCTGGCAAGGCAGAGATCATTTGATGGATTGGAACCTGGCTGGATGGCTGAGTGAGTGAAGCCAGGTCATGACCCGTCACCCAAAGATGATTTCCACTCCAAGTCCGGTTCCTGCATGTCCCTGCGGGTGCCTGCGTGTCCTTAGTAACGGCATTATTATTCTCCTCTTTCTGCGTCTGCTCTGATTAATCTAATTTGCACATGTGAACGAGAAGCTGCTCTGATCCATTTAATATGTTGGGACCGCATCCCAGCTCATTTGCATGGTGGGTCTGGCCAACAGAGGTAGCTCCTGTTCCCTGCCTTCCTCCCCTCCCTCATCCCGCCCTCCCACCAGGCAAATTCTTGCTGAGCAGGCAAATGGTGATCCATGCTGTTGCTTTTAAGTCTTAAAACCCATTAGGAGTGTATTAGCAGACGTGCTGAGAGCTCATTTGAGTAATAAAAATCTTTTTTTGTGCAGCTAATAAAACGGAAGAAAGGAAAGAGAGAAAGAGAGAGGTCTGGACCGGGAGAGAGAGGGAGGCTGTCTTCCAGCCACCGTTAGGATGGAATGCTGAGGTCTGTCTGCACAGTTACTGGAAGTGGACTCCTGTGCTTTCGTGATGCTACTGGTGACGGGAGAAAAACGGAGTGAAAACCTCATGAACGCCTTCTTTTCTGGCAGCCTCCATCGATCAGCGGGCCGCAGTCCGAGAAGGCAGGATGGCATCTCATCTGCCCCTGAGGTGCAGCCTAGAGATCCCCAGTGGCTGGTCTTTGCAGTGTGACCAGGTGCAGCTGACCCTGAGGACAGTCACCTTGCCCGAGTGTCCCTCTGCCTGCACGGCTACATTAGCCTTGCTGCTGCTCTCACACCAGGCTGCCCGGACTGCAGCCTGATGGATTGGAAGACTCTCAGCCTGGCAGCTCTCAGATCCAGTTCTCCGATTCTCCCCAGGACAGCCTCAGCTAGCTCAGGTGAAAGAGCTCAGTACTGTATCTGGCACAGAAAGGACCAGCTACATAATCAGCATCTGGTGCAAAATGAAAATGCAGGGCCCTTTGTTCTAATATGATTAAGAATTTCAAGGCAACAGCAGAGCATTAAACCACGCCAGGGCTCTTCCAAGTGTGGGGCCCTGTGCTACTAGGCAGGTCGCATGCCTAGGAAGCCAGCTCTGAGTACACCACAGGTACTCAATTATTTGTCATTTATATGGAATTCCCCCAAAGCGTTGATCCTCAGTTTAAGAAAGTCCAACTACCTGGGTCACATAAACAGCCCAGACTCCTGGAACCCGCCTTTCAAGAGGAGATTGAAGAAGAGTCTTTGGAAGGCCCTCCCCAGGCGGGTCCCAGCCTCCCTGACGCCTCCCTCTGGTTAGAGCTGGCCCTAGATGCACCAGTTTCCCCTAATGGCCCATTAAGGCGCCATAAGCCAAGACTCATCTAAGTCCTTTTGTGCGAATCGAGGAGAAAAGCTGCACAGAAATCCTCTTACAGTCAATCCCTCTGAGAACAGGGGCTAAATCTACAAGAATGTGAAGCTGGAAGAGGCAGTAAAATTCAAGAGAATGGGCAACGGGAAGGGTCTTTCCTGAGATGAACAGAGACGCAGGCTTGTGGCAGGCTGGACAGCTTTGAAACAGGGTCTCAAAGCTGGGCGTGCATTCACAGATCTACCGGTAGATTCTTGACCCTGGGCAAACCGCTTACCCTCTCTGAGGCTCTTCTCCAGTTCTTTAAAACGTCAGGGAGGGCAACTGGACACATGTCCAAGGATATTCATCACAGCATTGTTTATATTCAAAAAAAAAAAAGAAAAAATGAAGAAAAGGAAACATCAACGTCCTTTGACAGAGAATTTTAGTAAATTAAATATTGCTAATTGGTACAGTGGAAGTCTATGCAACTATTCAACAATGATACCATGAAAGACTTCTTCTTAAAGATGTCAAGTAAAGGCATAAATAAGGGAGCAAAAGCTGCATCTTCAGTGCACAAGGAAATGGTCCCAACCACAAGCCACTAAACGTATTCACCAAATACTGCACAATTGGGACCTCAATGAGGAAGAATGTTGAGAGCGTCCTCAGACCTTCAGCAAACTGTGGAGTTCCCTAAGATAAAGTATCTCAGCCTCCGAAAGGCTGCAGTGAACTTTTGATGGGAGTGACAAGATGCTGGAATGTGGACCAGCCATGGGAGAGTTGGGAGCATCCTGCAGAGACCCCATCAGCTACGGAGTGAGGAGGCTGAAGGAGAGGCCACGCTGCCTTTCTGTGCGGATCATCTGTGGCCCTGCCCCTGTCGTAGGGAGGCTGCAGAGCGAGGCAGCGGACGAGTGAGGCATCCATCGCAAAACCACCACACAGAGAAGTTTTGGCACAAAGTAAATAGAAATCCTGGATTCAGCAAGAGAATATCTGAGCCACAAAACCGGATCTGCAATGCAGAACTGCTCAGTTCATGATCCCTCATTTCCCAGGCCCCAGAGTTCTGCACACTATTCTTCAGCAAATATTTGGTCCAATTCAAAAAACAGAGATAATTAGTAGGGAAGTGGCCAGAGAAGTGCAAGTAGAAATCATAAAGTAAACAAAATAAGAAAGGAAGAAATTAAAGTAAATGGCTTTGGAAAACACATATCTCAGACGGAATTATCAAAGGAAACACTATGAGTTCAGAAACACATGGTTCTCTAGTCTCAAAGAAATTATATATTTTAAAAAAAGGAATTTAAAGAAGAGTTCTGAGGATTCAAAAAGGAAATTGTAAGGTAAGCAAAAGACGTGAAAGGTGAGCTTGCAGAGCAGGGGAAGGAAAAAGAAATAAAGATCACAGCGAAGCAACTGAAGAAGGAGGAGGAGGGGGAGGAGGGGGAGGAGATGGAGAAGCAGAGGGAGGAGGAGAAGGAGGGAGAGGAGAGGGAGGAGGAGGAGGAGAAGGAGGAGGGGAAGGAGGGATAGGAGGAGGGGGAGGAGGGGAGGAGATGGAGAAGCAGAGGGAGGAGGAGAAGGAGGGAGAGGTGAGGGAGGAGGAGGAGCAGGGGAGGAGGAGGAGAAGGAGGAGGGGAAGGAGGGATAGGGGAGGGGGAGGAGGGGGAGGAGATGGAGAAGCAGAGGGAGGAGGAGAAGGAGGGAGAGGTGAGGGAGGAGGAGGAGGAGCAGGGGAGGAGGAGGAGAAGGAGGAGGGGAAGGAGGGATGGGGAGGAGGGGAGGAGATGGAGAAGCAGAGGGAGGAGGAGAAGGAGGGAGAGGAGAGGGAGGAGGAGGAGGAGCAGGGGGAGGAGGATGGAGAGGAGAAGTGGGAGGAAGAAGAGGGGGAATAGAAGGAGGAGGAGGAGATGGAGAAGCAGAGGGAGGAGGTGAAGGAGGAAGAGAAGAGGGAGGAGGAGGAGCAGGGGGAGGAAGAGGAGAAGAAGGAGGGGAAGGAGGGATAGGAGGAGGAGGAGGAGGAGGAATTGGAGAAGTCGGGGGAGGAGGAGAAGGAAGTGGAGGAGGAATAGGAGGAGGAGGAGCAGGATGAGAAGGGGGAAGGGAAGGATGAATAGGAACAGGGGAAGAGGAGGAGGAGGAGGGGAAGGAGGGATAGGAGGAGGTGAAGGAGGAAGAGGAGGAAGAGGAGGAGGAGGAGGAGGAAGTGGAGAAGGATGAGGAGAGGAAGGAGCAGGGGGAGGAGGAGGAGAAGGAGGAGGGGAAGCAGGGATAGGAAGAGGAAGAGGAGAAGGATGAGGAAGGAGAGGGGATGAAGGAAGAGGAGGAGGAGGAGAGGGAGGAATGAATCAAGCATGTCTGAAAACCAAAATCAGGAACTTGGCGGGCAAGTTTGAGAAAATTAGCTAAACCAATGGAAAAGATGAAATATATAAACACAATTATAGAGACGATCATAGATATGGATATTGACAGAAGAGATCCAACATACCCATAGTGAAAAATACACAAAGATATAATCAATGAAAACATCGGAAAATAGAAAAAGCTGAATGTGAAGATCAAAAGGGCATACGATGTCTCCAAAACTTTTATATATAGCAATCCCTTCCAAGACAATCTGGTGAAGTTACTAAATTTCAAGGAAAAAGGACAAGGCATATGGACAATCCAGGCATAAAAATCAAGCCAAACAATAGAGAGATAAGTCTGGTTGTCCTGATATCACCCCACTCGAGCTCTGAGGAGAATGACAGCCTAAGATCTGTGTACCCAGTGAAGTTGTCACTTAAGCATTTAGACAACAGGCAGACTCTCTTGAGCGTGTAGGAATTCAGAGACTACAATACCCATGAGCCCCTTTGAGTAAAAAAAGTATTTGACAGTGAACTTCAGCAAACCAAGGGATCCATGAAAATACAGAACTCTGGAATATAAAATACAGGTGAGACGATTGGTGATGAGTGTTAAATCCTTTTATAAATATGGAGCTAAGATGACACAACTGTGGGAATAATTGTACAGAATAGAATATAAATGTTGTAGATCTTGCCAGGTAAAAAAACTAAAAATTTTTTAACCAGGAAAAGGAGGTTGATGAAATGAGAACAAGGATAAATGCACTGAACCTCCTCATCTTTCAAGGCAGGAGGTTAATAAATGTTGCAAAAAAGAACAATGACAAAGACTACAGCTTCTCAATGTGTTCTTTAATCTTTGTTCTTAACTTCAGAGGTCTATTTTAGGAACTAATGTCTATTTATCTGAAGTCTAACAATTCCTTCCATTTTTCTTTAATTTTTTTCCATCTGTTAAATTCAAGTAAATTTCTCAAACAACAAAAATAAAATGGAGAGGGCTGGCCCCGTGGCTTAGCGGTTAAGTGCGTGCGCTCCGCTACTGGCAGCCCGGGTTTGGATCCTGGGCGCGCACCGAAGCACTGCTTCTCCGGCCATGCTGAGGCCGCGTCCTACATACAGCAACTAGAAGGATGTGCAGCTATGTCATACAACTATCTACTGGGGCTTTAGGGGAAAAAAATAATAATAATAATAATAAATAAATAAATAAATAAAATGGAGAGCATGCTGTAATCCCATTTTTTTCCTAAAATTCTTTCTTTCCAGCCGTCTCATTAGCTTGTTATCTCCCTAGGTAGCTAGATGGCTAGTGTGATGCTCTCAAAATGTTAAGAATGGTTTACTTTTGGATTGGGAAAATTTGGGACGATTACAAAATGTTTTGCATCTACAATTTTGCTGTATCTCTTTAATGTTTATCATAGACATGAATCATTTAAAAAGAATAAAATCATAATTCCTTTTTACATGCTGATGAGATGGCTCCATCCCAGACCCCATCTTATGGTAGTGGTGGCACCAGCCCAGAAATCAGAGTATCTGGGTTCAACACTCCCCCAGTCTAGTAATCTCTCAGTGCCTCAGTTTCCTCCTCTGTAAAATGGGAACAATAATAGTTAACAGCACCTACCTCAGAGAATAGTTTGGAGGAGTAAGTAACATAAAGAACATACAGAGCTGGGCAATGTAAATGCTTAATAAATGTTCTATTCAGAGTGGCCACGAAGTCTCACTGCATGCTAATAGAAGTGATTTGTATGCTGTCTTCTATTCTCCACATAAATTTAAAATGTCCCCATGTTCTTTAGGGAACAGCAGCTGATGGCTGTCTTTAGGTTTTCAACTGTTGTTAGGTAGAGCTGTTATTAAACAAATAATTAGCAAAGGACTTAATCTCATGCTTGGGGATTTTGTGGCCACTCTGAATTGTCGTATGAGTATTGCCACATAAATATGTTCTGGCTCCCTCTGCTAACTGAAAATATAAAATTAAAAACAAAATTTTTTAAGTAGTTCTAAAATAGTATATGTCACTAGATGGCAATGGGTAATGGGCCATGGTTTTGTAAAATGGGTCTTGGGTCAGCAGTGGACACGGTGGGGCAGCTGAGAGCAGGTGTTGCTGGGAGGGGGTGAAAGGGAAGTGTCAGGGTGATTCAGCCTCCTGCAACTGACAGAAATGGATTCACATAAACATCACCTCTGGGTCTTTGTCTTGAGCCTATAGAGGTACCAAAATCTAGGTGAGCTCTAAGGGGACACCTCTGCCTCTCCATACCAACTCCCCCTCCCTTCTCCAACTCCCACCCCCCCTCCACACACACACACACACACACACACACACACACACACACACACACGTCCACGTCCCAGGTACTTAGGGACTGGAGGAGAATTATGCTAAAAGCAGTGCTGAGATCTGTGGGAATTACATCTCCTCCTTCCCCTTGAGGTCTGAACAGAGGAATTGGATTTAATCTCTGAGAACAAGTGCTCTTGTTTCCTAGTGGAAAAACATAAGCTTTTGATTTCCATGAGATAAGATCCCTCTGTGGTAACACAGTTTTGTGCCTTTCTGTCATTGCTTTTTACAAGGTGACTAATAAATAGTCCCCGTTACACAAACACAGCTGCATCCATCATGCGCAGACTGCAGGCGCTGAGGGATGATCCCTAATGGGTAATAATAATAGCTACCATTTATTGATTGGGCGCTGGGTGCCAGGCACTGGGCAAAGCGTCCCCATGCATTATCTTCACAGAGGATGCGGTCTCTCCTCTGCCTCCTCCTGCCTTGTCGGTGCGGCTGATGCTGCCCTGAGCCTCTCCAGCTGTTTTGCTCCTTCTCTGTAGATACTCATGTCTCCTCTGCAGGGACGTGCCCTGCAGCAGCCCCCACCTGGGAAGGACTCTGTTGCATCGATGGGGCACTGGAGCAGTGCCACTCTCTGCTTCTTCCTCTCCTTGTCCTCTGTCACTCTGATGGGCTATTCCAGACTGGCCTTTCCTCAAACCAAAGTGGTAAGAGTTAAGTCTCAGATTAAACTTTGGGTGGAAGAACTCTGGTTCGAGGCCCTTCAGGCTGACCCAAGAGTGGACAGCTATAGCCTTTATTTGCCCAGCATTTCTCTCTTCCCATTGGAGAACTGCCCTGCCCCCATCCCATGTGGCTCTGTACAGACTGTCAATCAAACCACAAGGACCCGCCTGCCTCCAGCTCCTCAATAGGGCATCTCATCCCCGGCTCACTGCGATTTCTCTTGGGAGTGGCACATGACCCGAGCATGGCTGATAACAGTTTTTCCACATGGATTCCATATGGATGTTGGGAGAAATAGGATCTCTCTCTTTCTCCAGGATCATGTAAGCCCAAAAAGATAAAGCAGAGCTGAAAGAGGAAGAGCGTCCCAGTAATACTGGATTCAGCTATTCCTGAAGCCAACCACCCTTCGGACTTCTTTGGAACCTAAGCCAATTAACTCTCTTTTGTGTTCAAGCTTCCTCTCATGCACCACCAAAAGACTCATGGAAGTAAGCTAGTTACAGACATTTTCATTGGAATCCAGCCAGCTCACCACAGCATTCAGAGCCACAGCTTTATCTAGTAATCAAGGGTTCCTTTGCCAGCTTCATTCTTTGTATCTATACCATATTTCCTTGATTCAAGCATGCCATCAGTAATGACATGTGGTGTCAATTTAATTAGAATTTTTTTTAGAAAAAAAGAAACATAGAGCATGAACTGTACTTGTTGGTTGTTTTAAGATTTGTCTTGATTTCGGAAGGATTAGACTGTTGGGTGGACTGTAGGAAGGCAGAGAGTACATCTTAGAATCAAGAAGATATGGAGCTTCCTGGGGGGCTTTTCAGGAAGGGATGGTCTGGAGGGGGGAGGGGCTCCAGGTATTCCTATGGCCTGGGCAAATACCATCTTAATTCCATTCCATTCTATTATTTCCAGCTCTCTCCTACACCTAGGGGGCTTGACGTCATTCTAAGAGTGTTCCCTCTCTGGCTCTGGACCCTCTAATCCTCACTCTCCCTGCCCCTTCTACAGCAGATTCTTCCGCCTTAACCCTTGAGGGGCTGGGCTGGGCAGCCCAGGTCCTGCTGCTATTGGTCATTTGCCAATTACCGCTGAAGACAGTGCACGTGGGGAGGCTGCAGCAGGGACACAATCTCCCACCACTTTCCATCAATGGCTCTTCCTACTGACATGGGCAACCCGTAAGCCGAGTCCCCGTTCAGGGAAAACGATCTCTCAACAGGGAAGCTAATCAGATCCGAGATGGAGAAATCTTCCCAGAGAAATACAATAAGCCCAGACAGAAGCACTTTCAGCCCGCGGTCCCTCTCTGCCTTGGCCAAGAGGCAGAGGGAGGGTGAGAGATCCACTTCCTGGACAGTGATGGATCATGTGCCACCTCTGATGGTGGAAACCCACACAGAAGAGGATTTCATGGGAGAAGAAAAGGAGACTTTTAAATGCTCCTGAAACCTCACTTGCCAGGAATCCTCCCACTTCCCCTCTATATGGCTGATTTATGACGGGTTATGATTAGGTGTAATCCACGCAGCCCCTGTGGGCTCCATCTTGCCCGGGTCCTGATTTGGTCCTGAATAGGGCAGCGGGGTCATCAGAAGAGAGAGTCCAGATTGGCTATGTGGTCACAGGCCCAAGATCACGAGCCAAGGGGAGCCCACTGAGCTGGAGCCTCCCTTCCCTCTTCTGGTTTGCCTCGTGCATATGACTGGGTTCCTGCCTCAGCTTCCCTGACTGGCTCTATAGCTCCCCTAAGACTGGAATCTTATCTGAATCTGGTCACCAAGGCTGGGACCCTGATGTGCCACTGAGCTCAGATAATCCTGCTTCCAGACAGCCCCTGCTCCTCTGGCACCTCGGATTTGTATTCTAGGGTGGCCTCTGCAGCCCCCTTCCCAGGGACAAGCATCAGTCATGCACACCATCACGATGCTGTCTTCTCTGTCATCCAGCAGTATCTTCTGAGATTAGGGATGACAAAAATAGCATACACGCCACCCCTCCTCTCATCCACTCCCATGCAGACGTCATTAACTGATCACCGCACTCTTCTCAATGAATCCAGATGTGGCCTCAACACATGGTCCTTGGCAGCCACAGCGAATCGGCTGATACTGGAATTCAGGATGAGACCCATTTGCCCATTCTGCCAGATCCTTCTATCAGTCTATACGTGGCCTCATGTCCTTTAGGACCCATCTTGGTCCATCACTAAGCCCATCCTATTTCCCAGCCAAATCAGACACCCCTGGGACAGTCCTCCCAGGCCTTGCCTGATTGCCTTGGTCTCTAACTCGGAGGCTAACATCCTACCTCCTAGGAGTGGAACACTGCACATCGCACCTGGAGAATTCTGTGGCCTCTAGACCCTACTCACACCTGTTCTTATTATTCCAGGATCTTCAACCAAGGGCTGCCAACAGGTCAAGTGCTCGTATCCCACCCATCCCACCCCACTTCTCAGTACCTGACCCCAGTTCACCATCCCACACTGCTTCCAGAGGAATTTTTTCTGAAGTGCGAATAACCGATGAAGATAGGTGAGCAGCCCTGGCTTCCAGAGTCTCAGGAAGCAACTATTCCGGGGCTTATCCCTCACGCTCAGGTTTGTGATTGCTTGTTAATGGGCTTGTTTGTCTTACTTGGCTGTGAGCTCCTAGAGGGCGCCTGGTCCTGTTAATCTTCATTTTTTCCTGATACCAGCACAATGCAACACAGGATGAATAAATGAATGCCCCACAGTTCATTCTTGGGTACGAACTCAGGATGTTGATGCTCTCCGCCTCCACTTCTCCATGGGCCTCCAGCCACGTTCAGGGTGGAGACATGACCATTCCTAGGTGGAAGTGGGTACCACCCCAGGTTTGCAAGAGGGGAAGCCCTCAAGGAATACCAAGAAAGCCCAGGTGAGGAGAAAGGTGAGCATCCTCCAGGGAGCTGCTCGCCAGATTGTGTGCAGCACAGACACACTCTGAACAACCTGCTAGCTCATTGCCTCCAGAAGGTGTGCATCTAGTCCAGAAAGACGAAGGTCTCATGAACAACAGGGCATTCTGGAGTATGGGTGGAGCCCAAAAGAGGGCCTTAGAATCTGAGCCCAGAAATACATCCAAGATGATATGTAGGGGACTGGCCCACCCCACCTGAAATGTGCTCTCTCTCTTTCTTTCTTTCTCTCTCTCCAGGACTCAGATGCCCTGAGTATCATTACCCCATCAGGCCTGACCTCAGCCTCCTGGGAGTGCCTACTCTGGGCGGGCGCACAGAGGCACTCACTCCGTCCCCAGTGAACGAGGGGCAGGCCCAGGCAGTGGCCGTGGAACAACAAGCTCCTGAGACACCGGAGTCCTCCTACACTTCCTACAATTGCTGGGATGCAGGCGACCCCTTAGGACTGGACCCTCTGACCCCTGTGGGTGAACCATCTTTTACCCGTCAAATTGGTGAACCGTTATTTACAAATGTTAATATTCAGTGTTGAGGAAGGTGTGAGGTGATGGGTATACATTGCTGGCAAGAATATAAATCTTTCTGGAAAGCAATCTGAAACCACCTACCAAAGTCTTTGAAACGGCCATGCCCTTACAGATTTATTCTAAGGAAATAATCGACGCTCCCATGATTTATGTACAGGAATTTTTCATTGCAGCATTATCTATCATACAGAAAAGTGGAAACAATTTAAATTTTAAACACTGGGGATTGCTTAAATAATTATATCCATATAAATATTATATATATATATACACATTAAAAATTCCAATTTTATGCACACATATACACACAATGTCTGGAAGGATAAATACCAACATATTAATTGTGGCCATATCTAGAGGGTCAGATCACAGTTGATTGTCACTTTCTCTGCGTTTTGTGCATTGCCCCCATTTTCTCCCATGAACACGTAATACTTTTATAAGCTGTGAAAGCAAGACACGTGGTCTTGAAAAAAAGACGAGCATCTCCAAGTCTGGCTGTCAAGCTGCAGTTTGAGTATAAATTGTTTGACTCCCTGAAAAAGGCTAGAGATCTCACTTAAATCAACAAATGATTATGCTTCATAAGGCACGCAAACCCAAATCAGGATCCTGACATGCAGTGCCAGTTCTCAGTCGGTGGCTCCGACTCCAGGTGGGCACAGGTGAGCAATGAAAACCACAGCTGCGCTCAGCACTTTCTGCATACCACCCATCTTCCCACGTGTCCCCCCCTTTAACCTCCCCAAGTTCCCTGTGAAGAAGGCACGGCAGGTATTTGCATTAACCCCATTTTTATAGGGGAGGAAACACAAGTCCTGAAAGGTTAAATGTCTCATTCAAGCTTGCCCCACTACTGAGGAGCCAGGCTGGGACTTTAACCCAGGTTTCCTGACTCCAGCCTCTATATTCTTCTGGCTGTGCCGTGCTGTCTCTTGTCATCTGGGACACTGTGGATGGGCAGAAGTTCCTGTGAGTCAAGATGGAGAAATGCTAGGCTCCAGTACTAGGAAAATGACCTAGATTGAGTCAGTAGACTTTTGTCCATCTGAAGGCAGTCTCTAGTGGTCTGCCACAGGGCTCTATCATTGTCCTGTCCTGTTCAACTGGAGAACTAAGCAGAATGACAGGTTTAAGTAAAAAAATCTTTCTCAACTAACCACACAGGACTTTGTCATCCCTTTCTCTCCTTTCTAGAAAGCTCCTTCTCAGTTTATAAACCCATCTTTGTCTCTCCTATAGTAAAAACAAAGCCAAACAAACTCAGCCCCTCACTTGGCCCCATAACTCCGTTTATCATTTAAACCTCTCTAAAGAAACGTCCAGACACTTGTCTCTCCTGCCTCACCTCCCATTCAAGCCTCAGCTCCTTGCACTGGGGTTGGGGCAGCCCTCTGCTGCTAAGTCCACTCACCCTGGGGTGGTGTCCCGAGAGCCGAATCCAGCAGACATGGAGTCACGATCTCCCTGGATGCTCAGCTGCATTTCCCATTGCCGTTCCCCCTTCTCCTGGAGGCCCTGACCCCCTGGAATCTGCGCACCTTACTCCCAGCTCTCCCAGGGCCTCAGTGATGGTCCCTCCATGTTCCTCTGCCTCCCTGGGGGTCTCCCAGGGCTCTGGGCTCTGCCCACTGCACTCCCCACTGTGACTGCCTCTCTCTGGGTGACTCGGGCCCTTTCATGGTGCTGACTGCCACACCATAAGCGCCAATTTTATGTGTCAATTTGACTGGCCACGGGGTGCCCAGATTAAACATTATTTCTGGGTGTGTCTGTGACGGTGTTTCTGGGTGAGATTAGCATCTGAATCAGTGGACTCAGTAAGGTAGACTGCCCTCCCCAACGCAGGTGGCCATCATCCAATCTGTTGAGGGCCTGAATAGAACCAAAAGGCAGAGGAAGGAGGAATTTGCCCCTTTTTCCTGCCTCACTGCTTGAGCTGGGAATCTTGTCTCATCTTCTCCGCCCTCGGGCTGGGGTTTACACCATCAGCTCCCCTGGGTCTCAGGCCTTGGGTCTTGGACTGAATCACACCATTGGCTTTCTGGGGTCTCCAGTTTGCAGATGGCAGACCACAGGACTCCTCAGCCTCCGTAATTGTGGGAGCCAGTTCCTCATTTTATATATGTATCTCCTACTGGTTCTGTTTCTCTGGAGAACACTGACTAATACACACTGAAGATATTAACTCCTAAATCCATGGGGAGTGTCTTTCCTAAAACTGCTTGACCTCCTGGGACATTCTGGATCTTCCTTTTCTTTCATTGCCTCCTTTGACCCCCCAAATGTAATAAAATATCAAGTCGTGCTGATTTCACTCCTACATGACTCAACCCCAGCCTCTCCTCTCCAGCCCCATCCCCACTGCCAGTATTCCAGCTTACACCTGGACTAACATGTTTTCTTAGGTGGGCCCCCACCTCCCGTTTCAAACCCTTGCAATCCATCTTCTCCTCAGCAGCTAGACTGATCTTTCGAAACTTCTGATCAGGCCACTTCCTTGCTTCTAAGAGCCCTTCCGTGGCTCTCCATTGTCTACGGGACAACGTTCACATCCTTAACACGCATACAGTCCTCTACGCACTAGACCCTGCCTATTTGTACAGTGTCGTCTTACCCTCTTCCTTACCTTCTAATTATTATTATTTAGTTATGAATACTGACCCCTATGAGGCTTTCCACACTCGCCAAGCTGGCCTCTGCCTTCAGGTCCTGGCTCAGGCTCCCCGCTGCCTGGACTGCCTTCCTTTCCACTTCCCTTCTCCTCCCTCGGCTCACTGGCCCTCCTTCCTCAAGACTCAGCAGCACCACCTCCGGGAAGCAGAGCGCAGGCAGGGAGTACGGTCCACAACACCCTCCCCTACTGGATTATAATGATGATACATACCATCTATGAGCATTTATAACGGGCTAAACAGTTTACCTGCATTCTCTTCTGGTATCCTCGTTATAACTCCATAAGGCAAGTTCTATTGTTATCTTTATTCTATCGATGAGGAAACTGAGGCTTGGAGAGGTTCAATGACTTCCCCAAGGTCACAAAGGTCATAACCGATGGAGCTGGACCCAAATCCAGGTTGATAATCACCGGAGCACGCCACGCCGACTCTCTCCGTGATTTGTTCATGAGTCTCCCTCTGCCTCGGGAAGGCCTGGTATCTCCTCTCATCCGTTAGGTTGCTGCTTCCTCTAGGAGGCCTTCTCCAATCTGCCCACTTGAAGTCTGGCTGGGACACCTGTTCTCTGCACACCCACAGCCCCCCGTCAACCCCACCACAGCCCCAGTCGCTGTTCCGTGGCTCCTGGCCTGTCCCCCAACCGGGCCGGGAGCTCTAGGGCTCTGGCAGAGGCTGCCTCTGGTCACCAGCGAAACCCCACCACCTTGCTCTGTGCCAGCAATTTCTGATCAAATGACTCCATGCTTCACTTCTTTTCCCACTGGAGGCTAAGCCGCATTCTAATAACTCTGTCTAATAACTTATGGATGTAAAGGTGGGCTGAAGTTGACGGATGTCTACACTGTCTGAAATCCAGAAATCAGCTTGGGAAACTGGGCAACAGAAGGGCCAGTTTCCACTCGCTCTGGGGTGATGTTCTCACAAAGCTCTCATCAAGATGAGAAATACAAACAAAGAGTCTATGAGCATCTTCTCGTGCGAGTCCATCCTTTCCCCATCCTAGATCTCTCGGGCTCTCCACAAGTTTTGTTTATTTTTCATTTCCATAGTGAGTGGAACGTCTATAAATGTTTTCTGAATGACTAAATGAGTCAAAAGAAAAGGAATAATCTGGATGTCAGGGGACCTGCATACTAGAACCAGGTCAGCTACTGACAAGGAGACTAGGGACAAACTACTTTGCCTGTCTGGGGTTAGCTTCCTTATCGGAAAAATTGGGAATTGAGGCTGAGTGGCTCAGAGTTTTCTTCTAGCAGTAAAACAGTCTGTCAGGGCCTCCGTCATCAGAACCTGTGGCCTCTCTGATTCTGCCTCCCATTCATCTCACCCCCACTCATCCCCTCCAGCCACCCCTGACTCCTTGCTGTTCCCTGAACAGGCCAGGCCCACCTCAGGGCCTTTGTGCTCACTATTCCTGCTGCCTGGAACACTCTATCCGCAGACATCCTCCTGGCTCACTGCTTCACCTCCTTCAAGTCTTCACACAAATATCACCTTGTCAAGGAGGCTTCCCGGCGACCTGATCTAAAACTGTAACCTCCCCACCCTGGACCCATCCTGCCCCCCTTCTCTGATTTCTAGTTTGCTTTGCACTCGTCAACATACTTGGTATTTTACTCCTTTAGTTGGTGTATTATCTGCTCCATATACTAGAACGTAAGCTCCATAAGGGCATCTGTTTTGTTCACTGCTTTAAGTGAGGATTTCAAATTGTGCCTGCACACAGTAGGTGCTCAATAAATGTTTGTAGAATGAATGAATGATTCTCCATCAAGAACACACAGTCGCATAAACAAAGCCAGAGAAATATTGTCAGTCCCAAATACTGAAATATGGTCAAATCCATAACTGCCCTTTCATCACAGCTGTCAGGGCTTGGGGACAAAGGTGACACGTCTGCCCCTCCCCGAGTGTGTCTGCATTTCGCTGTAACCAGGACCGGCCATTGCTTTCCTGGGGTCCCCACCTGCAACGTGTGCCCAGGGCTTCACTTCTGTGAACCGACGATTAGCCTCTAGAAAGCAGCCCAACACCAAGCCCAAGCCACAGGTTCGCTAATTGTTCTCGACGTGCTAACACCAGCAAGCCGTTGGGAGGCTAAGCGTTCACAGACATCTCCAAAGCACCGCCACGGGAACCAGCACAGATCGGCATTCCGGGGAATGTGGCTTCGAAAGTAGACGTCGTGGATTTCCTTTCAAGTATTACCACTCACTGTCACGCCTGTGACGGAATTTTCAATCCACAGTTCCCCGGGCAGTTGGCACCCACCAGGCAGAGACGAGCTTCTGCTCCCCATGCTGCAGGCGAGCCCGTTTGTGCTGCCACCAGCCCCCAGCACCTGCACGCACACAGGACCCACCTCGCTGCTCAGGGGGGTGTCTTCCCAGCAACACAGCCTTCTCTGTTTCTCTCAGGACCTTGGGTAGAGCCCACCAGCTCTCCCACTCTCCCGAGGCCCAGCATCCCTCCGCTCAGCTGACATCTCCTGAGCTCCTCAGGGGGGTGTCTTCCCAGCAACACAGCCTTCTCTGTTTCTCTCGGGACCTCGGGTAGAGCCCACCAGCTCTCCCACTCTCCCGAGGCCCAGCATCCCTCCGCTCAGCCGACATCTCCTGAGCTCCTGCTGAGTGCTGGGCACCTGCTGCAGGAAGACAGGAGAGCCCTCGGGGCCGGGAACAGCTGTCCTTTGCCAGGGCCAGCACTGTCGTTGGTCCCCAGGTCTCTGCAGACTGAGCTGCCCTCTCCTAGACCTGCAGAAGGAACTGAGGCTACAGCCGCTGCATGAACCGGGAAACAGACATAACGGGTTCCCAGCAGCACGCATGGGAAAAAGGGGTGATGGGCCCTCTCTGAATACCCCAGGCAAATGCAGCTTTGGGTTGTAAAGAGAATTTCTCTTTTCTATCTCTGCTTCCTCTCGAAGTCATCTCATCTAACCTCCTGGCTTTAAATACTGTCTATGTGCAGAGGAGGCTCCAACTTACCTGCAGACAGGCTCTCTCCACCCAATTCCTACCCACCAGGTCTCCTGAGGCCTGGCTGGCATCTCACACCTAATGGTCCCAACCGAGCTCCCATCTTTGCACCCCCAAGGCTGCTCCACCCAAGGGCTTCGCTGTCTCCGTGGATGGCAGCTCCGTGCTGCCAGCTGCTCCAGCCAAAACCCTTGGAGCTGCCCCTGACTCCTCTCTAACACCCACATCCAATCCGCCAGCCGACTCTGTTGGCTCGCCTGCAAAATCTACCTGGAACAGGCCCACTTCTCAGCTCCTGCACTGCCACTGCCCCCTCCTGAGCCCCTGGTCTCCCCTGCATCGCTGCAGTAGACCAGTCTCCCTGCTCCCACCTTTGCCCTGCTGTAACATGAGCACACATACAGCAGCTGTTGAAAGGTGGGTCAGAACAGGCCATCCTCTGCTCAGAACCCGCCAATGGGCCCTGTCACACTCAGAGTAAAAGCCAAGTCCTGCACATAGTTAAAGGCCGTGCCTGAGCTCATCCTTTCCTCCCTTCTGATTTGTCATCTCCTACCACGCTCCCCACACTCACTCCTCTGGCCGCACTGGCTCCTCTCTGTTCTTCAGACCTTGGGGGTCAGGAGTGCTGCTGACTCACTGCCTGGGGATCCCCAGTAGGTGGGAGCATGGAACCCGAAGTCCATCCAAGGAGGTCTCTTCCTTGAGCCTAACCAAGTGACCACCATGTCCTGTGGCCTCATCTCTCAAGCAGTTACCACACTGCATCACCGCTGTCGGATTTCTTATCTGTCTCCCCAACTAGATCGTGACCGTCCAAGGTCAAAGGCTGGGTCTTACCATCTGTGTCGTCCCAGGCCCCATTCAGAGTAGGTACTCAAGGCATGTTTATGGATGGACGGATAGATGATGGATGGATGGATGGACAGAGGAATAAAAAAGATAGGTTTTCATAACCGTTACAGTGTTTGGGACATTTTGTCCTGTTTGTGCTTTATTGGACACCAAGAAACCAAGGAATATACTCCGTGTGCCAAGAAGCCTCACCACAAGCCAACCAGTCGAGGCCTTCCTCCAGGCGGGGTCTGTGCTGTACTCTAAGAGAGCTGAGTGTGCAGCACAGAAAAGAGAACACTCTCCCTGGCTTGTGAAGGTCGAGCTGCTAAAACCACAGCCTTCCAGAGGTTGTTTCCCAAAAAAGGAAGGGAATCTTCCCCCATCTCACTCTCCATCTGAGATGGACATAGAAGCTTTAGAAGAGTCTCATGTGGTCCCAGAGCAAGAAGGGATCTTGGAGGAAGCAAACGCCACCCCACGGCGTGTGGCTCTCGATGAGCACGGCTGTGATCTCACGTGCTCGTGCATCAGCCCCATTTCACAGCTGAGAAAGCTGAGGCTCAGAGACTGAACAGTGCAGTCTCCAGGTACCACAGTGAATGGCAGAGTAACCCGAGAACTATTCGGTTCCAAAACGCAAGCTCATTCTCCTGTCTTGGCTGCTTCCTGCTTTCCCCCAGCCTCCAGAAGAGGGTGGGAGACCAGCTAGGTGAGAGGCATGACGGGGGCACTGTGGGCACTGGGTCTGGGCTTGCCTGTGCCTGAGGAGGGCTAAGGCCCCGGGGGAGGCGACCACGCCCTCTCAGGCCCTCCCCAGCTTCCTGCATCACAAATGGCTGCGGTGGTTCCAGAGTGTGCTGGAATGTGGGTCACGAAGAGGGTTGTGGGATGGGGGACTGGCCACGAGCCTGTACCCCAGCCGTCTCAGTGTTCATGGAGCTTCATAGGCAGGGCCTTGGCCAATACAAGGGATCAGAAAATGCTTTGGAGTCAGTCAGTTGAATGAATGGACGTGGAGTTGTTGATTTAAAGTAGTGAGTTACAGAATCACAGAGCCGTGGAATTAGTGACTCTTAGATTTGTCATAATTTTAGAAGGCATCTAGGGAAACCCCCTATCCAGTTCAGCCCATCTTCTCACACCAAAGAAATCCTCAGCAGGAAGAGAATGTGCGTGTGTGCACCTGGGGTCTAGGGGCTCGAGCTGGTATGGCCAGCCACCGGCAGGACGTGTCTCTGAACTGCTCTGTCTTTTCAAAAATACCCATTTGCATGACTCGCCTCCCTCCCTCTTTCTCTTTCCCTGTGTGTGTGTGTGTGTGTGTGTGTGTGTGTGTGTGTGTATTAGCTTTAATACTGCTGCCCCGGATCAGACTGGAAGATGCACCACGTTTAGCCTATAGCTTTGGGCACTTGAAATACGCCATGTATCCCCCAGGCTATATAGTATTTCCCTGATTTTTTTCTTCACACTTAACATTCAAGCAACTTAGAAATTGGGATAAGTCTTACAATCAAGAGTGCATCACAGTTTAATTGGCAATATTTTTTCTTTCTTTGTGGTGCACAAAATAATGGTGCATCATCCAACTGATGGAATGTTAAATTGATGAAACACGATACATACACCAATTTGAGAAGTATATTAACAGCTTGATCCATCAAACCCTTGCTTGAGTACCTCCAAGAGATGGAGAGCTCATTACCTCACAAGGCAGCCTACTCCAGCTTATGATAATTAAAACTATGTAAAATTGCTTACTGATTTGTTGCTGAAATTTATCTGTCTCTAGCATCTATGCATTGGACATTGTTCTGCTCTCTGGAGAAATCCAGAATAAACATTTATCTGTCTTCTATGTGACAAATCCTCCAGGTCTTCTCTTTAACTGTTCTTTGTGTGATCATTACTTCTCTCATTCCTTCCTCCCAAACACCTACTCTGTGCTGAGTCTTATGCTGGAGATGACCCTCAAAAGTCCATGACCCTCAAAAGCACCTTGCTACTGATCACTGCTTTATTATGTGGGTTTCCTTCCTCTGAATGCACCCGCCCCCCAAGATCTGGAGTCTATACTTCTATTAATAGAGCCACGTGACAATTGGCTCAAGTTATAGTCACAGCCAATGAAACCTCTGTGTAGTTTTCACATAAGCCAGAACTTCATTGCTATTGATTTTAGTTTACTCTTTGATTTCGGATTTTCTATTTGCTCTTTATCATACAATCAACATTAGAGCAGCCATAAAAAGGAACTTTTAAAAAAATCACCTACAATCTCATTGCCCTCCATGCCAATTGTTTCCCTTTTTATTTCCATCCAGTCCCTGTCCATATAAGATCTACTTTACATGGTTGTAATAAATATGGGGAAAAAAATTTTGCATTCTGCTTTTTTCACTGAAAATAATATAAAACATCTTTCTGTATTACTAAATAATGCTATTATAATCTCAAATGGCTGCATAAATCCATTAGGTAGATATACCATAATTTTCCTCGTCATTCCCCTATTGTTGGACATTTTTACAGTTTCCAATTTTTCATCATTATAAATAATGCTGAAATCAACACTTTCATGCATATAACTTTCTTCTCTGGTGAATTATTTCTGTAGGATATATTCCCAGGAGGGAAATTACTGGGTCAAATGACATGAGCATTTTATGACTCTTGATACATGTTGTCAAACTGGATTCCCAAAGGACGAATTTATATCCCCACCAGCAACGTGTGAGGGCGCCCACTTCTCCACAACCACTCCAGCACTGAATCGCGTCCTGCTAAGGCTCTGTGAGCTAATTTAATAGAGATTAAAGTGTCATTTTATTATTTTAATTGACATTGCTTTGATTACTAGAGGGACCGAATAGCTTTCCTGTATTTTTACTTACTGACTCTATTTCCCCTGGTGTGAACTCCAGGTATCTTTCTGACTACTTTGAATGGGCTTGTTATAATACAGAGATTAACGCTTTCCTGCCATATTTGGCGTAATATTATTCAACCGTCAGTTGTTTCTCTTTCCATTTTGGATGGTTTTTATTGTCCAGAACTTTTACATTTGAATATAGCGATATTAGTACATCTTCTCCCTTTGTTAGATCCTTTAAAGCACAAGGCTTCGCATTGCTCTCTATTACAGTGAAATATTTTATTTTGATCCAATAGTCCCAAGCTGTGTGAAATTATTTTATTCTTTTTTGCAGGCTGAAGTCGAGCCGCCTCTGTTCGAACCCACTTTCCACCTCTGGCTAGCTGTGTGACCTCAAGCAAGTTACTTAACCTCTCTGTGCCTCATCAGTAAAATGAGGATACTAGTAGTGCCTACCTCACAGGATTGTTGTGAGGATGAAGTGTTAAAATGTAAGGCACTTAGAAGAGTGCCTGGCACCTAGTAAGAGCTAAAGGAATGTTAGCTTTCATTATCATCCGTACAATCATCACTGCCCAATGTATTGCCTCTTCCTCCCTGCTCTGAATCCACTGCAAAATTTCCCAGTGTGATCTCTAGGGCTTCATCCACATCACTTATAACTGGAGACTCCACATTTGAACATTCATCTGTTCAATGGGACTCTTAAGGTGACAATCAGTTACAGTCACATCATGAAGGTCTGTAGAACAGACAAGAATATCATAAATGTTTTTGTTTAACCCCCCGGAAAGCCAAGCTGCTCCACGTATAGGGCATTCCTCTGTTCCAGCAGCTTGGGTACCATCCACAGGGAATGTGGGCAGTGCGAGGTGAGCCCCGGGCGAGGTCTCTCCTTGTCCTGGCACCATCTCCAGTGCTGATGAAGGTCCAGTCACGTTCTGTTTCTGGACAACGGTCCCCACCTGCAGCTGGCCCCCTTGCCTCCAGTCTGCCCCCTGCCCTCCTCAGCATCTCTAAAGCACAGGTCACTGTGTTGCTTCCCTGCCCGAGACCCTGTGGTGATGGCCTCTCTGTGAGAAGAAAGCCCAAACTCCTCCTGTGGCCTCCCCGCCCCTGCGTGAGCTGGCCCCCGACCCTCACCCAGCTCAGCTCCCGCTGCCCCACTTCTCACACTCTGCACTTGCAGACTGCGGGGTTACCTGCAGTTGCTCAAATACATATGCTCGTTCTTTCTTCTGGCCTTCGATTTCCGTCATTCATTCATTCATTCACCAAATGTATGTTGAGCACCTAACATGTGTCTCCTCTTCTAGGAGGTAAGGATTCAGCAGAGAACAAGAATAACAACACAAAAAGGACCAAGGCCCTGACCCTATAAACTCACATTCTGGTAGGGGAGACAGACAATAAATAAATAATCGTATCACACATCAGAGGGTAACAGTGAGTGATGGGGTAGGGAGGCTGTGTTACAGTGGGGTCAGGAAAGGCCTCTCTTAGAAGGGATGTTTCAGCACACACCTGAACGAGCCGAGGGAGAGAGCTATGGGGCCACGGGGCAGAGAGATGCAGGCAAAGGGAACAGAAGGTATGGAGACCCTGAGGCTGAAATGCACTTGGCTTGCCCATTCCTCTGCCCACCTCTACTTCACAAGACTAACTCCTGGTCATTTGAGTCCAATCTGTGTTACTCCTGAAATGTGGCTGGATAAAGGTCTCAAGGGAGGGGTAGGAAACAAGCTGGAAGGAAGGGTTGCAAAGCAGGGAAGCAAAGCCACCAAGACAGCGTCTCAGGCAGCAACAGCGTTCTCAGCAAGACCAGGCTGGGGACTGCAGGCCCTGGGAGATGCCCCACCGTCGTGGGCGGGCCCACCTGACTCTGCTGGGCCCGCTCGTTTCTGTGGGGTCAGAGAGGTGGGAGGGGCAGGCTTGGAGAAGTGTCCAGGCCTGATTTGAGGACACAGTGCAGAGTGGAGAGAGATGGGCTTTGAAACAAAACTGATTTTCAAACTGTGCGTGATCCTTAGGCACTGTCAACCTCAGGCAAGGTAACTAACCTCGCTTATCTGTACAGTGGGGATCCTAAGACCTTGCTCGTGAGGTGGTGATGTGCTGGTGTCTGCACTGCTGGGCATGTCAAAGATGCTCAACAAGCGCTGGTTCCTTTGTTTTCTTCATCTCAGAGGTCCTGGGCTTATGCATCCTGTGGCCTCTGTGAGGATACAGGATTGTGAAGCAACCTCTGTCCTTCAATGGGATGGAAAGGGGAAGGATGGAGACGTCACCTGTCCACCGCCAAGTCTCCAAGTCAGAATCTCCCACGTAGCAAGACGTGCTTTTCTCTCCTTCTGTTAAAACGAAATGTCTATGGGTTCCACCCTCAATTATCCACACTAATGAAGGGAAGGGCTGGAAAGAATAATCCAAAACAGTGGCTCATCACCCCCGAATTATCGATTAATGGGAAGAGGTGGGATTGGAATATTCAATCTAACATTTCTATGTGGAAGCATTCTCTCCCTGCTGATGCTCGGCTCCTGGGTTGGGAGATATGTCCCCTCAAGGACGAGACGGCAGAAAGGCATGTGTCCCCTGAATCTCCAGGGCAGGCATCAGTGGGGGAAGCTCTGACAGGGTCACCTGGCCCCAGGAGGGAGACAGATGTGTGTGTCCAGCTACAGTCCCTGCCAGGGCAGTGGTTGAAGGCTGACCTTCCCACTTCCCATCCAAATGGGAGAAATCACACTCAGGTTCCCACCCAGCGGTCTTGGTGCCTCTGGGGCCATTATGAGGGGCTGGGAGTGGGCCGGCCATAGTCCCGAGCAAGCCATGTTTGGGTTCTATGGGGTCTCCTGCCGTGGGCGCAGATACGGAAGGGAGGGTCAAGACCGGGGCATTGCGCTGCCTCTGTGGAAAGGGTGTTTGTCAGCTGAAGACCTGTGCTAATCGGTGTTAAATAGAGTTCAATGCAGAAAATTGAGAAGTAATGAGACTTGGAGCGGAGAGAATAAATTAAGAGGTGATCACACGGCCGGCGAGAGCCACCACCTGAATGCTGAAAAGGAGGAGCCCTGACCATCAGAGAGCCCTGGGTCGGAGGAGAGGTCAGGTGATGGGCCCGCCCCAAAGGAGCTCGGGGTGATCTAGAGCAATTAAGCAGTTACATTTCATCGTTCCAGGGCACACATGCTTCCACATTTTAGTATCTTTGAAATTGGGGGGGCCGGCCCCGTGGCTTAGCGGTTAAGTGCGTGTGCTCTGCTACGGCGGCTCGGGTTTGGATCCCGGGCGCGCACCGATGCACCGCTTCTCCAGCCATGCTGATGCTGCGTCCCACATACAGTAACTAGAAGGTTGTGCAACTATGACATACAGCTATCTACTGGGGCTTTGGGGGAAAAAAAGGAGGAGGATTGGCAATAGATGTTAGCACAGAGCCAGTCTCAGCAAAAAGAGGAGGATTAGCATGGATGTTAGCTCAGGGCTGATCTTCCTCACCAAAAAAAAAAAAATAATAGAAATTGGGTTGTGCCCTATCATCGATGGCATGTCATACTTTAATTGGTAGCATTTTTTCTTTCTTAGTGGTGCATCAAATTAAGCAGCATCTTCTAAGTGAGAGCATCTTAGACTCAGTGGAATATGGTCCCAGATACCTGGAGCAAATCTCTTTCCTTGTCTGGGTCTGTCTCATTGGCTGAGAGCATCACCTATCCACTCACTTCTTTAATCATTACTTAGTGAGCATCTACCATGCGTCAGACCCTCGGCTAGGCACAGCGGGAACAGTGACCCCAATGGTCCACAGCCTGCTTTCTGAGTGTTTATTCCTCGCCGGGCACTGTTAGGAACCTTTGACACGTGTCGCCTCATTTTTTCCCAGTGATAATCCCACGGAGAAGGGATTATCATTACTATTGTCCTCCTATGACAGGGGAGGTTAAGTGCCCTGCTCAGAGCCCCACGCTGGCTACTAACTGGCTGCGCTGGGAGCCGATCCTTCCTCCAGACCCACGGCTTGCAATCTCGGTGCTTTCCTGTGCATTCTGGCAGCATAGGCGGGAGTGGAGAAGGCAAAAGAGGAACGGGAAATACACGAGGGATGCACGTGATGGAAGGAGACATACAGGGAGCGGAGAGAATGTAGTGTCGTGCACCAGGGGCAGCCTCTGGATTTGGTTTAAGCAGAGATTGGAAGGAAAGAGAAGAGGGAGAGAAGAGAGATGGGGTGGGGGAGAGAAGGTTCGAGAGAGGACTCGGTGTGTGAGGGACGAGTGGGAGACAGAGGGTGGTCTGAGGACCGGACAAAGTCCAGTGTGGCTGGAGGAGGAAGGGCGTGAATGTGGGGCTGATGCCCAGGGCTTGGATGGCTAGGTGAGGAGTTTACTCCCTCCTGGAAGCAATTAGAGAGTTTTAAGTGAAAGCTCTCCAAGATCCTTGCACCCAGCCTCTAATGGTTCCCTGAATCTTTTGTTGGACAATGAGTGACTGTGGACTCCTAAGAAGAAGGCTCTGGAGAAGGCCCCCATGGACAGCTATTCAGGTTGAGCACTGCAAAAGGGTGCCCACGCAGATGGGTGATGAGAACTGAAACCCAGACTCTACTCTGTCCACCAGGCCATCTGCCCACAGGGCTGTGTCCGCTCAGCACGGCCTCTTATGCTAACCTACACAAAAGCCCTAGCTGGACTAGCAGAGATCCAGGTTAGGAGAGGCAAGCGCTAGCTATTATTGCAGTGTCCCTACTGCGTGCCAAGCCCTGGGCTAAGGTACCATGGTGACACAAGAAACAAAAAATAGGTGACATTCCTGCTTTTGGAGAGCCACAGGTCTTGACCAAAGGCTTTGTGACGGGAAAGAATTTTTTTTCACTCCCACAAAACACAGCAGGCCCCACTATAACAGCTTCCATTCACTGAGTACCTACTATGTGCCGAATGTCGTGCTAGATGCTGTCTATACCGTATCATGAGTGCTCACACTGCCTTGAAAGGAGGAGCAAGTACCCCGTTTTCCACAGGAGGGAGCTAAAATGTTCAGTGCCTTGCCCAAGGTCACAAGTGGAGACGTGGAAGAACTTAAACTTGATCTCCAGAGACCCAGCCAGGCATGAGAGCAATTTTCCCCATGTGGTCGAGCATGTGGTATTTATTGACCAGAGACTCTGGGCCAGGCGTCTCTCATGCATTAACTCCTTTAGTCTCATTACAACCCATTCAGGCGGGCAGAGGTTCTCTTGCAAAAATCAGCTCAGGGAGGTTGGGAGACCTGGCCAAGGTCCATAGCTGGCCAGGGTTTGAGCCCACCTCTTTCTGATCCCTCTTCCTCTGCTCGGACTCACTCCTTTCCAAGAATTTTAGGTCTCAGAGCTCCTGGAAGGTAGGGGCTATTTCTTATCCATTCATGTTCCTCAAAGTCTACCTTGGGACCAGGCATAAAGCAAGTGTGGAGTAAATATTTGTTGAATGAATGAATGAATGAGTGAACGGGGATAGAGAAGTAAGGTGGATGTACACCTTACCTGCAGGTAATCCAGCCGCCTGAAAATGCTCCCTCCCCTTCATCACGTGTCTTCCGACACGCCGACACGAGGAGGGTCAGGGCACTAGAGTTTGGTATGATAACATCTTCAAGCTATGTTAATAATCTTCCCCAAGGGGGGAAATCTCACTCTGCATGATGAACTGTTTGTGGGATTACTGAGGATGTGATATGAAGTTCATCCTCATTCCCCACTTATTGAGGAGTGCTGCCCAATTTGTCTCAAATGTCACATCTCTATGTATTAATTTGCGACTCCACGGTACTGATTAGAAGGAATATTCTCCAACTCCCAAGGCAGAGCCATCGGAAATGGAGCAGGTTCACTCAGGAAGCACACGCCATCCCTCCTGGGCAGAGGAAATGGACATTCATTGCCTCCCACCCTAGAGAAGGCCTCACCAGGCCTGCTGTTCTGGCCTGGAGTGGCCTGTATAGTGCAAATTGCATATTCGGTATATACATATATATACAGCTGAATAGCTTCCATTAGCCCAATTTTGAGATGTCTGCATAATATCCCAGAATTGAGGAACTCTTTCAGAATGAGGGCATTGGCTGAGAGGCTGAGACTGGGAGAGGGGAATCAGCAGGTCGAATTACAGGGAGGAATAAAATCAGGAGCGGTGCATTTCTGGACCCTGATTGCCCTGTGTGCACAGTGGCATGATCACCTTCAGCTCTGCTCCCATCTCCGAGAGCCATGAGAGCACGTTCTGTCCCGAGGCTCGCTCTGAACCTGCCTCTCCTGGTAGAGCAACAACAGGGAGCTCCATCTTCATCCATCTGTCCCTCACAGATGCGTCTGTCTGACCCTGTCTCACCACACTGTGGTCCTGACGCAGAGATGGCATTACTGACCTTCCACTGGCAGCAAAAGCACACCCAGGTGTTTTTTCAGAAGTGACACTGAATTGAACCCTTCTCCTCCCCTGTTCTGTTCCCCTGTGACATTGTGGGTGGATGGGGTAGAGGGGGCACATTGTGACTGAAGATGAGGCTTGGCTGAAAAATCAGGGACTGCATACAGTAGGCACTCAATAAATATCAGTTCAATGAGTGAAATCTCTACCATCAACTTTATGTGTGATGTCAGCCTCCCTGGGCTCAGTATTTCAGGTAGACTAGTGGTTCATGGGTGGGCTTCAGGGTATCTTAATTATATGAAAAAAATATGGAAAAGTGTTGTGTGTGCGTTCATGTGTGAGTGTGTGTCCTTGGAAACACAGTCACAGCTTTCAAGTCCACGTCCCCAAAAGTCTAGGGCTTACTGGACATGTTACTAGCACCTTTAGCTCGAAAGCCAACATCTCTGATATAAAGAGAAGAGGCCACGAAAAGCTAAGTTCCCAGCCCCGGCCTCATCAGTTCCCATCCACCAGGTGACAGGGCCGAGACCTCATCTCTATCTGGTGGACACTGTCTCAGGCAGAGCTGGGGCTCACGGATACAGAGAACACTCTGCTCCTTCCCCAAAGAAGCCACGTTCTGTTTGTAAGATTAGACACACCATGAACAACTGGATTGAGGATTTTATCCAAACTCAGGAGCCAGGAGGCTGGGACTGTGACCTATGGAGTTGAGATATCTTTTCTTCCATCTCCTGAAATAACCCCAGTCAAGTAAGGTGAGGATGAGGGTGACTTCATTAATTAGCTGACATTTATCGAGCTGACAATTTGCCAGACCTGTATTAAACACATCATGTGATTGTGTGTTCTCTTCCTTCATCTTCACAACTCTAGGAAGCATTATTACATGTGTGGAGGCCAGAGCTCAGAGAATGAAATAACTTGCCCAAGGTCACACAGCAAGTGAGTGGCAGAGATGAGATTTGCTTCCAGATATGTTTGAACCCAGAACCTGAGGTCTTAATCATTGCACTATGCCACCTCTCCCCTTATGGTTACCAGCGAGTTTGTAAAAATAAAGGTTCCTCATCCTGCTAGATTCTATGTGGAGATAATAAGGGAAGTAGATGAGGTCTGATTTTAAAGGAAGCCTCTTGTATTTTGATAGTGAGATTCCAAGATGACAGTTAGATTTAGCTAAACAGATACCTGTTTTTAGATCTAGATGATAAAATAGGTCTAATAGACTGAGACCCCAGGAGAGATGGGTTCTCCTTCACAAAACTGTCAGAGTGACTGCTCAAGATTAATGCTGTTAAAATGCAAAGGGGCAACCAGGATTAGGCATTAAAAACCTGCAGAGACTCTTATCAAATTAACATTTCTGATCTGCTTATAACCCTTGTTTACTTGCTGATCAATCTGGAATAGGCAGAAACAATCCCATACAATCTTCGAGAGTTGTGCGTGGAGAAGGCGGGAAGCCTGGGAGCCAGGATGGGAGAAATAATGTCCAAGTGACACCAAGACTAGAAACATCAGGGAGAGACATGCCAGAGGCAGATCGGGGAAGTAAGAGGCTTCACACACTCAAAAAGACAGAAAGACATACAGCGAGCATCAGAGAGTCAGAGACAGACAGAGAGTCACCAAAACCGAGACAAACACAACCAAATTCCAGAGGGATTTAAAAGTAAAATGGAAAAATAAAACTCTAAAAGAATAAGATGAACAGTTAAATAAATATTTATCTGATCTCGGCATGGAAAAGGCCTTTCCAAGCATGACACCAAAGGTAGATTATAAAAGGAAAAAATTTTAATATCAGTGGTATAAAAATTCAAACTGCTGCTGCTGCTGCTGGGACTGGGCCAGTGGCGCAAGTGGTTAAGTGTGCGCGCTCCGCTTCGTTGGCCCGAGGTTCACAGGTTCGGATCCCAGGTGCGCACCAATGCACCACTTGTCAAGCCATGCTGTGGTGGGGTCCCATATAAAGTAGAGGAACATGGGCACAGATGTTAGCCCAGGGCCAATCTTCCTCAGCAAAAAAGAGAAGGATTGGCAACAGATGTTAGCTCAGGGCTGATCTTCCTCACACACAAAAAAATTAAAACTGCTGCACATCAAAAGGAAACTCATAATGTTAATATCCTTAATATGCAAAACCACTTGCAAAAAAGATAAGAAAAAATACTAACATTCCAAAAGAAAAGTGGGCAGAGACAGGGAGAGGCAACTTACAAAATGATCTACAAAAGGGCAGTAAGTGATGACAGGTGCTCAACCTTCCCCATCATCAAAGAGATGCAAATTATGACAACAAGTGAGATTTCATTTTTCACCCACTTTAATCAATGTAACAAAAAACTCAGCAACATGCAATGTAGGTAAAGTGGAGGGAATGTACTGTTGGTGGATGTGTGCATCGCATAACCTTTCTAAAGACACAGTGGAACTATGTATTAAAATGAAAAATCTACACACTCTTTGACCCAGCAATTGCACTTCCAAGAACTTATTCTAAGAAGATAATTAAATGAGGGTTTAAGTTGTATGTACAAGGATGTTCTTCACGTAAATGTCCATAGAAGGTGACTGGTTAAATAACTGTGGTATCTGCAAACCACGACGGCTCCCTCACTGATATTCATTAGCAAGGACAAAGCAGGGCTACTTTTGTTAACATGAAAAACGTCATCCTCATTAACCAGATTACAGAACTGCACAGACAGCATAACCCCCGTGCACATGGATCTGCATCTGTGTGTGTATGCACGTGTGCAAGTGCAGAGAGCTGTCTAAATGTGCACTTGCTGAAATGGCAGAGGTGAGACCAGGACCTCTGCAGTGGACAGGCAGCCCCAGCTGGGCAGAGCAGGATGGGGGCAGATCTGGGAGTCAGGAGGAGGAGGAGAACAGAGTGAGGGCTCCTGGGGACTCAATGATGATGAGGTTGCCAGATCTAGCAAATAAATATACAAGACATAAGACACTCCATTAAATTTGAATTTCAGAAGGACAATGGATAATTTTTTTATTGTAAGTGTGTCCTATGAAATATTTGGGATATACTTAAACTGAAAAATAATTCAAATTTTTAAAATTTAAATAATTTAAAATTCAAATTAACTGGGCGTCCTGTATTTTATCTGGCAACCCCAGCTGAGAAACTCTGGACACATCCCTTGTTGCCTCGCTGGGATGACCCCGCCAGCCTGGAGGGGCGCTGAAGACAAGGCAGGCTTCCTGTGTCCGCCCTGCCCCTGAGTGGGCTCCAGTTTACCTGCCCATGAAATGGAGTCACGAGTCTCTACCTTCCTCTAGGAATTTTGCAGGGAGGGCAGTGCAGGAGAAGAGTACGGTCTTTAGCACCAGAAAAGCCACGTGAAAATTCTTGGCCATCCAGTAGCCTTAAGCTGAACACAAAACTTCCAAGTCCTAGCCCGTACATCTGTAAGATGGAGATAGCAACGTCTGTCCATGGGGCTGTCGTGGGGATTAAATGAGATAATGTATGGAAAAGGCCTAGTGTACCGTCAGCACTTAAGACAAGCTGATCCCCTTCCCTCCCGTCCACGGCTGCAGCCCACGCTCCTGCCCCCGGGGATTACAAATCAAGCATCTCCTGTCATCTCAGAGGCAGACTACTGGCCTTTTTGATCTTTTCCTTGAAGTGGCAGCAGCTCTGAGCTGACACTCTTCACCTGACTTCACCTTTCTCCAAAATCCCCTGTCGCAGTTCAGTTCCTTATCTGCACTCTTCACTCTCCGACGAGGGCGGAGGAGGATCAAACTTGCTTTGATAGCAGACTTTCAGTGATGGCAGCCAAGGGGAGCTACCAAGAGCAGGGCCCTGATGGCATTTTTAAACGGGTATGGCGACATCTTGAATAGCAGATGTAAGGAGGCCGTCCTGATTGGGGGCAGCCCAGGCTGGTAGGGGGGCTCCTCCTCTGGAGCCTGTCTGTCTGTCTGTCTGCTTGCTGTCCAGTACAAATGACTATGGTGCACTCTGCAATGGAGGGAGGGGCTGACTTCTTTCCCTGAGAGCCAAATCTTCATGGTCCTTTTGACTACTGGGTCTCCCCCCCGTAAGGCCCAGAGAGTTTACAGAAATCTGCCCAAGGTTAGTTAGTCAGTTGTAGGCCTAAGAAGCTAGTGTTTATCAGTAAATCCCCAAAAATGAGATTATCCAGTGTCTTGTGGATAAGTCCAGTGACAGGGGGGGCCCAGGGCACCCCTGTGGATGCATGTATCATGTGGGTATTCCCAGCAGTGGCTGCCCCTACTTGCTCCTCCCACCTTTCCTCTTTGCCCCCTACTCTGGTTGTTCCAAAAGTCGGTGCATTTTTTTTTTCCAGATGCACAAATTGCCCCATAGTCCAGTCCTAAGCCAGACCAATGGGGTCTGGTGATAGCCCCAGCCCTGGCTTCTCTGCGCCTGCCTCCCTTATTAGCACACACATCTGTGAGCCACTCTGCTGGCAGCACAAAGACAGCAGCCACACAGACTTCAGAGTTAGCAGAAACCCTGCACAGGTGACTGCACAGGGACGCACTCAGCTGTAGCCACCTGTTTGCACTGGTCCAGGGTTCTCCGGACCTTGCCTGCAAGGCTTTGTCTTTCCAGCACCAATGACTTCGAGACCCGACACCGTTATGTGGCTGAGGTAGGATAGGCCCTTCCTTCTGCCCTCTTGGTCCTGCTGCGGGATGCTGAGCATTCTCACATCCGGGCTGCCTCTGCTGTGCCAGGCAAATGGAAGGAGGGACGCATCGGCCTCTATTTTATCCTAATATTTTGTAACCTCTTTTGAATCCCAGACCCTTTGTGAATCTGATGGAAGCTCCAGCTCAGCCTTGTCCAGTAGAATTTCCTGCAATGACAGAAATGTTCTCTACCTGTGCTGTCCAGTACAGTAGCCACATGCAGCTATTAAACCCTTGACATGAGTTTAGTGCAACTGAGAAACTGAATTTTAAATTTAATTTAATTTTGATTAATTTAAATATAAATATTCACCTGTGCATATTGGCTACTATACTGAATAGCACAGCTCTAGACTGGGGTCAGCAAACTTTTTCTGGAAAGGATCAGAGAGTCAATATGGTAGATTTTGCAGGTTGTATGGTCTCTGTGGCCATAACTCTGAAGTTGTACTGTAAGCAAGCAGTCACGGACGATGTGTCAACAAATGGGCTTGGCTGCCTTCTAACAAAACTTTATTTACAGAAACAAGCCATGGGCTGGATTTAGCCAGGGGGCTATATTTTGTTGATCACTGTTCTAGACCCTTCCTAGAAAAAAATACACATATCCATATACATTCAGAATTTTGCCTCTAATTTCAAGGGGTTAGCAGACCTTTGACGTCCAATTATAGACCCTGCCCGTGAATTCCAAGCTACAACCTCTGACTTAAAAGGACTCTGTGAATTTACCCTCTGTAGGATGTGAATGTACAGATCTGCTCTGTGTGATGGACAAGTGCTCGGCGTTGTTCCCCAGAGGGGCCAGTGTGGTCAGGGATCGATAGGACACTTTTTTCCTAAAGCCTCATATAAGTCCAGCCTCAGATGAGTATCTACAAGGACTGCTGAATGAGGACATCACGCAGGTCCAGCCGGGACCCCTGTGTGTCAGCCCCGCCCAGATCTCTGCAGGCTCTGACTCTAGTGGCACTGACTCATTCCCCCACCATCCCCCAACACAGCCAATCTCGCCAAGGCCAACATACTGAAGAAGGAGCTCATGGCCAGAGAGACTTCGAGAAGCTTCTGAGGAGGCCTCTCTTAGTAAGGTAGTTGTAGCCCAAATTTGGAGAGAATTAGTTTGGATTTAAGGTCAAAGGTTCAGGGTGAAGATGTAGCCAGGATGACCAAGATCACAGACTTGGTACGGGGAGGAGCTGATCACTTTTCTTGAAAGAAATTGGGCTATCTCAGGAGCCCTCACTTTAGAGATGGTTAGGTCTTAGTCAGGAGCCCTCAGTTAAAGCGATCTGGAGTCATGTCAGAAGCCCTCAGTTAAAAGCATGTGCAACTTTCTCTGGAGCCTTCTCAGGAAGCTTTAGTTAAAAATAACTGAGACCTTCTCAGGAGCCTGCAATTGCTCAGGTTAAAGCACCAAACTGTGTCCCCCACACCCCTACCACCAGGGGTGCATTTTGCCAAGGAGATAGGAGTTGCCCTCCTTCGTGGTGTATTCCCAGCCAAGACAAAGATGGTATCTATTTCTATATCGCTATAGCTTTATTCAAAAAAGCATCACTTATTCTTTAAGTTCTTGGAGGCAACGGAAAGAAAGATTTTGAATAACTGGCATGCTTTACTAGGGTGTTATGTCATTACTGTTATTAATTATCATTAACAGTGTTAAAATATGCCTATTAACAATCTCAACACAAAATAGCAGTGTGGGTCTTAGCCAAGGGCAGCATAATTACCTATTAATGAGATGTAAATTTCCCAGGGAAATGACAGAGATCTAGAAGTACCACCTTCTGAACTAACATAATAAAGTTAGTAATAATAATAGTGTATAATCTGAAGATATTAGTGTTAATTTGAATGCTAACACATATTTAAACAGGCTGAGAGAAGCAGAAATTATTTGCATAACTCAAACCAAGAAGCCCTAATCCCTGCTAGTAACAAAAAATTGATTTTTCTTCCCTGAATGATATAAAACTGACTCTTTGCAGTCACTATATTGAGCAGAATTTTTTTTTCAGCTACTTATTTTATTTCTTTTACTTAGGGTTTATATCTCTCTGATTTCCACAAGCCAAGCTGAGGCACCTCGTACAATTAAGCCCAATGGAAAACAGAATTAAAAAAATAAAAACACGACCAAACTAGTTAAGGGGACAGAGAAATAGATGCTACCAGGCCCTCAGGATAATCCACTGGAGCTGAGCTCTGACTTCAATTCTCAGTTTCCTGGAAACGCAGCACGTGCAATTTAAATAACTGAGTTACTGGTTAGTATCCAGCCTTGTTAAGACAGGCGCGAGCTCTGAGTCTGAGGCAGCCCCTCCCTGCAGCTGAGAGCAGCGCAGCGCCCCCTGTGGCTATTAGACCTCACAGGTCAGGCCCCCGGAAGCTGGGGCTGGGAGGCACCTACCTTCATAGCTGGCATGGAAGCCCTGCGCACTGACTGCGTAGTCACTGATGAGGCGCAGAGAGAGGGTGGTGGCCGCGCTGACGATGGTGGCTGGCAGCTGAAAGCCTGTGAGCCTGAAAGACAAAGAGATGCGATTTAAGGAGAATGACCCCCTTGGGAACTGCACATCCGTTAAGCATTTATTGAGCGCCTGCTGGATGCACAATTCTGATATGGCACAGGGAGGGATATGAAAGAAGCCTAACACCAGGCATATGGAAGGTGTTCCAAGACAGAGTGGTGATGGGGCAGAGGTGATGGAAAACAGCAGTCTCCTGTCACAGAAACATGGAAGGCTACTCCCCTGAAGCCATGGGCTATCCTTAACCTAGAGGCCTGCCTTCTTTATGTCTCTTCTCTTTTCTCCTCTTCCATTTTTTTCTCCTGTCTTTCGCCTTTATGGTTGAGATCCTTTGAGGCTCTGGGCAGACTTCACCACAAATTTAAAACTATTAATTGTCAATATTTATTCACCCACTGAGGAAAATATATCCAACTCTAAGTAGGAGAATGTGGATGCTTCTTATCATAGACTTTATTCTTTAAAAGGAGTAAGTCTACTGCGTTTATACAAATTATAAGTGTTTATTATTTTAAAAAGATGAAAGCAAAAAATAAAAACCCAATGCAATCCAGAAATAGTCATTCTTGACAGTTGACATACAACGAGATGGATCAATAGATGGGATCATATTCAACGAAATAATTTCACACAAATGGGATCATACTGTACATGCTTTTAAAATTAAAATGCTTAATTTTCTTTTTTCTGCAAGTTAAATGAAGAAAAAGAAACAGGGGTGAAACGGAAGGAATTATTGAACCTGAGATAATGTTTTTAGCACAAGAGATTCATTTTTAAAAGTTTCTCCTAATGTTAAAAAGATAAAATAATAAAGCTTTCACTGAATACTTGGGGACATATTTTAGGAAAGAAGTTGTCCACCCCTGGGCCTCCATGCATGGTGGCCCCCACAGGTGACCTGACTGTGCACACAGGTGGTAATGCAGTGGCCAGTCTTCTATCCACCTTTGTCCTTTATCCCCTATCTGAGGCTCACCTGCCTCACCCACCCCTTCAGGGCTCCAGGGGGAGATTCAAGGTTGACTTTTACCTCCATTTTTAAGTAGTTTGGAATATCTGTGGTGTTCCTGGATCCCTCTCGATACCTACCATTGTTACATAAAATCTGGATGCCCAGATGTCCCCTGGAGAGCATGAGTATTGGGTTCAGACTATTTAAATCAGATATTTTTTAATGCCCACCTTGAAAAGCCTTGTGTAGATGAAGCCCTCGCCTTTCCCATCATCCTAATCTTACAGGATTCATGTTAACTCAGAATAAACTCAAGGAAATTTAATCAAACTGTGGAAGGGGTGGCCAATTGAGTTTCAAGGTCATCTCCTTTTCAGGTATAAAAACATCCAGCAAAGGATCCCTACCTCACGCCATACCCTTTCCCCATTCCCATCTTTCTGCCTCTATCTCCCTCACTTTCTCACATGGGTCAAAATCCTATATGTAAAATAATGAAACCATACATGTTAGAAGGAAACAAACTATTTTTTTATCATCTTATGCTGGGGAAGGTCTTTCTAAGAATAACATGTTTAGAGGATTCCTTTGACTTCTGCCTGCCCATCATTCTTCTAGCGAGCTGTTATTGCATGGGGTTCGGATAGGTACCCCACCTGCTCACTAGCCACAGAACTGGGCAAATGACCCATCATGGCATATCCCTCATTGTTATGAACTGGCTTAAGGCATGGAGAAGAGGGAAGGGGGCCAAAACAGGGTCATTCTGAGTTCTTCTACAGGATATGATATCAGACTCTGAGAGTCTCTTATTTTTTGATTCTAAATCATTAGAACGTAAGCTTGGGACTGCCAGCAGCCTTTTTATAAATACAGAGAGCCTATCTACTTTACAGAAAATGATATCCCACGCAGATATAAACAAAGCTGAGCAGTGAGAAGAGAAGAGAGACAGAGCCCTAATGATATATGTGGAGATCCTTAATCCAGCCATGCAGAGAGACCTGTCTCCTCTTCCGTGCTGGTTACATGAGCTGACATTCTTTCTTTGTTTGCATTCTTCCTTCCTTCCTCTCTCCCTCCCTCCCTTCCTTTTTTTTTTTCTTTCTTTCTTTTTTTTTTTTTTGGTCAAGCTAGTCTGATTTGGCTTCTGTCTCTTGAAATTGATTGAGTGCTGATGGATATAGCATGAAACTCCAGAGGCCTTAAAGGAAAATACTGATTGATTTAACCATGTGAAAATTAAAAGTGTACATGTGGAGCAAAAGAAACTGTAAAAAAGACAAAGAGAAAAATGCAAGCTGGAAAGATTATGTATAATATAGAGACAGGAAAAGGGTTAGTTTTCATAATCTGTAAATAAGATTTACACATCAATATGAAAAAGATAAACAGGTAAAGAGGAAAAGAGCAAAAGATACCAAGAAAAACAGAAAGATAATTCACCTAGTGAATGTCAAAAATATGAAAACAGAATCCACAAGACTAATTTTTCACCTATCAGATTGGCAAATATCCAGAGTTGGCAAGGATTAAGGCAAACAGATCTGGTAGTTATCAAAAGGATAATAAGGAAACAGTACAAACTATATACATACATTTGACAAATTAGATGAAATGGTCCAGTTCCTTGGAAAGCACAAACTACCATAATTTTCCCAATATGAAATAGATCATTTGAATAGCCCTATAACTATTAAGGAAATTGAATTAGTAATTTAAAAGATCCCCAAAATGAAACATCCAGGCCCAGCTGGTTTCACTAGAGAATTCTACCAAATGTATAAAGAAGAATTAACACCAATTCTGTACAATCTCATCCAGGAATTAGAGGAGGAAGGAGCACTTTCAAACTTATTTTATGAGGCCAGTATTACCCTGATACCAAAAACCTAAGACAGTACAAATAATGAAAACTATAGACCAATATCCCACATGAATATAAACACGAAATTCCTTAACAAAATATTAGCAAAGAGAATGCAGCAATATATAAAAATAATTATAACCCATAACCAAGTGTGGTTTATTCCCAAGCATGCAAGGTTGGTTCAATATTTGAAAATCAATCAATGTAATTCACCATATTAACAGCCAAAAGTAGAAAAATCACAGGACCATATCAATTGATGCAGAAAAAGCACCTGATAAAATTCAACACTCATTCCAAATTATTAAAAAAAAACAACTTTCAGAAAACTTAGAGGGAAACTTACTGATTTGATAAAGAGCATCTACAAAAATCCAATAGTTAACATCAGACTTAATGGTGAAAGACTGAATGCTTTCCCCCAAGACAGAGAACAAGGCAGGGTTCTAACAATGCTATGGGAAAATCGGCAAAAGACATGCAGAGACATTTCACTAAAGAGGATATACAGATGGCAAGGAAGCACATGAATAATGTTCAACATCATTAGCCACTAGGGAAATGCAAATTAAGACCTTGAAGAGATATTATTACATACATTAGAACAGATAAAAATAAAAATAGTGACAATACCAAATGCTGGTGATGAGGCAGAGCAACTGGATCTCTCATACATTGGTGGTAGAGTGTAAAATGGTACAGACACTCCTGAAAATAGTTTGGTAGTCTCTTTTAAAAAAAATACTACACATACACTAATCGTACAACTCAGCAATCGCACTCCTGGACATTTACCCCAGAGAAATGAAAATTGGTGTCCACACAAAAACTTGGATGTGATTGTTCATAGCAGTTTTGTTTGTTTTTGTAATAGCCAAAACTGGATACAACCAAAATGTCCTACCATAGGTGAATGGTTAAACAAACTGTGGTATATCCATACCACAGAATACTACTTGGCAATAAAAAAGAATGGACTATTGATACATAGAACAACGTGGATGGATCTCAAGGGCATTATGCTGAGTGAAAAAAAGCTTATCTCAAAAGATGACATACCAGATGATTCCGTTTATATAACATCCTGGAAACGACAACATTAAAGAGATGGAATACAGATTAGTGGTTGTCAGGGGTTGGGGATGGTGAGAAGAAGGCAAGTGGGGTGACTACAAAGGAGTAGCATGAGGGAGATCTTTGTGGTGATGGAGCAGTTCTGTATCTTGATTGCAGTGGTGCTGATGTGAATCCACATGTGAGAAAATGACACAAAAGTACGCACACACATTGCACCAACGTCAATTTCCAGGTTTTGACACTGTGCAATAGTTACATTAGATGTACCCATTGGCGGAAACTGGGTGAAGGGTACATAGAACCTCTCTGTACCATCCTTGCAACTTCCTGTGAATCTGTAATCATTTAAAGTCAAAAGTTTTTAAAAATTACATATGTGGCTCACACTGTGTTTCTGTCAGACAGCACCTCAGTCCTTCATTAGATCTGACCTAAACTCAGTCTTCCCAGATTGAGCCTTGAGCTCCCACTTGGTCCTTTCCAGGCCGCTCCCTTCAGCTTCCTCTTGTCCCTTCCAACCCCTACGTTGCTCCCACACACACACATACATCTGCAGCACTGGCTGGGTCCCTGCTGAAAATGGACTGACTATCAGAACCTCAACCCTGGCCCCAAGGCCACCACTTGCCCAACCCTTGGCTTTGCGCTGACTTGCCTGTGCACCAGATACCCTTCCCCCACCCCCAGACATTCATGTGTGCTGATGACAGATTGTTGTCACCAGTGGACCCTCGCATTAAAATACCAAATTGTCCCCCATGGGGCCAGAGCTCTATCTGGATCTGACCCCCCCTTCCCATCCCAGCTGGCCCTGGTTGTCTCTACCTCCAAGTGGGGCCAATTCACAGCAGCTGCAACTTGCCTCTCACCCATGACCACCAGAATTATGCCCTTGGGTGTCCTTCCCAGACACTCAGTCTGGGGAGGAGTTTTTCCTCCAACAACGCACAGCTTCATGGAGGAATCTCAAATCTCACCAAGGCTTCTCCCATGAGTCGTCTCTGGGAGCATCATTCTTCCCACTGAGTGGAACTTGTTGATTTTATTCCCCAAGTTACTTCCACGATATTTTTGAGGTGCCGTTAAAGATGGCAGACCCTAGTTTCTCGGTACTATATTGACACAAGCTGTGACTAGCTAATGTACTGTCAACAAACAATTACAGTTTTATCACCCGCAATATATGGAATTGCAGCTTACTAGGCATTTTCTCTAATCAGATATTTACCACTGCTCTGCGATTTCCCAGGCTTGGTAGATAAATTCTAACATGGAAGATTCCTCAGAGGTGCTAAAGCTGGAGGGAGTGTGAAAGCTTGAACCTCCCCATCTGGATACTTGAATCATCGTCCCCCAGCCCCACTGTCAGCTCTTCCCTCTCCCACTCATTATCCTTGGATGGATTTTAGACAAGCTGACGACCTCCCCACAAGTCAGGAGGAGTTATCACGCTGCATGTTGGAATGAGCAAATAAAACTTTCAGACTTTCCCATCTTTTATCTGAAAAGCCTAAATACCATATTGAAAGGACTGAGGTAGCCTTCAATAGTAGAATCCAGCCTTATTAGAGAAATGGGGTAAAATGACAGCAAGAAAGGCAACAGCCCCCTATTGCTGTTGGTTATCTCCCCATTGCCTCTAAAATGTGCAGAGAGCAGCTTCTGCAAACAGGTGGCCTGGTCATAGGTGTAAGCTACTACTCATCTTCTGCTTTATCAGGCTTATTGTCTTTCCCACTTCCTCAAGAACCTTCTCTTTGCTTCTGCCTCCCGGTCCAGAGTCACCCAAAGTCTTGGAAATGGTCCCTGATGATGTCCATGACCCCAAACTTCTCACTCTCCCAGTTCAGAATCCGTCAACGGTTTCCCACTGTTCTCAGGATTAAGACAGAATCCTTAATAAGTTCCACAAAGCCTGTATGACTCAGCCCCTGCCAGACTCTCTGCCTTACATCCTGCCTGGCTCTGGCCCCTGCAGTCACCTTTGGTCAAGGGCAGGGGCAGTGGTCAGCGCAGAGTGCAGGCAAGAAGGAGTACATTTCCCGTGGAGAATTTGAACACGATATCAAACAGACTTTAAAAGTCCACTTCTTATCCTCACCATGGGTCCACACTCCAGATAACATCAGTGATAAAATGCTCACCTGCATTTCTCCCCGCCCTCCTCCTTGGTCCACGGCTGGCTGCAGTTCCTTCAATTTGCCACCCCCATCCCCAGGGTCTTTGCACATGCTGTTTCCTTTCTAGAATGCTTTCTCACATCCCCTCCACCTGTTTGCCTAATTAACTCATCATCATTCAAATCTCAACACAAATGTCTCAACGTTATTTTCAGAAAGATACCTTCCTGACCTCCCAGACCAGTCTATCTATTTTGCATTCGCATAGGTCCCTATGGAAGTCCCTGGTTCTCTTCACCTCATCTCTCTAGTTTTCCTTCCAGACACAGGGTGGAACGGCACCTCCCCATTCTTGCTGAGTCAGGCCTGGCCGTGGCGCCGGCCTTGCCAAGGGTACGTGGGCAGCAGCGAAGTGTGCTGCTCTGGGAGGGAGTCTTGAGGAGGGTGTGCATTTTTTGCCCAATTCCCCTTCCCTCCCCCGGCTGCAGTGATCTGGGGTCTCTGTCAGCCGGGCCCCTGAGTGACTCCACGAAGCAGAGAGCCCCTGCAAACCATTTCTGAACATGAACCATGGGCAAGAAATAAACTTTTGGTGAGTTAAGGCATTGAGATTTGAGGGTTGTTTGTTACCACAGTGTTTTAAAATGTAGATTTTATGATTATTCAGGTATGGCAAGGCCAACAGATCAGGAGGCGATTGCCATAAAAAAGACAGTATGTTACTTGCAGCTCCCAAGAGGAGGGGGCACACCACACCACACAGGGCCACACGGGGAAGCACCAGGGTCAGGGGGGCAGACGGAGCAGGAGGAAATGTGGGCAAGAGCCTTTATTGGGGTTTTCGCAGGGAAGGAGGCAGGTAAGCAGGCTAGGCAGGTTTGGGATTGGCTAGTTTGAATAATTTCAGAGGGCTCCAGGTCTTAGGGATGGCCCTTAGCTGTCTGACTCCTGTCCCTGGGGTGATTAAGGCAAGGAGACAGTGGCTCGACATGTGAGAGCTCAATAAAGGAGATGGCTGGACTCTGGATTGGGTGGTTTGCATATGAAAGGCTTACACCCAGGAGAGTAGTGTGCTATCTCTTAGAATTAGCTAACCCTGGGAGGAGCTGTCTCTCCTGGGTCAGCAAGGTCCCAAGACGTCAAAGCATCAGAAAATAAAAACATGATTTTTACACACAGCATAACATGACTGATTCTGACTAATATCATTTTTTTTTCTTCCCTAGCATTCATCACAGTTCCTAATTAGATATTTTGGAGTAAATATTTTTATTATTTCTGTGATTATTTTATTATGGTCTTCCTGATAGACTGAAAACTCTGTGAAAGCAGTGGTTGTGTTTGTTTTGCTCATCTTTGTCTAATTCCTTGCATATTTATTTTTGAATGAGTGAATGAATGACTGGAAGATTATCTGGCATTTCCAGGGGCAGCTACACAGTGTCATAGTTCATCCTGAGGCTTGCAGGACGGACAATAGGAGGGAGGGACATCCAGGCATGGTCTAAGAAACACCAAGTGACTTTCGTAATTCCCTCACATACCCATGACATGAGTGAGATATAAGGAAAAAGAAGAATGTTTTGAACAAATCCTTTTCCTCCCAATCACTCCAGGAAGAAGAGGGCCTTTTAAAGGGGATATCAGTAAGAGGAGACAGAGGGAAGTGCTTGGAGGGTAGAGAGGAAGCAGTGTGCCCAGGTGGGAAGGTAAGATTGCCCAGTGCTGGGACCTGCACCCTCTCTCTTTGTGGAGAGTGGAGAGAGTGGCAGAACCATAGAGGAGAATTGCTCCATGGGGTGCCTGGCGAGGCTGGTCTGTACACAGAAAGTCTCCCATCCCAAGCAGAAGGGCTTGTACTCCCTACCTAAGTCTGGCACTGATGCAACTGAGGTGATGCCACCCACCTTCGAGTAACACTGAGGCCTTGAGCATATCAGCAGTGGCCAGGGTGGAATGAAGACTAGGGAGCCCTCTGGAAATGTCGGGGTCTGTTTAAGACCTTGTTTGGGGGAACCCCAGCAATGGCTGAAATGGAATTTCTCCCCTTCATGAGTGGGGGCTCACGGTAAAATTTCTTTAAATGCAGTGATACAACACTTATTCTACCCAAGTGAAATGTTTGCAAATTCCTACCTGCCAAGATAAAAGCTAGTTTTCTTACTCTAGGGGATAGTACCCATGTTTGAGAACTTCAGGGCTCTAAGTTGACCAACTACCAACTTCCTGGGCTGGGGCCTCTTGGCTTTGAGGAGCCAAGCTTGGGGCAAGGAGACCTTGAAGGAACCCTGTCAGAGGAGCAACAGTTGAAGGAAGTGGGCATGTAAAGTAAAAGAGAATTGGTCAGGACGAGAACTGCTTCCAATCCCTACAGGGCCATGCCTGACACACCAATGTCCTCATGAAATGCTTAGCCATGAACTAGGAGCACAGGGTGGAGGCTCCAGGGAGACCCACCTGGTCCATGTACAGAAGAACTTTGGCAGTCACACCTGTTCGGGGAGGAATGGGCCACCTCTGAAGTTCAATCTGATTTTAACTTCTCAAATATTTATTGAGTGCCAATGGGTCTCTGATACTGAACCACAGAGGTGGGTAGGAACATACCAGGCTTTTGCCATCTGAGCCTTGGGCCAAGCTCACTAGGACACATCTTTGCTTCCACCAGTCAGAGGACCAACAGGAAGGTCTTATCGCAGTGAACTCCAATTTGGAACTTCGGAGTCCGTTAGTACATCGGGGTGACCCCATTACCGGAGTGTGTGTAAATCTTGATCCCGCTAGATAAAGAAACATGGTGGGAGGGAGACCCTGAAGAGTAAGGCTTCGTCCAAACGTCTTCCAGGCACACGGCAGCCTTCTGAAGATGGGGGCACAATGCTGAGTCTTCCCTGCTTGAGGGCTGCTGTGGCTGATGCTCTAGGCCTCAAGTGAAACCAGAGATCTGGTTAGCCTCAAGGGCATCATGACGGGGAATGACAGAGACAGACCGCCCCCTGGGTGGCTGAAATCTTTGCCCACTACTTGGCCTCCCTTTCTCTATGCCTCAGCTCACTTCTCTTTCCCCTTTGCTCTCTCCCCTCCAGCCATACCGGCCTTTCAACTTCCCTCCAGTGTGCCATGTTTCTTCCCACCCCAAGGCCTCTGCCTGCACTGCCCCAAAGGCTGTGTGCACTGCTCTCCCCCTTAGCCACCCAGGCTGCCCCCACCTTGCCTACTCACTTCCTACCAGCTTCTCAGGTCTCAGTTTGAATGTTACTTCCTCCGGGAAAGAGTTTAGGGATCCCTGATAAATGTTCTCAGAGAACAGAGTACTTCTCCTTTGTCATATCCATTCCAATATTAATGGATTGATTTTCTTATTGATTATTTGTGATGTATCTGTCTTTGCTTCTTGATGGTAAGTTCCTGAAGGGAAGGACTATGTTTAACTTTTTCTCTGCATCACTGGTGCATAGCACATATTAGATGCAATATTGCTAGGAACTGAATGTGCCCCCCCACAATTCATCTGTTGAAACCCTCCCCACCATGATGTGATGGTATCAGGAGGTGGCGCTCTTGGGAGGTAATTAAGATTAGACGAGGTCATGAGGGGGGAGCCCTCATGATGGGATCACTGCCCTTGTAAGAGTCAGGAGAGAGATTGTTTCCTGTCTCTGCTCTCTACCATGTTAGGATACAACAAGAAGCTGGCAGCCTGCAACCTGGAAGATGGCTCTCAGGAGATTCTCACCATGCCAGCACCCTGATCTTCCAGCCTACAGAACTAGGAGAAATAAATCTCTGTTGTTTATAAGCCACCCAGTCTATGGAGTTTTTGTCATAGCAGCCTGAGCTGATTAAGACAAATATAGAACGAATGAATGAATGAATGAATGAATGAATATTTAACTATTAGAGAGTGGACAGAAAAGGCCTCACTGTTGTCCTCTGACAGGCCAGCTTACAAGGTTGGCCCTTGGCTGGTATCTGAGAATGTGGATTTCAGGAAGGTTCCCCATTCCCAGAACCAATAAGAGCAGCCTAAACTATTTGTGCCAACATTATGGCTTACACACAACACCTGCTTCCCTCTGGGAGTCTGGAACTTGGTACGTGCCAGACAGAGGGTGCCTATGTAATCTGCCCCCAGTAAAACTCTGGACACTTGTCTCCAATGAGCTTCCATGAGTGGCAACACTTCACATGTGTGGTCACAGTTCACTGCTGGGGGGATCAAGCATGTTCTGTGTGACTCCACTGGGAGAGAACTCTTGGAAGCTTGTGCCTGGTTTTCCCCAGACTTTATCACATGCACAGTCTTCCTTTGCTGTTATGCTCTGTATCCTTTCATGGTAGTAAGTCATAACCATGAGTGCAACTAGATGCTGAATCCTGTGAGTCCTCCTAGCAAATCACCAAACCTGGGGGTGGTCACAGGGACCCCCAACACAGAAGGTGGCAAATTAACCCAACTAGATTCTTCTGGAGAGTACAAATATTAGATTATTCTCCATGGTATATTCTAGGGTGTTCATTGGTTAAACAGAATTTGGAAATGCTGTATTAAACAAAGGTAACCAAGGATTTTTCAGAAAACAAACAAAATATAAAGTGTTTGCGGGGGCTTGTAATAAGCTGATAGTAAACTCCCAAGGCAGGAATGGGTTATGTAACAGCTCCCCGACCCATTTGATCACAGACCCTTTTACAGCATCATATGGGGTGGCATTCTATGGAACCTTCTCTGGGAAATGATATATCCAGAAGACAAGTCACGGAGCTCAGGCCATTGCCACATTGACCACGAGGCTGATGACAATCCCAGTCTCATAAGCTCTGAAACCCGTAAGTACCAAAAGACTAGAGACATGGTCCTCAAGCTGTCCCAAGATCTGGAGATCCTTATAATAAATCCCCATTTCTGAGGGTGATCCATGCATGTCTCTTCCTTGCAATCTTAAAGAGCCCAACTAACAGAACTATCCAGGAATAAACAGTAATACAGAAAATTGGGCTTTTATTGAATGGTTCTCATTTAAGTCTCTTAGCACATCAAACAGTGATATTAAAAAAAAAAGACATGTCAATTGACCTTGGGAATAAAAGAGTAAATGTAAGCAACATTTGTCACACTGACAGGCTTGGCAAATAGCATTTCGATTCACCAGCAGCCCTACTCCAGACAGCAGCCACTAGTTAGATACATAAACCATTAAGCTAAAAACAAAACTATCATTACAGACATCATCTGGTAATTTGCAGGTAATTGATGGACATTAGTTATAATCACACACAGTATACAGACACACACGTACACCCCAGAGAGACACAGGCTCTCTCTGGTAATTCCCATTTGCATTTCATCAAGAGCTTCTAAAACTGGGAAACTTGGGAAAATTGGGCTTTCTGTGTTTTAAGTATATATTTCACAGATCTTTTATTCTTAGAGCATCCTGTGGGCTGGGGTTCCGTGGAACACTCTCTGGGAAAGGAGATGCCCAGAGAAGGTAGGTCATGGAGCTCATGCTACTGCTACATTGGTCATGAGGCCACTGACACTCCTGGTCTCACAAGCCCTGAAACCCATAGTGACCGAAAATCTGTAGAGAGGGCTCTTGTGCTGCCCCAAGAGCTGGGGATCCTTGTAATAAACCCCCATTTCTGAGAGTGACCTGGCATTAGCCAGGTATCTGCTAAAAAACTCCAGCTTAAATCCAAAAGGTCTTCTCTAAAATGTTCCCGTCTATCCAGAAAACATCCACTGGCTCTACAAACCTGGCCCTTGGCTGGTATCTGAGAATGTGGATTTCAGGAAGGTTCCCCATTCCCAGAACCAATAAGAGCAGCCTAAACTATTTGTGCCAACATTATGGCTTACACACAACACCTGCTTCCCTCTGGGAGTCTGGAACTTGGTACGTGCCAGACAGAGGGTGCCTATGTAATCTGCCCCCAGTAAAACTCTGGACACTGAGTCTCCAATGAGCTTCCGTGAGTGGCAACACTTCACGTGTGTGGTCACAGTTCTTTGGAGGCCGGGACACCTGTCCTAAGTATGGTTGGGTGGGAGCAATGCTAGGCCCCCACATCTCCGTACACACTCTCTGGGATGCATGCAGGCTCTAGAAGCAAGGTCTGGAGTCAGAGCAGGCCCACCTGCTGAGGTCTAAAAATAGGGCAGCAGCACCGCGTGTTCAGAATGCAAACCCTCGCGGCACACTCAGTCTGTCAACACCCAGGAGTATTTCCCAAAGAACTGCAGCTTCTAGTTCTGCAGCAGGGAGTCCTGGGTATTCTCTCTCCTTGTGCTCTTTCCCAACTGTTCCCAAAACACAGTCCGTGGAATACTATCCAGTGCAATGTTAGATTTGCCTGAGAAAGTGGGAAAATGATTTTAGGAAATGTTACATAGAAAGTGACACCATAGTTCCCAAACTGTGTGCCATGGTACCCTAGGGTGCTGCAGGGAATTTACAAGGGTACTGAGGGATATTTTAAATGTTCAAGGGAACCGGTGACACTCAATATCTGTTGGACACGCCAAGTATTAGCTCGAGGTAGTTCACAGTGTCAACCTGAACCTACGTTCCATTAGATGACATCCTATCTTTGCAAAGCAGGATGTTTGGTCGTAGGCATGATCCAAAGTTGGTGTCGTGTAAAAATCAATATGGAATAAGATATGAGGGTGGTGGTGTCCAATCTGATTCTAAGGTTTGAGAAGTTGTGCAGAGCCCAACGAGTACACACACTCCATGAGTAAGTAATTGTGGTTATTTAAGGATGAAATAAAAATATGATTTTTTTTCTTTCAATTTGTATTCATTATTTTTTCAGACAGCTACAAAGTTATTAGGGGATAAATATTTATTCAGCTATTTGGACCTAACAACTTAATAAATGGAGCTGAGAGGTATGTCTTTTACCCATGGAGCATCATGGAAAAATCACTGAAACACTTAATGGCACCTTGAACTGAGAAACGTTGGGAACCTCTGCATTAGTGTATTAACGGCTCTGAGAAGTCCTGCAGCAAGAAAAATACACAAACACAGTTGAAGCCAGCATGCCCCCCACTTCTCGGTTCAGCACCCCCACGAACAGCCTTCTTTATGACATCAGCTTGGGAAATCTAGGTGGATATGACTCAGGATTTGCTCTCTGTTCTGATAGGTTCAAAAAAGAGACCAGAGCCTGACTTATTCCCATTATTAACATTTAACAATTATTTCTCATCGATCATTCATTCAACAAATATTAACTACATGCCCTACTAAATGTCATGTGCTATGCTTGGTTCTGAGGATAGAAATTTATAGGTAATGGACCTGGCCCTCAAGGAGTTCACCCTCAAAAGGAGGCACTGATTACGCTGGAAATTAATTTGGCCACTTCTCATCACCTTCATTACTACCACGCTGGTTCAGGCCACCTCCGTCTCTTGCCTCAGTTACTGCAATAACCTCCTAAGTGGTCTCCTTACCTCCCCCTTGTCCCCGTACAGACCATTCACAACACAGCAGCTGGCACGATCAGTTTAAGCCAGAATATGTCACTTCTCTGCTTAGAACCCTTCTAAATGTGTCCCACTTGATTTGGGATAAAGCCAAATTCTTCATAGCGACCGAAAGGCCCGGGCAATCCTCTGCCACCATTACACACTCCCACTCCATTACCTGTCTGTTTGTCACCAACTGGTCTCCCCCTTCTCACTCACTCCAGCCATAATGGCCCCTTGCTGTTCCTTGAACACACCGGGCAAGTTTCTGCCTCAGGGCCTTTGCACCTACTGTTCCCTCTGCCTTTCCCAGCTATCCTATCTCTTCTCCCATTTGCATGGCTGCTTCCCTCATCTTCTTCGGGCTTTTGCTCACATATCACCTTTACACCGAGCCCTTTGATGACGACTCTATTTAAAATTGCAACCCTCCTCCTCCACCCACTTCCTGATCTCTCTGTCCTGCATTTTCTCCATAACACTTATCACCATCTGACTTACTATATGTTTGATTAATCCATATTTATTAAGTCCACCTTTCCCCACTAGCATGTGAATTCCCTGAGGGAAAGGATTTTTACCCATCTGGTTGCCTGGTCTATGCTCAGCACGGGAGAACAGTGCCAGGCACACAGTAGTGGCTCAGAACTAAGTTCATTAGCGCTGAAGACACAATGATGATGCAACACAGTCAGTGCAGTGATAGAGACGTGCCCAGGGAACTTGACCTCACCAGCCTGAGCTGACATAAAAGGATAAGTTCTTAACCAACCATCCCAAGGGCATGGAGGGCAATGGGAAGACAGGGAGGTCGTTTCAAGTGAAGGCGATGGCATGAGTGGAGGAAAAACAAAACCCAACTTTACTTTTAATTTATGAAATTGTTCTCCACCCAACAACAGGAGAACAAATGGACACAACCAGCTGTTCAGCCTCCACCTGTTTGCCATGACTGCTTAATTACCAGTCTCCCCAAGAGAGGGGATTTTTCTGGAGGCTGCTCAGCCTTCTAGCAGTGGCAGACTTTATTTGCTTCCATGGGATCCTGGAAAACCCTGGCCCAGCTTGGTCTTCCATGACAGAGGCTGAAGCCTCCAGCACCGTGGGTCGGGAGGGTTGGTGGGGTGGAAATGGGGAAGGGGGCTTTGAGGAAGAGGGGCCATCGTGTTCTGGAAGACTGCTGCCTCTGTGTTCACCTTCCCCAAATCAGGCCAGTGACATCCCCTATTTGGAGCTGCTCTCCTTCCGTCAAGGCTGCCCTTACAGTCTGACCCACGTCAAGGGGCTCCACGGAGCAGCTGGGACCTACCTAGGCCCCGAGGCGGTGCTGTTCTGGGACTGGAACTGTCTGAAAGAGCTCTGCATCATCTATTCCTCACGTACCAGGGAGACACAAACAACTGTGTCCAAATACCAGTGAGCAGCCAGCGGTGTCTCTCCCTGGAGACTCTCCATCCTGAGGACTTGTGTGCACGTAGCCTCTGACAGCTGCTGAGGCCACCCTGGGACGGGAGCAGGTGAGCCTCTGGGAATGTCTGCAAGGGGGTGGGGAGGCTGTGCCGAGAGAATGGGTGGCACACCCCCACCTGCTCGTGCACCAGGATGCCCTTCCTGTTGGCCACCAGAGACTGTTCTGAGCATGGTACCTGGGTCCCCACATTAGAGACTGTGCTTTACAGTGTGGCACCGGCAGCACCTGTGCCCAGGTGAATGACAATCGTCATCATTATCAGCTGCTGCACACCCACCTCCAGCAGGTGACAAATATGAAAGAGAGGAGCTTAGACCCTGTCCTTGTGAACTGGACAGCTGTGCCTCTTGCACACGGCTGGAGGGCAGGGCCAGGCCCAGGCTACACGGGGCACTGTGACCACTGCTCAGGGAACCAGAATGAACAGCAGCCTCCAGAACCATGGCCTTAGGGAGGCACTGTGCAGACTCCCTTCTGAGGAAGAGAGCGACAGGGGCTCTGCCCAGGCTGGGTTCCAGGGCCAGGCTGGGCTGCGGGAACAGGGCAAGCTGGGCCCACAGCTGTGCAGTGTGCGGCACGGCGCCAAAGGCCAGGTCACAGGTGAGCACTGATGGTGGCTGTGAACAGCAGAAGGCCAACCTGAATGATCATATCCAAACAAGCGATATGTGCAGTCAATGGTAAAGAGCCCTTCCCTGTGCGCCCGGCTGGAGACCTGAGAGACAGAGCCACAGGGGCAGTGAGACGGTTTGGTCACCTGGGATCTTTTGCACGGGGTTCCGGGAATCTCTCAGGCTCTATTTCCCAGAGTCTGTCTGAGTCTCTAACTCTGGTCTGGCTTCCAGGACTTTTCAGGGCCACCATATCACACCACTCTCAGGGGTGCTATCATATCATAGTCGACTGCCCTGGATTCAGAGCTGTTGCCTTATCCCTGAATTCTGCCTCTTTGCCTGGAGCCTCAGAACTAGATAACCGTCAGCTTGAATTTGGAACTAGGTTTTACCCCCTGGATGCCATCCTTTCTGTCATCTTTGGTGCCACATTCTGCAAAGCAGAGACCGATCCAGCACAACCCCAAATCCCCAAGATCCTGCCCAAGTCTATGGAGAGTGAAATGATACAAAGGAAGACATGGAAGCCTGGAGACAGCGGTAAGACTTAAGGGACCGGCATGTGAAAGCAATGGAGGTACCACGTTCACAGCGAGGTTCCCACTGATGACACCTCCTGATGTCGCCCCATCATCACACTCCATCAGTCACTCAGCTGTATTTTCCTCATAACAATGAATGGCTTATTTATGTGTTATCTGTTAGCTGTCTATCTTCCTCTGCTTGAATGTGAGCTCCATTTAGAGCAAGGACTTTGTCCATCTAGATGCCCAATAAAGACATATGAAATGGAATGAATGAGTGAGGAGTTGGTGGCGTCAGAGAAGCCGGAAAAAGAAAGTGTTTCAAGAAGAATGAGGTCAATGGAAGCAAACACTGTTGAGGGGACTGGTAATGGAGGACCAGAGGGTCAATGGATGTGGCAGTTAGAACAGTGGTGACTTTTTCCAGAGCAGTATTGGTGGAGCAGTAACACGGAAACTGGGTTACAATGGGTTAAGCTGTTAATAGGAAGGGAGAAAGTGAAGACAATGAGTCTGGACAGCTTTCTCGAGAAGTGGTGTTGAAGGGAAGAGGGTCAGTAGAAAGCTCCTGTCCAACAAAAGCCTTTTTTTGCCCCCAATCAGAAAATGCTCATTTCTACTTTTCTTTCCTGCCCATCCCTTCCTGCGGCTTCTCGCAGTGCACACAACATTAATCATCTCTCATCACTTTATTTTTTAATAGAATAAGCAAGTCTATGGGCGTTTGTTTCAGTCTGATATTCATTCTCTTGGCAGAAGAATAATTGATACCTTAAGTGACCTCATTAATCAGCAGGGACAATTAGAACAATGCCTGGAGGACAATTTGCCACGCTGCCTGTGTAGGAAGACTGAAAGTTCTCCACAGCTATCTCGGTCGGAAGGGGACACTTCCATGGGTGACTAACTCCTCATTCATCCACCTTCTTGGGTCCCTCCAAGCAAAGCGGAGACAAGAAATATCCGAGGAAGGTTAAAATTTAGTGGCAAGCGTAGGGTCAATATGGGTCCATTTCACTGCTGGGCTCTGCCACCATTGAAGCCCTCTTCCTGTCTTTCTTTCTTGGGGAAAACAGGCCTGCATTGCTCTAGAAATTTCCGAAAAGGCAAATGAAAATAGAACTTTAGTAGATGAACTTAAAACGTAGGGGTCAGCCCCATGGCGTAGTGGTTGAGTTTGGTGTGCTCCGCTTTGGTGGCCTGGGTACGTGGGTTTGGATCCCAAGGGCAGACCTACACCACTCGTCAGCCATGCTGTGGTGGTGACCCACATATAAAATGGAGGAGGATTGGCACAGATGTTAGCTCAGGGCTAATCTTCCTCAAGCGAAAAAAAAGAGGAAGATTGGCAACAGATGTTATCTCAGGGCAGATCTTCCTCAGCAAAAAAAAAAAAAAAAAAACCCGGTGAGAAAGTATGCTGTTTCAAGGCAACCTCTGGTGAATCTTTTGGTCAAGTGGAATGCCCTCTGCAAAGTGCATTATCATCACCTTCATTCTCTTTGGAAAGTTACCAGGTGGGAAAAATCAGGAAAATGCAACAGGTATGGAATATCTGGGTTTCAACAAGGCATTTATAAACGCACAAGAAGAGGGAAGGTGGGCAAGACATCGTCACAATAAGACAGATTCTTTCCTGGCTCAACAACCACGCACAGATGTCAACTGGGAATAGGGCTTTGTGACAGAGCCCATTCCTCAGTCCTGCCCTGTCTACTCTGTTTAAATGCATTCCTTATTTTGGAATAATTTGAGATTTATAGGAAAGTTGCAAAGATAGTACAAAAAGTTCCTGTACACCTTTCATTCAATTTCTCCTAATGTTAACATCTTCCAAAACCATGGTAAGTGGTCAAAATGAAGAGCTGAACATTGGCATTTTACTGTTAACTGAACTACAGCCTTCCTCTGGATTTTACCAGTTTTTCCACAAAGGTCCTTTTTCTGTTCCAAGATCCAATCCAGGATACCACGTTGCCTTTAGCACCAGAATTTTTCATGTCCTGTGTGGGAACACAGATGGCACACTGATCAACTTACGACTGGTATAACAAGAGCCAAATCCAAAAGTCCCCTCAGGCTCCATCTAAAAGACTTGAGTTGAAGAGATAAGAGTAAACGTTTGTCCTTGGGTCCTAGACCCAAACTGTAAAGCGGTTGCCAAACATTCCGGGAGCTCACGGCTGACTCTGACTGTGTGCCCTGGTGCCAAGAAAGCTTACGAGACCTCGGGAAACCTTCCCAGGACTAGAGTGTCCATAGGGAGAGGGCGATGATGCTGGTCTATCCATGTGGGTTTGTTTACCTCCTAACAGCTTTTATGTTTCTAAATCATTTTTAAAAATAAGATTCTTTCAGAAACTCAAGAAAGGCTAGAGAAGAACATAACGAGCACCTGCGTGTTCAACACCCACTAGGAAATGAAGCATTGCAAATGCAGTTGGAGCCCCTGGGGAGCTCTCCCTCCCTGGGCACGGTGACGAGACCCTTCATAATTCAGCCTCTGCCTTTTCTCCCATCAGTCATCGGCCCCCACCCCAAACAGCAATAACAATAAACAAATAAGCAAGAAGCCAATTCACCCCCAACTCTCCAGCCATACAGAAGGTTAGGCGATTCCTCGAATATCGCCATGGTGCACACACTCTGGCCCCTTTGTACCCACTGTTCCCCCTGCCTGGACTAGTCCTGCCCCATCCATGCCCTGCCATCTTCCAATTCCAAGTCCTTCTTTAAGACTTTGTTCGAGTGGCACCTCCTTAGTAGTGCCTGCCATGATTCCTGCAGGTGCTCTGCCTCCAAACTCTCCTTGCTCTGGACACATCTCTCCAAACTGTACGGACCTGTCTATTTCCTTTATGTTTCTGCCTCAACACCTCAAGCTCCCCAGGGTCAGGGCCCATGTCTGGTTCATCTCTAGAGTCCCGAGGTCCAAGCAGAAGGCCTGGAAAGAAGAAGTGCTTTGGGAATGTTTGAAACCCTGCAGTTCAGCGTGATGATTAAGAAAATAGTCTCTAAAGCTAGTAGTGCTCAGGTTTACATCCTGGCTCTGCTACTTACTGTCTGTGTGACCATGATCAGGTTCCCTACATCTCTGTGCCTCTTTTACTCCTTTGTCCCATGGGGGATTAATAATGGTATCTCTCGCTCATAGAGTGTTGAGATGATTCAGTGAGTGATTATAGGTAAAATGTTTAGAATGGTGCTTCACCCATAGTAAGAACTCAGTAGCTATTATTATAATTATTTCTATCCAAGTGTTCAGCACCTGGTAGCTACAGTCACCTGGGTCAGTTTTCCACAAAAGGAGGACCTGGGTTAAGGATTTGGGTACAAGTAAGTTTATTTGTGAATTGATCCCAGAAAGCACAGCGAGGTAGAAGGAAGTGAGACAGAAGAGGGAAAGCAACCCACACAGGGGTCCTAGTCACATAGGTGCCATTAGGAGTGAAAAGAGCTGGATCCCACTGGGGGACACTGGGAGCAGGTGTAGAGCATGCAGCTCGGTTATCCTATTGGCGGAAGAGAAGGCTGGGTATTTATCCACCAACCGCCTTCCTTTGTTGGTCATTGGTTGCTCCTGGGGAAATTAGCTCCAACCAATGAGCTATGGTCGGGGCATCTATGAGTCTGCTGGGTCTCCCCTCCACTCCCATTTGTTACTTGAGCACATGATCTGGGTGGAGAGTAGGGGGCAATCACCGAACAGGACTTCTGACTGTGCCCTTAGCTGCCTGGCTTCCTGCTCTCCTCAAGTCCCTTGAGAGCTGCTTGCCCCCTGCCCCGTCTCTCTCCTTGACTCCATCCCGATCACAGCTTCCAGGGGCTGGCACCGCAGACATGCAACAGCACTGAAAACTGATTGGGGTAACTGGCCAGCAGGCCACGCCATCCTCAGTGCCAGGCTGATGGCTTGCCAAAAGCTTCCCTTCTCCGTCTCCTACACCCCTCAACCTGAGCCTCCCTCGCCAGTCCCATTCTGACATTTTTTTCTGCAGCTTTAGTAGCCGGTGGCTCCTGGCAGGAGCGATGCCCTGGCATGCTGGCAGGACCCATAGCAACACATACAGCCCATTAAAGTGATTTGTGGCCGGGTCCCCGCCCCCTCCCAGCAGGCGGCTCAGAGGCTGGGCCAGAGAGAGGTGGGCGGAAAGAGGATCCAGCTGCCCACTCCTGCCCTCCGCCCCTCCAGCCCCTCCACCTCCTCCTCTGGCTACCAGCTTCTCATTACTCCCACAACCCCCTCAGCTGGTTTGTCCCTGGTGCCTGGTAATTAGGCTGTGTTTATTAAGCCATGGGCTCTGGCTCTGCTCACCTGATCTCTGCTTACTGTAGATTTTCCTGCGAGGACTGCAGAGATAGTAAAAACAACAAACCACCTTGTCTCTCTGGCTTATTTACTAACTTGGCCATAAATAATCAGGGCGATTTGCATATTACTACTTGGCTTTCTATAGCACCACACAACTGAGCGCTGGCAGGCAGGCTGGGAGCTGGGGCAGGGAGGTGAGCAGAGCTCTCGGCTGGAGGTGACACTGGCCAGAGGGGCTTCTGACTTCTTCTTTTAACCCAGAGTGTCTGGCAGGCTTGGCTTCTTTGGCCTGAAAGCAAAGAGGCAACTAGGGAAGGGAGGAGGGGAAGCCAGGCATAGCCATCTGGTCGGGGGCAGAGGTGGGCACAGCTGTAGTGGGAGGTGATAATTCCAGGATGTCCCTTTGCAAAATATGGCCTGTGTTTGGGGAGAGCAGAAAGACCCGCCTCCACAGGGTCCTGCATCCCATAGGAGCTGGTCCGAGCAGAGCACTCGCACACTTGAATCAGTAAGTGGCAGAGCCACTTACTCTCTGTGTGACCCTAGGCAGGTCACTTGCCCTCTCTGATCCTCATCTCCTTATCTGTGAAATGGAGAGAATGGTAGTACCTACCTCAGAAGACCTTTCTGATGATTCAGCAAGTTAATATAGGGAAGGTGCTTAGCATGAGGCCAGCGTAGTGTCAGGGATTGACTTGATGATGATGATGATGATGATGATGATGATATAAAAACAAATCCTCTACATTCCTGTAGCTAGCAAAATTTATGAAATTTATGAAGAAAAATAAACCAAAACCCACTCTAAGGAAAGAGAAGGAGTTATCTGTCAGGCCACAGTCTGCAAGGCTGAGGGATCAGAATGGAGACATGAGAAGGACCTGCAGCGGCAGAGGGACAAGGAGCAGGTCCGGTTCAGAGCTAGAACTGCCGCCTACGCCTGCCATCTGGGGGTGGGCAGGTATCAGGGTGGGTGTCAGCCCTGAAGATCCACACATGTCTGCAGGGTCGCTCCATCCTGTTCCCAACACACACACCTGGCCTTCGGCCCCGCTCATCCTGCCTTACAAAGCTCTGGTCAGCCCCCTCCCCCAGAAGACTGGACCCTGCTCCCCACACCCTGCTCCCCACACCCCCCAGCCCTGAACTGCATTCTTACTTCACCCTCTGCCAGACATGAAGCATTTTTACAAGCCAGAAGCCTTGGATGCTACATTCCTAGATCCCAACTTGCTTTCAACCAGGGGACCCCAGCCTGAACCAGCTTTAGGATCCTCCGCCCCTCGGGCACTGGTCAGTGAAAATCCCAGGCAACGAAACCCAGCCCTGGGCTCCCCCTGCTTCCACCCTGCCCCGTATTTGAGGTCCCTGCAAATTTGGAGACTGAGCTCCTTGCTATGTCCCAGGGTGTCGAAGCGTGAAGGGTCATGGTAGGACATGAAGAAATGAGCAATGACCACAGCAATGTGCCAGACCGGACCCTGCTTGAGTCAGCGGGCTCAAGTACTCAGTGACATTGTGACCATAAGGTGGCCACTATGTGTGAAAAAGGATGGAGCAATCACAAGGCGCTTCCATGACCAGCAATGGCCCCCCCAACGGCCGGGATGGGCAAGTAGGGGCCTCCTTCAGTGCCTAGAAAAGGCCACCCATTCCTAGCTCAGGGCCGTTTGCCCAGTGTGCCCCTGCCTGGCACCCTCTCCCCTCCGCTCTGCTCCCTACCTTCCCTGGGGTCCTCTGTGAATCTCACGCCAGTCCCCTGGCAGTCTGTCTTCTAGTACCCTATTTACGTCCATCAGAAAGCTTACTGAAAGCTGTAATCACTTTGTTTTGTTTGTTTCGTTGTTTACTTTTTAATCTCTCCTACCAGAGGCTAAATTTGGGAGAGACGGAAATTTATGTGCTTCATTCCCCCGCTGTTTTCCCAACGCCTTGTTCACCCCTGCAGGGTGACCACATGTCCCAGTGTAATTAACACATCATACAGTCGCCCTCAGTGCCTGGCCCCGATGGATGCTCAGTGACTATGTGGGCAATGAATGAATGAGTGAACACAGGCAGTGGGAGCTGCTGTTGTGGCTCTATAGCACCACGGGCCTGGCCAGTGTCTCTTGCTTTCCTAATCCTCCTGCCCCAGATCCCTGTGGTCTGAAGCCCCATCAGCCACCACCCTTGGGTGGAGAGAGTCCTTTGGACTCTCATCTGGCTGGTCCCATCTCATCTGTGTTAGTTCAAACGCCCACCCCTCCGTCCCCCTGCCATGCTGGACCATCGGGTCCTCTTCACAGGGCCACCTCTGGGCTGCCAGAAGCCACAGGCAAGGCTGGAATGGACACCTGAGAGCACAGCACATCGGGGAGATGGAGAAGAGAGGGAGAGAAGAAAGGCAGGAAAGGGGACCAGGACAGGAAGGCCCAACAGAGGTGATGCCTCAGAGGGCAAGGAGGGTGAGCTAAGAAAAGGCCCTTGGGTCAGTGCATGAACATCCTGCGAGGAGGATCTGCTGGGGGGCTGGGGGGGTGCTCAGAAACAAGACTTCAGGAAATGATGCAGATATCGACAGACAGCAGAGATTTTCTAGAGAGCCGTTTAGAAGTGGAGGGAAGAGAGTGTGGGCAGTTGAGAAGGCGGGGCAGGTAGGTGTGCAAGAGAGGGGTTTTTTGATTTGCTTTTGAAGAATGATAATAACCAAGCCCATGTGGAGGCTGAAGTGCAGGAGCAGGAAGAGGGCTAGTGAGAACAGTGGGGGGAAGGTCCAAGTGGGAATGGACCTGAAAGCCAGGGAGACGGGGGGCCTCAAAGGAAGAGGGACGGATGGAAACCTGGCAGGTCTCTGAGGCAGAAGAGGCCTCTACGGAGACCTTGGTAAAAAGGCAAGTGAGTCCTTCTGCTGAGTGTAGGACCACATAATGCCCCATGCAAAATGGAAATGCAGGCTCCTTGTTGGAAATTTATTAGGAATTTCAAGGTGACAGCAGAACATTAAACCACCTGTGGGCCCTTTCCAAGCACAGGACTCCGTGTGACTGCTCAGGTCGCCCACCCAGGAGTTGGGCCCTGGCTGTGCACAAAATGAGAAGAGTGGATGATGTCAGGAGACCAGGGGAGGTTTGGAGAGGCCAGCAAAGGCATGAGATCCTGGATGCAGGATGGAGGAAACCGGGGCAGTCTAGACCACGGGGAGGACCAAGGTAGCTGGTGCAAGGCTCCGAATGGGGCTGCCCAGCACACACCTGCAGCTCCAAGGACCCTGAAGTCAGATGGTTGGAGTTATCCAGGAACTGGATCAAAGCCTTTCCTCTCCAGCCCACCCCGACCAGCCCCACAACACTGCCCTGATCAAGCCTTACTACGGCTCTCCAGCAACTCCAGGAAAACTCACTTCCTCCACGAGCCGGCCTTACACCTGCCTTTCCAACCAACTGTCCATCCTCAACGTGGTTGGCAGACTGAGAGCTTGTTTCACATAAGCTCTGGACTTCACTTCTCAAGATCCCCCCAAACATGCCCAAGATGGCCCCTCCTCCCAGCATCGCTCACACTGGACCCCTCCCTGGAATACCCTCCCTTGTCCCTTCCTTCCAGCCAAATCTGATTAATTCTTTGAAGCCCAGCTTGGGTCCTTCCAGGAAGTCTTCACAGATATGACACAGCCTTGTGACAACTCTCAGGCCATCAGTGGTCTTGTGTCCCTTTCCAGCCTGCGAGCACTCAAGGGCAATCAGGGGTGGGGACAGAGGAAGGACGCTCCAGTCCTCATCCCTGTCTGCCCCTGCAACACTGAGCACCGTGGAGGCTCATGCAGGTTTTCATGGTGATAGGATGAAGGGTGGGGGGGACCCCAGAAAGGCTGGCTTCCTCCCATTGGTCTAGGACAAATTAAGTGGGGAAAAAAAAGAAAGCAGTTATAAAACAGAATATACAGTATGATCCACTTTTGGTAAACTCAATGCATAAGTGTGTGTGGGGGGGTGACATCAGGGTTTCTTTTGGGGTGGCAACATTACAGCGGATTTTAAAAAATTCTCCTTTATAATAGCCTGCATTTTCCAAGTTTTCTGTAATTAGAATATCTTTATATAATGAAAACATAGTATCAAAGGAAGGGAAGGAGAAGGACCAGGAGGCCGAGGATGGGGAGGCAGAGGTGTAGCCTGGAGGGAGTTCTGAAAGGTGGCGCCTCTCCCCTGCACCCCGGTGTGCCCCGCCCCAGGCGTCCTGGAATTCCTTCTCACCTGAAGCCAGGCTGCTCAGCTCCCTGGCAACAAATGTAGGATTTGTGCAAGTCATGGGGCTCCCTGTTCTATTTTTTCCCTCTCTCTTCCACTTTGGATTTTGTAAGAATCTAATTTTGAACTCTCCAGATGCCATATTTTTGATCTTTCCAATTGACTCTTTGTTGAAATGGAGTAACGGAAGTGCCGTGTATCTTGTTAATGGAACAGGATAAAAAGGTCATGAAGGCGTGGAAAGCAGTCACTGTTCGGTGCCCCCCTCAGCCGGGTCTCACCTTTGTGCCCGTCCCCCCTCTGCCACCCTGCTTCTGCCACGGAGCTGAGATGCACAAAGGCCCCACCCACCTGCACCCCCAGGGGCCAGAAAAGCCGGCTCTTTGCTGCAATTGGAGGCAGCTAATTGCACAAGAGGTGGTAACAGGTAGGTAAGGAAGAGACCTTGGGACAAAAGGGAAGGTCACATTTCCTGACCCCTACTGCAGGGGTCCTCAGCCCAGGGCAATTCTGCCCCCTCTAGGGACATCTGGCAATGTCTGAACACAGTTTTTAGTTTCTGTAATGGGGGAAGGGGTGCTACTGGCGGGCCAGGGATGCTGCTAAATATCCTACAACGTGGAGGACAGTCCCTCACAGCGGAGAACAACCCAGCTCCAAACGTCATAGTGCCGGGGTGAGAAAGCCTGCCCCACAGCGTGCTGGCTCCGTGCAAGCCACTTCATGTGCATCTTCTCATTCTAGCAGCAAGGCGGCCTCCCACTGCAACCCATCCGTGGGTTGAAGCACGTCCCGGTTTCTCCTCGGCACTGAGGGCCACCGCTCGGGGCTTCTGCGCCATCTCATTGTTCAGAGTGGGGCTCAGGAGCCCAACTGCCCAAATTCAAATCCCAGCACCACCGCTCACGAGTCACGTAATCTCCCTGTACCTCAGCTCCGTCACCTGTGAAATGGGGACGACCACTGCACAGGGTTGTTGTGAGACTTAAAAGAGTGAATCCACGTAGAGAGCTTAGAGCAGTGCCTGGGCCGGAGTAAGTGCTCGATAAATGGGAGGCATTAATACTACTCAGGGGAGTGAAGCGGATGGCTGGGCGCCGCAACTCACCATAACCACAGCGCATCCCCACCGCCACACACATGAACACACTCACCTCAGCTCTGGCTCCCCCAGACCTCTCTGAGGCTGACAACCTGCTACTGTTATTGCCATCCATGTGCACAGCACAAGAGGTCAGACGTATTATCCCCATTTTCCCAGTGAGGAGATTGTTGGCTCCAGTGGGTGAGGGGATTTTCTTGAAGCCCCTCCATATCCGGATATGGGATCTGGGTATGGGATCCCCACAGCAGGGCAACAGGAGGAGACAAGACCCCACTGCGGAGAATTTGCTGGCCTCCCCTCCAACAAGGAGTCAAGCAGGACAGATGGTGCTCTTAGGACCTCCAACTCCTGACCTTGGTGAATCTGAAATCAGCCAGAGCATCTTCTACCATGGCCTTTGACCTCGCCAGGGCCCGGGAGCTGGCAAGAGCCCAGGACAGGACCCAGCAAGCACCCACCAGGCCCTCTGAGATTCTGCAGTGGCATTTTGAGGCAGCAATATTTGGACCCAGCCTAAAAATAAACATGCCTTCAGCTATTTTTATTACCAAGGAATACATGTCGTTGGCATCTATCAGGGATGTCTGGGGCACACACGCCTGGTAACAAAAGAGTGGCCTGTACACTCTGACACTGTCACTTAATGTGGATGCTTTAAAACAGCCAAGCCAGGAAGTCCTGCTGGGGCCGCGTTTCAGGATATACGTTTCAGCTGGCTGTGCTGAAGACCGAGGACAGGGAAGATGGTGGAGAGGGTGGGGGCAGGGGTTGGGGGGGGTGTAGGAGCATAAGCATGAGAACAGAGCATGAGGACCCATCCCAGAGGGCGGGGCAGCCCAGCAAGGGAGGACAGCCAGGGTGGCCTCCAAATCTCTGGTCTGGACCTGGCTCCACTGTGGCCTCTTCTGCTTGATGGCCCCGACCCCACCTTGCTTCTGCTGGTCCTTAAGGCCCTGTTCTCTGACCCCACAACTGACAGTCCCTGGAGAAGCAAAGCAATGAAATTGGCTGCAGAAACCAACGTCCAAACCCTGCTCTGCAAGAGGACACTCCCCGAAACCCTCCCCTTTCTCATGGGCCTTCCTCTCCCCCTCCCTCCCTCCTTCCTGAGATTCTCTTTCCTCTGCCAGTGTCTTCTAGATTTCCTAGAACAAACCTTCCTCCTCTCTCTCATGCCCAGGTCTGCCTTCTGGTTCCCCATCCTTCCTTCTCTTCCTCCCGCTCTCTTCCTGCTCCCACAGAGGAGGTGAACTCTGCTGGATGTGCACAGAACCCATGATGCCAAACAGCACATTCCTCAGGCCTGGACTAGGTCAAAATCTCCAAGAAGCACCCATTAGAAACCATCCCCAAATCTCCATTTCTCTCCTTCGGGTCTACGTCGGCCTGAGAACAAGGGCACCCGGCCCTCTGCAGGGCGCTGGCAGAGTGTGCAGGGTGCTGGCTTTGGGGTCAGCAGACCTGGGATTAAGCCCATCTCTGGGGCTCACCAGCTGCTTGAGCCTGGGACAGTGATCTGACCCCTCTAAACCTCAGTTTTCTTATCTGCATAGTGGGAGCGATAATTCCTCCTGGAATTGTTGTGAGGAGTAAACGAGGTAGTTCACAGAAGGCCTTTAGCACTGTGCCCAGAACATAGTGAACGGTCAACAAAGTGTCAATTTCTGTTATTATTACTGCCGTCCATGTGCACAGCCTCTGAAGCAGGAGTTCTGAATCCGGGGCTCAAACATGGGTCCCATGGAGTTTATGGAGTTTATCGAAATTAAATGCACAATGTTAAATGATTGTGTGTATGTTTGTGGGGTGGAGTCCGTGGCTATCATCAGAAGTTCAGCGGGGTCCATAACCCCCACCCTGCCAAAGTGAGGAACCTGGGACAATATCGCATGGTGGTTAAGACTCAGAGCTCTGAGGTCTGACCACGGGGGTCCAAATCCCAGCTCTGCCGCTTACTGGCTATGTGACCTTGTAGAGTCACTTCGCTACTCCTCACTTCCGTTTCCATCCATAGCACGGGGACAATGACAATACCTGCCTCCAGTGGCTGCTGAGAGTGCTAAATGACATATCGCATATCAAGCTTAGAAGAATGCCAGGCACATACACACGATATATATGTGTGTGTGTGTTTTATGCAAAATCACACATACATAAATAATTGTATGTATTAATTTTTATTGTCAGGAACTGCTGTCCCAGAGCCTGCTTTTGACTCGCTTCACTCTCCTCCTTGCTTACTCCCTCTTGCTTCTCACTCTCTGCCCTGGAATTGCCTCTCCCTCAGCATTCCCTGCTCTTCAGCATCATGAAACACCGTCTAAGTCGGCAGAGGGAAGGGGCAGAGGATGGAAAGGAGGGGGAGGAAACCAAGTGTGGGGTTCAGCAGCCAGCCTGGTGGAGGGGGGCGGGCAGTGAAGCTGGAGGTTCAAGGGCTGGGGAATGGCAGGGCCCTGGGGACCGTGTCTGATGTGGAATCAGGAGCAGAGTCCAACTCCTGGGAGAAGTGGGCTAGCGAGAGTCAAGGGGAGTACAGGCCTGGCCTAGGGAGCCGGGGCTCAGGGCCGGCTGGGGCCCAGCAGGGCATGGACCAGCAAGGGGGCCAGACACACCGCAGCCCAGCAGGCACCTGAGCGTCCGGGGTGCCCAGATCCTGGGCCCAGGATGCTAAGCCCTGAGTCACCCTCTGGTAAGAATGGGGCCTCTCCACAGTCAGGCTAGGACAGGATAGGCTTGGGGTCTGGGGAATAGCATTGTCTGCAGCTGAGCAGGAATGCGGACAGTGGAGAGGGACACTGAATAATCAAATTAGAAACATCACAAATTCCTGGAAATGAGGCTGAAATGACTCTGCTCTGAGGGGCCTGGCCATCAATGGTATTGGCAGGCCCGGCAAGTTCATGTAGATGCAAGGAGAAAGTCGTGCTGGCGCCCTCAGCCATCAGGGAAGGCACATTCCAGGATGAACAGGCTCACCCCCACCAGACCCATAGTGGGCAGCCAAAAGGCTGGCGTTAGGGGATGTACTCAGAAACAATCCTGCTCCCTCACACATGATTTCTTTCAATGACTCCCAGCCCTGGGTAGTGATTAGAGGGAAAAAGACTGAGAAATGTATGTTTACCCAAATTCTACGCTTGATCGGAATGAAACACACATCATTAGCCATAAAAGTAGGATTAAGACAACAGAGCATTATTTGCAAATGATCAACAGTCATGGGCACAGATATAAACATGTGCACAAGACGTAAATCTGAGCAATGAATGCCTAGTTCTATTGCTACTAAAACACATTTCTTAAGTCCTGCCTGGATTCCTTCATGCCTGGGTCTTCATTTTCACTTGATTCCTTGCCATTTAACGGATTCTATAAAGGGTGGACCAAGGACTTGTACATAAGCAAACAATATTCTGCCATGCTAGGGAGCCAGGGCCCCAGGAGCTGTCAGGCAGGGCTTCAGAGATCAACTTGAGTAGGCCATGAACTGGCAGCACCGAGTCACCTGGAAGCTCACTGGGAACTGCAGAAGCTTGGACCTCACCCCAGACCTGTGGAATCTGAATCAGCCCTTTCACAAAATCCCCTGGTGACTTGCATGCACATTAAAGTTTGCCAAGCACCCATGGAGACCACTGTTTGTCAATCTTTTAAAACCCCGGGACCTCTTCTGATCCACATAAAATGATCGGTTCCTTCTTAATGTGATTTAAAATTTCAAAATAAAGTGAATACAAACAATTCAAAGCAATGGTTGTACTGAAGATGCTTTTTATATTACGTATACCTCTGGCTTCAGGCTTTGTACTAGCACTTGAACTCAGCCTCACAACATAGAATATTTAACGCAATGCTACTCCCCCCCACTCCAGGGGTAGGGGGAGAGGCATTCCCCCTGAGCGCTGCCATCTGATGCCAGTCTTTGTGTCCTCTCCCCAGGCCTTTGACAGCAGCCATCATTTCCCCAAGAGTCTCCTTCCTCCAAGTAAACACCTCAAAGTCCTTCACCTTCCATCTTGCAACATAAACTAAATCCCTCTTCATCCTGGTCATTCTTCTGTGGACTCACTTCAGTTTGTCAACGTCCTTCTTTGGGTAAGGGTGGCGAGTAATACATTTAAGATTTTTCCTTTTCCTTTACATTTAACTTTGTATTAATTGAAAATGCATTCTTACTGTAAAAATAACAATCATGGTACAAAATTTTTTTAAATAGAGATTATAAGATCATTTATAATCAAGCCATCCTAATATCCAATTACTAGCATGCTGCTATATTTCCCTCCAGTCTTTTTTACCTGTAAGAAATTCTTACATAGTGATTTCCATAATGCACAGGCCATTCTGTGACCTGCTTTGCTTTTTTCACTCAAACATCTTTCTACGCTACAACAGTCTTGGCCATCATCCTTAGCATCCTCCTCTAGTATACAACTGAGTAGTAAACTTGGTCTCCTGGTGTGATTTGACCAGTTCAGAAGAACCGAGAACAGTTTCTCCCACCAATGCTTTCAAATGGCAGCCCCACCACACTCTTCATACTGTGTCCCATGGGGACCAAGTCCCCTCAGAGTTTCATGCATGAAGCCACCTCTTCCACCCTGTACTGGTATCACTTACTTTTGGGGAGACCTACATGCAGAGGGTGTTCATTCATTTATTCATCCACTGGACAAAGATTTGTTGAGCCCTGCCATGTACCAAGCAGTGCACCAGGAGCTATTTTGTAATGGTGAGTAAGACAGCTCTGATCCCATGAGCTCATGGAGCTTTCGTGGTGGCAGTGACTTCAATGAGGCAACAGAGCACGGGAAGGGGAAGGGACAGACATTCAGTGAGAGCCCATCGCAGGCCGAGCACTAGACATACATCTATCAGCTCATTGGCTCCTCTCAATAGCTCTCCCTCTTTGCAGATGAGGAAGAGAAAGGTACCTGCCCAAGGTCACATGGCTAGGATTCAAACCCAGGACCGCCAGACTTCAAAACTCCTTCTCAGTTCCCTACATTCAGTGAGCTTATGAGAGGCTGTCTTTCTCTCCTGACCCTCCATGGGCTCTAGCAATTTAAAAAGGCTATTATGAGACACTCCCGACAATGTACTTCAATTATTTCACAAAAGAAAGATAAAAATAACAGAATACCTCCTGGTCTCGGGGGCGTGATTACATTTGGAAAAGGAGGGAGAAGGGAACTTTTCTACAGAAAAACACCAGCCGGGAGCACAATTTAGACAAAAGTGTAATTTAGACACCTTAGTTATCATTTGACCAGCTAACAAACATTTGTGCAATTTAAACCTTTTCAGAATCCACTCTGACAGCCAACTATCCAAGAGTTGACTCAGTCTGCTTCTTATCGCCACCAGACTTTGAAAACTCCACCTCCCCCTTCATAATTACTCCAGGCAATCAGCACCAACTGATCAATCAAACAAAGAAAATTGCAGGTTTGAAGCTTTAATTAAATCTATCCGGCACTATCTAATTAAAGAAAATCTTTACTCTTCTACATATTCCAAAATAGAAGGAACCCACTCCTTCGGGGGCTTCTACAAATAATTTGCCATGTTGAGGTCTTCATCTAGCTTACTTCGGAGGAAGAGCACAGCAGAGAGAAGACAGTTAGCCCATTCTCCTCTCTTTTTTGCCCAAGTTCAGGTAAATTCCAATATGTGGGGCAGCCTGTGGGAGAGGAATCATATCTCTAGAGGTTTCCTCTCATCCATCAGTGCCCTCTAGGATGGATGGCTCTGTGTCCAGGCTGCCTTTCTCCCGTCCCTTGTTGGACCAGCAGTCCATATGGCTGGAGGGCACTGACTCAGAACAGATGTAAAACACTGAGAACTTGGCCACCTCTTATTAGCACTGTTCTCATTCACCATACTGAACCTCAGCTTTCTCCTCTGCAAAATGGGACCAAAAAAGACACTTATTGGATTATTGAGAGAAGTAAATAATGTGTCTGGGAAGCTTAAACAATCAAACAGAACTGGGAGGAGCAATACTAGGCACTTAAAGGGTAGAGCTTTGCAGCTGGTGGATATTTCCAAACCTGTCTTGGTTGGCAAGACTTCTTGTCCTCATTCCTCCACCTACCAAGAGCCTTGACAGCTTTCTAGCTTTCTGAATTTATCTATGGGCAGTGATGAATTCCTGATATGACTGAAATATAGCTGGACTGTTGGAACCGGGATTCTGTCACCTTTCCCCATTGCTGTGTAGGGTTTACATAAATCTAAAACATGTGGCTACAGGATTAGGAGAAGAGAGAGGTCAGATGTGCCTCTACCAATTGGCCAGGGCATCACGAAGCCCCCAGATCACTAGTTGAGAGTGCTTTGGAACAAAATAACCAAATTGTGAAGGTGGAGCCAAAGGTGTAGACTTTCTTCCTTGATAAGGCTGCTTGATAAGGCCGCCACTGTTTATTAAGGGATGAGAGTGGCAATGGTCATGAGGAGGACAGAGTCAGGAGGACATGGTGAAAGCCCTTGCCAGGTGCAGAGAAGCTCACTGATATAAACCTCGTGAAAACATATTCTCCTTTGGGCACGATTGAAGACACTGCATTGCCAGCCTCCAAGATGCTCAAGGGCATCATGAGGACAGAAATTGCTTCTACGACTTCACCAGCCAGACCTGTCTACACTGTCTTCACTGCCTTCATCATGTTACTCTGGGAACCCAGTCCGTGCAGCTCCTGGGGGACAGGTGCCATAAGGTGTGCCTGAGCATCTATCATGTCACCTGGAGTTACCAATGAATATGCTTCCTCTCTCTTAAATTCCCTTAATAAAACCTGCTGGGCCCTGAGAAAGGAAACACATGTAAGACACACAACCCAACACAATGGGTGTCCTGGAGCCACCTGAAGATAGGTGGAGACACCAAACTCACCTTGTTTCAGGTTTTTACTCAAAAGTCACCATCTTAGTGACAGCTTCCTTGGCCAACCTATTAAAATCTCAGCCCTTATGCTTCATACCCCTTCCCTGATGTGTATTTTCTTTTCAGGGCTTATCTAAGTAGTTTTCAAAATGAGTGGAATCTGAAAGACCAAAGATAAAAGGAACTGCACATAAGAACTGTACTCTAATGGATAAAGTTGTTTCCCATGGGGGTATGGCTTAACAATTCTGATACCACTATACATATATCCTGGTATTGAACAATTCAGTAAATGGATGGCAGATGGTGGGAGCCAGGTTTCTCACTGTTGGAGTGGAAGGTTCCAGATAAGCAAGGGGAAGAGGCTAGAACAATCCATGTGTGAATGGCTTAGAGTTGGAGACTTCGGTATATACAGAGGGATACATATAAAAATATTTATAGATATGTGTATATATATGCACTAGTATACACACACATATTTCCTTGCTCTGTCAGCTGAGAGGGCCTAGAAGCAATGATATTCCAATAGTAATGAGTATACACGGCACCAGATCTTGGTTTCTAATACCATTTTCCAATTAAAGGAACCAAAGTTCATTTTTCTAAAGAGCTTTGGTGAAACAACAGCAGCAACAAGAACAACATCAATAATAAAAACTGACAATGATGGAGAAATGTCAAAGGAAACAGAAGCCAACTGAAAGAGTTCCCAATGGCCAAAGCTGGAACAATTTGAGCAAAAATAAATAAACTAGTATTGGATTATAACCCAAAGTATAAAATAAATGTCCATGAATCCATATTGATATAAATAAATTAAAAATGGGGGAAAATAGACAGATCTCTCCTGCAGAAGAATTCCAAGTAATTTATATAGATACTCTGCCCTCAGGATGAAGGATAACTCTCCACTCTGGAGGTATGGGCTGGCTGCACGTAGTGACTTCCTTCCAAAGAGGATAGTATGGAGGGGGGATAACTTGACAATGGAGGAGCCTGACATGTACGACCTCAGCCAGGTGATCAAGGTCAACATCAACAGGGGTAAGTCATGGTGATAGTGAGTATCCTTGATATGATGTGATGAAAACGTGGTCTTCCTTCCAAAAACACGTTACTCCAGTCCAGTTATGAGGAAAAACATCAGAAAAATCCCAACTGCTGAAGGACATTCTACAAAACACCTGACCAGTACTCCTCAAAACTGTCAGTCATCAAAAACAAGGAAAGTCTGAGAAACTGTCACAGCCAAGAGGACCCTATGGAGACATGATGACTAAACATAATGTGTTTAGTCTCATAATGTGGTCTCCTGGATGGGATCCTAGAACAGAAAAAGGGTATTAGGTAAAAACTAAGGAAATCTGAATAAAATATGGACTTCAGTTACTAATGATAAGTCAACATTGGTTCATTAATTGTGACAAATGTCCCATAAATGTAAGATGTTAATAATAAGGGAATCTGGGTGAGGGGTGTATAGGAACTCTCTGTACCACCTTCACAACTTTTCTTTTTTTTTTTTAATTTTTTTTTATTTATTTATTTTTCCCCCAAAGCCCCAGTAGATAGTTGTATGTCATAGCTGCACATCTTTCTAGTTGCTGTAGGTGGGACGCGGCCTCAGCATGGCCAGAGAAGTGTTGCGTCGAACCCGGGCCGCCAGCAGCGAGCGCACGCACTTAACCGCTAAGCCACGGGGCCGGCCCCCTCACAACTTTTCTGCACGTCTAAAACAACATCTATTTATTTTAATTAAAAGATTAACCTTTAAAAAGTGAAAAAATAAAAGATCCCTCTAGCTCTGGTATTAAGGATAGACTGAAGGTGACAAAGGCAGGGAGACCAGGTGGGAGGCTGTTGTGATCATCGAGGCAACAGATGATGGTGACCTGGAAGGTAGATTAAGGTAGTTGGAAGAGGTGAGCTTTGGATAGGACAATAATGACAAGACGACCAACATTTACTGAGCGCTTACCACGTTTCCAGCATCTTCTACATACTTTATGCCTTGTAGGGTAGTTGAATGCTCACAACTTCCCTATAAGGTAGTTACTACTATAATCCCAACTTTGTGATGTAGAAACTGAAACTCAAAGAGAAGTGACTTCCTCAAAGTCACACAGCAGTAGAGGCAGAGCAAGGACTTGAACCCAGGCAGACTGGTCCCTAAGCCTCTCTCCTAACCACCACACCGCATTGTGTGCTCAGCTGGGGCTGCAGAAGATGGGATGAGGGATAAGAACTACGACCAGAACTACATTTTTGTGCCAAGAAGAATCCACCAAAAGTCAGGAGCACAAAAAATTGCTTTTAAAATTATCACGTCTATGGGTCAGTGGCCTAATTTTTAGGCACAAAGTCCAGACTATCCAGGAGCTTCATCTCCCCAAATGCAAACAAGACCAAGTGTCAATTCTAGAAAGCTAATGGACTCTTCTATCTAGAATCTACACCTACCTCTAGGTTCTAAAACAAATTTCTAAATACCAAGACTCAGAGCTTGCAATAGCTAAGTAACTAAGGAAACACTAGCTACAGTGATAGATGAACCCCAGACTCTCAGACGTCTAGGTTTGTATACAAATTCATTTCTCACTTATGTAAAATCCAATCAATCAGCAGCAGTGGGGAAGGGGAGGTTCTACTTCATATCGTCATCCAGGCATTCAGGCTTCTTACATCTCCTGTCTCCAGGGAAAGAGAGAGAGCAGAGGATCACAGGAGAGTTTTTCTATACCAAGCCTGGGAGGGATATACATTACTTCTGTCCGCTTTTTACTGACCACTAAGCCACATGGCTGCACCTAGATGCAAAAGAGGCTGGGCAATGTCATCCCTGGCTGGGCAGCTGCTTCCTCTGGACCACTCTACACTGTGGAAGAGAAAAGAGAATGATGATGGACACTTTGCCTTCTCTGTGACACTGCTTAACAGGCCATTGGAAAATAAACCCTTATGCCATAGACAAATGGTGCAATTCTTGAAAGAGCCAAGAACAGTACCTAAGGAGGGTGGAAATAATCCAAGAACATCGAGGGCACTTTATAATCCTGCTATATACATCTCGGGCATCACTGAATCATACAATTTCAGAGCTGGAAGAAGCTTTGGAGTTCTTCTAGACTTAAGTCTTCAATTTATAAGTCAGGAAGATGCAGCTGGCCCTAAGGAGGGACAGGACTCGGTGAAGATCGCAAACAACCAGTTGCCGAGCCGGGACAGAGCCAGGTCTCCTTGCCCCAGTCCTGGCTCTGGATACCATATCGTGTGGCAGCTCAGACCCACCCAGGGATGCAATAACTTGGCTCTTCATTCACTTAAAAGCTGAGAGTGGGTTTACTTCTATGTTTATTTTAATTCCAAGGGAGAAAGGATCTCAAAACTTAGGAGATGTTTTTTGGGTACCATTTCAGCTGGCAAAGAAACAGAGTAAAGGCTAGAATGACACGTCCAAACCTTCCTCTACACTGAGAACAACATCCCTGGGTTACCAGGGTCCCTGGCGCAGTGATTTCTGTTGCCCCAAAGGTTCAAGGAATAAGAGTTGAGGATAAAGAAGAGGACACTTCCCCATCCCATCAACACCCCGTCGACGACCACTTGTGAGAAAGAGGCAGATGAGGGTCAAGGGGTGGCCAACTCCATTCTAGAGTAATGACCAACACCTGGTAACACTGTGGGCAGGACCGATCATGGGGAGGGCTGTAGGCAGCACAGCCTTTTGGCCCAAGACTCAGGCTCCATGGGGCTTTAAATTTTGGCTGCTATTAAATAGCAGACTTGGCAAACGAGCAAGGTGAGGCTTTGCCACAAAAAATTGACTTTGACCTTGAACCACAGAGTCCTGCTGTGAATGGAGAGATTGCTTAGGACTCCGACAATGCTGCCCACCTGGCTTTGTATCTCACCTGCTGCCAAGCCCTCCCCCACCACATCAGACCAAAGCCACCCTTTGGCATCAGGCGATGGAGCACATGGCTGCCCCATGGGTCACTGCGATTGGCTTCCCAAGCCCCAAGCTGGGCAGACCCTGCATCCTCCCCTCCTGCAACCCCCTTCAGCCCTGGTGTAGTTGTGCCCACCTGTGTGAACTTGGGTGTCAAGCAGATATGGGAGTTTGAATACAGCTGCCCCAAGCCATGTAGCCTCTTTGAGACTCAGTTTCCTTAGCAATAAAAATGAAGGTAGTAATTCTCACCTCCGGGAAAATTGTGGGGATTAAATGAGATATGGTACACAAAGCACCTGGAGCACAACAGGTTGCTATTTATTCCAACTCCCCGACTCTCCTCCAAGTCCATCAAAGTCGTCATAGCTCACCGTTCAAGGGGAAAAACAGAATGTTTCCGCCCAAAAGTCCTGCAGTGTTTCTTGGCCCAGTGTTGCTCCCCAGGTGCTCTGCGCCCACACTTGGGGCCAGTGATCTCACTGGGGACCACAGGGAATCCCCCCAAGCTTGCCTGGTGAAACATCATGAACAAAACTGACTGCAGAGACCCAGAAAGACAGGCTGCTGCCCTGTCGCAGGCAGCCCCGTCCAGCCGTATCCAGTGGGCTTCGGCCTCTACACTCTTGAGCCGACTCCTTATTAATCATAGATAACTTTCCTGATTAAATGCAAAGCTCCTACCAACAGGTTTGCCTCTGGATGGCAAATGTGCCAGCATTTAGGGTAATTCAAACATATTTACTTTTCAGATGTGAGGGGTTTGATAAAATCCATAATGCCTTTGGCCTCAAGCCCTCTTCCTATTAATTATTAAACCCTTGTGTGTTTCGAGGGTAATTGAATCCATGTTTCTAATTAGTTTACACTTAATTCATCAGAACAATTTTTAAAGGGCTGATGGATGTCCCAATAAGCCTCATGGGCAGTTTAATGAATCTTTATTTAAAAAGAAATTGGACACACACCAAACTGTTAACAGCGGTTACCTCCAGGGAGCAGAGCTGGGACAAGGATCTGAGGAAGGAGGCACTTGGATTTTTTTACTCCCTACATTGCTGCTCTGCTTGACTTTATTTAAAGGAGTAAGTTCCTGTTACTTTTACTATTTTAAAGAAACTGCTTAAAAAGGAAAATGGAATGAATTTTTTAAAAGGAAATGGAATGAATGCTAATGGATCCAAAGCAGTGAGAAGGCATCTTGGTGTGGAGAAGAAAAGCCTGGTTTCTCACTCCAGGAGACCCGTGGTCCACTCTTCTTTTAGCCACAGAGCAGCTTAGAAACCTTAGACACTTACTCAACCTCTGCAAAGAAAATTGATACTACCCACCTCATGCGGGCGTTGTTGAATTATTAGACAATACATGTAATGCTTGTTTAAGGCCTTTTGGTGTGTCCCTACTTCCTTTAGGACATGTGACAAGCTCTCCAGCATGGCATATAGGTCCCCTGATGATCTGGCCCAGCCACGCCCCCATTTCCCCATCACATCCCACCCACCATAAACCCATTGCCATCCTGTGCCTCATCTTTCCCTCGATTTTGACTGGACCTGTGCACATACTATTCTCTTGACTTGAAACACTTTCCCCATCCCTCCCTCCATGCCCTATCACTGACCCCTTCCAGGGAGCATTCACTCCATAAATATTTTTTGAAGACCTACTATGGGCCAGGCCCTGGAGATCCAAAGGAGAGTAAAACAGAAACAGTCCCTGTAGTCAAGGAGCTTACAGTCTCACGGGACACGGGCATAAATCAAATAATCACACACACACACGTGAATCCATGAAGGACAGATGCATGGTAACCTGAGGGGTATCACAGGAGGGTATGACCAGGTTGAGAAGTAGGGGTGTCTCAGAGGATTCCCTGGGTGAGGAAGTGACACGTGAGTTGAGATGTGAAGGATGAATAAGTGATAACTAAGCAAAGGGGCAGATGGAGGGAGGGCATCCCAGGCCCACAATCAGCATCTACAAAGATCTCCCCAAGACTAAATCAGGTTCCCCAGTCATAGGATGGAGCATCCTGGACTACCGTTGCCTGCTGATTTATCTGTCTCATCAAAGAGACTGTTCCTTGAAAGCAGAGACAAACAGTTGTATCCCCAACATTTGGCGTTCCTGGTAGGCATTCAATAAATGTTGAATAAATGACCAGGAATGAATGAATGAATGTGTCTATCCTGGTGGCTGGCCCATAATAGGTGTTCAGTGTCATCCTTTCTTCCTTCCCTCTTCCAGCATACTCTCTCTGTTTCAACCTATAGAAGGAATTCTCCTTCTTGCCTATGGCTCCTTCCAGCCACCTCCTGCCCACAAAAGCAATTCCCAAGGCACTCCAGGGAGAGGACCATCCAAGGGCAACCGTATTGACAAGCAAGGTACACTCTTTAAGGAATCCAACAGGCAGGTCCTTTAGAGGCCTCTGCTGTGATACATATTTATAAGAAGACGGTAAATCTGGAAAATTTGTGGATTTTTTACAACTTCCAAACAGGTGTCTAATGTCAGTTGAGTGAAATCTGTAACCAGCTCCAAGTGACTAAAGCTGCATTGCACCTCAGGCTGACGACAGGCTGTGTACTGCCAGTAATGAGGGAACGAGTTGTAGTGTTTCCCATAACTTGAGCCCAAATGTCTACATTCAGGGATGCTTAGCTGTGCTTAACTGGTGCAGTCATCACCAGCGCCCTATAAACCCTCCAATATGCAGTGATGCAGTTTATTAGCAACATCTCCATAGATAATGTTTGTTCGTGTTCCATTAGAAAACTTCACTCCACATTAAACTGCAATGCAATAGGATGTTTGCTAGCATGGAAAGGCCATCTAATTGTGCAAAAGCGGAGATGTGCGGATTGTTTCAGTAATTCATCTAGGCAGGGCTGACACTGCATTATCTGGAAGGCTCTTTGTTCTTTTCTTGCTAATTTGCAAACTCCTACAGGCTCCTGGCCTTCAGGACCAGCTCCTACTCCCGTTTCCCACCCTGATCCATTATGAGAAGAATCTGATCAGCTTCTATTGTAAATTTAATTTCAAGCAGCCAGACGCTGCCTTCTGGCACCCTGGGATGTTGCCGCGTGTGAATAGCTCTAGATGAAATGCGAGATGCTTTCAGGAAGATGGCTCTGAACTCCTGGTGGAGAAAGGGAGTCTTTGGGAGATGAATGGCATCTGCATATAGAACAAGCTGTGCGCAGTGTGCCTATTGGCGCCTCTCTTCGTTCACGATGCCAGGTGCCGCTGGCAGGACATAGCATCACTGAGAGCTCCCCATTTTGCAGAGGAAGAAACTGAGGCTCAGATGAGACTCACTTGTCCAAGGTCACTGACATAGAAATAGGACTATAACCCAGATATGTCTGATGCTAAAAGCCTTACCTCCTCAGTCACCCTGCCTTGGAATTTCTTAACCTCAGCATTACTGGCATTGGGGGCCACATAACTCTTTGTTGTGGGAGCTGCCCTGTGCATGGTAGGATGTCTAGCAGCATCCTTAGCCTCGACCCATTAGATGCCATAGGCCCCCTCCATTTGTGACAACCAAAAAGTCCCCAGCCATTGCCAAGTGTCCCCTGGTGGTCAAAATTGCCTTTAGTTGAGAACCAATGCTCTACAAATTATAAATATATTGGAGGGTTTCTTTTTTTGTCTTTTCACTGAATTGTGTTTTCTAATTTTTTCTACAACTATACAAGTACTCCTTTTGTTTATATCTCATCACAATTCAAAGCAGTTTACATAAATTATTTCATTTAATCCTCGCCAACCAACCTGTACAGTAGATATTGATATACCCACTTTACAGATGAGGATACCAAGGATAAGAGTCGAAGTGATTTGCCTATGCCAGATGGGTAGGGAGGAGCTGGCATCTGGTCCTGAGCTTGCAAGATATATATTTCACCACATGGCTCTGCCACAGCAAAACTCCCAGCCTCAGCGATCTTAGAATCCAACCAGGAAGGAGGCTCATTGTTCACCACACAACCCATGAGCAAGCAGCTGGAGAAGGTGAGTTTTAAAGGGGGTTGGGGATTGGGGTAGGGAGGTGCCTTTTCAGCCTTTTGCTGGAATGCATCCATAAATAAAATGAAAAAGATCAGAGAGGTGAAAGTAAGGAGAGAAAAGAGAGATGCATTAAAATGCACAGACAGCAGAATTGCAAAACTTATGCCTGTCAAGTTTTAAACAATAAACACAGAAAGCCCCGAGGGATTCAAGCAGAGAGAAACTTGCTACAGGCTTCTTGGCAGTCCCACCCCACTGCAGGGCTACCACTGGATCAGGAATGCCCCTGAGCCCAATCCCTCCTTCAGTGTCTGTCCTCCACCCCTGCAGTTCCCTGATATAAAAAGGCTAATGGATGGGCCACAGATGAAGTGTCAAGACAGGCACCAAAGCCCCCTAGCATAGTCCGAGGTCCTAGGTCCTAGGAACAGAAGGGCAGGAAGGAGCAGATAATGTTTATGGAGCACTTCGGGATCTGCAGCAGGTGGCTCACATACAACAACCCTGGAAGGTGAGTCAGTGTCACCTCCATTTTATAGACGAGGCTCAGAGAAGCCAAACCTCGCACAGGTCACAGCACTAATAAATGTAGAACCCAGCTGGGTGTAAATCTAGGCGTGCCCCACTGTGCCCTACTGTCTCACAGGAAAACACTGTGAGAGGAGATGACCTACCTGTACTACTAGATGAATGAAGAAAAACATCAGTGCAGCAAATATCCTGGTATGCCATGAAAACACACTTTACTGGAGACAGGAATTCACTGCAGGCTGAACTGGCTTGTTTTCTGCTTCCAAGCCAGACACTGTGGAGTCATCCTCCACGCCTTCCTTTTTCTTATTCCCACTCCAAAGTCCCTATAAATCCACCCTAACTCCAAGGACAACTCTTTCCCATAACATCATACGAATCCACGCCATCTTCTCTCTTCATTGTTCTAGTCCAGGCTACCACCGTCTCTTGCCTGGCCCAGCAGTCACCAGCGTGGCCCCCACCCCAGTGCATTTCCCACACCCCAGCCAGATCGTGCCAAAATCCTCTGCTTAAAAACTTTCATTAGAAGGCATCTACCAAACACCTACAGCCAACGTCATACTTAATAGTGAAAGACTGAATGTTTTAAGATCAGGAACAGGGCAAGAATGTCCATTCTCACCATTTCTATGCAATATTGTACTGGAGATTCTATCCAATGCAATTAGGCAAAAAAAGAAATAAAAGGCATCTAGATTGGAAAGGAAGAACTAAAACTGTTTTTATTCACAAATATTAAAAAAAAACTAGTAGAACTATTAATAATGAGTTCAGCAAGGTTACAGGACACAAGATTAATATACAAAAACCAACTGTATTTCTATATATTAGCAACGAATAATTCAAAAATAAAATAAAAAATAATTCTACTCATAATAGCATCAAAAAGGATAAAAATCTTAAGAGAAGTTTCCAGTTTAAGGTGGAGAGCCAAGACAACACGTTAAACTCCCCTTCAACTTGACTCCCTAAGTTCTCATGGGAATAATCACAGGTATATAAAAAGAGAGAATATATACATCCATGTTGGAAACCAGGAAAAAGAGGCAGATACCTACATGCTACAAACACTAAGGAATTTCTACAAGATGCAGGGCCAGTGAGACCTGATTAAGAAAAAGGATAACTAGACAAGATGTTGACAGAGAAATGCAGCTTAAAAATGTGTTCTGAATAAGTAACTTTAACCACTACCGGAATAAAAATCACGGGAAAGGCAAAGAAAACTTGCACCTGAAGATAGAGAAAAGGAAATAATAGTAAGGATGGTTAAAAACAGTAAGTATTAAATATCATACAAGAGCAAATATATCAGTTATCACCTAAAAATGTGAGTGAATTAAACTTTTCTGTTAAAGAATAAAGACTCTCAGGGAAGATTTAAAAATAAAAATCCAACTATAGGTTATACTAAGAAATACAGCTAAAACAATGACATAGAAATATTAAAAAAAGAGAAATTGGCAAAGACAGACTCAATAAATACAAATGTAAAAAAAAATGAAGGTGGGAGGCTGGCCCGATGGCGTAGTGGTTGAGTTCAGCACGCTCCAGTTTGGTGGCCTGGGTTCGCAGGTTCAGATCCCGGGTGTGGACGTACACCACTCATCGGCCATGCTGTGGCAGTGACCCACATACAAAATAGAGGAAGACTGCACAGATGTTAGCTCAGGGCTAATCTTCCTCAAGCAAAAAAAAAAAAAAAAAAGGATGGTAATATTAGTATCAAAGTAGAATTTAAGGAAAAAAACATTTAGAGATAAAGATAACTTTTATATTGAAAAAATACAAAATTCACTCTGAAGATCTAATGTTTAAAAATACTTGCATGCTGGGGGCCGGCCCCATGGCGTAGCGGTTAAGTGCGCGCTCTCCACTGTTGGCAGCCCAGGTTCGGATCCCGGGCATGCATCGAGGCACTGCTTGTCAGGCCATGCTGTGGCAGTGTCCCACATAAAGTGGAGGAAGATAAGCACAGATGTTAGCTCAGGGCCAGTCTTCCTCAGCAAAAAGAGGAGAATTGGCATGGATGTTAGCTCAGGGCTGATCTTCCTCACAAAAAAAAAAAAAATACTTGCATGCTGAGGAGTATGGCATCAAACTATAGAAAGTAAAAACTTAGAAATAAAGGGAGAAATTGACAAAAACAACAGTGAAAATGCAAAAACAATACATTGCTTATCCTTGACAAACATCATTTAGACAATAAATAAGAAATTAGAAAAATGACATAGTAGTAATAATATGAATTTTTTCACCCTTCAACCACAGGATATATGTTCTTTTCAAATGCTCAGAGAACATTTGCAAAAAAACGATCTTATACTGAGGGAAAAAAGTCAACAAATTCTCCAAAGTAGAGATCATAATCTGATCATAATGCAATAAAACTATATAACAATTTTTTAAGTATAAAAAAATATTACTGGAAAATCAGAGGAAAAAATCCTAGAGTCAAGGAAGGAACAAAACTGCAATTAGAGACTATTTCTAAAATAACGACCATCCATCAACATTTATGGGATATGGTCAAAGTTGCACCTAGGGGAAAACGCCTCTTAATGTTTTTATTATCAAACAAGAAATAATGAAACTAATTCAATTCACAAAATCGGCAAAAGAGCAACATCAGCCTAAGGTAAGTGGGAGAAAAGAATGAACAAAGATAAAAGCAGAAATCAATAAGTTAGGTAATAGGGAAAGAATAAAATGGATAGCTCTAGAGTTGGAACTTTGAAAAGACCAATAAAATAAGCAAACTTTGGGCAAGACTAATTGAGGAAAAAGAAAGGAATCACAAACGCACAGGAGCAGATGCAAGAAAGGGGATGTGGTCCCAGATACTGTGGAGGTGGAAAGGTTCCATGGGAAAGCTATACGCAATTCTGAAATGAACCAAAATGAGCGCATCAGGAAGACGTCAGAGGTGAGGAGGCCAAGCAGGGACGACCCAGTGAAGGTACAACCCTGGGCGTCTCCTCCTCAAACATGGCTGGTTGACCAGAGTGGGCTGTGCTGTGAACACATCCAGGGCCTCACCGGCCAGGACCACCTCCCCAGGTCATGGAAACCCCCACCCCACCAGGCCAGAGCAATCTCACCTCTGAAGGGTCTTCTATACCTCCCTCTCAGAGCCAGAAAACCCAAGTGTCAGAAAATAGAGGTTTGACCCCACGTGTGTGGACCCTGCCTTAAGAACAAGGAAAGCTGGAAGAGAGAATTTGTTGACTTTTTTCCCTCCGTATAACATCACTTTTTGGTAAATGTTCTATGAGTATTTGAAAAGAACACATATTCTGTGGTTAAAGGGTGAAAAAATTCATGTTATGAATATCATTCAATTTTTCTAATTTCTTATTATTGTCTGAATGATGTTTGTCGAGGATAAACAATGTACTCTTCTCACATTTTCACCATTGCTTTTGTCAATTTCTCCTAACTCCAGTGGGCAGAATTGGAGATGCCTCCCATCAAGTGCCCCGTGGGCCTGATCTGACTTTCTGTCTTTCAACAATCATTCAATATTCATCAAAAGTCTATGCAGGTGCCCAGAGATGACATCACCTGAGCTCAACATCTGATGGTGAGGGCTCACTCCTTTGTGACTTCGTCAGTCTCATGGTTTTAAGCACTATCCAGGACCAGTCTCCTTATTTTATATCTCTAGCCTTGATGTCCTTGAACTCTAAACTGACATATTCAGGTCCGTGCCTGTCTCCCTCATGAGCATGTAACCTCTGTGAAGACAGTGGCTTTGTTTTGCTCACTGCATATGCTCAGCACCAGGGCCAGCCCGGAACACGATAGATGCTCCTGAAATGTTTGTGGGATGAATGAGTGGAAAGGACTCCAGTCCCTTCACCCAAGTGTCACTGAATACCTACTGTGTGCCAAACCCTGCTGAATGTCAAGGGAAGATGGACAAGCCCAGTCCAACTACTAGTCACAGGGTCCCAGATGCCCCCACCCCTGCTGAAGGCTTGGCAGCCTCACCTCTGCACTGCCTTGAGACAGCAGGGAGCAAGAGAGAAGAGAGCTGTCACTGTCCTGTAAATGTTTGTGACCCTTTCCAGGAGCTTGCAAGCCAAGGGCTCAGAGGCATTTTAAACAAAGCCTTAAGGTTAAGGGCTTGGCAGGGAACCCTCATTAATGCACCACTAATTAGCACCCCGGGCTTCCCAGGGCTTGGCTGGCAAGCCATTAGCCCTTTGGCTCCTGGGGTAGCCCAAAGCCTGGCTGGCAGGACCAGGATGAGGCTTGTGATGGAGCACGGCAGGCCACCAGGTCAACAAAACCTGGAGAGCCATGGCTCTGGGGCCTTTACCTTTGCCCCAGAAAAGTCTGCCCTTTCTGCAGAGGCGGTAACCCCCCTCCCTGTCTCCCTCCTCCAAGTGAACTCTCCATCTTGGGAGGCAGCTCAGGGGTACAGGAAAGCAGTCTCACCCTCTCCATAGTTTTCTCTGCCATCAACCGTGAAGGGTTTGAGTGAGTGGGAGCTTCTCCAAATTCCTGATTCTACACCCACAGCCAAGGTCATGCAAATACAAGGCAAATTCCAACAAACTATTGATGGTTTTCAAGTACAGGATGCAAGACACAATCTCTATTAGCTTTCAACTCATATCTGCTGGGTCCAAAAGGAGAAAATAAATATTTCTGTGTGTGCGAAGAATATACACCAACAGATATACACACATACACATAGACATGCAAAACCAGTTTCAATAGAAAGGCTTGAATTTCTCTTTTGTGTTTTCTGTCTAGTCTCCCCAAATGTCCTACTCATCAGTTTTGCGTATTGGGTACTTCTAGGTAGCAGAAAGAAATTGGGAAATGCAAAGAAAGCAGAGGAGTTGAGGGTGGGCCTCATAAAAACAGAGGTCTTTGTTGGTGACCATAATCCTTTCACCCTAGTGGGTCCTTCCTCTCAGCGAGCTTGGCCCAGGGCCCCGCTGTTGGCTATGGGGAGGAGCGCAGGTGGTACCTGGTTCGCAGGTTCTCTGGCTGGGGCGGGCCATCAAACACCGACAGGACGTCAAAGTCCTCCTCCAGGGCGAAGGACTGGAATACGAGCTGGATCCTGTGCTGGTCCTCCGCGGTGATGGTCCACGTGCAGTTGGCGTAATTGGGGTAGCCGTACGGGAACCCCGGGCTCTCAACCGTCCCATTGGGACCCTGCAGTTGGAACGTGCAGTTCTGGCCTGCGAGAGAGAAAGGGAGCAGTTCAGTGCGGCCAGAAGAACTCCAAGAAGCTTTAAGAGAGACAGGAGCGATGTGTTAGGGAATCGTTAACCCACTTTTCCAAGTGCTTCCTCTGGGCCAGCCCCATGCTTGGCACAGACGGAGGGAAGGTGGGTGACTGACAAGGACCGCGAGCTCGCTTGTGCCGTGCCCTGTCCAGGTGACGACATGTGCACCGTTGCGTTCCAGCCTCAGAACAACACTGTGAGGTGGGAAACTGAGGCTCAGAGAGTTTGAACTAAAAGGCAACCAGACCAAGCGGAACTCAGGCTTACCCTTTACAACATTAAATGCCAGAATGCCAATTTCAAACCTTCCCCATTTCCCACAGCCTCCTGACTCCCCAGGCCCCTCCTCTCAGCTACCGTCTTCTCCTCCCACTCTCCATAGAAAATAAAAGCCGTCAGTGGGGATTCCCTTCTCTTCCCAACTCCAAATCCGTCTAGCCTGCCCCACACAGTCTTCCTTCCTCCTACAGAGGAGCTACCCCTCCTTTGATCTAAACATAATCCTTCCATGTGCCCTTTGCATCCCATCCCGCCCTAATCTTCAAGAACCTTAGATATATTTCCCTCTTGCGTATGTTACATCTGTTCAATCGTTTCCTCTCCACCAGAACCTTCCCATTTCAAATGTGCTCAAGACTCTATCATTAAGAAAACAATTTCCACTCCACTCCTCATCTCCTTCCAGCCTTGTCTCTCTCTTCTCCTTCACAACCAAATTTCTAGAAAACACAATCTATCTATACTTTCTGTCTCCATCTCCTTACTTCCTACTCACTCTCCAGCCCTGTCACTTCTGCCTTCTGGTCCTATTGATCCACCCAAACAGGTCTGCTAAGATCATTGATGGGTCCAGAGGATATTTTTCAGTCTCCATTTTAACAGACCTCTCCCTCGGCTGCCTCTCACACTGTTGCTCACACACACCCTCCTTCTGTAAACACTCCTCCCAGACCAGAGCATCTCAGACTTCACTGTGCACACACTGTGCATGCGCATTGCCGGGGACCTGGCTGAAATGGAGATTCTGATGTTCAGATCGACAGCATCTGTGTAGGGCCAGAGCGTTTGCTCCCCTAAGTGGCTCCCTGGTGATGCAATGGTGCTGCTGCCCGGGGACCACACTTTGAGCAGTGTGGGCCCAGGCTTCCTTCCACCACCACACTCGCCTTTCCTCCCACTGATCCTTCTCTGGCTCCTTTCCAGGCTCAGTGTTGGGCTTCTCCTCCTCTCTCCCTAGCCTAGAGGACCTCCCCACTTGTGCACTGATGACTCACAACTTCACAGAGCAGGCCGGACCTCCCCTCTGAGCTCAGACCCGACATCGCCTTGGGATGCTCAGGCTCGTGATGTCCCCCACCCACCCTGTCCTGATACCTTCCTCTCCTTCACAACCCCATGGCCAATCTACCACCCTGTCTCTATCTCCACTTCCCCCCACCCCACACCAATCTCTCCCAGGGACTGCCATAATAACTTCCTGCTGGCCATCTACCCTTGTCCATGGCAACCCATTCTTCACACTGCAGCCAGGGGTGTCTTTTCAAAACAGAAATCTGATCGGGTCACCTCCCCTCCTCAACTTACATCGAACCTGCAATGGTTCCTCATTGCTCTTCACTAAGGAAAAATTATTTAAGGTCTGCGAGGGTCTCTGCGTGGTCTGGCCCTTAGTAACCTCTTAGCCTCATGTCCACCAGCTTTCCAGCCAACCCTGCCCTTCTCAGTCCTTTGCACCTGCCCCACGCTCTTACTGCACAGCAACTGGACTTTTGCCTATGCTGTTCTCTCTGCCTAGAACCCTCTTCCCTCCCTTATTGGCATATTTATCTTTCGGAGATCAGCCAAGTGTCCCTCCTTGACTACGTCAATCCCCTATTAGATGCTCTCATGACACCATAACCTCTCCTCGGTAGTGCTTATCACAGAGGCAAATTTCCATGCTGCCATGTGATTATTTCACAACTATCTGTCTTCTTGTCAGGGAGTGAGCTCTGTCAGAAGACAGATCACATATGAGTTTTCCCATCTTTGAAACCGCATCCAAAGCTCAGTACCGGGCACTTGGCAAGTTCTCAATAATTTAACATATTGCTTGTACTTAATAAGTTTTTGGTTAGACACTTTTCTAAGAACTTGACATATATTGACTTGTTTAATCCTCACAACAGCCCAATAAGGTGGATACTATTAACATCATCTCCATTTTACAGATAAAGATTTAAGGGAAAGAGAAATTAAGGAAGGGGGCCCAAGTCACACTGCTACTCAGAGATGAGATTCAAACAGTCCACTTCAGATCCACCTTCTTAACTATGATGCTTATAAATTAACTCAACACCAATTTTTTTTCAAAGCCCACTTTAGGGATTAACTAACAAAGGACAGTTAATCTCTAAAATGACTTTAATATTGAGAAATCTCTTAACACAAAGTATCCCATTAAAGGAGAAAAAAAGTTCAGGTCTTCTGAATCAATGCTAAAGGGGCATTTAATAAAATTAGACATGTAACCCTGATTAAAATAAGCATTTGGGACTAGGAAAAAGAGTATTACCTTACTATGATAAAGCATCCATTTTAGAACAATAACCTACATCGGACTTATGGTGAAACATCTGATTAAGATCAGGAATGAGATAGAAATGTGACTATCTCTTCTGAGATTTCACACCTTCTTGGAAGAGCTAACCCATGCGACACAAGAAAAAGAAATGAGAAAGAAGCAAGTAAAAATATGGTTTGCAGATGATATATTAGTATGCCAAGAAAACGCATGAGACTCAATTATAAAGCTATTAGAACTAATAAGAAATTTCACTCAAGTAGCCAAATGCAAAATAAATATACAAAATCAATAACATTTCCATACGCCAGTGGCAGATAAAAATATAAAGAAAAAGGTCATAATGATAGCTACAAAATGCATATAATAAATGGAAATACACTTAATAAATGTGCAGGCACTGTATGATAATAATTTTAGAGAGGGATAAAAAAACTGAAATAATTGGAGAGACATAGCATAATCTTGAGTGGAAAGACTAACTGCTGAAAGGTTAATTTAGAATATTAACCTTTTGAAAAGTTATTGAAAAGTTAATTTATAAGCTTAATGCAATTCTAATCAAAAGCCTGATGACCCATTTTAAATTTAGTAAAATGATACCTAAGTTTAACTGGAAAAATAGACAGTCACAGATAATGCATATTTTTTAACAAGGTAGTAAATGTCATAGTCTCATCCTACAAGATACTAAACAGAATTACCAAATGATCCTTACAAAAATAGGGTGGAGATGGTCCAAGGGTGGACAGGCAGAACGTGAAACGCTATTGCAGGAATAGCCTTAATACACATAAAAATTGAAATACGTGTAAGACAACATTAAAAAACCAATGAGAAAAGAAAAATATTTTTGCAGGATCAACTAATTAACTGTTTGGGAAAAGAACTGAGTTATCTCCTCAACTCACACTATATACTGAAATAAATTCCAGATGGAGTAAAGGGTTAGAAATTTTTTTAAAAATCACGCCAAAAAATAACAAGAAGAAAATATAAGCAAATAATGATCTGACTGTGATGTTCTTAACATAAAAGCTGTGGAAGATCCTACAAGATTGATAGTTTTATACAAAAAGTATGTTTATGTCAAAAACACAAAATCAAGAAGGCATACAAAAATATTAAGTAGGAAAGTTATATCCTTAATATAGAAAGAGCTATTACTAATCAATAGGAAAAACTCAAGCACTATAATTGAAAAATTGGATAGGGTCTTGAACAAGCTAGTTTACAAAAGAAGACATAAGTGTCCCAGAATCCAGAAAAATATTCAACCAATAATAAGGAAATTAAGCTTCTATCTCCCTACCCTTCAAAGGAGCCCACTAGTTCATTGCTCTGAACTTCCCCTCACTGGTGCAGGCATCAGGTCTACCCTGGCTCATGTCTCTAAAACCTGCCTGTGATATCATTGTGTCATGTCATTCATTCATTCATTCCTCTAGTTTAGACCCTGTAATGGGCCATGGGGCCCAGATCATAGATTAGACGTAAGCAAATACATCCATGTGGCGGTACCGTGCTAAAGGGGTGCTCAGGGTGGTTCTGGAGTGCAGAGCCCACAGGGGCCACACCTTAAGGGCTACCCCCCATTTATGTCCTGGATGCTCATAGATAACCAAAATCACCACCATCCCTGCATCCCAGACTGCTGCCTTGGCTCAGACCTGCCTGGGTCTGCAGTTTCTGATTCAGAATCTGAGTATGAAGAGTATCTCCTGCTGTGAGAAAGCAGTGAAGGGGGCTCAGAGCAGCCCATGGGAACACTTTCCATATACGGGAACAAGGAAGGTGACAGAGTAGGGGGCAGGGAGGCAGGCAGAAGGTGGGAGGACAGCCAGAGGGCAGTTCCATCCGGGAGAAGTGACTCACACACGCAGCACAGAGAGGCTAAGATGAGGGTCTTGGATGAGGTCACTCAGTTTGATATCTAAATGGTCCCTCTGGAAGTAAGAAAGCTCAGAGTGGGAGCTTTTCCCTGCTTCCTGCTGCACCGCCAGTGCCTACAATTCAATAAGTATTTGCTGAATGGACACATGAATTTCAGCAAAGGCAGGTGGCGAGTAGCAAGGTGAACAGAGGCCAGACTCTAACAAGTAAAGGCAAGATTGGCCAGTGAGAAGATGGAGGCCGTTACACTTTAAACAATAATTTATACATTCTGCTCATTGTAGAAACTTTAGAAAATATAAGCAAGAATAAAAAAGCAGAAACATTATAATCTTACCTTCCTTCTAGAGGCAACTGCTGTTAATATTTTCATTCTTCACTAGATTTTTCTATGCATATTTCACATCGTTGAGATAATACTGTGTATATATAATTTTGTATGCTCTTTTTACAGTAAATTATTCTTCAGTCTTAAATGACAAAAGGCAATGTGTACTTGTAATATGCATAGGTATGAATATATGCAAGACAAAGATGTGTAAAGAAAAATCAACTTCCAGTCTCCCTCCTGTCCACGCAATCTGAAGTTACTGAAGTTCACAGGCAGATACGTGTCCCTCTCCAACTTCTCTCTCATGCAAACAAATGGACACATTCCAGGAGAACTTTTATAATTTTGTTTTAAAAATAAGATCGTAGTTTAGCTCATTTCTCTGCGACTTGCTTTCTCATTTAACAACCCGCTAGGGACACCTTCCACGTCAGTAGATACGTATCTAACTTAGTTTTTATATAAATGTGCAATATTCCACGGCACAGCTGTATCTCAATTTATTCAACCACTTCCCTGTTGATGGCCATTCAGGTCATTTCTCAGTTTTCTTTTGCAACAATTCAGTAAACATTATAACATGAGCTTTTCCCCAAGATACTGAATCTGTTCATCAACAGCATTTTAAACGGATGCACCATATTCCAGGATATGGTTATACTAGAATTTACTCAACCATTCTCCTATTGTCAAACATTTAAATTGTTTCTGAATTTTTTTTCTGTTATAAATAAGACTTGAACTCTTAGCAAGGTCTGGTGACAGAATGCTGGTCAGTGCAGTGGAAAATGCTTACCCATGGCCAGAGTCCCAGAATGAATGTTCACTTTTGCAGTAACTGCATCCAGGTTTGGTTTCGGGGGTATTGTCCATATTAAGCTGGCTGACCTCTGTGGCAGGCACTGTTGGAGATGGTTAGATAGGGCTAGAAGGCTGACTCATTTGGAAGTCTCCCTGAAATCAAATGTATGTTGGTGAGTTGAGAAAGTTATAACCCAGAGCAGCCACTCCAGATTGAAATGCTAATGGAGTGGGAGCCCATGCCAAAGTGCTCAATGTCCTTTCATGCCTATGACATGCTGAATTTCTGCCGAGAAAAAGGCTACCTGCTCTTCACTACTAGTGACCAGCTTGCTGCCCTGTAGACAGGGATGCTGCTATGGACTTTATCTGAGGGCACCCTGCATTTCTTTCTCAGTCTCCAGGATGATCTGCCTTCTCTCACCTGTGCCTCTAGTCAACACAGCTCCCCAACATGACCAAGACCCACTGCAGGCTTAAGAACAATCTGAGAACTAGACTCTTCAGGCTGTTGCTCATGCATTTGCTTTTGGATGATTGCCCTAGGACAGACTTCCAAAAGTGCAGGTTACTGGGTCAAAGGGTATGAACATTTCTGAGGCTTTGGCACTGGATCGTCCAAATACTTTCCAAGAAACGTGCACCAATAACATTCTCAACAGCCATGACTAGGAGTGCCCATCTCAAGGCATCTTCACCAACAGTGAGTATTATTTTATTGAGAATTTTTTGCATGTTTTATTGAGCATTTCTTTACTACTCAATTCAACATTTTTTCAAACTTTTTGTGATATTTTAACTCCTCCTTTGGGGAACTATCTGATGAAATCTTTGGCTCATTTTCCATTGTGGTGTTTATTTTTTCTTATTATTTACATATTTATAACCTCTGTGTATTATATGTGTTATATATACGTTTTGTAGTCATTTTGGCCTTTTAATTTTATGATCTTTGACATACAGAGGTGTCTAAATTTTATGCACTTTAATTTTCTATGAGTTCTTACTATTTTTCTTATCAATTTGTACTAACTCTTTATAGAATCAGGAAGCCATCTCCACAATAAACCATAAATGTACAGACAAATGAAGTTGGTAGGTATTGTTCAAGTATTATAAAAAGATTAATTCATTTCACTCATCCATTCATTCCAAAAATCCATATTGAGGAGCCAGCCCTACGGCCTAGTGGTTAAGTTCGGCGCACTCTGCTTTGGCAGCCTGGGTTCCGTCCCCAGGTGTGGACCTACACCACTTGTCAGTGGCCATGCTGTGGTGGTGACCCACATACAAAATAGAGGAAGCTTGGCACAGATGTTAGCTCAGGGTGAATCTTCCTCAGCAAAAATAAATAAATAAATAAATGTATTGAGTGTCTACTATGGGCAAGTACTGAGCTAGGTGCTAGAGATAAAATATGAATAAAATCTCAGGTAGTCTACTAGTGGAGAAGCCACATAAGCATATCATTACATTTGTGGGCAATTTATGTGAACTCTTTAAACTTTAGTTTTGACATCTTTAAAATTAGCACCCATTTCTAGGCTGGTTATACAGATTAATGTGATAATATCTGCTAAATTGGTAAATGCTCAGTATAGTACCCACATACTATAAGTGATCAATAAATACCAGCTAATCTTTCAGTAAAGATCTGTACTTTTCTTTACATATGTCCTAGTCACATCTTGTTAAGGTTAATCCCAGACATTTTATACACTTTTTGTTGCTTTAGTGAATGATATCTTTTCCCATTTTTTTCTAGCTGGTTATTACTGATATACAGAAACCCTATTGATTTTTATATATTCATCTTGCATCCATCTGGGTTTCTAAACTATTATTAATTCTAAAGATTTCTCAGTTGATTCCCTTGGGTGTGTTAGGTACACAATCATGTTGTCTACAAATAATGATATTTTGAGGAGATAACTCTTTTGAGAAGTTTGGCAGGAAAATTCAATTCAATTCTGCAAATATTTATTGACTGATAAGGTCAATTTTGGACAAATTTAGTTGGAGAGGCCAGTGGGACATCCAGATGGAGACGGCCAGAAGGCAATTAGAGCTGTAGACTGAAATTTGGGAGCACATTCTGGGCTGGAGATATGGATTTGTCAAAGCCATGAAATTAATGAAATTGCCCTAAGAGGAAATGCAGAGGAGAGCTGCAGATGCGGGTAACGCATGCCCACTGAAGACGTCTTACCGGCCACGCGGAGGGCTGACTGTACACTCAAGTCTACCATGGAATTCTGGCCCCTTCCGGCAGGGGCACCTTGTCAGGACAGATGGGAGAAGCGAAGGTCAAACAGTATGTTTGGCCCTCTGCAATCACTCTTTAGGAGCAGACCAGAGGCCATGGTCACAGAGATGCTGGCCCTGAGCTTCATCTTAGCCCCTCTCCCTGGCACATCCCGCTTCAGTCACACCAAATAGCTTGTCATCTACAAACACCCCAGGCCCTTTCAGGCCTTTACGATGCTTGGCCCTTTGCCTGGAATACGCTTCTTCTGCCTTCTTGACCTAGCAAGCCTTTTCACTGTTCCAGATTCAGTTCACAGAGCACCTCCTCTGAGGAGCCTCCTCTGGTTTCCTGGGCAGTTAATCTCTACCTTCTCTCTCTTGCTCTCACTCTCTATCTCTCACGGCCATCTCCCACATTCCAGGCCTCTTCTCTCCCAATCTGTGCCTTTCAAAAATAAAACCAAAATGCCCTGCCACTCTTGTTTAAAATCCTTCAATTGCTCCTCTGGATAAAGCCCCAAATCCTAAACATGGTATACAAGAGCCCCCATGACCCGGCCCTGTTTCCCTCCCAGGCTTTGTTTCTTGCCCCTCTTTCCCTTAAATGACACTCCAGCCCGAGCAGACACCATTTCCTTCCCTTAATGCCCCACACTCTTTTGCTCTCTCTGAGTCTTCAAACTTGCTGTTCCCTCTGATTGAAGCATCCTTTCCCCATCCCCTGGTCTGGCCGACTCCTATTCACCTTTTAGGTTGCAGCTTAAACTTCACCACCTCCAGGAGACCTCACCGACCGCTACACAAATGTGTATCATCCTCCCCACAACACGCACCCGAGCACACACCCTGCTGCGTGTCCTCACAGAGCACTGCGTCCCCATCATCACCTGTAGCACCCATCATGAGATCACTTAGTGTCTGTCTTCCCTGAGAGGCATGGGATCCACGGGGTGGAGACCGTGTTCTGTCACACTTACACCAATCCCCAGCACCCAGCACGTTGCCTGGACAACAGGTGCCCAGGAGAGATTTGCATAATGGCCGCATCTTGTACACAACTCTACTGGGTCACACTCTACTGAACTGCAGCTCCTCCCAAGTCCTCTCTGTCATCCTAGTGCCCATCCTAGTGCACACTGCAGATGTGCATCAAGTGTTGGATGAGAGAATTATCACAGGTGTTTCTAACGATGTCATGCATTGATTTTTTTTTTTCCTAGAAGTCTTAACAATCAGAGAAATTTCCATTAATGTGTGATAGTCTAGTCCGGAGCTTCTCAACCTCAGCACTACTGGCATTTGTTGCAGGATAATTCTTTGTTATGAGGGCAGCCCTGTGCATATAGGATGCTTAGCAGCACCCCTGGCCTCTACTCACTGGATACCAAGTAGCACCTCCCAGTTACGACAACCAAAAATGTCTCCAGACATTGCCAAATGTCCCCTAGGAAGCAAAATCACCCTTAGTTGAGAACCATTGGTCTAATTCCTAGCTATTTTGAAGTTCCTAATGAAAGCTAGAAATAATCTCCCTAGAATAATATATATAGAAATCTGACCTCCCATCTTTTTCATTCATTTCAGGGGATTTGGAGAATAAAGAAGGCTATCCATGGACCTCCTAGGCCAGGTGTATTTCATCTTTGTTGTGCCATGGCCCCCTTTGGCAGCCTGATAAACCCTTCTCAAATGATGTTTTTAAATGCATAAAACAAAACACACAGAGTTACAAAGGAAACCAATTATATTGAAATATAATTTTCAAAATATTTTGAAAATGTGTCATATGGTAATATAGGTACCTTTATCATTGCATTATCAACAAGATGTAGCAATGGGCCTGATAAATACTGCTGTTGCAAGCATCAATGCTATTTCTATGTAGTTGCAGCAACTGTAATAGTCTATGAAAACACTTGCGATCTTATCAGTGACAAATTCACAGGTACTGCTAATACGGCTGTGCTTTGTGGCCTATATTCATGATTGATAGAAGTGCCACATTTTAATGGGAGCTTGGTGAAAATAAAGATGCAATTTGCCCCACCCATGTTAGGGACTCCCTGAATTCTATCCAGAACCCCAGAGGTCCAAGCCAAATATTCATGCAGCAAGTCTGGGGATGGCTGCTTAGTTCCAGGCTGTAGGTGTACGGGGGTGGGGAGATGGGAGGGGTAGATTTTGTATCATATTGTCCATGCCCTCAAGGAGTTCGCAGTGGATTACAGGTGGCAGACAGATGGCCCATCTTACTGTGTCTCCACTTGACCAATGGTTTGGGGAGACCTCATTGTTGGATCCCAGGGAACAGCATGGAGCACATACAAACAACCCCAGAAAGACTGGAGCTTTCGCGCAGGTCTGAGAAGGGGACCAACATTTATCCACGTACTTCACTAATATTACCTCCCTAACATTCGCAATGACCCTTTGAAATGGCCGTTACGCCCCCACCCCCTACCACTTTGCAGGTGAAGAAACTGAAGCTCCTCAAGATTTAAGAACATGCACAAGGTCAAACACGTAGCAGTGGAAGAGCTGGGATTCAAACCCAGATCTGTGCACAGGCAAAGCCTCTCCCCCCGCCAGGCTGCAAGATTCCACACACCATCTGGGGACACACTTCCAAAGCCACGGTCCTGTTTCCACTCTGCACCCAGCGCCGGGGCAGAGCCTGGGATGTACTGAAAAGAGCTTAACGCAGTTGCTGTGCCTCAGGGGCATGGAAACAAAACAGGGTCTCCTTCCTGTCAAGCTGGAGATGCATGCCGCAAAGGCACAAAACAATGCATGGCAGACGGGAAGAGGCAGCAAGCCTGTCCCTGTACCACATCCAATTGCTCTGTGGGAATAATCGCATGCCACTCAGCTTCCTAATTCTAGCTCCAGGCTCTGTGATTCTCCTGGACATGCTTAACACAGAAGCCACCACTGTGGACCAAATATGATTTTCCCTGCCTGGTGATACAGATGCAGCTCATTTGTCATCATTTTGAGCCAACATCAGCCAGGGATTGTTTATTATGTTGACAGGGAATCCTGGACCAGCAGAGGTATCTCTGCAATGCTGATGGCAGAGCCTCTCACTCATTGGGTTGTGCTACATCCCTGGTCAGCACCAAGAGAAGGGGTCAGGTGTGTCTGGAGACAGGTGCGTTGGCCAGGCTGGTCTCGCTCCTGGCTGAGTCTTTCAGAGAAAACATAGGGAGCTATCATTGAGTTCTCCTAGCTGAGAAGACACTTGAGCTGTGGCTTCGGTTCAGGGGACAGTGGTTGAGCACAGGGATGACATACAAAAGTTCAGGTCTTAGCAAATGCTTGATTCATTCATTTACTCACTTAAAAAATAGTATTGAGCACCCACTGTGTCCCAGGCACTCTGCCTGCCCTCATGGAGCTTAGTCTAATAATAATAGATTATTAAACATTTTTCCTGTGCCAAGTGCTACCTATGCACTTTATATCTAATAACTCATTCCAACCTCACAACTGTATTAGATAGGTACTATTATGGTTCCCATTTTACAGACAAGTAAACTAAAGCCCAAGAAGGTTAAGTAACCTACCCAAGGTCATACGTCTGATACAGGGTGGACACAGGATTCAACCCTGGGCAGTCTGGGACCAAATCCTATCTTCTTAACCATTACTTCATGGATGGATGGATGGATGGATGGATGGGTGGATGGATGGATGGATTGGGGGATGAAGGTGTGTGGCTAGATGCTTACTTTGGCCAATATGATAAGCCACACTTCCTTCTAGCTCACTCTCATAGGCAAAGAACATTGCCTTGGGGAACCCTTTCCTGAAATGTCAATCATCTCAGCTTGAACATCTAGGCTTCTGCCCTATTGTCTGCCTTTTGGGGGCTGAGCCCACTACAGTGAGGCTCAGCATGGTATCAGAAGGGAGACCACATGAGGAATTCTGTGCACATTGGACTTCCCAGACGAAAAAAAAAGTAACTCGGGAAACAGGAGTGAGTTGTCAAAAGTATGTGAAACCAAGCTTATGTCTCTGCTTTCTCACCCGCCTGAGTGCCTCGTGATGGCAAGGACCACATCTGATTCACTATGAAATCCCCAGCACGGGGCTTGGCATGTCACAGACACTCAGTTAATATTTGTTGAGTAAACAGATTAATATATCCAGTTGTCTTCTGTGCCTTTGTTTTCTTTTTATTTGTTTCTTTCTCCATTAAAAGCTCATGGCTGCTGTTTTATCTAATATACCCTAAGGGACACAGGCAACTTTAAGCCCTTTGCCCTCAAGTGACTCATATTTGAAAATTAATAAAAACTGAAATAAAAAAAAAAAAACCAGCATGGTACACTAGAAAGAATCAGAAAGCCTAGTTTCTTAACTCTGCTTTGCCACTTAATAGCAAGGAATATGGTCAAGTCCCTTGGCCACATAAGGCCCCTGCCCCTCCATCTTAAGGTGGGGCTCTCAAGGCCACCTTCACAGAGATGCCCAGAGTTAGCAGACCCAAGTGAATGGTGGGTGCTGTCTTGAGCAAAAGAGCCCTATCCGTGGTCCTGAACCATTAGTGTCCTTAGGACCCTTGCTTCTCCTGACCCTAGGCCACTGGGGATGCCTGTCCAAGCTCTCCCAGGATTTCTGCACCAGGTGAGAAAGGAAAAAGGGAGTTGGTGAGATGAAGACGCAAAGAGAGAGAGAGAGAGGGCTGGGGAAAGGGGCTGATGGGGCAGAGGTGGGAGCAGAGAAAACTGGAGCTCCGTTCAGGGTCCTAAGTGTCTGAGACAATGTTCTCCAGCCTTAGGCCAGACAGAACCAGAGGCCACACTAGAGGTAGTTTGCCACAGGCGGCCTGCGGTGATCGAGAGGGGGGTGTTCCCTTAGGAACATGTTCCTGAGATGTGCCTGGCACTTAATCCTCAGCAGTCAATGAGGAGGAGGACTAGCCCTCTGCAGACAAGGGGCAGGGAGACTTGAGATACACAGTAAGACACAAAATCAGACATCCTGAGGGCCAGAGTAAGGGAGGAGTGACGTGTGGTCACCAGTAGTTGCGTGCAGCCTGTTCTTCCTCCATAGATGGCCTGCGCCCCTCATTCCTCTAGCAGCTTCAGACTGGACCTCTGCTGGGAATCCAAATGGCTCATTCATCGAGACTTCCACAGGAGCTACAGGGAAAGCTCAGGACAGACTTTTCCTTAAATTAGGCATTCAAAGGTCATCTGTAATTTCGTTTTGTTTTTCCCACTCTTCAACAGATGTGCTGCTCTTTTTACATGCTAAGGAAAGGGCTTTCTGTTTTGACGCTCCCAATTGCACATTTGAATTTTATATGAGTTCTGTCGGTGATTTGAAAATTGCTCCTATCAAAAAGGAGAGCTTAAATCAGCCCCCTCCGTTCAAGTAAATTGGTGATGAAGTCAGTCCTGACCTGGCCCAGCTCAGATCAGCCTAGGTGCCAGCAAGGATTCATTCATTCAACCAATACTCACTGGACTTCTACCATCTGCAAGGCACAGGACAGACACCATCTCTGGTCTCACGGAGCTCCCTCTCTTGCTTACCCTTCCCCAGCCACACTTGCCTCCCTCCTGTTCCTCGCACAAGCTGGCCATGCTCTTGCCTCAGGGCCTTTGAACTCCCTTTTCCCTCTTCTTGCAAAGTTCTTTCCCCTAAGTAAGGCAAACTCCTCCCGCTTAACATCTTTGCTCAACATTCCCTTCTCAGTGAGATCTACCCTTTATAAAATCACATCCCACCCCCCACCTCCATCCCTGGCACCTCCAGTCTCCCTTACCTGTTCTATACTTTCTTTCTCCCGCAGCATGTATCACTCTATAGCACTCTATGTAATTTACTTATATATTACGTTTATTGTTTATTGTCTGTTTCCTCCTGCTAGAACATTCACTTCACAAGAGCAAGGTCTCTGTTTACACATTGATGCCTCCTAAATGCCTTAAACAGTGCCTGGCACATAGTAGGCACGCAGTAAACATTTGTTCAAAGAATGAACGAACAATGAACCAGCCAGTGCACTCACAAATGCGCAACTCATGTGGACCCAATTCCCTAAAGGCCCAGAAAACCGAAACAGCTGGTGGAGATCTGTTTGAAAGCAAGTTAGAGTGGAAGAGCCCACAGTGGACTTAGAGCTGAGGGGGTCCTGGGTGTACTGTCCACTGCTTCCACGGCCATCTCCCCAAAAGACTGAGCTCCCTGAGGGCCGAGAGCACCATCTGCCTTTTCCACCAGTACATCTTGGAGAGCCCAGCACAGGGCTGCCAAGGGAAGCAGATGTCAGTTAGCACAAGGCTGAAGGAATTTCAGGCATCATTTCTCAAGCACTATGTGCCCCCACAATGCTGAGCTCCTTACTCACGTTATCTCTTTCACACCTCACAACATCCCAAAGAGAGTAGGCATTATTTTTGACCCTATTTAACAAATGAAGTTTAGGCTAAGTAACTCACCCAAGTCCACACATACTATAACAGATGGCAAAGCTGAGGTTCAAACACAGGTTTGTCTGACTCCTGAGACGGAGGTCTGAAAGTATATGCTCTACCACTGCACTGGGATGAAAGAGAGGGAGGGAAGGAGGGAGAGAAGGAAGGAAGGAGGAAGGAAAGAAGGAAGGAAGAAGTAAAGATGGTAGGGCAGGCCACATGCCAGATGAAGCACGGAGGTCTAAAAGACCTGATCAGAGCTAAGGAGCTTTTCCTCCCGGCTGAACGTGACTCCAGTACAGCCCTGTCCCCCGCTCCCCACCCCAGTCGAAGTAGAGATGGCACATCTTGTCCTAGAAGAGACTTTATTTTAACTAATTCTTTTAAATCCTTTCTCTCTCTCTCTCTCTCTCTGAGCTTGAATGAACTGAAGGAAAAATATATCTGAGTGGGTGGATAGATAATCTAAAAATTGTGTCAGGTAGTAGTGGAGAAACGTACTTCCTCTTAGAATCTCTATAAAAGGAAATCGTCACAGCTCCATCGCTGCCCCTCACCCACACACATGCAAGCAGTGGTGAACAATGTGATTAGGCTGAGCACATCAGATTAGGTCAGAACCTGCCCCAGTGACCTCAGACTTCTGCTTAGAAGAACAGCCATTTCCCTAGATGCCCAGTGCTAGCCTCAGTGGCCTTTGCTCACCCTGAGCCTCCTCCAACCTGGCCAGTCACAGCCCCTGCCTATACACCCACCTGCTCCAGCTGAGAACCCCACCCACAGCACTCAGCCCATGAGGTCACTCAAAGGGCTTCCCAGAGGACTGCTCTTCAGAGTTCTATGGATGAGAGTACTGGAGACCCTTCAGGTCCTCCAGAAATCCTGCCAAGGCTGGCTCCCTTCTCCTGTGGGCACACCAAAATGGTGTCATTATGCCAGAGACTGGGGCAGGAATTCCAAGGGCCATCTGCTGGGTGGCCTTGAAGTAAAGCAAAAGTATATGTTGAATGAACGAATGAATGGGCCTTCCAAAGGGAAAATCTGTAAAGAGGCAAGTCTAGTAGGGGCATCTAGAATCTAGCTCATCTCAATGCTGTGAATTTCTGGCAGGAAACACATCAACTTGAGGGGTATCTTGGAGCTACATAAAGAATAGAACTCAAGCCAATTCAATGGATATTTACTAGGGCCTCTGACAAAACAGTATGACACTTCCCTGACAACACTTACGGTTGAGGAGCAGCTGGCAAGCAGGTGTACAACAGAGAAGGGCAGAGAATTTATAGAAAGGAGAAAAGAGGGACATGGAGGGACGGGGGGAACCCAGCTTCATCCTCACTGCTGTGAGCTAAGCTTTGCCTCTGGCTAGGCCACCTCTTAGCTCAGACCTCATAGCATAACCTTGAGAACCTGTGTGCTCTCTACTTCCTTGTACTCTCCTGATGACACTTTCCATGTAGATTCTTAGGATCTAGAGGCACCCACCTTCTTGTGCCTCCCAAGAACGAAGTGTGGATCTGACCACGCACAACTAGAGAAACTAGAGGTGTCACATCTACTGGGGTGGTGGAGCTGGGACCCAGAACCTCTAACTCCTGACAGATCCCACAGATGCAAAGTCCTCTCAAAACACGTCTGTCCTGGTGTGGTGGTGGGCGAAAGGGGTAAAGGGGCACACGTATGGTGATGGATAAAAACTAGACTGGTGGTGAGCATGATGCAGTCTATACAGAAACTGATATATAATAATGTATACCTGAAACTACACAATGTTATAAACCAATATGATCTCAACAAAATAATTTTAAAAGAAAAGAACAGTAAACAAACAAACACACACATCTGCCCTGAAATGGCTAAGAGTCCGTGTTCACCTGTAGCATGGAGTCTGTGCAGGCTGAATTTGGGCAGGCAAAGCAGAAACACACTTATGTTCAACCATCACATGCCCCATAGTCATCTGTTGGACAAGAGAGAGTTTATTATGGTCCAGCAAGGCCTTTACAAGTGTAGCGCTCTGCTCCTCGAGCACCAGTGGGGCATAGTCAGTGGCCTCTGCCAAGGGACAGTGGGTAAGGGTGCCTGTAGGAGGTGCCATTCAAAAGGGGCTTGGGGAGTGACATCAGCAAGACAGTGAAATAGGAAGCCCCAGACTTCATTCCCGCAGAGACACCAACTTAACAATGTATGGGTGAAATGAAAGGACACTACACAGCAACACAAAAGCATACAGATATATAAAGCTATCTGGTAAAGGTAAATATATGGAAAATAAAGAATCCTATAATACCGTAATGGTGGTATAAAAATCACTTTTCACTCTGGCAAAGAATTTAAAAGATAAATGCATAAAAATAACTATAAAATGATGTTAATGGATACAAAATATAAATAAGTCTTTGTGAGAGCTCCAGAAACCAGTTAAGAAGCTGCAGTACCCCAGGCAAGCTCAAAGTCAAGAACAGTTGCATTGAAATGGGTGAGAAAAGCCATTTCATAGCAACTGCCCTTCCCCTAAGCCAGCACAGCTCAGCACAACTGAAGAATAGCCCAATTAGCAGCTTCTTCCTTGGAAAGGAAAGAGAAGAGTGAAACTTAAGTCCAATGTGCCAGCTTTTTGGGGAACTGCCCAAGAGACTGGTTTCTGTCTCACCTGACTTGGAGTGCAAATGGGGAACCAGCATACTTTGGATGTATGGGAGCCATGGAGAACAAAAGAGCTCAGTGCTTGTAGTGCCAGAGAACCTGCAGTGCCACAGACAGACGCCAGAGGGAGCAAGAAATTACAAGCTCTCGAAAAAGAAAATGGCAAATCTCTGAGAAACCACACACACACACACACACACACACACACACACACACAGAGCCCAGAGAAGACACATCCCTGGAAAAGGTTTGAGAGGCCTCCAGAAGCTCTAGCAGGCTAATTGGTGAAGGTCTTCCCCTGTATGAAGCCAGTCCATAAAGATGGCAAAGGTGGCTGTCTTTTCAAATGCACAACTCGCAGCAAAAAATCAGGCACATGGAGGAACAAGGAAACATAGCCCAATCAAAAAAACAAAATAAATCTCCAGAAACAGACCCTAAAGAAATGGAGATCCATGAATTACCGACAAGGAATTCAAAATAGTCATCTTAAAGAAGCTCAGTGCACCACAAGAGAACACAGATAGACAACTAAACAAAATCAGGAAAACAATGCATGAATAAAATGAGAATATTAACAGAGACATAGAAATTATTCCAAAAAAAAAAAAAAGAGGCAAACAGAAATCTTGGATCTAAAGAATATAATAGCTGAATTGAAAAATTCACTAGAGAGGTTCAGCATCAGACTTGATCAAGCAGAAGAAAGAATCAGTGAACTCAAAGATAGGTCTTTTTAAATTATTGAGTCAGAGAAACAAAAAAAGCAAAAAAAATTAAGAAAGTGAAGAAAGCCTAAGGGACTTAGGGTACACCCTCAAAAGGACTGATACATGTATTATAGGAGTCCCAGAAGGAGCAGAGAGAGAGAGAAAGGAGGAGAGAGACTATTTGAAGAAATAATGGCCAAAAACTTCCTAAATCTGAGGAAGGAAATGGACATCCAAATTTACGAAGCCCAAAAGACTGCACCTAGGATGAACCCAAAGAAGCCCACACTAAGAAATTATAAACAAACTGTCAAAAAAGTTAAAGAAAGAGTCTCAAAAGCAACAAGAGAAAAAGCAACTTGTCACATATAATAGAACTCTCATAAGATTATCAATGGATTTCTCAGCAGAAACCTTGCAGGCCAGAAGAGAGTGGGAAGATATATTCAAAGTACTAAGGAAAAAAAAAAAACAAAAAACTGCCAACCAAGATATTCAGCAAAACCGTCCTTCAAAAAATGAAGGAGAAATAAAGACCTTCTTAGGTAAACAAAAGCTGAAGATATTCATCACCACCAGACCTGCCTTACAAGAACTGCTAAAGGGAGTCCTTCAAGTTGAAAGGAAAGGACACTACACAGCAACACAAAAGTATACAAATATATAAAGCTCTCTGGTAAATATATAGAACGTAAAGAATCTTGAAATTCTGCAATGGTGCAAAAATCATTTTTAATTCTGGCATAAAATTTAAAAGACAAACGCATAAAAATAACTATAACTATAAAACTGTGTTAATGGATACAAAATATAAATAGATATAATGGGTGACATTGATAACATAAAGTTGGGGGAGGTGTAAAGGAGCAGAGTTTTTGTATGTGATTGAAGTTAAATTCTTATAAGTTTGAAATAGATTGTTTTAACTATAAGATATTTTATGTAATACCCATGGTAACTATCTATAGAATATTCACAAAAGAAAATGAGAAAAGAATCAAAGGATGTCACTACAAAAAATCAACGAAATACAAAGAAAGGCAGAGAGAGAAAAAAAAGGGACAAAATAACTAGAAGACATACAGAAAACAATTTTAAAAAATGGTAATTGTAAGTCTGTCTCTACCAGCAGTTACTTTAAAGGTAAATGCATTAAACTCCTTAGTCAAAAGATAGGGTAGCTGAACAGATAAATCAACAAGATCCAACTATATACTGTCTATGAGACTCACTTTAGATATAAGGACATACATATGCTGAAAATGAAAGTATGAAAAAAGGTATTCCTGTCAAATGGTAACCAAAAGAGAGCAGGGGTGACCATACTAATATCAGACAAAATAAATTTTAAGTCAAAAACTATCAGAAGACATAAAGAAGGGCATTATATAAAGATAAAAGGGTCAATTCAGCAGGAGGATCTAACTATTATAAATATATATACACCTAACAGCAGAGCACCCATATATATAAAGTAAACATTGACAGAATTGAAGAGAGAAATAGACAATAATATAATAGTAGGAGATTTCAATACCCCACTTTCAATAATGGATAGGTCAACCAGACAGAAGTTTAATAATGAAACAGATGACTTAAACACCACTATAGACCAATAGGACCTAACAGACACACACAAAACACTCTACCTAACAACAGTAGAATTTACACTCTTCTCAAGTGTACCCATAATATTCTACAGGATAGATCACATGTTAGGCCACAAAACCAGTCTTAACAAATTTAAGAAGACTGAAATCATATCAAGTATCTTTTCTGACCAAAATGGAATGAAATTAGAAATGAATCACAAAATAAAAACTGGAAAATTCACAAATACATGGAAATTAAATAACACACCCTCAAATAACCAATGGGTCAAAAAAGAAATCGCAAGGAAAATTAGAAAATATCTTGAAACAAATGAAAATGAAAACACAACATACCAAAACTTATAGGACGCAGCAAAAGCAGTACTAAGAGAGAAGATTGGAGCAATAAATGCCTACATTAAAAAAGAAGTAATATCTTAAATAAGCAACCTAACTTTATATCCCAAGGAACTAGAAAAAGAATAATAAACTAAACCCAAAGTTTAGCAGAAGGAAGGGCATAAGAAAGATCAGAACAGAAATAAACAAAATAGAGAATAGACAAACAAAAATAAATCAACAAAACTAAGGGTTGGTTTTTTGAAAAGGTCAACAAAATTGACAAACCTAGCTAGACTAAGAAAAAAAGCAAGAAGACTCAAATAAAAATTAGAAATGAATGAGGCAACATTACAACTGATGCCACAGAAATAAAGAGAATCATAAGAGACTATTATTAACAATTATATGCCAGCAAATTGTATAGTCTAGAAGAAATGGATAAATTTCTAGAACTATACAACCTACCAAGACTAAATCATGAAGAAACAGGAAATCTCAACAGCCTATAACTAGTAAGGAGATTGAATCAGTAATCAAAAACCTCCCAACAAAGAAAAGCCCAGCACCAGATGGCATCACTGGAGAATTCTACCAAACATTTAAATAAGAATTAACAACAATATTTCTCAAACCCTTCCAAGAAAATGAAGATGAGGGAACACTTCCAAACTCATTTAGTGAGGCCAGCATTATGATTTCGATCTGATGCCAAAATCAGACAAAGAAACTACAAGAAAATTACAGACCAATATCCCTGATGAATACTGATGCAAAAATTTTGAACAAGATACTAGCAAACTGAATTCAATAACACATCAAAAGGACTATACACCGTGACCAAGTGGGATTTATTCCTGGAATTCAAGGATGGTTCAACACACAAAACTCTGTCAATGTAATACACCTCATTAACAGAACAAAAATTTAAAAACCACATGATCATCTCAATTGATACAGAAAAAGCATTTGACCACATCCAACGTTTCATGATAAAAAATACACTCAACTAACTAGGAATATAAGGAAATTCTATCAAGATAGTAAAAGCCATATATGAAAAGCCCGCAGTTGACATCATACTCAATGGTGAAAAACTGAAAGTATTCCCTCTAAGATTAGGAATAAGGCAAGGTTGCCCCCTCTCACCACTTCTATTTAATATAGTACTGGAAGTCCTAGCCAGACCAATTAGGCAAGAATATGAAATAAAAGGCATCCAAATTGGAAAGGAAGAAGCAAAATTATCTGTATTCACAGATGACATGATGTTATATGTACCAAACCCTAAAGACTACACACACCCAACAAAATGTTAGAACTAATAAACAACTTAAGCAAAGTTGCTGGATACAAAATCAACACACAAAAATCAGTTGCATTTCTATACACTAGCAATAGCAATCTGCAAAGGAAATTAAGAAAACAATCTCATTTACAATCACATCAAAAAGAATAAAATACTTAGGAATATACTTAACCAAGGAGGCAAAAGACTTATACACTCAAAACTACAAAACAGTACTGAAAGAAATGAAATAAGACACAATAAATGGAAGGACATCCTATGTTCACAGATTGGAAGACTTAATATCATTAAAATGTCCACACTACCCAAAGTGGTCTACACATTCAATGCAATCTCTATAAAAATCCCAATGGTATTTTGTGCAAAAGCAGGAAAAATCATCCTAAAACTAATATGGTATCTCAAAGGACCCCATAGTCAAAAAAATTCTCAAGAAATAGAAATAAAATTGGAAGCCTCACATTTCCTGATTTCAAAACATATTTTAAAGCTACAGCAATCAAAACAATACAGTACTGGCATAAAGACAGACATATAGACCAATGGAAAAGAATAGAGATCCCAGAAATAAACCCTCACCTATCTGCTCAAATGATTTCTGACATAGGTACCAAGGCTACAAAATGGGAAAGAATAAAGTCTCTTCAACAAATGATGTTGGGAAAACTGAATATCCACATGCAAAAGAATGAACTTGGACCCTTATCTTGCATCGTTTACAAAAATTAACTCAAAATGGATTAATGATCTAAATGTAAGACCTAAAACTATAAAACTCCTAGAAGAAAGTATAGGGGAAAAGTTTCATGACATTGGATTTGGCAATGATTTCTTGGATATGACACCAAAGACACAGGCAACAAAGCAAAAATAGACAAATGGGACTACATCAAATATAAAAACTTCTGCACAGTAAAGGAAATAACAGAGTGAAAAGGCAACCCACAGAATGGGAGAAAATATCTGCAAACCATATATCTGGTAAGCAGGGATTATCCATAATATATAAAGAACTCCCACAACTCAACAACTAAAACCAAATAATCTGATTAAAAAATGGACAAAAGACTGGAATAGCCATTTCTCCAAAGATACAAATGGCCAACAAGCATATGAAAAGATGCTCAACATCACTAATCATCAGGGAAATGCAAATGAAAACCACAGTGAGATATCACCTCACACCCATTAGGATGGCCACTAGAAAAAAAAAAGATAAATGCTGGCAAGGATGTGGAGAAATTGGAATTCTTGTGCACTGCTGGTAAGAATGTAAAATGGTACAGCAGCTATGGAAAACAGTATGGAGTTTCCTCAGATAATTAAAAACAGAATTACCACATGAGCCAGCAATCCCACTTCTGGGTATATATCCAAAAGAATTGAAAACAGGATCTCAAAGAGATATTTGCACACCCATGTTCACAGTAGCATTATTCACAATAGCCAAGAAGTGAAAGCAACCTAAACGCCCATCAACAGATGAATGGATTAAAAAATGTGGTATATACATGCAATGAAATATTACTCAGCCTTAAAAAAAAAGGAATTCCTGTAATATGCCTCAATATGAATGAACCTTGAGGACATATGCTAAGTGAAATAAGCCAGTCACAAAAAGACAACTATCATATGATTTCACTTATATAAGGTATGTAAAGTAGAATGGTGGTTGCCAGGGGCTGGGAGGAGGGGAGTTATTGTTCAACGGGTATAGAGTTTCAGTTTTGCAAGATGAAAAAGTTGTACAGATCTGTTGCACAACAAGGTGCATATGGCTAACACTGCTGTATTGGACATTTTTAAAACGGTTAAGATGGTAAATTTTATGCTCTATGTTTTTTATCACAATAAAGAAAATGGGGGAGGGGCTTGAGGAGATTGGGTAAGATTTATACAGAGCAACGCGAGGAGTGCAGGAGGAAGCCATCTTTAATTTTACCCCTTCCAATTAGAGAAAAAAAAAATATGTCCTCTCCTCCCATAGGCTCAGAGAGGCCCTTCCAACCACCTTTTCCCTGCTTTATTTTTATTCAGAGCACTTACCCCCACCGGAGATAATGTTACATATTTACTTACTTATCTGTTTATTGTCTGCAGATAACCAGACACACAAGACTCCCTGAGGGCAGGGATGTTTTTCTTTCTTTCTTGTTTATTACTGAATCCTCAGAGTCTAGAAGAGAGTGTGGCCTGTAGGAGATGCACAGTGAATATCTACTGAGTGAACGAACGAATGTGGAGGTGGGGAGAGCCGAGAAGGACGTCTGAAGCCTGGGGCTTCTGTCCTGCATTCTTCAATCTTCTTGGTAAAGAGACAAAGAGGAGGAGGAAGACAAGAACAGACTAGGATGAGCAGATGTTGTTATGTTGGGCTTGTGGGGGCAGCCAGACAGCTTCTGGTGGATGAGGGATGGGGAAGGCCCATCCACTAGAGGGTCTCTGCCTCTGGTCCCTTCAGCTTCAGCAAAAGAATAGAGACCATGCCCACTAGCTCTCACCAGTTTGGTGTAGCCGTTTTTCCTTAAAGCTACTGAATCAACACCCTCCACCTGTCAGGGGCTGGCCCAGTGGTGTAGTGGTTGGGTTCAGGTGCTCGGCTTCAGGGACCCAGGGTTCACGGGTTCGGATCCCAGGCGCCGACTGACACACCACTTATCAAGCCATGCTGTGGCAGGCGTCCCACATATAAAATAGAGGAAGACAGGCAGGGATGTTAGCCCAGGGCCAATCTTCCTCACCAAAAGGAGGAGGATTGGCAACAGATGTTAGCTCAGGGCTAATCTTGCTCACACACACAAAAAAAGCCTCCACCTGTCAGACAGAAAGTTCCTCAGTTCTTCCCACTTTTCGTATTGTAGCTCACTGCTTCTCCCACTTTCATGTGTGTACGAATCACCTGGGCATTCACTAGGGCTGGGCGGGGCCTGAGAATCTGCATTTCTAACAAGCTTCCAGGTGATACTGATGCAATGCCTTGCTTACAGTGGCAGGTTCTCAACTTTGTGGCACATGGGAGGCTTTGTAAAATCCCAATGCCTAGGCCCCTCACCCCAGACCCATTATATCAGAACGCCTGGGAGTGGGAGCCCGGAATGGTGCAGCCACGGCTGAGAACCAGTGCTCCAGGGGCTCTCCGAGGGTGCCAACTCACACGGAAGCAGAACCCCTGCCTTGGACCCTGCAGTCCCTTCACCCAGCTGCTGCGCCCTTCCTCAACAGCCTCAGGCCGCTGACACTTCAGTTGCTGCTGAGGATCTGCGGAGAGCCATGTGTTGACACTGGCCCACCTTGATCTGGGACCTGTGAGAGCGTTAGTACTCTCAGGCAGCTGGAAGGAACTTTCCTGTTTTTTCCCACACTCTGACTTCCACTTCTCTTTCCAGCTGGTAGGGAGCTGTCATCCTCTTCCTGTCCTGTAGAACAGTAGCTCTCAACCAGGGGTGATTTCTCCCCACCAGGGGACATTTGGCAGTGTCTGGAGATATATTCGATTGTCTTTTGATCCAGAACCTCTGCCTTCTCTTGACTGTCAAGCCATGGGACCCTGTCTGCCCCTTACTCATTCACAGTGAATTTTTTCTCTGGTGCCACTTTATCTTACCAGCATGTAAATTTCTGTGGCGCTCCCCCCACCCATTAGACAGGTCTACATGTTTCCACATCTTATCTGTGCCCAGGAATCAAGTTCCTCCTCATGAAACTCCTAAACCCCATGCAAACTAGGAGTGTGGCCAGTCATCCCAAAAGTTCCATGAGAGGTAAGGAGACATCTGACCAGGGGACAGAGAGGCCCACTAGAGAGGGGGCAACCTGATTCCTAACTACCTTCATATCTGAATCTCGGCTTGACTCAGCCAAGATGCTCATGCTCTGTCACACATGTCCTGGGCACTTGCTATATGCCAGGCCCTGCTGTAAATGCTTTGCCTCATATAATCCTCCCTAAGAAGTGGGTACCGTTGTTATCCCCATGTACAGAGGAGCAGACTGAGGCACAGACACTAAGTAAGTTGCCCAAGGTCACATAGCTAGGAGCTAGTAGAGCGAGGATGTGAACCGAGGCAGTTTGGGTCCAGAGCCCACGGGTCTAACCACCGTACACCAGACGGTCCCTTGTGCATTTCACCTCAACAACAACTCAGGCAGGCTTGGATTCTGTTCTTGATATTACAGATGGAAACCAGCCTCTCAAAGGCAAAATAACCTTCCAAAATCACTCAGTGAGTAAGTAGTGGACCTAAGATCCAAATCCAAGACAGACTCAAAATTCCACGCTCAGGTCAGGGAAGGAAACTACAGGCTACAGAAGACATATCATTCATTCATCCATTCATTCATTCCTCGTGCACTCAGCACACATGTACTGATGCTTCTCAAGGTCACATGTTGCGTGTTAAGGATCCAGAGAGAAATCAGCCATGACCCCTTTCTTCAAGAGCTCACATCAAGTTTTGGAGACATGCTGAAGGCTGTGGGTGGATTGGGGAGGAAGGAGAGAGCACAGGAGGGCAGAGGAGTCAGTTCAGACTTCTCTGGAGACTAAGCAGCTGTGGGGACAAGGTCTGGGGAACTCCCAGTGGGCACTGCTCACGTCCTCGTTGTCATCTGCATTAGATGATCTGGGTGACATCCCACCTCCCCGGCACACACTCACCTGCACACATTTACCTTGCCTTATTTTCTTCCTATCTCTCCTCCCCCTGTCTTGCTCAGAACTCCAAATTCATAAGCACAACATGGGGAGAAACCAAAAGGGGCCCTGTGCTCCCCCAATGGATCAATGCAAGGTTGGCATCCCAACTTATCATCCAAGGTCCCAGAGGGAAACCAAACTGTAACTGTCAGGAACACGACAGAACTGTCAAAAGCAGACAAAATCAGCCACGTAAATTGTGAAACTGAAGTCACAGTTCTATTTGTTCTGCTAGAGTGAACATCTCACATCTTTTTGTCGAGATGGAAAATAAAAACAAAGATAGACTAAGGGTCTTGCAAGTGTCCCATCTTTGTGGAGAAACCCACCACCACCACGTCTCAGTTTCTAGCAACATCCCCCACCCCCTAAAGCCATATCCACTTCCATTCCGTACACACAACAGGTCTTACTACGGGAGTGGGTGGGCGCACCATCAGTTGTTATGACCCCGTCCCTGCCCTAAAGAAATTATGGTCTGTTGGTCAAAAGACAATCCTATCTCCAGCTAACAGAATTAGAATATAGTGCCAGACCAGACAGAATAAAGCAGAGAAAACTCAGGGAGTGACTAATCCCACTATGGCAGAATCAGAGAGGGCTTCTTGGAAGAGATAACCTCTGCATTGGGCCTTGAAGGATGAATAAAATTTTGCCTGGTGGAAAGGGAAGGGAAGGAAACTCCAGAGACAGGGGAAGGTGGATATAAATGTACAGAAGCTGGGGCACGGTAGAGAAAGGGACACAGAATCAAGAGATCCTTTGGAAGTCGAATCTCCACTCCGAGTGACAACCAGGCTGGGAAGAGAAATCCCTGCCAGGGATGCTGGGCCATGAGACATCCAGACTCCCTGTTTGCAGAGCAGGTGCAGCCTTCTCAGGTGCTCCCGGGTACATGCATGTAGGCTGCGCACCAACGGTGCGTGCACACTTCCCATTAGCCCTGGTCATGCATACACGTGTGTGTGTGTGTGTGTGTGTGTGTGTGTGTGTGTGTGTGTGTGTTGGTAGCAATCTGGCAGGCCATTCTGCAGAAGCCCTGCAGCACTGTGGCTGCTCACCAAAATAGCATTGAGCAATTTAGGTCAGGAAGTAAGGACTGTGTTATTATTACTAGTCACTGGTGAAGTTATTTAATAAGAATGTCACATCCAATTGAGACCGCGGTGGGAATTGTCAGCGGGAAGAATGTAATTACACAAACTGGAGGCGCTCCAGGCCCCCGCCGTTTGCACACCTCCAAAGATCCACACAGAGATGGACTCTCCCCCAGCCCCACTGCCGCCTAGAGGGCATTTCCTCAGGTGGGGCCACCGTGCCAGGCCCCAGAACAGCCAGACCCATGCTGCTCCTGAGCAGGCCCCGGAGAGGCTTAGGAGGGGGCATCTCCAGGACCCACTGAGGATACTCTTAGTCACACCACCCATGGCCGGACACCCCAGTGAAAGGTAGAAAGACAGAAAGACAATGACAGAGAACACCAGAGACCCAAAGGAAAAACAGGCAGAAGAGAGACGGGCAGATAGAAAAGAGACACAAAGGCAGACACGGTGAGAGACCGCAAGAAAGAGAGAGGGAGGCAGAAGAGGAGAGAAAAAGAAAAAAAGAACAAGAGTGACAGAGACAGACAATGCAGAGCGAGACCAAATCGGGGGTAGAAAAGGCAACAACAAAGAGAGGGAGGTAGAGTGGGAACCCAGAGGAGCCTCATGACAAAGGCTGTCAGTGTCACCTCACACACAGGGCCCCACGCGAGCTAACTGGGTAGAAATGGAGAGCGAGGATGGAGTACGGGGAACAGCTTAGCTTTAAATGGAAGAAGAACAGGGCAGAAGCCAGAGGAGTTCAGGGCCTAAAGACAGCCCCCTTTTTATTCTGAACGTGTTTTAAATTGAAAGAGTAAAGTCGGTGGGGAAGAAAAATAAAATGGGAGAGAAGAGCCAAATCCAAGAGGCGAGAGAGAAGAAGGGGATCAGGAGCTCTGGGAACTGGGAACTGCAGGAGGGAGCCCCCCTCTTCCTTCGGGAGCAAGCGTGGGGAGAGGGGGCCGCAGATGCAGGTAGCCAGCAGGAAAAGCAGGCAGGATACGGGAGAAGCCCATTCTTGATGATCTGCATGTTCTCAGTAGGATACCGGCCAGCTCATCCTGTGATGGACCCGGCAATTTGCGTCTTGGAATGATCACTCTTGGGATGAAGGCAGGAAGCTGAGCAGTAGCCAATAGGAAGAGGACTGAGCTGTGCTGGGCTCAGAAGGCAGTGGCAGCAGGATTCACGGAGGGAGGGATGAGACACGACAGGCAGAGAGCTGACTGTGGGACTCTCTCCCAGGGCCAAGCGTGTAGAGCAGGGGCAGCTGAGGGCTAAGGGTTGAGGGTCCCAGTGGGTCAGTCCTTCAAAGGGTGGACAGGGGAGACCGGTCTTGGTAACGAAGGAAAGGAGCGAGGAGAAGCCCCTCGGGAGAGTGGAGCTGTGGCGGGGCTCCAGGTTGCCAGCTTTTAAAGGGCCGTGCACAGTTGGGCACAGCCCATACCCATCCTTCCACCCACCTCTTGTGCCTTCTGCCTCCTGGGCTCTCCTCCGCCCAGCCCTGGCCGGCCACGACCTCAGTTTGCCCTTGGCCGCTGTTCTTGGTTCATCCCTCTCCGGAAGCGGCCCCTTCTCAGCAGTCGGCCTCAGCTGCTCCCTGGCTCCACTTCTGCTCCACACCAGGGCCACGGACGTCCTTGCTCCCACATTCTCTTCGGACTCTGAGCTCAGTGTAGACCGGTCTGAGGGATCCTCTGTTCTATTCTCAGTGCTGATCACTCAGAGGCGATAAATAAAGCCCAGCAGCAGACCCCCGCCTGGCCCACCTACACCCAGCACCGGAAGCTTCTGAGGCTCCTCCTCAGAGCACTCAAAGGACTGAGTGTGGAGAGACCGAGGTAGAAAACCTCCTGGGCTCGTAGAAACTCTGGGGAATCACATCTTCTCCGGGGCCTGCGTCCACAGGCAGGGCTGCTTTGCTGGGGTCTGGGGGGGTATGTCCCCTCCCTGCCTCCTCCCCCAGAAAGCACAGACAGTGCTGGCTCCAAGCCAGCAGGTTCTCAAAGAGGCGGCAGCTCCACCAAAAGACTAGTCCTGGGTGCTCGAGGAGGCCTGAAGCTCGGGTGGAGGCGCAGACCCCGTCCTGCTGAGCTCAGAGCGCCAGGACCCACACGGCCGGGCGGGGCCCCGGCTGCTGCCAGGCATGGCTGCCAAGCACAGACACATCCTGGGTCATCGGACAGCTGCCCAGAGACAGGGAAAACGGCCCTCAAGTGTGGTCTGAGAGGGGCCTGGCACCTCACCTCTGCCAGCCCAGAAAGACAGTGACTGGGAGAGGGGACTTCAAGGTCAAGGCTTGAGCCACCCCTGGGCTTGGGAGCTGGGACTCCGGCTAGACGCTCATGGCACCCAGCTCCCGGCACACCCCGTTCACAGGCACACACACATCGGCGTCTACAGACACAGACACCCACGCCCACTCCATACCTGCACACATCCCCACTCTCACATACCGTGCACACACAGGTCTACCACATGCTCACAGCTCTTCAATACCCGGGTGCACACCCCACACTCCCACGCTGCCGCTCCACCACCCCGGCTGGAGGGCTCGATGGGGCCCCCTGCTGCTCCCCTCCCTCCACCAGGGCCCCTGTGGCCTTCGGGAAGAATTTGTGCAAAGCTCTGGGGTCTCTTCCACCTGTGCTGCGGTTGAGTGGTAGAGCGGTGTGCGTGCCTGGTGAAATAAACACATGTCTGTGTAGAAGCCTGTGTGTGCACATGTGCTTACACGCATAGATTAGAATACACGGATTAAGTATGGGGGGATACTTAGAAAAAGCTCATGATAGCTACAATTTAATCTGCACTGCCCCCACTCCCGCAGACACACGCACATATCCCAGGTCATCAGCCTCTCCGCCGCTCGCTGTGCCCAGCACACACACACCAGGCATCCCGCAGCACAGCAGTGAAGAGCACGCTCGCCTGTGAAGTCAGGCAGACCTGAATCCACAGTCCCGCTCCGCCACTTGCTGGCTGTGTGACGGTGGGCACCCTGCTTGCCCTCTCTGAGCCTCAGCTCGCTCATCTGTAAGGGAAGAATAATAAGAGCTCCCTCACAGGCACGCTGGAAGATTAAATGAGATTATGGACGTGAAACAGGGACATCAATAAACATTAATTACCACTCATTTTCTCCCTTACACCCACCCTTGTGCCTTCCTTTCAGGCAACTGAGAAGTATTTATTGAGTGCTAACTGTGTGTCAAGGCTGCTGTAGGCCCTGGAGGTGCAAAGTCCCTGTGCTCAGCCTCACACAGCTTGTCTTCTAGTGGGGGAGACAGATGGTAAGCAAGTAACCAATAAGTGAATAATATAATGAGCGTGATCAGAGCTATGAAGAAGGCGATGCGGTGGAGCTTCATCTGTGGTGGTCCACCTCTGTGAGTGTCACTCTGGGGCAGAGACCTGAAGGGGAAGTAAGAGTGAGCCATGGACGATTTAGGGGGAGAGCATTCCAGGCAGAGAAAAGAGCAGGCATAAATGCCTGGAGACAGCAACAAGCTTGTTTTCAAGGTAACAGCACTCTGGGGTATGGAGAATGAGGCGCAAGTGATGGGAGATGAGATGGGGCAGACTGGCAGTGAAGGCCGGATCAAATCTGGATGGTTTTAACTGTGCATGTCGGGGGAAGGTGCCCCAGTCTGACCCCCCTGTTTCAGGATTGCTCTCACTGCTGTGTGAACAAAGGGAAGCAGGCAGACCAGCCAGGGATCTATTGTCCCCAGGGAGAGACAGAGGGTTTTAAGGACTCGCCTTGCACCATCCCTACGCCATCCCTACGCCTTGCACCATCCCTACGCCTTGCACCATCCCTATGCCCGCCCCCCCCGCCTCCCCACCATCTCCCACCCTCCCACTCCTCGGGCTCCTCTCTCAGGATGCCTTCTCTGATGACTCCAGGCTATAAAGGCTGCTTCCACCACTTTTTGAGCATGTTTTCAAAGCCCACCTCCCCGGAGGACCCTCCCTGGTCCCCACCTCTGCACATCCACAGCACTTGGTTCCTGGTTTAAAGGACAAACCAGTGCCATCCTCCTACCTAGGACTCAAGAACAGACATGGCGCCCGACTCTCCTTTATGCACCTACCCACCAGATACAGCACGTCGCAGGTGCTCAACAAATGCAGACTTGCAGTATGGCACCTGGCCTTTCTGCCCAGGGTTTTACACCCCTCCCCCAATGCCCCCCAACCTCTGACCTCACCAACCGATGCTTCGCTTTTGTTAACAAACATTGAGCACCTGCCATGTGCTGGGTCTTTTCAAGCACATGTTCTCATTTCACCTTCCCAACCATCCTATGAGACAGGGGCTATTATAACCCCACTTTACAGATGAGGAAACTGAGGCACAGACAGATTAAACAAGTTACCTCGGGTAGCACAGCCAGCTAGTAGTGGCAGTACCAGGTGAGAATAAAGTTATACTTGACCCAGAGTCAAAGTTCTTCTGCCTGTCCCATTGGCGGGGGGAGGAGGGGTCATGTCTTAATTTTTTTAAATAAACAAATGGGTGAATATATCTTGCAAGGTGTTTGCACAGGCTGGCCTGGCCTGGAGATTTCTCCATCCTGCACCCTTTAGGAGTGTGCATAGACTAGACTTGGCCTCAGCATCCTGCACCTTCTCCCTCAACTCCGCCCCCAGCACCCAGCTGAGAGGGGCTTGCCCACCACCAGGAATTGCAGACAGCAGAGGGCAGGTTGAAGCCACAGACTCACACTCACCCCATCCACAGCTGCCAGGCCCAGGCCCCGCTGTGAGCCGGCACAGAATGGGGAGAGGTGGGCTCCCTGGGCTCATTCACCAAGATGTTCATTCCCTCCCAGGCATAAAATGTCCTTTTGATTTTCAGATGGCTCACATGCTTGACCTGGAAGGAGGAAGCCCAACAGATAGGGGTGGACCCTCCTCTGGAACAGACCAGGCTGAATGTCAGGCAGAGGGCCAAGGCCCCAGCACACCCCTCTACGGAGATAAGGGGCAATGAGAGACCCATGCCATCCTTGCTGACGCTTCCTTTCCCTAATGAAGCCTACACCTTCACTCTTGCCACGTGACACTGTAGAATTCAACCTGAGCTCTGGTGAGCAGCAGAGGGCACTGACAGTGACCCACCTTGCTTATTACCCACTTCTCTGTTACCTTTCCTCTGGTTAAGACTCAAATATCCCCTCCTCTGTTACCTCCCCAGGCAGAGTTACTTGCTCCCTCCTCTCTGCCCCCAAACTCATTCATTCAATCACCAAACACTGGCTGAGCCCCTAAGTCAGGTTCTGTGCTAGGTCCCAGGACAGAATGATGGATAAGACCTGGTCCCTGCCCTTGGACAATCTAGCACCTTCAATGAGCACCTCTCTCCCTTTTTAAAAATATCACTTGTTAGCATATCTAGCTGTCCATTAGACTGCCAGTTCCTCCAAGGCTGGTACAGTGGTGTGTTAAGGATGTTGTCCCAGCGTCTAGCACAGGACCTCACACAGGATGTTGTCTGAATAATGGAAAAAGCAAGCCTTTCAAAACTGTGATGGTTCCATTAATTCACTCAGCCCATGTTTACTGATGCATACACTGTTATGGGTTGTGCAAAAGGCCACGTTTCATAATTCTGGTCCTCCTGTCCAGTGGTAGGTAAGTCCTGCAGCGCAGCGGAGGGGAGCATGCCTGGGCAAGGGGCGGGCTGCAAATGAAAGCCTGGGCAGCTCTGGCAGCCAGGCTGGCAGAAGGGGAGGGAGCTTGGTCTGCCATGCTGCCTCATGCCTGTGGCCTCCATTGATCTCTCTGTGCCTCCATCACCTTAGAAACATCTGTTTGCCTGAAAACAGCCTACACACATTGCCCTCAAACTTCAAACTCTTTTTTTTTTTAATTTCAACTCATCACAGCAATAGCCTAAAGAGGGAGAAATCATCAAATGGGAGTTTCTTTTCTCTCTTACAGGCCCAAGGGATGAAGAGGCTGAAAAGATCCCTTCAGGTTAATTCAGAAATGTGAAGACTTCACATTTTCATTTTCAATTAAGTAATTACTACATTGCCATAGTAACACTTGCTGCCCTATTTTAGATTAGAAGTAGAAAACAAGCATTAACACACATTCATTGTCAATTTTTATATAATCTTATAGTAAGAAAGACCTTTCTCTAACTATAACCCAAAAGTGGAAAGCCAAAACATTGACAAATTTGATTGCATAAAAATGTAGAACCTCCACATGTAGAAAGAAAGGAAGGAAGGAAGGAACCACAGAATCTAAAGACAACTCCAAATTGGGAAAAAGATTTGCCACACTGCTAGAGATAAAGAGCCAATGTCCTTCATATGGAAAAAGTTCTTACAAATCAATAAGAAAAAATATGAACAATGCCATAGAAAATAAGAAAAGTACATGAACAGTTTGCAAGAAAAGAGATAAAGATGACTAACAAACATAAAAAGATGCTCAATTTCATCTATAATTTTTAAAAAGTGCAATAATGAGATACCTGATACATATCAGATTGGCAGGTTTTTAAAAAGTTGTTGGAAATGTGCAGAGCGGTGGTTCCTGGACCAGCACATCAGCATCACCTGGGAACTTGTTAGAAATGTAAATTCTCAAGCCTGTACCAGACCTACTCCACCTCAGATCTACTGAATCAGAAACTCTTGTTCCCAGAAATCTGTACTTTAACAAGGCCTCTAGGTGATCCTGATGCACTCTAAGATGTAGAGAAACCAAGAACTCTCAAATACTATTGGTAGTATTTAAATTAATGTCATTGGCACTTTTATCAGCATAAATTTATATACTCACTGAGGCAATAAACCCACTCTATAGACTATTTCATTCATATCAGATCACACACAAAATTATTTTACTGTGGTATTATTTGGGGTAGCCAAAAACTAGATAAAGTCTAAATAATAAAGGATTGACTGAGTAAATTTACAGTAATTTATGGAATACTATGCAATTATTAATAAGAAGGAGATGAATCAATATATTCCTACCCAGGAAGGTGTTTAAGAGATATTTCCAAGAGAAAAAAGCATGTTATAGATGTATCTAGAATGATCCCATTTGTGTGAGATCTAAGGAATTTGTGTCATATTTCTACTTTCTTATGTGTTTTGAAAATTTCTGGAGTAATTCAGAAGAAACTACTAATAAGTGGGACTGGGGATCTGGGGAGAAGATCTTTTTCCACCATATGTCCTTCTCTGCTCTTTGAATTATATAGTAATTGGAAAATAGTTATAAGTAATTAACCTAAAAGGAAGAGAAAGAGTGAGTAAGAGAGAGAAGCATGACTGGGAGAAGAGGAAAATTAGATCATTTGGGCAACTGCATCCTGGGGACTATTCAGGCCCCAACTGAGGCCCCTGGAGACCCCTTCTGTGCTATATCCTCAGCCACCCAGGTTGCTTTGACAAAGAACAACTAAAAACTGTTTCACTGAAGTGGTGGCTTTCAAAATAAATTACTTGTTTAACAAAGACTAAAACCCCACATCCATTAAACAAGGCAAGGGCCCCTGAGCCACCTGGTTTTCCTTCCTGTTGGCCCATCCCACCCAACTGGGTGTGCTGTGTCAGCCACTGAATCTCATCTGGTTCCAGTAGAGTACAAAGAGGCAGTCTCTATTACAAATTACATGTGAGTGTAAATGCCAGTGTGGACATATTTCATATTTGCATGTCAGAGTCAATACAGACTATGTTTGTGCATTAGAATAGACACAGTCTGTTTTCACAGAGGTGTGTGAACATGGTCTGTGTTGGTGTTCTAGGCCTGATACACCAAGAGTTTTCATTAAGGACATCGTGGGAATTGATAAGAGAATGAGGCAAAGCAGTCCTGGTGCCTATCCCCAGGCAAGTCCTCTAAGAAGCCAATATATTTTATTGTCTCATTCAGCCTTTATCTCCACTTTTGACCAGCCAGCCCCCAGATGGGTTTGCTCGAACAACAAATTATGAAAACCCTGATCTACCCATTATCCAATCACCCTTCCATTCACCGATCCTAGGGCCTTTCTTTTATCCATTCATCTATCCAAACACCCTTAAATCTACCCATCCACAAATCTACCCATTGTCCATTCCCTCAATCCTTTCATTAAACCATCCCATTTCATCTGTAAAATCTATCAAGTCAATCCTTCCATCTCTCCCTTCATCCTTCCATTCATCTTTCCATTTATTCATCCAATCCATTCACCCATCCTATCTATCCCATCTATCCTTCCATTTTACCAGCTTATCAATTAACCCCATCCTAGCCATCCATGTGTTCATCCATCCCCCCCATATAATAGCCCATCTATCTATTCATCCATCCCAAATGCCCATCAATCCCCTCTAGCTATCCATCCCATCTACCCCTCCATGCTTTCATCACCAACTACTATCTATCCTATTCATCCATCCATTCATCTATCCACTCATCCATTCGTCAATTGCATCTCTTCATCCCATCCCATAGCCTGGACCCAGTTATACCTCTGGAGATGAAGAGACTGGGGCAACCAAGGTCAAATGACTTTGTAAGAAAATAAAAAGTGATTGAAACTCTGATATCTTCCCCAAGGCCTCCTAAGCTCTTTTCACCTAGGTCATATCTGAGCCCTCTCAACAGCAAGTCTTTATCCAAACTTCACATCCCTCATCTTTCTTTCATGCCCAGACTCCCCCACTGGTATCTGACCAGCTGTGACTTCTAGGTGCCAACAAGAGCAAAAACATCAGGCTCAAAACCTGCCTGTAACCTCTAGCGCCCATTCTGGGCCCAGGTAACCACATGTTCCTTTCCCTCCTACTCCACCTGCCACTTTGAACTTTAGCCTGGGGTAAAGCCCCAGCCGTGATGTTTCTGCCCCTGGCCCAGTTTACATCCTGGTCTGGCCTGGTCCAACCTGGCCTAAAACCACTCACGATCCAGTGCCACTCAGCAAGGCTTCGACTGAAGAATGTGGCTTCCCATTGGGAAGGCAAGTACCCTAACATTTAATAAACACCTCCTCCAAGGCAGGAACTATGTTAGGCACTTTCTATCTGACATTTAATTTCATCTTCACTGCAATTCTCTGAATTCTGCAGAGAGTATCAGAGGAGAAACTGAGGCTCAGAGAGGTTAAGTAATTTGTCTGAAATCACACAGCTGCTGAGAGGCAATATCAGAATTCAAACCCAGCTCTGACTCGAAAGATTTGGCTTTTTTCATTCCCACAAGCTGCCACCAAGAGGGCAATTTCCAAGCTAACTCAGAGAGAAGAAACCAGAATGGAAAGGAAGAAAAAGACCCATTTTCCTCTTTCTCTAAGAAAAAATGATGATGTGAATTATAAGTTATAGTATATACTGAGTGCTAACTCTATGTATGGTGCTGGCTAAAGGCTATATGTTATTTCATTAAAAAGAAAGTAAAGGGGCCATCCCAGTGGTGTAGTGGTTAAGTTTATGTGCTCTGTTTCGGCACCCTGGGGTTCACAGGTTTGGATCCTGGGTGCAGACCTACACCACTTATCCAGCCATGCTGTAGCCGCATCCCACATGTGAAACAGAGGAAGGCTGGCACAGATGTTAGCTCAGGGCCAATCTTCCTCACCAAAAAAAAAAAAAAAAAGGGAAGTCACTTTGATGGTCCTTCTGGAGATTCCTCCACATCTTATGGTTGAGCAGGTCCCAGATCAAGGTTTCAAGGGTTTGGGACATGAGCTGTACAATTTCCTCCAGGAGAAGAACTTGAACAATTGATGTTCTCCACATTCACAAGCCTATCCGTAGGCAGGAATTCTCATGTTTTTGCAAATATGTACGGGTTCAAATCCTGCTGTACCACTCACTTGCCCCATGACTATAGCCAAATTACTATACCTTCCCGAGCCTCTGTTTCTTCCATCTGTTAAGACAGAGATGACAAGAGCATTCACATCTACAGGGCTGCCACGAGACTGCAATTTATTTTTTGATGTAACAATTTGTTTGACCTTTCTCTTATTATTAGCTATTTAGTTGATTTCCATTTTTTCCCTCTATTATGAATAACGCTATGCATCTCACACATAAGTAGTTGACTGCAACTCTGGTTATTTCTTCAGGCTAAATTCTTTGCAGTGGAATACTGAGTCCAAATACATGAATATTTTTAAGGCTGTTGATAGTGCATTGCCAAGTTGCCGTACTGAAACTTTGTAACAATTTACACCCCCACGGGCGGTTTACGAAAGTACCCATCACTCTTCACCCTTGCCAGTATCAGTACTGCTTTGCTGGAACAATTTGTATATTTCTTTTTACATGCACGATCATACATAATCTTGCATGAATGCATGAGTGTGATCTGATTATGCATATTGGGCTTTTAGTGCAATTTTACTTTTCCTTCTTTCATTCGGCTTTCCCCCTCTCACGCCCCACCCTCACCTATCCACACTACCCACTAGCCGAGACACACCCCTAGGGAACCCATATTAACCGTCTCATTTGCATCTTTCCATATTGTTATTCTTGCTCATAAACCATATACAAACATCAATTTATATACTCCCATATGCACATTTACATATATAGTAGGGGTTTGACATTGTTTATCTTTTTAAAATTGGATCATATTGTACACACTTCTCGGCATCTTGCTTTTCTCACTCAATAATAATGATGTTTCAGTGAAATGAAGTAATGTCTACAGAGCACTTAGCACAGCAACGGAAGCGCTGAGTACGTGCTATTTATTACTGTTGTTGTTATAAATTTAAAAAGAGCTGGCACCTCTCCTAACGCTGTGAGGTTCACGGGGAAGGTGCCTCCCTCAGTCTTCCCAGTCTTGTTTGGGAAGGAACAGGACAAGGCAAGGTCACTGTAATCACGCATGTCACTTCCATCTTCCCTGAATCATTCTTCATATTAACTGAGAACCTACTATTTGCCAAGGACTGTCGGTGGTCCAGAGGTAGGGTGATAAGCCAAGCCAGACACATCCCTGCCCAGTCTACTCTCTACTGAGGCAGAGTAATAATCATAAATGAATGACTCTGATCAATGTTTAAGTATCATCTGAGATAAGCTCTCCAAGGGCAAGGAACACTGTTCTATGAGAATGATCTAGACTGGGGGTCCAGGAAGGGGAAGTGAACCTTAAGCCGAGATGTGACAGATGAGCCTTGGCTGATGAGGTGAAAAGGGGCAAGAACAGTCCAGACTAAGGAATCAGCACATGCAAAGGCCCAGAGGCAGGAGGGAGTATGGGCCTCTGAGGACCAGAAGGAAGGAGCCGGCTGGAGTGCAGGGTCTCTGAGCAAAGGCGTGGCCCCTCACAGGTGAGCACCGAGTAAACGTCTGGACTACACCTGCAGCCCCACCAAGAGCTTAATGAGCAAGTTTCTCCCAATGTTCCTGATCCACTGGATTCAGCAAGCCTCGTTGCCTTGGCAACCATGACCGAGTTCCAGGCCAGGCTTAGGTAAGTGCTTCATGTACATCATCTCACTGCACTGTTCCAAAGACCTTGTGAATTAGGGATTACTGTTCTCATTTTAGAGATGGGCACTGAGGCTGAAAGAGATTATTCAGTCTCTTATGCAGGCTAGTACCAGGAAGCACTGGGATTTAAGCCTAGGTTTCTCTGAAGCTCCAAGTGACGCTTCTGAGAACGCCCAACCCTGTTCTCCCAAGTCCTGAGCAATGACTTAACAGCTGCCTCAACTGGTGGGTTACGAGGTTTCCCTGTAGGGCTGGGATGTGCACCAAGCCGGGCTGGCTCCAGGGTCCAGGCTCACCATCACTTCACAAGGAGCAACCATGCTCTCCCCTCCTCCACCGTCCCCCCGCCCTGGAAGCAGCCCCAACCACAACACAAGGCGCACTCCCACCACATGGAACTTCTCCTCTGCTCCATCAACAGTGGGCCCTTTGAGGTCCGGGGGCTCTTCCTGGGATCACTTCTCCTCCTTTCTTCCCTGGGAAATGGCCTAGTCCTCCTATATGTCCCACGTCACATGTCAACTCACCCAACAATGACCCCCCCAACCCCTCCACATGCTGGAGATGTTTGCTTCATCCTCTGGGCTTCCGTATGTCTTGGTTCCATCCCTCCATTCATTCATTCAACACTCAGTAGGTAGTCACTGACCCCTACTATGTGGAAGACTATTCTAGGAGCCGAGCATACTACAGAGAACAAAAGAGCAAGCTCCTCCATCTCACAGAGCTTACTTGAGGAGACAGAGAGTAAATTGGGGGATAAAATGCATATACAATATGTTGGGCAGTTAAAAGGACTATGAAGAAACCTAACACAAAGTGAAGGAGTGCATTACTGTGAATAAGGGAGATGGGGAGGCCTCTCCAAGGAGGCAACATCTGAGTGAGAGTCGATGAAAGCAATGGACTGAGCCCTGAGGCTACTGAGGGACGTTGAGCCCCAGACCACAGACCCACAGCCAGTGTGTCTGAGGAAGAGCAGGGGAGCCACTGGCCCAAGCAGAGTAAGCCAGGCAAGTCTCAGGGGATATGAGGGCAGCAAGGAAACCAGCGGCAAGAACGGGGAAAGGACCTTGCCTTATTTCTGAATGCAATGGAGCCACTGGAGGATTGCAAGCAGGGAAATGAATGATCTAACAGTGTTCAAAGCTCTCCAGCTGCTGGGTTGAAGGAAAAATGGCGAGAGGCAAGAACGGAAGGAGAGAAATCGCAGAGGGGCTTCTGTGGGAATCCAGACAAAGGAGACGGCTGGCTCAGACTCCAGGGCTGCGATGGAGGCGGCAGCAGGGGTGGGATCCTGGATGCATTTTGAAGGTGAAGCCAACAGGGTTTGCTCATGGCTGGATGTGGGGGAGAGGAAAGGGAAAGGAAGCGTCGAGGATGACTGCCAGGTTTCTGGGGACCACACTGCACTGTGTGCTCCCACATGTGCCTCCCCCACGGGAATGTGAGCTCCCCAAGGCAGGGACGGCGTCCGCGCACCTCAGCGACACTGCAGAGCCAGGCCTGTAGGTGTTCACGGAGTGTGTGCATCATGAAGTCCCTGAGCAGCTTCTGCGTGCCTTCCTTTTGCTGCTGTGACCTTCGAGGAAGAGACAGGGGTCATCCTGCCCCAGCTGCCCCCTCAGTCTCCAAAGAGATTCTTATCCTTCCACATCTGAGGGTCATGGGCAAATGGTGTGCACGTCCAAGAGACGATGGATCTGAATGATCAGATCAGACGACTTGTCCCGGGAGCCGAGGCCCACAAGTGGCTCCTCTCTGCCCGCTCTGTCTCCTCTCAGACGGACACCCGGCCCTCGGGAGACAAGAGCCCAGAAGTTCAGCTGCGAGCGCCTTACAAACCCAATGAAATCTGGCCTTTGCAAGGCCCTCGTGAGCCTGCCACCGTCTCTGTTCAAGGCAGGCAGGAATGCCTGTCCCCTTTATACAGATGAGGAAACTGAGGCCTGGCCAGCGGCAGGAACACGTGCAGGCAGTGACGCAAGATGAAAACAGCCCCTTCTCTCCACTTCCTTGTGTGAAACTGCAGAGGAGGGCGTAAGCAATGTTCCGCTCAGCTGCTTGAGCGTTGGGGTCACGCAGCCCTGGGTTCTCATTCAGCATCTACCAACCACGTGTGACCTTGAGCCATGAGTTAGCATCACCAAGCCTCAGTGTGCCCATCTGCAAAATGGGGATAATAAAGCCATCCATCTTACAAACCTGCTGTGAGACTTATATGAGATGGGGTCTGTAAAGTGCCATAGAGTGCACAGCGGCTCGTGGTAGGAACTCCACACATGAAGATAACGTTATCGCTGTTATTGTTACCACACTGGTTTGTGATGTGTGGCAGGGCTGGACTCCGTCGAGGGATCTTGGGTTGTGTGCTGTGGTGGAAACCATCCGCGTATAAACACTATCACGAGATTCCACGTAGGTGCTATCCCAGCCCCATCCCTTATCCGCTGTGTGATCTTCGGGCAAGTCATTTCATTCCGTGAAACCCCAACTTCTATTTCTATAAAACGGGAATAACTACACGACCTGTCTCATGGGGGTCTTGTGGCACAGTGCCTGGGTACAGCAATGTGATCAAGGTAGTCAGAATCAGAATTGGGCAGGCACCCCACCCAGGCAATGCACGGCCACCCCAGAGAAGCAGCCTCCCGGGGCCATTACCAACAATAGCTACCAGGTAAGGAAGCCACGGTTTACTCTTCTCTGTCTCCCCCAGACTGACTCCTGCTGGACCCTGTTGGCTCTACCTTCAAAATATATCCGGAAGTCATCCCCGATAGCCCCTGGCTGGATTCCTGCCCTTCCTCTATGCTCCCATAACCCCCATCCGAGGTCCACACTAAACTCTAGTGTAATACTCATCACACTGCATTTAAATTACCTTTCCCCCCAGGGGTGATAACATCAGAAAGAATGAAAGCTTAGGGTGGGGGAGGGGGGCAGGTACCATGCATGTCATCAGCTCTACATCCCAGAGCCCCACCCAGCGCCCAGCACAGTGAGAGCTCAGCACAACCTGGCTGAATGGATGCACGGGTGGCGGGATGCAAGGAAGGAAGGGAAAAAGAAGGAATGGAGGGAAGGAAGGAGGGAGGAGGAAAGAAGGATAAGTCTTGGCATTGCTGCTGCCTTACGCTCGGAACCTTCTCTGTCATCTCCCGCCTGTTCCTCTTCCACTCAATTTTGGTCCTTCATCTGCAAAGCAAACGTGTGGTGCCCGGCCCTAATCTGACATCAGTTTCCATCAAGAAGGTAACCAAGGAGAATCAGGTCTGACTCCACAGCGGATGCATTTTAAGCAGCCGTCCCATTTCCTAACAATTCACCCGGCTGAAGCACACTCTCCATTGACTCTTCCAGGGGACAACGAAGGGAAAAGAAAAATGAACAATTTATTTTCTTATTTAAATATGTCACAGAGATAAGCGGGCCAGATGATCAACGTCTTAGTCAACATCTCCTCTCAGTCGGGGGAAGGGCTCTGAGAAACCTCCAGGGCTGCCTCACATCTAAGCTGCGCCCAAGGTGGCCGGGGCTCCAGCCATTCCTCCAGGGTGGGTGGGACAGGTCACGCCTGCCCCGGACCCCTCAGCTGCAGGCAGTGCTGACCTGCTCAGGCCCAGATCCACTGCAGCCGTGTAGGAGAGCACACGCTCGCCCCACCCCTGTCTCCGTAGAGGGGAGAGGGTTCCCACTCCACGCCCCAGAGGGCAAAGTCCCGCAGGCACGCATCATGTATTCTTCCAGCCTCTCTGACCCTCACTCTCTCCCCATGCTGGTGGCAGGGGAGTGACTTGTCTAAACAGTGAGTTTGGGGAAAGAGTGTGCCTCGCTCAGCTCAGCGCCATCTGCCTGGCACCCCCCTAACCTTGTCCAGCAGGCTTGGTCCCTGTGAGGGAGGTCCAGGGTTGTCCGCTTGTGCCCGTGAGTGGGTGGGCAAGTCTCGCCCATTCAAGAGTGAAGTATTAACAAGCCAATTTGGCCGCATATCTAAAGCCACATTCTCCAATCAGCTTTATCAGTTATGAGGCTGACATTTTGATCTCTCCATCGGATTCCTCTGATGTTTTTCACTCAGTTGGTTCCAAACTAGCAAGAGGAAGAAAGGCGTGGTGGTAAGGGTGTAGACGAGAACTGGACAAGATCGGTGTTCCCTGCCTGGGGTTCCCAGACGCCTACGGGTCTTTAAAGGCAGTAATGAGAGGCTGTGAGCTATTTTCAATATTTCAAAGAGCCTAACAGAAACTGCATTTATCCACGATCAACATGCACAGGCCAAAGAAACGCCCAGTGTCTGCTCCGGGCTGGCACCGTTCCCAATCGGTGAGGTCACGCCGCCCTTTGTCCATTCTGATTGGTGGGACCAGCCACGGCCCTCCGGGGACCCCGGAGGCTTGACAATGAAGGAATGTTGGGTTCCCCAGGCCCTCTGCTTAACTGCATGAGAAATTTTAGCCCCTTGGTAGGGCTGTCTGTGGCTTTGAAAAGGGAAATTGCAACACCGTGCATTTGGGGAAATGAATGCGAGTAATCTCAACCGTAGATAAAGAGAGAAAGAATGCATTCCCAAGAAGATGCCTTTTCCCCGGGCCAGAGATCAGAACCACCCAAGTTAGGAGAGTGAACATCTCACGGCCTCAACTCAGACGATATGGGGGAGATAAAGGAAGGCTGAGGTCACAGGAGGGTGGGAAGGGGAGCTGGGGCTCTGGAACAGGAGAGCGGGAAGGTGGAAAGGAGGGATCTCATGCTGGATGTGGCTTTGCCTCCTCGGTCTGCAGGGCAGATCTGAAGGAAGCTGGGAGCTCTAGTGAACTTGCCCCGCCCCCTAGAGAGTCTCCCATAACTGTCAACTGTCACAGGGCCAGGGTGAGTGGGATTTAGGGAGAGAGCTGATCAGTGCCAATGGACCTGAAAACAACTGGCTGTTACATACATCTTTGGGGAATAAAAATAGGGAAAAGAAACCACACCCCTCTTAATAAATGCATTCTAGTGGAAACAGTGCTTTGAAACCTAAGTTTCTCGGGAGCAACTCAGAGACTAGGAGGCGCCCCCAGTCATAACAAAGCTGGGCTGTGTTGAGGGAGGGAGAGACATTTAGGAGCCTTTCCCCCTCCCTCCATGGAAGTCTCAGCACACGGAGGAGGGGGACCTCCCTTCCCCCCATGCTAGGGACAGCTGGAAGGCAGTTTTGCCACGTGCCCCCTCCTACCTCTCCCCTCACCGGGCCATGTTTTACTGGCGGGCAGGGGCACAGAACTGGAAGGTAAATCATGTTCACCAGTTGCCTCCTGTCCTACCTACAAACAGGGGGAGGCAGGTAGAGCGAGCCTGTCGTTCTCACGCCGAGAGCTGGCTGGGACAGTGGACACTGAGCGTGCTCTGCAGACCCTGTCCCAGCCCTAATGCTGCAGAGGCTCCTGAGTGCTCAGTTCCCAAGATTTAGACTCCCGGTGGCAGGTGGAAGGCACCTCCTGACCACGGCCTGAGCCGTGATCTCCAACATGATGTACCAGCAGGCCTGTGTTTTGAGGGGTATCAGGACATGACAGCTATTAAGAAATGAATCATCCTTTTCCCCCCATTCAACTAGCATTCTTTGTCCTTACACCCCATCAATCGGAACCCCAGAAGGAAGGGGGTGTTAGGGGCTGGTGTTGGTGGCATATCAGCTTGAACTCCTTCCAAGTTCACTCTTATCCCAAGAGCTTCAGAGTCTTTGTCACTTCTTCAAGGGGTGCTGACTTCTCACCGATCTGTGTCTCGCCCCTCCCCTCCCATCCCAGATAGGAGAGCCACTCCCCTGTATCTCTCTGACCCAAGCGTGCACCACCCATTGGAGGAAGGCGAGAGTGGATATGGGGAGGCCACACCACTGCCACTGCCGTTGCCAGAGCGCTGGGTCCCCAGGGTCCAGAAGCAAGGGTGAGCTTGAGCCGAGCAGCACTGGTGAGGATATGGGAAGGCACGAGAGCTATTTGGGAGGTAGATCCACAAATAGTGAAAGGGAGTGAGTGGGGGTGGAATTCAAGGATGATTCCCAGATTTCCAGTTTAGGAAGATGCACGGCTGGTGAAGCAATCTATGAAGATGGCACACAAAATGGTTCGGGCTGGTAACATTGCTAGGGGGCAGTTGGGGGAGCGTGATATAGACGACCATGGAGAGGAAGAATTCAGTCTGCGGCATGCCGTGTGTGGGGCCGTGGACCATCAGGGTGGTGTGTGGGTCTGGAGTTCAGGGGCAAGGTCTTCACTGGAGACCTAAATGTGTGATGTGGGGATTATCAGCGTTTGGATAGTGGCATTAGAGCCACAGGAAGGAATGGAATGTAGACTAAAAAGAGAGGAAGGCTAAGGCCAAAGGCCTGGAAGCACCAATATGAAAGCAAATTGTCAGCGGGAGGGAGTGATGAGCAGTGTCAGATGCTGAAGAGGGGGAAGGACAGACGGAAGGTCAAGAGGTAAGCTGTGGCCAGACTGAGAAAGGTCTAGAAGCCAAGAGAGACGCTTGGATTTGGGAAAGAGGAAGTCATGTGGTGCTCTGGGCTGGAGCACTTCCCCTGCAGTGAGGAGGGTGTAAGCCAGATGACAGGCGCTGAGAAATGACTTGGCAGACACCCTCTCAGGAAGCGTGGCTGGGAAGGGAGAGAGAGAGATGGGTGACAGCCAAAGGGGGGTGCACAATCAAGGAAGGGGTGTTGTTTAGTGTGTTTCTAAGATGAAAACAAAGTGTGTTTATGGACTAATAGGAAGGAAACAGAGGGGAGGAGGGATTGGAGAAATGGGGAGCAGGAACGCCAATCATGGCAGTGACATGGCAGTGAGTACCACAGGCACAGCATCCTTAGTGCCTCCCCACCCAAATTCAATGGCAAGGTTCATACAATTTTTCTGTGATGTAGGAGACAAGGTTGTTCAGCAGACTGAGTGGGTGAGGCTGCCCCAGAGATGAGAATGGTCCCAAGATGGAGCCTGTGGTTCAGAATGGTCCAGAGCCAGGGGGAGGATACATGAGGGACTGAGCTGAGTGGGAGACACCAAGAAGCGCTGGGTCAAGAGGAAAGAGGGAGCAAGGTGGGGTCAGATTAATTTCTGGGTTCACAATCTGAGACCTGGGGACATTGATAGACACAATTCTACCCTTTACCTCCCTCCCTGACCCTCATTGCTCCAGATTGATCTGCTCATTTTTAGTAAAGTGTTAATGGCTAACACTTCTCAAAATATTTAATTTTTTTTCATTTCCCATGTATTTATTATCTAACGCCCAAAGTTACAATGTTGAACATGAAAGCAACAATCATAAAAAAATAATAATCACTAACGAGCAGACCACCAATGAACTTACTGCCTGGTTAAATATTGTTCTCCACTCAGAAACTAGCACATATTCTAACACATGGGTATCTTTGTGTTTCTCATTTACTATTTTTGACTTACTAAGAATGTGATCTTAGGTAAGTTATTTACCTCTCTGTGCCTCCATTTTATCATCTGAAAAATGAGAATGTAAAGATATCTACTTCATGGAATTATTGGGCAGTTTAAATGAATTAATATCTGGCATATTCAAAATATTTAATTTTAACAATGGCTTTCAACTCAAAGATCTCAGCAACAACAGAATCTTCCTGAAACACAGGCTGACAGAGAGCAGCTATCTCATCGCTGTGTATCAAAAATTTGCACCACCCCCTTGCCCCAGCCTCCCAGAAATCCTTCACCTTGGGAAATCTGCCATAATCTGGCACGGCAACAGAAAACAGAAAGGAAAACCTCACTGTCTTTGCTGCTCCAGAAAGCAGCTTCCAGGGTGCTGGGTTTGACCTGACAACCAGTTGAAGAGCATTCCTTCATTCAACAAATATTGTTGAACATCTACCATGCTCCAGGCTCTGTCCTAGATGCTGGGGACACAGGGGTGAATAAAAGACCCTAAACCCCTGGACAGTGGGGCACGGACTTATGGGGACAAAGGGGCAGGAGGGCTGTGTGCTCAGAGCCAGGCACTCTGCAAGCGTGGACCTTTACAGGCATGACTGTGAGGTCAAGCTTTTTGCCTACTTTACTAATGCAGCTACTGAGGCCCAGAATGAACTGGGGCCAGGATTTGCCCTGGGTTGGCCTTACTCCAAAGTCTGTGCTCAGAAAGTGTGTCCTCTTGTGCTTCTCAGACTCTCAGGCACAAGAAGCGCTTGGGATCTTGTTAAAATGCAGATTCTGATTCACAAGTGGGCGTTTGAGCCTAAGAGGCTGCATTCCCAAGTTTCCTGGCAAGGCTTTGGACCACACTGGAAAGCAAGGGCCTAGTGTCTTCCAAATTCATCTGACCATGAAATCTTTTTCTCCTAGGGCACTCTTTTATTTATTTATTTTTTTGGTGAGGAAGATCAGCCCTGAGCTAACATCCAACGCTGATCCTCCTCTTTTTTTGCAGAGGAAGAGTGGCCCTGGGCTACCATCCATGCCTGTCTTCCTCTACTTTATATGGGACGCCGCCACAGCATGGCTTAACAAGCGGTGCGTCGGTGCACGCCCGGGATCCGAACCTGCCAACCCTGGGCTGCTGAAGGGGAGCGTGTGCACTTAACCACTTGTGCCACTGGGCAGGCCCCCAGGGCACTCTTTTAATAGTCCCTCCCTCACCTCCTGAAACCCAAGAAATGTTTGGCTGAATGAATGAATGCATGAATGCCACCCCTGGGCCTCCCACTGTCTCTGTACTTGCTGTCTTAGCATCCCTATTTGCATAACTGACCCTTTGCCTTGGTTTCCCTGCTGAGTCCCTGGCTCCACACAGGGAGTGCAGACTCTCTAAAAGTCCCTCCACTGGGCTAGGGTTCCTCTCGTGGGGGCCGGTCCTGCTCCAGCCCGGAAGAAAGCGAGGGCTGGAACCTGACCCCCCTTCGCCCCACCCTTGGGAGTTTCCTCTGAGCCTGCCCTGACCCCACCTGGCTGACTGGCCTGAGCCTGCCTGCCGTGCCTCTGTCCTAAAATGCCAGCTGCCTCCCTCCAACAGGCCCGAGGAAAATGTCATTTCGGTGCTTTGTGTCTACTCTTCAGCAGGTATTAAATCTAGAATAATGGGAATTAGTACACAGAGGAAGTTGAGGATAAGACTCCCCCGAGGGCCCTGATTTCTCACCTAACAATCAGGGCCTGGTGGAAGGACTTGGTGATTCAGGAGCTCTAGCTGTCAGGCCAACCCTCACCCACAGGGCCTTGTGAAGTATGCTCAGCAGTTTGGGAAAGGTACTGCGGCCTGCTGGGCTAGCACGCTTCCCCAGGCTCCCCTGGGGAGGCACCTAATCTCAACAGCACAAATGGGGTCACCTTTGGGGTGCTGCAGCCTCTGGGGACAGGTCCTGGCTCCTGCAGGGCGGGGCTGAGGGGAAAGGAGTGGGGAGGTGGGACAGCACGGGAAGCCCTTCCTCTGTTCATTCTTGGGCGAGGTCAAGACTGAGGTCATCGAAAGGTGAGGAGAGGAGTGGATGATTGAAGGCCCATCTCCTGGGAGCTCCACCTTCAGACCTGGGAGCTCTCCGCCTAAGAGTTTCCTGGACAGACTCAATGTGCATCATTGTCATCATCGACATAACAGGAACCCTAGAGATGCAGATGCCACACTCTGCTCCTGGATACTCTGATTCAGAAGATCAGGGGCGGGCCTGGGTATCTACATCTGTAACTGGGACACCTGGGGACAGAGATGGTCAAGCCTGTGGGCCCTTGAATCAGACTAGGTTTAAATCCAGGCTCTCCCCCTACCTAGCTGTGCGGTTTTAGGCCAGTAACTGAATCCCCTTAAATCTCGGTTTTCTCAACTGTAAAATGACCAACTTCTTAGGAGAGTCCTAAGGTTTAAGGAGAGAAATGCGCACCTCTCAGCACGGGCTTGAGGTTCCCTAAAGAACAGCTTCCAGGACAGATAATGACGATGCTGAGGGAGGGGGAATGCAAACTTGACGTTCCGCAAACACAGCTTGCTGCTTTAAGCCTTCGTCCAGGCGGCTCCCTCCATCTAGGACCTCCTCCCCCAGCATTATCCTCCTCCGACAGACACCTGCTCATTCTTGGAGAGCCTGCTGGCACCTCTGGGTGAAGCCTGCCCTGCCCCTCCTATTCTCTTGGAATTCCCTGGGCCTGTGGGAGCTTATAACTGTCTTAGGGGAAGGCACTTGGTTTTCAATGGTGTTTGTACCCAGGATGCCCAGCCCGGGGCCACTGCACTAGGTACCCAGCCTACTGCTCCTGCCCAGTCCACAGCTTATGCAGTGGGCTCCCCGGACTCTCGGCAGTTCTGTCAGATATTTGCTCTTGGGAGGCAACACAGGAAGGAAAAGCATTCTCTCTTCCCCTCCTGGCCTATCTCTCCCCATGGGGGTCTCAGCACCCACGCCAAGACTGCCTTCCCCAACCCCGCAGTGCTCTTGCCCACGCCCTGCCCTCATCGTCGCCTCCTGCCTGCAGAGACCCGCGCCTGCCTACCAAGCCAATGGGGCCACGGCCTGCTCAAAACCCTCCAGACTCCTCATTAGCCTTCCTGGGTTAGCAGACTTTCACGTCACCCTGAAGTTCCTCCAGACCTTGAACATGCCTTGAGCCTACAAAGACAGGTTTCCACTGCTGGAATGCTTCCCCCTGCTCCCTCTCTTCCTCTGCTCTCTGCTAGCTGTCCTGCAAGTCTCAGCTTAAACACCACTTGCTCTAGGAGACTTCTCTGACCCCTTGAGTCTAGATAGTTGTTCCTCTTTTTTTTTTGGGATTGTGGCAAAATATATATACCATAAAAGTCACCATGTTAACCATTTTTACATGTACGGTTCAGTGGCATTAAGTACCTTCACATTGTTGTGCAACCATCACCACCATCCAGCTCCAGAAAACTTTTCATCTTGCAAAACTGAAACTCTGTATTCGTCAAACACTAACCTCCCATTCCCCCCTCCCCCGAATCCCTGGCGACCACTATTCTACTTTCTGTCTCTGGATTTGAGTACTCTAGGTACCTCATATAAGAGTAATCACCCAGTATTCGCCCTTTTGTGACTGGCTTATTTCACTTAGTATAATGACTTCAAAGCCAGCCCTGGGGGTCTAGTGGTTAAGTTTCGGCATTCTCGTTGCCTCGGCCCAGGGTCGTTCCCTGGTCAGGGAACCATATCGCTCATCTGTCGGTTGTCACACTGTGGTGGCTGCGTGTGGCTGTGATGCTGAAAGCTTTGTCACCAATATTTCAAATACCAGCAGGGTCACCGATGGTGGACACATTTCAGCAGAGCTTCCAGACTAGACAGACTAGGAAGAAGGACTTGGCCACCCACTTCTGAAAAAATTGGCCATGAAAACCCTATGCATAGCAGTGGATTATTGTCTAATACAGCGCCAGAAGGTGAGAGGATGGTGCCAAAAATGACCAGGCAAGATTCCACTCTGCTGTACACAGGGTTGCTAGGAGCTGGAATCCACTCGACAGCACTAACAACAAAATGTCTTCAAGCTTCATCCATGTTGTAGCATGTAGAATTGCCTTCCTTTTTAAGGTTGAATAATATTCCACTGTACATCTATACCACATCTGGTTTATCCATTCATGCATCGATGGACACTTGGGTTGCTTCCACCTATTGGATATTGTGAATAACGCTGCTGTGAACATGTGTATGGTTGTCTTTCTTTTGTACCCTTATCTAGGAAATTTGTCCATGTCCTTAGTGCATTTGAGAGCTCGGGCACAGCACAGACCCTCAATAAATGTCTTGCTGAACGACTGAGTAATCCCTCACATTCTATAAGTGTGGCACCCATCAAGTAATTGATTTATACTTTAACTGGCATCTTCAGGAAACACAGAGCCTTGAACCAGAAGAGAGAACTCCTGTAGGATTTGGGATCCCAGTATGGACAGGAAGGCTCTGAGACCCTCAAAGCCTCCATACAGTGAGCCAGCCCTGCGAGAGGGCAGACTCAAGTGGGCCTGGGAACCTGCCTACCCCCTAGCTCATTCGTACCCCGTGTCTCAACTTCTGCCTTCCACAAAACATTGATGGATCTGACTACATCAAAATGAAGCATTTCTGTCCAAAGAAAGACATCATAACAAAATAGACAGATGAATGATTAGGAGAAGTTTTTGTAACCTCTAAAATTGACAGAGGGCAATATCTGGAATGTAAAAGAAACTTCTGCAAATCAATCTAAATTAAGACAGGAAGTCTGACTTAAAAATAGGCAAAGAGTATGAATAGGCAATTCACAAAAAGAGGTGTTCAAACAGCTAACAGGCATATAAAGATATTCAAACTTACTAGCAATCAGAGAAACGCCAATTAAAACAATGAGATGGGACTTTAAACTCATGAGAATGGCAAAAATTAGAAAGGTGGATAATATTAGGTATTGGTGATGACAAGGGGAGACAGAAACTCTGGTGCACTCTTCATGGAAATCTGCCCTGGCACAGCCATTCTGGAAAACATTATGGCAGAATATAGAAAATTAACATATTAACTTAGGGAACCCAATCATCCATTTGTATAGCCCAGAGTTATTCTCACATAGAGTCCCAAGAAAGCATGTACAAGGATGGTCTTCAGAACTTCATGTGTGGTGGAGAGGAGTTACAGACAAGCCAGGGGTCTATCCCCAGGTGAATAGATACATAGACTGCAATGGATATACAACTTATAATGCAACCCAGCATTTAGAAACCATGGACTAAACACAAACAAGGAGAAGAGCTAGATCTTTAAAATATAGTGTTGAGTAAATAAAGTCAGAAATTGGATGAAATTTATAGTTCACTATCATTTATATAAATTAAAAATACATATACACACAAAACAATCCTACACATTTTATAAGGATCCATGCATATTTCAAGACAGATATCAAATATATCAGAGTGGCTACTGATGGGGGAGGGTAACAAAAGTCTTGGATTAGGGATAAAGGAAGGAAAAAATTTTAAATGAGACAAGAGAGGAGCCTTACATAGATAGATGATAAACTGTCATGGTCTGAGGGTAGGATTAATTCAATGTCAGACACCTGAGCTGGAAAATAAGAAGCAGAAAATAAAAAACACCCACTGTGTCTTCCACATGACTCAGGAAAATTGTCCTTGTAACAGTTTCCTCTTTCCATGTTTCTTGTAAAAAAACGTCATAGGAGATGTGAGTGCCAACGGTCTTTGAACAAAGGGAATTTTCATCTTGCTGGAGGTAAAAGGCTTCAGTGAAGATCTTGTCCCTGGACGGATGTTTTAGGAAGAGTAAAGCCTGAGTAGTCAGCTCCCCCAGACAGAACTCACAGTGATGCTGCCCAGGGGTGGGTGGCTGGGGAGGGAGGAGGCTGTGGCAGATGTCTGAAAGGCTGGAGATGGGAATCTCTTGTGTCCTCTCTATCAAGTTCTCAGGAGCAGCCATACACGACATTGGAGGGTAGGAATGGATCAAGGCTACGAAGCTCAGCAAGTCCACCCTCCTTCATCCACTGCCCCTGCTCCCTGAAGCACAGCCAGGTAGGCTGTCTGCAGAGGTAGTGAGCTTCACATCTCTGGAAGCCAAGATGGCCTGGCCGGTGGGCAAGATCTCCCATGGCACGCGGCTTAGACTAGTGACCTATTCTAATATCTCTGCATCCTTTTTGTTTTGTTGATTAAAGAACTTCCAAGTCCAGCTCTACATAGACAAGGTGGGTAATAGTATCCTTATTTTACAAGTGAGGAAATGGAGGCCAAAGAAGATGGATTCATTCACTCATGGTCACATAGGTTGTAGGGACACGACCGAAGCTGGAAGATGAGTTTCCTGACACTCAGGCCAAATTTCAAGACATATACCAAATATGCCAGAATATCTTCCTCTCAGCCATGGATCTGCCATGGGTCAGCCCTTCTAGACACAATGACAAGGTCCAGGAGGACAGGGCCACACAGGTCCTGGGAGGAGGGGATGCCAACCTTGAAGTGGCTGTTTTCATGCTAAGAACATTGAACATGGATTGAAAATAAACCATTAAACTTCTACATGCTTCTTATTGCCAAATAATGTGCCAGGCGCCCACACATCACCACCAAGTCTCACCCAATCTCTGAGCCTCTCCCCATCCTTGACTCTCACCCCTGAAAAGGCGATGGAGGAAGCAACTAGGGTCAAGGAAGCTGGTACGTGGGACTCAGGCTGGAGTCAGGCAGCAACTCATAGACAAACCGCCCGGGGCCGGAGTTGACTCTCCCACACTTGCTCATCTCAGAAAGGGCCATCAATCATCTCACACAAAATGCCTGAGCATTCTCTGATAATACACTTGTATCTCAAATGGTCTAAATTTCAAAGTCTCTGCTTTCTCCCTTTAAAGTTACATCAGTCACACTTGCTTACTTTCAATCAATAAATAGATGTAGCTACTTAATAATGGAACTTATTCTATTTCCTATTTGAAAACCTAGAAGATGGACACATAATTTTTTGAGGTTTCTGGATTGTAATTGCACTTAATTGAGTATAAGTTAGACATTGGCAGGGAGGAAGGCTATTTGTGCCGCAACGTGAGCCCTGATTTTCTGCTCTAGACCACATAGGAGATTCTCAAACAAATTTCTGAGCATTATCTTGGGGCTCTCAGGAATCTAACTGTACATACATTATTTTTAGCATCACACAAGTTCCTTATAATGATGATTTTCAAGGCTAGGACTGATGTCCCCTTAGAGATCAATTCAGTTTAAAATTTTCCAACAATACAGAAACAAATAGGTAGAAAGTGAAAGGCAGTTTCCAGTGGGGAAACTCCCCACAAGAGAGGGGCCACAGAGGTGAACCCCTACACCACTTGGGACTTTGTGGATACGGCCACCCCACTGGCTCTAGGGTGGGCACAGCATCCTTCTCTGATGTCGGGCTTCACATGGGCTGCAGTGGGGCTCCTGGCATATTTCTCTGATAGAGTTCATGGTGATGGCCACACAGGACTCCCAATGTCTCCCTGAAGAATGACCCCTTATAGCAGAAGAGTGGAGCCTCCAGCATCTTAGGCTCCATGCCAATGTGGAAGCAAGAGGTGATGGGGACTTTCTATCTGCTGATCATCTCACAGTTCAGGCAAAATAAGAAACTGAGGAGTTCTGGGAGGAAGATGAAGATGCTATAATAACGTGAAGTAGGTTAAGCTGTTTCTGGTGCCCTCCCTCATTTCCCATTTCCTATGGTGCCCACTCAACTGGCTATATGACCCCAACACATCTCCCTGTATCCCATCCCAATTTGCCCAATCCATGCCACCCCAATACATCCTGACTCACCCTCATCTCACCCCATCCCACCATGACATTCACCTCTACTCCACCATATCCCAATTGCCCCATTCCACCCCACCCCAACTCCATCCATCCCATCCCAGTCCATTCTAACCCATTCCTATCCCACCCCACCCCATCCAATCCCAATAAATCCCGTGAATACTCTATACCCCACCTTCTCAATCCCACTCCAAACCATCATGTTTTAGTCAATCCTATTCCATTCCATTCTACAACCCATCTCAATCCACCCCAGTTTATTCTATCTATTCCATTCCAATACATCCCAACCCTCTCTTGATCTGACCCAACTCACTCCTTCCTACCTGATCTCAGTCCATCTCAATTTATCTTACTTTGCTGATCCCATCCCATCGCATTCCATTCCATCCCCTCTCCTCTCAGCCCCTGCTTGGTGAATGTTCTCATTTGTGATTGTATGTGGAGGCATGACCATTCTTCATGTCACATGAAGCTACATGAGAAAGCCAAAGATCTAAGAGCTAAGTGTGTATTTGGGTGGGAAAGGAGGAAAAAAAGATGCAGAATCTCACCTTTAAAGGAGGGGTATGAAAAGATAGTCAGGGGGTTGAGCTCTCAAGAGTCCAGAAAGAAAATAAATATGAGTTTCCTTTGTTTCTCTTAACTTACAAGAGCCAGGAAAGAGCTCTAAGAACTACACCACCATTTTCAGTTTGAGAACCTCCCACAATGCCTAGCCCACCCCTTCCTTTCTGTGGGTCCAAAGGAGAGCCAAGTTCTATTTAAAGCCAGTGAATCCCGAGACAGATTCTCTGTGAGGCAGAGGACTCTGAAATAATCCTCCATTTGCAGGTTCACTCAGGTGTTCCCCTGCTGTCCGGGAAAATCTCTGCAGCAAGCAGAGAGGAGGGATTGGGAGGCCATATCCCACTCAAGGACCAAATCTCAAAGAGGGTGGTGTCAGTGGCATTCTCCAACCTCTAGGGGGCGCTACAGGGTCCTCCCTCTTTACTCCTCCAGGAAGAGGGTGCTGACATGGGCTGATGGGTCGGCTGAGTTGGCCAGGATCTAATGGGTGTGCTTTCAGTGGGAGGAGTAAAGAGGAAAGCCTTGCTGTTGCACATGGTGGCACCCTAGAGGAACATCGTGTTAGAACAGTTTCTCTTATAATTCTAACAGGCTGGTGCAGAAAGCAAGTAGACAGTAGTAGTAGTAGCAGCATCTAACACAGACCAGATGCTAACAGTGGTCCAGCACTGTGACAAATGCTTTCCATGAACTAAAAGGATGGGCCCTGGAATCAGGTAGCCCTGAGGGTCAATCCTGGCTCCTCTACCCATCTGCTGTATAACCTTGGTCTAATTGCTTAATTTCTGAGCCTCAGTCTCTTCAAATATAATATTATAGTGCCTTGATTATTGTAAGAATTGAACAGTAATGTCTAATTACAAAGCACTTAGCCAGCACTCAGTCAAGGAGAGCTATTATTATGAGTATGCAGAAGGGCTAAGGGCTGCCTCCCCCTTGGGGATACCCCTTCACCATTTCCCACTCCTCCAAGCCCCTTGCCTTGGGAACGTCCAAGGAAATCTAAGGAAAAGGGAGCCATCGTCTCCAGAGGACTTGCCTCTGATCCTCTCAACAGGTGTTTACTGAGTGTCTGCTATGCGCTGTGGTCTGGGCTACACTGCCTGCCTGAGTTCACAGAGATTTAGGGAATAAAGATGGACATCATCTCATGACATGAGACATTCCAACATGTCCTGATGAGTTTTACAACAGGGGGAACTTGGGCAGTTGTGAGAGCCCACAGCAGAGTTCAGTTGAGATGGGTGTTTGGGACTTGAAACAAACCAAGCAAGACTTTGGAGTCACCCCCCAGGAGCTTGTGGTGGAGATGGATGAACAATGGCTGCTTGAGGGGTTAGAAGTTTGGGATCCAGGCGTCAAGTGCCAAATGCAGCGTGGCACAACTGATGAGAGCAGCCTGGTGGGAAGAGTAGGGCGGAGGCAGGAAGCCAGGGCAGAAGGATTCCAGGAGTGTAGCACCAGCTGGGTCCCCTTAGAAGTTGGACAGCAGTGTGGTTACGAAGAAGGGATTTGGAGTCAGGCAGATCTGGGTTCAGTCCCTGGCTTGGTCATTGACTTGTTGTGTGGATAAGTTATGTGTCCTCTCTGAACCGATTTCTTCATGTATAAAATGAGGATCATAATACTGCTGGTCTCATCAGGTTGTAAGGATTGAGTTAATACATGAAAGTGCTTGGGATGGTGCCAGCACATGGTGAGGACTCAGTGGACATCAGCTATTAGTGTTACTCCCTTGGGTGCCCAGACAGCTTTCTGAGCACATTGGGTAGGGAGGACGTGGTGAGGGTGTGCAGACTTCCTGGCTGAATCCTTTGTCCTCAGTGTGCCTGTTCAGCCCCAGCTCCCACTTAATGGGCACATTTGATGAGGTAGGCATGTGCTGGGCCTGTTGCGTCTGTGATTTCGAATCCTTCCCACAACACAGGAATGACCTGTCCCTTTTGAAGAGGTCAGATCAGCTCGTTCTCCAACAAGGAACATCTGGCTCTGCTGAGCAATCAGATTCCTTTAATCCTGCTGGCATGACAATGGTGATGAAACAGAGGCAGGTCAGACACACAAGTCAAGGTGATGCTGCCAAAGCCACCTGCTGGACTCTTCTAGACAAACTCAAACCTTGCAGTGTCCAAGACTCTGCAATCTGGTTCTCCAGTCCCCTTGCACCTGATTCTAGCCTCACCTTCAACAAAGCCACACACTCACCAGCCCAAGATATGGTCAACCTTGTCTGTTGTAGTCAGCTTATTTTTTTAAAACCATAAACCCACAGCTCAATTGCAAATGGAAATTCAAATCCATACATTGGTGCCTTTCCTTTGGGGAAGGTGGAGAGGAGAGTTCTATGCTAAGGGTATACTGGTGCATTGGTTCTAAGAAGCTGTCTTACCTAAATCTGTGACATTTAGTTCTGGTGGGGAAAGTAACTGGTCCCCAGACAAGTTCTTTCTGGTCTTTCTGGTAACTTTGTGTTAACTTGCTGGCAAGGAAGCCTCTGCCAACCAGCTGGCTTCCTGGACCCTAAAACTCTTGACTTAGCCTTATCAGCCCCTAGAAAAAATATCCAAGAAAAAACAAATTTTTTTAAACATCTGCTGATTTAACAACCATCTATCTGGCACCAATTCTATGCCAGGGCCTGAGCTGGGTGCTGGGGGTACCAAGAGAAATAAAGCACCTCCCAGCAGCTAAATTTGAGAACAATTGAGAGTTTTGAACTGACAGAACTTGATGTCCACCTGATAAGGAAGGAGTTGAGGATGATACTAAGATTTCTGGGCTGGTTAACTGGGAGGCTACAGGTATCACCAGCCTACAGAGGGAATACTGGAGGCTCAGGAGAGGAGCTGATGAGTTTGCTTTGGAATGGAAACATGCAGGTGAAGATATCCAAGAGCCAGCCAGATATATGGGCTGTCTAGACCCAGAGTTTCCGTGGGCTAGGAAGCTAACAGACATATATCAAGAGAAGTGTCTTGGCAGGAGAGATCTGTCTGGAAGTTTCAGAGTGTAGTAGTGGAAGGGATGGGCCTGAATGAGCTCACCCAGGAAGTGGTGAAAGGAAATGAGGAAAAGAACAGGAGTGGATACTGCAAGAAACTTGCAGGAGGAGAATAAATGCTACTATTAGAGACTGAGAAGAACAGCCAAGAGGCAGGAGGGGAAATCAACAAAGCACAGTGTCCCAGAAGCCCAAGGAAGAGAAATTTTAAAAGGAGTAACCGGAAATGTTCACAGTCACAGAGAGGTAAAGGAAGAGAAAGACGGAGACAGTATGATGGATTTGGAAATGAGGGTGCTCGTCGGTGATATTTCCTAGCAAATGCCAGTCCTGGGGACAGAAGCCGGAATGCAAGGAGTGCATGGTAGCAGAGACAGTGCCTTGAAGACCCTTAGAAGAAAATCGACTTGTAAAAGAGAGAGATGGGATGGTAGCCAAAAGGTTGGTCAGGCCAAGAAGTCTGGTTAAGCTCGTTTTATGTTAAACATTAAGCTGTTTTTAGGCCAAGGAGAAACCTATAAGGCAAGGCGGGAGAGTGATTGCTGTATAAGAGGGAGAGGAGGTAACTGATGGGAAGTGTCTAAGAGGCTGGGGGCAGGGAGAGTGAGGCAGCACACAGAGGGAAGGGGTTGAGGGTGGAAGGCAAAGGTGGGTGAGGAGGCTCCCCCTTTTCAAATCCTCATATACATTTTATGGTCGTCGTCATTGGGCCAAGGAACGGAGACGGTTCAGTCCTGAGCGTTTTAAAGTCAACAGTGTGAAGAGAACACAAAATGAATGTGCTTCCCCTTCTAAGGTGCCAAATCCTGCGATCATCTGTCACCAAGTCCATTTCCAAATCTCTGCTGCTTGCAAGGCCAAACAGCACATCTAAATGCGGGAAAGGTTTAAAAAGAAATGCACTGGAAGCACTGAAAGCCAGAGCAGCCTGCCAGAGAGCAAGCACTCCCTCCCCCAAGCCATGCACCACCCCCACCCCCAACTTCTCTACAGACCAAAGAGCTGCAAGCAATGAATCTCTAGGAGCAAGATTCCAGCACCACCAAGCAGTGTGCACGCTCCGGTGAGTCGGCCTTCTTCTTCCCCCAGGGGCATGATATGCCCAGGGGGCAGGGAGAAATCTAGCCAGAAAAACTGCCATCACACCGAGGGCATTCTCAGGACCGCTAAGCCAGACCAAGGACCACACATGGACCAATGTCGCAGAGGCCTGACAGCCAGTAGCAGCGGTCCCCTCACGGCCCATGTGGCAAGTCTGGGTGACCAGCGGCGTCGTTATGAACAGTGCAGCCATCCAGTGGGTGTGGGTGTGCGCGAGGCCGGAGCTCCTGGGCGCGTGCACCTCGGGCGCCCCTCTCTGGGTGTCGGCGGCTATGACTCTTCGGAGAACCCGAGCAAGTCCGGCCAAGTAGGGATAGGAGAGCTGGGGCTGGCTTGGGGCGCCCTCCCTGACCAGCAACCCTAACATTCCCGGCTAAGGAGCTGGCGACACGGTCTGCGAGGACCGGCTCACAAGATGTTGGAGCCTAAGGTGGGCCAAAGAGCTCCCCGGGGAAAGGGCGCACTTTCCAAGAAAGGAGAACTGGGATGCTGGGGTGGCCGAGGCCAAGCCTTCAGAGGTTCAGTCGGTGGTTTAACAAAACAGAAAAATTCAACAGGGCTCCAGGCCGGAGGTGCTCTGAGTCCAGGCCTGGGCAGCAGGTGTTACGGGTTCTCTCCCCCAGTGGAAGTCCGTCTTCCGGCTAAATGAAAATGCGGCCCCGGCATCGCCCATTGGACCCGTCCCCACCCGGGCACACGGAACTTTCTAGGCTGTGGCTAGAGCTGAGCCTCAGAGGGGTACAGGGGATAAAGTGGGAGGGCACCAGTCGAGGCCAGTGATCCCCACTGTGGACCGGGTTCTCTCGAAGCTCCGCGTGCCTTCCCCGGTCCGCAAGCTGCAGCCAGCCAGACACCCGCGAAGTTCCGGGACTCGCCGCACCCGCCAGGTCTGCCCCCCTCCCCGACTCGGTCGCCAGGAGCAGGTCCCGCCGCCCGCGCCGCCGCTGCCGCAGCCCCGGCGCTTGGCTGCAGCAGGGCGCGGGAAAGGGCACTTTGGCGCGGAGTGGGAACCGAGGAGAATGTGGCGGCGCGGAGCCTGGCGGCGACACTCCCTCCCCTGTCCGCCGGCACAACTCCCGCCCCCGGCTCCCCGTCGCTCAGCACCCTCCAGCCCCCACCTGAGTCTTCCTGCAAAGCGTGCTCGGGACCCCCGCCCTGGGCGCGCGCCCACCTGACCCCCCTCCTAACCCAGAGTGCCAAGGGAGGGGGACACTTGGGGAGGGGGGTGGTGGCCGCAGTCTCCCGGCGTCTCCGGCGAGGGCGCGGGCTTCATTCGGGAGAAAATGGGCGGGGGCAGGGAAGGGCAGACTCTGCAGACGCGGAAATGGGGAAGGGGCACGCCATTCCTCCAGCACGGGTGTGCCAACCAGAATCGGGATGCGGGGGGAGGGCTCCAGGAAAGTTTATCGGAGAAAAGCCTGGCACCTTGGGGGCTGGGAAGCTGGAGAAACTGAAGCCACGGTCCGGGTGCCCCGCGGATGTCTGTCTCCCAGGCCCCCACACCGGCCGGATCCGGCCAAGTTGCGGCTGAGGTTGGAGGTAGCAATGAGGATGAGGGTAAGGGTGGAGGGAGGACACGGTTGAGGGTGGGGGAGGATGGAGGCAGACAGAGGCGAGGATGTGCTAGAGGGTGGGCGCTTAGGAGGATGGAAGGTTAAGGGGGAGAAGGGGGAAGGGACAGGAACCGCGGTGGAGATGGGTGGGCTCGGTGCTCGGGTGGGGCGCGTGGCGGCCGCCAGCTCCCCGGCGCAGCCGGACTTACCCGCGGCGGCCGAGGCGCTGAGCAGCCCCCAGCCCAGCAGCAGCAGCAGCGGTGGCGGCGTTGGCGGCGGCGGCAGGCGGCCCCAGCGGCTCCCCGCGCCCGGCACGAGCGCCGAAATCCCGGCTTCGGCGCGAGCCCTCCCCGCGGGGCAGCCGCAGCGCCCCTGCTCCCGTCTCCGCGAGAGCGCCATGGCGCGGCCGGCAGCGCCGAGGGAGAGGCTCTGCTCGCCGCCTAGGAGAAAGGAGGTCAGGAGAGCTCCGGAGCTTTTTTCTGCTCGGAAAAAATCCCGGTACGCGGGAGCCCTGAGCTTCTGCGGCTGGAATGAACCAAGTGTCCGCCCGGCCGGGGAGAGGCGCGCTGCGCTCTCGGAAATGACTCGCTCCAATCCCGCTTCGCGGGGTTCGCGCCGGGGGGCGGGGGGGTGAATTATCCCCGGATTAATCACTCCGGAGCCGCTTCTCCGCCGCTCCAAAAGCTGGGGGTGGAAGCGCAGCAAAGGAAAAAATATTGGGGGGTGGGGGTTCCTCTTCAGCGCCACCTCCACCTACAGATAAACCACAAATTACATCTAAAGGGTTGTTTATTCCTGTTTGTTTTACAATTGGCCAGTTTCTTTTAAGTTCAGTCCTCTCGTTTCCATTTATAAGATCACCCATTAATACACCCCCATACACACACGCGGCACACATACAGTGATACAGACACACACGCACTCACACACAGGCACGCACACACGCCTCTTCCACGTTTGTAAATTGGAATACTGTCTGGGAAAAGGTAACCAAAGAAGGACACGGTTCCCCAAGTCACAGCTCTTACGAACTGATCTTGGCTGGTGGTTTGAACTTGCAATCTGAGGCCGGGGGCGATACTTACGAGCCCCATTCGCAATGGCCTTCTACTCCATCCCAGGAGAACGGTGTGTGTGCGTGGACCCAGGATTAAAGAATTAGAGGGAGGGTGGGCGAGTGGGGGGAGGGGCGTTCATTTGGCTCCGTAGGGCCCTACTCCTACCCTAAGACAACATCTCAGGATGGAGGGAGGAGAGCATGTGTGCGCTGGGGGGCTTGAGGGGGGAGGGCACGTGAGGTTGGTGGAAGGACGGTGCAAGAGTTACTTGTACAATTTATCCTCAATTTAAATAACCGGACCCGGCTTCTTCTCACCCTTCCCCTTCCCCTTCCAGCCATCGCCCCAGACCAGGCGAGTTTTTCCCAACGGCATGAGCCGCTCCCCGTTTCTCCGGGGTCTCCGCCTCCGCCAGGCCCCAAGGGCTCAGCGTCTGTCCCCCCCCATTCGGTCGCCGTCTCTGTCTCATCTCCTTTAGGCTCCTCCGTCAGTCACGATGGCTCCTTCGCTGTCTACGCCAAACTCTGGGCAAGAGGGAAGAGACGCTGCGGGGGCGGGGTGGGGGGAGGCCAGAAGGGACGGGGAGGGGCAAAGCCGAGGGGGAGGAGGCCCCCGCCGGCCCGCCCAGCAGAAAGGCACCAGCCGGTGAGCACCCAGCCCCTTTGCCAGAGGCACCTAGGAGAGGCTGCGCTCCGGGCTTAGGAGGTTTGGCCAAGCCGGAGCTCTGGTATCCGCGAACCCAGGGGGCAGTGGCCTGCGGCCGGCGGGGCCTGGGAATTTCGAGAGAGAGCGTGGAAAGGGCTATGGGGTTGCCGATCGGGGTGGAGAAGGTGGGAGGCAGGACCAGAGGAGGGGATGCTTGACCTTGCTCCCCACGAAAAACTTGCTCCCAGAGCCACGATCTCGCAGCTTCCTTGATGCCCGTCTCCCTCCCCTACCCCAAGCTGTTCCGGTTTCCCTGCATGAGCTCATCCCACAGCTGGGGAGCCAGCCCGGTGGCCCCCGGGCTGGCCGCGCTTCCTCAGAAAGGCCGGCCCCATCTCTACCCCCAACACACTTGCTTTCTCGCCCCTCCCCACGCTGCTTCGCTCAGTGCCAAGAACCAACCGAAGCAGCCAGAACTCCACAGTGAAAGGCCCGCTTTATGTCCCTGGGGCAGTGGGGAGGGGGCTTGTCTCTTCCCTTTGTCGAGGCCCAGCCCCCGAAAGAGAGGGCTCAGCCAGCCAAGACTAGCCTAGCCTGGGCCTTCCCACTAGCGCTGGAGAGGAGGGAGGGACTGGCTGAGTGGTGAGTGGGTAGTGGCCTTGGAACAGTTGGTGGGGCCTTCCCTCTCTCCTGCAGGGTGGGGGTCTCCTCCAGAGAAAGGAGCTGGCAGAGATGCCCAGCCCCCCCTGCAGCCCACAGCTGAGCAGAAGAGAGTGTGGGCTGCTCTATAATTCTGGGGCTCCAGGCCAGTGGACTTCCCCCATCCTCTCTCAGCTCCAGAACTTTGCTCTGTGGCTGCAAACAGCAGCTGATGTTTACCCCGAAACCCTCCCTGGCAAAAGGAATATTTGTCATCCTTCTCCCTGGGGGCTGTGAAGGGCAAGGCACCCTTTTTATCCCTGTAACCCACACAGTTAATCACTTCCTCCATCAGTCATCCCTTTCTCTGATCTGTTGGGGTCCACATATATTTACTGAGGCCCCCTGGGCTCTGAGTCCTGTGCCAGCCTGTGCTGTGGGCAATGCAGAGGTGCATAGAGTGTCCAGCTTGGGAGGACGTGGGGCAGAGATGGAAATCCCCACACAACCCATACAGTCAGGCAGTGGTAATCACCATGCCAGAAGGGGCATGTTATAGAGACATATCAAGACAGGAAGCTTTTCTTGGACTTAGGTGATTGGAAGGCTAATTTAAGGAGGGAAGTAGGATTTTTGCTGGACCCTGAGGCCTGGATAGAGATGTTGACAAGGTGAAGATTGATTTACTCAACAAATATTTATTGAGCATCATTACATGCCGGACACTGTGGTAGATAATGAATATACACTCAAGTGAACAGTCCCTGGCTTGATGAAGGCAGGTGATAAATAAACACACACATATATATAAAATTACTAATTAAGGATGCTACAAAGGAAAAGTTTATGGTGCTATGAGAAAGAATTCTGGGGGGCGTACCTTAAATACGTGGTCTAGGAAGGCCTCTCTGAGGTGGCAACCTTGAAAATTCAGCAAGACAGCCAGGCAAAGAGTTGGGGAAAGGGCTTTTGGTACAGAGAGCATGGGCTGGCTCTGAAAACGGAAGTGGACCAGGAGAGGGACAGTGGGGCCAGATCAAGGCAAGCAAGAGGAGACACCCAGGGGATGAGGGAGGGGACAGGCCAGAGCCAGAGCATGCAGGGTCTCATAGGGGATGGTGAGGAGTTTGGATTTCAGTTTTAGGCTTTGGGAAACAGGAGGTGTATTCATTTGCTATGGCTGTTGCCATAACAAAGTACCACACATTGTGCGGCTCAAACACCAGAAACTTACTGTCTCACAGTTCTGGAGGCTGCAAGTCCAAGATCAAAGTGTCGAAGGGTTGGCTCCTTCCGAGTCCTTTCTCTTTGACTTGTAGATGGCCGTCTTCTCCCTAGGTCTTCACACTGTCTCCCCTCTGTACATATCTGTGTCCAAATTTCCTCTTCTTATAAGGACACCAGTCATATTGGATTAGGGCCTACCCTAATCTCATTTTAACTTGATTACTTCTTTTTTTTATTTATTTTTATTTTTTTTTAATTTTTCCCCCAAAGCCCCAGTAGATAGTTGTATGTCATAGTTGCACATCCTTCTAGTTGCCGTATGTGGGACGCGGCCTCAGCATGGCCGGAGAAGCGGTGAGTTGGTGCGCGCCAGGGATCCGAACCCAGGCCGCCAGCAACGGAGCGCGCGCACTTAACTGCTAAGCCATGGGGCCGGCCCAACTTGATTACTTCTTTAAACCCTGTCTTAAAATATAGTCACATTCTGAGGTACTGGGGGTTAGGACTTCAACCTATGAACTTTGGGGGAACACAATTCAGCCCATAACAGGAGGGGAGGACTTTTCAGGTGGAGGGAGGAGAGAGACCAAATTCATGACAGTCAGAATATATATTTAAAGAGATCTCTGTTAAGGCTAAGTATAGCATGACTGCTTTAGCAGGAGATACTCTGGAAAGGTGGACAGCTCTGAAACCAGAGAGGTGGATTTTCATTTCTAGGAAATAGATGCCAAGCAGCATGGCTGGCATGTACTCTAACCTCTCTGAGGGGAACAGATAGGAAGGGAAGGGGGAGGGAAAAGGGAGATGGTTCTGGAGGTTACTGCAGTAGTCTGAGCTGGAAGTGATGTGGGCAAAGGCAGAGATGGGGGCCCTGGGAACATTTGCAGGGCCAGGGAGAGGCAGGAGGCCAAGAGATGATAACAGCCCTCCCCCCTCTAGCCTAGGAGAGTGTGGCTCTCAGCCCAGCCCCCATGGCTGGCTCCCTACCTGCCCACTTCCGTTCTCCCCAGGAGCAATAGGCAGCCATGGATCAAGGTCTCTCCACAATACCACATTGCAAAAAAGCCCCTGTGGTATAGTGACTCGCCAAGATAAGCCTAATATCCAGATAAGATCAGAGTTCATTTTAGAAAGAAAACAAGGCCTGATGCTCTGGAGGACTTAGCCTGATTCAAGTAGGGGCTGTAGACTTGATGCCCTGAAATTTTCATTCTGACCCAAGAAGAAAATAAAAGAGCCTTCTGAAGCCACGAGAGAGAGAGAGAGTAAATGGGATGCTCTAGTAATGAGGGCAGACATGGAGGCTGAGGGGCAAGCAGGACTGCAGAGAGGAGCTACAGAGCAAAGGCGAAGCTCAAAGGAAAAGCCTGTGGTCTGAGTGGAGGGTGGGGATTTTAAAATCATCAGCATGATCAGACAGAAGCTAGTATTTCCCAAGGGCGAGGCTGTCACTGTAGAGATGACAGTGATCTGCTTCCCAAGGAAAGGTGACAGAAGGGGTTCAGGAAGAAAAAGCCTAGAACCAAATTTGGTGAGGCTGTGGGCCTCCACATCTAGGAGGGAGAAGTGAGAAGGGCCCTCAGTCTGGGCCATTCCTCCAGTGCTACCAAATGCTGGGGCCACCGAATTCTGACATCTTGCAGAAAATTTTCCATTTGTGAAACAAGGAAAGGGACAGAGCTCACATTTGTGGCAAAGGGGTCAAATTTTTCCTCTGCTTATCAGAGGCCATAATCCACAGGAGAGGAGCTATTCTGGGCTATCATCTCTACTTGACGTTCCCCCAATCAGCTATGCTACCATGCCTCAGTGCCTTTACTCACGCTGCTTCCTCTGACTGCAATACCGTTCCCTCTCTCACTGTGTGGAGTAAATGATTCCCAGTCATCACTCAGCTCAAGCGTCACCTCCCCTGGATAGCCTTTCCTATTATCCTCTCCCCCCACACACCCTCTGCTGGGTTAGACGCCCCTTGCAGCATGGGCAGCTAGCTGGACATCAAAAATGTATGCTTCCCCTTCCACAGTATAGAGCAATGGTTCTCAACCAGGGGCTATTCTGCCCCTCAGGACTCTTGGCAATATCTGCAGACATTTTTGGTTGTCACAACTGGAGGGTGCTACCGGCATCTAGGAGGTAGAGGCTAGGGATGTTGCTAAACATCCTACGACGCCCAGGGAAGCTCCCCTCCACCCCAAAGAATTATTTGGCCAAAAATGTCAATAGTGCTGAATTATCACTGAGAAGTGGCTGCCCAGCCAGGACTGCATTTTCCAGTCTTCTCTGCAGTTGGGTGCAGTCATAAGACAAAGTTCTAGCCAAAGGAATGTAAGCAGTAGTGGTGTGTGTCATTTCAAGGCTCATCCCCTAAAATCCTCCCACCCTTACTCTTCTATCTGCTGGCTGGATACAGAGCATTTGGGTCCTTAGGGGATGGCAGAGCCACAAGATGGAAGAAGCCTGAATCCCAAATCACCATGTGGAGGAAAGTCACCCACCAACCAGGGACACCTGCATTGGACTGTTATATGAGAAATGACCTTCCACAACATTAATCCACTGAAATATTGGGATGTGTTACAGCAGCCAGCAATACCCTTATACTCTCCTCCATGTTTTTTTCTGTAGTATCCTGTGCAGTCATTTGCTTACTCCTCACTCATTCATTCATTTATTCATGCCACAACATTAATCTGCATGCCAGGCTCTGTACTAAGTGCCGAGGGAACAAATATAAAGAAGAGGACATTACCAGTGAGTGGTCCCTGCCCTCAGGGTTGCGAGTTTATTGAGAAGAGAGTTAAACAGCAAAGCATGATTAATTACTCTGGGAGAAATACAGGTTGTTATGGAAATGAGTAGGGCTCCTAGCCCAGCCTGGGGAGTGGGGCAGGTGAGAAGTGGCACTTTCCAGGAGGAAAGCAGTGTGGACAAATGCGGGGAGGTAGACGCAGTGTGAAGAATCTGCAGTGGTGCAGGGTGCTGAGGAAGGGCGGAGGGGCACTATATCTCTCTTCTGTGACTCCCCAGTCTCTCTGTAATTGATGGCTTTCTCATTTGTCACCCTAGTAGACTGGACGCTCCTTATGGGAGAACACTCCTCCTGAAGAGTCTCCTGAGTCCCTAGTGCCTGTACTGTGTCTGGCATTCTCTCCTCTTTGATCTCCACAGGACCCTCTGCCCCAGCCTGCTCACAGCTGAACTCGTCCACTTCTCTTTTTTTTTTTTTTTTTTTTGTGAGGAAGATCAGCCCTGAGCTAACATCCATGCTAATCCTCCTCTTTTTGCTGAGGAAGACCGGCTCTGAGCTAACATCTATTGCCAATCCTCCTCCTTTTTTTTCCCCAAAGCGCAAGTAGATAATTGTATGTCACAGTTGCACATCCTTCTAGTTGCTGTATGTGGGACGCGGCCTCAGCATGGCCGGAGAAGTGGTGTGTGGGTGCACGCCCGGGATCCAAACCCAGGCCACCAGTAGCGGAGCACGTGCACTTAACCGCTAAGGCACGGGGCCGGCCCCAGAACTCGTCCACTTCTGAATCTCCACCACAACCTGCCTCTCTGCTCAGTCCTCCATCTCAGGAAATGGTCTCCACATCCACCCGCTTCTGAGCCAGAAACCTGGGGCGCTTGGACTCTCCTCTTACTCAGCCTCTACATGCAGGCAGTCCCCAAGTCCTCTAAATTCTGCCCCCTTAACATCTCCCAGGTCCTAGCCAGGGTCCCCATTGTCTCTCTTTCCAATTCCTTACAAAAAAGCCGCATAAGACGTCCCCAACTCTTCTCTGGCCGCATTCAATGTGTCTTCCTCTTTGCCACCAGTTATCTTTTAAAACACTAACCTGATTTCACAGCTCCCCTGCCTTCCCGGGATGTTTCCCCATGGCCTACAGAGTGAAATCCAAGCTCCTTACTAGACCAACCCTACAAGAGGCTCCATTACCTGCCCCTACCTGCCCCTCCTGTTTCCACACTCCCCAGCCCCACCTTCCAGCCATTTGGAGGCACTTGCACTCCTGAAATGAGCCCGTGCTTTCTCTCCCCTTTCCCTCTGGGCCTTGCTGCTCCCTCCACCTGGAATCTCCTCCTCCTCCTTCTGTGTCTGGCACTCTCCTATTTGTCCTTCAAAATCCAGTCCAGGTTCAGCTCTTACAAGCAATCTTCACCAGTGCCATTCAGAGTGCCTGGTACATGGTGGGCATTCAGTAGGTCTCTGCTGAATGGATGGATGGATGGATGCTTGAGTTGGTGCTCAGTAATGTTTGTGGAATGGACCCAAAGGTGTCTTTCCTAGGCTTCATTATCTGAGTTCTTTAAAGAAATGCCTTCTCTGAGTTATGATTTAATATTATGCTCTCTGTCTTCAGAGACCCCTGGTGTGAGAAACTGACCAACTTAATGGCATTTCTGTCTTTATGAAAACAGAATTGAATATATTGCCCACTATGTCACTCAGTGTCCTTTATACAAGGACTCATGATAAATTCATGCTTGGGGTTATTTCCAGGAAACATTTTGTCTCTGCAGATGAAGATGTGTATTTTCTGCTGTCAAAAAATAAAAACTCTGCCATCCGACGTGTTTCCATTTTTGCTTTAGCTGACAAATAAGGATACCCAGTTTTATTACCTTATTACCTCCATGCGTTCTGACCAATTCAGGTGCCTGAAAGTAGCAACTCTTTCTGCTTTCTTTAGATGGAGTCAGTTCTTGCTTTATCCTTTGATGCTGTGATTTTTACTTTTTAATCTGAAAGCTGCCTCAAATCATCTCAGCAGTCAGATAATTCTGAAATGAATGCATACTGGTGACCAATATCCTGGCACGGAAATTATGGAAGGAAGGGCAGAACACCAAGCCTCTAGTTGAGAGGGATCTCGTATAGAGCATCTCCTGGAATTCTTGGGATACCTATCAAGACAGGGGTCTGGCAGGAAGGCCAAAGCAGGAAGTAGAAGGCCAATTGCATTCTGACTTTGTCGCTACCTTACTGGGCCACAACTGCCAAGTCATATTGTTTTCCTCCACCAAATATGGCCTTCCTTTTCCCTAAGTTTAAGTGAAGATCTCATAGGCTACCATTTTTACGTTAATAGCTAATAATGACAATAATCATTATCTTTTATTGAGGGCACACCACAAGCCAGGCACTGTGCTGAGAACTTTACATGCTGTCCCTATTTGAACCTCTCCCCCTTCAACTTGTCTATTGTTTTTATCACTTTGCAGATGATGAAATGCCAGAGAAGTTAAGTATGTGCAAAGCCATCCTTTAGTAAGTATCAGAGCAGGAATTCAAATTCAAGTGTGTCATCTGCCACTTCCAAAGCTCTTAACAATCTCTCACATGTGGGCAATGAATGGAGGCAATAATAAGGGTTGAAATCTCCTGAGAAGTGGCAGGGATCATGGATGGTGTTGCCAGGAGAGAGAAGCCACAGAGTCACAGAACTCTCTGGTGTCCTTTTCAAAGTCCTGAAAATGTCTGACTGCTCTGTAGACGGGTTCAGTTGCTGGCCCATTCTCATGACACATGGCTGCACCCTCCTCTTCCTCCAGTTCTGATGGTTTGTCCCCCAAGAAATTTACCTGGAATCTCCCTGTGTATGGGCCCACCTCCAGGCAGTTGGACCCATTAGACATCATTGGCATGGCAATGGGGATCTTTATTGTTTTTACGGACCTCCAAGAAAGTTTGAGGCCTGAAAATGCTTTTATTAACTCCACAATACAGAGAAGAAAACTACAACATTGAAATCAGTAAGTATTTAATTAAATGCAAAATGTAACATTATGTCAACTTCATTAACTGTTGAAGTTAGTAGTCATAAAAATTTCATTGCATTTAATAACAGTTTGTAGGTTGGAGTTTTCTCACTGTGTGAAATTTCCCAGGTAGGCACCAAGATAGGTGAGAAATCACAGCCAACCGTAAATTAAATAAATTACCCATGGCAAAAAGTTTTCAAAAGCAAAATGGCAAAAATCCTTTCAATTTGCTTTTACAGCCAAAAAGTTATGCTTATGGCGAGAGGTGGGTGTGTTTAAAATATGTCAGATGAAGGATAGGACCTACAAGAGTAAGCTGGCTTAGGGCCTAAGAAGATCTAGAAAGAGCACAGGCGATGCCCACCTTTCTGAATTCTCCAACCTACACGTTTGTGTCAGTGATGGAAGGCAGGTGAGTAGAGGTTCGGGCTGGAGAGTAGGTAGGAAAACTTCCTGGTTTTCCTGGTTCCAAATAGAAAAGCAAGAATCCCAGAACCCTAAATAATGGTAACTAAAATTCATTGGGTATGTAGCATGAGCCAAACTAACTACTCTAAGCACAGTAGCATGCATTATCTCAGTTGTCACAAAACAACTCTATGAGGTCAGTATTTTATTGTCTCTGTTTCACAGATGAGCAAACTGAGGATAAAGATGTCAAACAACCTGCCCAGGGTAATAGGGATAGTAAGGGATAATTTAAGAGTTTGTCCAAACTAAAAATAATTCATAGATGAAATGGTGTCCATGACTATTGAGTGCTTCACTTCAAGCTCTAAAGAAGTCAGGAGACCACACCTGTCTTCAAGGTTCTGTCTTCAGCACCTTGGACAGTACCAGGCACATGGATATATATGCTGGAGAACTATAACTACATGCTTAACAGAGGCTGGAATATGGTCAGTTTTTCCCACACCTGCTATGTACCAGGCACTTATGGAATGCTTTGATCCCTTCGCTAGCTTGTAACAGTGTCTAAGCTAGAGGTCTTATTCATCTCCCAGCCCTGAGCCTTGTACAATCTTGGCCCATGGTAGGTGCTCTAAAATGAAAAAGCCTAGAAAGGCTTAGTTGATGATTTGAGTCCATTCCTCCATCGCAGAGCAATTTCCTCAGCACAGCTAAAGTTCTCCCTCCCTACACAGAGCACAAAAGCTGCTATTTAGAAACTCCAGTGGCACACATTTCAATGTAATCAACAAGGAAACTAACATACAGCATTTTCATGTGTCTCTTATGTGCCAGGTGTTGTTCTAGGGACTTTCCATGTGTTAAGTAATTACTCAGTAATAGAACATCTATAACAATTCTACAAATCGGGTGTTCTTTATTATCATCCCATTTTACAGACGAAGAGACCAAGCTTTATGAGCTGAATGGTGTCCCTCCAAATTCATATGTTGAACTCCTAACCCCCCATACCCCAGATAGTGACTGTATTTGGAGATAGGACCTTTAAAGAGTGGTTAAGGTAAAATGAGGTCATTTGGATGGGTCCTAATCCAATATGGCTGGTGTCCTTATAAGAACAGGAGATTAGGAATCAGACAGGCAGTGAAGGAAGACCATATGAAGACATAGGGAGAAGACAGCCATCTATAAACCGACTAGAGAGGCCTCACAAGGAGCCAACTCTGCCAACACCTTGATCTTGGACTTCCAGCCTCCAGAACTGTGAGGAAATAAATTTTTGTTGTTTAAGTACTCCAGTCTGTGGTGGCAGCCCTAGAGAAGCAATAAACCAAGGCACAGAGTACCTTGCCTAAGCCTACATTGCCAGAAAACATGAACTCAGAATTTGAACCCAGGTAATCTGGCTCTAGAGTCTAGGTTTTGTGATGATGTGAATGTTCTCTGTGCTGTCCAAAATGGTAGCCACAAGCCACGTGTGGTGCTTGAAATATGGCTAATGTAACTAAGGAACTAAAATTTTAATTTAATTTACATTAAAATACAATTAAAATTAAAATAGCCACATGTGGCTAGTGGCTACCATATTGGATGTAGCTTTACACTGTTTCTAAGTACTTCACTTAAGTTTTTTGCAGAATCTTCTAGAAACCTCAGCTGTGCACTCCAAGAAACATGTCCCTATCTTTGTTCCCTATCCCTGCTGTATTTTATTTTTTTGCGTTCCTTTCTAATTTAGCCCCTGTTGCCTGATGTCCTGCTGAAGGGGAGAGAGAATGGGAGAAGGAGTGAGCGAGCTGGCTAACTCTCCAGAATCCCGTGGCCTGGGCAGTGCAAGGTCGTTGGCAGTCTGCTCTAAGCACAGGTGTTAGCCAACCAAATGCCAAGCCGCACAAACACTGAGTGACATTTTCAGAACTATTAATATTTCATCAGAAATGATCACTTTTCCTTTAAATACACTACCTTAAAAGGTTTTCTACATTCTTAACTATAATTTTATTCAGTCTAAGTCCTCGGAATTTTCCCCAAAGGAACACATCTTCAATTTTATAATGAAAATCAAAGGGGAGTGAAGCTTGAATTTCAAAATTTAGAGTCAACATTTCCAGGAACTCCGGTCCTCTGTAAAGAGCAAGGTTGTGTATTGGGCACCTACTGTATGCCAGGCACTTGGCATACTGCATACCATTGATTCACCCAACACACATTTACTGAGTGCCTACTATGTGCCAGAAATTTTATCTTCATTATAATTTATTGGCACCATTTTACAGAAAAGGGTTCCTTCTCATCCTGTTTCATCTCCAGTATTACTTCCCCAAAGAGGCCAGCCTGGAGGGCCATCTAACGCTGCCACTGCTCCCTCCCCACCGCCTCACTTTGTTGGTTAGTTTCCATCAGAGCCCTTATTTCATCCGTAATTATTGCTATTTCCTTGCCTTGCTGGTTTGTGATCCATCTCCCTCCCTAGAATATGGGCTCCAGGAGAGCAGGGAGTTTTGTTCACCTTCCAGCGACTCACCTGGCACAGAGGATGGCTCCGTCAATACTTGGGGACCGGATGAACGCATGAGCATGGAGAAGTTAAGACAGTTGTTAGGGTCACACAGCTCCGAAGTGGCAGTATCGGGTTCAACCCTTCATCTATGGACTGTCATATCGTCTATTTGCGGCCATTCTTCTTTCTTCTTTCCCGTCCTCTTGCTCTTCCTTTTCTGGGGAAACACCGGAGGAACAACCACTGACTCCTGTGGCCAGAGAGCCCCGGGCAGGCGGAGGGTCAGTTCCGAGATTAACGGAGTCTCTCCAGTGACGGGGGGAGCCCGCTGGGCAGCAAACCCTAAGTCAGCCCTTCTCTCTGCACCTCGGCCCTCGACCTCCCCTCCTACCGCCCGCCGCCCACCCCGGCACCCGCTGACCTCTGCGCAGGGGGGAACGGTCTATCTCAGCGGCTGAGAGCGGGATCAGGCCTGTGGGCCCGCGTTTGAATCCCAGCTCCCCGCTTCCCTGTGGGCCGTGGACACACCCCTTTAGGACTCTGAACTCGGTTTCCTCTAATGGACAACGACAATAAACAATGGTACTAACTTCATGAGCTCGTTAGGATTCAACATGACCACACAGAAAGCCCAGCACTCGGCACAGGGTAAGCGCCAGTGAAATGGCAGTTGGGGTAAAAACAGGGGAGCCAGGGGCAGGGCCCCGCAGGGCTGAGGTTTGGGCGGAGTGGCGGCGGAGCGAGGCGGGGCGCGGCGCCCTCGGCTTCTAACCGGGGAAGGCGCTCTGGGGTCCTCCGGGCCCCCACCCCCACCCCGCCGGAGGGCATGGGGCACCGAACCCGCGGCGCCCCGCGCACCGAGCCGTTGCGGTTGAAACCCACAGAAGGAATTCCAGCGCTGGACGGGAAGGGTGTGGGAGCCACTGGCTGGCAAATCGATCCAAGCCGCCCGGCCCGGCCCGCCTCGCCGAGGCGGCACCCTTTTAAGGCGTTGGGACCCTTCCCAGGCCAGTCCCAGGCCAGCGCGGGGGGCGCGGCCGGCGCCTGCTGGGGGCGCCGACCCCGGGGGCTGCGAGCGGCTGTGCGCTCGGCGGACTTCGTGCGGGGGCGGCCGAGCGGCGCTGGACAGGGGCCGGGAGGGGCAGCGGGGAGAGCCAGCCCGGCCGGCCGGCCGGGGCGGGGGCCGTTGGCCCTCGGAGCGCGCGGGGGTCCCTGGGAAGACCGAATGAGACTCTAATGAAGGGCTCCGGCCTGCACGGTGCCTAGCACAGCGCCAGGCGCTCACCCGGTCCTCCGCGAGGCTTAGCGGGCGACAATGGGCTGAGCCCCAGGCGCCGCAAGGTGTCACGGGCCTGTCGCAACGGGGCAGTGCCAGGGACCGTGGGGAGAGCCCGCCCTCCCCCTCCAGCTGTTCCCAGATGTCATCCTGCCCTTCCAGGCTCCTGGTTCCTGAGCTCAGGGGGATTCCACGGTTACTAAGCTACTGGTTTTTGTTGACTTTTAAATATTTTCTTCTAAGGGAGAGGGGGAGGGGGGCAAAAGTCAGGAAAGAGCAAATAAAAGCAAATCGAAATAAGCTCCTCTCCCCAAAAGAAAGTTGTCCTCCATCCACCACTCACACACAAATCGAAGGCCTCTGAGCACAGTCATCTTGCTGGAGCAACCTGCTTCTGCCCCATCCTCATTTCCCTTTTTGGTGAATGAGGGGTGGTGGTGGATGGTCCCCTTGTCTTCGAACCCTGGGTGGACAAAGGGGCTTCCGGAAAGAGAGGAGGAGGATGGCCAGTGGGAATGGGCTCCCTTCGTCGTCGGCCCTGGTGGCCAAGCGCCCCTCTGCCCTGGGCCCATTCCCCAGATACATCTGGATCCACCAGGACACGCCCCAAGACAGCCTCGACAAGACTTGCCATGAAATCTGGAAGAGAGTCCAGGGCCTGCCCGAGGCCTTGCAGCCCAGGACCTCGAAGGAGAAGCTCTCTACCCCCATGGCTGGGACTCCAGGAGACAACGTGCTCAGCTTCCAAGAAGAGTGAGTGTCCCCCAACATGGTGGGCATCAAGGGAGGAGGGAGGAGATGAGGTCTCACCTTCTGGGGGAATGTTCTGGCCCACTGTTTAGTCTGGTTCAACCCTAAAGGCTGTATACTTTTTCTCCACCCCCATGGTCCTTTGGCCAATTTTTATAGGAGAGTTAACTGGGGTCCTGAAGTTACTTTGGTGACGGGCCAGACTAGGGCTGAATTTTTGCTGCCTCTTCACCAGCCTACAAGGGGACATTTCTCATCCTTAAGTCATAGGCATCTGAGATGTAGACCTGAGGACCTTGAAAAACCACCTTAGTCAGGGCTGAGCATTAGATACCACAGTTTTCCCACAAGGCAACTAAAAGATCCTTCCCCCTCCTGCCTCCAAAGGCTAGGCATTGGCACAGATGAGTCTGGTGGTTTTAAACCACATCTGGAATTCCCTAATACAGGGAGCAGCTGTCCCATTCAGCCTCCACAGAAGCTGCTGCAAGAGCACACATCAAAATATTTACTGGGAAGGCACTGACATATTCAGAGGACATAATAGAAAATTAACGTGCGGGAAGATGGCTGTAAATAGCCCGTTTCCTAGTTGGGAAATCCTGTGTCTGGGAAACACAGAGCTAAGTGTTTCTCCGCCGGGGCAAAGTTGGACAGATATTGTTGGGGATGGATATTTACAAGGAGAGGAAGGAGGGACCTGGTTAGGAAAAGCAAGTGAATCCGCCGTGGTTATTAATGTCACTGTTGAGCATTTGTTCAATGCTTTGCGTCTTCAAAGAGGGCTGCCAGCATTAATTAACCCTCCTGAAGTCCTAGGAGGCAGGTATTAGTGTCCCCATTTTACAGATGGATTAAGTGTTAATAATTAAGTGGTAATTAAAGACTAAGTGATAATTAAGTGTTGCCTGTGCTAACACATGCTCCAGCTCAGTTCAGAGATGCTCTGGAGTGGGGGAACCATTCAGGCAATTATCAGCTGGTCTGGTTTCAGGGAATTCTATGCAAGAGCAAGAAGACAGGCAAAGGGTAACTGCTGCCCAAGTCTGCACGACCTGCCGTCCCTTTTCAGGCTCACATACTTGCTGCAGATGAAGGTGGAAGGCACCTTGGCTGTTATTGCCTCCCCTGCCCTGTGCTCAGCAAGACATGGCTGGGATGGGAATGGCCTTTCTGCAGCCAAAATCCCACTGTCCGGCCCTCCGTGGTACTGAGTCCCTCTCCCCTGCCCATTGCCATCTGCTCTGGGACCGGCCCTTGGCAGGGGGCCCGTGGGGCTGTGCTCAGCTCTCAATGGCCAAGGAGCTGATTGTCCACTTTGTGGAACAAGGGTCAGTGGCAATTTCCAGTAGATGGCACCATCTCTGCCAGGTCACATTGAGTTAATGGAGACAGCCTCTATTTCCAGTCCGCACTTGGCCGAAAAGCGACCTGGCGCACCTTTGGCCAGTTGCTTAACTCCATTTGGCCTTGATTTTTTCATCTGCAAATTGAGGATGATATGCCCTGCCTTGTCCACCTCAGAGCTGATAATGAGGATCAAATGTGATGAGAGACAGGAAACGGAGAGCTGCGTTATACAAATGAGGCTGTCCTTAAGTGTAATTCTCAGGGTTCGGAGGTTTTTGTTGTTGTTGTTGTTGTTGGCTTCAGTCTGGGGTTTTCACACTATGCTCATAAACCCTAGGGTGCTTCAGGGGCCACCCTAGAGTCAAGTGGCCTGATTGGTGGGCCCCATCCCCATTTCAGCCAGAGCTGTTTGGCTTTTATGGGTTTTACTTACTGGAGTTCTAAGTAAAGGCTGCCTTTGAAAAAAGAGTTTTGCTACTGAGAAAAGAGCTGGGAAACCACTGACTTAGATGAATAAACGATATCATAATCATGTAGATATCAACCGAGTAGAACACAATGAGCTATTCTTGAAATAAAGGCAGCTGCGATGGTGCAGTCAGATAACTCTGGTTTTAGCTCGCATTTCAGCCCTGCACCAGCTGCAGGATTTGTTTAATTTATGTGAGCTTTAGTTTCCTCATCTGCCAAATGGAGATGATTGCTAGGCATTTCACAGGGTTGTTGGGATGATTAAATGGGATATTTAAACATTTCCAGTAATAACTAGGATTTGTATAAATTCCTTGTAATAATGATGATGATGATTTCTTTAAGCCCTACAATTATTACATGAGGTAGGTACTATTTTAAACTCCCCCTCTTTCTACTTTTTATTATGCAAATTCAAATGCATAAAATAGAATAGTATAGTCAATGTCTATGTGTCTATCACTGAGTTTCATTAATTATCAAATTTGTGCCATTCTTGTTTCAATTCCTTCCTCCCCTGTTTTTAAATAAAATCCTTTTCACAGATGAGGTGATAGGATTGGAGGGGTTAATTTCTTTGCCTGAAATCCTACAATTAGGAAGTGGTGGAGTTTCAGAAAGCAAACCCAGGACCTTAGCCACTACGCGACAGCATTGGCTATCTTCCCCTAGAAATTGAGCGTCTTTTAGGATGGTCAAAACATTTAGCAGTCCCACATTCTGAATGATCGCACATGGATAACAGATTTCAAATCCAGGGAGCTGTCCAGCATATTTCTAGGATGGCTTCAGACCCACAAGACACCTCTCAGCTAATTTTTCCACTGCCTAATTTGCAGACCTGGTTTTGATGATGTTTTCTGCTACCTGGGTGGCTAGATAAATAAGTTCTAGAACTCTTGTTAGCCAGAATTTTTTCTTGACTCTGCCCCTATATATCATGGAAACCCAGACATCTCAAGTTTGAAAGGGATCTTGGAGGCCATCTTCTGCTGCTTGAATCCCATCCTCAACGTTCTTGCCAAGTGGTTATCCACTTGCACACTTCCTTAGACAGGTAGCTCACCACTTCCTAAGGTAGCCCCCTCCCTTGCTATGGACCCTGAGCATCAAAAGACCATTTCCTTCCTGTACTGAAATCTGTCTCTATCAAACTAATACCCATTGATCTAGATTCTGCCCTTAGGGCTCCAAACCAAATCTATCCCCTTTTTCTCAATAGCCCTTTAGATATTAAAAGAGGGCAACAGTATTCTTCTTAGGACTTGTTGTTTATACAAGCTGAATACCTCTGCTTTTCTAAGTTTCCGCTCACATGCACACTGCTGGGCCCTGTGGCAGTGCAGTAAGCAGAACTGAGTACAGAGAGCAGATGGGCTCCTCTGTTTACATTCTGTATTCCTGGTAATGGCAATTAACACCACATTCACTCTTCTCCCCAAGCCAACCTCACTCTCTGGACACGTTTTTTGAGTTCATTCATTCATTCATTCAATTAAGCAATCAGCAAGTATTTATTAAGCATCCACTATGTGCCTGGCACTATGCTAAGAGCTAGTGGGATAGAGCTGTGACCCAGATAAGGCCTCGCCTCCCTAGAGTTTCTATTCAAGTAGGGGAGAGAAACAGAAAACAAGTAACTAAAAGACTATGAAAGCTTCAGAATATGAAAAGAACTGGTATTCCAGTTGGAGGAAACCAGTAATAAACACACGAAAATAAACCAGATAATTTCAGGTAGCAATGAGTGCTCCAGTGGAAGTAAAACTGGGTAAAGTCCTAGGGAGAGCGTGTTTAGATAGGGCGGTCAGGGAAGGACTCTCTGAGGACAGGAGTCATTTGAGCTGAGACTTGGGTACCAAGAAGGAGCCAGTCAGGTGATGATCCAGAGGAAGGAGGTCCAGGCAGAGGGAGAGCAACTGCCAAGACGCTGAGGTGGGAGCAAGCTTGGAGGGGAACAGTGTGGCTGGGGTGCAATGAATGATGGGACTTGGGACAAGGTGATATCAGAGGCTGGAAGGCCTAGAGGATCACTGTAGGGAGTTCAGATTTGATTCTCCGTGGAATGGGACACCTGTGGAGTTTTTAGGAAGGAGTGTAATGTGATCACATTCACTAGTCTTTAAGGATCTCTCCAGTTGCCGTGGGTTTGTAGGCAGGTGAGAGAGGAAGTTGGGAGCCTCTGGGAAGGTGCTACATCCAGGTGAGGCACGATGGTGATGGTGGCTGGCTCAGAGAGATTGCAGTGGAGATGGAAAAAGTGGGGCATTCGGTGTATATTTTGAGAGGAGCCAAGAGACCTCGGATGACATGGAGCACTCAAACAGAGACATCAAGGCTGAATCCAGGATTTTGACTTGAGGCACTGGTTGGACAGTGGTACCATTTGCCAAGGTGGGGAAGAAATGGGGAGAAATGGGCTTTTAGGGAGAAATCAATAGTTCTGTCTAGTGTCAATTAAACTCCAGGATCTTGTTCAGTTATCTTTTAATTAGTCTTAAATTTGGGATTAGAGAATTGTGGCAAGCCACTTACTCACTCATATTCTAGGACTAATTATTCATTCTTTCCCCTCGTAGCTAACACTTCACAGCCTCAGAATGGGGACTTTGGATTTGCTATTGACTCCACTGCCCTGACTGTGAAGTGGCCTTTGTTCAGTCCTTCATTTATGGATTCACTCAACAAACACACACAGTTGCCTTCTCAGTGCCAGGCCCTGTGCTAGGTCCCAGGGATACAGAGATAAGTAGGACAGAAGCCCTTCCCTCAAAGAGCTCCCAGTCTAGTGGGTGAGATGGACACAGATACATCAGACAGCAATGGCATTCAACAAATACTTGTTGTGCACCTATTGCATGCCAGACAAAGTATGAAAATGATACAATGGTGGAAAAGATGGGGACAGTCTCTGACCTCCTTCATGGACCTTCAGTGTCTTGAGCAAGGCAGATCACAACATATTATAATAAATGTTCCAATGAAGAAGTAGTAGTGCTGTGGGAGCACACTGAGGGGGACACATGACTTGGGCTTGGGGCTCAGGGAAGGCTTCCTGGAGAAGTCTAGGGGAGGCGAGCTGGAAAGTCAAGAGATGAGACCCTTGCACTATGAGTGTTATGAAAGAGGGGCATATAGCTCCCTAGGAGCAGAGGATGGCAGGATTGATTATCCCTGCAAGAGTCTCTATGATGGTGTCTCCTGAGCTGGGTCTTGAGAAGAGAGAAAGAACAGCCTACAGAAAGAGTCCTGCAGGTGCGAGAAAGGGTGAGAACTTCACTGGGGATGGCATGTAGCTCATGGGGGTGGATGAGAGTGGAAAGGTGGCCTGGAGCTTGCTGAGTGTGGTCAGCTTCTCTGGCTGCTTCCAGGCCCTCGGGCAGCACCCAAGAACCTTCCCACCTTCCCACCTCCCCAAGTCAGACAGAACTTGGTCTGCAGAGATGAAAGTCTTTGGTGGGCATCATCCCAAGCCAGACCCAAGCAGAAAGATAAATCTACAGAAAGAAAGGAAATCCTTTTAAGCATTTAAAAAACAGAAGTGATTTCCTGATTGGCAGTCTTCTGGGGTACCTGTCTTGAGAAGGAAAAGGGCTGTTTTGCACTCGCATTAGTAAATCTCCACTGTTTGTACCCACCGGCCAGTCCTCCAGGCTGGTGGAGCCACTGAGACTGGGAACCCAAGGCAGTGCCTTGTTTGAACTGCTCTCCCAACAAACCAATCCCTTGTGCTACTATTACTTAAACAATTGGATGAATCCTACTTTTCTGGAAAAGTTGCTTGGACTATATCTCCACTTTTATTATTTTTTTAAAAATGCTTGAAAACTGGTGATGGGAGTGGTAAGGACAAGACTTATAGGTGGACGTCCAGACTGATGTCCTAGAGCAGAAGCCGGCTCTGAACACCTTTAGAATCCGGTGCTCTAGGCTAGCGTTTTCTCCCCCTTTGAGGGGTCAAACTCCTCTTCGAGAATCCAAGGAAAGCTGCCAGGCACCCTTTTGCCTGAAACACATCCTCTCATCCCTCGACATTTTGTGAATGTCAGAGACCCCATGGGCTCCAGGTTGGAATCCTTCCTGGACACTAAAGTGTCTCCCTTCCTTAGGCTTCCCAGAGCTGGGTCTCAGCTGCTGCTATGATCCCAAGCACATTGACATCAGTACCTCCCACATCCTGGTTGTCAAGTGAATTCATGCACAAAATGGTGCTGGCAGACAGAAGTTCAAGGCCCCTCAACCCTTCCATCTTCTAGTCTCCTCATCCATCCTGCCAATCACCTTCATGATGGTCTTTGACTCCTTGCCTCCCTGCTGGTCTCTCTTCTGCTGTTTTCAGAACGTCTCACCTTGCTGCATCTGGTTCCTTTCCCTCCTGGGTGTCCTTCACCCTCCACCAGCTTCATCTTTCTGAAGCACATCAACAGCACTACTTAGGCATCTTCCATGGCTCCCCCACTGTCTTCTGAATCCCTTGACCTGGTCTTCCAGGGGCTCTGTAGTCGACCCTGCCTACATCTCTAAATGTGCATCTTGCCGCCCTTCTCCATACTCTCTATAAACCAAGATGGGCCACCAGCAGGTGCACATCTCCTCGCTTCTGCTCAAGTTATTTCACTGTCAAGAATGCCTTTCTTCCATATCTTTGTCTATTGAAATCCCATCCGTAAAGACCCAGAATAAGTGTGTCATCCCCTGAATTTTTCACTGCTCACCCCATTCAACATTTTTTCTTCCTCCTTCTTCCATGTTCTTCTTTTTAATTTAATGAACAATTATATCACCTCTCTTTCCTAAGAGTTTAAAGGTAGCTCAGATAACAATAAAACAGGTGGATTAGAATCCCAACACACTTCCCAGCTATAACCACTTTCTGTGCCCCATTTTCCTCTTCTGAAAAATGGAAAAAGTCATAGTGACCACCTTAAAGGATTATTGTGGAGGTCAATGAAAGAATGTATGCAAAGCTCACACAGTACCTGGCGTAAGATAAGGACTCCAGGTTCATCATCATCACCATCGTCATTGTTATTATCAAGGATAAAATGACAGGGGTGAATTAATCAAGAATGGTTAGGGAAGACAAGAATGGTTATGGGAAGACATATACCAGAAAACCTAAGCTAGGGGGAACTACTCAACTGAGGCCAGCATTTTGCTTCGAAATTCTTGGCAGCTTAGGGCAAAAAGTGGGGACATAACAGTTGGTTTCTATAACTCATATTATCTAAAAAGAGAAAGCAGGACAGATCATCGGGAGAGACATCAGGAGCTCTGAGGACCAGTGGCAGGGGTCTTTCCATGAAGGTGATGGAACGGAAGAGTCACTTTAGAACCAGCTCTCGTGTCGACTATTGGCCAGAGTGGAGGACACAACGCCCCAGTCGGATCCGTTCTGGCGTGGGATTTCTGATGAGGCAGTCGTCTGGCACATATTGTGTGCTGCTTTGTGGCAACAATCCCTCCTCCCCCACTTGACCATGGCTCCTTAAGGGCAAGGGCTGTGTCTTACTCATCTCTGCCTCCCCAGTGCCCAGTCGAGTTCCTGGCACCCTGTGGCTCTGCATTGTGTATGAATGAATGAGGAAGTGAATGACGGATGAACCATAAAAATGTCACTGCAAGGAGGGCGAGGCCAGAGGTGGCCAGGATCCAAGCAATGGGTCACAATCATCAGAGGAAGCATTGAGTGACATAGGGACAGACTATCTATAAGCCAAGACATTGCAGGGTTTTTTTCCTCCTTCTGCCTTAAGCTGCAGAGAAGGGAACTAACATTTTCTTGAGCACCTAATATATGCCAGGCTCTATTTTTTAATTTTCTGTTTATCTCATTGTCTTAGCAACCCTTCCCAGTAGATGGTCAATATTACTTCCATTTTACAGATGGGGAAGCCGAGGCTCAGAGAAGTTAGGCAACTTGCTCAGTTAGGCACCCAGCTCGGAGGGGGCAGAGCAGGGATAGGAACCCGGTGGGGCTTCAAGTTCGGAGCACTTTCCCAGACACCAGGAGCCCTTCCTGCTTAGCACCTGCTTAGCACCAGGAGCCATGAGAGGTGAAGGGAAGATGAATCATGATTAAAGGCCCACATCCCGTGTTCCCCTTTTTAATTTAATTTTATGGTTTTGGGAGCCGTGTCACACGTAGGTTGTGGGAGCCTGCAGAGATGGGCCACCGGTGGTTTGGTTTAATCCCCTTTTTAATATCTTTGTTGCAACGTTCTTTCCAATTCAGCTCCCAAGTCACATTAAAAAAATACCTCTTCCTTAGGGTAAGCCTTCTCTTATTAAACAGATTCAAATGAAAAGTTTTAAAGATAATTTGAACAATAAGAATCACTCTAGCTCCCAGCCGAGTCTCCTTTATTGCTGTATTTATTCCCCAGTATTTCCTGTCTCATTCCCCAGCTCATTGAATCCCTCATTCCCCCGACCCTTCCCAACTCACGTCTGCTTCCTGTTTTCCCGGATTCCCCTTTCCCCTCCAGGTAGACGGAGGGGCAGGGAGGGCAGGAGTGGCAGGTGCCTCACCTCCATGTGCCCAGCTGCCTTCTAAGGCTGTCCCACCTGCCCTGAGGGACAGGCAGGGAGGAGCTGGAAAGCGTCTGGAGGGGAATTCGCACAAGGCTGGGGGTCTCCAAGTGCATCTCTTGCATCAAAACCATGGGAGTGAGGCAGAGGGTGGATGAGGGCTACCTGCTCAGAATGCAGATACCTGGGCCCCGTTCTGGACCAACTGAATTACCATTGCCCCATGAGTGCCCAGGAATCTACATTTGAAACCAGCCCCAAAGGTGACTTCTGCACATATGTATAGAAAGTTCCCTGATACTTTGGAGGTCAAAGATGATGGACCCTCAGGCTTAAAAGGGACACAGCTTTGAGAAGAAGGTGTTTCAAAGAAAAGCATGGAAGGAAGGAGACTGACCTGTATTGAGTTCTAGGTGTATGAGAGGGACATCGTAGAAAAGGGACTCTACCCCATGTAAAGGCCTTTGCTGAGAAAGAAGACGAACACGAAGTCCAGACGTGGCATTCGGGAACCTGAGGGATTTCACAGTGTTATCTCCTTTGCTGCCGTTGGTGTCACCATCCATGGTGCAGATGACGAGATAGAGATTTCCCCAACTTCCCTCCACAGGCAGCCAGGCCCCGTGCTGTGAAGGGTCAGCGGGGCTCCAAGCCCCGCGGCTCTGCCTGCCAGCACCAAGCGGTCTCTCAGTCGGAGCTGCTAACATTTGCATAGCGCCCGTTACAGTTTACAAAGGGCTTTCACGTCCATCATCTCACTTAATCCTCACCCAACCTGGAGAGTGGAGGAGAGGCAGGGCGGGGAGGCTGGGCTTTCTTGAAGGCCCTCTGCCCACCCCCTGCCCACCCCCCACCCAGAGAGGTCGCAGCAGACAGAGCTCAGTGGGTTTCCAGGTACCTTTGGGACACAGGGGCACAGGCCCTGGGATAGCAACTGAATCTGCAGCTTCTCTCAACTGCCCCTCCACCCCCAGAATGAAAAAAGTCAGCCCAGGCCCCTCAGTTTGTGAGGGAGGTGGAATCCACCCTCTTTCCTCGTTCCTTTACTTTCTGCTGGCTTTCCACCAGGCTTTGGTGCTGTGTGTGCACATGTGTATGTGTGTGCATGGGTGTGGGCGTGTGTGCATGTCTGTGGTGTATGTGTGTGCATGGATGCGGTGTGTGTGTGTGTATGTACATGGTTGTAGTGTGTTTGTATGCCTGGATGTGTGTGTGCGTGTGTGTGGGTGTAGTGTGTGTGTGTATGGGTGTAGCGTGTGTGTGTGTGTGTGTGTGTGTGTGTGTGGCTGTGGTGTGTGTATGGGGAGGGGGACCCAGGGCAGTTCAGTGAATCCTGAATCTGGAGGAGAGTGAAGATGGAGGTAGACACGAGGTAGCTTTGACAGAGGTGTCTGTGTCCCTTCCCTCCACATTAGGCAGTGGCCGTCTGGGTGCTGCGACATACGCACCAGGGGAATAGAAGATGGATCCCTGCTCCCCATGCAGACAGGAAGACCCAGAAATGTCCACCAGCCTCAATCAAGTGAGGGTGGATGCCCATTGGGGAATGGTGCCCGCTGGGACCCCAGATCCCCTGCCTCCCCGATGAAGGCCTCTCCCTGTCTGGGCCTTTTGGTGCCTCCTCCCCACACCACAGCCACAGCTCCTGCAAGTCCCTGAGTCGGACACCCGCCTGCCCACCAAGTTCTGCCTTTTGCTGCCTTGTCCTCCGGGTTCTTGGCTGGCCCCCTGGCCTCTGGCCCTCCTACAACTAAGACTCAGAGAAGGGAAGGGAATTGCAGAAGGTCACTGCGTCAGAAGGGGCAGACCTGGGGTTTGCACGCAAGTCTCCTGACTGCACGGCCCCTGCTCCTTCTCCCACTTGTACTGTTTGGGGAAGCGCAAGGCAGTGGCTGAGAGTAGAACCTTGGAGCCACGTGGACTTGGGATCTAGTCCCGCCCCAACTTTTACTCCCTTGGGGGAACTTGAATTCTTCTTTCAAACTTCCCAAGTCTCAGTTTCCTCTTTCTAAGTTGGCAATGAAGATGTTACCTATCCCCCATGGCTGTTGTGGGCACAAGCATCAAGTATAACACCTGGGACCTCGTAGACATGGCATAGGTCCTGGCTCAGGCCTCAGTCCCCTCCTGTCCCTCCTCTAGACTACTCCCTGTGAGAAATCCCTCTCATCTGTGGGACCAGAGCCTCACACCTCCCTGCTGAAATCTCTCCAATGGCTTCCCCGGGCCTTTAGAATAAAATCCCTCAGCATCACTCCAAGACCTGGCAGGTTCTGACTCCAGCCTTTATCTCTAACCTCACCTCGTGTGATCCCCCATGAATGAGCCCTGCTCTCTTGAGCTCAGTCCCACCAATGCACCAAGCTCTTTCCCACCTCGTGACCTTTGCACATGCCATTCTTCTGTGTCTGGAAAGCTCTTCCTTGCATTCTTTACCAGGCTAAATGCTTATTATCCTTTAGGCCCCGCTTAAATGACACTTTCTCAGAGAAGCCTTTCTCGCTTTCCTAAGATAGGGATATAACCCGCTCTTATTCTCACACACAGCTTTTCACTTCAGTGTGAAGAGCAGCATAGCCTAGTGGTTAAGAGAGCAGCATCTGAGCAAGGTTGCCTCAGTTCACCCACTCTGTCCCTTCTTAATTCTGTGATCTTGGGAAAATTACCTAACTTCTCTGTCCCTTGGCTTCTTCATTTTTAAAACTAGGATAATTGTATCTTTCTGTGTCAGTTAGCTTTTGATATATAACAAACCACCCCAAAGCTTAGTGCCTCAAAACAACAACTATTTACTTAGCTCTCATTTCTGTAGTTTGGCGATCTGGGCTGGCTTTTCTGGTAGGGGCTGGGCTGGACTGAACGTGGCTCCTGCTCCCCCACTCGCCGATAGTCAGCTGGGTCTGGCTGGCTGTGGGCTGAGGACCTTGGGATGTCCCCCCTGGATGTGTCGTCCACCAGCAGGCTCTCCTGGGCTCATTCACGTGGAGGTTGCTGAGTCTCAAGGGAAACAAGAGGCTCAGCACTAATGCCCGAGGACTTTCCAGGTCTCTGCTTATTACTGAATCCGGATGAGCAGGAACTGACAAAGGGCCATTATTGTAATCAGTCTTCTACACCATCCCACCGGGGCTGTTGTAAGGATTAAAATGAGAGTTTTGCATGGAAAGTGCTTAAGGCAGTACCTGGCTGGTAAATTAGCATAATGCTCCATAAATGCTCATCCTTTTTCCTACTTGCTGAACTAGGACCTGAGGCTTCAACATATCAGGCAGCTTGCTTAGGGTCTGGCCTCCATTAAGTGGTGAGGATTTGAATCCAGTTTCTGCTTCCCTCCAGGGACTTTGCTCTTTGGTACAGTGCTCTTCTGCTGCATCCACACAGGCGTGTTTAGAAGTCCATCTCACCCACGGTCCAGAGATCAGACAGTGGATGGACCGCCATCCAGGCCCAGGTCTGTGCAGAGCCTGGAGCCCTTGCTCACTCTTCAATCAGCCACGTTGCCTGGGCGCCGGGCCCGGGTACCATGTTTGTCGTTGATCTGAAATGCCATAGTGGGAAGAAAATATTTGTTTTGGTGTCCTCTTCCAGCACTAACAATTTTCTGCTTGCATTTTTCTGTTGTTTGGCTCAGATGAATAGCAGTTTTCATCTTTGCTCCGTGTTATCCTGTACACAGAACTGCTGTCGGGGAGCTCACAGCATGCTTGCTTAGTCATTATTCTGGGAAGGGGTGCCAACCAGTCAATAGCCTTTATTTTTATCCAGCTCTATACATCGCAAATGCAGAAATAATGCACAGTGCCAGGCACAGGCCCACCATCAGACACCTATCATTTCTGGAGGTGGGCAAAGCAGAGGTGGGGGCAGCAGCCAGATCCAGGCAGCAATTCTGACTTGCTTCCTTTGTCTGCGCCCAGGAGCTGGGTTAACCTTCCTGAATGATTCACTGTGATAAGAGTCTGTGGCAGATTCTATGGTTTTTACCAACTCGAAGGAGAAAGCAAATAGCATGGGAGAGGTGCCAGCATCGGCAAAACTTCTTGGGAAGAGCGAAAAAAAGATAGATTCCAGCAAATGCAGGCGAGCAGGCTTGACGTTGAACCCAGCAAAGTTGTGGGGAGAATGAAGAATCTTTCTGTGAGCCCCAAGGTGGTTGCTAAGAGTCAGGCGGGTTCTGCATGGGGTCTGCCAGGCGACCGCCTTGCAGAGGTTGGGAGTTCTTAGGACCAGGCCGAGCGTCTGATCAGCTCACAGGGATGTCAGGTCGGAGGTGGGACAGGAGGTGGGATGCTAGAAAATGGAATCAAAGCCAGACAGGTTGTAACCAGTACAAGGAGTTGAGCAATCTTTGGCAACAGAGCTCTTGAATTCAAGAGCTCCAAGAAATGCACAATGGTAAAGACAAGTTCATGAGCTGGTTCATTCATTTATTCAACAAATACTTACTGAGCTGGAGTTGTATGCCAAGCACTGCTCTGGGCCCTGAGGCCTCTGCTGTGAACAAGATACAGCCTCTGCCCTCACCGAGGATACATTGTTGTGGGGGGTAAAGACATAAAGAGATGCTATATGATGGTGTAAGCACTAGGAAGAAAATGAACAGATTGATGGAGCAAAGAGTGCGTAGTAAGGGCCAGTGGAAGAGGGACACCTAAAAAATGGGCAAGAAAGGCAACTTTGCAAGTATGAAAGATGATCTGAGGCCTGAATGATGAGAAGGATCCGGTCAAGGGTTGATCTAGCCTTCCATAGGAAATGCAGAGGCCCTAGGGCTGCAATAAACTTGACTTGTTAAGGAATATTTATAAGGCCAGAGTGGCTGGAAGAGAGGGAGTCAAGGCAGCAGGGGGCCACGGGGCCACTTCGTGTGGTACCGTGGGGTCAGAAAGGAGTTTGGATTTTATCCTGTGTGTAATGAGAATCCACATGAGGGTTTAAGCCGGGGGATGGTTTGATCTGAGCTCTGAGAATGTCCTCCCTCTGCAGGCATGCAGTTTTCTAGAACAAATAACAAAAGAATCTTATTTTCTTGGAGTGGAGGGGGCAGGTAGGGAGACCCTTGATCAGGGACTTGTAGCTGTGCTGCGTCTTGAGTGCTCGAGGTGTTTGATAACGGCCGCCTTGGAGAAGTGGAGATGGGACGATAGTGACTAGATTGCTTTATTCCCCCAAAGTGTTGATCCAGGATTACTGTCATGCTAGGCGGAGGGTCTCTGACAGTGCCCCCAAGGCTCAGCTCTGGACTCTCAAGTTTAACATTTCTATCCGTAAATTGGCGGAAGACCCAGAAGACATGCTCATCAGACATGCGCTGACATGGAGCTGTCAGGGACAGCTAATGCCATGGACGACAGGCTCAGGATTCACTGCAATGATCCTCCACAGGTTGGAGTAATGGGATGAGCCCAGCCACATCCCTGATTGCATTCCGATTGGGGAGCAAAGCCCAGCCACGAAGCAGGGAGACCAGGAAGACCTCAATGGGTAACTCTCCCTGGAAAGGAAGTGGGGGAGTGGGGGGTTGTAGTGAAGGCAGTCAGACCCATCCGCATCCGCACAGCAGCCTCTACACTTTCTTGGTGACAAGGTCCTTAGCCTCTTTATGGCTCACTTTTCCCATCTGTAAAGTGGGAACGATACTGTCTATTGCCCAGGGGTGTGGAGAGGATTAAATACGAGTGTATACGTGAATGCCTGGCTTCCTGACTGGCCTGTAGTGGATTCATGGCAGATAGGAGGAAATAGGAGTTTGTAGAGGCTGTCCCAGGGAAGCCCGTGTGCTCTGGGGAAGACTTTCAGGGGCACACGGAGGACCCACAGCCAGAGTGGGCCCTTCTGGGAAGGCCAGCTTCCTAAGAGGCCCATTGACCCCTGCGATGTGTCCAGAGGAGAGTGACCGGGGAGTATGAACAGAGGTTCCTACTTGGCTCCTACCAGGTCCTCTCCGCCAGCCTGGCTTCTGGGTGGGGGAGGGGTGGGAGCATCCTCTCAGATGCTGAGAACGGACCCCCTATAGGGTGTTTTTTTGGTACAAAAAACCCCGGGGCCCTGTGGGTCTTTTAGAAGCTGCTTTGACTTCTCCTTGGAGCTGGTACTTCGAAGGATTCAGTGGTGAGACTTCTGTGTGTGCGTGTATTGTGTGATACTTTTATTAAAAAAAAAAAAAACAGAAACCGAACACAAAAGTAGAGTGAATAGCGTGTGATGTACTCCTGTACCGTCACCCAGCCTTTAGCAATGATCAATATATTACCCCCCCTACTTTTCCCTCCCGCTGCTGGATTAAATTTAAAGCAATTCCCAGACATAATGTTGTTTGTAAATACTTTAATATGTATCTCTAAGAGAGAAGGGCTCTTTTTTTGTTATGTGTAGCCGCAATACCATCATCATAATTTTTAATAATTAACATAATTGTAGTAAGTCTTTCTAATTCAGAAAATCTATTGGTATATAGCTTACATTGCGAGGTTTTTTGGGAGAGGGAGAGGCAAAAACTGGTCCTTCAAGTGTCTGGTTTCTGTGGCTCGAGACTCACCTGTTCCCTTTGAGGATGATGATGAAGAGGAAGAAGGGGGATCTAAAACTTGGGATGGTGGATTGGCAACCTCTTTATTCTGATTGTTCCCAGGGACACCTCGGTGACAGTGGGCCCTATTTATAGACTAAGTGTAGACACAAGAAGAAAGTAAGGAAGGGAACAGGAGAGAGGGCACGGCAGAGAGAGAGAAGAGAGAGAAAGGTGGGAAGAGGAAAGCGAGAGTAGAAGCTGGCCTCGCCTCATATGCAGGCTTGCGGCCCCCCGGGAGCCTCGGGGCCAGCGCACTCGCACTGGAGCTAACGCGCACAGCCAGCACGTGCTGAGTGCTTCCTGTGTGCAGGTATAGTGCTGAGCTCACACGTGGCTCACCTCGGCAAGTTCTCACACCACCCATGGGGTGGGTGCGACTAGTGTCATACCCATGTTACAGGGGAGGTCCCTGATGTTCCAGGGTGGCACATGAAATAAGCAGTGGTACCCGATTCTCCTCCAGGTCTGTTTGGCTGGAATCTGCTTTATCCTGCCACTGCTCCCTGCCTCCAAACCTGTGAGGCTACATGTGGGGTTGGTGTTCAGGAGGCACGGCTGTCTCGCTTGTTAGAATAATGACATGTTTCCATATCCTTAGGTCTTTTCCATGCTTCCCAAGGGCCCTGGCCACCCGGCTCCCTTTCCAGGACCCTCTAGGCCTCATCAGGGCTCGGTAACTAAGGGGTTAATGCCCAGCACAGCAGGAAGCCTCTGGGGCTGTAGCCTGTGCCCATTCTGATTGGTTGTCAAATGCACTGACTGTTCCCCTGATTCTATGTGTGGTGACAGGCGAATCATTGTGTGCCTGCATGTGTGTGTGCATCAAACACGTGTGAGTGTGTGTGTGTATTTGTGTGCACATGTGAGTGTGCAAGTGCTCATACACAAAGAGCATCACCGGCAGGCGCGTCCTTGCTGGAACGTTCTCTAGTCACTGTTTGCCAGACTCTCTGGGCTCTCGGAATGGCTTGTCAGAACAGGAACATGTGCCGGGCCTCCCCAACTGCAAAGCTCCACTCATAGGGTGCTTTAATTTTTCCCTCTGACTCTTCTTCATCATCTTCACTACCTTCTCCCAGGGCCAGAGCACAGAACACTAACAGAATGCTCTGTGTAGACCCCTCATCCGCCCTTCACAGGAGCCCATTGAGTAGAAGTAGCAGGTGGTTCTAAATTGGGTAGCCATGGTCCTCCTGGGAGTGCCAGGGAGGAAGGTGCCCCTTTGCCAAGGATGCTGGTGAGGCAGTCTGATCTACAAACCAAGCCAGCAGGATTACCATCCTCTCCCGCACCTGGAAAGTGCCAGCAGCCAGGAGCCTAGAGTCCATGGGACCATCAAGGCTAGTGCTGGCCATCAAGGGTCCAGCTGGGGATGCAGGTAGAGGCCAGTGTTTAGATACAAGGAGATGTTTGTAAATCTATGCAGGGACCAACCAGCTACTGGTGCTCCCAGGAAGTGAGGCTCAGTCCAGAGGCTACAATCTGGTCAGAGGACCAGCCAGCCAGGGTAGATGTGGGTATCCACAGGGCCACAGTGTGGAATCCAGGATCCAGGGGCCAGCCAAGCTGACATTGGTGTAGACATACCAGCTGACACTTGTGTCATCCTTACTCTGTGCCAGACACTGTCTGAAGTGCTTTGCATGTCTGTGATATTCCTGTTAACCAGAGGAGGAGGCAGGGGTACCGAGACGCTGAGCCACGGGCCCAGGGTCACACAGCTGGGAAGTGACGGAGCCCGAGTGTGAGCTCCAGCTGTCCCCTCTCCCACTCCACAGTCCCTTCTCTCACTCTGCCATTTGCAGTGAGTCTGGGGCTCAGCCTCAGCGCTCTGGACTCCAAGCTCCGAGCTGATGGCTCACTCCTGACCCCTTTGCTGCTGGTCTTTTATTGCTTCAGGTTTTGGACACTACGGATAGGGAAGGATGGATTGAAATTAAGGCTCAGCATACTCAGCAAGACGTAGTATCAGGAGAGGACCCAGGTGTCCCAATTCCCAGAACCGTGCTCTTGGTACTGTGCCCTCTGGCGTGGTGTAGAAACCTCTTGAGATTCCACTGCTGGTTCATTCTCTCTCCTGAGAAAGCGATAGATTTCTCTTATCTGGAAACACGTTTCTCCACCCTCTTTCCCTGGGGCCTGTGCCATCCTGCAGAGCCACCCCTAGTGAGCTGGCACTAAAGCCATCTGTCTTTCTAACCTGTTTGCAGAGCTCTGGAGCTCAGCAGTGGCAAAGATGAGATCTCCCTGTTGGTGGAGCAGGAGTTCCTGAGCCTGACCAAAGAGCACCTCATCCTGGTCACAGAGGACTCTGGGGAGCTGGAGGTAGCCGGCAGCTCTCCCGAGGGGCCTAGACAGCCAGCTCCCTGCCTTCTTGTGCCTCCTCTGGTGGCAGGCAACAGTGAGTGCCCAGGAGCTGCCATCATTGCTGATGACGAGCTTCTGGAGCCGAAGGTGGCCGTGTCCGTTATTGGCAGCCGGCAGGACTGCGATTCTGCCATGTCTATGGTCAAGGGCATCCTGCATGCTGCCAAGGTCAAGAGTGCCAAGGGGACAGAGGATGGGGGCCACAGCCTGGGTGCCTCCAACTCAGAGATCAGCAAGCTCCTGGCCCAGTTCCCACTGAGGTCCACAGAAGCTTCCAAGGCCCCCGACAACAAGATGGTGCTGGAGGAGACCAAGGTCATCAAGGACTTCCTGCAGAACAGCATGTTCAGTGGCCCTGGACCCGGAGAGCCCGCGGGGCTGGGCCCATTTCTGCTGCTGCCACCCTCGCCTCCTCCCGCGCCTCCCGACAAGCTCCCCGAGCTCCCTGCTCAGAAGAGGCAGCTCCCAGTGTTTGCCAAGATCTGCTCCAAGCCCGAGGCTGACTCCCCCATGGAGGGGCACCGCTTGATGGGTGAGTGGGGCTGGGAGCAGGGCTACCAAGTGGGACTGCAGGGAGGAGAAACTTAACAGAAAGCCATCAGCTGCATACAGCATCATTGTTCAGAGGAGGACAAGGTGGCCTCTCTGGTGGGTGCAGCCCCCAGGTACAGGCTGTTTTCAGCACCCAGAGGCCTCCTCTGCTGGATGCCCATGTATGGGGCATAGCTTGTGTAAGCAAACCTGGCAGCCCTGATCCCATGTGCTTTGAGAAGAGAGATAGGCATATTTGGTATTCGGCTTGTTTTTTGAATCCACCAGGTATCCAGAGTACATTGAAGGAAGCATTTACCCCAGCTGAGTCCAGTTTCACCCTGGACTTTAGCTGGATAGGAGAGAAATTTGACTGGCACCTAGGGTCGTCTGGCTTCCAATGGAGGCACCTGTTCTGACTATGAGGCCTGGTCCCCACTCTGGGGCAGGGGACTGAACATGTAAACTCTCCAGGTGCCATTTAGACTGTTGGCCCTGGGATTTGTCCCCTGGGACTCCAGGGCCTTAGAATAAAAGTGCATTTCCATCCCCTAATTGAGGGGTTCACATCTTTCCCAGGAAATCCAGCCATCTCCCACATTTCCCCCACCCACTCCCAGGTTCTGCATTTTGTGCCTCTTCTGATCCAGCTACTCAGACTGATGGTTCCAAGAAGGCAGACTGATGGCAGTGGCATTTGCCTACAGTCAGCAGTCACTAGGAAAGTAGATCATACTCATGCCAACCAAAAGAAAAATTCCCCCCAGGCTGTAAGCATAGATGAACAACTGAGAGATGCCTATATCAGGAGGCCCCAAATCCATCCACCTAAGAAAATAGGGTCACCCTAGAGAATATTCTGTGTTCTGGAGCATTGTAGGAAGGCCAAGGAATCAGAGCTGTGGACAGCAAGCTAAACTCTGGGTCTTGGGCAGGCCCCTAGGAGCCAGAGGACTCTTTGGGGACAATGGACTGTATGTGTGAGAATCCTGAGCCCTCCCGGGAGAGAGGGGACTTTCCTCCCATCTCTTTCCTTCTCCAGGAGGGATGCTTGGATGTCTCTCTCAGGTGGGGTTGCTGGGTTGGGGACAGTCCTGTCCCACCCACCCTCCCCACCATTTGTGCGTGTCTATGTTTACAAGTGTGCCGGCAAAGATGAGTCAAAGGTAGCTTTGCAGGTGTGAGTGTATTTGTTAAAGAAAATGTGTATGTGAGTGTGTCTGAGTGTCTGACTGTCTTGTGTGTGTAGTTGTATACATGTGAGTAAGTCAAAGGAACGACAGGCAGGAATGTGTCTGTGTTGTGTACACAGATGTTGGAAGAGGGAGCTTCAAGGTGAATGAGCGGCAAGCATCTTTAAGGCAACTAGAGGTGTGGGAGAGACTGCAGGTGTGTGGTCTCTGGGGAGATGCTATTATTAGTGGGTACTGTTATTTCAGCACACTGGCTGGAGGCTAAACGAGGCAACCAGAGAAACTCTTGGAAGAGACTCTAGGGACATGTTTTGCTAAAAATGTCATTTTCTCCTAAATTGGCTCAGCCTAGAGCAGCTCTTCCCTTTGCTGATATGGATCTAAGAGGACAGGCCCAGTCCTGTCCAGACTCAGCCACAGGTCCACTGGGCTGGGAGGCAAGAGCTGGTGGGATCAGATCCGCTCCCAAAAGGTAGCACTGGGCACAGGTCCTCTGATCTGGCTGCCACCGGAATGTTCCAAGGAGCCTGCTATGTGTCCAGCACCATTTCTCAGCTAGGCTCCATGGAGACCAAGACCTCCAGGTCAGGGAAGGAGTGAAGGGCGCTGAGAGGGCAAGGTCCTCTTCCCTGCTTCAACCAAGCAATGCCTTAAAAACATACACACATGTATATATAATTCCCCTCCCATACTTAATTTTGTTTGAAGGAAGAGTTCCATTGCTGAAAAGGAAATACAGGTGAAGACCACAGCTGTGGAGGGTCCCATGATCGTCCAGACAGTGTATTCACACTGGGAACGCTGGGTCTATTTGGAGAGAGTCCTGAGCCTGGGACTGACCACATCCAGTGACTCACTAAGTCTCTCTGATGCCTTTGCCCACAGTCAGCCAGGCCTGTCCGGCCTCCTCCCCTGTAACCCTGGATGTAAGTCCTTGCTGAAGGCCCACTTCCTCCTGGAAGTCCTTTCACCCTCTCGGGTTGGAAGCTGTCTCAGCCACCATCTTCTCCCACTGTGTCTCCCTATCACCTTAAGGTCCCCGTCTGCCTTGTCCCAGAGCTATTTCTGGGTCTGTCTCTCTCTCCCTCCTTGTGGTGAGCTCCTGCAGGGCCGAGGCTCGCTCTGACTCATCGCAGTGTCCCCAGCACTCAGGTCAGGGCCTGGTGCTGACAAGTGAGCTGAATCACCTGTGAGCAATGAAGCAGGAATAGAGTCCATGGATGAGGGAGCAGACTGCGGCTCAGACTGCGTGTTCTGTAGGGAGGTGTGTCTCCCCCCATAAGTCGAGTGCTCCCTGAGGACAAGAACTGTGTCTAAGTCAGCTTTATATCCTGAGCCTGGCTCTACAGAGGGTTGGAAGGAAGGAAAAAAGGAGGGAGGGAGGAAAGGAAAAGGTAGGAAGGAAGGAAAGGAGGGAAGGAAGGAGAAGGGGAGGACGGGAGGGAGGAAGGAAGGAGGGAAGGGAGGAAGATAAGACTGGATGGATGGATGCATGCATGTGAGCATGAGAGGGGAAGACCAGAAGGGACAATGGTCAGTGAAGGCTCCAGGAAGGAGATTGGGATTGGATCTGGCTGGAGAGAGACCCTAGAGTGGCCTGAGCTTCAGGTGTGTCCTATGAAGGACCCACCACTTAGATCACAAGAAGGTGTTCCCTGCATCCAACACTTGGCCTTCCAAAGCCATTGACTCAGTTTCCCTCTCACTGTAGAACGGAACTTTGGTGCCAAGGAACCGACCAAGGGTCAAGAGAGCCTCTTTCTCAGTCAGTGGCCCCAGAGCCAGAAGGACACCTGTGGTGAGGAGGGTTGCAGTGACCCAGTGGGCTCCATGTCCATAGCCCTGCCAGCCAAGAAGCCTGCATGGCCAGCCAAAAAGAACCTGCTCTATGAGTTCCTTGGGGCCACCAAGAACCCAAGCCGGCAGCTGAGGCTTCGCAGCAAAGTGGAGGTGGATGGGCTGAAGCTGAAACGTAAGCTGACCCTGCCCAGAGAGAGTCTGTAGAGGAAAGGATTTTGGAAACCCTCATGGGCCCTGGGAGTGGCTCTGCCATCAAATGGCTGTGTCATCCATGGGCAGGTCACTGTCTTTCTCTGGGTGTCAGTTTTTAAACCCATACAATGGGGGAAATGACTTTCTCCCCATGCCCTTTTTTGGGAATACAATTGCTGGAGAAATGCAGTTGGCTTTCAGGGATCATGTGGGCATTATTATTATTGGTGGTCAATTTGAATACAGCCCTAACTCAGCATATATCATATCCCCTCAAGTTGGCCAAGCCAAAGAAAGATCTATGCTTCAGATTATTCCTACGCTGAGATTATCCGTGTCTCTGCTTTCTCTCCCTTGCCCTCCTATAACTCCTTTAGGCAAACCTCCTTTCCCAAAAATGATGCCAATAAGGGGAAACTGAGACCCATCTCTAACTCTATAAGCCTACAGAACATATTGTAGAGGGACAGAAACTGAGATTCATATCCTGAAACCACTCAACCAAATCTTACTCATTCAGACTAATGTGGGGTCATACCATCCTGAATTATATAATGTTTTAAAATATTCAAAAAAAATGATTCCAATATAGATACAACAACCTGTGTAAGGTCCTCAGTGTTGCCAAGTAGATGTCCTCAGGGGGCTGCTTGAATAATTTGATAAGAATGACTTCCAATGTCATAGCAATTGTTTGTATAAAACTGGATTTTTCCAAAGCACTTGAAAGACCTTGGTTTTGTATGTAGGTGGAATACAGCCCTAACAATCTGGTTTATTGTATTCTCTTGGTAAACTCCCTCCTTTACTAGTGAATGATGGAGAGAGAAGCCCCAAGCCAGACCTTCCTGGGATTTTCACGCCTTCCTAATTGGCAAGGTGTGAACTAAGGATGTTTTCCTATAGTTGGAAATTCACCCAAACTTTGAAGAACCCTGTGGGAGTTTAAAACACCTGACCTCTGAGAACATTCATCCCGGGAGCAGTCATGGTGCTGAGGGCATCCTGGCCTCCCCCTTCCTCAGTCACTGAAACGCTCTCCCTCTCCTCTGACTCTCAGTCAACCCACCTGTGACGGCGGCCGACAAGAACAACCTCAAGTACACGGGGAATGTTTTCACTCCGCGCTGTGGCACCACCTTGACCTCAGCAACCATGAACCAGCCACTCTGGCTCAACCTGAACTATCCACCTCCGCCTGTGTTCCCAAATCCCTCCAACTTCCCACAGTATCAAGTGAGTGAGTGGGGCCTGGGCCTGGCTCTCCACATGGCCATCCACATGGGTCCTGGCCACGGAGGAGCTGTGGCTTGCAGGGAGCCTAATTCACAAAGAGCCTTAGACTCATTAGTTAATTTCATTGTGGCCATTTCGATCAACTACTTGGTATACACACATACACATGCATATGCATGTGTATTTCTAATTTTCCTTCGTCTGAATTCCAGTTCACTCTGGGTTGTGTATTCCAGAGCTGCTTTGAGTTTTGTCCTGTTAAGTACTTGGGCTCCCAAGATGGGATAATGGCCTAGTCCTTGTTTCCCACCCACCTCCTGTGACTTCCTTTATAATTGGATGACACGCATCCTGGATAACTTGGGACGGTCCCAGTTCAGGTCTTTTGTCTCAGCGTAATTGTTAATAGCATCCCCTTTCTCTCAAGTGACCTGGTGTGGATGATTAATTAAATGGCCACTTACTTAAACTACATCCAAGCTGTCTTAGCTGGTACCAGCTAAGGTGACTTGGTAACATTCTTGGTCTTGGCTTCATAGCTAAAAGGGAATTAGTGGCCAGACCCAAAGGGATGGTGAAACACTTGTTGGGAATTTTACTCACGGAACTTATTTATGCAGGGAAAATGTAGTTTCTTTAGTTAGTCTATTTAACTTAATCTCCCTTAAGAGCTGCCACCCACTGGGTAGACGGAGGGAAAAATCAAATAAATGTCCACTCTGGTTTAAACCATCATCCAATCCAATAGCTTAAATAGTCCCTTTAGGTAGCGCTCCAGCTCTCCAGGAAAGATGCTCATGCCTAAGATTTCTCGGCTTCCTGTTCCCCTCCCCGGCTCCTCTCCAGAATGGCGTTCATGTGTATGAGGAAGGGCAGGATTGCACAGTAGTTTGTGGGGCCAGGTCCTTGGGAATCTGCTGTCCCAGCCTGGCCCAGCACAGCCTGAAGAGTGCAAATATGAAGGAAATCTGCCCGAAAATCGTCTTGTCCTGTCTCTGTGCCCTTCCCCTCCCTCTGCTCTTACGGGTCCCCATGTCATTTCCTCCTTTATGACAGAGCAGCAAGGCTTCCAGCTTAGATCTTCTCTAGTCCATATAAGCCCTCTCTGAGTTGGTCCCCTAGACTTAGCCCCTGAGTCTAAAACAGGAGCTAAAGGAGTTTAGCAATGTCTCTCTTTTTCTCTCCAAAGTTTTGTTTTCAAGCCATTTTTTTTTTGTTTGCTAAAGAGAAGAAGTGCCCACCCTCCCCTCACGAGGGACAGAAAGCCTCACGCCCACCGTTGAGGTGAGAGGTTGTCATGAAGTGTGATCTGAGGGGAGATCCAAGGGCCTCAGCTCCGTGTGTCATGTGTGTCCTTACACAGGCCTTGAGGGAACTGCCCTGGTTGTGTACTCACTGAGTCTCCAGCTCCTTCACTGTGGCCCTCTCCCCTTGCATTTGTGTGTCTGTCCATGCGCTGTTCAGCCCTTGATTCACCAACCCACTGATGTATTTATTTACTCATTGATTTAAGTAATTTTCAAAACCTCCGCTTCTCACTGACGAGAGGCCGAGCATTGGCGATGTGAGGGGATCCGAAGAAGACTTGGAAGCTCAGGTCAGCACAAGTCAGAGCAAATCCAAGACCAGCACCGTGCGCACCCCCACCTCTGAAAGAGGGACAAGTACACACTTTTATGTGGTGTAGACCGAGTCACTCTGAAATGCACTCACAGGGCTCACGGTGTAAAGCTAACCCACAGTGGTTTGCTTTATAAAGAGAGACTAATGTCTCTCTGCTGTGTGAACTCCCTCCGGCTTGACTCTTGGGAGTGGGTGAGATTTGGACATATGTTTTGAGCATGAAGGTCCTTCGTCCTCAGAGATGCCCGCGTTTGCATCGGCAGGGCTGACTCCGAGGTTCCTCAGGCCTCTGGGCAGAAGTAGTGGAGGGCCCTGGCTGGTAGGGTCCCCTGGGTGCTATGGGGCAGTTTAGGCCTGAATGGGCCCAGCTGAAGTCAGCTGTCGAAGTTGACCCTCCCGGGCAGTAGTGAAAGACGGCGTAATTTACCTTCTCCCAGCTTCTCATGATCTTATGCCATCCAGCTTCAGGACGGCTGATCGAGGGACCTGATATAATAAAAAGAAGGCGGGTTTTGGAATCGGCTGAGACTTGGGTTTGAAGGAATTCAGCTGCTTCTAAGCTGTGTGGCCTTGTGCGAGTTACCTAAATGCTCTGAGCCCTGGTTTCCTCACTTGTGAAATGGACTCATAGTAATTACAGCAGCAGGAGCGTGTACCCGACTCGGTTGTAAGGTTAATTGAGTCCACGGATGGGAAAGGACTTTGTAAAAGCTAAAGTATGATACAGACCTTGGCTTTTATTACTATTCAGCCCTGTTCTTCCTAGGAAACAGGGTCAAGTTGTTCCACAGACCTTGAGGAGACAGAGAGGAGAAATGGGGAACAGTCTATCCTAGTCTCTTTTTCTGCTTGGCGTTAGGAATAACGATGAGATCCCAAGTCCTCAGCACTGAGGGGCTTTGGAGGCTCCTGGGCTGCTTGGCATAAAGGAACTCTGCTCCCAATTAAGGAGGGAGGGTGCATGGGAAGGGGCTGTGGCCTCAAGCAAAGATGAATGAATGTTTATTTACCCCGGCTTGTGATTTTACAGAATTGCAATTCAAATAACTAGAAATATTCTTAAAGTCATATGGTGTTGCTCATACTGATGAATATGGCACCGTCTCCTGAAAATCCATCCCAGGATGGAGCAGAGATGGGCAGCTGTTTGTCTTCCACAGATCCTAGGGGTAGCCTAGCCTGGGTGGGCTGGGAAGATGGTGGCCTGGGGGAGTTGGCTGTGCAAAGCAGAGCTGAGTGCTAATGGGGAGGGAGTGAGACAGAGGAGGGACACTTAGTACCTGGCCTTGGCACTCACTGTGGGCTGGGAACAGGCAGGGCAGCCCCATCCGTCTGACTTCTCTGTCCAGGTTCAGGCCACGGCTGGGGTTGCAGGGACCAGGCAGTGGCCATGGTGGTGAGTGGGGCTGCCCCGGGGTGCAGGGCTTGGAGAGAAGCGGAGCAGGTGCACTGGTGTCAGGTGAAGGGGTTGGTGGAAGTGAGAGGAGCCCGACCACGGTCAAGTGTCAGGTGTGTGGGAGCAGAGAGAGAGGATGGGCTCTGAGAGGCTGTGCACTCTCGGCGACCTGGAAGATGGGGCACTAGGAGAGCTAGGAGACTTTCCCCTAGACCCCATATAAGGACTTCCAGAGCCTTTTGTGAGGAGTCCATGGGCTCTGAGGAAGTCATCAGGGGCTCAGCCTCAGCCATCAACACTTTGATAATGGGTGCAAGCTGAGCCCAGAATGGAGGCAGCATCTCAGGGTGCAGAATCTTCTGGAAAGACATACTGGTTGGAGAGGTGCTTTGAGCTTTGAGCTGCATCTTAGGAGATAATTCTGAATTGGCAGGTAGAGGCAGTCTGAGACTGCAGGGCTCATGGGCTGACCCCACCCACAGCAGCAGTTCTGCTGTGTGTGTTTGTGTGCGTGTGTGTGTCTGCACTCACACACACGTGCACATGGGCACCCAAGACCACCCTGGACAGAATTGTGAAGAAAGTTTCTACTTCCCATTTGGCTGAGCTGCCAGAGAGCCTCTTCAAGTGTGAAGGCGGGGCACTGAGAGATGCTAAGAATACATAACATTTACAGAATCCTTACTATGTGCTGGGCACTGTTCTAAGCCCTTTAGATGCATTCACTCATTTATCTTCACACCAGTCCTCATCGTAAGGTACAGACACAGACGTATGCATGGGCAAAGAGACACAGAGCAGCAGAGACCCAAACTAATACACCTGGGTTCACAGATGCGCATTTGTACACAGAAACACACAGCTGCAGACACAAATGGAAGCACATGTGCAGATGTGCTTAGATAAACATGGATGCAAACTAACATACACATACACACAGACGTACATGGACACCTCATGTCATGGGGCAGGAAGGGGGTTTGGGAAAAGGCACTTAGACAAGGGGCGTAGACAACAACAAAGATAATTTGGCTACCTGCACAGGCTTTGCAGGCTTGAACACACATAATTTTATAGACAAGGGAAAAGAGGCTCAGAGAGGAGAAGTGACTTGCCCAAGGTCACACAGCCACTAAAGGACAGATCTGGGATTCAAGAGGCAGTCAGGCTCCTGAAGCTCTTAAATACTCACCAAAAAGACTGTGAATCCTGCTAAGCAGGGGCTTCCCGTGTAGTGTGAGTTGCACTTGCTCGGCCTGATTCCAGCTGGACCAGGCAGCTAGTGGGTCTGGCCAGCATTGTGGTGGGATGGACTCAGCCATGTCTGGGGATCCAGGCACATGAGCCGGAAGTTCAATGGAGGGGCTGCTGCTCTCTGGCAGGGAGCCCTTTGCCCCCTGGCACTGAGCCTCTGCCTTCTCTCCCCAGGGCCTGTACCCCCAGCAGGTGGCCAGGATGCCCTTTCAGCAGGCCCAGCACACCCCGCTGGGGTGTTACTCCCGACAGGTGAGTAATGACCTCCCCCCGTCCCGGCTCCACGACGGCCTTCAGGTCGGAAGGATGTCTGCTCCCTTATCCTTGTCTGTCTGGTCACCAGCCATACATTCTGTCCCTCCCCTGGCCCCAGAGAACAGAGACAAATGCCAACATGTGTGTGGAGACGCAAACCAGGGTCCCTATGTGATCATCACAGCTGCACTACAGAGCCCCTGCTGTGAAACAGGCCCACTCTAAGGGCCTGACCTGCATGAACTCATTTCACCTTCACAACCACCCTATGAAGTAGCTTAGAGATGAGGAAACCGAGGCACAGAGAGGTTAAATACCTTGCCCAAGGTTGTAAAGTCAACATATAAGTTAGCTTTTGCACTGACAACAGATAGCTTCAATATCTCAGAGCCTTTCAACCATAGATATTTATTTTTCACTCGTGGGTCTAAGGTTGGCTGAGCTGGGCTAGGATTGGGTTCAAGTTTGTCCCGTGTGCCCTCCTTTTGGGCCAGGCTGAATATACAGCTTTTGCTCCTGCCATGGTGGACAGCAGGAGTGCAGGAGGGGTGAGCAGAAACACCCAATGCCTCTGAGCGCCTCAGTGTGGAGCTGGTACAAGGTTGTGTGCGCCCACCTCCCGTTGGCCAAAGCAGGTCACATGGCTTTGCCCACCATCAATGGGGCTGCAGATTCATAATCTTCCCATGTCACTTTGTCAGTTAAAATACAGGACACCCAGTGAAATTTAAATTTTTGATAAATGATGCTAGATTTTTAGTATAAGCGTGTCCCAAATATGGCATGGAACATACCAGTGCTAAAAAGTTATTTGCTGTTTCTCTGAATTTCAAACTTAACTGGATATCATGTATTTTTGTTTGCTAAATCTGGTGCCCCTCCTCCCGTGGGTAGGGTGGAGGTGAATATCTACTTGACGATAACACATTGCAGAATTGGGGTTTGACCTTGGACAGCCTGGCTTCAGGGTCCACGCTCCCAATCACCGTGGTTCACTGCCTCTTGTACACAGATACACAAAAATACAGTATCAGAACAAAGCAGCAGAGACAAAAATACAAATACACACAGACACAGGTAAAGATATAGTGAGATACATACCACCAACCTGCACACGTGCATGCATGAACGCAAAACACGAAGAAGCTTGTTCAGAGGAACTGAGTGTGTTGGGGCAGGGAGGGAGCTGTGAGGACAGGAAGCGGGAACCTGCAGCCTTCTCAGGCTGTTTCTGCCCCCTCACACACAGTGGGCAGACCCCACGCTCAAACTCACAGACTCCTCAGCCTCTCCTCTCTCCCCAGGGAGCCCCACCCTTTCTCTGCACCCTGCACCTCTGACCTGAAGTATGTTAGAATGTTCCAGAGGACAGAGAAGAACCCATAGGTATAGGTGACTTTATCACCTGGGCCAGGGCCGCTTTTCCAGCAGTAGGGGCTTCGCATCCTGAGATGAAGTAGAGACGCGAGTCTGTCTCACAGAATCTCAGCCATATCTCCTCCACCCCACGAACGGTGATACTGTCCACGGAGCTCCAAAAAAAAAAATGCTTTTAGATAAAGTTATGTATGTGCATATATTTGAAAAAGCAGTATAGGAACATGATACAAAATAAAAACATCTTAGAGGCAATCACTGCTGCTGGTTTCTTAGGTATCCTTCCGGGGATATCTATTTATACAAACATTTTTATACAAATATGGCATTCTGGGTGCACTGGTCTATTGTTGCTTTTGTCAGCAAAGAGTCCATCTTGGAGATGGTTCCAGAGCACTAGATGCAGCTCTATTTTATAGGTTTTATCAGTTGCATGTAGTGAGGGGTACATTTTTGAATAAAGCTGGTATAAGCTCTAGGACCCACATCTCTTTAGTGTCAGCCTCTTCCCACGTCCGCCCGCCCACTGTGAAAACCAGGGACATTTCCTGCCACGCTGACCCACAGGTGTCTGTGCTAGGAGTGCCTCCCTGGGTCCTCTCTCTGAGCTCTTGGCTCTTTCTGACCTTTAGCTCGTCATCTTGGGGTTTTGGTGGCCCTGTGCAGCATCAGCAGATCCTATGTGTCTGTGGGGGATAAATGGGGAGGTCCAGAAGGGAAGGTCTCAGGCTTCCAGAGGGAGCAAGCGCAGAGATGCCATACAGGGGCCCAGGCTGCAGGCTCAACCGGCTGGGGTTCTGACTGCAACTCAGACACTTGAAACACTCCCAAAGCAAGTCATTTAACTTCTTCAAACCTAGTTTCCTCATCTCTAAAATGGGAATAGTAATGGTCCTACCTCACAGGGCTGTTTGGAGTTTAAATGAGAGAATCCATATGAAGGGCCTGGCACACCCTAAGCACTCAATGAGTGCTAGCCTTGGTGAATTTTGGATTATATAAGGATGTGCAGAGTGAGAGACGGTTGTCAGGGTGCTGAATCCCTGAGCAGCTTGGACCCCAGATCCTTGCTATTGAAGAGGAAATCCAGAAGCTTCCTCCATTTTGACTGAACTCCCCTCAGCACAGGAGGATGGACATCAGCTCCATACAAGAGAGGGTTTTCTGGCGTTTGGAGCTGTCCATAGTGGAATATGGTGTACCTGTTGTAATGAGCTCCCTAACATTTTAGGTATTCAAGCAAACACTTACTGGTCCCTTTTTTCCTCCCTCCTCTTCCTCTCTCTCTTTTTCTTGCATTCTTTCAATTAACATATGTTTATTGAGCAGCTACTATGTGCCAGCCACTGTCTTAGGGCTGAGACATCAGTAAATAAGACCAAGGGAGCCCCTGCGTTGTCAGGGGCAAGATAGTGGGAGCCCTGGTTCTTAGTGGGAGTCTGACCCTGGTAGTCTCTGAAAGCCCACTGGTTCCTATTTTTCTCTAGGGTTTGAGCCGAATCCCACTGCTCCGTTTTGCCGTTTCTCCTAAACTCACACTGTCCAATATTGTAACCACTAGCCAGGTGTGGCTATTTAAATTTAAATCAATTAAAGTTAAGTAAAATTTAAAATTCAGTGTCTCATTCACACTAGCCACATCTCAAGCACTCAATGGCCCCGTGTGGCTGCTGGCTCCCATACTGGGCAGTGCCGAACATTTCCTTCATCCGTCACAAGAGTTTCCACTGGGCAGCTGTCTTGGACTTGGAATCTGTTGAGATCCTGAGGTGGAAGCCAGGGATGCGTAAATCTCAACAGCTTTTCTTGAGACAGTAAAGACTTAAAAATGAGCGAGTGACATCTGGGATGGTTACTGACAGAGGGAAAGGTAGGGAGACAGGAGGAGAATGGAAATAATATTTATTTGCTATGTATTATGTGCCAGTCTCTTTTACTTCTATCAACAGACTCAGTCCCCATACAATAGAGATAGTGTTTGCCCATTTTACGGGTGAGGAAACTGAGGCTCAAATAAATTAAGCAACTTGCCAGTCTCACATTCAGAAGCTGAGCCCTGTGCCTTTTCCATGCCAACATGTTGCCTTCTGTGTACCCCACGGTGACTGAGGGGCACAGGGGCTGGGGTTAGGGTTAGGGTTAGGGCTGAGGAGCTATGATGTTTGGAAGCAGTGGGCTGTGCTGGACCTAGCCCCTCTCCCCTCTCTGGCCTGCAGGTGACGCCGTACAATCCTCAGCAGATGGGACAGCAGATTTTCCGCTCTTCCTACCCCCCACTGCTGAGCTACGTCCCCTTCGTCCAACCCAACTATCCGTACCCTCAGAGGACACCTCCAAAGCTGTCCAACAATCCCCGAGAGCCTTCCCCCATGGCAGGAGATGGGCCGCAGTACCTCTCCCCCCCGGCATACAGGTGAGTCCTTGGCCCGCACTGGAAGTCCAGCTTGTACCCAGAATCTGCTGGAGGGGGAGACGAGTGCGCTGGGCCTCACTGGTGCTTTCTTGGTAGGTGTGTTCCGTGGCTGTGGGAGGGGAGGGCCCTGTGCCTGTGTCTGGAGGCCGCGTGGGTCCTGGACGGACCTGATGTGGAGGTGAGCAGGGTCTCCTAGGCCCATTTCGGGGCTGGGGCCCTGCAGTCTGCTTGCAGAAACGCAGCTGCACAGTCGGCAGTGGAAGGGCACCGCATCCACAGCAGGTGGCAGGTGGCGGAGCATGACGCATCTGCCTTTCCCCCTTTGCCTGGTTTACAACAGGACAGGGCCAGGTAATCTCCTTACAGCTCTCTCTCCCACTTACTGAACCCTGAGCGCCTTGCCAGGCTAATCTCCCGAACATCCCATTGACTTCCTGACAGGCCCTGCTGAAGGGCCTTCCACCGCTTATCAGGGCTGCTCACACTTTCCCACCAAAGTACCCCAAACAGCAGACGAGAGGGCTTAGCAGCAAACAGCCAACACAAACCCCACATTTTAGCTGAAAATTCCACACAAATTTTACACGCTGGTAAATTGTATTTGTTGTTTTAATATAACAACACGTAGCCGTTCATTTCCAGGCACCAAATGTTCAACTCGTATGGATGCTCCGAGAAGCTGGCAGTGCCATGTCGTTCCTGTGAATCCAAATCTCCCGGGCACACCCTGGGGAACATGGGCCCCAGTCTGAGAAATTCAGCCTATAGGATTACAGCCAAATTCCCTGACCCGACATTGCATCCCCTCCTCCCTGCCTCCCCACCACAGACCCTCACTGTAGAGTTGACCCTGTGTCCCCAAACTCTCAGCCTTTCAGTTTCCACTGAATGTCTCCTTAGAAGGGACCAATGCTAGAAGGAGGTCTCCATAGTCAGATCTGTTTGGGAAAAGCTGTGAGATAAACAGATTTCTTAACTATTGGAATTCTTAGATGGTTTAATTTCCTAGGGTGTGTGGACAGTGTTCAAGAGGGGGATCGATAGGGTTATTTGAACATGAAGCCCAAACAACCTTATTTTTCTCTTGCTTTCTTTTTTTATCTTTTCCCTTCCTCCTTGCCTCCCTCCATGCCTCTCTCCCTCCTTCTCTCCTTCTTTCCCTCCCTTCTCCCTCCCTCCCACTTTTTTCCTCCTTTTTCTTGTAGAGCATGTCATGGTGTGTTCCATCCAGCACACCCTGGAAAGCACTGCATCAATTTATGTAGTTAATATGAATTTAGCCTGTGGGTGAATAGGACATGTTTCTGCCTCCAGAGCACTAGGAGTGGGTGAGATGTGGGCACAACAATGTCAGTGCTGTGACACAGTGAAGACCATCAAAATGGCCGGAGGGAAGGATCCCTGCCGGGTAGACAGTGAGGCGACTGCAGAGTGGGGAGGTTCCAGTGAGCAGCGATTGGAGGAGGGCGTTCCAGGCAGGAGGAATAAGGCCCAGATGGGAAGGTGCATGGCAAGCTTGAGGCCTGGGGAATAAAAGCATCTGGTTGAAGCATTAGATTTATCCCTGAAAAAGGTGGAAAATAGGATTGGAAAAGGGAGGTTGGGATTGGATTTTTAAAGGCCTCTGACTGCTGGATCCAATGCAGATTTGTGCACGTTAGAGTGAATTTATGGGCTGGAGGGGAGAGAAACAGGAGGCAAGACAGGGTGGAGTCTGGAGGGGACTGGAGGGGTCTGCATGGAAGGTTCTTGCCTCCCTGGAGGTGAGAGTAGATGAGACTGCAGAGGGGTCAAGACAGACTACCTGCAGGCCTGCAAACCTCTCACATTCCACGTGTGACACGGGCGTAAGGGAGAAAGACTTGTTGTAGAAGCTAGAACTGGCTGCCCCTGGGAGAGAGCGTGGTCCCCAGGTCTCACAGTCAGCAGTTGGGAAGCTCTGACTGGGAGCAGTGAGAGCCCAGGGTTGAGACCTGGCTCCTGGATGCCTGCAGAGGAGCGGGGAGAGGAAAAGGGGCAAGCAGGAGACTGAGGAAGGAGCTGTCTCAGAAGTCGGAGAGCCTGGGGCCAGCCAGAGACATAGTGGGAAAAGGAGCAGAGTGACGGGGAGTGGGTAGCAGTCAGCAAAGTGGAATGGTGGCCAGAGAGGTTGGGAAGACCAGGAAAGTGAGGTCGGAAAAGCAAGACAAGGGGTGCAGGCCTTGGTCATTCAAAAAATATTTATTGAGCACCTTCTATGTGCCTGGCACTGTTCTTGGCACTGAGGATACAGGAGTGAACAAGACAAAGTTTTTCCTCCTCTCATTCTACGGGGAGAAATAGATAATAAGGAAATAAACAAGCAGCATCCATGTCAGGTGTGAGGGGTGAGGAGAGAGAATGAAGGGAAGTTTCTTGAGCTGAGATCTAAATGAAATGAGAGAATGAACCATGTATAAATATGGGAGGGGGCACTCTGGGTAGAAAGGACAGAACGTGCAAAGGCCCCGAGATGGGGATGTGGCTGGAGCATAATGAATTGAGGAGGAGAAGGGAATTAAAACCAGAGAAGTAGCCAGGGCCCTACTAGACAGAACTGGGAGGCCTTACGGAGTCTTCTTTGAAGAATAGTGGGAAACCACTCGGACACTTAACCTGGTAAGGACATGCACTAGTCCTCTATTTAAAGGAGATGATGGTGGCCAAGGTATAGAGTGGACTGTGGGCTAAGAGCTGGTGCAGGGGAGCAGGAGAGGAGCCTCTGTACCTGTCTAAGCAAGAGGTGCTGGTGGCGTAGACTAGGGCAGTGACATGGGAAAGGAGGCAAGTGAAAAGAGCTGGGGTGTTTATTGTCTGGGTAGAAGTGACAGGACACAGTGATGGTTGGATGGGGAATAAGGAAAAGAGAAAAGTTGGGCATGATTCCTGCGTTTTTGACTTGAGCAACCGGATAAGTGGCAATGCCAAAACACTAAGGTGAAGATGACTAGAGCAGGGATCTGATGGTCAAGAGTTTGGTTTTGCATATGTAAAATTTGAGATGCCTGTTAGACATATGAGCGGAGCTGTTGATAGGCAGGTGGATGTACGAGTCTGGGGCTCAGGGGAGAGGTGGGGGCTGGTAACATAAATTTGGGAGTCATTAGCATATAGATGATATTTAAAGGCATGGGATGAGATGAGATCACCCAGGGAGTACGTGCACATAGAGAAGAGAAGAGGCTCAAGGACTGAGCCCTGAGCTTCCAACATGTAGAGAGGTTGGAGACATGGAGGAACCAGCGAAGGATCTAAGAGGGAATGTTAGTGATGTGGGAGAAAAAATAGGAGTGTGGAGTGCAGGGAGCCAAGTGAAGAAAGTGTTTCCTGGAGGAGAGAGGGAGGGATCAGAGAGTGATGGAAAGAAAACCCAGGCATTGTAGGATGGAACGCAGGGAGCACTGAGCACAGTGATGGCGTTGGGGGGTTACCAGTGGTGCTGGATGGAACAAGGCGTAGGAGAGGCTGCACTGTGCGGGAAGGATATAAGGGCCTAAGTGGAGATTTTGGTCTAGAGACAAGGAGGTTCAGTGCTTCCTCTGGGTCAGGAGCAAAGGAGATCGAGAGACTAAACTAGAGACATGAGAGGAAGGAGCAGGTGGCCTCCAGGTTCCCAGGGAAAGAGGAGGGGCGCTCTCTCTTCCATCTGCCAAGTCGATTTGAATACATCATCAGGATAACCACACAATTTATCTTCCAAACAACAATAACTTTGAGAGTTAAAAGGAGCACAAATAATAATTACATTGGAAATACCAGTGTAGAGACTGTCTCAGGCAAACCAGGACAATTCACCATGCTCAAGAAGCAGTTCAGGCTCCCCTCCTCCTCCTCCAGGAAGCATTCCTTGGTAACTCTAGTCCACATGGATTGCCCATCTTCCTGGCCCTTTAATGTACATCCTGTCCAGACCATGCCCTTGGCAGTTGATCTGATCAGAAGTTCTCAACCTGAAGGGCTAGATGTGTGGGGTGTGACAATCAAATATGAGGTGTGTCTTGAGTAATTAACTACTGATAATTATTAAATGCGGAAGTGTGGGCTATGGCCTTTGTTTTGTAGATCAGAGTGGAACCCAGGGCATCTCTGTAACAACATCACCTTCAATCATTTCTTTTCCAATATGATTTTTGAAAGAGAACACAAGAGTTGGGGTTACCGCCGGTGTGAACTGCTTATCAGGCACCTAGCTCGTGCCAGGTCCTGGGTGAGCGCTGGGGTAAAATGGTGAAGAGCACAGACAATGTCCCTGCTCTCATGGTACTTACTTTAGTGAGAAGGGCATCAAACACGACCCAGAGCCTCCCCTGTCCACAGATGCTCACAGTCAGCGACAGATACGATCCCAGCTGAGGTGTGACAAATTAATGCCGTGGTTGGTTCCTGTTGCTTCTTCCCTCCTCCAGCTCCCCCTTGCCTGTTTCATCAATTCATGGGAGGGTGCCATGAACGTGAATGTGAACATCTTCTGTAACGTGCATCTGCCCAGCCGAAAAGCGACAGAATCCCTGGATTAGACTAAATCTAGCCATTTGCTCTGCTGCAATTTATACTGAGCTCTGTTCCCATTCATTCAAAGTATCCTGGCAGATGGGTGACCCAAAACTGCGATAGGATTCCAGCAGTGTGAGTAAATGATTCCATCTGGAGAGGTCAGGGAAGGCTTCACAGAGGAGATGGCTTTTGAACTCTCTCTCGAAGTATGAGTAGGACGGTGTCAGGGAGAAAATGTGGAAGAGTGTGTATTTCTGCTCTTAGCAGGTGAGGCTCAGATTTTCTCGGCTCTTCCTTCCTTGAGGGTCTAGCAAAGTCCCAGGCACTCAGCAAAGTCTCAATGCTTAATTCTTGGACTAGTATTGAAATGAAGGGCCCGAGTTAGATTGGTGCTGATAAGGGGAGAAAGAGACTTGGGGTTGTCCGGACTCCGAGATCTCACCCTGGGATGTGGCCCTGAGTTCTCTGATGTTGTAGAATTTCCTGAAGGACACACCTGGTCCTCTAGGGCAGGTAGAGAGGCTGCAGGCCCACAGGTAAGGTGCTCAGAGCCAGAGAGGCTCCCTGCTCTGTGGTCTTAGATGTGGCGAGAGTGTAAACCCCGTAGAAATAATCCCTGAGGGCTGCCAGGGGCTTCCTGATATAAGTAAGTGGCAGAAGAAGTTCCTTATTGTCCTCCAATTGTATCATTTTAATATTTCATTTTCGCAGAGCCAAAGCTTTTTTATTATGCCAAAGCTTTTAGCCTCCAAACCTGTCATGATCTTCACAGTCTTGACAGCCACAAAATTAATATATTATTTTTTCTAATATCTCCACTAACATTGGACATTTCATCATAATGTCTATCTTCTCTCTCTTCCAGGTTTGGCTCCACGTCTGGTGGGCCCCTGATGAACAGCCCCTACTTTTCCTCCAGTGGGAATGGCATAAATTTTTAGATCTCCTCCTCTTCTCCCTCCTCCTACCTTAGCCCTTGGATCAGGGCTAAGCGTTCTGGAATTCTGGATTCTGCAACAGCTTGGTATGATATTTGGAAAGCCAAAGTTCCGACCAGGTCACAGACAGAAAACAGCAAGTCCAGATCGATCTATTGACCAACACTCACACACACGCAGCCCCCCCCACACAGCACAACTGCACACACACATCCCTCGTTTTGGTACTCACTTGCTCAACCACATAGGCACCTGTATTTAACTAACGTGAGTGATTTTTGTTTTTGTTGGTAAAATAGAAGTAAGACACTTAATTTTAGAAAGTTTGTGTTTTATGATAAAAGTATGAGCTGCTTGAACTGGAGTGTGCCTGTTTATTTTTGTCATGTTCTGCGTAATCTTCACTGCTCATTTTCTCCCATGAGACTCAGTGTTTACTCAAGACATGAGAAGAGACCACGGGCTGGAGTCCTCGAAGTGCCACTATCTAAATACAGGACCCCAGGGATCATAAACTTGAGGGCTTTTCTCTTCTCTTCTGTGATCCATTCACTTCTCAACATCCCAGTTTATGCATCTCAGGAAAGGATGTAAAAGAAGTGCACCTTCCTCTGTCCTATCCAGGCGGTGGTTTTTCAGAAAAAGTCTCTCTTGGGCACAGGATGGGAAAATGTGGCCTGGAAATCAATTCTAAAAATAACCCTAAATGTGACAGACTATATCCAGTGATTGTACATCAATGCCAAGCTAGAGGTCAACCTCAAAACTGCCCCTATTGGCACTGTCCCCGGATCTATATCAATCAACTTTTATCAGTGACTTGAATAAGGACGCTGAAAGCATCCTGATCACATTTATGGAGGACACAAATCTGGGAAGAGGAGATGGCCTGAATGGGTGACGGCACATGTACTTTACTCTCCTATTCTATACCCATGACAGGCTCAGCTCTTCTCCTGAGCCTGGGCAAAGCCACAGCATCACTCTCCCTGTGGTGGTCTAGGCAGCTGTCCCTGATCAGAGCTGGTCTGTGAAATGAAACTCATGTGCCATCCTTTGGCAAACTCTAGCAAGATGAAATTAAACAGAGGGGTTAATGTAAAGACCTACTCTTGGGTCTAAAAATGAACTATACACGTACAGGATAGACCAACATTGTCAGCTCTAAGTTGCTCTATTACCAACCTGTTATTCACCTGAGAGCTCAGCCCCACCCTGGCTGAGGCCAGTGAGAGCCAGGTCTGGGGAACATTGGGAGCTCTAATCCTGATCGCAATGAGAGGCTGGGGGTCTGGAAGTCACCGGTGTCTCAGGATGGGCTTATGCCCAGTGCCCACAAGAGCATTTCTCTTGCCCTCGCAGTGTGACACCTTTGGCCTCACTGGCCTTCCTTTCTGGGTTTCTGGAAACCAGTTTCTCTCCCAAGTTCTCTTAGGACTTATGCCCTCTCCCTTTCTCCATGGTCTAAACCTGGGATTCCCCCTGAATCCTTCAGCCCCTTTCCCCAAGGCTGGACCCTGCTTCTAGTATATCTCATTTCTTGTTGATACCCTCTGTTAACAGTCTAGATCCTCCATTGACTCTGAGAGACACTAGTCACCTAGAAGGTCTCACAAATGCAGCCCTTTTCTTCCCTGAGGGCTTCTTCACATTGTACGTCAGGTATTAACTCATGCTGGACCACAGTTTACCACCCTCTCTTGATCTCAGAGTGTTTGGAGTAAGAGAAAGAGATGGATTTGCCCTTGGCCAGACCTGGGTTCTTAGCCATTTCCCAACTCTGACCATGGGCAGAGAACTTAACCTCTCCAAACCTCAGTTCTAGTTGTGAGGATTAAAAGATAATGTAAACTAATATAGACTTAATATCTACTTAATGCAGACTTGTGGTTTTAAGATGGTGGAGTAAAGATGACTTTGTCCCTCCTACCTTGAAATTTACCCCCAAACAACAAGGGAGTAAGTAAACCTATACAAACTTCATTCTCAATGAAGTAGGAGAAGCCACCCATCCCATCTGCTACATACAAAGGCAGAAATGGGATGGAGGAATGGTATATGCCTTAGCAGAACAGGAGAAGATCATGTTGAAATGCCTGCCAAGGGAAATACATCAGCAAGAAGCAAACCATTTTCCCCTGCAGAGCCCCAGAAGTCTCAGGAACTGCCGGGAGCTGGACACCAGGGAAGTGGGGCTGAAGAGAGATGAAGATAAGCGGTTGACGTAAGAGGTGGCTTCTATCCTGTCTCTTCAAAGCCAGGAACCACGGACAGTTCTGTAGGAGACAAGAGGCATTTTCTCTGGAGAGGGTTAAAGACCGTGCACAAGGGTTGTGGAGATGAGAGCCCAGATGGAAAATGGGGATTCAGTGAAATGCACACACACATCCAACACCAGCAGCTAGGCGTTCACCAAGAGGTGGGAATTTGGAGGGTCCTCTGAAGAAACTACATTGCCTCAAAGGCACTTGGAAGTACCAGTGAAAACACCCTGTGCCCTTTCACAAAGAGCTTCCAGTCAACTTTTTAGGACCTGAGGCTTAATAAGAATGGACAATCTCCAACGAGAAACAGATCAAAACAAAGGAAAAAAGGAACTAAGAAAAGAGAGACAGACCATAATATTCTCAGGGAGATAAGAGAAGATAGTCCATTTTAAAAATAAAGACAATATGCTATATGCCTATTTTAAAAAATCTGAACAAGAAAGTGCTTTTGAAATTAAAACAGGGATTGCTGATTTAATTTTTTCTTTGGAAAGGGTTGGAAGCTAACATCAGAGGAATCTCATGGAAAGGAAAATTAAAAAGACACAGGCATGGATTATAGGAGATAAAAGATTTAAAAAATGAGAGGGTCGGTCCAGGACACCAAATATCTGGCTAACAGCAGTTCTAGGCAGAACAGTGAAAATAGAGGAGAGGCAAGTATTAACAAGAAAAAAACACAAGAAAATTTCCCAGACTGAATGGTCCAGACCAGTGCTCAGCAAAATGAATGAAAAAGATCTGCATATTACTGTGAAGTTTCAGAATATCAGAGATAAAGGCAAGATTCTAAAATTTTCCTCAAAACTCCTCCTATATACAGATGTTCAAGATCAGAATGGCATCAGATTTCTCAACAGTAACATGGGAACCTGGAAGATCCTGGGACAAAGCTGTCGTCACTTCGAGTGGAAACGATTTTCAACCTAGAATTCCAAAACTAAACTCTTATCTGTGAAAATAGAATGAAGATGTTTTCAGATATGCAAAGTCTCAAAAAATTTACCTCCTTGCACTTTGTTGGGAAGCTAAGGGAGGATGTGGTCCACTAAGACAAGAAAACCAAGACAGAAGTCACAGAATCCAGGAAATGGGTATCCGATAGAACCTCAGCAGGAGGGAGGCTGAGGAGACTCCTGGTGTGATGACAGAGGATGGTCTTAGCTCTAGAAACTTGAAGCAGAGCCTAGAAAGCTGCCACCACCACCAGTCTAGATGGGAGCAGGAAGTTGGAGACGTCAGATAGGACGGCTGTTGGTGGGGGTTGGGAGGGGCTGGAGGAAAAGAAAATAGACTATTCTGACAGAGTTGATTGTGTGGAAAATTGTATTGAGAGTTGTTTTATAGCAGTTGGTGGGGGTGGGATGATTTAACTATAAATTCAAATAATAAATGAAACAATTGTTATTAACTTGGCAGTGAACAATATTTATGTGGTCATAATAATAAAAAGTACAAATATGGTTTTAACCAAAAATTGTGTTAAAACTATAGTGGGAGGATGGAGGTGAAAAGAGGGATGTGACTAGGGCTAAAATCCTCATTTATCATAATAGGAAGTCAGTAGGTAATATCCAAAATGGATGATTCGAGAGATAGTGGAATTCCCATAATTATCTAGAAATCTGGAGGTAAATCCCAGAAAAAGGAGCCAAGAGAGTTGCAGGAATTGACTGTGAGAAGCAGCATGGGTGTGTGAGGGATGGCGGTGCAGAGATAACTGCCTTGTTTATGAATCGTTTAACACTATTTGGCTTTTACACCATGTGCGTGTATCACTTTAATAAAAATAAGCACTTATTTTAGAAAAGAGAGAAATTGCACTAGAACCCCATCCACTATGGTGCCTGGCACATTGTGGGTGTCAAAAATGCTTGTTACATTGTATTGAGCTGCGTTCTGACACAATTAGAGCCCACCGCCCAAGGCCCCGTCCAGGGACATTTGGGAATTGGATTCTCAGAAGCCTCTATGAAGTTTTTAAAGCCTCTATGAAGTTAAATAAAAAAATTATTTAGGAGGAAACTTAGTTAAGGGAGGGCTGGAGCCAATGCCCAATGCCTTTCCAACACATTGCACTCCCTGACTGCTTGCCTCTCAGGGAATTCCGGAAAAGGTTGGGGAGTTGTGGGAACAGGGACCCTGAGTACTTGCCCTGAATCGGGATCGTGAAGTCTGGGGAGGGATTGAAGACTCCCAGCTCTTCTCTGTGTTCCTTCCAGCCAACTCTCCACCCCCTTCATTCAGTACATAGTCGCTGAAACTTATTCTCAGGGATACAGCAGAGGGCAAGGCAGACACAGTGTCTGCTCCCAAGCATTTTTAAGCTTAGACATTAAATCATGGTTACTATGAAAGGTGATGGGGTTATTAAAGGGATATATGAGAGCACATAGCAGGACACTCATCCCAGTTCAGAGTGTCAGAAAACGATGTCTGCTCTTTTAACATTCCTGGTCCCTGCATCTAATTCTCATCTGATAGGTTTTCAAGTCACACCCTCCAGTCTCCTTCCTTAGAACATACTTTATTTGCAAATTTCAAAACGAATGATAGTCCATGTGTGGTTTAAGCAAAAAAGTTGAGACATAGCATGTTTTTGTGGGTTCCAGAAATACTTAGTAAAATAATAACAGCTACCAATCACCAAGCACTTACAGTGGAACAGGCACATTGCTGTATACATCACTTTTATTATTTAATATAATGTTCATAATAACCCTGTAATATATGCATTTATTACCTACGCACAAACTAAGGTTCAGAGTGATTAAGTATCACAGTTAAGGTCACATGGTAAGTGACTCAAAGTCAATATTCTTACCCACTTTTTCTCACACTTCTCTGTTTCTAGTTACGCAGCCCAGAGTGAGTGAACTTTGTTGGAACTTTTATCATATACTTAATGACTATTAAGTGTTCAGACAACTAAGACCTCTAAGTCATTTTCCAGAGTTAGGCCAATGTCATAAAAAGTGGGCGGCAGGGGCTGAGGACTGGGAGGAAAGCAGCCATAGGGAAAGGAGGGGGTCACCTGGAGCAAGGAGATCAACTCTCAGCCTTGGAATTCCTTCTCCAGGACTTCAAGTTCTCCCCAAAGGATCCCTCCTTTGGGAAGGCATCCTCAGTTATGTTATTAGTTCCTCAGTATGACAGGGATTTCCAGTTGGCACCAAATACACATTTCCCCCTTTTTCCTTGGTAATAGAAATCCACTTTCCAGACTGGGCACACGACCCCCCAGAATATGTGACTTAGTTCTGGCCAAATGTAGGCAAAAGTGTTTTGTGTGATTCCTGGAGGTTGAAGTTACATTATGAAGTTGGTAGAGCACGAAGGTGGAAGGAGCTGAGCCTCTGATGATTGCGAATGTGCCACGTCAGCCCTGGAGTGCCTGTCACCAGACTTTGCTTATGTGAGAAGAAAGGGAACTCTGTTTAAAAGCTACTGTTTTGGGGGTTTCTTTCACACATTGCCAAACCTAATCTTAATTGATATACTCAAAAATGAAGTACTAATGGCATTCCTTCAAGAAGGCTTTCTTCTTCCCACTGCTAAATGTTCCTGAGATCAGCTAACATCATCCATCCATCCATTCCTCATCCATCCTTCCATTCCTCATCCATCCTTCCATCCATCCCTCCTTCATCCATCCATCCATCATCCATTCCTCATCCATCCACCCATCCATCCATCCATCCATCCATCACACATCCATTCATCTTTCTACTTAATCATTCATAACTTAGTAGACATTTCTTGAGTGCTTCCCTTGCACCAAGCATTGAGCTAGATGCCAAGTTACAAAGCTGGACAATCACGTTCTTTGCCCTCTCAGAGCTAACCATCTATAAAGAAAGAAAACTTTTCAACAAGGAAGATTTTCTTTGCCACAACCATATAGCCCAGCTGTCCCCAAAAGGAGAAGGAGAAAATCGGCTTAGTAGGATCACTCTCATACATGAAACATATTTATCAGTTGCTTCATTTTAGAAGGAGAGAGACAGGCCCAGAAAGTGCAAAAGTGGCTTGTCTACATTTTGGGGAATTGCAACTTTCTATCAAATGAATGGGGCCAAGTCCCCGCTGTCAGTCAAGGCCCAGGCAGGAGACAGAGCCACTTCAGTTATTTTAACAGAAAGAATTTTATACAAATAAGTAATTGTTACCTTTATATCAAAAAACTGAAAAGGCAAAAAAAAAAAAAAAAAATTCCAAGGGTAACACAGAAGCAGCAATTGCAGAAAGCAGATACCATCCAAAGAGAAGAAGATGGAATTATTAAAACTTACAAGCCCAGAGGAGGAGGCTTGAGGAGTTGAACTTAGACATCTGGATCTGGGGAGCAAGGACTGTTTCACTGGTGTTGGTGTCTCTGGGCTCAGAGGAGGGGCTCCTTGGAGTAGGATCCCAGACCTTTAAGGAGGAGGCGTCAACCTACTGGTGCTGGTGTTCTTAGAAGGCACAGTAAGGCTCGTTCTACAAGTGTTGGAAAAATGGCAAACCGGATACAATGGGTGCTAGTGGAAACCATTGGCAGTGCAAGGGTGATGCTGACCAGAATAGGAGCCAAACAAGGATGAACAAGTCTCTTCTCCCTCTTCCAGTCTCTGCTCTCCCTCTGGTGCCCCTTCTTCACAGAGCCTAACTGGGAGCCAGCAGGCAAAAGAGAAAAGTGGTTTGCAGAGTTTCAGGATCATTAGGAGTGGGTTTGAAGCCAAGTAACGAAGGCCTAACGACAAGAACACCACATGTTATGGACTAAATTTTAGTGTAACCCCCAAATTGATATGTTGAAGCCCTAACTCCCAACATGATGGTATTTGGAGATGAAGCTTTTGGGAGGTAATTAGGGTTAGATAAAGCCCTCGTGATGGGATTAGTGCCCTTGTGAGAGACACCAGAGTGCTTGCTCTCTCTCTCCGAATGCACACCCAGAAGAGATCATGTGAGCACACAGCAAGATGGCAGCTGCCTACAAGCCAAGAGAAGAGGCCTCAGAATGAAACCTACCTTGCTGGCACTTTGACCTTGGTCTTCTCAGCTTCCAGAACAGTGAGAAATAAATTTCTGTTGTTTAAACCACCCAGTCTATGGTATTTTGTTATGGCAGCCCAAGCACACTAAGACACTCCCCAATGACTTTGACATGGAACATTTTCAAGGTTGGTGAAATGCTCTGAGGTTGTCAAAGATGGACCAACCACCTCAAGAGTTATATTCTGAGACTAACCTCAACCAGTTCATAGCACCCCAAGTCTTAGAGAAGAGTGCGTAGGTGTTCTTGGAGATTAAACTTCCTCTGACAAGACATTTTTGCACATGTTTCTCCAAATCTTCGTTCCTCAGAAACCACCCCTTGTCCTTCAGGAATCGCCCCAGGAAGCAGGGGGTTGGGTGAGGGATGATCAGAAACTATTAATCAACAGACAAGTCGTCTTCTTGCTGCATCATAAAGTCTCAAGGCTTAGCTTCAGCATTTTATTAAATTACCAGAACGCCAAGAAAAATAGCTTTAATAACACATTTCTGCCTATCTATTAGTTTTTTATAACCCAGAGTGGAGAATTAAAAGGCTCCCTACAATTTAAAATAGCATTTTTAAAATTAAAATGTACATGTTAGAGGGATCTTTTTTTAAAACTCCAAAAGGAAGCCATTGATTCTGGATGTGATTACTTTGAGCCGAAATTTTATGGCTAAATCTTCTTTTGGTGTAAAGGAAGGAGGAGAAGTGGTTTTCCTTGGGAGGTTTAAAAGTATATTAATTAGAGCAGGTGGATGGGCAGGTCAGATTGTCCTCTTATGTGGTTTAGTGTTACAAACACTAGTTTTAAGTATTATAATGTTGAAGAAGCTGAGATAGAGATGTCATCTAGGGGACCAGCTGGCCACCCAGATGGAGCCTCACAGCGGGTAGTGCCCTCGTGAAGTGCCCACAGTTCAGGCTCTGCTTTTGAGTTTTGCAAATTCAAGAACATTATCAGGGTCCTGAGATCTGACCAAATTCATAGGTCGATGTGTAAAACCAACTACAATTTATTGCTAATGAGGGACTCCTCGATAATTTCTAACAGTCACTTATTGAACTCCAACTATGGAGCAGGTGCTGTGCTATGAGTTATAGATAAAATAGTAAGCCATAGATAAAATCACAGTCTGTGCCCACAAAGAGGTTATAGTGTGGGTGATGGAGCGGTGGAAGATACAGATAAATATAATTCAAAATGTTTCTACAATAGTAGAACATAGCTGTGGAGATACAGAGGATTGTAGTATTAGTTACCTATTGTTGCAAAACAAATTACTCCAAAATGTAGTGGCTTAAAAGACACTTACTATCTCAAAGTTTCTGTGGATCAGGAACTTGGGTGTGGCTTAGCTGGGTCCTCTGCTTCAGGGTCTCTCACAGGCTGAAATCCAAGTGTCTGCTGGGGCTGCAGTCTCATCAGAAGGCTCAGCTGGGGAGGATGTGCTTCCAAAGTGAGTACCCATGCATTTGTTCGCAAGATTCAGTTCCTTGCAGGCTATTGGCTGGAGGCCCCCCTTGGTTCCTTGCCACATGGGCTTCTCCATAGAGCATCTCACAACATGGCAGCAAGCAAGCAAGAAGACAAGAAAAAGTGCCAGTGAATGTCCACTAGCAAGATGGAAGTCACAGTCTTCTTGTAACTAACCTAATCATGGAAGCAACATCTCATCCCTTTTGCCATATTTTATTCATTAAAAGTGAGTTGCAAGGTCAAGCCCACCCTCAAGGGGAAGGGAGCACACCAAGGCTAGGGGGCTTCCTGGAACAACAGAGGCAGTAGAGCACAGTAATTGGTAATAGTTCTAGAATCATTTTCCCTTAATTCACAGCCTGAATTCAAAACCTGTAATCTTTCCTAATTCTCTTCTCTAAAATGGAGGTGTTTCATTCAACATATATTTATTGAGTACCTACTATGAGTCAAGAAACATTGAAGGAGATGAGGATCAACAGTGAACAAAACAAAGCCCCCACTCTTGTGGGGTGTGCAGTCTAGTGAGGGGAGGATTTAACATTGCTGCTATGATCAGTGACATCTGAGTGCAAATCAGAGAGAAGTGAGGGAGTTGCATGCAGACACCTGGGGAAGGGAGCATTCTAGGCAGAGGGAATTGTCATGGCAAAGAATAATAACAGTACCCATGTCATATGGTTGTTGTGAAAGTGAAATATAATACATGCTATAACCAGTGGTGATAAGGGCTGTGCAGTAAAGTAAAGCAGAGGAGGGGTGAATAGTGAGGCAATGAGCTATTCTTATTATATTTTCTTTTCTTTTGGTAAATTTTATTTTGAAATAATTTCAAATATACAGAAAAGTTGCAAGAATAGTACAAAGAGGTCCAATACTCCTTTCACTCAGGTCCCCTAACTGTGGTTGACATTTTACCACATTTGCTTCACCATTATTTTATTTCATTATTTTTTTGGAACTATTTGACAATAATTACAGATATGATGCATGTTTACCCCTAAATACTTTAATGTACATTTTCTAAGAGCAAGGACATTTTCTTTGCACAGCCACAGTACAACGATCAAAATCAGGAAATTAACTTAATACTATTATCTATTCTACAAATCTTATTAAAATTTTAACATTTGTACCAATAATGTCCTTTATGCTAAAACAAAACAAAGAACTTCTTTTTTCTGATCCAGGATCCAATCCAGGATCACATGTTCCATTTAGTTGTCATGTTTCTTTAATCTCCTTTAATCAGGAACATTTGCTGAGCTTGTCTTGACATATTTGAATAGTACAGACCAGTTATTTTATAGAGTGATCCCTCAATTTGGGCATAACTGGTAAGATAGGAAAACTACAGAAGTAATGTGTCCTTCTCAGTGCATCATATTAAGAGGCACGTGAGGGGGGCCGGCCCGTGGCACAAGCAGATAGGTGCGCGCTCCGCTGCGGTGGCCCGGGGTTCTCGGGTTCGGATCCCGGGCGCGCACTGACGTGCTGGTTGGCAAGCCATGCTGTGGCGGCGTCCCATATAAAGTGGAGGAAGATGGGCATGGATGTTAGCCCAGGGCCAGTCTTCCTAGGCAACAAAGAAGCAGGATTGGCAGATGTTAGCACAGGGCTGATCTCCTCACAAAAAAAAAAAAGAGGCACGTGAGGTAGATTTATCCCATTACTGGTGATATTAACTCTAATTATTTAGTTAAGGTGATGTTTGCCGGCTTTCTCCATCATAAAGTTACTATTTTTTCCTTTATAATTAATAAGTATTTTGTGGGGAGATATCTTGAGCCTATATAATTATCCTGTTTCTCATCAAACTTTTCCTCACTAGTTTTAGCATTAATTAATGGTTCTTGTCTGAATTAATTACTAATATGATGGTTGCCAAATGGTGATTTTCTAACTCTATCATCCCTTCTGCATCTATTAGCTGGCATTCTACTATGAGTTATTTTTAGATAGAGTCATCAGGAAAGGCCTCTCTGAGGAGGTGAATTTGAGTGGAGACCAGAAAGGAGTGAAGGAATGAACAGGAGATCATCTGGAAGAGTGTTAGGCAAAGGGAACTCTAAGAGCAAAGAATAAAAATATTATCTACTTCATATGCTAGTTGTGAAAAGAAAGTACAATACTGTATGTAAAGCCTGGCACACGGCTTCTAGAAATAACTCCATAAAAGCAAGCTTCTAATGTTATTAAACAGTGACATCGAAGCTGAGATCTAAAAGGCAAGAGGGCTGGGGTAGTGAAGTTGAATGGGAGTTGGGGAGAGTAGGAGAGTCCAAGTGTGGCAGGCAGAATTCTAAGGCGATCCCCCAGGACCCACACCCTTGTATAATCCCTTCTGTCTTGAGGTGGGAGGAACTTGGGAATATGGTGGGATATTGCTCCCATGATTAGGTTATGTTCTATGGCACAGTTGACTAAGAAAGGGAGATCATCCTCAGTAAGCCTGACTTAATTACATGAGCCCTTAAAAGGGGCAAGGCCCTTCCTGGAGAAAGAGATCAAAATCAGAGAGATTTGAAGCATGAGGGGGATTTGATGGTGAGAAGTTCTCCATTGCTGGCTTTGAAGATGGAGTTGCCCATGTGACAAGGACAGGAGAGTGGCCTCTCGGAGCTGAGTGTGACCTCCCACAGCCAGCCAGCAAGGAATTGAATTCTGCTAACAACCTGAATGAACTTGGAAGAAGACCCTCGAACTCCCATGGAATCAGCTGACACCATGATCTCAGACTTGTGAGAACCTAAACAGAGAACCCAGGCATGGTGTACCTAGACTTCTGACCTACAGAGATCATGAGATAATAAATGCGTGTTGGTTTCAGTTGCTATGTTTGTAGTAATTTATTATGCATCAATATAAAACTAACACGCTCGGGGAACAACAGGAAGAAAGATCTTGAAGCCAAAGAGTGCATGAGAACATTAGGCAACCAAAATAGTTCAGCACAACTGAAGCACAGCAGTGGATGAAAGAGGGGGCAGCAGAGGTTGGCAGTGTGTTCAACCAGCCAAGGTGCTCAGATCTGTCCAGTTCAACAAACATTTACTGAGGACCTTGGTGCCAGGCCTTGTGCCATAACAGGCTGGAGACCCAGAGATAAATAAGATGCAATTTCTGCTCTCGAGGAGCTCACAGTCTGGTGGAGAAAATCAACTCAGTGGATCATCAAAGGCATGTAGCCTGGCAGCTCCATAAAAGTAGGTGCTTTGTCGATCGTGTTCACTTATGGGTCCAAAGTGCCTACGACAGTGCCTTGCACACAGCAGGTGATAATAGCTATTTGTTGAGTTGGATGGAATTGAAGTGATATATCATTTCACCTAGTGGCTTTCAACCAGGGGCAATTTTACCCCCCAGGGCTAATGTCTGGAGACAGTTTTGGTTGCCACAACCGTGGAGGTGCTACTGGCATCTAGTAGGTAGAGGCCAGGGATGCTGCTAAACATCCTGCAATGCAAAGGACTACAGCCACAACTAAGAATTATCTGGTCCAAAATTGTCCAAGGTTGAGAAATCACCATCTAGACAATGGTGAGATCTGACAAAACCTTTGTATTCCTCAGCAGAAAACGACTCTCTAATGCTCATACTCCCAGTCTCCATGCATCCTTTCACTTGGGCAGAATTGGCTAAACAGTGAAATTCCCCTTTGCTGGATCCTTTTAGGGCTTCACGAAGTTCAGCTTCCTTCCATTGACATTTCTTTCTGCAAAACTATCAATGTCATCGATTAGAATCCAGTGACCTCTTTTGCTCATCCCCTGCTTTGGTTTGGGAGGTACCAAGTGGTGCCTTGGTCAATGTTTAACAACCAGCTCTCAAAAAATGTATGTATATACCACACTTATAGACGTGAGTTTGTTAAAATTTCACTGATAAGAAGCGTAACACGCAATTTGCAAATACTAAAATATACAACACTATTTATTATAAATTCCACATAGCCAATTGATTCTCATAGAATGCTTTCATTGATTTTTGCTGAACACTTGTATCTGTAGCCAAGCTAAGAAGCAACTGGTGAATGGGTGTAGTTCCGACATGAATGTTGGCTGTCATTTTCTTTTACATTAACAAGTAAGAGGAAAGTGAAACAAGAAAGGCATGCTGGAACTCCATTTGTTCATCAACAACGTGAGCGACTTCTTTGCTGAACCAGATAATAGTTTTCAAACACTGGGAGAATATTTCCTCAATTTTTGTGCCATTCACAATGTAACATTTACAGATCTGATGGGCTTGTAAATTTAATCTGCATTACTAACATTTTCTCCTTCAAAATCTTGAGTCTAGACCATCAACAAAACAATAAATCAAGCCCTGATTTGCAGCATTTTCTGATTTCCATGGTATAAACACTCCCACCTTGGTGGATTTCAAGCCACCAACGTGATATCACTGAACATTGAGTTGGAAAGAGACAAGTAGTAGTACACCATTATACACTATTTCCACCATATAGATATAATAGAAGTAAATAACCTCAAAAGCATAGATAGTAGTAAAATGTTGTAAAATAGTTAGGAAGTATGAGTTCTGAGTATTTGCAATCTTTGTTTTTAATAAAGTGTATTTAATTTTAGGTATAGAAAATTTAACTTTTAAAAATGTGTGTGCTTAACAACGGGTTCACAAAATTCCAGAAAATTTGACAATTGACTTTTGAAAACTTGTATGAGCTGGCTCCAGCCACCACTGGTTTACCTAGTTAGGGCCTTGTGCTGATGGGCAAACTTCCTCTCTAGCTGACACTTTTAACAGATCCGTTCTCAAGGATTTATCTTCTTTCTAAATTCTAGGGATTGTATATTGACTACACACATACAGTGTGTATGTACCAATTACAACGAGAGCCCATCCTATCTACATTTCATGTCTGCCAGCCTTATTGGCCTTATCAGTATAATGGGAAGAAGATATCTGACTTTTAAGATCTAGTCCTTGCCCTGCTCCCTGTGGGGTTCCCTTCCAAGCAGCAGGAGTGGAGAGCAGGACAGGGGAGGAGATGTGGCTTCACAAATCCTTAGCAGAGTAACACTGGCTGCCACATCCTTGCAGGAGAAACATGCAGGAGAGTAACTTGCTCAAGATGTTCTCAAGCACACAGGCCCAGTATATTCTTTTACTAATCACCCCTCAGTGTCATCCCCACATGATGTTACGTTCCAGCCTCTCCCCACACCCCTCCTATTTCCACCCTTGTTGTACCAGCCCCATTTGAGGGCAGATTTTCTGCTTCCGGTATAATTAGTAGGAGGAGCAGGCGAGTGGAGTGGAGGCCACATGGTTTAGCCCTTGTGAAGCCCTCTTTTCTACTTATTTGGAATCCAGCCATGTCCATGGCTCACCTCACGCCTGTGGTCTCAAGGAGGTGAACACATAGCATCCTCTGAGTTATCCTGCCTGTTTTGCCCGACGTCTTAATGAGCTCTTCACGTTTTCTTGAATTCCCCGACTTCACAGATTCTTTTTCTGTTTTCCACCAACTAAACATAGAACACAAATCATCTCTAAACATATTTAGCCACATAATTATTCCTTATCCACTACCAAATCTCTTACTAAATATATTCGATACACTTAATGCTTAATGCTTAACCTACAGATTCTCTTCTTATAATGCAATGCATTTCTCTCTGAGCCACTTTTAGATATTAAGGACATTATTTGCTTTATGGAAAGTATTTATTTATGCTTTTTAACAAACATGAATGAGTGCCAGGCTCTGGGCTAATGGTTGAGGATGTATCAATGAATAAGAAAGACAGACCTGGGGCTGGCCCGGTGGCACAAGTGGTTAAGTGCATGCCCTCTGCTTCGGCGGCCCGGGGTTTGCAGGTTCGGATCCTGGGCGCGCACCGATGCACCGCTGGGTAAGCCATGCTGTGGTGGCGTCCCATATAAAGTAGAGGAAGATGGGCACGGATGTTAGCTCAGGGCCACTCTTCCTCAAGAAAAAAGGGGAGGATTGGCATCGGATGTTAGCTCAGGGCTAGTCCTCCTCACAAAAAAAAGAAAAAAGAAAAAAAAAAAAGACCTGAGTTCCTTCTTACAGAGCTTTTAGTCTGATGGAGGAGAACGACATTAAGCAAACACACACAAATATATACAATTAAAATGGTGAAAAGTGCCATAAGGACAAAGAACAGGGTCTTATGATGAGGGGATATACTTTGTATTGGGGGCCAGGGAGGGCATTCCTGAAGCATGAGAGGGAAGGAGCCAGAGGAGGAGCAGGGGCAGAGTGTGGGGAAGATGGCTCCAGGGACAGGGAGCCACTTGATCCAGGACCCTAGGAAGAACAGTGAGGGGTGTCCAGCTCAGGGATGGAGAAGCCATGTGGAAGGAGGTGAGAAGAGTGAGACGGAGGCAGGTCCAGATGACAGCCAGATAGGCCTTGCTGTAGGTTTTATTCTAACCTCAACACACCATGGAAGTCTTAATGCAGGGGAGTGAGTGTTCCATTTCACTTTCTAAAAAGATCACTCTGGATGATAGGTGGAAAGTTGATTGGGGAATTAGGGCGAAAGGGGAGGCAGAATGACAGTTAGAAGGCAGTTGTAGGAACCCAGAAGGGAGATAACGGCGGTGTGAGCTATGAGGATTGCAGTGGAGAGGAACAGAAATGGACCGATTTGAGAATGTTTAGGAGGTAGAAATGACTGAATATGCCGGGGAAATTGTCGTGGTGAAGGGGATGAGTGAACGGGAGGTGTCAAGGACGGAGGCCAGGTTTCTGGCTGGGCAGAAGGAGGGGTCCTTGATTGGGAAGACTGTGTAGCACCAGCCTAGAAGAGCAGTGTCTGACATAGAGGAGGGGCAGCTCCACGGGAAGCAAGGAGAGAACCAAGATGACTTAAACTAATGCCTTTCACATCTCATCAGAAAGGACCAATTAGACAAAGAGGTAATTTAATTTCCTATTGACAAAGTGTGCTGGCTGTTTTGTCTCCAACTAGTCCTCAGTCTCACTGTCTTTGACCATTCATTTAACAATTTTGACCAAGTTCAAACACTCCAAGACAGCGTTCCTTAAAGTGCTGGGCAGGTAGCACTAGTGGTATACTAGATGATTGCAAGAGGCATGGAAAATGACTTTTCAACACTATATGGATATGGCACCACATCACATTGAATCACACAGTGAGAAAGTCATTTCCTTTTCAATTCTTTCTTAGGCCTTCTGATTACATCAGGAAGAAAGGCTCAGTTTGGTGTTAGTATGTCTTTACACCTCTCTAACACTTGATAATCTCTCTTTTTAACAAAGAGAGAACAAGGCCACAATCTCGGAGCATTTTTAGCAGGCCACAGTCTCTGGCTGGAATTTAATAACATTGTTTTGTTTTCACTGCAAAAAAAAAAATTAAGATTATCTCCTATTTATAGCAAATAATATTGAATTTTCATTTACAGTAGTGATATAAATAAATTTATTTTAAAATAAAGCTCTAAGTACAATAAAGGGGTGGTGAAAATGCTAATTAAATAATAGCCCACATAACACAGGAGTAAGGCAAGTATGATGGGGGAGGAGCACATGATCAAAGTTGGGAAAACAAAGCATGACAGTGAAATGGACATTTGTCATTCCTGCATTTGCTTTCCCTTCTTGGGCAACATTTCCTGATTTGCTTTGGAGAATCATCTCTCCCCCACTCTCAGCTCACCATGCTCCCAATAGAGTAGATTTCACCCTGGGCCCAGAGGGCAGCACTGGGTATTCCATGGCCTGGGTCAGTGATTGGCTTGTTGATGGGCACGTGATCCAAACCATGCAGTTCAGGCCCAGAGCTGGGATTTGAACCCAAATACTTTGCCTGTAGAGGACTTGCCTGAAACCATTGCACTCCCCTTCCTCCCTCCCTTTCATATACTGTGGCTTTTGAGCTGAGACCTGAAGGATGAATCACAGTTAAGTTAGTAAATGAAGGAGGAGGGGGCTATGTGATGAGTCTATAGATGTAGTCAGGGACCAGACCACAGAGAGCCTTGTAGACCTTGGTAAGAACTCCATCTTGAACCCTATCCTAAGAGCACTGGGAAACCCTTGAATGATTTTCAGCTGGAGGTGGCAGACCTAGATTTGTATTTTTAAAGACCACTGTGGTTTTTGTAAAGCACTTAACATGGAGTCTGGCCCCTAGTAAATGTGAGTATTGAATTGGAGAATGCCCAGTATTTGCAGGGTACAGAATCAGGGCTCATTAAACATGAATCCCCACCCCCTTGCCCTCTGCTTGTTCCTGAGGCTGCTTCTATCAGAAAGAGCCTCCAGGGAAAGCAGAGTCTTAAGTAGGACGTAGCCTTGCCCAAGGGCACTTAGATGGAGCCTGTTAGCTGAGGCCAAAGGCAGGAAGCGAAGGTTAGTGCTCTTGGTACTTTTAAACTTTGGTAGTCAGTGAATTTCTATAGTTAGAAAAGAAAAGTGGGACCCTGGAGTAAAGAGCTAATGAGGCAAGTAGAAATTTAAAAAAAAGAAAAAGAAAAACCAAGTTATAGACGGTCGAGGTTCAGAAGGACTGACTTACACAGGTTACGAGACTCAGAAAGAAGAGCGCTCATTTTCTGGGCCGTGGCCAACAGGCAGACAACATGCTTAGCCTCCAGGAAACAAGGCTTGTCTGCTTGCAATCCCTGTTTGCACATGGGAGTGAGTGCACAGCTACAGGAGGAAGATGAGAGTGTAATTTGGAGATAGAAGTAGTCAAAGGAATTCAACTGAGAAATAACATCCTGGCACAAACTTAAGACATAAAAATAAAATCAATTTCACAAGATCCAGAAAGCCTGATTCTTGTAAAGTGTCCTCATAGAATCTCAACAAGCTTCTGCACCCCCAGTCTCCTAACCCCTCCCACCACCGCGCCTTTGCTCCAGCCTCCGTGGAAATTTGCAGTCTCTCAGTCCCTCACGTGCCTTTGTCCGGAGCAGGCTGCGGCCATCAATCCTGCTGCTGCCTCCTCCACATCCTAGGGCCTCTGAATCCAGAGACCCACACAGATCCACCTCACTCCCCCTGGCCTCTCACTGCCCTGAACTTGGACTAGCTTCACCATCTCCCCTTACACCTGGACTCCCTCCTGTGTTAGGGCAGTGTGGCTCAGTGGTTAAGCATAATGTCTCAGTCAGTCTCCGGAGTTTGACAGACAGACTCAGGGTACTGAGTAGTGGTTAAGAGAGTAAGCATTGGTGCCAGGTTTCCAGGGTCTAATTCCTAGCTTCCTCCACTTACCACGTGTGCTGTGTTAGATAAGTTATTTAACCTCTGCGGACCTCAGTTTTCTTGTGTGTAAAATGAGGATAATAACATCACCTACCTCACAGAGCTAGGAGGTTTATGAAATGAATCATACATGTTATGAACTGAGTTCATTTTCTGACACTTAGTAAGGGTTCTGTAAGTGTTGGGTATTATCATTTGAATCCTCTCCCTCTCATTTACCAGCTGTGAAACCTTGGGCACATAATTTAATCTAAGCCCCAGCTTCAACACAACCTCTCTCATCATCCTGCAGCAGTGAGTTCATTCCCATGAGCAAATGGGAACAGTTAACAGACAAGCCTCCTCGCCTCTAGGCTCAGAATGTTTTCTGTTTGGCCGTGACCCAGATAATGACTACTCACCTGTATTTAGTAACTGTGTCGTTCAGTCTCTTCTCGCCCTTAAGGATTCACCAGTAGCTACACTTACTTCATTTGTTTTGCCTCCTTATGTCTCAAATACTTGGTCAAGGTTTCATACCCTTTTTCTTTTAAAATGCAGAGTTTAGTGATTTCCAAGTGCAAAGTCCAGGCCATCTCAAGAATGAGGTTGATCATAGAATTGCAGGAGATATGATAGGTAGCCTTGATGGGTGACCTCAACAACTATCAGAGATAGAAACCTGGAGCCATCCTGCACTCCTTCATCTCCTTCACTTCTGACATCCAGTTTGCCACTAAGTTTCGTCAATTCTGACTTTTCTTATTATTACTTTTTAAAGACAATTTTTTATAGCAGTTTTAGGTTCATAGAAAAATTGAGAGGAAGGTACAGAGATTTCCCATATAGTTCCTGCCTCCACACATGCATAGCCTTCTCCATTATCAACATCCCCCACCAGAATGGCGCATGTGTTACCATCATTGAACCTGCAGTAACACATCCCCATCACCCAAAGGCCATAGCTTACATTAAGCTTCACCCTTGGTGTTGTACATTCTATGGGTTTGGACAAATGTATAATGTATCCATCATTATAGTATATAGAGTAATTTCTCTGCTCTAAAAATCCTCTGTGCTCAGCCTATTCATCCCTTCCCCCCCCAATTCTGACTTTTTATTGCCACCTGGATATGCCTCTCTCTCCCATCTTCATCACCATCTGTCTGGCTCAGGCCACCTGTATCTCTCTTTTCCATCACTGCAAGAGTCCCCAAACTGGTGGCTCTGTCTCCAGTGGGGCTTCCCTTCTGCAATCCATCCTGCCCCCTGGCGGCCAACACGACCTTGACCTTTCCAAAACAGAAACCTGACCATGTCCTTCGCCTACTTAAAACTGTCTCGTTTCTTCTCATTGCCTCAGAGAATGCCCAGGCTTCATTTAGGAGGACCATCACTCCCCACCTTTGACATCTAAAATGTTCCTAGACACTTCTCCACATCTCAACCCGGGACAGTGGTTTACTTTTAGTCACTGTCAATTGGGAAAGTGCATAATACCAAAAAATCCTATGATTTTTCAATGTATCTGAATTTTAAAAATCATTGCAATCTTTATTTACATTTGAAAATAGTAGCATACATATTTACAGTATTTATTCATCCAACAGGCAATTCTCAGTGCACTTAAGAATTTGAGGACTCCTTCCACAAAACTTCATGACCCACTGAAGGTCCTTGGGGGCTCACAGATTGGAAATAATTGGCCTAGAACTTAAACTCTAAACTTCCTGCTCCCTCCAGCTCTCCTGATGGGCTACTGTGCACACTACCTTCCCACATATATCCAAACTCCAGCCACAGGGATCTTTCTTTGTTTTTTCCAGAGCACTCCAAAACTTTACACCTTCTCAGAGGTTCTCTGCCCCCGCCTCTCTCTCTTGTGAATTCCTACCCCCTTTTCAAGCCCCATCTCAAATGTCACCTCCTCTGATGAGCCCAGCAGATTGCTTCTTTTTCCTCTGTACGAAACTCAACTAGCCCCAAGCTTAATGCAATTGTATGTTGCAATTATGTCGACATAGTTTTTCTCCCTTTATATAATCCTTACGCAAAAGATGCATTGTCTGCTTCTTCATCTTTGCACCTCATCCACTAAGACAGCTCCTGCAATTTGAAGGTGCTTAATAAATGTTGGACTAATGAGTGGATGAAGGAACAGTTTCTAAAGAGATTTGAAGTCATTAGTGCATATTTGCTCATGGGAGAGGGCCAATGGGCCATCCAAGGTAAAGAATGTGCATTTTAATATAGTCCTGGGGAGTAACAAATGATGGGCCTCTCATGCCAACCAGGAGGGTGGGTGGCACATGGAGACAACCTTTTCTAGAGAGCCTCATGAGCCCTCCCTTTGTATCAGAGGTGCTTTTCCACTCTGCCTGTAGTTAGGGAAGGGAGCCCAGAGGACTGCTCCTCCTCTCATGGAGAGCTTGCTCCTGAGATCCCAACTGCCTCAGGACAGAGTGAACATGGCTGGTAGCCAACACTCTCATTGTCTATTACTTTCACTAAGAAGGTGAAAATCCCCCTCGCTGTGGGAATGAAACCTCTGTAGGATCTAATCTGCCTTCCAATGTCCTAGTACCCAGAGGAGATATTTGGTGGAGAGAAGAGGCAGATGATATCAACTATATCCGTGGATGATGGAGACAGCAGGGCAAAGGCTGTGTCCCCAGCCAGCTGCTGCACTGCCTGTTTCCCCCCAAACTCGACTTCAACCGGGAAGCAGGGTGATAAGATCTGCTTCTCTCTCTCACACTCAGGGTCCTTTCAGGGGTCATAGGGATCAAGAGGTTTGGGTTCAAGACCCAGTTCTGCTATTGAAATGCTGTGTGTGATTTTAAAAATTTAAGTATAAATATTGCATTCACATCAAAGAATAATTATAATGTATGCTTATAAAGAAGAAGAATAAAACCTATGCTACCACCATTCACCGTAAGAGATAGAACATTGCCCACACCTTTGATCTTTTCCTCCTGTCTCACTGCAAATCCACATTCCTTCTTAACTCTCCCAGAAGTAACCCATCTATTGCATTTTTTGTTTGCCATTTCCTTGGTTTTCTTTATAGTTCTCCCACATACATAAGCACATAAATGATATATGTTTATGTACCTTGTATTACTCTGTATGTATTCTTCTGTGACTTTTTTCAATCAATGCTATGTTTCTGAGATTCATCCATGTTGATGTGTTTAATAGTTATTCATTCATTTTCACTGCTGTATAATATCCCATTGTATGAATATACTACAATTTTCCTGAAGTTGGGTCTTTGGGACCTTTATAATTAATGACTATTACGAATAAAGCTTTAATATGTCTCTCCATTCTAATGGATGTCTAGGGGTATCTCATTGTGGTATTCATTTTCGTTTTCCTGATTACTAATGATGTCCGGCATCTTTTCATGTACTTATTTTCCATTGATATATTTTCTTTGGGGAACTTCTGTTCAAATCTTTTGTCCATTTTTAAAACAGAGTTTTTCATCTTTCTATTATTGAGTGTAAGAATTCTTACACTAAATACAAATCTTTTATTGGATACATGCATGCGAATATTTTCTCCTGGTCTGAGACTTGTTTTTAATTTTTTAATAGTATTTTTCAAAGATCAAAGATTTTTAATATTGATGCAAACCAATTTGCCAATTTTTCTTTTATAGTTAGTGTCTTTTGTGTCCTAAGAAATCTTTGTCTTCCTTTAGGTCATAAAGATTTTCTTCTAAAACTTTTATAATTTTAGTGTTGATGTTTAGATATATGATCTTTTTCAAGGTAATTTTTATGGGTGGGGTAAAGCAATGGTCAAGGTTCATTTTTTTCCATGTGGATATCTAGTTGTACCAGCACCATATGTTGAAAAGACTACCCTTTCCCCATGGAATTACCTTCCATCTGTAGTAGGCAGAATAATGCCCTCCCTGTGCCCCCCCACCAAAGAAGTTCATGTCCTAACCTAACATGTGAATATGTTAGGTGACATGGCAAAGGAGAATTAAGGTCACTAATATAGTGACCTTAAAATAGTGAGATTATTCTTGGTTGCCTTGGGTTGGCTCAACGTAATCACAAAGGTCCCTCAAGATGGAAGAAGGGAGCAGAACAGAAGTTAGAGTGATGCAATATGAAAAGTATTTGAGCCACCATTGCTAAATTTGAAGATGGAGGAAGGACAAGCCAAGGATTGAGGGGCACCTCTAGAAGATGGAAAAGGCATGGAAATATTTTCCCCTAGAACCTCTAGAAGGAACATAGCCTTGCTGACAACCTTGACTTTAGACGAGTGAGATCTGTGTTGGACTTCTAACTTGCAGAATTGTAAAATAATAAATTTGTGTTGTTTTAAGCCACTAAGTTGGCAGTAATTCATTATGTTACAGCAGCAGTGGAAACTAATATAGCACCATCAATTGACCATATATGCGTGGATCTATTTCCAAACTGTTCCATTGATCTATGTCTACCCTTATGCCGATGCCACATTGTCTTGCTCACTGTAACTTTATATTTAGCTTTATTATAAATCTTGAAATCAGACAGTGTAAGTCCTTGATTTTGTTCTTTTTAATAATCGTCTTTGTTATTTCAGCTCTTTTGCATTTCCATACAAGTTTTAGAATCACCTTTTCAATTTCTGTATGAAAGCCTATCAGGGTTTTGATTGGGATTGCAGTGACTCTATAGATCAGTTTGGGGAACATTGACAGACACCATAATATTGAGTCTTGATCCACGAACATGATATACCCTTCCATTATTTGGTCTTCTTCACTTTCTGTCTTTGTTTTGTAGTTTTTAGTGTGTAGGTCTGAATATATTTCATTAAATTTATCTGTAAGTATTTCATGTTTTGTGACTTTTTTTGTAAAAGGCATGGTTTTCTTATTCCAATTTCTAAATGAATACTGGCAGTTTATATAAGTATAAACTGTTTAGTATATTGACCTTGCTAAACTCTCTTATTAATACTAGTGGCTTTCTTTGTACATTGCTTAGGATTTTCTACATAGAGCCTTTTATACCTTTTCCCTGCCCAGGACCACCAGTACAATGTTGAATAGAAGTTGTGAGTAGACATCTTTGTCTTGTTCCCAATTTAGGAGCTAAAACACTTAGCCTTTCACTACTAAATATGATGCTAGATGTAAGGTTTTTTTTGTAGATGTTCTTTATCAGGTTGAGAAAGTTCTTTTTATTTCTAGTTTGCTGAGAGATCGTATCATGAATAGGTCTTGAAGTTTTCAAATGCTTTTTCTCTACCTATTGAAGTGATAATAGGGTTTTTTCTTTACTCTGTTAATATGCTGAATTACATTGAATGATTTTTGAATGTTAACCAATATTGCCTTCCTGGAATGAACCCTAATTAGTCAAGATATATTATCTTTTTGTATATTGCTGGATTGAATTTGCTAATATTTTATTAAGGATTTTGTGTCTACGTTTGCAAAGGATATTAGCCTATAATTTGCTTTTCTTGTAATATCTTTGTCTAGTTTTGGTTCACGGTAATTCCAGACTCATAAAATCATTTGCAAAGTGTTTCCTCCTGTTCTGTTTTCTGAAAGAACTTGTATAAAACTGGTATTATTTTTTTCCCTTAAATTTTTATACAATTCACCGGCAAAGCCATCTGGACCATGTGTTTTCTAAGTGAGAAGGCTTTAAGAATTCAATTTCACTAATACATAGAGGACTATTTGGATTCCTTGCTTCTTTTTAAGTGAGCTATAATATATTTTGCCTTTCAAGAAATTTACCTATTTCATTTGAAGTGTTGAATTTGTTAGCATAAAGTTGTTAACAATATTCCCTACATGATATGTAGTAATAGTCTCTGTTTCATTCCTGATTTTGGTAATTTGTATTTTCTCTTCTTATTTCTTGATCAAATTCACTATAGTTTTATTAAAATTGTATTTTTTTTCCAAAACCATATTTTGATTTTATTAATCTTCTCAACTTTTAGTCTATTACCTATTTCATTAATTTCTGCTCTTATCTTTAATATTTCTTTCCTTCTACTTACTTTGGTCTTAATATGTTCTTCTTTTTATATTTTATTAAGGTGGAAGCTTAGATAAGTGATTTTATACCTTTCTTTTTTTAATATAAGCATATTAAGCTATGCATTTTTCTCAAAGCATTCTTTTAGTTTCATCTCACAAATTTTGATATGTTTTGTTTCCATTCAGTTCAAAGTATTTTATAATTTCTTTTGTTATTTCCTCATTGATATGGATTATTTAGAAATGTTTGCTTCAATTTCCAAACATGTAGGGATTTTGCAGGTATATTTTTGTTACTAATTTCTCATTTAATTCCCTTGTATTCAGAAAACATACTTTATATGATTTCAGTTCTTTTAAATTTGTTAAGATTTGTTTTATGGCTCAGTATATGGTTTATCTTAGTTGATGTTCCATGTGCACTTGAAAAGAATGTGTGCTCTTCTGTTGTTGGAAAAAGCATGCTATAAATGTTACTTATTTCCAGTTTTTGATAGTGTTGTTCAAGTATTCTACATCCTTACTGATTTTTCTGTCTATTTGTTCTATCAATTACTGTGAAAGGACTGTTGTAATCCCCAACTATAATTGTGAATTTGTCTATTTCTTCTTTCTGTTCTGTCAGTTTTGGTTTCATGTATTTTGAAGCTCTGTTATTGTGTGCATACACATTTAAGATTGCTATAGCTCTTCAATTAATGACCTTTTTATCTTTATGAAATGATCCTCAGTATTCCTGGTAATAATTTTTGTGTGTTGAAGCCTACTTTGTCTGATATCAGTATACTTACTTCAGTTTTCCTATGTTAGGAATGTATGATATATATTTTTTCTATCATTTTACTTTTAACCTACCTGTATTTTTATCTTTAAATTGTGTTTCTTATAGACAGCATGATATATATTTTTTCTATCATTTTACTTTTAACCTACCTGTATTTTTATCTTTAAATTGTGTTTCTTATAGACAGCATATAGTTGGACTTTGCTTTTTATTTTTTTTATTTCTAAACACCACTTTATTGAGGTATAATTGACATACAAAAAGCCATACATGTTTAATATATCATCTTGATGAGTTGGAGAGAGATATATATCCATGAAACCATCATTACGATCTATGCCATAAACATATCATCACCTTCAAAAGTTTCCTCCTGCCCTCTTTATTTATTATTACTATTTTATTTTTTTGTGATAAGAACACAGCGTAAAATCTACCCTCTTAGCAAAATTTTAAGTATATAATACAGTCTTGTTAACTATAGTCACCATGTTGTACGATAGATGTCTGGGACTTATTCATCTTGTATAACTGAAGCTTCGTGCTCTTTGACTAATACCTCCCTGTTTCCCATCTTCCCAGCCCCGGTAACCACCATTCTACTCTCTGCTTCTAGATTTCTTATATAAGCAGTATCATGTAGTATTTGTCCTTCTGTGTCTGTCTTATTTCATTTAGCATAATGTCCTCCAACCGTGTTGTTGCAAATGGCAAAATTTCCTTCTTTTTTAAGGATGAATAATATTTCATTGTCTGTATATGCCATATTTTCTTTATCCATTCATCCATTGATGGACCTTTAAGCTGCTTCCATGTCTTGGCTATTGTGAATAATGCTACAATGAATATGGAAGTGCAGATATCTTTTCAAGATCCTGATTTCAGTTCCTTTGGATATATACCTGGAAGTGGATCGCTAGATCATATGGTAGTTTTAGTTTTAATTTTTTGGGAAACCTCCATACTGTTTTCCATAGAGGCTGCACAGATTTGCGTTCCCACCAATAGTGTCCAAGGGTTCTTTTTATCCACATCCTCACCAATACTTATCTTCTTTTTTTTTTTATAATAGCCATCCTAATAGGTGTAAGATGATGTCTCATTGTGGTTTTGATTTGCATTTCCTTTGATGATTAATGATTTTGAGCACCTTTTCATGTTGGCCATTTGTATGTCTTTGGAGAAATGTCTATTCAATTCCTGTACCAGATTTTAATTGGGTTAATTGTTTTTTTGCTATTTAGTAGTAGGAGTTCCTTATATATATATATTTTGTGTGTGTGTGTGGAGATCATCCCTGTGCTAACATCTGCCAATCCTCCTTTTTTTTTTTTTTTTTTTTGCTGAGGAAGACTAGCGCTGAGCTAACATCCATGCCCATCTTCCTCCACTTTATCTGGGACACAGCCACAGCATGGCTTGCCAAGCGGTGCGTCGGTGCGTGCCCGGGATCCGAACCGGCGAACCTCGGGCCGCCACAGTGGAGCGCGCGCACTTAACCGCTTGCGCCACCAGGCTGACCCCCCTTATATTTTTTTAATATTAACTCTTTATCAGATATATGGTTTGTAAATATTTTCTCCCATTCCATTGGTTGCCTTTGCATTTTGTCAATTGTTTCCATTCCTATACAGAAGCTTTTTTAGTGCTTTTTTAGTTTGATGTAGTCTCACTTGTCTATTTTTACTTCTGTTGCCTGGGCTGTTGATGTCATGTCCAAGAAATCATTGGCAAGACCAATGTCAAGAAGCTTTTCTCCTATGTCTTCCTCTGGGGTTTTACAGTTTCAGGTCTTATGTTTGAGTTTCTTTAATCCATTCTGAGTTAATTTTTTTCTTTTTATCTTTTTTTAATTTGTCATTTATTGCAGTAACATTGGTTTATAACATTGTATAAATTTCAGGTGTACATCATTATACTTCTATTTCTGCATAGATTACATCATGTTCACCACCCAAATACTAATTACAACCCATCACCACACACATGTGCTGAATTATCCCTTTCGCCCTCCTCCCTCCCCACTTCCCCTCTGGTAACCACCAATCCAATCTCTGTCTCTATGTGTTTGTTTATTGTTGTTATTATCTACTACTTAATGAAGGAAATCATACGGTATTTGACCTTCTCCCTCTGACTTATTTCACTTTGCATGAATATGGTATAAGATAAGGGTCAAATTTCATTCTTTTTCAGTGAATATCCAGTTTCCCAAACACCATATATTGAAAAGACTATCTTTTCCCCATTGGATATTCTTGGCACCCTTGTCAAAGATCAGTTGACTGTATATGCATGGGCTTATTTCAGGACTCTCTATTGTGTTCATTGATCTATATGTCTATTTTTAGGTCAGTACCATACTGTTTTGATTATGGTAGCCTTGTAATATATTTTGAAATTAGGAAATGTGATGCCTCTCACTTTGTTCTTAGTGCTCAAAATTGCTTTGACTGTTCTGGGTCTTTCATGGTTCCATACAAATTTTAGAATAGTTTTCTCTATTTCTGTTAAAAATCATTGAGATTTTGATGGAGATTGTGTTGAATCTGTAGATCACTTTGGAGAGTATGGACATTTTAGCAATATCACTTCTTCCAACTTGTGAACATGGAATATCTTTCCATTTACAGTCATGTCACTTAACGACGTGTCACTTAACGATACATTCTGATAAATACATCATTAGGCAATTTTGTCATTGTGCAAACATCATAGAGTTCTTACACAACCTAGATGGTATAGCCTACTACATACCTAGGATATATAATACTAATCTTATGGGACCACAGTTGTGTATGCAGTCTGTTGTTGACCAAAATGTCATTATGCAGGAATGACTGTATTCGTGCTTTAATTTCTTTCACCAGTGTTTTATAGTTTTCAATGTACAAGTCTTTCACCTCCTTGGTTAAATTTATTCCTGAGTATTTTGTTATTTTAGAAGCTATTGTAAATGAGATTGTTTTCTCAATTTCCTTTTCATATAGTTCATTGTTGATGTATAGAAATGCAACTGATTTTTCTATATTGATTTTGCATTGTGCAACTTTACCGAATTTTTTTGTCTAACAGTTTTTTGGTGGGGTCTTTAGGGTTTTCTACATATAAGATGATATAATCTATAAAGAAAGATAATTTTACTTCTTCCTTTCAGATTTGGATGCTACTATGGTCTGAATGTTTGTGTCCTCACAAAATTCATATGTTGAAACCTAATGCCCAGGGTCATGATATTAGGATTGGGGCATTTGGGAGATGATTAGATCATGAGGGCAGAGCCCTCATGAATGGGATTAGTGCCTTTATAAAAGAGGCTCAAGAGAGATCCTAGTCCCTTCCACCATGTGAGCGCACAGTGAGAAGTCAGCAGTTTGCAACCCAGAAGAGGACCTTCACCAGAACTTGGCCAAGCTAGCACCTTGCTCTTGGTGCTAGCAAGATCAAGTTCACTCAGAACTATGAGAAATAAATTTCTATTGTTCATAAACCACCTAGTCTGTGGTGTTTTTTTACAACAGCCTGAACAGACTAAGACAGATGCCTTTTATTTCTTTTTCTTGTCTAACTGCTCTGGATAGAACTTCCAGTATTATACTGAATGGAAATGGAGAGATGGGCATCTAGGTTATCTAATTTGTTGGCATATAATTGTTCATAGTAGCTTCTTATAATTCTTTGTATTTCTGTGGTATCAGGTTAACGTCTCCTTTCATTTATGATTTTATTTGAGTCTTCTTTCTTTTTTCCTAGGTAGTCTAGCTAAGTTTTGTTGATTTTGTTTATATTTTCAAAAAGCCAACTCTTAGTTTCATTGAATTTTTCTATTCTCTATTTCATTTATTTCTGCTCTAATCTTAATTATTTTCTTCCTTCTGGTAACTTCAGGCTTAGTTTGTTCTTCTTTTTCCCGTTCCTTGAGATGTAAAGTTAGGTTACTGATTTGAGATCTTTCTTCTTTATGAACATAGGTGTTTATTGCTACAAACTTCCTTCTTAGCTTTGCTTTCTTTGTGCCCCATAAGTTTTGATATGTTGTGGTTTCATTTTTATTTGTCTTGATATATTTTCTAATTTCTCATTTGATTTCTTCTTTGACCCAATTGTTGCTCAGGAATGTGTTGCTTAATTTCCACATATTTGTGTTTTCCCATTTTCCTTTCGTTATTGATTTCTAGTTTTATTCCATTGTGATTGGAAAAAATACTTGGAATGCTCTTAATATTCTTAAATATGTTCAGACTTCTTTGTGACCTAGCATGTGATCTATCCTGGAGAAGGTTATGTGCACTTGAGAAGAATGTGTATTCTGCTGCTGTTGGGTTGAATGTTCTGTTTTCATCTGTTAGGTCCATTTGTTCTATAGTGTTGTTCAAGTCTTCTGTTTCCTTATTAATTTTCTGTCTAGTTGATCTAGTCACTCTTGCAAGCAGGGTATTGAGGTCTCCATTATTGTGTTGTTGTCTATTTCTCCCTTCAAATCTGTTGATGTTTGCTTTATATATTTAGGTGCTCTGATGTTGAGTGCATAAATATTTATAATTATTATATCTTCCTGATTAATTGACCCCTTTTTCATTATGTAATGACCTTCTTTGTCTCTTGTTACCATTTTTGACATAAAGTCTATTTTATCTAAGTATAGCCGCCCCTGCTTTTTTTTGGTTACCATTTGCATGAATATCCTTTTTCCATCACTTCATTTCAGCTATGTGTGTCTTTACATCTAAAGTGAGTTTCCTGTAGAAAGCATGTAGTTGGATCTTGTTTTTTTATCCATTCAACCACTCTATATTTCTTGATTGGTGAATTTAATCCTTTTACATTTAAACTGATTATTGATAGATAAAGACTTACTATTGCCATTTTGTTCATTGTTGTCTGTCTGTTTTGTAGGTCTTTTGTTCCTTTCTTGCTGTCTTCCTTTGTGATTAGATTTTTTTTGTAGTATGTACTTTGGTTCTTTTCTTTTCTTTTATTATTTTTCTGAGGAAGATTACCCCTGAGCTAACATCTGTGCCAGTCTTACTCTACTCTATATGTGGGTTGCTGCCACAGCATGGCTGATGAGTGGTGTCGGTCCACGCCTGGTATCCAAACCCGCAAACCTGGGCTGCCAAAGCAGAACGCGCTGAACTTAAACAATATGCCGCTGGGCTGACCCCTGGTTCTTTTCTTCTTCTTCTTTTTTTTTTTGTATCTTCTATAGGTTTTTTCTTTGTGATCACCACAGATCTTGTATAAAACTTCTTATTGTTATGACAGCCTATTTTAAGCTTATAACCATCACATACAAAAACTCTTCAATTATGTTCAAAACATCTGCACTTTTACTTCCCCCACACTTTGGTTATTGACATTAGAATTTAGTTTTTATACTGTGTATCCTTAACAAATTTTTGTGGCTATAGTTATTCTTAATATTTTGTCTTTTATCTTTTATACTTGGGTTAAAAATGATTTGTGCACTACCATTACAGGATTACATTATTCTGTATTTGCATATATATTCACCTTTACTAGTGCAATTTATACTTTTGTGTTACCATTTAGCATTCTTTTCATTTCAACTTGAAGAATTCTCTTTAGTGCTTCTTGTAAGGCTGGTATAATGGTGATGATTTCCCTCAGTTTTTGTTTGTCTGGGAAAGTCTTTGTCCCTCCTCCATTTTTAAAGGATAGTTTTACTGAGTACAGTATTCTTGGTTTGCAGTTTTTTCTTATAGCACTTTGAATATAACATCCCACTCTTTCCTGGCCTGCAAGGTTTCTGCTGAGAAATATGCTAATAGTTTTATGGGGGGCAGCGTCCTTTATATGTGATAAATTGCCTTTCTCTTACTGCATTCAAAATTATCTCTTTATTTTTGACTGTTGACAATTTAGTTATAATGTCTCTTGGTGTAGACCTTTTGTAGTTCAACCTATTTGGATTCCTTTGAGCTTCGTGAGTCTGGATGTCCATTTTTCTCCTCTGATTTGGGAAGTTTCAACCATTATTTCTTTAAATAAACTTTCCCATTCCTTTGTCCTTTGGGACTCTCATAATGCATATATTGGTTTTCTTGATGGTATCCTATAAGTTTGATAGGTTTTCTTCACTCTTTTTTATTGTTTTTCTTTTTGTTACTCTGACTGGATAATTTCAAATGACTTTGAGTTCACTGATTCTTTCTTCTGCTTGATCAAGTCTATTGTTGAAACTTTCTATTGCATTTTTTGGTTTGATCATTATATTCTTCAGCTCAAAAATTTCTGTTTGGCCCTTTTTAATGGTTTATTTCTCTTTGTTAAACTTCTAACTTCGCTCATGTATTATTTTCCTGGTTTCATTTGGTTATCTATCTATGTTCTCTTGTAGCTCACTGAGCTTCTTTAAGATGATTATTTTGAATTTTTTGTCAGTCAGTTCACAAATTTCCATTTCTTTAGGGTCACTTACTGAAGATTTGTTTTGTCCCTTTGGTGATATTGTGTTTCCCTGATTCTTGATGATCCTTATAGCTTTCTGTTGGTGTCTATGCATTTGAGGAAGCAGTCACCTCTTCAATCTTTACAGAATGGCTTCAGCAGGAAAATCCCTTCACCAGTCAGCCTGGCTGGAGATACTCGTTGGGCCAAGTAGCAGAGCCCCTGGGGAGGCAGGCCTGGCATTGGGGTCCACAGGTGGGTGGAATTAGTGTTAGGATCCACAGGTGGATTTTCTCTCTCTTTTCCCTGTGGGGGAACTCTTGAGCCAAGGGGATTGATCTCTCTTGGTGCTGCTCTGTGCTGGGTTGGAGGAAGGTGATGTGGCTGAGGTGAAACTGTTTTTACCCTTTTAAATGTGTCTTTCCTTATTTACGTGCTCCACTGGGGTGCTGTAATCTCTCATCTGGATTCCAGAGATCTCATAAAAGTGTTTCTGTGGGAGGACGAGGGCTGGGATCTTCATCTTCATGCTGTATCCATTCATCTTGCTGATGTCACTCCAGGCTTTGTTTTTTAAATCTAGTTTGACAATCTGTGTCATATAATTGGAGTTTTTAGCCTATTTACACTTAATGTAATTATCAATATGGTTGGGTTTAAATGTACCATCTTATAATTTATTTTCTATTTGTCCCATTTGTTCTTTATTTGTTTTTATTCTTTCCTACCTCCTTTTATTAAGTTCTTTTTTTAGCATTCCATTTTATTTCCACTTTTAATAGATGCCCTGAGATTTAAAATATGTTTCTTTAACTTATTAAGTCTGATTTAAGTAATGTATAATACACGTTCCTTTCAACATTGTTGTGGGTTGAATTGGAGCCTAGATTGCCTTGAAGAGACTGCTGGTAGATATATGGATGTTAAAGGAGATTCTGGTGAGAGCTCAGAAAGAAAAGAGGAGAGATGAAAAGAAAGAGTCTGTCGTCCCAGAGAATACGTATATCACCATGAATAGAATTTTGCTAGAAATATAAATGTTAAAGGTGCTTTTGATGAGGTCTCCTACAGAAGTGAGGATATGTCATTGGAAACTGGAGGAAAGGAGATTTTTGTTATAAAGTGGCAAAGGACTTGGCTGAATTGTGTTTTGCTGGGAAAAAAGTGATATTGAGTGAGGATATTTCTAAGCAAAGTGTTGAAGGTGCAGCATGGTGTCTTCTTGCTGTGAGAGGAGAGAAATAAATTGATGTAGGAAATACAAAGCAAAAAGAAACCAACACTTGACGATTTGAAAGACTCTCAGCCTATCTGGATAGCATGCTCTGAAAATGGGGCTGAGGACGTGGCTGGGTAACCATTGGCTACAGACAATAGGCATGTGACTCATGGATTCAATCAACCATCTCAGCAGAACCCAGGAATAGAGATGTGGTTACCCAGGAAAGATATGTGGAAGACTCTCTTGTATAATGGCTTGGATTTCCATGATTTGCATGGGAGGCAAACAAAAATTTTGGGAAATTTTACTAACAGAAACACTGCCAGCCTGGGCTGAAAGGGACAGCAATGGGATGAAATGAAGGCAGAATGACTTCAAAGGCAGAGCCACAGATGCTGAAGCCAGTGGGGGTGCCAATGCCACCATCACAGTCTCAGACAGCAGGGGCAGGGCTGCCACCCGGGACTGAGGGTGGGCCTGGAGGGCAAAGCCTCAAGCCAAAGAGGACTATTGACCATTCCGATGTCGTAAAATTTAATGGAATTTTCCCTGCTAGATTTTGGACTTGCTTTGGACTCATAATTCCTTTTTCTCTTCCAATTTCTCCCCTTAAGAATGGAAATGTCTGGCCTGTGCCTGTGCCACCATTGTAGTTTAGAAACAAATAATAGGTTCTCAGATGGAGAAGAATTTTGTTCCAGGATGAATCATATCCCAAATATCAACCGTATCTGATTTAGGTGATATTTAGATGATATTTTGGACTTAGATGCTGGAATGGGTTAAGATTTTGGGGGACATTGGGATGGAGTGAATGTATTTTGCATGTAAGACGGACATTAAATTTTGGGGGGATCCAGATAGTGGACTGTAATGGATTGAATTTTGCCCCCATGAAATTCTTATGTTGAAGTCCCAACCCCCACTCCCTCAATACATAAACTTATTTGGAGATAAGCTTGTTGCATGTGTAATTAGTGAAGTTAGGATGAGGTCATACCGAAGTAGGGTGGGCCCCTACTCCAGTAGGAACAGTATCCTCATAAGAAGGGGAAATTTGGACACAGGCACTACACGCACATGGAAAACAACATGTGAAGATGAATACAGAGATTGAGGTGATGCTTCTGTAAACCAAGGAATGCCAAAGATTGCCAGCAAACAACCAGCATCTAGGAGAGAAGCATAGAATGGATTCTTCCTTACAGCACTCAGAAGGAACCAATCCTGCTGGTACCTTGATTTCACTCTTCTAACCCCTAGACTGTGAGACAATACCTTTCTGTTGCTTAAGCCAACCTGTTTGTGGTACTTTGCTATAGCAGCCCTAGCAAACTAATATAAACAGTATGCTTTTATTTCTCCTCTCTCATCCTTTGTCCTATTTTTGTTAGATGTTTCATTCCCAGGGGGTTAAAAACCCCATAATACAGAGTTATTAATTTTGCTTTAAATAGTCAATTATCTTTTAAAGAAATGAACTTCAACTGCTGACAGTCTTGTGGGTGTAAGATATCTCATTGTGGTTTTAGTTAGCATCTTTTTTCCTGATTCTTCATGAAGTTGAGCATCTGTTTGTTCATGTTGGTCATTTGTGTTTCCATGTCTGTCAGATGACTGACTCCTCATACCTTTTGTCTGTTTTTCAATAGGGTTTTTCTGTATTTTTTTTCTTATTGATTTATGGGAGTATTTCATATATACTGAACACTAATACTTTGAGGCTTTCCCTGATGGTTGTTTCTGTTCTTTTATGGGCTATCATAATGAATAAAAAAGCTTAATTTCAGTGAAGTTGAATTTATCTATACTTTTCTTTATGATTTATGCTTTTGGAGTCTTATTTAAGAAATATTTTCCAACTCTGAGATCTTAAAGATATTTTTTCTATTATTTTTATAAAAGATTTGTAGTTTCTCCTTTCACATAAAATACTTAATATAGATTTGATTTCTGCATATTATTTGAGACAAGATTACAATGTACTATTTTTCTGTAAGACTACTAATTCTCCCAGGAAGATTTAAGGGGAAAAAACCTTCCTTTCTCTACTTATCTGCAATGTCAGTTCTTATACATCAACTTTCCAAATATTTGTGGGTCTATTTCTGGGCTCTCTAATTTGTTCCATCGGCTGGTCCATTTATTTGTCCCTGGAACAAAAGAACACTGTCATAATTATTGTAATCTCATAATACATTTTTTAACTGGTACAATATGTCCCCCACACTAATCTTCCTTTCCAGGAGTGTTCTTTGCTTTTTTACATGGATTTTAGAGTTAACTTGTCAAGTTCTATAAAAAATCCTATTAGGATGCAATAAGAATAGTATTGCATTGATATTGGTATAGTTTTTAAGTCCTCCTATCCATGAATGAGGTATATTTCTACATTCATTTAGATCTTATTTAGATTCATTAATTTAGATCTTCTTTAATATCTTTTAATACAGTTGTATAATTTTGTCTCATTTCTTACATATCTTTTGTTGGATTTATTTTACATTTTCTTTGCAATTCAATCTGGTGTATAGAAATGAAATTGTCAATATACATATTGATTTTGAATCCAGCAACCTTATTAAATTATCTTAATTTGAATAACCTGCAGGTTTCTTTGGGTGTTCTTCATAGATAATCATAGCACTCATGAATAATGATAGGTTTGTTTACTCCTTTCCAATCTTTCTGACTTATAATATTTTTTCTTGTATTACTTAACTGGTTAGGACTAGAGTATAATGTTGAATACAAATAGTGACAGCAAGCATCCTTGACTTGTTCCTAATTTTAAAGAGAATTTTAAAAAATACGTTCAGTATGCTTTTTGCTATAAGGATTTTTAGGTACCCTATAATCAGTGTAAGGAAATTTCCTTCTTTTCTTAGCTTGCAATAGTGTATTTTTTTTTAAATAAATGGATGTTGAATTTTATTGAATGCTTTTCTTGTTCTCCGAGATAATCATATGCTATTTCTCCTTTAATCTGTTAGTGAAGTAAAAATTGATATTATAATATTTCATCAGTCATTTGCTAATATTTTCATTTAAATTTTTGTACCTATATTTATGAGTGAGATTGATGGTAATTTTCCTCTTTTGTTGACCTTGTTAGGCTTAGGTATCAAAGTATACTAGCCTCATAAAACGAGTTGCAAAATGCTCACCTTTTTTGTAGTCTCCGAAAGAATTTGTATAATCTTGGGATGACCTGTTTATTACATGTTGAGTAGAACTCATGTGTATAACCTTCTGGGTCCTGTATTTTCTATATGGGACAATCTTAAACTACTGATTCAGTTTCTTTAATTGTTCTAGAACTGTTCCTATTATCTACTTTGTTTTTGATAACTTTTGATACTTTTTCTAGGCATTTATATTGTCTCCGTTTTCCAGTTTACTATAAAGTTGTTTACAATAGTTTCTTATTATCTTTTTATTCTGTGTTATATCTGTATTGTGTCCCATTTTATATACTTAAATTTTCTTTTTTATAGAATTGTTTTTATTGAGGAAGATTGGCCCTAAGCGAACATCTGTTGCCAATCTTCCTCTTTTTCTTTTTTCTCCCCACAGCCCTGGTACATAGTTGTATATCCCAGTTGTAGGTCCTTCTATTTCTTCTATGTGGGATGCCACCTCAGCATGGCTTGATGAACAGTGAGTACTTCCACGCCCAGGCTCTGAACCAGCAAACTCCCAGCCACTGAGCGGAACCCGCGAACTTAACCATTATGCCACCAGGCAGGCCCAATATATACTTAAAATTTTTAATTTCTCTAAGAATCTTACTAGATGTTTGATAATTATTTTAGTCTTTTTGAAGTATTTACTTTTGTCTCTGTTGATTATCTCTGTTATACATATTTCTAATTTTAATAACTTTGCTCTTTTTGTTATTTCCTTCTTTGGATTTATTCTACTATTTTCTGTTTCTAATTAATTAAATTGGAATAAGCTTAGTTCATTAATTTTCAATATTTATGACTATAAACATTTCACTGTACAAATTTTTTTATAAGTACCATTTTAGCTGCATCCCATGAGTTTTGATATGTAGTATTTTTAATGTTGTTTAGTTCTCAATATTTTCTAATTTCCATTATGTTCTACTTTTTGACAGTATGAGTTATTTAGAAGTGTGATGTTTTTATTTTCAAATGGATTTTTTCTAATTATTCATTTGCTATTGTTATGTAACTTAATTGCATAATGGTCATTAAACATGGGGTATGTAATAAAAATTATTTGAAATTTATTCAGATGTTGTTTATTGTTCCTTATTTACACAGGGGAAGATTGTTATTCTCCCACTGTTGCTACAGAATTCAATTAGATCAAGCTTTTAAATTTTGTGTTCACATCTTCTATATCTCTACTGACTTTTTTCCTTGCTTTATCTATTTGTTACTAAACTATGAGAACTTTTCAAAATCTCACATTATGAAGGCAGATTTATCAGTTCTGCTTGTGGTTCTATCTGTTCTTGTTTTATTTATTTTGAAGCAATATCATTATGTGTATACAAATTTATAATTGTTAAATCTTCCTAGGGAATTGAACTTTTACCAATATGCAGTGACTCATCTCTAGTAATGCTTTTTGTTTTTAAGTCAATTTAATCAGATAATACTAATAGAGCTATGTCAGCTTTCTTTTGTTTAGTATTTAAATGATGTTTCTTTCCCCATATTTATGCTTTAATCTTTTTGTTTACTTTCTGTCTTATATACAGTATAGAAGTGAATTATTTTTATTCTAGTAACATTTTTATTTTGACTGGAAAATTTAGTCATTTTCTATTGATTGGGATCACTAGTAGAGTTGAACTTTATTTTCTCACTTTATTTTGGTCTTTTGGTCTTTATTTTATTGGTCTTGCCCTTAAAAGAATCTTTTTCCCCTCTCTGTTCTACTTTTCTATCTTCTTTTGGATTGATTCCTCCCTCAACTACTCATTATCCCTCAAATAGTATGGAACTTACACATCTTATTTTTGTTCTTTTAGTGTTACCTTAAAATTTTTATTATGACTATTCTACAGAATAATTAAAATATATACACTTTCCACTCAAACAATTCAAGGAATTTAGGACTTTAATTGCAATTACTCTCCTCCTGACTAAAGGCTATTATTGTTCAGTATTTTTTTTAACATCTTAAATGAGCCATTATTATTGTACAGCTAATATTTATTTGACTTTACCCACGCGTTAATATATTTCTTTATCAATTCAAGAAAATTTCAAGTTACTATCACTTTGATTTATTGCCTCTCCTTCATTCTATTTATTATGGAAAATGGCCAGAGGGCAGGAAAGACTCATGGAAACAAGAGCAGTGTCCAATGCAGGGTCCTCCACGTGGCATCCTATTCCCAGCAGCAGGGCAAGAACCTCAGACTCCAGGAGAGAGGCTCAACCTTGGGTTGTGCGAAGCTGATAAGTTCAAAAGACATGGGGTAGAGTCAGGCCGGTGGTCATATTGGGCCAATTGCAAGCTGAGCAAAAGAGATGCAAGAGAGCAAAAAAGATGAGAGAGATTCTGAGGCTGCTGAGAAAACAAAAACAACCTGGGTCCCCAACTTGCCAGTTTCTGTCCCTGTGAAGCTCAGCTGTATTCTAATGCCAGACCTTGTGCCTTCATTGGTTGCCCAGCTGGAGCTAGCTTGAGTGGCTTTTGGATTTTGCACCAAGAGTCCTAACTAGAACATGTGAGCCTTACTTTCTGTATCTGTAAGATGGGACAACGTCTGCCTAACCAACTTCATGAAGCAAAGCACAATGGTAAGAAACAAAAACACAAACTATAAATAAGAAAACACCTTCACAGCCTCAAACAGAACTAGCCTGTCCACAGGAAGACGTGTCATAGGATGTAATGTTCATGGGCAATAGCGCATTCCTTTTCTAAAACAGAGAGACCTACCTAGTTTTCTATTATCCCTTTGAGACAATGTTTACCATCCGTCCCACTCATATCTCTTAGCTAACTTTCTCTCTGCATAATTACTGCATGTATCAGGTATTCATATTTTGTGACTCTGTAAGTGGATGGGATTTTGAAAGGGAGCTAACATTTACTGAATATTTTATAATGCGTGGTCTGCTTTTTACATACATGATCTCGTTTATTTATTCTCACAGTAACCCAACAGGATTGAATTAATACGCCCATTTTACAAATGAGAAAACTGAAGCTCAGAGAGTTGATGTGACTTGGAGCTGGAATTTGACTCCAGGTTAATTTGACCAAAACCTGTATTCTTTCAACTTTATCACGATCCTAGATGTGAACATCTAGGGCTAACAAGGGTGAGTCGCTAGGAAATGCTCCAGAGGTGGATGGAATCAATGGCCTAAACAAGACCATTCACTGGGCCTTAGGGGTACTGGTTACCCTGACCCCAAAGTCATTATGTGACCCTCTCAGCAGAACACTGAATTGAGTGGGAGTTTGGAAAAGAAGGGCCAGTCTTTTGCATTGATCTTGGGGAAGGTCACCGAACAAGGAGAAAAGGTAGCCTCTAGAACAGTCCCTTGGACACAGTAGGCACTTAATACATAAGTTGAAAACCGCAGGTACCCACAGGGGCCGGATGGGTGCTATAAATGAGTGGGGCAGGCTAGAATGTGTAAATAGGTACACATTCAGACAGTGGGGTGTAGTTGTGTCCGTCTGGAGACCAAAGCTCATGTACTAGTTAATGGGGGCAGCTGCACCATTACTCAACTCTAGCCCACTATTGCCATCTGAGAAGGCAGGCTTACCTTCCTTCATCTTCCAATGTTTGTAGGGTCCAGAAATTTGGATTTTGGAATGATAGCTCCAGATTTTGTTTTGGTAAGGAAGACTGGCCCTGAGCTAACATCTGTTGCCAATCTCCCTCTTTTTGCTTGAGGAAGATTGTCGCTGAGCTAACATCTGTGCCAATCTTCCTCTATTTGTATGTGGGATGCCACCACAGCATGGTTTGATGAGTGGTGTGTAGGTCCACACCCGGGATCTGAACCATGAACCTTGGGCCACCAAAGCAGAGCACCCGAGCCTAACCACTATGCCATCAGGCCAGCCCCTCCAGATTTTTTTTTGTGTTGCCTGTCACTAGTCAGAGTCTGGTTTCAAATAGGCATTAGTCCCTCTCTGACTTTCTTCTCCTGCCCAGTTCCTTGGGGAGTCAAAATGGTGCCCAGATGACACATTGGCCACAAACAGGCAGGGCATTGAGGGAAGAGCGAAAGCCAGGCCCATATTCCTGAGGAGACGTGTCACCTCTCATTGGGGGATATGGTTGTGATCTTGGCTTGAGTTGCAGGTACCAGCTCAGTATCACTCTTGCTGTACTGATATCACTATATTTTGGGGCTCATAAATGTAGACCTAGGAAGAGAATCAAGCTTATGTTGTATGTGTTTCCTATGATTAGTTCTATAAACATTGTATTTTAAGGACATGGTTCCTGGAGGAGAAAGAAACTCCTTGAAATGTGATAGGACTGCCAAAAATGCATGAAATCAGTTACGGAAGTTGTGAAACTTAAGTCATGGTTCTATTTGTGCTGTGGTGGTGTAAACACTGCAAGGTTTTCATCAAGATGGAAGATAAACACAGCTTTTTCAGAAAGGTGTCCTGATGATTCTTCACCACCAGCCTCCCTCTCTACATCTGAATCCCTCCCCCTTCCTTCTCCCCTGAGGTTCAAGCCTAGGGAGGGGGCTTCTAAGCTAGAAGGCAGTATAAAGGAAAGACGGGTCCCTTTGGAGTCCTACAGTCCTGGTGTGGTAGACTGTTGCGTTCCACTTAAATACTCTCTGAAGGTGGACCGTGTCTCCCCAGCCCACTGACATTGGGCTTTGCCACGTTGCTTGCCTTGGCCAATGTGAGTGAACTTGATATATAATATGTCTGAGCAAGAGCTCTAAGTGTGTGGTCTGTGTCGGCCTCTCGCTCTTCCCCTCTGCCCTGAGAATGGGTGTATCCCACCCAGGGGATGCTTCTTCCACCTGGGTCTCAGAATGAGAAGATCCATAGAGCAGAGCTGAGTAGAACCACAGTTGTCCTGCAGCTGCTGACATGCAACAAGAGCATAAAGCAAATACATGTTGTTTTAAGCCTTGAGTTTGGGGGTTGTTTGTTATAATTCACAGCTGACTCAGATACGTGGCTTTGCCACTTCTGGGCCATGTGATCTGCAGAAGGTGCTTCATTTATTCAACCCCAACATTCACTGATGCTGACCAGGTGGTAGGTCCTGTTTTAGACACTGATGATCTAAGATGAATAAGACAAGTCCCTGCTGTGGGGGAGCTCTCAGTGTGGTGGGGGAGATAGTGAGTTAAAGGCTGTGTTACGGGCCAACACAAGGGTCGGGAGAAGGACCCCTCACTAAGTCAGTGAGATTGTGGAAGACTTCCTGGAAGTACCTGGGTTAAATCTTGAGGGACAAATAAATGGGGGAAAAAAAAAGGAAGAGGAAAGTTTTTCTTGCCAAAGAAACATCGTGGGCAGAGGCTCATAACATTTTCAAACTGAGGGCTGCTGAGGACGGGGCTGGAACCAGATGGCATCTGAGATCCTCCTCCCTCCCTCCTCAATTTCATCCACACGCTGAACCTCGCTCAGAAAGCTCAGACTCGCATCCCAAGTCAGTAGTAGTTCCTAGTTTGTGTCTCCGGCTATGTCTAGACACCCAATGACTGTAGTGAATTGCTTTGCTTTGGGCACTGACCTGGGAGGAAAGTGGCAGCTCTCAGGACTGAACAATTTTGGAGGAGCCCTGCTACCGTCAGGCCCAGGCACCAGGGCAGGAGGTGGAGAGTCTCCAGCCCCGGCTGCTGCATCCTCACCATGGTCGACAAAGAGTGACTGATTCTGAGTGAATAATTTACTTGTGTTTCTACATTCATCAGACCAAATGAAGAGTTCCCTCAGCTGAACAGAATGGATTGCCTGAGTTGATCCCAGAGTCTGTCTGGGGGAAGTGAAGCATGGTAGAAAAGTAATATGGAAGGCTTGCTGCTGGGACGTATATTGAGTCCAAACAGGAGAGAGATGAGAAAGGGGCGAAATAACAGTCCAGAAAAACAAGGTTCCTAAGTGCTAAATCCTGTAGTTAACTCCCAAACAGGTTCAAGAAATTTCCTTACAGTCCTGACCATACTTGGTTACACTTTTTTTTTCTTTTTTACTTATAACTAAGAGCAAAGGATTTCAGCTGCGTTAACCCTGACTCATCAACTGATTCCTGTCTCTCTCATTCTTGACTAACAAGTAACAACACTTGTCTTCCACTGATGAATTCACCTTGAGTCTTGAGTGCCTACTATGTGCCAGGCACTGTTCTAGGCACCGGGCAGACAGCAATGATAAAACAAAGTTTCTGCTCCATGGAGCTTGCATTTTTCTAGAGACCCTTTGAGTGTCCTCCTTTTAAGTGACACTGGTCAACACGCCCACCAAGGCAGCCCCCTAAAACCCTACCCCTGCCCCAAGTTTCTGGAGCTTCTCTGCACCAAGTTAGCTTCATGAGTCTTCTTCTATTTGATCCTGACAACAACCCTGTGAGGTAGCTAGTATTGATCCCATCTCAGGGCAAGGACACTGAAACTCACGGCCGAGGGATTTCCTTGGAGTAAAGGATATGAATGGCTAATAGGGGACCACTGCTGCTCTGGCTCTTGTGCCTCACACATCCTCAGGTGTCTGGCTCCGTCTCCTCTTGGCGGTGAGGCAAAGTCTATGTGGGCCCCCAGCACACTTCAAAAACAGTTCCTTCTTAAATCCTGCCATATGTGAGCACATGGATGAACCTTGAGGCTATTACGCTAAGTGAAATAAGCTAGTCGCAGAGAGACAAATGCATGATTCCACTTATATGGGGTATCGAACGTGGTCAAACTCATAGAAGCAAAAAGGAGAATGGTAGTTGCCAGGGGCTGAGGGGAGAGGGGAATGGGGATTTGCTGTTCAAAGGGTATAAAGTTTCACTTATGCAAGATGAATAAGTTCTAGAGATCTGCTGTACAACATTGGGCTCATACTTGACAATACTGTACCATACACTTAGAATTTGTTAAGAGGGTAGATTTCATGTTATCTGTTCTTACCACACACACACATACTAGTACCTTCTTTTCTCCTGTGAACTGGAAATATGGGCCAAGTAATTAAGACCAAGAATCCTGGGTGAGTGGGGAGAGGGAGAAGGAGAAGGAGAGGAAGACCACTGGCTTTTCTCTCCATGTGTCGGGAGAGAGGTTACTCATTCAGTCAATCAACAAGTGTTTATTGAATGCAGACTCTGTGCCAGGTACTCACAGAGGCAATAACAGAGCAGACAGACAAGATTCCTGTCTTCCTGGATATTAGAGTCTAGTGGGAGAGGCAACAATAAACCAGTAAACAAATATCCAAAAAGATGGTTTCAGACTAAGATAAAGGCCCTGAAGGAAAAAGACGGGGTGGTGTGACAGTAACTTGGGGCTTGCAGACATGTCAGCCCCTAAGAGCTGGCTGCATTTGAACTGAGATCTGAGGGGTGAGAGAATAAGCCAATTGTGCAATGAACTGGGATAAGAGCATTCCAGACAGAGGGTCTGAAGGTTAGAAAGGGCTGTAGTATTCAAAGAACTGAAAGGAGACCAGTGTGGAAGGAGCATTTTGAGCAAGGAGAGTGTTATAGGATGGGGTTGGAGAAGTGGGCAGGAGGCAGATTATTCCAGGCCTTGTGTGACACATAAGCACTCTGGACTTGATCCAAAGGGCAATGGGAAGCTAAGAGAAGATTTTGAGCAGAGGATTGAGAGATAAAACGCAAGCCCCACCTTTCTCTTTAAAACAATATCACTCCAACCGATGAATGGAGAACGGACTGAAGGGGCAAAAGGAGAAGTAAAAAAAGCACTTTAGAAGCTACTGCGAAGGATGGTGATGAGGTTTGAGGTCTGGAAATCATAGTGGGGAAGATGTCAGGAGAAAGATTTGAGATAAATTTTGGAAGTGGAACTGATCAGATTTGCTAACGGACTGGATGTACAAGGTAAGGGAGAACAAGGATTCCTTGGATTTAATTCTGAGCAATTGAGTAATGAAGGTGACATTTTAATGAGTGGAAAAACTAGGGGAAGAACAGATCTGGGGCCCATAGGGAGTGAAAATCAAGAGATGTCAATGGGACACCCAAGTGGAGACAGTTGCCTCCGTGTACCTGGAGCTCGGGGCAGAGGCTTTGAAACCAGACAGTGGGGCATGTCTGGGAGAAATTACCAGTCGAGAAGTGGCTGGGTGTTGTTAGAAATCTACTTCTCCATGAGCAAGAGGATTTATTTAAGGATGAGTGGAGTCAAGAAGTAGGTTTCTTATTTTCACAGATGGTGTTTTCTTTTCTTGAAACAGTCACCGTCTCCCCACACCCTAGGAAGCTGTTTTTCCCCAGAAGACAGAGGAGTTGTTAGGAGAGGCAGAACTCTGGAGCCAGGCTCTCTGTCATCCTTGTGTCTCCTCATTACCGGGCTGTCCCTGGAACCCAGGAGCTGCAAAAGACTTTCAGGCAACAAAGCAGGAGAAGGTGCCACTAGCTGGAGATTAATGCTATTGCTCCCCCAAGCTAATCCCTCCATTACCATTATCAGCTGCTTGTGTGGAGGAAAGACATTCAAGGAGCTGCAGGCATACTATCCTTGAGATTTGTCTGGACATGTCACCGTCAAGTTGAGGAACCTGATGGCCCAACCCAGAGGTCAGCAAACTACAGCCCATGGGCCAAATCCAGTACACCAACTGTTTTTGTAAGTGAAGTTTTATTGGCACACATTGTTTATGACTGATTTCAAGCCACGACATCAGAGCTGAGTCATTGTGACAAAGACTATTTGGCCCTCAAAGCTGAAAACATTTACTATAAGATCCTGTATAGAAAAAGTTTGCAGACTCCTGGTCCAATCAGTTAGCCTTGGAAGTGTATCTGAAGAACTTGGTGGTCACTTCCCTCCATTGTTGCTTTGGCATCCCTGTCCTAGACCAGCCACCTGGGCAAAGCTTCTTGTCCTTCCAGCAGACCCAGGTTGTAGGAACGGCCCTAGGAAACACCCCCAAGCAAGGTATCCTAAGACCAGCCCCACAGCCTCCCAACCTTGAGACTGAAAGATAGCTTGGAAACCTAAAGATCCTCCAGGATCCAACACTGCTTAACCACCAAGTCACTGTAGTACTGCCCATCCACCCCTAGAAGCAAGAGCGTGTCCAGTGCTCACCATGATGGTGTCAGGGACATGTTCTCACCTTAGCTCTCCCTGTGTGTCTTCCTGCTTCCATTCTTGCTATCTCCTGCCCAATCTCTGAGAGGGTTGGGTTGGTCTTGTGAGATGACATTTTCCTTTGAGTAGAGCTTTCTGACTAGACCAAGTCAGAGGCCACTGGCAAGCCCACAGCTGGTCTGCCCCTAGGTTTATGTGCTCTTCTGTGGTGACATCAGCTAGGGTCGTAGTGGGGGTGGTTACATAATACCAGCATGACAACTTATGTAGAAGGACTCCATTGTTAAGGGAGCAATGGTCATGCCTGTTCTGAGACTGCATCTGCTCTGTAGTCAGGTAGATTTCCTTTAGGTAGATTGAAACAATCCTCAGAGCTTCCATATTCATAGGTGGGAGTCCACAGGGCCTGGCTAGACAGTACCTGCCCCATAAACCCCAATGTCTGTCACCAGCTAAATGTCCACTCCAGTGACCATGTTTCTCAGCAGGACCTGAGGTAGAGGTGGCTGATCTGGAAAACATCTTTCTTCCGATTTGCTTGGGAGACTGTCTCTGCTCCCTCCCATACTTTTATCCTTAGTAGGGCACTTGTTGTCCACAGTATTTCTAACTAAGTCCGCTTCTCCATGAACCTCACAAGTTATTTAGAGAGATCTGTCCTCCCCACTCCCCAAAATCTTCAGTGAAGCATGAAACATTCAGTCATTTGGTTCATTCAGACTTTCCAGATGTATGATGTTGGGCAAGAGATGCGTGCTGCTGACGGATGGCACTTTCTTACCTTGCACCCACGTGTTTGACATTGTGCAGATATAGGCATTTGAAAAAGGAGATTGATTTGTTTTCTTAATGAAAAAGTGATGAAATAACCCTAGAGACACTTTTGACAAATCACACATAATCCCACTGTTTTAATACAACAACCATTTCTACCTTTGAATATTTCCTTCCTGGTTTGGTTCATCTCAGACACATATAAATACAATTGCAAACACAATGTTCCCACCATTTGGTAATCTGCTTCTTTCCTTCATTATTTCATCATATGTATTCTCCCTCTGTTTCCACATTATCTTTAAAATTATTGATCTTAATGATTTCATAATAGCCTTTTGGAGTGGATATACCATTTCCATAGTCCAGCAATTAAGATCATGGTCTTTGGGTTAGCCTGCCTCGTTCAAAACCTACCAGCTCTGTGACTTTGGGCAAGTTAGTAAATTAATCTCCCTGAGCCTCAGTTTCTATATCTATAAAATGGAATCAATGCTAATCACTCAGGGATGTTGTTAAAAGGAGATAATATTATGTATGTATCAGTCACCATAGGCTGTTATGTTGTAGTCACAAACAATCCCCAAGTCTCAGTTAAAAAACAAAAGTTTATTCCTTCCTCATGTTACATGTGTATCATGGGTTAATTGGTGGTGAGAAGGGGTTAGTGGTGCTGTGGTTCTGCTCACTGCAGTTACTTAGGGACTCAGGCTGACAGAGCAACCATGTGTCGCTTGTTTACAACTCTTTTGATGTAATTACATGGCCCCACTCATCAACAAAGGGGACCAGAAACACAATCTTACCTTGAGTCTTAGAAAGGGAGAACTTGAAACATTTGCTAATTTCCACAACATACGATTGTGGAATTATATGGTATTATACTTACTTCCACAACTTATCACTAAAATGGAACGATACATGTACAGTTCTTAGCACAGTGTCCCGGGAACATAGGGAGCACTCAGTAAGGGTAGACGCTATCATTATTGTTATTTTTTTGTTATTGTGTTTTTTCAACTTTTTTTTTTTGCAATTATAGATATTGCTTTGATGAACATCCTTATGCAGAAGTTTTTTGCTTCTATTGAACTGTTCCCTAAGAATTAATCCTCAAAAGCAGTAATAAGTGCCTGAGCTTTGGGATCAGGCAGAGGAGGATTCAAATTCTGACTGAAACTTACTAGATGAGGAACCAAGGCCAGAAGGTATGTGACATCAGTGAGGACTAAACCACTGTTTTATTTTTGTTGCATAATCTGATTTCGATTTCTTACCTTTAACATGCTATCTTCCATTTGTGGTGGTTAAAAATTTCTAATTTCTATTTTTAGGCACTAGCCGGAAGTAGTTCATTTTTTAGGTTTTGTATAGTATACCACACCCTCCACAACTACAGTTTAATTTCCATCTTGTGTTGCTAGTGTAGACAAACTAATCTGTGTGTCTGACTGGTGTGTGATCTTGGCCTTGCTGAATTCTCATTGGTTAAATACACTTGAGGTCTGTCAGCTGGCGATGTCAGTTACAAGAGCTGAGGCAGAGGATCAAGAACTGCTTTTGTTGAGACAGTAGTGGTGCACACATTTTACATGGCTTGTAGCATCATCGTTTGACCCAGACCTGGAGTCTAGACAGAGGCCCCCGGCTACAACTTGTGTAGTTTGCCTTACATTGGCTTTGCTTCTGACTTCGGACAAGGTACTTAACAAACATGTGCTCTCCTTTATTCCTTGGTAAATAGACACAGTAGCATCTTGGCATCTAATAGATGCAGCATAAACTTGATTTCCCTTCTCTTGCACAGAGGCAAATAGTCTTTACAGCTTTTCTCAAGAGCACTCACATTGGAAAGAGGATGTTTGTGGATTTGTCTACTAAATATTTAGGTCACTGGTTCACAGCCCTCAACATGTATCAGGATCACTTGGAGGAACTTAAAAACACTGACATCTGGATCTCACCCTGAGGGATTCTGATTTAATTGGGCTGGAGTGTGGCCTGGCCACTGGGAGTTTTAAAAGCTCCCCAGGTGATTCTAATATTCAGCAAAGTTTGAGAACTATTGACTAGACCAGTGGTTCTCAAACTAGAACGTGCTGCAGAATTCCCCGGAGGGCTTGTTAAAACTCACATTGCAGGGACCCGCCTCCAGAGTTCCCGATTCAGTGTTTAGTTGATGTGGGGTGGAGCCTGGGAATTTGCATTTCTAACAAATACCCAGGTGACGCTGATCCTGCTGGTCCCAGTCGGCACACTGAGAGCCATTGACGGTGATATCATTTGCTCTCTTTGCATTACCCTCTTGTGATGGGTTTTGAAAGGGGCAATTGGGGCAGGCTTTTCAGAGGCAGGAGAATGGACAGAATGTCCTCTCTGCATCTTCCCCAGATCTGAAAACTGTGGGGCTCTTTCCTGAGATGCTGTCACTGCAGCCAGCCTGGTCCACAGCCTTTTTCTTTTAGGAGCTAGCAGCTGGCTGAAGCGCTCAGCCTGGGCTTGGCTCCGCGAGCTTGTGCCACCAGCCCTCCCGTGGACTGGAGCCATCAGTCTCCCTCCTTCCATTACCTCCATTAGCACAGTTATTTGTGGCAATTCCTCTTCCTGGCTGCTCAGGATATAAAGTGCTGACTGTGAAGCCACACTTGATATCTGAAACTTCCAGGACAGAAAGGAGGGAGATGATGCCTCTGACCCAGGGGACCAGAGCAGCACGAGGCGGGGGTGGGAAAGATGATGTAGCAGCCCTGTGGTGGGGTTGGGGCAGGCAGAAGGGGAGCCCAGCCAGAGTCACTCTGGGCCAAAATATCCCCAAATGAACTGGCCTTAAGATACCTGAGCAATTTGAGGACAAAACAGGGATTTATGTCTCTATTATTATCCAGATAACTGTAATTATGAGGAGGTGGTGTGTGTGGGGCAGAGAGGTGGGGAGAAATGGTAGAGAAAGGATAGGGATAGAAATATAATAGTTTTGCATTTTCTCTGAGTGACTGGTGTGTACATTCTGTGGCATAGCTAGTGGGTAATTTAACCATCCTGAATTTAAAGAGGGAAGATGCTCAGTCCTGCAGACCTCCTGCTTTGGCAGACAAAAGCATCTCAGACTAAACAACAACAAAAGCAATAGTAATAGCTAACACACAGCACCGACTCTGTGCCAGGTGCTGTACTAAGAACCTTACGTACGTTACGTACGTAACCTTACGTACGTTAACTCATTGCATCCTCATATAAACTCTAGGAGGTAAGGACTGTTATTATTCCTGTTGTATAGATGAGCAAACTGAGGCACAGTGAGGTTAAGTGACTCGCTCAAGGTCACAAAGCTAATAAAGATTTGAACCCAGGGAACTTTGGTCCCAGAGTCCAGGTTCTTAGTCCTGGAGGGGCTGCTTGGAAGGGATTCTGGCACCAGTGCAGAGAGAGTGCTTTTGAAATCTGTGGTCAGGTTCTGTGGGCCGAGAGCAGGGATGCGGCTCCTTCCTGGCTCAACCATTATTAGATCACGTCTGTTGCCTGAATCTCACTCCCTTCTAGTGCTGTTTCTTTTCCTGAAGTTTGCTCATGCAAAGAGGTGCCTGGTATGCCTTGGGCAAGAGAGCAAATCTTTGGCCTGGGTGGGCAGAGGTGACTTCATCGGTGTCCCTTTCTGTGTTCCATCTCTCCATGCTCTGCATGCCTTCATCATGCCCAAAGCCCCCTGTCATCATGCCTCCCCAGACATGCCTCCATGACCCCTTTCCAAAGCAGCCTCTCCTTCCAGTCTTCCAGACACCCCATAATATCCTCAAATAAATCCAGTGGATGCATCACTAGAGGGAGAAAACAGTACATTCATTTTTTTCCCCAAACTTCCAACCAGCTCAAGCACAAACCCACTCTCCCTTCCATCCATCACGTTCACTTTTTCCTTCTTCCCTCCTCTGGTCATTACTCTTTTCTACTTGGAGGATATGGGAGGGGAAAAAATGGACCACGAGTTAGTCAAGCCATGTGCAGGTCTAACGTTTATTAATCACGAAACTGTTGACAAATCCCGCAGTATTATTAGTGGCTATGAGCAACGACTACGGCATCAGACAGACCTAGGTTCAAATCCTGGCTCTGCCATTTTTGGACCTGGGGCAAGTGACTAAATCTCTTCTCTTCGTATCTGGTATCTGTGGTCCCTGATCTGTCAAATGGGGACAATAATTCTGATCTTGTAGGGTTACTGGGAGGACTGAAGGACTACACTCCCATAAAGTGCTCAGTACAGCACCTGGCACAGAGAGCGAGCATTCAATTAACGGTAATTATGATAGCTGTTATTATGATTATTCCCCTCTCTGGCCTCAGTTTCCTTGGGGCTGGGCTGCTTGATTTCCCAGGGCCCTCCCAGCTCTCACATCCTCTGACTCATTGGCATCCTTCTTGTTTTGGGTTTTTTATTAGATTTCTACGACTGACTCATCCTTCTCCATCTCTCTCCCTTATCATCACCCTCCATGAAAAATGAACCTTCCTTTTCTTTGTACTCAGGCCGTTGCCCCATCATCTCTGCCCTGGGGGGTTGAATAATCCAAGCCATCGAGCCCCCTGCACACCACCGCCACTTCGAGTCAGATTCCCTTGGATTTATAAGGCACTGGAGGAGTAGGTAGTCGATATGAATAACCATTACATTGGGGAGGGCTTTTTCTTCTCCCTCTGACTGATGACAGCTAAATTACTGCTAAATATAGGTGCTGAATTTGCATGAATCTGCAGCTTGCCACAGCCAGGCTGGGGGTTTTATTGACAGCTGAGGCACTGGAGGCAGGCAGGCACCTGCTCCGATACACCTCTTCCAGAGGGAGTGAGGAGTCAGGCAAAGCGCGCCCCTCCCTCACCTCCTCTCCAGGCACGCACTCTTCTCTCCAAGCCTCCAGGCCTGTTGGTTCCCAGGGAAGAGCCTTGGCTTTGGTGCGAATCCTAGATCTGCCATCTAGCTGTGTGATCCTGAGCAAATTACTTCACCACTCCCCACCTCTCCCCCAACCTCAGTTTCCTCATTGATGCAACGGGTTAATAATAGCATAGACTAGATTATCGTTATCTCGCATAAGGAGAAGTTTGGAAATAGGCTGCCCCAAGTTTCTGTCTTGCTAGACCAGTACGTTTTCTCTTTTGTCCTGAAATTATTGTTCCAAAATCCCAAGATGACAGCTCCAGGCATCAAATCATATCACAATCAAATTCAAGGCAGAAAGAAGGGGGCAGCCTCCCTTGTCACCTCCCTTTTTCTCAAGGAGCATAATCTTGCATGGAATCACCCAGGAGACTTCCCCATTAGAGCTCAAGGCAACAACAACAATAATAATAATGACAACAGTAGTAACATTTACGGAGTACTTACTACATGACAGCGGCTTTCTAAATACTTACATGAGTTAACTTACTTGATACTCAGAACAATCCCAGGAAATAGATGCTATTTCTAAGGGGCAGAGAGGTTAAAAAATCTTGCCCAAAGCTATGCAGCAAGTAATTGTCAGGCTGAGATGTGAACCCAGGGAGCTGGTCTGTAGAGCTCAGGCTCTATAACTGGAGTTTGAATGAAGATCATGTTCACTTGTTCAGCCTGAGACCCTGAGTGGTGAAAGCTGAGACCCTGGCGCTGGAGAAGGGATCTACCTTCCTGAGTGCATTAGACTACCTAATACAGACGCCAAAGTGGAGTTCTACAAACAAAGGAAGGAGGAGGAGTAGCTTGGAGTAGAAACCAGAGGGGTCTGCCCCACTACCTCATAGGGTTGATAGAGAATTAAAAGACAGAATGCCTCTGTCTTTGTCTGCTCGGGCTGCCATAACAATATACCATAGACTGGGTGGCTTAAGCAACAGACATTTATTTCTTACAGTTCTGGAGGCTGGAAAGTCCAAGGTCAAGGTGCCAGAAGGTAGGTCACTCTGAGGTCTCTTCTCTTGGCTTGTAGGTGGCCACCATCTCACTGTGTGCTCATATGACCTTTATGTGTGCATGTGGGGGGAGAGAGAGAGAGCTCTGGAATCTCTTCTTATAAGGGCACTAATCCCATCATGAAGGTCCCACCCTCATGACCTCATCTAACCTTAATGACCTTCCAAAGTCTCATCTCTAAATACCACTACATTGGGATTTAGGTCTTCAACATATGAATTTAGGAGGGGACACTATTCAGTCCACGGCAGCACCTTAACAGTTTTTTCAAACTAGGAGTCCAGTAAACAAGAGTTCCCCTCTCCTCCTCCTTCAATTATTGGTTCAATTAGTTACCTTGAACATGTAGTATGAGACTAACCTTAAGACACTACCATCTAGCTGGAGAGAGAAGACAAGAAACAGTTAAGTCACGACTCACAGTGGCGTTTGTTTAAGGGCCAAATGCCTGGGCTTGTTCAGAGATGTGCCAGATGGAGCAGAGGGTCCAGCTTCTCCTGTCAATCACGGGGGCCAATCTGCTGAACTTCCAGATCTATCCTGGGCTGAGATGCAACAGAGCAGACCCCAGTTAACTTAGAGACAGATTTTTGGACATCCTGGGCTAGACCATTTGAGGATAGAAAACCTCAGCTGGCAGAACCAGTTTTGGAGAAAGATGATTTTCTGTGGCTGGGGAAAACTGGACTAAATGTGGATGAGATTCAAGATTAACGCCTGTGACATCATCAGAAGATATTTAGGGAGGAATCATAGTGGGGGAGACAAAGTGGATGGCATCAGGTCCAACCAGGCTGCCTCCAGTGTCTCAGCTGGCAGAGCTGTGGGTGAGCTGATACTCAAGTGAGGATTAGGCAGAGCAATAGCGCTGTTGTGAAGTTTGGAAAAAATATTACAAAAGGAGGAGCACTGGCATTAAGGATCAGTGGCATGGAGGTGCCTGTGCCATGTGGAGGAAGCCAGAGTGGGGGTGGAAATGTGAGTGTGCCAGCCGCCTGGAGTTAATGCTGCCATCTGAGGGAGAAAGCCAGAGAGATGACCAACCAGAAACTGAGACCAGATCCTCACCAAGAGGATGTGTAGTCGTTGTGATTATTGAAATGTCAAAGTATGAGATGCCGTGAAACAAGACACCCTTGTGGCATCACTGGAAGAGCCAGGTCAGGACAAGTGACAAGGGGGCAGGGTGGCCCAGCGGTGCAGCTTCCAGACTGACTGGGTGTGAATCCCAGCTCTACTATTACTAATTTGTGGTCTTGGACAGTTACTGAAACCCTCTGAATCTCAGCTTTTTTTTTTTTTTTTCACTTGGCTAATAAAGACGATGGTTGTTGAGGATTTTAGGAGACATGTATGCAAAGTGGCGAGAAGTGTCTGGCATATAGCAGGAGAGAGATTGTGGGCTCTGTCTTTTAAAGTTAATGGAGAGGTGGATAGAGACAGGTGCTTCTGTCCTATGGGCCTTCCTGCCAATGAGAACAGCTACCCCAGGCTTTCATGATGAAAGACGGGTGTTGGGAACAACGTTACCCTGGGAGATGCTCTTTGAATCCTTTCTTGATGGAAGATGAATCAACGGTCAGCTTCATCTCAGAGGCAGGTCCTCTAATCCCAACTTTTCATCTAGTTTTCTGCTGTCTCCAAGGCCTCTTCAGGGGAGGTCCCAGCTCCTTTGTTCTCCAGGATTGACCCTAAGAGAGTTGCTTTGAGGCCCTAGCCCCATTCCCCCCATGACCTGGATTGACCCTGGGGCTTGGATTCTAGTGGCATTTCTGAGGGTTCTTAGCAGTGCTCACTCATTCAGGTTCCACCCCTCTGGGCATCCCTGGTCTGTGGTCAGCCCTACCTTCCCACGGAGCCCAATAGCAAGAGATTTTGTCCTGGAAACAGCAGTGGGTTAGAAATAGTTTTCACTGCTCTTTGCAGAGCAAAAGCAGAGAAATCCCTGTGGGAGATTGGGGTAGCTGCTGGCTCCTCATTGACCAGATCCCCAGGATTTTTCTACCCCTCCCTCCATCTATTCCTTCAAGGGATTGATGAGGGACTGAAGGTGTCCTTCTTTCTGCCTGGGTCTTCAATCTCCCCTCACCCAGGATGAGCCTAGTTTGGTTTTCCTCCCGGAATTCTGTGAAAGACTTGGCTCTGAGTCTCACTCTCTCCTGGTTCCCTCCCTGCACTTCAGAAACATCTTTCCCTGCTCATCCTGCCAGAAGCATTCATTCCTCTTGGACCCTAAACTGATGGAATAGGTCTGCCCATGCCCTCTTAGAGCTTGGATTCTGTCACCATGGCTGGGTTCCCTTGACACTAGCTCAGTCCGCAGTTGCCCTGCATCCCTGCCAGCTCCTTATCCTTGTCCCTGGATGTGTCTGCTATCTTCCCAGCATGGCTGGCAGCCAGCCAGTCCCTGCTCAGCTGTGTGGGCATGGGAAGTAATGGGTTGGAAGCATGGACTCTAGGACACCTTCTCTCATTCTCCTGTGGACTTCAAATTTGGATATAGAATATTATGTAGGTGTGCATGTCCAAAGCTTTCTTCAAGTGGTGCATGACTCACCAAAAGTTTCCAACTCAGTGAACGAAAATCCCTTTAATATCCCTGATACCGCAAACACCTTTGTGGTCAGAGGTAGGACTGTGTCTTGTTCATCTTTGTATCAATTGTTCCTAGCCTACTGATACATAGTAGGTGCTTATTAAATATTCATTGGGTGAATATATGATCAACAAATGAACGGACTAAGATGTGGTGCATACTGAATCCATTGGAGGAAAAAGGAACTCCCTCTCCAAGATCCCTGTAGATGACCATGCATCTCCACACAGACAATTTCATGATGGGGAGCTCCCTTTTTCATAAGATAACTCATTACACTGCTTTTTCTGTACAGAGCTGAGTTCCGTACTTCTTCAACTTCTTTATTCTTTTTTTTTTTTTTTGTGAGGAAGATCAGCCCTGAGCTAACATCCATGCTAATCCTCCTCTTTTTGCTGAGCAAGACCGGTTCTGAGCTAACATCTATTGCCAATCCTCCTCTTTTTTTCCCCCAAAACCCCAGTAGATAGTTCCATGTCATAGTTGCTCATCCTGCTAGTTGCTGTACGTGGGATGCGGCCTCAGCATGGCTGGAGAAACGGTGCATTGGTGCGTGCCCAGGATCCGAACCCCGGCTGCCAGTAGTGGAGCAAGCGCACTTAACTGCCAAGCCACCGGGCTGGCCCCTGTACTTCTTCAACTTCTATTCTCAGCTCAAGCTTTGGCCTGGGAGGCTGCCCGGGATTCATTCCACCTCTTGGGCCCTTTGAGGGACCACTCACATCAGCGGTGCAGGCATCATTTTCTCAACATCTAATGACGTCATTATCTGATGCTAATGATGTTTGCTGTACCCAGCCAGGCCCCTACTGAGACAAGTAGAAGTGTAGTCCCCACCCTCTGGGAGATATCACCCTCAGATGGATCAACTCATGACAAGTCTCTTTTTCCAGAATGGACTGTAATTCTCCTGACCCAACAAAGAATGTCAGAACAAAAGAGAGCTTTAGGGCTCGTGTCAACTGATCAACTTAATTCACAGACGAGAAAACTGATGTCCCAAGAGGGAAAATGATGCTCTGCAGGTCACGCGTCTGGAACCAGAACCCAGTTCCCCTGGCCGCCAACCCTGTACTCCTCTTTCTGTGCCCTGCAGCCTCCTTCCTGCAGCTCTCAGTGCAACACATGGGGATGACCGGAGTCCTGCACCTCTGACCAGTTCCAAATATATGTTCCCATTGGATTGTCTGATCTTCCAGCATCTTCCAGGGTCTGGGCTCCTTCTTGCTTTGCTGAAGCATAGGAGGTCCTGGGGGTCAACACTTAACCCTCTGGGCTGCCAACTTCAGACCCAGTTTAGAGCAGTGTTTAAGACATGGCCTCTGGAGCCAGAATCTCTGGGGTTCAGTCTTGGTTCTGTGTGATCTTGGGCAAATTACTTAACTTGTCTGTCCCTCAGCTTCATCATCTATAAAATGGGATGAAATAGTGTCTCATTCACAGGGCTATTTGCAGCTTAAATGACGATGAAGTGTTTAACTCAGTGCCGGATACATGCTAGCTGTCCTGAGTGCTGACTCCCGTCCTGATTCCCTGCACTCACTTGAGCCAGCTCTCCTACCCCAAGGACTGCCCTTACAGCGACGTCAGCCGGATAACCTTCTCTGCCACAAGGAAGAGTCCCCAGCGCACCCGAAGGGGAGCTCTGCAGGATTTCCTATCTCTGAAGAAACCTGGTGTCCTATGATGCTTCTCACAAACCCCTCCGAGGAGGCTTCTTTGCTGGGTAGTGTAGCACAGTGGTTAGGGTCAAACTGGGCTCTGGGCCCAACTGCTTGGATTCACATTTCAGCCTCACCGCTTTCTAGATGTCAGACCTGGGCAAGTTATTTGACTCTCTTTGACTCAGTTTCCTCATCAACACAGGGTGATGATAACACCTGCCTCCGAGCACTATGTGAGAATTAAATAAGATAATGCGCGTGAAGGACCATGTCTGAAGTTCAGTGTACCACTGTTAATAGTGATATTAGATAATATTTATTGAGCACTTACTGTGTGTCAAGGCATCATTCTAAGTGCTTTAAATATATTAATTCATTTATTCTCCACAGCAATCCTATGAAATAGATACGATTTTTATCCTCGTTTGCCAGTGGAAAAAACTAACGCATGGAGAAGTTAACAACTTGCTTGTGACTGAGATTTGCAGCCAGGTGCTCTGGCTTCAGTGCTCAGATACTTAGTTACCGCTGGACAGCAGAGGGTATCACACAGGACAGCCGTGGCCGCGGAGCTTTCCAAATGGTGTCATAATTTGTGATGTATCTCAAGTAGGCGTGAGACCGCCTGGATCCATCTTCCTCTAGAAAGCCTGGGCCAGCACTGGGGATACAGATTAGCATGAGGAAAGAGTGGGAGAGCAGGTGATTCCCAGCAGAGGTTGACTGCTAAATTTACCACATACTAACCACTGACCATGTGCCCAGGTTGGCAGCCCAGGGGCAGAACAGCTGCTGATGCCACCTCCTAGGGAGCACCTGGCAAGATCCGCCATCATGACTTGGAGTGGTTTAATTATAACTGTGGCTTAAACTATTGTTGCGGGGAGGGGTAGCCAGCGCAGAGCCAAAACAGGAGAAAGATTGGGTCTTGGGTACTATGGCATAGCCTGGGCTCTCCTGGTCTAGCCCCTGACCCATATGACACGTCTGGGTTTCCCTGATCCACCCTGAGACTAAGTAGGCACATCTTCGCCTCCAATCTGTCAGCGGTCACAACCAATCTCAGATCTTCTGGCCTCTCCTGAAATGAAGTCAATCTATCTTTCCAGCCCTCAGCTTTCTGGGAGCTTGGCCAACCAAGATCTATATCCCGGCTGCTAACCTCACTCTGAGCAGCTCAGAAAACAGCCAGACCACCCTGCATGCATCTAAGCAAGACCTGCAGCAAGGAAGCAGGTCCTGTCCTTTGCTATTACAACCAATCCTACCAGATTTCCATCATGCCCAGCACACAGTAGGTGTCAAGGTTACCACATGCCCGGCCACAGTAGGTGTCAAGGTTACCACCATGCCCAAAACACAGTAGGTGTTAAGGTTGTTACTGTGCCCAGCACACAGTAGGTGTCAATAAATTTGTTACTGCTGTAGTAGGGTAGAGCTATCCTGAAGAAGGTGCCGAACAGAAGGTGTAATGGGCAGGAAGAAAAAAACCTGCTCTGAAACAGTAGTGGTTCCTGATGAGGTGGTGGGAGTCGGGCTGGAGCTCCCTCCCGGTCAGTCAGTCCCAATGATCATGTCTCCAATAGACAGCGCTCACAGCCCTCTGCACACTCGACCCTGTGGTCCACGCGTGGAGTAGTCAATGCTCGGGGGCCCTGCTCAGGTTCCTGGGCAGCAAGTGCTCAGGATTGAAGTGTTCTGAACTCCAGGCTAGCAGCGCTCTGTGCTCCAGACAGACGGCCGTCAGCAGTCCAGGTAGAGCATGCAGGACTCTAGGAGGCAGCAAGGAGGACCGTGGGCGTCTGTCTGAGCTGATGACTGCAGGGAGTACCACCTGGCTTTCCTGAGAGCAGAGCCCAGCACTCCAGGAAGCAGTGCCTGGTACTCTAGGTGTACTCGTAAAGACTCCAGGAGGCAGCATTCCCACAGGAGGTACGACTCAGGACTCCAGGAGATGGTGCTGGGCATCCCATGCAGACCATACTCCACACATCAGGGGCAATTGGTCACGGAGACACATATCCAGGAATGAGTTTCTGCCTCCAGACTGTGAGTCAGGGGTCGGGCCAGAACAGAGCAGCCCCACACCATCCTTGCTGGGGCCTGGTTGGTCAAGCAGATTTTGGATGATGAACCTAAACAAGAGCCCAATTCTATGCTCTGGACTGCTGGGTTGGGAGAAGGGCCACACCTGAAGATTCTCACTTTTCAGGAAATTGATCTTCCTTCCTTTAGAGTTGGGATGGGTTGGCCTGCAGTGGGAGAGAGTGATGCTTTTTACTGTATACTTTTTGTAGTGACAGTTTTTCTTCTAGAAATACTCTATGCATATAAAATCCTTTTTTTTTTTTGCATCAATGATGGAACACTCAGTACCTTGCATTTTAAAAAATTAGTATATCTTGGATGTGTCTGTATCAGCTTCTCACTCTTTTTCATGGCTGCCTAATTTTCCATTGCATGATGTCCTATAATTTACCTAACTAGTTCTCTATGGATTGAAATTTAAATCATTTCCTGCCTTTTGCTATTACTACCAATCCTATCATCATACATGTCTTTAGCACATGTGTGAGCATATCCGAAAGATAAGTTTTTAAAAGAGAGATTGCTGGGTTAAAATGTATGTGTTGTTTTAATATATCTTTAAGGAGAGGGGTACAAGATTCCATGGAAGGAACAGTGGAAATATTCAAAGAAAACATGCTGGTTGTTTTGGTATAGCATACAGAAAAGTTAAAGGTAACTCGAGGATATATGCACTGCATTGGGAAGCCACCCAGATGGTGATGAGGAAGCTAGCCTGGGGCATAGCTCTCACTGTCACTGTCTCCCAGGATGTGCTTGTCAAAGATACTCCACCATGCCAGACTTCTGGGCCGCATCTTGTGGAAGTTAGTTCTATGGTGGAGAAGTTGTTTCCATGGTCACTCCATTCTTTGATGGATTATATCTACTCCTCAGGTAATGAGTCTCAGAGAATTCAGTTCACAAAATGGAGGTCATTTGGGTCAGTGGTCAGTTTGTGCAATTTCTGTAATGACAAATTCACACTCTTGTTCAGTGTAATGCACACTTTGCTGCATTCAATCCCCTTCCCATTTGCCATGGGCTGCTTTCTTGGTGTTCTGAAAGAAGATCGGCCACCTCGTAGGTTCTGCAGTGCCTATGGTTTCTCGGCATGTTCCCTCTTTTAAAGGGATTTGAGAAGAAAGCATTTGGCAGAGGTCTCCAAAGCCACCTCATCCCAGTCAGAGTGTTAAACCTGGGTGGTAGATGCAGGAAGCCCAGAGCTCCATGCTGGTCTGGGGTTGGGGAAGTCTCCAGCCCTGGTGGTAGTTCAAGGGGCATGTGGGATCCAGGCAGGTGGCTGAGGAGAGGTGGCCTTAAGGCCCCTGAGGAGCTGGCAAGGGTTCAGCCCATGCACTACTGAAGCATGAATCAGCATCCTCTGAGCATCTGACCCCCTCTTTTCACTTTGATAGATGTCGCCAAATCCCCCAGCAAAGAGCTTTCACCAGTTGATGTTTCCACCAACAGGCATGAGAGTGCCCATTTCCCTACCACATGCTACCACCGTGTCATAAAATTTCTGAATTTTGCCCATCTGATAGGTGAAAAATATTTTCTCATTTTAAATGAGGATTTTAATTATGAAAAGTGGTTTAAATATCTTTAAAATGTATTATTAGCCATCTGCAAGTCTTTTTTTCTGAGTTGTCTGTCTGTGTTTTGTTTTGGTTTGTTTTTCCCATTTTTTTTTTTCTGTTGGGTTATTTGTCATTTTCTCATCGATCTAGAAGAGCTTTTGATATATTAAGTAAACCAGGACTGGGTTTGTCATATGAGTTGCAGACATTTTTTCCCGGTTTGTTGGTTGACTTCTGAGTTTGCTTATGGTACTTTTTGAAGTTCTGAAAATTTAATTTTTCTATTCAAACGAGTCAATTCTTTACTTTTTCAGTTTAGAGTTTGTGCTTGCTTACAAAGGCTGTCTCCACTCCACAGTCATAAAAAAGTCTTCCGTGTTCCTTTCTAGTGTTTTTATGGGCTTATTTTTTATGTTGAAATCCTCGTCCCATCTGGAATTTGCTTTGATGTGAGAAGTGAAGACAAGATTCAGTTTTACTTTTTTCCAGATGGCAAGTTGATTGTCTTAACACCTGTTGTTGAGGAATCCTTTTTGCCTGATTTGAAACACCATATTCATCATATACCTAAGTCCTGTGTTCTTGGATTTCTATCTGGATTCTATTTTCCTTTACTTAACTGGCTTGTCTTAGTACCAAGCGGTTTTAAGTATTACAGAGTTTTATTATGTTTTAATATCTGGCAAGGCTTGGCATTTTTGTTTACTCTTTCAAATTTTTGGAATTTGTTTGTTTTTCCACGTAGACTTTAAATCAGCTCGTCTGTTCCCCTTCACCCCCAAATCCCATAGGTATGTTCATTGGGATTACATTGCCTCTCGAGCATCTCTCTTTCCCAAGGAGAAAGCAGATTCTCCTTGGGCTGAGAAACCCTTTGGATGAAGAGGTCTGTACTCATGCTTGCCTCAGAGGAAAACAGTGTCATCAGCCCAACTTGTTGGCAGAGACCCCCCACCTTTCCCCAAATCTGATGTTCTCAGGTTCTATAAGGGGAAGGGTTTAATGATTATATATGTTTGGAAAACTTTGGGTTAGATAAGGTTAAACAATTTTTTTCTTGATCAGCCATTTGGCAGATATTAATGGGCACCTGCCATGTACCAAGTGTTGGGCCCAGAACTAGGAATTCCATGGGAAGGGAATTGAACACAATCCTGCCTCTTATGGAGCTGATGGTCTAGTTGGGGAGAGAGACATTAGACAAAAATAAACTCCAAATACGCGTTTACTCGAGCTTGTGATTATAAGTGCAAAGGAGGGAAGCCCAGGGAAGGTACTATGAGAAGTAACGGCTGGGGTAAGAAGCTCTAGCATGTGGGCAGATCTTGCTGAGGAAGTGCAGTTTAAGCAGGTTTCTTAGAGCTTTACCACGCACACTAGCAGAGAGAACCTTTGAAGCAGAGTGTCTCCCAGCTTTTTGACTATGTAACGCTATTCAGGTGGCCTTTCTGGATACATTTCTGCGGGTGCTCTTTGGAAAGTGCTAACCTTTTGCTACTCCAAGATCTATAACCCACACCTGTCTCATCTGAGCCGGTGTTGTTAGAAAGGTCACTCACACTTGCTGAGCCTTGTTTTTCTCACCTATAAAATGATGTAATAGAGCTGCCGTGTAAATTACAACAAACTTAGTGGCTTAAAACAACAAATATTTATTCTCCCGTAGTTCTGGAGGCCAGAAGCAGGAAATCAAGGTGTCAGCAGGGCTGCACTCCCCCTGAAGCCTCCAGGGGAGGATCCGCCCTTGCCTCTTCCAGCTTCTGGTGACTCCAGAAGTTCCTTGGCTTGCGACAGCTTCACTCCAGTCTCTGCCTCTGTCTTCATATGGCTTTCTCCACTATGTTGGTGTCTTCTCTCCTACCTCTTACTAGGACACTTGGCACAGATTTAGGGCCTACCTGATAATCCAGGTTGATCCCATCTCAAGATCCTTAACTTAATTACATCTGCAAAGACCCTTTTTCCAACTAACACCACAATGACAGGTTCCGGGACATGTCTTTGGGGGGACCACAATTCAACCCACTACAGATGGGAAACACAGAACTTGTTTCAGAGAATTGTATGTGACAAGGTATATGAAGCTGCCTGCCTCAGAGTGGGGTGGGTGCTAAAAGCTAGTTTTCTCCCCACTTCTCCCTCTCCGGGTGGCTCTATCCTCAGGAGGGTTTAGCACTACTAATTCACAAGGAGATGGGAGGGGCCGAGGGGTTTCTTCTCCCACTCCACCTCCACTGGAGGGAATTTCCTTTTAATTGAGGAGTCAGTGGAAGGAAATTACTCCTCCTCTTTTGCTCAGGGTTTCCCCCTTCTGAGTTCTGGGCTTCTGAAGAAGTCATTTATTATCTTTCCTCCCAGAGGAAGGCCAGCTGTCCTCTGCAGTCCTGGTCGTCTCCAACCTAGACCTCTCCTTATTAAGACATCTCTCCTTATCAAGTCATCTCTCCTTATCAAGTCATCAGCACAGATGTTTCTGGGAACCGAGGGTGGGGGAGCTGGCAAACCCTGCCTGAGCCATTTCCCAATCCTCTGACAGCTCCCCGGGGACTCCCATCTTCAAAGAGCGCTTCTACGCTCTCCTCATCATCTCCTGGGTTTTCACTTGAAAACAAAGACAACCCCTCTGACCTCTTCCCTTTTCTGACTTGCCTTGTTGAGATGTGCTTGTCAAGCTGATGTTGAGGGGCGGAAGCTAAATACTGTTAAGGAAGGAAGAAACAAGCAGCCAGCAAACAGCTTAAAGTTTCCCGTGCCTCTGGGGTGTATTAATGGCCTTGCCCAGCATTCTAATTCTTCCAAGGATGCTGACTTCTCCAAGCTCCCTGCTTCCACAAAGGCAGTCCCTGTGTTTCTTGGTCCCTGGGTCCCTGGGTCCCTCTGCCCCTGGGCTCTTCTGCATCTCTGTATCTCATCTCCATGCCCTTCCTCCTACTGCTCCCATATCCGCCTCATAATGACAAATCGATGGTAATTGCTTAAGTGCAGCCGTTCAATCCTCGGACTGTTGAGAGAGAACTTAATGTCCAAGGAAGTCCCCAAGGAACTGCACGCTGCTTGAATTATGTAAAGGTGAGTGGAGAAGGGTGAATTTCATATGCAGAAATTCTTTTTGGCATTAAAGTTTCATGGGAAAAACTGAACCCTTGGACTCATATTTCTGGCCAAAGCTTATGTTCTTTCATTCAGCATACATTTATTGGATTCTTATGCTGTACAAGGCCACAGTCTAGGTGCTATAGAAGAAAAAGAGCTTAATTAATCAGTCTCAGATCTTTCCTGTAGGCTCCCTCACCACCACATGCATACACTTTGGAACCAACAAGCTAGTCCGAGATAAAACTGTACCCAGATGGGCGTCATATCATCCATTCATACATCGATCCATGCATCCATCCATCCATCCATTTTTTCACCCAGCAAGTATTTACTGAGTGCCTGCTATGAGCCAGGTTCTGAGATAGGTACTGGAAGGCCTGGGCTAGGTGCAGGGTGAGACCTCTGTTGGAAGGCAGAAGTGATGATGAAGGCTTTTTAGGATGGTCCGTAAAGGAGATGCTTTTTAAGCAGGATCTTGAAGAGCAAGCACAATTTGGGCAGAATGCTTATGTGCATGCATGTAAATACAAGCAAGGTCACGCTTCCCATCCCTTTTGTTTTTTCCCCAGAATTTATGTGCATTCCCAAGGTTTATGTTCATTCCCAAGGGCAATTCCAGCTCCCTCAGGAAGCTCAGCCCCACAAGCTTTTCCTTCCTGGGGCTATCCATTCTCTCTGCTTCACATTGACCCCAACACGGTATCAACTTCTTGTTCTTGATTTCCACAAGAGTCACCAACACAAAGCATTTGTGTGTGGGTAGCAGTGGGTCCCTCAGACCTTTCTAGCCCGTCCAATCCGCAACCCAAGTTGCAAATCCAGGGAGGTAGTCTCTGTTAAACAGTGCTGTCACACCCTCATCCCCACGTGGATCTCAGCAAGAAGGGAGCAGTATGCTGATTCATCTCTCTATTGATAGAAATGTAAGCCCCACGAGGGTGAGGTATTTGCCCATCTTGCTCACTGCTAATGTTCCCAGGACGTAGATTAGGGCCTAGAACAGTGCCTGGCACATGGTACAGACTCGAGATATATTTGTTGAATGAATTACGCCACATCCCAATTCTCTTAAAACATTTGAACTAGAAACAAAGGGGGGAATAATTATAGCAGCAGCGAAAAACAATCTCTCCAGCACTATCCCACTACGTTTAGAATAAAACCCAAAGTTCTCCACGTGACCTAAATGCTTGCTTTGATGCATGCTGCTCCAGCCACACTGGCCCTCTCGCGGCTCTGTTGACCATGCCAAGCACATTGCTGCTCCAGGACCTGTTGCAGAGGCTGTTCCTCTGCCCAAATTGCTTCTCCACCACCATCCCACAAGGCTCACTCCTTCACCTCCTTCAGGTCTCTGCTCAAATGTCATCTCCTGCTTTATTTTCCTCACCATGTGTGTTACTGCCTGCCATTATCTTAAACAATACTTATGGATTGTCTCTTCCCTTTGAGAATGGTTGTTCCAGAAGGGTGGGGGCTTTGTCTGTTTTATTCACTACCATATTCTCTTGTGCCTGGAACCATGTCTGGCACACGGGAGACATCCCATAAATATTTGCTGTTGAGTGAATGAACGGAAATGAATGAACATGGACCTTACCACAAAGCTAGTGATGGGAGTGGGACTCAGTAGAGGCCTGGAAGAGGAGTCAAAGAGGGCATCATCAGAACGAGCAGGAGACAAAGTATAGATAAGGAGCTTGGCAACTAGATCAAGCCCTATAGAGGCAGATCAATTAGACCACGAGCAGTTGTCAAGGATGGCGGGAAGGCATATAAAGCCTCTGCTGGTCCATGTGGTGCACTTGTGTAGATGAGAGAAATGATGCCCCTTCCTCTCAATGGATGTAGCCTTGTGCAGGGATTTCAGCTGATACCCACCCCCCCATGGGTGGGTGCTTTTGTGCAGGACATATCTTGCATAACCCTACTTGACAGTCTTAGGGTGTTGGCCAGTCAAAGTCTTGTTAGGGACAAATTTGAGTGCCCACCATGGCATTTCTCTGTTCCTGGGTTTGGGGAAAAAAATAACCATCACCCTGAGTTTCAGTTTGGTGAAGAGACTTGCCTGAAGTCAAGTGGCAACCCAAAGGCGGAACTGAGATCTGAGTTCCTTCCAATCGGATGACAAGGTGGGCGGGTTTGCATTATCCTCTTGCTACTCAAAGTGTGGCCTAAGGACCAGCTGTATTGACATCACCTGGGAGTTTTAAAAAATGCAGAATTTCTGGCTCTGCCCCAGACATATGGACTCAGAATCTGCATTTTGACAAGATCCCCAGGGGATTTTTGTACACATTAAAGTTTGGGAAATACTACACTTTCCTGCTCCTGGATTTCCTGTTTTTCCCCCTATTACTTTTCTACTCAGCTTGAGGCTGGGTTAGCTCTACTTTGTCCATCTGGCCTGTCACCAAATGTTGTCCACAGGGCAGCCAGCTTGCAGTTCTAGGAAGGGGACTGGGCATTTAGTTGTGTTTCAATGGCTGTGTGATGTTGGACAAATCTTTCATCCCCAAGAGCATTGGCTTCCTAATCTAGAAAAAAAAAAAAAAGAAATAATGACCCAGCACTTTTGTAGGGCTCAATTGACATGATGGATGCGAAAGTGCCTTGTCAATTGTAAAATTCTATCCAAATGCAAAGGATTATTACTCCCACATAGTGCAATAGGAAGGCCTCTGACAGAGACCACTTACCTCTAGAATGCTACTTCAACAAATTAGAAGGAGGGAGAAAATGAATGGTCTGAGGTCAGTAGACTCCAATTAACAGACTGGAATAGACACAGGAATCCACAGATTTATTTAGCTTACAGGGGTAACCAGCCGTCATCTGCGGGCGTCACACAGGGCTTTGATCATGGGGTTAGCTCCAGTCTGGGGAGATTTTGAAGGGGAAAAGTGGGTAAAAGTTAGGTGGGACATTTCCCAGAGTGGGAGGCTTGTAGGGGTGCCACGTGTGGTGAGTTAGTGGATGGGGAGGAAGGCGCCTGCAGATAAGCTGCCTGCCCCCCAGCACGGCTGGGGATGCCTTATCACTTCCCTGCCTGGTTGCTGTTTGGCTCTCACACTTTTCATGCTGTGTCCAGATGTTCTGTGCCACACAGAAGTGGTCAGTAGCCCTGAGGTCACTTGGTTGGGGAATGACATTTGTTAGGAAAAAGTGGCTCAGCCCACAGGCTTGTTCTTGGGAATTCAGCAGAGATCTTTGAGGGAGATGACTGGCTGGGTTCTGCTGACATCCCTGCCCACCTCTCTCAAAAGGCTGGACAGAAGTAAGGGTCCAGTAAATTCTCAAAGAATGAATAAGTGAATGAACGACTGAATGAATGAGTGAGTGGAAACCTTTGCTTTTAGCAAGCTTTCTCGGTCTCATAAAGACCTATGCTATCCATCCTGTTTTAAATTTAAGCTCACCCCTCTCTTCTGCCCTCCATCCCCCTTATTCTGCTCTCTTCCCTGCCTTTTTTTTGGTCTGTAGCATTTATTCTCTCTTAACATACTACATAATTTACTTATTTTTTCTTTACTATCTGTTCCCACTCCCCAGAATGGAAATCCACTAGAGCATGGATCTTTTTCTCTTTTAATCCACTGATACACCCCTAAAACAGTGCTTGGCTCATAGTGGATGCTCAACAAATATTTTTTGAATCAAATTGAATTAGAGAGAGTGGTAATATCACATTTAAGTTCTTTTCTGGTTCTGCCACCAAATTATTTTTTGTGACCAGGGTGCACATCTTCGCCTTTACGTGCCTCAGTTTCCCCATCTGCACAGTAAAGAGGTTGGATTTATTTCTAAGGGCAATTTCAGCTCTAATTCTGTGGCTCTGCCTCAGTGCCAGCTGCCTTTCAGGATGGCTTTGGAAGATTATTTGCATGAAGTGGTGAAGAGAGCCCTATGAAGGAAATGAACAAACTCGGGTGGGAGTTCTCACTCTGACACTTCTTAAGTCCTGAGACTTTGGGTGAGACATTGACTTCTATTCCATATATGATGCTCCTAGCACAGTTCCTGGCATGTCTTAGGAATTGACTAAATGTTAGCATCTCCCTTCTTCTCTCCATCTGGGCCTGGATGCCTTGTTGCCAAATGAGCCTCAGCTCACACAATCAAGTAGCAGTGGGCTGAAAGGACTTTGCAAACTGTAAAGTGCACCTCAAATGCAAAGGGTTATTATGGTTACACACATACCCAATTCCTGGCCTCCCTGGTCATAGATGAGATTGAGACCACAGTCTCTGTTTATACCAAAACCATCTCATGATTCACTGGCCTCACCGCTCGTCAGAAATGTTGCACCTGACGAGACCAAATTCACATTGGGTTTATCAAAGTCTAATTAAAACTTGATCATCGTGTCTAACATGTTGCCTTATTATTTTGGCTTAATTAGGGTGATGAGAGGAGGCTGAAAGCAGCAATTCCAGCAGTGCTGCAATGCAACATCTGGAGAGGAATAGGGCTTAGCCAGATGAGCAATTAAGTCGAGCTATACACAAAGCGAGGATCTTTGCATCTGACAGCTGTCTGGCCAGCCTCTCCTCAAATTCAGGGTCTGTGAAAGCCAAACCAATGTGCTCTCTTCTCCACCTTCTGAAATGTCGGGAATTGGTCAGACACTTCAGAGAACATGGCGGCAAAGCCACCACTGTCCTGCTGTCATGGGTTTCAGTCACTGGGGGAAGGGAAGAGGGAGCATCTGGCAGCAAGAGGAAACTAATTCTCCATTTGGTCTTGGATTTGGTCAGCTGTGGTCATGACGCTGATGTAAATCACGTGGGGTAAACTCAGTCCTCTTTGAAATGTCATCCCTCATCTCTTCAGTTACGAATAACCTGAAATTGGGCACTTCTGCCTCTGCTCCCAGGAGCAGGCAGGATGCATGGGGTAAAATGTTCAAACAACCTTCAAAACTCTCACCAGTATCAAAGCTGCAAACTGCTCCATTAGGCTTATTGTAATGCAGTAGTCCCCCCTTATCCATGGTTTCGCTTTCCGCAGTTTCCAATTACCTGCGTCAACCACAGTCCGAAAATATTAAATGGAAAATTCCAGAAATAAACAATTTGTAAGTTTTAAATTGCATCCTGTTCTGAGTAGCATGATGAAATCTTGCGCCATCCCACTCCATCCCACCTGGGATGTGAATCATCTGTTTGTCCAGTGCATCCACACTGTATACACTACCCCCTGCTGTCACTTAGTAGCCACCTCAGTTATCAGATCGGCTGTCGTGGTATTGCAGTGCTTGTGTTCAAATAACCCCTATTTTACTTAATAATGGCCCCAAAGTGAAAAAGCAGGGATGCTGGCAATTCACGTATGCCAAAGAGAAGCCGTGAAGTGCTTTATTTAAATGAAAAGGTGAAAGTTCTTGACTTAATAAGGAAACGGAAAAATCATATGCCGAGGTTGCTAAGATCTACAGTAACTTTTACTACAGTATATTGTTTAATTGTTCTATTTTGTTATTACTTATTGTTGTTAATCTCTTACTGTGACTAATGTATAAATTAAACCGTATCATAGGAATGTAGGTATAGGAAAAACATAGTATATATAGGGTTTGGAACTATCTGCAGTTCAAGCATCCACTGGGGGTCTTGGGACGTATCTTCCTGCGGATAAGGGGAAACTATGTAGTTAGGATAGGCTAGCTGCTATAACAAATAGACCCTATGGTAAGAAGCCCCTTAAATCTGGTAAGATCCCATCTCCTGGCTTTCATACTCTTGCCTAATTCCCTCCTTTTGAGTGTGTTGCTTCTAATGAATAGAATTCAGCAAAAAGATGAGATGTCACCTCTGACATTAGGTTATAAAAGATTGTGATTTCTGTCTTGCTCACTCACTGTCTCTAACTCTTCTTACTTGCTTGCTGTGATGAGCAAGCTGGCAGGTTTTGAGCTGCCCTATGGAGAAGTCCATATAGCCAGGAATGGAGGGCTGCCTCTGGCCAACAGCCCACCAGGAACTAAATCCTGCCAACAATCACACGAGTGAGCTTGGAAGCAGATACTTCCTTCCCCAGTCAGGGCTTCAGATGACCGTAGCCCTGGCTGACATCTTGATTTCAGCCTGGGAGGGACTTTGAAGTAGAGGACCCAACTAAGCTGCACCTAGATTCCTGACTCATAGAAATTGTGAGATAATAAATATTGTTGTTTTGAGCCACAACGATGTGGGGCAATTTGTTACACATCAATAGATAATCAACACAGACCCCAATATGTATAATAGCTCTGTAGGGGTACTAGCCTATGTGCGCTATCATAACCATGTGTCCTTCTGGCCCCCTTCTGGGCAGGACACCAACCATCTGGTATTGTAACTGTTTATCTCAAAGAACATCACGTCTTGAAGGAACACAGAGCCCTTCCGTGTGAGCTACTGGTCCTTGGAATGCTGGTCATACAAGGACAGTCCCTCTTGGCAAGCACATAGTCTTTGTTCCCCTGTCTATATAAGCAACTCAATCTCTGCTCATGGTAGCGGGTGCAGGTACACAACTCCGTCCTGCTGGCCACTCCTGGACTCCCTGTTTGCAAGTCCCAATAAACTCTTATGTCTTGTACGCCGTCTCTGAGTCTTTTCTTCAGTCTCTCTGCAACCTATTCTGCACTGCTTGCACAACTGGGCTTGCAGTCAGACAGGCTCAAATACAATAGAAACCTATTTGTAGTACATGTAACCATGCTTATAGAGACTCTGTCATTTCAACATTATCAGTGGCTTCTAAGATGGCTCTGAAGTTGTCTCCATTTCAGCCAGTTGGAGGGAACAAGACTGTGATGGAGCATGTATGGGAAGTTTTTTTCTTTTCTTTTCTTTTTTTTAAAGCTTCACTGCATAGTTGTGTATCCCAGTTGTTGGTTTAGTTTTCTCTGTGAGCTGCCACCACAGTATGACAACTGACAGACTGGTGGTGTGGTTCCATGAGCGGGAAAAGAACCTGGGCCGTGGCAGTGAGAATGCTGAATCTTAACCACTAGACCACCAAGTCTGGCTCCGTATGGGAATTTTTAAAAATTATTTTTAAAATTGTAAATTGTGGTAAAATATACACGACATAAAATTTACCATTTTAACCAATTTTGAGCATACTGTTCAGTGGCACTAAGTGCATTCACATTGTTGTGCAACCATCACCACCATCCATCTCTAGAGCTGTTTCATCTTGCAAAACCAAGCCTAGAAGCAGTGCACATCATTTCTTCTCATACTTCAATGGCTGGAACTTAGTCTCATGGCCACACCTAACTGCAAAGGAGACTGGGAAATGTAGTCTGGCTCTGTATCCAAGAAGAAGAGGAAAACACGGGTGTTTGGGGAGAAGCTATTAGTCTTTCTCACACTATATACAACAGTATATACATTCCAAAATAATACCAAGCCATTATTACAAGGCAAACACCACAAACTCAAGGACAAACTAATCCACAGCCCCACGTGATTATGCTGTCTCCACAGCCTCTTAATGGTGTGCACTTAATTTTAGAATCAAGGACTCTTAAGAGAAAAATCCTAAAAAGGTAGATAAGTAAAGATTCGCTAGTGCTTCTCTGAAAACCTACAAAATGTATTCTAGACATGTTGTATCACAGTGCTTCTCTGAGAACCTACAAAATGTATTCTAGACATGTTGTATCACCAATATTAGTGTTCACTCCCTGTGCACTTTGTAATATTTTTTTAAGTTGCTCGAGACACTTGCTAGAACCCAGAATTTTGTTCTCTAAAGACTCTTGTCTCCTGAAGGCAGCTTTTTTCATCACTATCTCGTCAGATCAAAGATGGCTGAAGCAGAATTGACCCCGTACCATATGACACCTTCCCTTCCCCAGCTGGATGGCAACAGCTTCTGAGACAGGGTGCTCTGGGGAAGCACGGCCCATCCTAGAGAGGATTTTCTTTCATTGTCAAAAGCAGAGTGCCCTTTTGAGGCCATTTGAATCTTGCATTGCCTGAGATATGGCCAGGGTGACCAGTTCCATTCCTGAAACCTCTCACTTCCAGCACTTGTGAGGGTCTGTTTTTATGAGAAAGTATCTGTTGATAAAATAAAGAAGGAATAGCAGGAACCCTGTAATATCTTGCAGTTTCTTTCCAAGCCACATATTAGAGTTTGGGGTGAGTGGCTTTGCAAATTGTCTGTCTGTGAAATGTTCGTTTTAATATCCTCTGCCTTAGAAATTGCCAAATGGACTGAGATTCCCATTTCTATATGAGTAGCTGACATTTTGAGCAGTTTGGGAATTCTAGCTCTACTTCTCTGACTTTGGGCTGTGTCATGGCGATATCTGAGCGGCCATTCTTTTGGTATATATTTGCTCATGGTGCCTGGCTTGGTGAAGTGAATCTAGCACCCACTGGCCCCCTTCCTGGGGCCAGAGTCCCTTCATCAAGGGGTTCACAGTCTAGGGAGAGAGACATAACTTCAATATGACACCATGCAGTGGGAGGAGAGGCAAGTATGCAGGGGATGCTATGGTGGCAGAGAGGAGAGTCATCTAATCCATTCTGGGGGAATGAGGGGAAGTCAGAGAAACTTCTTAAGGAGGTAATATCCAAGCAGAGTTGTAAAGGATGAGTAGGAGTTAGCCAGGAAGAGCAGGATAGAACACGTAAGGAAGAAAAGTCAACATGAGTAAAGTGAGAGACATGAGAATGTGGTATGTATTTGGATCTACAGGTGTTTGGGGAAGGCAGTATAGTGGTGACAATCATCAGCTTGTCTTGAATTCAAATCCTAGATCTACCAATTTCTGCTGCATGATTATGAGCACATCATTAACTTCTCTTTGCCTCAGTTTTCTCATCTGTAAGATGAGGTTATGAAAAATCCACCACATAGGTTGGTTGAGAGGATGCAGAAAACCATCTGTGTAGCATTGCATCTGGACCATGTAAAAAGTTGGATAAATACTATTGTCTAGTAGGCAAGTATAATTGTGAGTCTGGCCTTAGGAAGGTAGATCTATACTAGAGATATAGTCTAGGAAATTATCAACGTAAAGATGGCCATTGACAGCATGAAGGGGAGTAAAACTATATCAGTTAGCTTTTGCTACTCAGCAAATCACCCCAAACTTAGTAGCTTCAAACAACCATGTATTACTGTTCATGAGCTTACAAGTTCTGTGATCTGGGCCAGGCCTGGTTGATGTCCGATGGGCTTGCTCAAGTGTCTATGGTCAGCTGGCAGACTGGCTGAGGCTGGCTGGTCTCAGATGGCCTCACCAGCTGCATGGTTGGTTATTGGCTGAGGCAAGTGAGCCATAGGACTCTCATCATCCAAGATACTAGCCCATACTTGCTCACATAACAGTGAGGCCCAGACTTGGAACTGGCACAACCTTGCTTCGCCATATTCTATCGGCCAAAGTAATTCAAGGCCAGTCCAGATTCAAGAGGTAGAGAAATAGATTCTATCTCTTGATAGGAGGAGTTGCATGTTGCATTACAAAGAGAATAAATACAGACGGGGTAGAAAATTGGGAACATTTTGGCAAATAATCTACCACAGAATCATCCAGGATTAAGGTGTAGAAGAAAAAGAGAAGACAGCCCAGCACATAACTCTGTCATTCAAGGTCAAGAAGAGGAAGACTGATTTCTAGCCTAAGAAGTCATGGGAAAACCAGGAGAGTGTGGTTCACAGAAGCCAAGGGGGAGAGGAAGTTTCTAGAAGGGAGAAAAGGTCAACAGCATTAAGGCTGCTGAGAATCCAAGGGGCATGGTGACCAAAAGGTGACCATTGGAATTCCAAATGGATGTCGTTGTTGATGGTGGTGAGGGTAGGTTTACAGTGGTTTGTGGAGAGGTTGGGAAGTAAGAATTGCAGACAAAACAGTGTTGTCAGGATTTTCAGAAAGTTTTAATGAGAAGGAAGGAGAGAGATCTGATAGTAATTAGTTAGGGACAGAGGGAAGAATAGGTTCTTTTTTTTTCTTTAGAATGGGGGAGACCTGAGCAAGTTTCAATGCAGTTGGGAAAAAGCTGGTAAAGGAGTGGTTGACTAATATAGGGAAGAGAATATAGATTCCTGAAAAGTGGAAGGGAATGAGATCCACACTGAAGCATTACTTGTAGACAGAAGAAGAGGCATGTAACTGGAGAGGGAGAAGAAAGGATGGTTTTAGACCTACGTAAGGCTATCAGTTGACGAAGAAGGCTCAGGCAGTTCTCCTTTCTGACGGCTTGTACATTCTCTGTGAAGCAGAAATGTATTCATCAGCTCAGAGAGAAAGGGAAGCAGGGTTTAAGAGAGGGTTAAAATCTGCAATAGCCACTGTGGAGAATGAGAGAGAGCTGACAAGGGAAATAGAGAAGGATTGCTGGGCAGCGTTGAGGGTCCATTTGAAGTGAGAGACCATAAATTTAGAGTGGCACCAATGATTTATAGTGACACTAATCTGTGTGGATTCCCAGCAGTGCTTAGCAACCATAGATGAGCGATAATTGGATTCATCCAAAATTGTTGTTTTGCCAGAAGTTGAATTGGGGGAACACTGGGGCAAAAGTATTGGTAAGATTGAGGCTGAAGCAACAAGAAATGGTATCTAAGCTGATAGGGAAGGAAGCAAAGACAGGAAGGGCTGAAATATAGAGAGAAATGAATGCTGGTGTGATGGGCCAGCTAGATAACATCTCAAGTTCATCTCTAAGGAGTGAACTTCACAATGCTTTATATAGGCTATGTTCCTCAATCTTCTCCACACTTAGGATCTTTTAGTTTGCTCCTAGTCAAGCACCCCACACTCCAATTACCCTAACAACGCACAGTACATAGAGAGCTGGAGCGGGCAGGTGATCAATAGAGATAAGACAGTAAGCCTCCATAGCTGACCCTTCCACAGGCTTGCAGTAAATGAAACCAGCACCCACTCAATTGCTTAAGTCAAAATCTTAGGGGTCATCCTTGATTTCCCCATTTCCCTCATTCTCTGTCACCAGATCCATCACCAGGTTCCACTGGTCCCAGTTCCCAATATATCCCAAGCCTGTCTATTTCTCTCCAGCTGTACTGCGATCACCTGGGTCCATTATTTCTTACCTGCAGCTCAAAACTGGCCTCCCCATTGGTGTCTTTGCTTCATCCTCTGTCCCCTCTAATCACATGGTAGCCAGGGTGCTCTTTTAAAAATACAAGTTACATCATATGTCATCACTCCTCTGCTTTAAAATCCTTCAGACTTCTCATTGCTCTTAAAATGAAATCAAATTCCTTACCACTGAATTCAAGCCAAGAAATCATGTGAAGATTTCTCGAGATGGGAGGGAGCAGAGCAAATAGGGAGCCCTGCATGGCCAGTGTTGGTTAGAGAGGAAGGTGTGAGGGATGAGGGATGTTTAGTGAGGCAAGAGAGTCAGGCAGAGGCTGGACCACCAGGGCCTTGGAAGAGGTTGTGGCAAGGAGCTGGGGAGAGTCACATTTTGAAAAGACCGCTCTGGCTGCAGCGTGGAGACGAGACAGACAGGAGGCAAAAGCGACAGCAGTTAGACCAGTTATGAGCACGTTATAATATTCAGGCAGGAGTTGATGGCAGCTTGGACTAGCTGGTGTTAGAGATGAAGAGAAGCAAATGGCTTTGAGAGAGGTTTTAGGAGATAAAATAAAAAGGCTTGGAACATCCTTTCTACCCTGCTCCTATATTTGCTCCCCTATATTTGGTGGCTAATGCCTACTCATTAATATGAGGTCAACTTCCACCTTCTCAGGGAGTCTTTCCCTCACATTGCAGATGCGGTTACACAGAAGCCCAACAACTGTCTGTGGAACTGACATGATGGAGAATCTTCTTGTAAAGATGAAAGAGACTTGAGCATGTGTATGGACTAACCGAAAAGATCTGGCAGAGAGGGTGAGAGTGAAGATATCAAAGAGAAGATGGAATTGCTGGAGTAAGGTTTCCAAGGAGGAGAGGGGCCTAGAATCCAGAACACAGGTGGAGGGCCAGCCTTGGATCAGAGGAAGCATCGAGTCCTGCCCTCCCACTGGGCTGGGATTACCCTGGGAAACAGCAGTCCCATGCCAGTGACTAGACCCGTGGTTACCAGCTCTTCCTAGTTTGATGCTCCTTTTTCAACTTCAAAACATTTCCTGGGCTCCCAGAAATAGCTGAACTTTTAATATCCATTGATGGAGAAAATACTCAATGGCAAGAAGCTCCACGAGTTCAGAAAAGCTTTTAAATGAATTTTCTTTTTGTGAGTCACAACTTTATCAACTCTCCTTTAAAATAGCACAAATGTGTGTGAAAAATTTTTCTAGAAATTTTTTTTTCTAAAAAATGCCTAGTGTAATAAAACTTGGCAAATCCGGATTCCCTCTGCTCCAGGATCCTGAGTCTGTCTACAGGCTGGGAATCAGGATCTGGTCTAGACCATCTTCTGATGGGAATTGATAACATCTGTGACTGTCTGTCTTCCCTAGATGAGGAAATTCTTAGGGAGGAGTCCTGCCTTTTTTACATCCCCAGAACCGAGCACAGGACATGAGACAAAGTAGGGTTTTAAAAATTCTGGTTGAATGAATGAAAATAGAATTATTTACATGATGATTTTATTATTATTTAAAGTGATATGCCCAGATATTCTCACATACTCAATTTCTAAAAAAAAAAAAGTCCTGATTTCTTTCCTCCTAGTGATCAAGATAATTCAAATGCAACCCATTTCCTTAAGGTCCTCATTTCGGATTCCTGTCTATTTGAACGGAGGGAGCCTGCCCTGGCTCAGGTTCATTTTTCTGTTTCTAGACAGTTTTCAGCAATGCATCATCTTAGTAAACTGCTTGGCTCATTCCACGGAGTAAAATGTACTAAACGTGCAGGCACATCCTGTCCTTCAGATGTTCCAGCTCGAAACTCAAATTTCTGCATTGGCACATGCTTATTTGGCTAAATGTAGCTTGTAGGATTAGTTTAAGCCACTGCACACAGCTGACTTCTTATTTTGAACATTAATATACAAATCTGAAGGGAGGTATCACCTGGCCTTATGTGAGTAAAATAAAGGGGCATTTCAGCCCTTGGTGCTTGAATGGGATCCTTTTCATGGGAGAGGCCAGTGGAGACACCAATCCCAGGATGTCATTTTTTCACTTCAGGCTGTCCTTAGAATAATGGAGAGAATGCTGGCTGTGTGAGCTCTTGGGGGCACGACTCACCAGGAGCAAACTGACAAATGGATTTGGAAGTTCAATTGGAGAGTCAGCTGCCATTTCACAGTTGGCCCAATCTTACAATTTGAGTAAGTGTGGTTCTTCTAGCCACCAATATAAAGTGGTGAAGATGTCCCACGTGGGCAGCAGATAATGCGAGTTATTGGTTTGGAGATGAGAAAGGCTGAATGGTGGCCTTGAAATAGATGGAATGCATATACACACATCCATACACACACGTGCACACACATGGACGCTGTGGGACTGGGCCCAGACACTACAGATGTAGACTCCTGCTCTGATTGGCCAACTCGCCTGTATCCTTAGCCTCTTCTCCCAGCATCCCGTCTGCCTCCTGCCTTTGTAAAAACCTGGCTGTTGCCTGAGGATGTCACTGCTCAGGCGGCCCTCTCATGTGGAAAATGTATTTTCAGGTTTGTATCTCCAAATGCCTCAAGACAGGGGAGGGAGGCCCACTTGTTCTCCTGGTTGTTTCTCATGGCTACTTCCTGACCGTTTCTCTCCCTCTTCTCAAAAGCTGACACTCCTATGAGACTCATCATCAGGATATCCCTGACTCCACTCATACATACACACCCATTGCTGCCACCACTGGCTTGGTCATTCCCCATCATTCACTGAGGACTCAGTTCCTGGTTCTTTATCTTCTTCCATGTCCCAATTGCTAGGTAGCCTAAGGTCCACATAAATGACTCATCTAATACCCTGTTGTTATGAGGTGAATTTTGTCCCCCCCAAATTCATATGTTAAAGTCCTAATCCCCAGTACCTCAGAATATGACTGTGTTTGGACATTGTTACAGAAAAAAATTATTCATGACACTTGTTAAAGAACGTGAGAGCAGACTTTAATCAGGGGGACTATCCCAATAGGTATAGAGACCACTGCAAGGGGGTTTTGCAGTAGGAGAGAGAGACTGGGCTCAACTCTGAAGACAGTGTGGGTAAGTAGGAACTTATAGCCAGGGAACAGGATAGGGGGTCAGTGGATGGAAAATTACTGAGAGGAAGTATCAGGGGTCAGGGGGGATTCTGGCTAACCTGAGCTAATAGGATTCTTGATGAAGGCAGGCCAGGTGACCAGACATCACCTGAGGGATGGTAGAGGATGAGGCACCTGATCAGATATCAAGGGTGGGGGATTCTGGTTAAAATGACCTAGTAGGATGTTTGCTAAAATTTAACAGTGCAGATATGATCATGGAAGCCCCAAATCAGGACCTATTTGAGAAGAGAATTCAGAGGAGCCTGACTAGAGTTTGGTCAAGGAGAGAGTCTTTGTCGAGGTAGGGCCTTTAAGGAGGTAATTAAGGTAAAATGAGGATGTATGGGTGGGTCCTAACCCACTATGGCTGGTGTCCTTACGAGAAGAGGAGATTAGGACCCAAACACAGAGACTGAGGGACAATCATGTGAGGGCACAGTGAGAAGACAGCCATCTGCAGGCCAAGGAGAGAGGCCTTAGAAGAAACTAAACCTGCCAACATCTTGATCTTGGACTTCTAGCCTCCAGAATGCTGAGAAAATAAATTTCTGCTGTTTAAGTCACCCAGTTTGTGGTATTTTGTTACGGCCCTAGCAAACTGATACACCTGTCTTTTGAGTTTTTATACCTCCTCATCCTCTAATGACACTTTCTTCCACTCCCAAGCTGATGCCCAAAGTTTCCCCCTGGACACTGAAATATCACCCCAAGTGGTACTGCTACCTACAAAATTATAATTCCAGCACCCCGCCCTCTGACTGCAGCACTATCATTCTGAAATCCAATAATTGATTCCCACCTCCCTGAACACACGTGTACTTTCCCACTTTCCATCAGCTCCCCTTTGTCATCGCTGAGACTGTGTGGTCCATTGCTAGAACCACCCCCTTGCAAAGAGCCTCAACCCTCTTGCTCATCTCTTCATTTCTCCTACTCTTCTGAAAAACTCCATCTATGGATAAACGCAACAATTTGTCTTCTCCATGCCTGCGTCCAAGCAGGTTAAATACATCACACATCCATGCTAACCAGCTTCTCGTTGTTTCATTTTTTAATTTAACTCCTTTCTTCACTGAGACTTATATGGAGAAATATGATACTGATCCCACATGGACATCAGCCTGTCTTTAGGAGCATCCTCATCAGTGGCCAGCAATCCCACAGTTCCCCCATACTCATTTCCCACTCTCCAAGAGGCCTACTTCATTCTTTCCCTCTTGCAAACCTCTGATGCTTCAACATTCTCTTGGCTTTCTTCATAGCAAATGTTCTAGAAAGAGACAACCACATACACGCTATACTTGCTCATCTCCCAGTTATCCTTTTACTCAGTGCAGCCTGGATGCATCTACCACTGCTCCACCTGTAACTGATTTTGTTAAATCAGTCAGTCCTTGTGACTAAATCCTACAGATAATTTACTGCCTCCTTTCACTTTTACATGACCTCGCAGCTTCGTTTAACACAGCTGATTACTCCCTCCTCCTCAAAACATTCTCCATGACATCACTCTCTCCTCAGGATCCCTCTCAGTCTTCTCGCAGGTTTCCCCTTCTCGGCCCAATTGCCGCGTGCTGGACATCGATGTGGTCCTCTGTGGGTTTCCCAGGACTCACCTTGGGACCTTTGCTCTCTCTTCACTCTCCCCACACTCTCGTCCATTTCCAGAGCTTTCAATGGCATTGCAGGCTGGTGACTCCCTAATTTATATCCCCAGACCAAACTCTCCTGTGACTTCCACACATGCATATCCGACTACCTCGTTGACCTCTCCAATTGATTCTCAGAGTTGTGTCCACATGTCCTCAGGCTCCCCTCTCTCCCCACATCTGAACTTCTCCTCCCCTTTCCCACCTTTGCAAATGGCACAACCTTCTACTCAGTTTCTCAAGTCGGAAACCTGAATGCCATCCTCGCTTCTCTCTCTCCTTCAATCTTTTCTTCCACATCCACTTCATTATCAAGTTCAATTATCTCCATCTCCTAAACAGAGCTTGAAACAGTAGACTTTCCTTTCTCTCCTGCTGCTACCTATCAGACCCACTAACTTTTGCTTCTTACCAAGACAACTGCACTGGCCTCTTCTAGTTTCCCTGTTTGGCTCTTGGCTTCTCCAATTTATTCCCCTCACAGCAGTCAGAGCAATCTTTTAAAAAACACAAATTGGACCATGATGTTTCCCTGCTTAAAACCTCCAATAGCTTTTTCTATTATATTTTAGATAACATGAACACCCCTTACGCTGGCTCAGCTGGGTCTATGTCATCTGGACCATATCTAACTCGGTGGTTTCCTTATTCCATTCTTTTCCCATCAACTCTATTCCAGCCCCGCTGACCTTTTATCTTCTCAAACAGAACAAGCATTCTGCTACAATCAGACTTTGCAGATGCTGTCCATCTGTCTTTGACGCTCTCTCCCTTACTACACGCGGCTAGCTCCTTCTTATTTTATGTTTTATTTATATTTTTAAAATAGTTCTTATTTATAAAATAAAATTTATATATATTGAAATGAACAAATATAAGCTGTATAGTTTTGAGAAATGGACACATCTGTGTTACCCACAAGCCTATCAAGAAAGTTCCTTTATGTCTTCTCCCGGTCAATTCTCACCCCCAGCCCAGAGGCATATTTTTTCACCATTGATTTTGTCTGTTTTAGAACTTCATATACTTGGGCTAATATAGTAAGAAAACTTTCATGTCTGCCTTCTTTTGCTCAGGATAATATTTGTGATATTTATCCGTGTTCTATGTACCAGTAGCATATCTTTTTGTTGTTGATTACCGTTATCAATATATCACAATTTTTTAAAGCCCATTCTCATACTGATGTACTTTTGGGTTGTTTCCAATTTCTGGTTATTAAGAATAAAGTTACCATGAACAACTGTTTGAATGGACATTTGCTTTTATTTCTCTTGGGTAAATACTTGGAACTGGAATTAGTGGATCATGGGGTAGTTCTAGGATTAACTTTATAAGAAGCTGCTCCACATCCTTAGTAGTATTTTGCTGTCAATCTTTTGAATTTTTGTTGTAGCATGTATCAGATGTTATTTATTTTGTTATTGTCCCACAGGTCTCTGAGGGTCTGTTGATTTTTTTAAAAAACTTCTTTCTTTCTGTTGTTGGGATGAATTTCTATTGATCTATCCTCAAATTCCATCTTTCCTCTGTCATCTCATTCTGCTATTGAGCTCATCCATTGAGTTTTTCATTTCAGTTATTGTGTTTTTCCATTCAAAGTTTCTTTCTGAGGCTTTTTATTTTTCCATTTGTTTCAAGAATGTTTACATTGCTTGTTGGGGCATTTTTATAACAACTGCCTTTAGCCTTTGTCAGATAATTCCAAAATCTATGCCGTCTTGATGTTGGCATCTGTTGATTGTCTTTTGCCATGAAAGTTGAGATATTCCTGCTTCTTTTTATGTTGAGTAATTTTTGGATTGTATTCTGGACATTTTGAATATTATGTTATGAGACTATGAGTCTTATTTAAATCCCGTGCAGACGTTGATATTATTGATTTATCAGGCAATCAACATGATTAGCATCAGTCTTCAAGTTCAGGCCTTCTGTGGACTGTCATGTCAATATGAGTTCAGCTTACAAAGCTTTTGTCATGCTATTTTAATCTTTCCTTCATGTGTGCCACCAAGAGGCTAGTCTTGGACCTGGTTGTTGATTTATCTGTTAACTTAATTCTTAAATTTTTTGATATGCTGATTAGAATTGGATTCACACATGCGCAGCTTGAGGGTGAACCCAGGAGTTCAAAACAACTTTATGGGATTGCTTTATTTAGCTCCTCCTTCCTAAGTGCCTGATTTTGGGCACTCCTTTTTGATTCTCTGGCCAGCAAGTTGGAGCTTTAGTTACCCCATTTTGCCACATGCTTCTATAACTGCACCAGCATCCAAGGCAAAGCTACATGAGGACAGAGAGAGAGAGAGAGAGAGAGAACAATGGAATTTTGCCCCATCCTCCTGAGACTAAACCAGGGCTTTCTGTGCTTACTCTGAGTATTAGATGTTCCCTTTTCCACTCTTTGAGCCAGAACTAGAGGGATTCTCTTGCAGCTCTCTTTTCTGCACCCCAGTGCTCACTTCTGGGTTTTGGGACTGTGTTGAGATTAGTTCAAGGGATACTGGAAGAGAAAAAATCTGGTGAACTCACTGCCAGTTCAGTGGTACTTTGCATTCTTGTCTTCTTCCCCAATCTGCTTGCTACAATTTTCTTTTCAGAGTTCTCAAATAGCTGCTCTGTATATCTGTCCAGGTTTTACAGCTGCATTCAGTACCAGAGGCAGGGTGGAGGTGCTTACTCCAACTTACCCAAAACTGGTACTGCGTTTATAGCTTCTTAGATGTAAGTCTAGATAATTGATTTTTGACCTTTCTAATATAACCACTTAAAGCTATAGCTTTCCCTCTAAGCATGGCTTTAGCTGCATGCCATAAATTTTGATATTTTGTGTTTTCATTATCATTCTTTGTGAACTAGTTTCTAATTTTCCTTATGATTCATTCTTTGACACATGGGTAATTTTGAAATGTATTATATAATTTGGAAATATTTATGGCATTTCTAGGTGTCTGATTATTACTTATTTCTAATTTTGGTTAGTGAATATTCTTGGTAAGATTTCAGTATTTTGAAACTTTATGGAGACTTGTTTTATGGCCCAACATACTATCTATCTTGGTAAAAATCCTATGTGCCCTGGAAATTATGTGTTTTCTGTCACATTAGGTCAAAGTGATTGACAGTGTCATCTGGTTCCTTTAAAACCTTACAGATTACATATATATACATGGTTATGATTATTCTATCGATTTCTGAGAGAAAACTATGATCATGGTATTTTCTTATTTCTCCCCTTAAGTCTCTCAATTTCTGTTTCCTGTATTTTGAAGCTCTATTATTAGGTGCATATATATTTATGCTTGTTATATTTTCCTAAAATAGTGATACTTTAATCCTATGAAATGTTTTTATTTTTCTCTGGTAACACTCCTTCTCTTAAAGTCTATTTTGTCTGATTTTTATAATGTCATTTCACCTTTTAAAAAATATGTTTATGAATGGGAAATTGTTTTCCTTTTTTAAAAAAACTTTAAAACTATTTGTGTTTTTGTATTTAAAGTGTATATCTTGTAGACAGTGTGTAACTAGGCCACGATTTTTTTAATTCATTCTGAAAATATCTGCCTTTTAACTGAAATGTTTAATTTAACATAATTATTGATAAATTTAGGTTTAAGTCTGCCATTTGCTCATTTATTTTCTAATAACATTTTAATTTAGATAATTATAGATTCACATGTAGCTGTAAGAAATAACACAAAGAGATTCCTTGCATTTTTTGCCCAGTTTTCCTCAATGGTAATATTTGGCAAAATTATAGTATAATATCACAACCAGAACAGTGACATTGATACAATCCATCAATCTTATTCAGATTTCCCTAGTTTTACTGGTATGTGTGTGTGTATATATATTACATTCTATACAATCATCTGTATAGGTCCCTGTATCCACTGCCACAGTCAAGATGCCAAACAATTCCAACACCACAAAATCTCTCATGTTGCCCTTTTATAACCACCCTCACCTCCCTCACCCCCTCCTCACCTCCCTTTCTCTAACTTCTGGCTGCCACTAATTTGTCCTCCATTTCTAAAATTTTGTCATTTCAAAAATGTTACGTAAGTGGAGCCATATACTATGCAAACTTTTGTGATTGGCTTTCTTCACTCAGCATAATTCCCTGGAGATTCATTCAAGTTGTTGTATGTATTAATAGCTTGTTCCTTTTTATTGCTGGGTAGTATTGCATAGTACGTATGTAGCGTAATTTGTTTAACATTCACCAATTGAAGAACAACCAAGCTGATTCCAATTTTTGGCTATTACAAATAAAGGTAAAACAAATATTCATGTACAGGTTTTTGTGTGAACATAAAATTTCATTTCTCTGTGATAAATGCCCAAGAGTGCAATTACTGGGTTTTATGGTAATTGCCTGTTTAGTTCTTAAAGAAACTGCCACACTGTTTCCCAGAGTGGCTGCACCATTTTACATCCCCCCTAGCAATGTATAATTGATCCAGTTTCTCTGCATTTTTGCCAGCATTTGGTCTTGCCACTAGTCTTTATTTTAGCCATTCTCATAGGTGTATAGTGATATCTTGTCTGGTTTTAATTTGCGTTTGTCTCCTGACTAATGGTGTTCAACATCATTTCACCTGTTTATTTTCCATCTGTATTTCTTTTATATCTGTTCAAGTCTTTTGTTCATTTTCTAATTGGCTTTCCCTTTTTTATTGTTGAGTTTTAAGAGCTCTTTATGTATTCCAGATACTAGGCCTTTGCTGGATATGTAGTTTGCAAATATTTTCTCCCAGTCTTGTATTTTCATCTTTTCCACATGGCTTCCCACAGAGTAAAACTTTTAAATTTTGATGAGATTCAATTTATCAAGTTTTTCCTTTTAGGAATCATGCTTTTGGTCTCAGGTGTAAGAACTCTTTGCCTAGCGCTAGATTCTGAAGATTTCGTCATATGTTTATTATTATTTTTTTGCTAAAAGTTTTACATTTTCCATTTAAGTCTATGATTCATACTGAGTTGATATTCTATTTAAAGTGTAAGACTTACGAACAACTATATGCCAACAAACTGGACAACCAAGAAGAGAAGAAAAAATTCTTACAAACATACAACCTACCAAGCCTGAATCAGGAAGAAATAGAAAATCTGAACAGACAAATTACTAATGAGGAGATAGAATCAGTAATCAAAAATTTCCCAATGAAGAAAAGCACAGGACCAAAAGGCTTCACCAGTGAATTTTACCAAATATTTAAAGAAGAATTAACATTAATCTATTTCAAACTCTTCCAAAAAACCAAAGAAGAGGGAACACCCCCACACTCATTTACAAGTCCAGCATTACCCTGATATCAAAGCCAGAAAAGGACACTACAAGAAAAGAAAACTACAGGCCAATATCCATGATGAATATACATGCAAAAATTCTCAATAAAATACTTGCAAACTGAATTCAGCAGCACATTAAAAGGACCATTCACCATGATCAAGTGGGATTTATCCCTAGGATGCAAGGATGTTTCAACATACACAAATCAATCAATGTGATACATCACATTAATAGAATGAAAAAAAAAATCATGTGACCATCTCAATAGTTGCAGAAAAAGCATTTGACAAAATTCAACATATGTTCATGGTAAAAATTATTAACAAATTAGGGATAAAAGGACCATACTTCAACATAATAAAGGTCATATATGACAAGCCCACAGCTAACGTCATACTCAATGGTGAAAGTTTGAAAGCTTCTCCTCTAAGATCAAGAACAAGACAAGTGTGCCTACTCTCACCACTCCTATTCAGCATAGTACTGGAAGTCCTAGCCAGAGCAATAAGGCAAGAAAAAGAAATAAAAGGCACCAGAATTGAAAAGGAAGAAGTAAAATTGTCTCTCTTTCCAGATGGCATGATTTCATATAGAGAAAATCTTAAAGACTCCACCAAAAAACTGTTAGATATAATCAATGAATTCAGTAAAGTTGCAGGATACAAAATTAATTTATATAAATTATTAGTGTTTCTATACACTAACAATGAATTATCTGAAAAAGAAATAAAGAAAACAATCCTATTTATAAAAGCATCAAAAACAAAAAAATGCTTAGAAATAAATTTAACCAAGAAGATGAAAGACCTCTATGCTGAAAACTATAAGACATTGATGAAAGAAATAGAAGAAGACATAAACAATGGAAAGGCATCCAAAGCATCCATAGATTCAATGCAATCCCTATCAAGATTGCAATGGAATCTTTTACAGAAGTAGGAAAAACTTTCCTAAAATTTATATAGAACCACAAAAGACCTCGAACAGCCAAAGGGGGAAAAAAAAAAAAGAACAAAGTGGGAGGCATAACACTTCCTGATTTCAAGCTATATTATAAAGCTATTATAGTGGAATCAGTATGGCACTGGCATAAAAACAGACACATAGACCAATGGAACAGAATCAAGAGCCCAAAAATAAACCCATGCATATTTAGTCAACTAACATTTGATAAAGGATCCAAGAATACTCAATGGAGAAGACAGTCTCTTCAATAAATGGTGCTGGGAAAATTGAATATTCACATGTAATAGAATGAAACTAGACCCCTATCTTACACCACTCACAAAAATTAAATCAAAATGGATTAAAGACTTAAGTGTAATACAGGAAACCATAAAACTCCTAGAAGAAAACATGGGAAAAAACTTCCTTGGCATGGTCTTGGCAATGATTTTTTGGGTTTAACACCTAAAGCACAAGCAACAAAATCAAAGATAAACAAGTGAGACTACATCAAACTAAAAAGCTTCTGCACAGGAAAAGATACAATCAACAAAATGAAAAGACAGCCTACAGAATAGGAAAAAACATTTGCACATCATATATCTGATAAGGAGTTAATATCCAAAATATATAAAGAATTTATACAACTCAATAGCAAAAAAACCAAGTAATTTATTTTAAAAATGGACTAAGGACCTAAATAGATATTTTTACAAAGAAGATATATGAATGGCCAACAGGTAGATGAAAAAATGCTCAACATGACTAATCATTAGGAAATGCAAATCAAAACTACAATGAGATATCACGTCACACCTGTTGGAATGGTTATCATCAAAAAGACAAGAGATAACAAATGCTGGTGAGGATGTGGAGAAAAGAAAACCCTAGTGCACTGTTGGTGTGATTGTAAACTGGTACAGCCACTGTGGAAAACAGTATGGAGGTTCCTCAAAAAATTAAAAATAGAACTACATTTGATCCAGCAATTCCACTTCTTGGAATATGTCTGAAGGAAACAAGAACACTATGCCGAAGAGATATCTGCACCCCCATGTTCACAGCAGCATTATTTCCAATAGTCAAGACATGGAAAAAACCTAAGTTTCTATCAACAGATGAATGGATAAAGAAGTTGTGGTATATATATATACAATGGAATATTATTCAGCCATAAAAAGGAAGGAAATCCTGCCATTTGAGACAAACATGGATGAATCTTGAAGGCTTTATACTAAGTGAAATCAGTCAGAGAAAGACAAATACTGTATGATCTCACTTATATATGGAATCTAAAAAAAAATCTCAAAAAGCAAAAACCCAAACTCACAGAAAATGAAATCATATTTGTGGTTAGCAGAGGTGGGGGGATAGGGGAAGGAGGAATTAGGTGACAGTGGTCAAAATGTACAAAGTTCCAGTTATAAGATAAATAAGTATTAGGGATGTAATGTACAACATGATGACTGTAGTTAACACTGTTGTGTGGTATATTAGAAAGTTATTAAGAGAGTAAATCCTAAGAGTTGTCATTACAAGGAAAAAAAATTTTTTTCTGTTTCTTTTTTTTTGTATCCATATGAGATGATGAATGTTAACTAAACTTATTGTAATCATTTCACATTATATGTAAGACAAGTCATTATGCTGTACACATTAAACTTATACAATGCTGTATATCAATTATATCTCAATAAAACTGGAAAAAAATAAAGTATAAGACTTAGGTTGAAGTTTATTTTTTTGGCTAGGCATGTCCAATGGTTCCAGCATCATTTGTTGGAAAGACTATTTTCCACCACTAGATTGTTTTGCACCTTTGTAAAAAATCAGTTGGGCATATTTGTGTGGCTTTATTTCTGGATCTTCTGTTATTTTCTGCTGATCTATTTGTATATTTTTCACCAATTTTTTTACTGTTTTGATTACTGTAGCTATGTAGTAAGCCATAAATTGGCTAATTCCTCCCACTTTATTCTTCTTTGTCAAGATCATTTTAGCTATCCTAGGACCTGTGTCTTTCCACCTAAATTTTAGAATAAGCTGGTCTATGTTTACAAAAATCCTTGCACAAATTTTTATAGGAATTGCATTAAACCTATAGATCAATTTGGAGAGAATTCACATCTTTTTTATGTTGAGTTTTCCAATCCGTGAACATGGTATATCTTTCCATGGTTTTTTATTTCTTTCATCAACATTTCACAATTTTTAGCATTCAGATTTTGTACATGTTTTGTTAATTTTATATCTAATTGTTCTATTTTCTTTGAAGCAAAGGTATTGTGTTTTAAATTTTTGTTTCTGCTTGTTCATAAGTGTGTATGCTTGTATATGGAAATATACTTGCTTTTTGTGTGTTGATCTTGTATTCTGTGACCTTGTTGAAGTCACTAATTAGTTTTAGGGGAGTTTTTTTGTGTGTGTAGATTTTTGAGGATTTTTTTTTTTGTATTCAATCACATCATCTGCAAATTGAGATTTTTTTTTCTTCCTTTCCAATCTGTATGCTTTTGATTTTCTTTTTGTTGCATTATTATAGTAGCTAGAACTTCCAGCTCTGTTCAATAAGGGTAGTGAGAGTGGACATCTGTGTGTCATTCCCAATCTTGGGGGAGAAAGCACTCAGTCTTTCTCCATTAGGTGTGATGTTAACTGTAGGTTTTTTGAAGATGCTTTGTATCAAGTTGAGATAATGTCCCTCTATTGCTATTTTCCTGGGAGTTTTTGTCATAAATCAGTGTTGAATTTTGTCAAATGGTTTTTCTGCATCAATTCATATGATCATATGATTTTTCTTCTTTAGCTTGTCTGGTGGATTACATTGATTGAGTTTTGAATGTTGAACCAACCTGACATACCCGGAATAAGCCTTATTTGGTCATGGCATAGATTGGTAATATAATAATTGATATATAACTATCTTTATACATTATAGGATTCAGCTTGCTAATATTTTTGGAAGATGTATTTTGCCTAAATTCATGAGAGATACTGGTCTATTGTTTTCTTTATTTGAACTGTGTTTGTTTGGTTTTGGTATCAGAGTAATATTAGCCTCATAAAATGAGTTGGAAAGTGTTCCCCCTTGTGTTAGTTTCCTATTCATACTGGCTTTATATTGCTTCTGTAACAAATTACCACAAACTTAGTGACTAAAAAAATCAACACAACACAAATTTATTATTTATTATGTTATAGAGATCAAAGTCTGAAGTGGGATTCACTGGCTAAAATCAAGATATTGGGCCCTTTCTCCATCTTCAAAGCCAGCAGTATATCATCTTCAAATCTCTCCCTGAATCTGATCCCACTGCCACCCTCTTTCACTTATAAGGTCACTTGTGATTACATTGGGCCTACCTGGATAATCGAAGGTAATCTCCCCATCTCAACATCTATAATCAAGTCCTTTTTGCCATGTAAAGGAACATTAATAGGTTCCAGGGTCATTATTCTGCCTACCACACTCCTTTTCTATTTTCTGAAGAGATTGTATAAAATTAGTCTTAATTTTTCTTTAAATATTTTCTAGAACTCTCCAGTGAAACCATCTAGGCTTGGATATTTCTTTTTCAGGAGGTTTATAAATACGAATTCAATTTCTGTCCTTGTTTCAGGACTATTCAGATTGTCTATTTTATTTTGGTTGAGTTTTGGCAGTTTGTGGTTTTGGGGGAATTGTTTAATTTCTTCTATGTTGTCAAATTTCTGAGTACAAAATTGTCTGTAATATTCTCCTACTATCTCTTTAATGTCTGCAGGAGTGACATCCTCTATTTCATTTCTAATATTAGTGATTAGTGTGTCTTCTCTGTTTTTATTTTTCTCAGTCTTGCTAGAGGTTTATCAATTTGGTTTTCTTTTTTTATGAATCAGTTTTTGTTTCATCTATTTTCTCTATGTTTTCCTTATTTTCAGTGTCATTGATTTCTTCCCTTATCTTTATTATTTTCTTCCTTCCATTTGCTTAGGCTTATTTTGCTCTTCTTTTTCTAGTTTCCTGTGGTAGAAACTTAGGTTACTGATTTGAGAACATTCCTCACATCTAACACAAGCATTTAATGCTAGAAATTTCTCTCTCATCACTGCTTTAGCTACATCCCACATGTTTTCATTTCCATTCACTTCTATGAATTTGTTAAACAGTCCACTTGCTTTCCAACATCCCCATTTTTTAAATTTAAATATAGTTTACATGCAACATTGTGTACATTTAAGATGTACAATGTGTGGATTTGATACATTTATATATTACAATGTAATTACTACCATAGTGTTAGCTAATACCTCTTTATCCTTTCTTTTTTGTGGTGGGAACAATTAAGATCTAGTCTCTTAGCAACTTTGAAGTTTAAAATATAGTATTGTTGACTATAATCACTGTGCTGTGCATTAGTTCTCCTAGACTTATTTATCTACTATTTTCAAGTTTGTACCCTTAAATGATATATCCTCACTTCTCAGAGTAATATGCATTACTCTGGTATCCACCATTCTACTCTGTTTTTATAAGTTTGGCTTTTTTAGATTCCACATATAAGTGATATCATACAGTATGTGTCTTTCTCTGCTTGACTTATCTTACTTAGCACAACGTCTTCAAGATCCATTCATGCTGTCACAAATGGCAGGATTCCCTTCTTTATTGTAGATGAATAATATTCTGTTATGATTCAAGTTCTTTTAAATTTGTTGAGATTTGTTTAACGGCCCAGGATATGATCCATCTTGATGAATGTCCCATGGGTGCTTGAAAAAAAATGTGTATTCTGTTGTTGTTGGATGGAGTGTTCTATATATGTCAATTATATTCTGTTGGTTTATTGTGTTCTTCTGATCTTCTATACCCTTGCTAATTTTCTGTGTGGTAGTTCTATCAGTTGCTGAGAGGGGTGTGTTGAAGTCTCCAACTATAATTGTGGACTTGTCTATTTATCCTTACAGATCTATCATTTTTTCCCTTGTATTTTGAAGGTCTGTTGTTTGGTACATGCACATTTAGATTGCTATGTTTTCTTGGTGGATTGGCCGTTTTATCATTATGTGATGTCCTTTTTTGACTCTAGTAATTTTCTTTCCTCTGAGGTTCACTTTTTCCGATATTAATATTGCCATTCCTGCCTTTTTAAAAATTAATGTTTTATGGCATATCTTTTTTTTCATGCTTTTACTTTCAAACGACCTATATCATTGAATTTGAAGTGAGTTTCTGTAAGCAGCATACAGTTAGGTCATGTCTTTTTATCTACTCTATAACCTTGGTCTGTCTTCTGGTTGATTTAGACCATTTACATGTAAAGTAGTTATTGATATATTAGTGCTTAAGTCTGCCATTTTATTATCTATTTGTTTCCTCTGGTTCACATTCTTCTGATTCTTTTTTCCTGCCTTTATTTTTGGTCTTGAACTTTTTAGGATTTCATCTTGATTATTTGTAGTGCTTTTAAGTGTATCTCTTTATATAGTTTCTTAGTGGTTCCTCTGGGTATTACAATATACATATATGACTTAGTCGACTGGTATCAACATTTTGTCACTTGGAGTGAAGTGTGGAAACCTTGCTTCATTTAGGTCCCCTTATTTTTACATAACTTTGTCTTCAGTATTAGATGATGTTATAATTTTTATTTCAATCATCAGATATGACTTATAAAACATATGAAGAAAAAGGCTGTATGTATCCCTTGCACCTCCTTCCTTCCTGACGCTCCAAGATTCCTTCTTTTAATATCTTCTTTCTGTTTGTTGACCTTCATTTGTCAATCTGTAAGTGTAGATTTATTAATGATAAATTATTTTAATTTTCTTTCTGAAAAAAATATTTCTCTCTTCATTACTAGGGGATAGTTTTGCTGGGTATAGAGTTCATAGTTGACAGTTCTTTTTTTTTCATCACTTGAAAAATACTGTGCCACTTCCTTCTGGACTCCATGGTCTCAGATGAGGATTCCGCTGTAATTTAATGGTGTTTTCTTCTAGGTAATGTGTCCTTTTTCTCTGGCTGCTTTCAAGATTTGCTCAAGTTTTCAAAAGTGTAATTATGATGTGCCTTGGCATAGATTTCTTTGAGTTTATCCTGTTTGGGGTTTGCACAGCTTCTTGGATATGTAGGTTTGTGTATTTAGCCAAACTTGGGAAGTTTTCAGTCAATATTTATTCAAATACTCTTTTAACACCACTCTCTCCTCTCTTTCTGTGACTCTCATGACACAGACATTGGATCTTTTCTTATTGTCCTGAGGCTCTATTTATTTATTCTTTTAGTTCTTCAGATTGAATGAGTTCCATTGTTCCATACTTAAGTTCACTGATTCTGACCTCTGTCATATCCACTCTACTATTGAGCCTACCCAGCAAATTTTTCATTTATTATATTTTTCAGTTCTATAATTTTCTTTTGGTTATTTTTTTAACTTTTATTTATTTGCTGAGATTTTCTATTTTTTCATTGGTTTCAGGAAAATTTGTAATTCTCTATTAAAGCATTTTATGATGGTTATTTAAAAATCTTTCTCATATAATTCCAACGTCTAGTTCACCTCATTGTTGGCATCAGTTGTATTTTCTCACTCAGTTATGATTTCCTTGGTTTTTGTTTTAATGGGTGTTTTTCATTTGTATCCTGGACATTTTTCCCATTATGTTAGGAGACACTTGATTCTATTTAAATCTTTCTTTTACAAGGCAGTCACCTTGTTTAGGTTTAGCATGTGGACCTTGGCCTATTTTACAGATTGTGCTTCCAATGGCAATTTAATTGGCAGAGTCTTTTTGATGGTGTTTTGGTCTGCTTGGTTTATTTGGTGCTGTTGGGGCTCCCACTGGTCCCTACTGGTGATGTTTGAAGGGGAGGAAGGGATTTTCACAGGTCACATGGCTGGTGTCTCTCAGTGGGGAAGGGATGTGGTGGAATCCCCCTACAGGTGTCCCCCAACTGCCTGGTTTCTCTGGGAAGGTGACAAGAGTTTTGGGCCCCTGGAGACAATGAGACTTCCTGGACCATGCCACTCATCATGACCAGGTCCTTTTCTCTAGTGCCATCTGCCCACTCTGGAAAAGGAGAGTCTCCAACCTGCAGGGAATAGAGGCTTCCAGCTTGCCGTACCTCGGTCTCTCCTCCAGGCTCCATCCACCTAGGTATCTCTTGGTGGGAAAAGGGAGTCTCAGAATCATTGGGGAATGAGAGTTTATCCTATGGACAATCCTCCCTTGTTAGGGATGTTGGACTCATCTAACTTTGCTCAAGGGACCTCTGTTCAGTCCAGGGGAGGAATGAGCCAACCTGGACTGCCTTCTGTTATTCGATTGGGGGTCAGGAAATGCTGGGCTGGATGGTCTTCCTTTGTTGGGTGGGGAGACACAAGACGCCCTGCCACTGTGCTATTTCTCCAGTCCTGGAGCAGCACACCAGTTTGCTTTCTTCTTACTACCTCACCACCCTCTTATTCCTTATGACTAGAGTCCTTCTTTGGTTATCTCTTACACAATTTCCAACGTTTATAGTTGTACTTAGCAGAGAGAGCAGGGAAAAATGAGTCTGTGCCATGTACGTGAACTGGAATTCTTAATAATTAATTTTTATTTGTCTCATTTCTTCTTGTTTCTGTTACTCTTTTTCTGTCTCCTTTCAGGTTAGTTAAATATTTTTAGTATTCCATTTTGATTACTCTCTTAGCTTTCTATCTATGTCTTTTTGCAGTATTTTTGTAGTAATTCCCCTGGAGATTACAATACACATCTTTTACTTGTTACAATTTCCTATGTTATCTTCTAGGAGTTTTATAGATTTGCATTTTACATTTAGGTCTATGATCCATTTTGAGTTAATTTTTGTGAAAGGTATAAGGTCTGTGGGTTCATTTTTTTGCATGTGGATGTCCAGTTGTTCCAGTACCATTTGTTGAAGAGACTATCCTGTCTCTATTGTATTGCCTTTGCTCCTTTATGAAAGATCGGTTGGGTATATTTGTATGAGTCCATTTCTGTTCTCTATTCTGTTCCATTGATCTATTTGTCTATTCTTCCACCAATACCATGGTCTTCCTTTTGGTAGCTTTGTGGTAAGTCTTGAAGTTGGGTTGTGTCAGTCTTAAGACTTGTTCTTCTCCCTCAATATTGTGTTAGCTATTCTAGATCTTTTGCTTTTCCATATAAACTTTAGAATTCGTTTGTCTATATACACAGAATAACTTGCTGGGATTTTGATTGTCATTTCACTGACTCTAGATGTGAATATCTCTACATTTACTTAGATCTTCTTTTGTTTCTTTTATCAGAGTTTTATATAGATCAGAGTTTTGTATATAGATCAGAGTTTTCCTCATATAGATCTTGTACCTATCTTGTTAGATTTATACCAAAGTATTTAATTTTTTGATGCAAATGTAAATGATACTGTTTTAAATTTCAAATTCCCATTGTTTATTGCTAGTCTATATAAAAACAATAGACTTTCATATGTTAACCTTGTATCCTGAAACCTTGCTGTAATTACTTATTAGTTCCAGGAGATTTTTGTTGTTGATGCTCTGAGATTTTCTACATAGAAAATTATGTCATTTGTGAACAAAATGGTTTTATGTCTTTCTTCCTAATCTGTATACATTTTATTTTCTTCTTTTGTCTTATTGCGTTATATAGGACTTCCAGTATGAAGTTGAAAATGAGTGGTGAGAGGGGGCATCCTTGCCTTGTTCCTAATCTTAGCAAGAATACATCTAGTGTCTCACTATTAAGTATGATGTTAGCTGTAGATATTTTTGTAGATGTTCTTTATGAAGTTGAGGAAGTTCCTCTCTGTCCATAGATTCCTAAGAGTATTTATCATGAATGGGTATTGGATTTTGTCAAATGCTTTTTCTGTATCTATTAGTAAGATAATTTGATTTTTCTTCTTTGCCAGGTAATGTGATGGATGAGATTAATTGATTTTTATCCAAACCGTTTTAATAAAACTTATCACTGGTTATGTACACACACACACACACACATACACACACACACAAATACACACACATTTGTATTTACTTTTATATTCTCTGGCTTTTCGACTAAACTGTAAACTCAGGTACCTAGTATGTTATATACTCAATAAATAGCTGAATGAGTGAACTACCCCCCACTTATATTTATTTGTATCTATTGAGAAGCTATGGAAGGAGGATGGTAGTTTATTGGAATCCAATTACAGGAAAGAGATGGAAGAATGTGAGGGGAGTGATGCCATGATATCTGTTCCTCCTTAGTTCCAGATGCCAAGTTTAAGCCTCACTGGTTAGAGAGCTAAAGCCAACAGCTGATTGTGTTGTTTTGTTGAGATATATCATGGACTCAGCGAGCAAGCAGAACTGCTCCGAGCCTAGGCGACAGAGTGCGAGAGAGTTGTAGAGAAGACTGTGATCCTGTTTTATAAGTGGTGTAATCCAGCAGGTGGGAGCTTGGAGCTATGGTAATTTGAGCCTTAAATGTAACATCCTTTGCATCTGCAGGCTGCATACAAAAGAATCAGAGCTCTGCTTGTTATGCTTTAAAGTATGTCTAGATTTTTTAAAAATCTCACTTGTTTTCTTTTAGGGCAGCTCGTCTTTACTCTGAGTCCTAGTTCCTGGAGATATCAGTTCCATTTGACTGGTTTCACAGTTTCAGAGGTGTGACCTAACAGTACCCAACCTGGGTTGGCAGATCCCTCTTCTGGATCCCATGTCTAGAAGATTTGAACTCCTACAACCCAGAGCCCTCTAGTCCAGAAAGAGTTCTCCAAGAAGCCTGTTTTCTTCTTCTCTAGCCATGATTTGGCTTATTTTACTAATGTTCATCATCTAAACTCTGGCCTGCTTGCAACTCTGTACTCTTTGTTTTCAGAAAACCATTGACTTTCAGGCTGGAAGGCTTCTGATTCTTGTTCCATATTTCTATTCATAGCTGCCTATAGTGAACACCTGTGAGTTTGTTTTTCTCCCCTAACATCCATTGACCCATCTTCTGGTTTAAAAAAAGAATCTTGAATTTCCTTTAGGGAGTTACTCTTTCTCACTCGAAATTCCTGTGATTTGGGTGGGGTTGACCCCTGCCAGCTCCCAGCGAAGGCCCTAATCAACCTAAGCCAATCAGTGTATGGCATAATTTAGGCACTGGGATTGGTACAAGTGTGATCACGTGGCCTAACCGGACCAACAAGAGTCAGTCCCAAGACTTTGTGTACACTGTTAAGAGAGATAAAGTCTCTCTCTTCCTGCCCAGTATAGATTGCAGAGGATGAAAGATCTGGCACAGCTATAGCTTTCTTAGGCCCGTAAAGGAGGAACCTGTCAAAGACAACACATTGGGGAGAGCAGGGCAGGACCAAGAGACAGAGGAAACTGGGTCCTGGTGACATTGTTTCAACCCCTGCGTGAAACCATACCTGGAAACAATTCTATCCCCTGAACTTTTCCATTTTGTGCTCCACGAAATTCCCTTTCAGATTAAGTCATTTTGGTTTGGGTTTTCTGTGATTCGTAGCCAGAAAAGTTCTGAACACGTCACTATTCTTCTTTTCTTTAAACACTGCCATCAAAAGGTTCCCTACTTGCTTCATCCTCTGTTGTGTGCTGGCATCAGTGCTGACCATAGCACATGGTCCTTGACCCTGATTTCCCTTTGACTTTGGATTAATAGCTCCCTACTGGGCTTGATTTTGGTGTCCTCTCATGGGAATGACTGATCCTGATCCCACAATCCCACAGTCCACCCACAATGCTGTCTCCTGAGTCACCGAAACTGTCTTAAGCCAGACTCAGACTTCAGTTTCTAATCTGGCATTCCTTAGATTCCATTTCTGGAACAAATTTCAGTCGAATTATTAGAACTCATTCATAACTGTCCAATTTTACCCGACTCAACATTTATACTGTTCTGTGTGTGGTCAGAAGTAGGCAAAGATTTCTGAGCAACCTTCTCTTCTAACTATTGTTTGTACATATGTTTTTGCCTGTCCAAGACCTCTCTGGGCCTGGGAAACCAATTTTGCTCACAAAACAAGTTTTATTAATCTCCAATGGGAATGCAAGGGAAAAGAAAAGGGGGACCAGGATGTACATTCCAATAGAATGCTTGTACTTCTTTTAAGAGATGTGATGGAGACTGCCTTGGAGTAGCATTCATCAATTCCATCCCAGCTTCTAATATTAGCTGAAAATCTGTGTGTTCACATATGTTGGTAAAACCCAGTGAGTTTTCACAAAGCTAGCAACTCAGGCTGTCTGTTCCTGCTGCGTAGACACTCAAATTCTTGACAGTGTCTGGAAGCAGAGGTGCCACCCAGGAAATAGCACTTCATCTTTTTGGATTATCACGCAAGATAAAAAGAATTGTGAATTATCTTTTCTTGCTTTACAGATGAAAGTAGCAGAGATGAGAATCAGGCCCACAGAATGTGTGTCAAAGCCTGAAAGGCCTAAAATTAGCTAAACTTGCTTTTTCAATTTATAGATAAAGGAATCAAGGTCCAGAGATGTCAAGTGACTTACCCAAGGTCACATAGTCAGTTGGTGGCAGAGTCAGGATGAAGATTTAGGTCTCCTTGCTTCCAAAACAGTGCTTTCTTGACCACATCCCTCTGGGGCTTTATAATTGGAAGTAGAATTGCTTCAGGGTCCTACATGGACATCTGACTTTTAAGGACATATTACTTTCAGGAAAAGTTCAGATTTAGTCCTTCATGTAAGGATGGCTATCTGTTAGCTATTTTAAGGTAAAAAACTACCCCAAATTTAGTGACTTTAAACACAACCATTTACTATTGCTCGCAAGTCCATTGATTGGCTAGATAACTCTTCTGGCCTGGATGGGACCAGGCCACGTGTAGCATCATTCACTCATGTGTCTGCTGTCTGATGGGGACTGACTTATCTAGAAGGGGCTCAGCTAGGATGGCTCGTCTCTGCCCTATGTGGTCTTTCATCCTCTAGCCGGAAAGCCTGGGCTTGTTCAAAGGGCAGCTGGGCAAGTTTCCAAGTAAGAAAATGGGAGTGTTCAAGGGCTCTTGAGATGTAGACTTGGAACTGGTGCAGTCTCACTTCCGTCACTTTGTGTTCATAACCAACTCATAAGGCCAACCCAGATTCAAGGGTTAAGGAAATAGACTCCACTTCTAGATGGGAAAAGGTGCAAAGTCATATCGCAAGAGGCATGGATACAGGAGGGAAATAATTGTGGATTTGCAAATAACCTACCTCAGGAGGTATGATGTCCTCTTGTTTAAAAAAAAAAAAAAAGACCTCAACCATCCTAGTTCTTGGCACAAATATAGCAGGAGCTTAACGCATTCATGTCAAATGAGTTTTGCCATCTCTCTACTCATGAGAGTGCATGTGGATGAGTTTATGATGTGTGTATGTGTATACATGTGTGTGTGAGTATGCATGCACATGAGAATTTGTGTTCTTTTAGGTATTTTGAGATGCAGGCTTCTGCAAGGACTCGTCGTAAAGACAGGACATTTCAGGACCAAGGAGAGCAGCATAAGCTGAGCATGCAGTTGATGCCAGGCCCCCAGCAGAGCCCATCTCAAGTGGCAGACCATAAACTGGACTCCGTTCCTGGTAGCAACAGTACATGCTGTGATACAGTTTTCATTTTCTGACATCAGAAAACACTCAAATTCATCTGTGCAGAAAAAGTGTTTCCTGGAAAACCATCTCAAAAAGAACACACTGGGGAAGAGACGTCAACTTCGTACACAGCCACCTTCAAGGGATCTTGACCCTCAGGAACAAAAACCCTTCAGCCCCTGATCCCATAGGTTCTTACCTGAGGGACCATGGCCACCACCACTCCCAACATAAAGTACATTCCAACATCCCCTAGCTTTGTGGCCTCAGAGTGGACAAAGTCCATACCCCTTAGCCACACTGAGGTTACAGACTTTCCCACAACTAGTATTTACTGAGTAGCCACTGAGTCCTGGGTACTTGGCTAGGTGCTATGTATATAGAGTGAAAATAACTGTCAGAGCCCCTACCCTCATATAGCTCATAGTCTAGTAGGAAAGGAGACAATAAACAAGGAAATAGTCCAATACGTAAATACATAATAATTGTGATAAATGATAAGAAGGGTAATAACAGGGTGTTTTAAAAGAGAATAAGAAGGAGTAGCCAGTTTAGATTGGGTGATTGGGAAATCTCTCACTGAAGAGGTGATGTTCTAGCTGAAATCTAGAGGATGAAAAGGGGCCAGCCATATAAAGGGAGTAGAAGGGGACCATTCTAAGTAGAGGAAACAGCAGGTGCAAAAGTCCTGAGACGAGAAAAAGTTTAGTGCTTAAGCATCTGAAAGAAGCTCAATGGAACTGACTTCTAGTGGGTAGGAAAGAGAAATTCAAGATCAGAGTGTAGAAATAGCAGAGGCCAAATTACACATGGTCTTGAGGGCCACTTTATGGAATTTGGATTTTATTGTAAGAGCAATAGTGAAATAGTGAAGTGTTTTCTCAGATCTTCTCAGGAAATTCATATATGGCCACTTTTATCCCTGTTGAGAATTCCCAGGTTAGGAAACGTTCTAGGAAACCAAGAGGAAAACACTCCAGTCTATCCCATTGAACTCTGAAGTGAACAGATTTTCAGGACAACTTCCTTGTCCTCAGGGACCAGCCCAGACACAGGCCTGAAGGATCCAGCCTCCGTGGACTAAGCTATATAATCTTGAACTGCATGTTCGTCCCCTGCCAAGCCTGGAGGACACTTTTTCCCTCCTAAGACTTGTCTTCTCTTCCTCTCATGCACTATGAGCCCAGACTGCTGCTCCCACCCACTGCAGCCTCAGTCAGTCCTGCCCATGTTCTCACCTCTTCCTGCCTGGCTCCTGGATTAGAACCTCCCCCAGTCAAGACTTCAGGCCCTTCAACCAGCACAAACCTGAACTCCACTCCTCTACTGTCCCAGAGGTCCTGCCTCTTTTCTCTCCCCTGGGTCCATTTACTCACTAAATGGTCAAGTGACTCTGTCTCTTGGAGAAATCTTGTCTTTGCCATTGCTTTGAACCAATGGCTGCCAATATTTCACCACCAGCAACCCTTTTTAATCTTCCCTCAACCTTTTCCACCATCATGATATGTAGAAAGACATCTCCCAAGTGTGATGTGTCTAATAACAATAGGGAACTTTTCTGAGCATGTTCTATAGGCCAAGCATTGTCTTAGTGCTTTCCACACCATGCCTTATATAATCCACGCACAATACCATAAGACAAGGCTGGCAGATTGTGTTTTCCAAAGGTGACCACCATATCTCCTGTTTCAAATGCTCTTCTAGACCCTTCTCATTCCCCCATTAAGAGGTGGAGTTTAATTCTCTGCCCTTGAACCTGGCTGCCCCGTGACTTGCTTGTAATCAATAGAATGCACTGGTAGTGACTGAGTGGTTTCTGAGGCTCGGTCCCCACAAAAGGTGCAGCTTCCTCTTGTTAGCTGGGACTCTCTCTTTTGGAGCTCTGAGATGCCATGTAAGGAGTCCAACCCTCAGATTGTTAAATTCGAGAGGCCATGTGTAAACACTCCAAGGAGCAGCCCAGCTGTCCTCGCAGCCTACAGCCAACACTAACTGCCAGCCATGAAGTGAACATCTTGGATGTCCAGCTCAGCTGTGCCTTCAGATGGCAGCAGCCCCAGATGATGTCTGACTGCGATCATATGGGAGCCTCCAAGCATATCTGCCCAGCCTTACCTTCCCCAAATTCCTGACCCACAGAGTCATGAGTGGTTATTTTAGACTGATGAGTTTTGTGATAGTTTTTTTACAAAGCAATAGTAACCAGAACAATAGGTATTGTTATTGACCCTGATTTTCAGTTGAGGAATCGGGGACCATAGTAAATCTCTTGCCCAAGGTCAAAAAGCCAATAAGTGGTAGGACTAGAATTTTAGGTCTTTCACACCGCTAAGCTTGTGCTGTTAGCCTGCATGCTGTCACTCTCCATCTATTAAGCAATGGTCTGTGTAACCTGGTTATGGGGATGATACAAGGTTGCGGGCCCTCATTCAGGGATGGAACCCAAGGTTGAGAGCTCCTGTCTAGGCTATCAGGGATTAACCTCAGGGATTGCCCTCTGGCCTCCAAGATGGATCCACATGCCATGGATGGTCTATGAGCCATGCCCACCCTGTCCTGTGACTAGCAGGGGAGTTCTCTTCTCCTTCAGAAGGCAGCATAAACTGCCAGTTAAGAATATGGACTGGGCTCTGCCATTTAGTGGCATACTACCTTGGAGCAAGAAGTTACACCACCTCTCTGAGCCTCTTGTTTCTCAGCTAGAAAATGGGATGACGATAGAACTTAATTTATAAGAGGGCTTGAGATACTAAATGAAATAATGTATATAAAGTATTTATCACACCTCGGTAGTTGATATGTTCCATTTAAACGTTCCTTCAGGCTAGAGACAGAAACACATTGAGCTCAACGAGCCCCTTTCCTCACTGCTTCTACTCCATGGAGCCCCTTTAACAGTACTTAATTCACTCAGTTGTCCTCACAAAAGCAGCAATTAAAGGTATACCTTCCTGGGTTGGTAAGAAAACACACCCGAGCCATAGGAGGCTATTCGAGCGCAGAGTCGCTTCTCCTTATTTTTCCACCTGAAGGCAGGATTGCCATAGCAGAATGATTAAGAATTTGGGTACGTATCTTTGCTGGCTCTCAGTCTCCTCGTATGAAAAGTAGAAATGATATTGATTACCTCACAGCAGATGTGAGCAGTCAATGAGATGACGAATGTCTGGCACCTGGAACACAGAGCTTAGAGAATAATGGGTATTCCCCTCCCTCTTTGCTCTTCCTTGGGCCACTCCCTAAAGGGTGGCTAAGTATTCCATCTCTCCCTCCCTCTTCTCACTGTTGCCAGAGATCTCTAGGCTGATAGCAAGGGCTTTCAAGGGGTTGAATTTCTCCTATGGAAACTCAAGCATAACTAGGGGCATCCTCCTGCTCCACCCTGTCTCTGGTACTCAGAAGTCCCCTTTCCGCCCCTAGAAGACAGGAAGATCAGAGTTTGGAGCTTCAATGGGCTCTGTGCTGTCACATGGACTTTGGGAAGCCCGTGAGGAATCAAAAGGATGGTAACAACTTGAGGTCATGGGAAGAGTACTGGATTTGAGAGTCAGAAGACCTAAGTATCAGATTCATGGATCTTTCCCTTTCCATCCATCTCTCCTTGGCAATGGCACTGAGCATCAGTTTCTTCATCTGTAAAAATGGGACAATAGTATCCTTGTTTTACTTGTATCACAAGTATATTGTGAGGTTTGAAGAGGACAAGCAGGTGTGACAGTCTCTGACGATATCCATTATTGCTGTTAGTCTTGGGCAGGAGTCTAGTCCACATCACAAAAATAAGCAACATTAGCAGGAGTCCTCAGACAGAAGTGGTGGGTAGAAGCTTCAGTCTGTGCACTGGGTACCACTTCCATTCTTCTGGAAGGGAGTAAGCTTTTTGCAATATTCTCATATTTCTTGCCCCGGGAATGGCAGCATCCTAGGTAGCTCTGTAGAAGCAAGTCTAGACTCACCCTCCAGCTCACTGTCCACATCCAGTCATCATCAGGTCTAACAGATTAAATGAGAATGAACAATAGTAATTACAGAGGGTTTGCTGTACCAGGGATGGTTTAAGTGCTTTACCTGGATCATCTCATTTCATTCATGGAATGACTACTATAAAGTAGTTTCTTTTATCATCTTTAGTTTACAGATGAAGAAAGTCAAGTACAGAGAGGTTAAGTAACCTATCCAAGATCACACAGCTGGTAAGTGATCCAGGCAAGCCTTGAATCCCAGAGGTTAACTCCAAAGCTTTTGCACATCACCACTGCACTGATGCTCTCCCACCGCACCTGCCACCATCATCTCCCACCGAGATGCCTGCAGCATCCCCTAGCTGGCGTAACCGCCCCTGGTCCTATCCTTCTGTAAACAATCGTCTATACAGCTATCGGAGAACTCTCTCTGAAGCACAGCTCTCTCTGGTCAAAGCCTTTCAAGGGCTCCCCAGTTTTTGCAGGATGAAGTCCAGGTTCTCCCAAACGGCCCATAAATCCCTGCGGGACCTGGTTCTTGCCTGCCCCTTTTCAGCTTGCTTGCCACTGAACCCTGTTCATCTTCCAGTTGGAGACACTGGAATGTTCTATGCTTTTTCATTCAGCTACGTGTTGGTGTATTCAATTCCTTATTCCTCCTGAAATGTGTCTTCATCTCCTGAGAACTCATCCAACCCAAATATGAAATCCACCCCGAACCACCCAGGCCCCTGGCCTCTGGTCCTTGAGCATCCTGGGATCATTTCCACTACGGTGTCCATCACCTTGGAATGCAACAATTTGTCTGCAGACCTGTCTGTCAAACAGGCCATGAGTTCCTGGAGGCAGAATCCTCTCCAGCTCCCCAACACCTCCCACAAGGCCAGTACAACAGAGCACTAACAAACAAGTGTTAAAACAACACTTTCAGGTGTGAAAAATTGTTACTGTTATTATGATGGCACAACACTCGGTAACAGTGCCCTTAGGACTCCAACCTATCAGCTTCGCTTCCTACAAGAATGCAGCCTCAGCAACTCTGCCTGTGTCCTTCCTCTCCTCCTTGGTGACACCAAAGCCCGTCAGTGCACGGGTTTCAGCATCCTGACACATCCTCACTTCCCAGCCCCCCAGCCTCCTTCAGATACTGGAGAAGAGAGCTCACTGCTTCCATCTCCAACCTAGACCAGGCAGGAGCCACTCCTGGTTTACCTTTTGGATATCCCAATTTCTCACCTAGGTTTAGTTAAGACAAGGCACAAAATTTTCAAGAGATGCATTTATTGAGCAACCAAGGAAAGCAAAGAAAGAAGTGGCTAGTGAAGGTAGGATTTTAGGGACCCCAGTCTTCCACTTGTGTCTGCCCTCCATAGCAGGCCGTGAGCTTCTCAGGACATCTTAGACTTGTCGGGAATGTTTATGGAATGAATGAATGAATGAATGATTGTTGAGTCGCTCACCTTCACAGATTATTTGGCTCAATTCTTTCATCAGGACACTGCTAAGAGCAGCCCTGCTGGGTCACGTGTGTAAGGGTTTCTGGAAAACACTGCACCATATACCTTGTCAGAGGGTGCAGGAAAGTATTGTTCCTTCAGGACTTCCCAGGGCACAGGATGCCTCACTGCTGAGCCCCAGGCAGCAGGAGGAGAAGCTGGGGAAGGAGCAACAATTTTCTGTGGCCCCAGACTGGAAGCCCAATTCTCCATTTGAAAAGGAGACCATCACCCAATTTATCTCTTCTCCAGCCACCAGGGTAGACCTGCTAGAGGCTGCCAGGGAATCTGCCAGGTGTTTTATGTTTTGCATTGGTGTGTAAATGACATCCAACTGCCTTTCAGGCCAGAGGGAGGTTTCTGCTTAATTCAGGCTCTGGAGAGATGTCTCCGGCAACTCGCGGCCCCAGCAGTGAGGTTTATCTAATTGTACATGCAGGCCCACCTCCCTGTTCTGCTTCAGGAGGCTTTGCTATTTATCGCACACCCCATGATGCACGAGCTGTCACCTCTTCTGTGAAGCCTTCCCAGCCACGTCGCTCACAACCCCCTCTGGAGCCCCTTCTCTCCCAGACTGCGTCACCCACGTGTGGGAACCAGGTACCCACTAATTTTTTGCTGCATAACAACCACCCCACAACTTGTGGGCTTAAAGCAATAAGCATTATGAGCTCACAGTCGGGTGGGTGGTCGTGCTGCACTCCTGCATCTGCAGTCACCTGCCATCCAGCTAGCTTCTGTCGGCCAGGGACACGGCGCCACTGAGCCACAGATCTCTCGTCCTCCAGCAGGCTAGCCTGAGCTTGTTCACATGACAGAGGCAGGTTCCCAGATGAGGGCAGAAGTTTCAGGGCCTCTTGAGACCTCAGCTTGGAACTGGTGCAGGTCCCATCTGCCCTGATCTGTTGGTTAAAGCAAACCATGAAGGCCAGCGCTGATTCTGGGGTCTGGGAAACAGGTTCCACTCTTGAAGGGGCTTTGAACTCACATTGCAAAGAGGCATGCATATAGGGAGGAAAAAACATCTACCACAAGTGGTCTGTTATCGCTGTGTCATTATTTCAGCCCGAACCTGATAAGAAATAGGTCAGAGGCTGAAATACAAGAACATGGTTCCAAGTACCCGCCAAGAGAAAGCCTAGCGTTTTGCCTATGGTGTCTGCTTGGGAGTCTTCAGACCTAGGTTTGAATTCTGTCTCTGCCACTTATTCTTTGTGTGACCTTGAGCAACTCATTTGCTCCTTTTGAGCTTCCATTTTCTTTTCTGCAAAATGGAGATATTAATAATTTCAACCTCTCAGAGTTGTTGTAAGGATTAAATGACATATGGGTGTACAGCCCTTAGCACGATGCCTGGCAGGAAGTAAATGCTTAACAGAAGTGGCTTTTATTATCATTAAAAACAATAGTCATTATTTCACCTGTCATAAGCTAAAGCAACGGAATCCCCTTCCCAAATTCTTCTACTGCGAGTTCCTCAAGGGCACCGACTGTATGGACAAAAATATTCACTACAGCTTTGTTTATAATAGACAAAAATTTGAAAGCAGCATAAATATCCAACAACGGGGGTTGGTTAAATGAATTTTAGTATATCGACCCACAGGATTGCAGTGTAGTCATTAAAAATGATGTGGAGCTGTGTGTGCTGACATCGAAAGCTGAACATGACGTATTGTCAAATGGAAAAGAAGGTCACAAAACAGTACATAGTGTACAAAGCCATCCATATAAAATATATTCATGTGTAGATATGCACATGGAAGTCTTGGTGGAAAGATATAAAAATGTTAATGTGTCTATCTTCATGCGGTGAGATTATAGGAGTTTTTCCCCTTTTATCCTAGTTTTTAAAATTTCCCCACAACGAAAGATATTACTTAACTAAATATAAAAAAAATTTGTGACAGGAGAGCTGCTCTGGTCACCATGAAGGTAGGCTTCAGAACCACTGCTATGTGCCAGGCCTTGAACTCGGCACTAAGAGTTTTTGAACCCGTAGAAGTCAGACTCTGTGCTGGGAGCCAGTGGTTTGATGAAGCTGGCTCCTCCGTGAGGCCCTGGCTCCTCCAGGAGCTCCTCAGAGTCAGGAGTGAACTCATTGTGGGGCTTCTTTTCCCTGAGGGCACCTATAGCTGCTTCTTCCTCTCCCTGCTCCTCACAACACCCCAGTAATCCCCATGGAGTTGGTGTTTGGGGGATAGATGGGGTAGCTGTCCTCAGGGGCTGTCCCATTCCCCATCCAGGCAGCCTGAGAAATGGAGGGAGAAGGACTGGCCCAAGGTGCCCAAGCTTGCAGCCTAGGCCATGCAGTGAATGGGGCTGGGGACCTGGAACATATTAGGTGTAGGACTCCAGCCTCCTGTCTTGCCTTCACTGATGGCGTCCAAGGGAAGCATTAGCAACAGTACAGGCCTGAAAGGAAAGGAGACAGCACTCCCCACCCTATTTAAAAGGGCCGAGCTATTGAAAGATCCAGAATGCCCATTAGCCATAATTTCACCCAGGAGACCCGTCAGGCCTTCAGGGAAACGAATGGTCCACTCTGGGCAGCACTGCCTCTCCCCATCTCACCTGAAGCCCCAGCTGACTTGGCTTCAGGATTCTGTTCACCATCATGGGCCCTGAATCATCTCCATGAATTCTCTCCCTTCCTAACCGACCTAGTTCCTTCTGTAGGAGACTTGTGGGTCAGTTTATCCTCTTAAGAGTCTGTAGAGAGCAAAATTAACAATCCCAACCACTTCCGCAAGAAGAGACTTGATGCTTTTTACTGAAAAAGTATTTATTCAGTCCAGACTGGAGATGCATCAATAAAGGTGGGTTACCTTGATAAAGCAGCTACGGCTGGATTCTGGCAGCTGGGAAAGACTGAGAGCAGCTGTCAAAATGGCAAAATGATTGGGGGCTCAAGGGGCATGGGAACCGTGGGATTAAGATAATCGAAGAAAACAGGTTTAGGGAAACGATCTACTGATTTTTAAAATATTTAGCTGAGGCATTTCCCTAATATCTCTTTGGGTAAACCAACAAGGCCAGTTAATCACAGAGAAGCACGGTGGAGATGGCGTCCGCCCTTGAATTGCCAAAATGCAAATGTTGGTGGGTGTGTGTGGATGTGATGTTGAGTCACAATATTGTTAATTATGAGGAAGTTTAGGAATTGAGGCAAACTTTCTCCCACCCCCATTTGCTGACAATTAAGGCAGGCTGGCTGTGAATTACCAGCCATCATTCTTTCCTTTTCCAACTTCCATAATTGGGTTAGAATGCCTCTGTTAAACAAGCATGCCTCCAGAACTTGAGCTAAGTTAGAGCCCTTTATAAATTAGGCAATAAATTGGAATATGTTTCCCCATCTGGTATCCAGATTTAGGAAATCTGTGATTTTGAATGAGGCACCGAGATATACGGCAACGCCCCGGGTTCTGGGGTGTTTACGGGTATGTACAGGCGCTGGGGAGGCGTATAGTAGTGGTGGAACCTCTGAGCTTTCTAGTAACTGCTGAAATGCCACTTTTGACTCTGCCATTTATTACCTGCGTGTCCTTGGACGAGTATCTTAATCTCTCTGTGTGTCTCAGTATTATCATCAGCAAAATGGGAATAATAAGAGCACCTGCCTCATAAAGTTGCCACGAAGTTTAACAAGATGATCCGCATAAAGTGCTTAGGATGCCATCTGGCAGAGAAGAACTCAGCAAACATTAACAACCCCCACTACTATGATGAAAGCTCATAAAATTCCAAGAGCGCAAAGGCATCCTAGCACAAGAGATCTATTGGAACAACACAAGGCAAATGTGGCATCGATGAGCTCTTTTTCAGACAAGGTGACCTCCCCTGTCACAATTGTCCACCTTAACCCAGCTCTGGTTCAATCCAGTTCATTGCCCAACTTCACACCTGCACCCTCACAGCTGGGTGTGGTGGGAGGAAAACCCAAAACCATGGTGATTGCTCTCCCTCTCCGTTTACGTCCACCAACCTCAAGCAGGCTCTCAACGCAACCTGGTAATTATCCTACATGCTCCTGGCTCATGTTGTCCCTCCCTCTCCTAGAAAGCTATTTCACATCTCCTTCCTCCTCCACCTCCTCCTCCTCCCTCTTAGCTATACCTTGCTTCCTAGTTCCTTGAGAAAATGGAAGCACTCGGAGGGTAGCTTTCACAGGTTTCCAGTGCCTCAGCTAACAGCCTGATTGATACCTGGATCTTCACCCACAAATGCTACCCTCCCTCCTGCTGACCTGCAGATGCTTTTATCTTAGGCTGTCCTCCCACCACTTGTGCACTAGGTGTCATCCCTTCTTGCCTCAGATGGATGTCCGGCACCGTGAAACCATCTCCTCTATTTCCCTCATACCGGTTTTCTTTCTCTTTTGGACCCTTTGCATAAGCATCTGAACACCAGTGTGAAAAACCAACCCTCCTGATTACACCTCTTTCACCCACAGTGCCCCTTTCCTTCACTCCTCTTTACAGCAAAGCTTTTCAGAAGCATCGTCTGTTCTTGTTCTATCCACGTCTTCTCCTCTCATTCCCCTTGAACCCACTTGACTGGCTTCCATTCCTATGGTTCCACCAAACAGCTCTTGTCACGGTCACCAGTGACTTCGAGCTGCCTAACCCAAGGTGGGTTCTCAGGCCTCACACGTCTCAGCCTCCCAGCAGCAGTTGACACAGTTGATTGTTCCCTGCTTCCTGTAACACTTTCTTCTATTAGTTTCGGATCCTCCTCTTGTCTTATAGGGCAAGAAGTCTTCTCAACCTCCTTTGGTGGCTCCTTCTTGTCTCTCTTGTCTTTCAACGTTGAAGTGCAGTTTAACTCAGTCTCACACTTTTTCTCTTCTCTCTCTGAACTAGTTTGTCTTTGGTCCCGTGACTCTAAATACCACGTCTAGGCTGATGGCTCTCAGACATCTCATAGATCCGATTATTTATTGAACATCTCCACTTGACTATCTAATGGACATCTCTAACCTAAAGTATTCGAAATTGAGCTCCGGATAGCTATGCACACACTAGCTCCTCTTGAAGTCTCTCCCATCTCAGAGAATGGCAACTTTATTCTTCCAATTCTTCAGGCCCCGAGTCTTAGAATTACCTCAACTCCTCTCTTTCTACCCTTCATATCCAATTTGTCAGCAAATCCTATTGGCTCTTCTTTCAAAACTGAGCCAGAATAAGACTATTTCTCACCACCACTGAGGCTGCCACCCTGAGCAAAGACATTATCATCTCTCACCCGGATTATTTCAATAGCTTTTGCTGCAGGCTAAATATTTGTACCCCCACAAAATTCAAGTGTTGAAACCTAATCCTCGGAGTGATGATAGTAGAAGGTGGGGCTTCGGGCAGTGATTAGGTTCTGAGGGCAGAGTCCCCACGAATGGGATTAATACTCTTATAAAAAAGGTCCCACAGAGCTTCCTTGCCCCTTCCGCCATGTAGGGACTCAGTGAGTAGATGGCTCTCCATGAACCAGGAGGCAGGCTCTCACCAGACACCAAATCTGCTGGCACCTTGTCCACTTATCAACTTTCCAGCCTCCAGAACTGTGAGAAATAAATTCTTGTTGTTTATAAGCCACCCAGTTTATGGAAATTTTGTTATAGCAGCCTGAGCAGACCAAGACAGCCTTCCAGTTGGTCCTCTGGCTTCAAGCTTCAACCATGACACACTTACCTACGTCTAATCTCAACATAGCAGCTAGGTGGATTTTTGATCCTTTAAAAATACACATTGGAGGGCTGGCCTGGTGGTGTAGTGGTTAAGTTTGCACACTCTGCCCGCAACCATAAGCCATGCTGTGCCAGGCGTCCCACATATAAAGTAGAGGAAGATGGGCACAGATGTTAGCCCAGGGCCAATCTTCCTCAGCAAAAAGAGGAGGATTGGCAACAGATGTTAGCTCAGGGCTGATCTTCCTTACCAAAAAAAAAAAAAAAAAGAAAGAAACAAAATACACATTGGATCATGTCACTTCTCTGCTGCAAACTCTTCCTTAGCTTTCCATTTCACACCAAGAAAAAGCCAAAGGCCTTCAGCTCCTATGACTCTTGCCATCACTGACTATTCTAGCCATAGTGGCACCCTGTAGTTCCTTGCATGCATCAAGCAAGCACCCACCTCAGGGACTTTGCACTTGCTATTCTCTCTCCCTAAGAAACTCTTCCTCCAGATATTCACATGATTTACTTCATTCAAGTCTTTGTGAGAATGTCATCTCCTCAGAGAGAACTGCTCGGACTTTTCCACCCCTGTTGCTCCCTTGCTCCCTTACTCTCCTTCATTGTTCTCCACATTACTTCCCCAATAGCAGGGCTTCTCATCTGCTTTGTTCACTGCTACAGCCCTGGGACCCAGAACACTTAGTAGGTGTCAGTGAACCTTTGCTTAATGAATGGATAAATGAACCTACCCTCCCTGACTCCTTGTCATGGGTGTACAGAGGTTACAGTGTTGGGCTGGCAGTGTGATGGGGTCAGTGGGAAGGAATGACCTGAGAGGTGGATACAATTTTGTTGCTTATGAATTATTTATGAAATAATAAGAGTAAAGTTTGGCCTGGGGCTTGAGGATGATCAAGTCTTCTAAGGTTCTGCAATTCCAACATTTCTGTATTAATTTACATAACTCCTGGGCCCACCACTGCTGGAGAATCCATGAATGGTGTGTGTACCATGAATGGTGTGTGCACCAAAATTTGCCACAGGTCTCCAGAACACTCCATGGAATCTTACTCCATGGGCATGTTATATCTCCCTTAAAAGTCTCTGGGGACAGGGAGAGATCTTTCATTTTTTTCTGCTCTACCCCGACCTCTGTTATTGTAACATGAGTTGAGCATTTAGCAAAGGCTTATGGATAAATTGATTGCTCCAAATTGTAGGAGCCATGAAAATAGAGATGTTCTGCAATGAGGTTTACCATCCTACTCTGTAACTAGCATGTTAACAAACTGATTGCCTTTTGCAATTGTGATGAGTTTGTTTCCTTGTGTTCTTATCCCAGCAGAGATGTGTTGGACAGTGTCCACTATAACTCCCAAATTTCAATGGCTTAACAAAATAAGTTTATTTTTCACCCATGAGAAGTCCAGCCAGGTGTTTGGAGGGTGGCCTTCCATGAATGAATTCTGGGACCCAGGTCTGTCTATCTTGTGGTTCCACCACCACTCGGGGGCTTGCAGTCTTCTGTCAGACCCCTGCTGGCAGAAGTGGAAAGAGAACGAGTATGATGTGTGGGAGGATTGATGAGCAAGGCTTGGAAGTGACAAACATGCCCACTCTCATTCTATCTGTCAGAATTCAGTCATGTGATCACATCCAGCTGCAAGGGAGGCTGCGAGATACCATCTAGCCATGTGCCCAGGAGCAAAAGGAAATAGTTTTGATGAAGAGCAGTTTAGTTTCTACCACAACAGAGAAATTGAAGGTCAACTTAGCCTACCACAGGCCACATAATGACAACTTCTGCTTCTTGCGTAAACTTTTGGATAAGTTAAAATCATTATGCTTCAGTTTTCTTTCTCCAAAATATCCCTTCCCCAATTCCCCTTTATCCCAATCCTATCACACCCTCCATGAGAGTGAAGAGTTTAAGACTTATTTGCCCACTACTTGGCTGGTTTTTCACTTGTTAAGGTTTTACTGACTGGCCTATCTCACCACCCATGCTGACATCTGAGATCTGCTGCATGGAGGCTTGGAGGAAATGTCCATCTTGTTACACTATTATTATCAGTTAGAGTGTCTCAGGCAGAGGCAACAACATATGCAAAGGGCTGGGGCAAGAAAGAGCCCAGAGTGGCTGAAGAGCATCTACAGCCTGGAGGCACCACGTGAGGGCTCTGGTCTCAGGTTGCCTGGGTCAGCCTCTCGTGTCCATCACCAACCAGTTGTGTGAGCTTAGACAAGTTATATCATGTCCAGGGCTGTTTTTATTTTTGTAAACTAGGATAATAGAGGCGTTGATCTCATAAATATATTCCAAGGGTTGATTAGATAACCCATCTAGAGCACTTAGAACTGTGTCTGGCGTGTTAGCTGTTATTACTGTTATTATATCACCACTATTTTGTCATAATTATCAGCCATCCCTTGCCTAGGTCCTTGGTTCAGAGAACTTTTCCTTCCAGGCAGTTTCCACCTTTCTAATCTAGTGCCCAAATGGCACAACAACTGCCCCCTGGGGCAGATTGCATTTTTCTTATAGGTGCTGCGGCTCCATTGGAATCCAGGCTTTGGCCTTGTGGCCAAACTTCTCAGATGGTGTGTGTTCTGAGCGCCTCAACTTTGATCAGCATCAGAGTCATCTATCCACTCTTGCCCTGCTTTTCTATAATTGCACTTGCTTTGTGCAGCTTGGGTCAGAGTTACAATCACTGGATTGGTTGTTCCAGAAATCCTTACCTTGCCAGGAGTTTCATGTTCACCCATGCTGCAATTGTCTTTAAATTTCAGCTCAGAGTCACAGCCAGGAGTCTCTCTGAAGCCTGTCAGAATCAAACCCTTGTGAATGTGGCCAGACTCTCTGATGCTCCCCGTTGGCCCTCCTCCCCCAGGCAGAGAGGCATCCTTCCCTGCTCCTCAGGGACTTACTCCAGACAGCCAGGGGTCAATAGGATGGCCAAGAGGTCCACCAGATCAGGCCCTCTGGAAACAAAAAAATCTCTGTACAACCAAGGGAATCTTTAGCCTCCTATCTGATGGCCTTTCGTTCCAAGCAACATGCAGCAAATAGACATTCCAATAGGACAAAGGGATTCTGACAGTTTGTGGAGTTGTTCATTGTTGGAGATGTGAGCTGAACAGAGCTGGTTTGCGGCTGACATCCCTTTGCAGCATCACCTACATACACAGAAAGGAATAAGGTTTAACCCTTCACAGAACCTGTCTCCATTTTAGCTCTAATTATTCATTCATTTAATCAGTTCATCAAGAAGAATTTAATAAACACTTATTATGTTGCAAGTACTAAGATCAGCATTAGAGACACCAGTATAAATGAGGCTGCTTCTTTCCTTGAGGAACCTGTGGTCTAAATACACAACTGATTACATAACAGTGTACAAACTGCTGCAGCAGAAGTGAGCATTAAGTACTATAGGAACACGGAAGACGAAGGGAGCAATTTTTGTCTGCCAGGGCATGATGAGTCAGAGACAGCTTCATGGAAAAAGGGACATAGTGGTCTTGAAGTAACAGACAGAGAATCAGGAGTGTGTTAATAAGGTTATTTTGGTTACAAGTAACAAAAATGGACTGGTTAGTTTAAACAAAAGACAGTTATTGTAAGGGTCCTTATTGTTTCAAGGACTCCAAGGAAGAGATGAACTAAGTAAATCTCAAGAAAGGCAAAAACTTAGAAGTTTGAGAGACCTTGGCAGCCAGAATCTATGATCTCCCTTTCTGTAGAGCATACAGGACATAACTCTCCTCCACCAACTCCTCGTCTCTGGGTGTCTCAGTCCAACATTCCAGATTCTTAGAAGAACCTAATTGACCCAGCTTTGAGTCAGAGGTCCATTCGTGGTTTATTTACCTGGCTTGGGTAGTTTAGTCCAGGGCAGTTCCCAAGGAAGAGGGACTTGATGTCCACCTGGACTGATGGTCATTCTGGACTTGATGTCCACCCCATGAGATGGCTACTACAAGAAGACAGGACACTTGGTTGGAGAAAGCAGCACTGGCAAATGCATTGTGGTATGGAGGCCAAAACGTGCATGCTGTGATTGTGGCAAAACAGCAAGTTTGGAGTCACTTTCTTTGTGCAATCTCTGTGTCTTTACATGTACTCTGAATATCCATTAATCGTGTCATGTTTTGTCTGCATGAATGGAATCTGTCATTTACAATCCTTTTAGTTAAGGTTTGTTGGCTAACTTAAGCAAAAAGCGCATTTATTAGACATCTATGAGGGATGAGGAGGTCACAGATTGAGAGAAAGGTGAAAAAAAATCACACTTGGAATTGGAAGGACCTGGACACCTCCAGGAAATCTTGGTGGCAGACACCTCTCCGCCTTCCTCTGATCACCACTGCTGGAATGAATGGAGTTGAATGGTGTACAGTATATATAACAAGGTTTCTAGTGAGTTGGTGAATTGAAGTCTTGTCATAACTTAGAGGATGAACATTAAAGAGTGAGTCATATGTCTCCTTATGTGGTTGACATGACTCCCTTTTTTTTTTTTTTTTTTGCTGCCCAGCGTTCATCTCCCTTTTCTAACACCTTCTCAATTTCCTTTTGGAGAATTATCTCCTTCTGGAGGATCCTCCTGCTCAGTGCCTTGGTACATTCAAAAGTAAATCCGTGAATAAACCCCATCTCTTCAGAGTCTGTCTCCCTGAACTTTGAATCCTGAGCAAGGGCACAAGATGGAACACACTGTTCTTGGTGAGATGTTGAATCCCAGCACAGAAGCCCCAGGAGTTCCTGGGGGCCGCTTCTACAGTCCATCTTCCTCTCACTGCCCTGGTTCAGCCAAGGGCACGCCTAAGACTGGAGCTCAGAGATTCAGATGCCCTCTCATTCTTCATTGGAGGCCTGTATTAGGGAAGCGGGAGGCAGAAAATCACCCTCACTCGGCAAAGCATTCTCAGTCCTTAGTGACTATGGTAAAGAAATTAACGGAGCATTTTGGAGTTTCCATAGCGAAGGGCAAAGCAAAATTGTTTGGGAGTTCATGCTAGCTGGCCACCATCTATAAAATTAATGTAAGAGTGACAGTGAGAACCCAGGGGTGTTGCTTTGTAGGTCGGTTCAGGCAGGCATCCATTCTTATTGGATAATGGATCTGCTCTGATTGGTCAGGGCATCTGCTCTGATGGACAGTGCGTCTGTGCTGATTGGACAATGCATCTGCTCTGATTCGCCAGTGCATCCATTATCATTGGACAGTGGATATGCTCTGATTGGACAGTGCATCTGCTCTGATTGGTCAGTGCGACATGCCGTTTGGTTGGCATTAGGGCTGTACCAGCTGAAATATTTTGGCTCTCTCTGTATTTACTATGGGTAAGGCACTCTTCCTAGTGCTTTACAGACATCTCATCTAATCTTCACAGACTTCACTAAACACATACTTATTAGGTATGAGTCTTATGGTTTTATTTATCCTCACTTCATAGATGGAGGACACGGAGGTTCAAAGAAGCTGGCTCCCTCTCTCTTAGCAGTACAACTAGTGGGTGGTGGACTCAGGATTTCAACCCAGAACCCACAGTCTTCACTGCTTAGTTATCCCACCTCAGTTACTCAAGATTACTCACTTCTGCAGAACAGTCCCCACTCTGAATTTATGGCCCTTTGAGCCATGGCTTGAAGTATTATTTTTACCCTGACTTTCACTTATCAGGTTAGCAAAGGCAGGGAACACAAGTGCAGGTGGAATTTGAGAGTACTAGACAAACTGGCCATGTCTGGAGATTCAGCCAAGGAGGTTGAACCACAATAATGATTTTCAACCTTTATACTTAACCAGCAGAACACTTTGTCCAAATGTAATCTTATACAGAAGCTCAGTACTGAAAGCCCAGGGGCTATGGCTGCAGAGGGGCTCTGACGATCACAGTGTGAAAACCACTTCTCTGAAAGACAGTTGAGGTCCTCCTCCTTGAGACTGTCTGAAGTGAAGTAAGCTGGGGTGGCATGCGTTAGTGTTCCTCTTGCACACGCTGCTCAGCAAGAGCTCTGGGCTGGTATCTGGTACCACAGACATAGAATTCCCCAGCCCTGCACATCCTGATCCAGGCTACAGGGTCACTGGGCACCTCAGCCCCGGGGAGGTATGGCCTGGAATTAGTCTTCTTTCTGGAGAGCTGGAGACCCCATGTGAATCCTGGTTCTCACAGGTCTTCCCAGCAGCACCCCAGTACCTGTGATGCTGCCCCTAGCCCTCTACTCAAGCTTCTGCCTCCGTTTCCTTCTTTCCTCCACAGCTACCACTGAGCCAGGAGCCTTGTCCTAAATCCCAGCCTGCCCAGCTGGGCTCCAATGCACTGCTCAGCCCTTTCCAGGACTCTGTCTCCATCTTTTCTCATCTATTCCTCTGAACAGACTACTTGGATCATTCCACAGTGTCACAGGATGTGAGGTTGGGTCCCCCAGAAGCAGACTCTGAAGGTTCATGTGAAAGTGACTTGTTAGGAAGGGTTTCCAGGAAAATCCAGTGGGGGAGTGAGGAAGTGGGACAAGTGAAAGAAGAAGCCAGGCAAGGTGTACGCTCAAGTAAAATCCCACATGGGGTGACTTAGGCTTAATGCCATAAGGGGGCTCTGAAGACAACCCAACCCACACCGCAGAGCTGCCTCAGTCAGGGGCAAGAGAGTGAAGTATTTATACCCTTCTGGCTGTCTGTGTATCCAGGAAAAGTGAGCTCTTGTTGCCCGCGGCAACCCTCCAACAAAGAAATGCAGGAGCTGGAGAGGAAGCGAAAGTACACCAACCAGGGAGGTGGGGAGAGCGGCCACAAGAGGTGCCTCACACACCTGACTTTGGGCACATTGGCCCTAGCTCCTCTGCTTCAATCCACACTCCTGGTGGTTGACTTTCTTGGGTGTGTAGGTGGGCTAACTCTGTTTATTGCCTGCTCAATGTCCATTTCCTCTTTCTTCCTTGCCCACTGAACCCTGATTTGTTCATAGCAACAATGTTCCCCGTTCTTGGAGATGAGCCATCATTAGTCCCTCATCCAAACATGACAATACTAGTCCTTGCTTTCCTGGCAATTAGGGCTGGGATTTGGACATTTGGGGGCTGTGAAATAGTAGAAAGTATATATTTTGGTCTCTGTCTCCAGTTCCTGACACAGGGCTCCTAAAACCCTTGTAGTTTCCTAAGCAATAAGAGTACTAGGAGTATCTTTTGTTCTAATATTAAGTCTTTGACCCTGTCCCTGACACAGAGCTCCTAGATCTCTTGGAATTTTCTGGGTGGTAGGAATTTTCTTTTGTTCTAATGAGGTGACTCTTTTTGGGTTCCTGGATAAGGGCTGGTCACTGGGAAAATCAATCCATGATTAAGAGCTTGGGACTTTCAGCCTCACCTCCATCTTCCAGAAAGGGGAGAGGGGCTGGAGATTAAGTTGATGATCAATCATGCCTATGTGATGAAGCCTTCATAAAAACCTTAAAATACCAGGTTCAGAGAGCCTCCAGGTTGGTGAACATGTCCATAGGCTGGGAGGGTGGTGCATCTCAACTCCATGGAGATGGAAGATCCTACACACGGAACCCTTCTGGACCTCACCTTGTGTATCTCTTCATCCGGCCATTTCATCTGTATCCATTATCATATCCTTTATTATATAATAAATTGTTAAGTGTGAGTGTTTCCCTGAGTTCTGTGAGCCATTCTGGAAAGTTATCAACCCAAATTGAGGGTCATGGGACCCCCTGATTTACAGCCAATCGATCAGAAGTACAAATGACATCCTGGGACTTTTGATTGGCATCTGAAGTGACGGGGGGGAGCAGTCTTGTGATATGGAGCCCTTAATCTGCAGGATCTGATGCTATCTCCAGGTAGATAGTTTCAGAATTGAGTTAAATTGTAGGACACCCAGTTGGTGTTGGAGAATTGTTTGATGTGTGGGAAAAACCTTGCACATTTGCTGACCAGGAGTGAATAGTAGTAGTGTGAGAGTAAAGGAGAAACATTGGCAATTGGACCTGCATGGAAGTCTTCTGAGTGGTTCTGGGAAGGCTTCTACTTCCCTGATAAAAGAAGGAAGGCAGGATTGGAGCAGTCTCTCCCTCTTCCCCCTTCCTCCTTCTTCCTGCCTTGAGCATAGGTGCCATGTCCAGAGTTGTAGCAAGCATCTTGTGACCATGAAGGGAAGTATAAAAATAAAAGCCAAAAGCATCTCAGAGATGCTGTCTCTGACATCATCCACCTGCTGAGCCATTTCCAGAAGCCTCCTACTTCTAGGCTCCTTGTGGTGTGAGAAAAACAAACCTCTATTTGTTTAAACCACTTTTAACCAATTTTTCTGTTACTTGCAGCTGACTGCATTCCTAAGCAATACAGGATCCTGTGGAAGTCCAGCCTGACCCCTTCATGCCCCTACAAGCACTACATAAAGGATGGATGGTGACCTGTCTAGGAGGGACAGCCCCAGAGTGCAGTCACCTGCTCAATCCTGATCCCATCTGGTCCTGTCTCCTTCCTATTCTGGGTGGATCATAAAAATGCAAATCTCTTGTTATCAGTTATAAATGAGGAACAGGCGAGGTGGACCAGCAGAATCAGGAAGCAGAGCTTGGGAAGACTCCCAGAAGAAGAGAGCGGAAGAAATCCTTTTATGGGGTGTTAGTTTTTAGGCCCATAGGCAAAGAGAGAGCCAGCATAGACCCTCCTGAGCTGTGACAATAATACTGATTTAAAAATACAACCATAAATGCAACTGCCATTTACTGAGCATCCACTATATTCTTGGTGCTCTGTACTCATTATTTCATTTGCACACACACTCAGTGATGTGATTACTATTGCATCCATGTTTCAGATGGGAATATTGAGGCTCAGAGATGTAAGGTAAGTCATCTAAGGTCTCTTGATGAGAAAGGGGAAGAACCTGAAGACATGCCCAGCTTCCATGAGCTGTGAGATGCTCCAGTGAAAACATAGGCAAAGGATAGGAAAGAGGATGACCAACCTTGGCCTTGTCTGCAGTTCATTGCACACCTTCCAGGCTCCACAGAATCCTTGGACCTCCTTCCACAGCCATGGAGCAATGGCTGGTCCTGATGATGGCTGGTCCAGATGCTCCACGTCAGCACCAGTCTTTAGTCTTGGTTCTCAGAACAGCCATTCCTCCAAAAAACAAGTGTTCCTCTAAAGTGCACCCAAGACAGGCCTTGGCAAACTGTTCACCTGAAGACATCTGAATCTTCCCACCTACTGGCATTCTTGCTGTTCTGCTGTGGGGAAAGGTTTCTGGGAATGAGTGAACACTGCTCCCACTCCTTGTGTGTCTGGCTTGCATGTCTCTGGAGGCATCCTCATTAGATTGCTCCAAGTGTCTCTTAAGAGCAAAGTCAGTTTGGACTTCATAAAACCAGCACCACGGAGAGTTCCTTCCTGGCTTGTAGCACTTTCAGATTTCCCAGATCACTTTACCTGTTCATACACCTCTCCCCAAGATGCTACAAGTGCTGTGGCTAGTGGCTTATGACTGTGACCGTCTCTGATATTTGCCCTTGGCTGATAGGAACCCCCTGGCCTGGAGAAGCCTGGGAAGTTACACTCCCTCCTCCAGGGGCATCCAGTGACTGGCTGGCATGAAGGCACAAACACTGGCTCCTTTGTCTCATTGAACAACTACTCTGCACTGTGACACTCCAGAGCACCCCTTGGATCAGACAAGGCTAGGCTTTACCTGAGACCACAGCCTTGTTTGGCTCTTTCCCCTTCCCTATCCTGCTTTAATAGATTCTTTAATATAGAGTCTATTCTAGAATGGATTCTTCTTCTTTAATATATTTTCCTAAAGAGCCCTCCCTCAACAAATCATATGCATCTAAATCCCTAAGGCTCTGTTTCTAGGGAATCAGATCTAAGACAAACCCTTTGCTAAGACCATCTTTTGCAAATGTCATTAAGCCTTGGGTACCATTCAGGGACTGTCACCTGAGAGTCATTTGAACCTTGTAGCCAGACAATCCCCTAGCATTGAAGCCTTCTCATCTATGGTTGTTCACCTCACATATGAAAGACCCTCTCTTACCTCCAGTCTCTATCTTCTCCTGCCTCCTCATTCCCACACTGCTCTCCACTCCCTCATCCCTGATCCAACCTATAGCTCCCATCCTTCCAGTTCTTCCCAGTCTGTTTTCCAAACAGACTTCCCTACATTCTCAGACTTTTCCCAGAACACTCCTTGCACCTCCCGCCTTAACTGAGAATGAGATCTCCCCAGAGGACACTGCTGCCTCTGCTGTCTTCTCAAGTCGAGGCTGCTCCTTCTGCTAAGGTACAAAAGCTCAGGTCAGCATTCTCCTCACTCCTCATGACCACTTCCAAGCCATTACGCTTCCACCCTCATATTAAAATGCATCTCCTTTGTTTCTCATGCCATCTGGCTGTATCATTAAAACCAACCAGTTGCATATCCTTTGACATAGCAATTCCCGTTCATACAAAAATATTAGTGCGAGGTGAAAAGTTACATGTAAGAACATTTGTAATGGCATTGCTTGCAATAGTAAAAAAAAAGAAAGAAAGAAAGAAACAAAGAAAGAAATTGGAAATAATCTAAATATCCATAACAGGAAACTGACAAAAAAATTGTAGTGCGACTGCACAGTGGGCCATCACGCCCCTATTATAAAGAAGCGGTAGGTGTTTTTGTACTGACATGGGGAGACATGCACGATATGTAACAGTGCATTGAGCAGAAAAACTGATTGTAGACAAAGATGATCTCATTTGACAAAGGAAAAAAGAAAAACTATGCATATGCTTGTAAGATTAGGAGGATTATCCTAGGCTGAATGATCCTTTGTCAGCAATGTCCCTGCAGTTACTGCTATGGTTTTGGCCAAGGAAGTGCTCAGAAATGCCACATAATCTTCAAAGTCCATAAAATGAGACCAGAAACCATCTAGCTCTTGATACAATAGACTGATGCTTGCTTTGTCCTCCTGGAAGGAGTCTAATAGGTTGTTGTGAGAGTCAATGGCTCTGAAAGCCCCATTGATAAAGCTCTTTTAAATATACTCCTCAAACTTGCATATATGATGGAGTCCCCATCTCATCCCTCCAGATGGGAAAGATCCAGGCAGGATGTCTACCCTGAGTGCCAAAGAGTTGTCATGAAATTCAAGCTTTATTGCCTTTTCTTCCTATATCACACCCCCCCCCCCGCCAAAATAGTAATCAAGTCAGCCTAGCATCATCTTCTCTCTTCCTGTTTCTTGTCAGTAGGGAATTGGTGGCAGCATGTGGGGCAGAAACACCCACAGAGGAGAATATAAAGATAGGAAGTGGGGGAGGAAATTTTAACTTTGGACTGATTGCTTTTGTAATGTCTGAATTTTCTACTAGAGTATTTATTACCTTTTAGTTACAAGTAGAAATTAACAATAAATTTAAAAAATACCACTTGCCCCATCATATCTGAAGGGAAAGCCCTGATAAAGAGGGTCCCATCGAGTGCAGTGATTAAGAACAGGGACTCTGAAACTACATTATCTGGGTTCCAAGCCCATCTCTTACTAGCTTCGTGACCTTAGCTAATCTCTCTGCAGACTGGCTGCACAGTCTGTGCCCCACACAACTCCAGGGGGCACCATTCACACAGACCACAGTGAGAATCACAGGCACCCTTGGAGTTGTGTGATGCAGCAGCATGCGGAAGCCTTGTGGTTTTTTTTTTTTCCTGTGTTTTCAGTTTCCTCATCTGTAAAATGAGGATAATAAGAGTAATCATGTCCTAGGCTTATTCTGGGTGTTCAGTGAATTAATCCACATGAAGTGCATAAAACTGTACGTGGCACATTGTAAATATACAATAAATGTTAGCTATCATTATTGTTACCATCTCCATCACCACCATCACCATCATCATCATTGTCATCCTCATCATCATTAAGATAAGTCCAGGGAGGAGGTCTGTGTCCTTAGGTCCCAACCTGATTTCTTGAGCACAAACTCCAAGCCAAGCTCTAACTCTATGCAGAGGAAAGACCCTTACCTTTTCTAAGGAATGAAGGCCTCATTGTCTGAAGTCTCTGCTAGAGAACTCTTCTCCAGAGAGGCTGATGGCCTGAAGGCAATGGTGCCTGTGGGAGACAGAGCAGATCTGGAAAGCTCCCTGAAATTGCTACAAACCAGGAAGGAACTCTCCATGGTCCTGGTCTTATGAAGTCCAAACTGACTTTGCTCTCTCTACCCTTCAGCATTCTGACTATTGGCTTTGCCATAGGCAACCTCATCCCTTTTAAGACTTTGCCTGAACTCTGATAATGTGTTACTCTTCTTAGAAATATTTGCACTTTAAAGGATTCTTAATTCGAATTAAAATAAAATATCTCTGATGGTGGTATTTGTAAACATTTAACAGACAAGAGGGAGTATTTTGGACTCAGGGACTTCCAAAAATGCTCCAGTTACCACTGAGAAGCATGTGTCCCTGTCATTCTTGCAAATATATTCCTTGTGGTCCTATAAATATGTCACTTTGTGTCAAATATTCAGGAGCAAAGAGGAAGGAGATGTGTTACATGTAGCAGAACATGTGCAAAGAAGCTGATAGTACCAGATCACACTCCAGTGTGTTCTATCACTGGGGCAGGATCCAGAATGCTGCTCATGGCAATGATAGGCAAGGTCCTAGCCCTAAACCCTGAAGTAATGCAGAGGGAGAAATTGTAGGTTGTGGGAAGACTCATAGGTGCCCCACCCAAGGCTTATCTCTGGTACATTGACCTGTGGGTCTGGTTGGTTACAAAGGAGAAATAGGTGAAACACAAGAATCCAAAGATTCAGGCAGTCCTTAGATCTCAGGCCAGATGTGGATGAGAACTTCAGATTATCTTGGACATCCTGGGGTGGTGGAGGTATGGGACAGGGAGAAAGTGTCCCATAGTCATACCATGTGCTAGCCCTACAACACCTTCTGCTGGCAACCCTGTAGGGTCTGAAATTCATCTCTCTGGGAATGAGCTGGTATGCTTCATATCACCTCCCTCCCACTCATTCACGCCCACATTCCCTCCCTCTTTTCCCCTTCCTTCTCCAGTGCCTGTGAGTTCACTCAACACACTTCTTCTATCTCGTACTCCAGCTGTCAGACTCTTGGGCCACCCCCCCCCACACACACACATCTTCCCAGTACAGGCAGCAACAAAACAGACACACCCTGGTCACTCTGGAGACTTGCCCTGTCATCTTCCATAACATTGTTGTGCCTGAAATTATTCCATGTCCTTCATAGGTGCTGCCTCTAATCTTCATAGCAAGTCCATGAAGTTTCTTGTTGTACCTATTTTAAGGCTAAAGAAATTGAGGCTTAATTCTCTTCATTTGTAAAATGGGGGGAATAGACCTACCCTGTCCAACTGCTCTGAGGTTTGGAGATAATGTTGGTGATGTGCACAGTGCAGACCAAGGCTCTCCACACACCTTGTCACTGCACCAAATACAACTCTCTTTCTAGACCATAAGCTCCTCAAGGTCTGAAAAAATGCATTTCTTATTTTTAAACTATACTATTTCAGGGAGGCTTTGCACCTGAATAGAGTTCCCTAATAAGCTGTGAGTGGGAATCAACAATTCATAGAAGTCTCTTTAAACATGACTGCCTTGTTATGATCTCCCACATCAATGTGCCAACTTATTGGGGTAGAACGATAATCATAATTATCATCATAATAATTATTATTTATTGAGCATCAACTATAGGTCTGGGATTGTGCTTTGCATTTTATAAGCATGGTGATATTTAATTCAAGCAATGTTGGAGCGAGCCCAAGTTCAAGGTTGCAGAATAAAGAAAGAAGGTTACATCTGTATACCCCTAACCTCTCCCTTATATTCAGAGATTTATGGCCTCCTACCTCTAGGCCCCAGTACTCTGAGGTGCGTGGCTGAATTGTCCTTACCATCCTGGATTTTTTGGCAGCTTAATTGCCCAGCAACTTATTTGGAGCCTGCAGAAAACTCAGAACTCCAAGTGCTTTTGCTTCCCTCCCCCTCCTCTCCTAGCCTCTCTAGCATCGAGTTTGAAACACCCTATCAAACCCTTGATTAGATATTGACTTCCAAAAATCTGTAATAATACTAATAGCAGTTACTGGTTATTGAGCCCTTACTAACTACATTAGCTCGTGTGGCATCACAACCACCCTGAGTTAGTACTATTACATTTCCCATTTTACAGATGTGCAAATTGGAGGTTAAGTCATTTAATCAAGGTCACCCAAATAAATGGCAGGGTTGACAGTTAAACCTAGGTGTGCCTCGCCTCATAAACTAAGCTCTTCACCACTGCACTTGAACCTTTCTGCCTTTATTGTATGTCTCAATATTGTTGTCCCAACAAGAGCAGAAATGCTTTGCGGACATGGGCTTTTCCAGTGGAGGTAGTCTGATGTAGAGGAAAAGATGTGAGTTTTCCTTTAAAGGTCATGATGAACTTGAACCATAGATTACCAGTTACTGGCTGATAAGTATGTCTAGTAAAGACAGAGAGATGCACTGTGAATTAAGGTTGCATCACATAAATGAGGATGAGATATAAGAAGATGGGCTACGATGGGTTGGAAGTTAGGGGCCTCAGGTAAGGATGTCTGTAGATAAACCCTCTGTCTAGAGGCTGAACCAATTGGTATACATATTACTAGAACTTATAAATATCTGGCTCTTTTCTTCTTCCTGGGAAGCTTTGAGGTTAGGTGGTGCCATGTGACTAATTCTGGTCAAGATTTTGAGCAGAAACAATGTGTGTGACTTTGGGGAAGATGCAGTAAAGAGCTCCCGAATGGCTCTCCAGCCCTCTCCCCTGCCACAGCAGACGTGTGTTAAGATGCCATAATCACAAGATGGAAGCCTAGCAGATCCTTAATCATTGCTTAAAAGAGAACTGCCCTGAAAGAGAGAGCCGCTGAACCTGCTGCAGATTTTGCACGGGTCAGAAACAAATCTTTATTGTGTTAAGCCACTAATATTTGGGGGTTGTTATTGTAGCAAAACCTAGTCTATCCTGACTAATGCCCTTGTATACCTTGTACACTCACCTGGCCTGATGAGTAAAGAGTTGAGGAAAGAATGGCCAGGTGAGGGCCAGTAACTGGCAATGGGCTAAGCTAGAAAGATAAGTTGTGGTCAGATATCAAGAATGGGGATTAAGCGGTCTTAAATGCCTCTTGAGCAAAGAATGAACAGTCAGGGGTGAACAGCAAAAGCAAGTGCCAGGTTTACCCAAAGGGCCAAAGCCAGAGGCAGATCACAAAGGAAGAGGGTTGATTTTGCGTGCACTCCAGCCCTGACCCCATGTCCTAGGCAGGCAAGTGCATTGCTGCAGCGTCTGGCTTCTCCGTAAAGTGGTGAGCTTCTGGCAGAAAGGCACAAAGTCCTGTTCAGATTGGAAATCCCCCTCAGTGCTTTGCTCTCTTTATTGCACATCTTGAGTTGAGTGGAACTGAAAAGCTTGCTGAGTTAATAAAGAGAAAGATGAGTCTTGCCTGAATCTATTTGAGTTTCCTCCATGAGATTCCTTCCTGTGGTTCTTGAAGTTGACCTAGACATGTTCCATAGCACAAATTATTTCTCTGTGAGATTATTTGATTAATATCTGTCCACCTGTCTCACATTTAACTCCACGAGGGCAGGGCCTGTGTCTTGAATATTTCTAGATCCTACCAGGGGGTCCAGTCGGTGGTAGGTACTCAATAAAGGTGTTGAGTGAATGAATGGACTCCTGAGCTGTGAATTGAAGGTGCAATATTTCTGCTTCTTGCCATCTGGGTCTGTCTCCCAGGCCTTTCTCTTCCAGCCTTGCTCTTCGCCACATCTTCAAAAGAGGTCATCCGGTTCTGACCCTCTCTGTCCCCCGTCTGCTGACCTCACTGACTTCTGAAGAGAGCTCTTCACTGGAAACTTCTTCTGCTTTTCAGGACAGGAGCAGAGAGAAATGGGCCCTTCATTTAGCTGACTGAACCAACAAAAGAGAAGTTTGAGACAGAAAATGAATATAGATCCAGCTGCAGCAATTAGAGAGGAAATCGATAGAACATCATCAACAGCATCAGACCCGTGTAAGTCGGCATCTCCAGGGATGGGCTGGCAGAGTGGTGCTCATTTCATTTTTGTTTTGCGAACTTAATCCCCAGCAAGTGAAGAGGGATAGGTGCGGGGGTGGGGTGAAGGGAGGGGAGAAGAAATGCAGGATGGGACGGAAGAGGAGCACAGGGTCCCCTCTCCGCACACCACCACCCCGTCCATGGTGTGATGGGAAGTCTACCCCTCACACAGCGCCAGTTTTAGATTCAGACGGGCCTGGGTTTGAACCTTGGACCACCATGCACATGTAATTAGTGCAAGGAGAGGTTACTGAGCCTCTCTGAGCCACGCTTTACTGCTCTGTAAAATGGGATTGTGGGGCCTGCTCCACACAGTTCTCACGAGGAGTAAATGAAAAACTTATGCAAAGCCCTGATCACAGAGCGCTGCTGGCCCTTAGTGGATGCTGATTTCTCTAATGCTCTCTTGCCCTGCAGTTTGACCCAATCAAGGTTCTTTTCTGCTTTTTCAGTTTCTTCCCCTTGTGTAGAGGCTCTTAGCCTTTGTTGGGCCACGTGTGTCTTTGAGACTTTAATAATAAAATGTGTGGTTAAAAGCATGGATTTGGAATTCACAAAGATCTGGGTTCAAACACGAGTTCCACTTCTTGCTGGCTGTGTGATCTTGGGCGTGCTACTCAACCTCTCTGTGCTTCAGTTCCTTCATGAATAAAATGAGGATAACAATAGTACCTGTCTCATAGGGTGTGATAATGATTACATCAGTTAATATATGTAAATGCATTAGTGCTTAGAACACTGCCAGGCACACTGAGTAAATGTTTGCTGTTATTAATAAAAGCGATGGAAATGCCTCTAGTAAAAGGGACACAAGCATGCACGTGCATACAATCTTGTGAAACCGATGCCCGATTTATTCAGTGATCTTGCAGGGCAGAGTCCAGACTCTAGCCTGGCATTTACTACTGTGCGTTGTCTGGCCCCCAGTCTGTGGAATCAGGTCTGTAGGTTTACGGAGGCTCTACCTGCTCCTCTGTGACAGGACGTCTCCAGACTCTCCCACGGGAAATCAACTCCTCAGCTGCCAGCTCTGTCGCCTTGACAGCCCAGACGAGGGCTCTGCCAGGCAGCAATTCAGGGCAGAGACTACTCAGACTTGAGAGAGGGCCCAGCAGTCCAAACTCCAAAGTTCAAGGAGCTCGGTGGACTTTGTCTGATCTGGACCGAGGTTGACACCCAAAGGGTTAGCTCCAGAAGCAGGAAGGAGGCAGCCGGAGGAGGCCCTGGTCATCTCAGGCTGAGAATTTGCAATATGGGCCTGTGGGACCCAACAGTGTCTAAGAGCATGGGGATCAGGCCAACCTGGAGAGGGGCATGGGGGGATCTTAGGGGATGGGAGGCAAGGCCCCAGCCAGCAAAGCTGCTATGACTCAGGACTTAGGAGGCAGAAGGGAAAACCAGGGCCTGGGTCGGAAGCCTGTCGGTGGGGGCAGAGCACACACCCAGGACAGGGAGGCTGTGGCTTGGGACTTATGGGGCCTATCTCCAGGCCATGTGGCAGGCATGACTCCCTCTTTCACTAGTAGGCCACGAACCTCTGACCCTATAGGGCTCCTGCCCCACTGCAGAACTCACCCAAAGGGCTGACCTGTCTTCTCCAGAAGCCCTGGAGACGCTGCTCAGGGCTGCTGCTCCTCTGAGCCAGAGAGAGTTGGGAAAGGGCGTGGCAGCCCAGGGGGTCAGGAGGACTCACAGAACAGAGCTGGCCTCTCAGATGCAGCTGTGCAAGTGGCTGAGGAGCAGGGAAAACCAGGCTTTGCTGGGTGGAGCTGCCATCTTCCTCCCCCATGACGGGCAAGCAAACCAGCTGCTGGGGATATCATTGGGCACCTCATTAACCACAGATGCCAACGTCTGGCTGTGGAGATAGTGGAGTGGAATGAAAAAGAGAAGAACAGAGCATAAGAACTTAGGTCTGGGTTTGAATCCCATCTCTGCCATTTGTTAGCTGTGTGACTTTGGACAAGTGACTTAACGTCTCTGGGCCTCGACTTTTAATCTGTAAAATAGAGAAGAATCATACCAACTCAAACAAGGATCCCAGCTTGAGTCTAAATGAAATTCAGATATAAGTGGAGTAGACTCACCAGAAACTAGCTGGCATAAGAATTAATGCAGCATTTTCTCCATCCATCCATTCGTCCGTCCATCCATCCATCCATCCATCCATCCATCCATCCATCTATCCAACCATCCAATGTGTCTGTATTTAATGCCTACTCTCAGCCAGTTAGGGGAAACTCTCCTGGGAAAGAAGAATCAAACGTAAAGGAGCTGACCCAGTAAAACAGTCTTGGATTGAGTTCACGGGGTGGAGAGGGTAGATGGAGAAAGAGAAAAGGGAAGAGGAAGGCAGGGCAGCATGATTCTTGAGCACAGCACTTGTACTTGTCTCCAGCCCAGTCCCCACTGGTCTCATGGCAGTGTCCAGTGGTAGGGGTGTGTGCCATGGGGGCAGAGTGCTGACGGAGCCATTTCAGTAACTGTCTAATATATCAGGGAACAAACAGAACTGATTTAGGGCCCCACTAACAGCATGTGGCACAGAGTGGAGGGGAGTAGAGGGGCATCATCCCCAAATTTGCCACCATGCAGAATGGCAGGGTGGAGGCTCCAGTGCAGTAACAGAGAACACAGTGCCTGGTGGCTCAGTCACAGGGGTTGGATGCTGGTGAGCAGCAGCAGTGGAGAGCACAGATCTTGGCAGAGCCTATGAACTCATATTGGAGGGGAACCCACAGAAATATTTTTAGAGGACTAGAGATTATGCCCCAGCATTTGGGGGCAACAAATCTGTGAAATTTGAGTAGTTATTAGTAATGTGATCCCATTTGTACTTAGAGGTGGGCAAAGCCTGTGGTGGTCTTAGTTACACTACCTAGCAAAGTTATTGTACAGATACCCAATGATATGTTTAAAGGGCTTGGTACATTGTAGACCCTTAAAAGGAGAGTTGTAATAACAGAGACTATTATTGTTGCTAGTGTGATAATTATTATTGCACAGATATGGGCAGGAGTGTCGGTTGCCACTGGTTCTGGCTGGCTGAGCAAAAAGCATGCTGGGAGAAAGAGGGAGAAACCACGATCAAAATTTTCTAAGTTTGCATCAATTTCAAACATTTCCAGCCAGTGGTCTGGAATGAGGAGGGGTGGGCTAGCCTGCTGACAGCTGCCTATGACTTAGGCATGACAGGCTGAGAACTGGCAGGAAGGTGGCACAGGAAATGGGAGGGGTGCTGATGGATGAGCCTCATGGACATAGAGCCCCAGCTGGGTCCAGAGAAGACCTGGAGGGCTTCCATGACAAGCTCACGCTGTGTTCTCTGTTGGGATGGGGTCATGGAAGTAGCATGTATTGATGCTGACTACATGCCAGCTGGTGGGACCTGGCACTGAAGAAGACATGGTGTGCCATGGACATCTCTTCCTTGTGCAAATCAGCATCCTCACCCTTCTTCTGGTAAAATACCCAGCTTCTCTCTAGGCAACCACGTCTATCCTAATCTAAGCTTAAGCCAATCACAGAGCTCTGGCTTCACCTGGCTGTGATTGGCAGTAATTGGATCAGGGATGAGCACGAGGCCCAATCAGACCCAGCGGGTGCTATAAGTCTTTTCTTGGGGATTCTGGGATGTTTCCTTGGCTGGGCTTAAAGCAGAGAGTGTGTGATTGCTGGAGCTGCTGCAACCCTTGTGCTACCACAAGGGAAATGCCTGTCTGAGAATGGAGTCAACCTGGAAGTAAAAATCACAGAGACGGAGAGAGAAACCAGGTCATCCATGGTGAAATTGCTTGAGCCCCTGAATCAAACTGCACCTGAAACCAATCCTACTCCCTGGATCTTAGTAGTTATAAGAGTCATAAACTCCCTTTTACTCAAACCAGTAAAACTGGGCTTTCTTTAACTTGCAACTGAAAGAGAACTGACTGAAAGAAAATCACTGCCTTCAGAGGGTTCACTGTCTAGAAGGGGAGGCAGACAAGTAAACAGACACTTATGACAGATGGTGGTAGCTTCTCCATGGATATGAACAAGGGCTGTGAGAGCTCCCAGGGCTGCCTGGGTGGGGGGTGGGCGGGTCACTTAGTCCTGGGGAAAGGGGTGGGCTGTCACATGGAAATTGAGGGAGGTGAGAACAAACGGAGAACACCTCTGTCCTCATGAGTCAACGTTCTCAGTCACTTCCAGCTTTATCCCACTTCTCAATTTCTAGTGCCTTTTCTACTCCCTGCTTTTAGATAAGACTGACCTAATATCCCCCCATCCACCACCCAAGCTTAACTACAGCTTCACCCTCTATACCAGCAGTAAAGCTGAATCAATATGTCTGTACTTGGGGCCTTTAGGAGTTTCCTGCAGCTGTGCCTGGGGTCCAAGGTTAATACAAAGCATCTTTGTGTAGAGCAGCCAACTGTCTCTACCATGGGACTGAGAGAAAGTCCCTGGAGAGAGAATTAGGTAAGAGTGGGAGGGAGGGCCAGGCATAGGGAAGGGAACCGAGGTGGAAGGTGGCCTCCATAGGGCCACAGCTGCTCGCAATCAGGCTGTCTTGGTGACAAGAACATCCTGCTGGCTCCTGTAGGAGCAAGGAATGGAGCTCGTCTTTTCATATGCAGTAGACTTTGCATGAGAGGGGAGGCGTAGAAGGCAGGGTTAATAATGGTGCCACTCATTCATACCTTCATTCAACTCGCCGTCAGTCCTGTTCTAGTCACAGAGATGCTTGGGATTCATGCCTGCCCTCAAACCACAGATGGTCTTATACCACCAATTGCTTCGCACTGGGCGTCTTCTGTGGATCTCGGGTGAGCTTCGCTCTGGCTGTCAGTCCTCATCTTCAAAAGGGAGGCAGGTCCAAGTCTGACTCACCTTGGAGTTAGGAATCCATCCCTGATACCTATAATACTAAGATTACATTACTTTTGCTAATTCTACCAAATCCAATTATTTTGTTTATGACATTTTATTTTCTAAATGCAAAAGTAGATCTTGGCTAATTTAGAAGATTTGGACAACACACAGAAAAACACAAAGGAAATTAAAAACCAGTAATCCACCACCAAGTGAAAAGTCAGTATTTAGAAAATGCATGTTTCTAGGTACACACACAGACACACGCACACACACACACACATTTGTGATTTTGTCTATATTGTTTCGTAGTCTGCTTTTTTCACTCAGCAATATGTTACAAACATGTCAGTAAATATTCTACTCTAACTTCATTTTAATGATTCCATATATCCGACAGTGTAGATATTCCATAATTTGTTTAACCAACTGCCTGTGGTTGGATATGCAGATTATTTCCAGGTTTCATTAACATAAATAATTATTTATTGAATATTCTTATAAAGAGTTCCACATATATTTGCTTTGATCCTTTAGATAAATTCCTAGAAATAAGACTACTGAGTTAAAGATCTGTATGTGCATTTTTAGCCTTTGGATAGATATTTCCAAATTGCCCTCTGAAAAGGTTGCACCAATTTACACTCCCTCCAGCAGGATATGAGAATGCCCAATTCCCCACATTCATTGTTGATTTAATTTGCATGTCTTTTGTTTCCAGTGAGGCTGAATGTTTTCTCATATGTTTATTGTCTATTTGTAATTTTTCTTTAGTGAATTGCCCACCTATGTCAATTGCCCATTTTTATGCGGATGCTTATCTTTTCCTTTTTGACTTCTGAGAGCTCTTCATATATATCAACCTTTTGTCTATAATATATGTTTATTATGTTTTCCCCAGTGTGTCATTTGCCTTTTAATTTTGCTTATAGTTTTTTCTTTGACCCAGTAAGGTTTTATTTTTTAAGTGATCAAGTTCATCAATCTTTTCCTTTCTTGTTTTTGCTTAGAAATGCTTGAATGCTTAGTGATGCTTAGAAAGACCTAACCACCTCAAGTTTATCTCAACAGTCTTCTAGAATGTTCCTCTAATTCTTTTATGGTTTCAATCATTTATATTTAACTCTTTAACCTTCTGAATTTTATTTTGTTGTATGCTATGCAGTAATGCTATCACTTTAATTTTTTTCCAAATAGTTAACAAACCCTCCCAGCACCATGCCATCCTTTGTTCCCTTGTTTGAAAGAGATCTATGCAATCTAAACAATATCTGACAGCTCTTGAGGGAATAGTGATTTCTCTGAATGGGCTGGTTGGTGGAAGTGCCTACAATGTGCTTTCTGGGAGGTGCTGGGGATGCAGGGGCAGTAAGAGAGCATTTCTGCTCAGCACTTTGCAATATTTACATCAGATGTGTAGCGGATGCTATAATGAGCCGCCCAGAACCCCACTGCAGGCTAAGGCAGTAACCTCAAGTGGTCAGAATATTGGCTGCTGACAGCTCACAATTCCCTCCCTGGGAGTTACCTTCCTTCCCTCAAAGGGTGCTGCCTCGCCCAAGGTTATATGCCTTCCCCAGGGGCAGCCCACAGCTCATAACTAGTCTACAAGTAGGGTCAAAGACCCAGCCCCTTGCCTTAATTTGGGACAGCTCTGAAGGGCCACCCTAGCTTCAGAGCTCCCTGTGGGATCTGCTGAGGTCTCAGTCACAACTACTACATCCCAGCTCAGCCTCTCGCTCTGCGCAATCCTGTTTCCCTCATTCATTCCCTTCCAGGTGTTCTTGAGAGCACCTCCACCCCCAACGCCCCTTCTCCTGCACAATAAGCTTCCTGTATGCAAATCTCTATCTCCTGAGACAGCTGGAATGTCCTGGCTTCTGCTTAGCTACAGATGATGGATAGATGCGAGGCTGACTCCTGGGGCCACAGCGGACTGGCATGGGCAAGGCTCAACTCAGCAGGGTTGCGCCATCTTCTTCATCTCCGCAGAACTTGATACATCAGACATTGACTATCTCTCGAATTACATAATGAGCTCTGAACAGGAGAAAGACCTTTTAGCATCAAAATTATGAGTTTTAGTTTTAGCAACTGAATTATGGTTTCCAAAGTCCTCTCCTAGACAAGCTTGCACCAATTAAGCCCTGAGCTCAAGGACAAGTTACTAATAAATGCCGCAACTTAATTGGCTTGTTCTCTCCCAGTCCCACCTGGTGGTGTTGCATTTCTCTGATCTGAACAAAACTGGGCCCCTGTATTTTAGGCTTTAAGCATAACTAGGTTCTTGTTGTAAGAATATTCACATAATTGCTTCCATTTCTTGGCTGATGTTGACACGTGCATGTGTCTGAGTGTCCGTGAATCATGCATTTGTGCTTATGGGAGGCATAAAGCTTGACACCGAGGGCCGAGTTTCTCTTTAGATCAATCACAACCAAGGAGACAGAAGCATCACAGTTCCTCCTGAGATGTCTATATCTAATCACACATTTTGCTTTTTCACTTGTGGCTACAGCAAACTCAACTCAACAGCTCCAGACAATAAGAAGATTTATCATCTCATATTATAACCAGTCCAGAGGTAGGGCAGCTCCAGTGTTGATTAATTCAGCGGCACATAGGTGTCATCAAGGACCCAGGCTCCTGTTATATTTCCTCTCTGCCATCCAAAATATCTTGGCTTTGTCTTAAGCCTGGTTCTCCCCATAGCTGCAGCTATTTCCAGCCATCATATCTAGATCTTGAGAAAAAGATAATACCTTCTCTTCTTTGGGTCTTCTTTCAAGAGCAATTAAATCTCTCCCAGAAGCTCCCTTTTAGACTTTCCTCACACTTCACTGTCCAGAATTGATTCCCAGGTGTGGGAATAACCAAGACTGGTTTAGACTCATCAGGAAGCACCAGCAAGGCTGTGTCCACTTCTCCCAAGGCACACAAGCGAGGAGGGTGAATATCCAAAAAATAGGGGTTCCATTGGGAAAGAAGAAGTCAGGGGTGACAGTGGATATTGGGGTAGGCAACCACCATGCCTGCCACACTTACCAGCTCATGTGGCAAAGGGAGAACAAGAACATTTTGCTTTGAGGTAGTGAAGGGGAGAGGTGTAGGACAGGATGGATAGGTAAGAGGGAAGGATGAGCCTTACACTTCCCAGGGATGTGGGCCCTGGATGCCCTTGTGCCCAGTGAGCAACACTCCACCTGGTCTGCTCCACACTAGCTGGGATCCAAGCCCTGGTCTGTTTGACATCAAACCTGAGTCCATTCCCCTCTGCCTCCATTCTTAAAGAATCTCCTATAGTTGAGTAGTCACAGGTGAAGGGGCTGGCAAGGAACAAGATGAAGAGAGCCCTTGAACGGCAGGTCTCTCTCTGAGCCATCCAAGGATCTTCAAAAGCCTTGGGGCTATCACACATGGCCCCCAATCCTTTGGACAGACCTTATCATAATCTTGAGACTGTAAAGGTTAGAGCAAATGTTGGCAGGGATCCAAAAGAGGAGGATGAGGTCACTACAATCAAACACTGAGCTGCTATGGGTATCCCTTGCCTCTTGGCCCAGAAAAATGGTGTGCTGAGGTATTTAAAAACACTTGCAAAGGCGATTGCCCAACAACGATGTGTTGATCTTTGAAGAATCATGCAAGTCTGGTAACAGCTACAAGTCTGGAAATAGGCAAATGCCATTTATATTTTCAAAGCCCGGGAGAAGGCGAGTTCTCTAAGCCATTGTCTGCACCCAGGAAAGCATATCCAGTGTCTGTAGGGGCTGGACACTGAGTGCCCAGGTGAGGACTCGAGGCTCAGACTTTCGGGCTGCACAAGTACATTTAGAACAAGCCATATCAGACCTGCTTTCCTTCTTTGTCAGGAACACTCGAGGATGAGGGCAGGGATATGTGGTAGATATGAGGTCAGACCCTGCATGTCCCAGCTCTGCCTAGATGGACAAAACGGAAAGTCACAAGTCCCTCAAGCCAATCTCACTCACTGTTGGCCATAAATTAGGTGCTGCAGAGGCATCAGTTTGTTGCCACCTGCTGGGATATCCCAGCACTATTCATTGAGGACCCCAAAGAAGTCAACCGAGCTTCTGGGCCCAGCAGTCATCCATTTACTTATTCACCTACTCAGTTACTCATTTATAAATCTCTCTGCCAAATATTTACAAATGCTGCCTATGTGATGAGAATGATGCCAACGCTAAGGATACAGGGCATAAAACAAACACAGTCCCTGCCTGCATGGCACTTACAGTCCAATGGGACCTCGTGCTAGGGCCACTGAATCCACGCCCCTGCATTGGGACTAGAAAAGTGCTTTTCAAACTTTAATTACACATAGAAATCACCTGGTATCTTATTAAAATGCAAATTCTGATTGACTAGATCTTGGACAGACCTGAGATTCTGCATGTCTGATAAATTTCCAGGGGAAACTCATGTTGTTAGTCCTCAGACACCCTTTAAGTAGTAAGAAACTAGAACAAATCATGGGCAGGGTGCTGATTCCCTTTCCTAAGAAGATAAAATTCTAGCCATCTTGGCAACAGTCTTGTATCATATGTCTAATGGTGAGTTCCGCCCTCCTAGATGTCCAGGACTTCTTCCTATTACTGGTCTCAGTGGGCGAATGATTCCATTCCAATCACTTAGTGCTGGTTTCCTGGAGTCTCCTTTACGTACTTGTAGAATCTCTGAACTCCACGGAAAATAAGGGAAAGATAACTCAGAAATAATCAATTCAACCGATTCCCATATCTATTCCTCTTCTGAGGCTGCTCACCATCATAATCATCATCATCATCACCATCATCATCATCACCATCACCATCATCAATCACCTCATTATAGCAAACACTTATACAGTATTTACTGTACACCAGGCCTTGTTCTTAGCATATTACCAAAAGTATTAATACATTTAAATCTCACAAACAAGCCCGTGAGGTAGGTCCTGCTAATAGGCGGGTACATATTTGTACTCCCATTCGGCTGACCGGGGAACCTAGGCACAGAGAGGTTAAGTAACTTGCTTAAATTCACACAGCTAGCATTAAATCCAGGCTCCCTGCCTTCAGAGCCCATGCTTTCAGCCATTACGCTCTATATTATATCAGAAACACTGAAGACTTTGCATTCCTCCATCGTGAATTCCGATAGAAATCGCCAAAGCTGAAGGGGGGAGAGCCTCTGATCCCTCTGACAGGTCTCCGCTGTGGTACAGCTTGGGAGGAGGAGGAGGAGGAGAAGGCCAAGGACAGGCAGAGAAAGGCAGAGTTAGGATGTCTTGAACGGATGGCTTCGAAATCTTGGTGAGATTAGATCTGCCTGTTAAATTGCCTATAACTTGCAGGTGGATTTGGGGGGTCATGGGGAGGTGGAGGGTTGGAGGGCAGATGTGGCTGTTCTTGCATAAAGAACAGGCACCAAAGGAAACCATTTTCCTGGCTCTCGCTGCAGAATCTGAAAAGCGATACAGTCTGAGAGTGTGGACTGTGGGCGCCCAGGGGCCCCGAGTCCAGATGGGGAGTTTCCTTCCTCACTCAGTGTGGGAACCATTCTCTAGGGATGCCCTGTGGGCTGGTCTGACTGAAGAGGCACCCCGGGAAGCCAGCCATAACATCGCTTGGTTCTCCACTCCATGCTCTCCCTCCCAAAACTTTTCTCAGTATAAGAATGATGCCCTGAGGGTGGAGGGGGGACAGGAGATGAAAACCCCATGAAAAATTAAATGAATTCATTTAAAATGTATTCAAGAGGCTACATGTTTACATTATTTTTGTCCCCGAACAATTTCATAAGCTTAAACTGACTTTTAAATTTAGCCTCGGGTTTCCCAAACCAACTTTGATCCATTGGAATAATTGACAATGACATGCAAACAAACTTTGCTCTAAATGTACTATCTCTGGCTAAAGTTTCAGGAAGATCAAGCTGATAAAAGACCCATCCGATCATCCAGGCCTCAGAGGCTGGTGGCAGGTGACAGGTGAGCTCAGTGGGGTGGGCCATCTGAGCCCTGGCTGTTGCTGCTTTGCAGGATTTGGAGTGAGCCCAGCCCAACCCCAGGATCCTTTGATATAAGAGTCCAGCTCTTGCTTATTCTATAGGTCGGATCTGCATCAGGGAAGAAGATAATTTCAGGGACAAAAGAGCCAAGATTTTCCTCTCTTCTAATTTTCCATGTAACCCAAAGTTTGTGACTATAATTCTGGAACTCCCTTTTCCACTTCTGCAAAATGGGAAAAAAATTGGACCTTGGAGTAAAGTGAAAAGAGCTTTGAATTGTTAAAAGATCCAGGCTTTCCTAGTTAAGCCATTCTATGCTAAATGAACTTGAGCCATTAATGTCCCCTCTCTGGATCCTAGTGTCCTAATCTGTAAAACAAGGGGGTTTGGCTAGACAGTCCGCGAAAACACTCACCTTCAGTGAATTAGTGAGTACATCTGGTGACAAGAACTTAGGATGGGGGTGGCAGGAGATGGGACTGGAGAGGTGGTGAGGGGTCGCATGGTGATGGGGTTTGGGCTGCTGGGATATGGACTGTGCAGCCATACTGGAAAGCAACATAAGACTTAGTCAACTAAGGAAGCATATGCCCTAGGACCCCACAACTCCCCAGAGAAATTCTCACCCGAGCCCATAGGGGTGTGCACAGGAATTCGCCTGGCAGCACTGTTTGTGAGGAAGGGAGTCAGAGGTAACCCAGCTGTCCTCACAGAGCAGTGGAAGCAGTGAAACTAGACACACACAGCAGAGTGGACAAGTGTTAACAAAGCGCTGAGTGAAAAGACGAGAATTATGACAGATCTTTAGCATAGTATCACTTATGTAGATTAAAACAGTCCTTATTTTCTAAGGATATAGGTGAGTTCAAGAATAAATATAATTTACATTTGTGTGGTTGCCTATAAGGAGAGGAATCCTGAGAAATGAGAATACACAGAAATACACGAAACCAGAGGGGCTTGTACGCGTTAGGACGTCAGTAGCCACAGAGCAAGGAGTGTGGTCACTTGACCCTTTGTACCTGAAATCCAGAAAAGATCCCCAAACAAAACAAAACAAAAATCCTTCACTAACCACAAAAAGCATTCCTCACTTTACCCTGTGACCTCACAGGAAAAAAAATTTTTGTTGTTTTTGTCTTCTGTTTTTGTTTTTATAGGAGGAGGGTGGTAAATTTTTGTTTATGTTTCAGAACGCTTTCTCAGGTGGCTATGTGGAGAATGGACGGGGGAGAGAATGTCTGGGCCCGGGGAGGTGGGTGAGAAGGCTGCAGCCAAGCCCAGGGTAAACAGTAAAGCTTGATGAAGGTCACGGCCGGGTGGGGTCAAAGGGGGAAGGGGCAGGGTCAAAGAAGGAAGGGGCAGGTGAGCCTCTGAGGAAGGGATGGGCTCGTGAGCTGGTGGGTCACCTGGAGGGTCACAGAGGAGGCTAGCTCTGGTGTAAGGAACAGTGGGGACCCATCCAGACTCAGGGCCAGAGGTGGTATAAGGGGCAAAGCCTGAGAGAACTCCTACTCTCCAACAGCCCAGACCCATTGGGAGACCTCATGGGGACCCCAGGGCCAGGGGGAGTTCCCCAGAGGTAGAGCTAAGAGACGCCTCCAACAGAAGGTGAAAACAGGACTGGGTACGGGTGGAGGCACCCGTGTGCTGGAGCTGGCTCGTGCTGCTCAGGAATTTTGCAGGCCGTTGGCAGCTTGAAATTGGCCATGGTGGGAGTATTAACACCACAGAAATCAGCAAATGCTATCAATCGAACTTCTTTCTTGCCCCAGAGAGCTGGTTAACCAGCACACCACTGCGGGGTGATGAGAGAGATGCTGACCCCAGGCTAGATCCCCCAGAGGCCCAGCATGCTTCCCCCACACGTGGAGGCCCTGGAGCCTGCCTCTGCCTGTGTGTGGGGAGAGGGAGCAGGCCTGGAAGAGCTCGCGACAGCAGTGGACTCTGGTCCAGACAGGCCAGGGCGAAGCTTTGCCTTCCAGCTGCAGCTATAGTTGGGGCTGCAGGAGAAGCCGACGTTGCTCGCTTCGTGCTCATCAGGAAGTCCCAAGTTGAAGACTTAGTTGAGTAATTTTCATGGGCCAATTTAAAAAAACTGACTAGGAGGAGTGGCACCAATGAAGTGGACACAGATGTAACTTGTATTTGGCATGTGATGGACAGTGATTAATATTTCACTGTTGCAGATTATATAGAGCCATGGCTTCTGTTTTGCAATTTCTATAGCAGGCTTCCTGTACTCAGGGCAATTTTTATCATCTTTCTGTCACTTAAAGATTATTTCCTTCTGGGAACTTGGGAGTAAAGGGAGGATAGTCCCCTTTCTCCATCCCAAGTCTTGTTTATAATGGGGGACATTCCATGAATGTTCCACATGTACCAGGCTCCATGCTAAATATTTCACGTGCATGAGATCTCTAAATTTTGCCCTGTGAGAATTATTGTTCTCATTCTCCATTGTTCTTATTTTATAGGAAATGAAATTAAGGCTCAGAGAGGTTAAGTAACTCGCCCAGGGTCACACAGCAAGGAAGATGCAGAACTGAACTGAACTTGGATCAGCCTGCTCTTAACCTTTCTGTTCTATTTGCCTATTTTCCCAGATGCCTCTCACTTTGGGAGCAAGGGAGATAGTCTTTGTCTGAGCAGCATAGGTCCTTCTACCTCCTCTATAATTCCATCTTCCCAGCCCTGAAATTCTCCTTCTTTCCTTAGTCCTCTGATTTGAACAACAAAGTCCAGGCTGCAGTCTCCCAGAGGCTTCTGGGGAAAGACAGTGTTACCTGAGCAGTACAGGAAGTCTCGAGTCTGGCCTCACCCACAGACATTTGTGCATCTAATCCAGGGACTGGCAAACATTTTCTGTAAAGGGCCAGACAGTAAACACTTTCCACTTTGCAGGCCATATGGTCTCTGTTGCAATGACCCAACTCTGCCATTGTGTGTGAAAGCAGCCCTAGACAGTATGTTAATGAATGGGCGTGGCTGTGTCCCAATAAAACTTTATTTGCAAATATGGCATTGGGCCAGATGTCATCTGCGGGTCCTAGTTGCCTTAGGAAATCAGAGAAAGAGCCAACACTGCTGAACGGGCTGCCCGTGAGGAAGGCTTTAGCTTGAGTTGCTGCCTGGGGCAGGTCAGCTCCAGCTACACTTGTCATGGGAGCACTCGGGTGGCCAGGAGTCCAGCTGAGGGCCCCGGCCTCTGAAGCAGGGGAAGGAAATTTCAGTTTAATTCTTTTGTCCTTTGCCTGATTCATATTCTTCCTCTGAGTCAGTCCCTTTATCAAGCCCTATGTGACAGGGCTTTCTATCCATTACCCCATGGCATCCTCATGCCATCCTTGCAGAGTTAGAGTCACAATGGGCAACCTCGATCTTGGGCTTTTAAACCAAATTTGCCCACTTCAAGCAGGGACAGAAAAACTTGGGCCTTGGGCATCCCAGACCCTCCACCACGAGCCTTCCTCGGCTCCCAGCAAGCATGGACCTCTTCATCTTGTTCCACTCGTTTCTTACTCTGTACCCACCTCCATCCCTCCTACATTGCTTGCTCCTTGAACTCTACCCTGGGAAGCACTGGCTCTCCTGTTCTGACTTTGAGTGTCCCAAGGACACATGTTCCTATCATCTGGCTCATCCCCATCCTGTCCACTCACCTCTGATCTTCAAGACCCCATACTGGTGCCTTCTGGAGGTTACCTGGCAATTGTCAGTCAGACAGTGGATTGGCTTGCCCAAGGCCACACAGCCAGGGCAGCTGGGTTGGACCCAGGTGTGGCTGCTCCAAGCTCAGCACTCTGGATGGATGCCATCTGGACCACGGGCAAAGAACGAGGGTTGGCCCCAATATCAAGCTGCTGATCTCCGAGGACACTGGTGTTTGCCCCCCGCCCAGAGGAGCGACTGGAAACAGCGCAGAGGAAATGACTTTCTGCAGCAGACAAGCCTCAAAGTTGATTTCCCAGGAGGAATCCAACAAGGCCCTTGAAACGTGGACATCAAGGAGGAAAATCAATCGTCTTTTAAGTTTTCACCTTGATGATTGATCTGCTGCTTGCAGCCCCTTTTTTCTCTCTCTCAAGTCTCTGGACGTGGCATCTCTCTCTCACTTCCACATTTTTTCCCCTCTCATCTTTAAAGTGTGGGGTTTCCTGGTTCTGATCTGAAACCAAAATACATTGCTTTATGCCAACTGACCAGGTATCGGTCACATGTTTCCAAACTTTTTATTTTCTCTGAAGGAGAGAGGCCCTGGTTAGCCTACTAGGAGGGAAAGGAACAAAATTAGCATTTGCTGCATATCTGCTATGCACCAGGCCATCTCATAAGCATAACCAGAGTTAACTCTTCCCCCTAGTCCTGTCTGGATGGATTTACTGGCCCCACATCTCAGATGAGGACACTGTTTCAGGGCAGAGAAGTAACTCACCTGACGCCAAACGCTTTGCAGGTGGTAATGCAGAACTGAAATGGAAACTGTCCTCTTCTGCCTCCTTCCCACCAGGATTGGGAGTGAGCACCCCAACAGGAATGGGCACTCCAACCGGGCAGCACTAGAATCTCTCTTGACCTTGACCCCAAAGAGATTGAGGTATCTAGGAAACCAGCTCCTGAGTAATATAGGGACTGCAGAGAGCCATTCATTCATTCAGGATGTCCTGAGTGCCGCCTCCTACCCCCGGGGCTGCAGTAGTCACCAAGGGCAGAGACGTGAATGAGACAGACACAATCACTTCCTCTCTGGATGTTATGGTCTGGTAGAAAAAGAGACCACTAAGAAATCACAGCAAAGGGCGAAATGAGGTATAATAGGGTAATACAGGGTGTTTGGAGGCATAGACCAAGGACCTCCAATCTTATCCAAGATGTGGTTGGAGAAGGCTTCTCAAAGAAGAGACTGATGATCTGAGATCACCAGCTTGCTCTAGGATGGGTAAGAGTTAGCCTGGCAAAGTGGGGCAATGAGGGTGTCATGGGAGTGCCCAACAGCATGGGTATAACAGCAAAACTTCAACATCTCCTTCCATGGGCTGGGGCAGTCCCTTAGAACAGGGACTGTTCTAAGCGCTTTATGTGTATTCATTCACTTAATCTTCACAGGAGCAAGTACAGGAGAAGAAAGGGAGGGACTGAAGGGGTTTAACAAGGCTCGAGCAGCAGCTTAGTGAGAGTGGAGACTACAGAGGAAGGCAGGGCCGGAGGTAGAGGGCCTTGCCAACGGGGTTGCCAGATAAAGTTCAAGATACTCAGTTTGAATTTCAGATAAACAACAAGTTTGTTTTTCATATAAGTAGGGCCCAAATATTGCATAACAAAATTTAAAAAATTATTCGTTGTTTATCTGAAATTCAAGTTTAACGGTGTGCTGTTTTATTTGCTAAATATGGCAACTGTCCTTGGACGGCCACGTGGAAGGGTTCAGACTTGAACCTGAAAGCCATGGGGCTCTTGGGAGGTTTTAAGAAGAGCAGTGACGTGGCTAGCTCTGTGCTGTGGGAAACGGCTTTGGCTGCATTTCGGAGACAAGCCCCGAGTCAGGGAGGCAGCTTCAAGGGCACCCTTCCCAGGCCATGGCAGGCCCCTGTCATCCAGGTGGCACATACCAACTTGATGAGCTCAGCTGCTCATCAAGTAGGCACTGAGCATCTGCAATGTGCCAGCTGTTGTCTTGGTAATGAAAAAGCACATGACAGGTTACCTGCCCTCTCCAAGCTCCCAAACTGGCTCTGAGACCTGGACAGACCAGTGGTGCCAGAGGGTTGGTCTCTTAGGAGCCCAGACCTTGGGCAGCGGGCAGTAAAGACACCAAGGAAGGCTTGAGGAGGTGAGGATTGAGCTGGGTTTTGAAGGAGGCATTAGCAATTTGGGTCTCTCTGTGACAGCGGTTAAACTAGATCCTAACTAATGCCCCTTGGACTGGGCCTGCTGCTATACCCCCTGCTCTGTGTAGTTAGTTGTATCTTGTACTTCATATTAAAGGAACTCATTTCCTTTTCCTGTGGCTGTTGGCATCTTTCCGTCAATCATATCACTGTAACCTTGAGAGAGTCACACCCCAGGGAACAGGGGAAGGGCATGCAAGCTGTGGAAGCATGTGCATTGGTGTGGGGCAGCAGGATACCTTCAGGAACTACGAGGGGCTGTCTGGAGTTGGAGGAGTGGGAGGTTGGGGGAGGGGAGGAACTGGTGGACCCAGCAGGAGCCACATCATGAAGGACCTTGTCCTGTCAGCTAAGAAATGGGAACTTTCACTAAATACTTATAGAGAGTCGCTGAAGGGTTGTATGCATGGGGCTGACATGATCAGTTAAGATGTTCTAAAGAACAGCTGGGGTGACATCTGGCTACGTGTTGGATGGTGGTTGGAAAAGAATCTACTGTTGGTGAGAGAACATGGGTGCGGTGGGTCTCGGAAGGAGCTGGCAACAGGTCAGATGGAGGAGGCCCTCCTCCAGGTGGGTGTGGGGCCCACCCCTTTTATCTTTCAGGAAAGAGAGAAATCAAGAGTCAGAGGAGAGGCTGGGGCCCAGTCTGTCCATATTCATAGGTCTGAATTCACACCCAGTGGAATTTGAAGGGTCTCTTTCCACCTGAGGACTGGAGAGATGCTATAAGGTGCAATAGGAGCTTCTGATGTGTTGGCTAGGCTTTTACTGAAATCATGCTACATTAAAAAACAACTCAAAGCCTAGTAACTTAAAATAGTAGTCATTTATCTTCAAGCCCACAGGTCTGTAGATCAGCTAGGGTGCCCCTGCTTCAGACTGTAGTTTAGCTGGAGAAGCCCTGCTCCACATGTCTTGTTCTGGAGCCCAGAATGTTCTTCTCACAGTATAAGCTGGATGTTCCCAGAGGGGTGAGCGGAAGCACGGGATGCCTCCTAAGGCATCTCATCTTAAGACTTGAACCTCACATATTGTTACTTCTACCCATGTTCTATTGGTCAAAGCAAGTCACATGGCCAACCCTAATATCAGTGGGGTGGGGACTGTACTCCTGTCATGCAGGTGGGGGTGGAACAAATACCTAACTATCACAATCACTACGGAGGAGCACTCACGGACCCAAGGGCACACTTGCCTGGTCACAACAGCGGAGAGTACCACAAGCATGGTTGTGCTTTTCAGCGGGCTGTGAGATTTCAGCTGGAGAAGACCAGCATGCCTACAAGCAGCCAACTGTCTCTCAGTCTTTTCAAGGAGGCCACCTTGAATGAAGGTCATGAATGAGGCGGGGATCACAAGTATTTCACGGGGGAAAGAGTATAGTAGAGGTCATGGCATTCACCCTGGGATTAAGGCATAGGCTAGGGCTGGTCCACCAGGGAGGCAGAAGAGCCTCCCATGGGAAGTGAGTCACCCCAGCAAAGACTGGGTGGAGGTGCGTTATGTGGGGAGTGGTCAGGGCTGGGATATCAGAAGAAGGAGAGCCTAGCAGAGGGTCTCATTAATTCCTCAGTGTCACTCAGCTTCCGTGAACTCCCGTCCAGGTACAGGGTAAGAGGACTTCCACGGAGAGAGAGTAAAACCTCAGAGAGGTGTTGCTGTACGGTTTCCAGAAGCTTTGGAACCAGGACTTTCTACAGCAACTAGTATATATTAATTAGCATAAGGTTTGACTGCATAGGACATAAAGATTCAGTGAAACAAGTCAGACAGAGAAAGACAAATACTGTATGATCTCACTTATTTGTGGAATCTAAAAATAAAAACAACCAAAAAATGTAAGCTCATAGATAGAGAGAACAGATTAGTGTTTGGCAGAGGTGGGGGGTGAGGGGTGGGCAAAATGGGTGAATGTGGTCAAAATGTACAAACTTCCAGTTTTAAGACAATAAGTTCTGGGATGTACAGCATGGTGACTGTAGTTAACAATACCGTATTGTATATTTGCAAGTTGCTGAGAGAGTGGATCTTAAAAGATCTCATCATAAGAAAAAAATTATAACTATGTGTGGTGATGGATGTTAACTAAACTTACTGGGGTAATCATTTTGCAATATATACATATATCAAATCATCATGTTGTACACCTGAAACTAATACAATGTTATATGTCAATTATATCTCAGTAAAAAAAAAGAACTCAATGAAGATGATGTTACAAATTATAGTGGATAATATCTATTTGTGTTTTATAAGAACTTATTTAATAAATACGAAGGAAATTAGCTTGGCTTTTATTAAAAACAAAAACAAAGATCAAAATGAAAGTGGCTTAAACAACCTGGTGTGGTGGTTCCACGGTGTCACTAGAGAGCAAGACTCTGTCATCCTCAGCATGTGGCTTCCATTCTCAAGGCCATTTCGTGGTCTAAGATGGCTGCTAGGGCTCCAACCATCACATCTGCTGCATTCTGGGCAAAATAAGGAGGAAGGGTAAGGGAAATGAAAGGGTGTACCTTCATACCTTCATCATTTTAAGGAGATGTCTCAAGTTTCCCACAGCATTTCTGCTTAGATCTTATTGATCAGAACGTACTTTTACACTTACATGTAGCTGCAAGGAGGCTGGAAGATGTAGTCTTTCCACTGGTTGGCAATAGGTCTAGCTAAAATTTTTTACTAAGAAAAAAGAATATAGTAGGTACGGAGGGACCACAGGCATTCTCTTCCACCAGAGGTAAACATTAGTATCGATACCCTTGATATTGGGTAGCATCAGCCTTGATCTAGAATCGGCGGCTACCCTAGTAGTAGTTGCAATGTCAGTGTCTTCAGCATTGCTACAAGTGCTGACACATTGCTGTTGTTAGTGGCAGAAGCCATTTCCACAGTGACCTAGAGTGGACAGAAGGAAGGTGATGGTCTTCGGTGGTTGCCAAGAAAGATAATGAAAAGAGCACACATGGACCCTGGCAGGAGACTTCCAGAGAGTCCCAGAGTCTGTCAAGACTGAACTAGGGAAATACTGTGTGCGTCTGAAATTGTTAAGCTTCTCCCTATCCCAGGCAGAATTCCTCAAGAGACAAAGGTGACGAGCCTTTGTCTAGTCCCATTGAAGTTTTTCCTTGGTCACGTAGCACCCCATGCCCTCAGCCTCCCTCCCCTCCCCACGGCTCTGCCACTGTTTCTCGGCTGCCTGTGTTGCTGAGCTATGGAAATTGTGTTTTGATCTGTGGGGACTTCTTAAAGCTAAGAGCTGCTTGTGGGACCTGAAATTGTCCTCACAGTGATTTCATTCAAAGTAATAACAGCATCTGATGCTATAGAAATCTCATCCTCATGATCGTAAGCATTTATAATAGCCTATCATCGAGCAAGTGCTTGCATTGGAGAGGAATTTTCATGGAGAAAGTCAATCTTTTCAAAAGTGTTAATATTTTTTTTGAGGAAATCAAATGAGATGCCAAATTGTCTCTGTCATTATGTTGCCCTTCCCTCCTGGGCACTTACTGCTCTGATCAGTATGACATTTTCACATGCAGCAATGCAGATGGGGAAATTTGCCTCCTAATGGAGACCACCGGTTTGCCCATTCATCAGCTCTGCTAAGCATCCATCGTCTGCTCTGGTTTTACAGTAGGTAGAGCATAGGGGTGGAGTTAGGGACCCCCCAGACCTTGAAGGTTTGGACAGCCTTTGGGAGGGAAATAAGGGAAACCCTCCCTATAACAAAGAAATGAAATCAAGCGTTGGAAAGACAGTCTTGGAAGATGTAGATGAGGAATTTGGGGGCACTCAATTCCTGACCAGTCTTGTTCCTTCCAAAAAGGCCAGGCCTGAGCTATGTCCCTTGTCTCTTTTGCTGTGACTCTAGTCCTTCTTTATGACTCATTCCAGTTGTATGCCCTGCTCTGCTGCCTCAGACCACCTTGGGCAACACCCATCTTGAGGACCCAGGTGAGCTTCCTGACCAAAAGCACCCCAACTCTCCTAGCCACTCACTTCAAGCATGAGCCCAGGCATCGACCAGGGGGTACTGGGTACAGGACTATTTTACCCCTCGGATGCTCTAGTCATTGTCTCTAGGAATTGTAAGACTCTCAAAACCCTAAGAAAAACAAGAGGTCTGAGAAAGACAACTATTGGCCTCAAAATACAAAGAAAGCAGCAAAATCCAAATCAATAAGTGTTTATTTAAATGTCTGTGAAGTGCAGCATTAGGCCACATTCATTAACTGTTAAATTATTATTCATGAAAACATCATGACACTTATAAACTATTTGCAGGTTAAATTGTCTCACTGTGCGAGAATTCCCGAGTATGCAAGATGATTGCTGAGAAATTGTAGTCAACCATAAATTAAATGTTACTCAGATCCAAATTATTTCAAAAGCAAAATCATAAAAATCTTTTTAATTTTTACAACAAAAATTTATATTTGATGTGGAATGTGCCTATACTTAAATACGTTTGGTATGATGTGGGGTAGAAACTCCAAAAATGAGTGCTCAGGGCCTATGAAAGTCGAAATGCCTGTGAGTGTGTGGTCTTGGGAGAAAGTGATTAAACATTAAAGAATCTGTTATATTGTACACCAACCCTCTAAACGCCACTGTGGCAGTGGTTATATAAATTATGGTAAACAATAAACTACTATGCAGCCATTCCAAAGAACAAAGTGTATTTATATGTACTAATAGAAGACAACCAAGATATATTATTACATGAACAAAGCAAGTTGTAGAACAGTATCTACAGTATGATTCATTTTGTGTTAAAATACTTCATGTATGTGTGTGTACACAAAGAAATATATAAATGCATGCTGGTCAATGTATAGAAAAATTCTGAAAGGATCCGCAGGAATAGCAGTAGTTTATCCCTGAAGATCAGAAATGAGGGGTTGGGAGTGGGGAGGACTTCTATTTTCATGATATAATACTCATATGAATGGCAAGAAAACATTTAGTAGGTGCATATATTAATTTATAATTTGGAAAAACGACAACAACAAAATTGCAGAAAAGAGTGGTCTGCAAGTAGACTAGAAAGGGTGAAAAGTTCACAAACCAGAAGTTGGCACTCTTATTCTAACACTGTCCTTGGAGGAGCACCTCTGAGCACAGAGACCTGAATATCCTGTCACTACAGAGGTGGGCAGAGGGAGTGTCCAGGGATGGTTCAAGAGACTCACCACGGCCTGGAAGAAACAGGCTTCCAGATTTTTGTCCTTTTTTACACATTCATCAAGCAATCTTCTGATTCAGTGTAATTTCTTGATTCAACCAATATTTATTCATTTATTTTTTGTGAGGAAAATTGGCCCCGAGCTAACATCTGTTGCCAATCTTCCTCTTTTTTGCTGAGGAAGATTGGCCCTGGGCTAACATCCGTGCCCATCTTCCTCTATTTTATATGGGACACCTGCCACAGCATGGCTTGATAAGCGGTGCATAGTCTGCGCCCAGGATCCGAACCTGCAAACCCCGGGCCGCCGAAGCGGAGCATGCAAACTTAACCACTATGCCACCAGGCCAGCCCCTCAAGCCATATTTAGTGAGCACTGATGCTACTAGTTTCCCATGGCTGCTGTAACAAATTACTGCAAACTTAGAGGCTTAAAACAACACAAATATATTATCTTACAGAAGTTCTGAAGAGGTCAGAAGTCCTAAGTGGGTCCCACTGGGCTAAAATCAAGGTGTCAGCAGGGCTGCATTTCTTTCTGGAGGCTCTAGAGGAGAATCCATTTTCTTGCCTTTGGCAGCTTCTAGAAGCTGCCCTCATTCTTTGGCTTGTGGTCTCTTTCCATCTTCAAAGACAGCCAGCAGTGTTACATCTTCAAATCTCTCCCTAACTCTGAACTTTTGCCTCCCTCCTCCACTTATAAAGACCCTTGTGACTACACTGGGCCCACTCGGAAAATCCAGGATCATCTCCTCTTCTCAAGGTTAGCTGATTAGCAACCTTAATTCCACTTGCAACTTCAATTTCCCTTTGCCATGTAACCTAACAGATTCACAGGTTCCGAGGATCAGGACATGAATATTTTGAGGGGGCCATTATTCTGCCTACTACACCAATTAAATGCCAAATGCAGTTTGGGGAGCTGAGAATACAGTTGTGAATGGATAATCCTTGCCCTCAGGAACTCTCAGTCTAGAAAGGAGGCAGATGGCATGCTTGAGCACCCACGCAGGACTTGCAAGTGGAAAGGAGGGGCCAAAACCAGTCTTGAGAACTTTAGCTCATCATCCATGTCAAGGCATGAAGGGTACAATTTGACCTGCTGCCGGGGAGCCGGGGTGATTTATTGGAGAGAGCTGTGAGTGCACTGTGCGTCCACCACCCAGTGGAGAAAGGAGGGACGGCCACCTCACCTTAAGCCAAGTGGGGAAGGGGGCTTTGAGAGGACCTCTTGGAGAGCTTGATATGTGTCCCTCGGAATCGGGGGGAACAATGATCTGGTGTCTCACACTCATCCGAGAAATCTAAGCAAGAGGTCAAGGCTTGGCTGATGGGGTGAAGGGGAATGGGGAGACAAGGCTGCACTGGGGACTAACTACACTTCCACCCACAGGGCAGAGTGCGGTTGAGGCCAGGTTCCCCATGGGCCAAGTGGACCCAGGGAGAGAACTGGCCTGGAGCCATCTTGAAAAGCAATGAACCCAAGAAGTGTCCTTGAGTCAGCAGCGAACATCAATCAAGCCCAGAGAGAGTCCACACCAGTCACGGCAAGTCCAGTAAGGCTTTGTCTGCCCTGACTTTCTTTCTGTCCTCCTGCTTCATCCCTGGAGGAGTTAAAGGCAGCCTTGTGGGGGTGGGTGAGGCAGAGGAGACGAGCAAGGAGAGGAAAGCAGAAGACAGTCCCCGCCCTCTGGCCTTTGCCCTCCTATGCTGAAGCAGGCCCAGCTGGAGAAAGGGAAGAACGTTCACTTTAAATAAAGCTTTGAGTTTTAACTATTATACTGCACTGCGTATTTTTGTGTGTGTGTGTGAGGAAGATCAGCCCTGAGCTAACATCCACGCCAATCCTCCACTTGTTGCTGAGGAAGACCGGCCCTGAGCTAACATCTGTGCCGATCTTCCTCCACTTTATGTGGGACGCCACCACAGCATGGCCTGACAAGCGGTGCGTTGCTGTGCGCCTGGGATCCGAACCCAAGCTGCCAGCAGCGGAGTGCGCTCACTTAACCTCTACGCTATGGGGCGGGCCCTGCACTGCGTATTTTAATTACTAAAATGAGATAATTTGGGTGCCTGAAAGTGACCAGCGGAGTTTATTATAAAGGAGTGACCTGCCCGAATTATGAGCTCATCCCAGAGGCAGGAAAACAGAGATTAAAAGGACGAGTGTGAGAAAAAAGAAGTTGTTGCCAGGGCGCTTTTATCCCGGCATCTGGCTCATTCAGAGGAGCCATCCTAAGTGCTCCACTTCCCCATTGATGGACGCCCACGCTGAACTCCACCTGGCGGGGCCCTGGCATCCGGGCCACTTCTTCCAGTGCCTCCCGCTAGGTTCCAGATCCACATCCTAGATTTTCTACTGCTGTGTGGTTATTCCTGCTCCAATCCTCACCCACCAATGGCCCCAGTTGGGTCCCAAATCCATCCTGCCCTTAGGTTTCTGGATTCCCTTCAGAAGCCAACTATATATCTGAGGCAGGCAGGTCCTAACCCCAGCCAATGTCTCCCATTTCTGCCCACCAGGCCTCCAGGCTGTCCTGCAGACTCACTGGAGTTTGTCCAGTGTGGACAAAGCCATCTGTGCTTTTTCCTTCAGACCCGAGTGACCTAGATGGGCTTGGTGATTCAGTCACCTCTAGAGTACAGACTGAGCCTGCTAGATGGCCAGAGCAGGGATTGAACCTGGGGCTCAGGCTCTGAGAGAATTTCCATACCAGGGGTCCAGGGCATGGGCACGTGTAAGCCTCCCCTTAATTGCACCTCTGGCCTTCTGCTTGTGAAAATTCACCCCCAGCCAGAGCAGGGTTGAAATGTGTGCAGTGTCCATCATTCCCAACCTGGCTCTGGTTTCCTTTTGCAGTCTTGTGTCTGATCACTCATCTACCTGCAGCCTCACTGAGTCCACAATGGGCAGCCATTCAAAGAGGATGACAGTAACAACAACTGCAATAATAATAACAGCTAACACATCTATAGTGCTTACTATGTGCCAAATACTCTTGTAAACACCTTACGGATATTAACTTTCAAAATCTCCACTCCAGTCTCATATAGTCAGTACTATTACTATTCCCTTTTTTAAAGATGAAGTCACAGAGGCATAGAGAGGTTAAGTACCATGCCCAGGGTCACACGGCTAGTAAGTGGCAGAGTCAGGTACCAACCTTAGCTCCCTGGCTCCAGAGTTCTTGGGCTTAACCACTCTGCTCTTCTGTTTCTGAAACACAACGAGGACTTGCATGCGTCCTTGCCTTTGTTCATACTGCTCACATCTGTGCCTAGGATGATATTCCCTTCTTGTTCACTCCTCCAAGTTCTATTCATCCTACAAGGTCTAGCTCAAATGTTCCTTATGTCTTGTTCCCCTGACCCCCTACCCCATCTGGGCTGCTGCCCTTCTGGGCTGTTACTGCACTTGTTAATCACTTCTGTTAGAGGATCACACCACACTGCCATTGTTTGCTCCTAGATCTGTCTTCTCAGATGGATTCTGGATCCCAGAGGCAGAGACAGTGTCTTTGTTGCCCTGGGACTTATTGCAGAACTGGCAATGAACTGAATTGAAGTCTCCCTGGGCCTCACACCTACAACTGTGTCCCATCTCCCTGACTCAGGCGAGGTGATTGCAAAGGTGTTGGCTGTTGGCTCTTTGACATGGCTGGAGGCCTTGAGTAGAGTGCAGAGTCCGAGTCCAGTGCACCAAGGCCAGTGCAGTGTTTTATGTTGACAGGCTGCTTGGAGCCTGGATGGGCTCCATTAGTTCCATCTCCTCCCCTGGGCTGCTGTGTGCTTCAATTTGCTTTGTCCTCATGACCTCAGCCAAATCCCGGCTGGTCTGGCAGCCTCAAGGGAAGGTTAGGTGCTGACACATCCATGCTGGCTGTAAATGTCGCTTGGGGTCCTTGTCTTTCCGGACACTGCTGCCTCTGGGACTCAGAATCAGTGGGAATGAGTCCACCGTCTGAAGGTTCCAACTCGAAAAAAATCCCGAATCCAGGCTGACTAGGGAGGAGGGATGGGACGGAGGCCTGAGCCACCACATGAGTTAGCAGTAGGGAATTCTAGCATGTTTTTTTCCAAGACCCTCTCCAGGCACCTCTGGGCACCCTCTCAGGCTCCTTACTTGTGCACTGGGGGCAGAATCACTCTCCATTCCCATTCATGTCTTTCACAGAGCCTCAGAACTGGAAGCAGCCAGTTCTGAGAACATGGGCAGTATTCAGCTGCCAACACCTCATCCCATTGCTTGCCTTGCTGGAAAGGTCATTGTCCTGCTAAAATCCCTCAGTGGCTGCCAGTAGCTCTTAGGACACATGTCAAAATCCTCTGTAAAGGCCTGTATGATCAGACCGCTGCCTACCACTCCAGCCATATCTCTGGTCATCTCCTCCACCTCACTGTGCTCCAGCCACATGACCTTCTCTCCATTTCTTCAGTTTCTACACTCCCTCCATTCTCACACGGAAGGTACCCCAGTCACCCTCTCCTGGCTAACCTCATCTGTCAGAGACGTCTTCATTTTAGTGGTGTTTTCCAAGAACCTACTTCACTGGTTGATTGGTCTCCTGCTTCGTTGATTGATTCATTCAATCACTTTTAGATATTCTACACTTGGGTAGGAGCTATGTGTCTGGAGTTGTGATTGGCCCATCTTGCAACTGGAGAGAGAAGATAACACTTGGGTCAGGAATTTCACAGATGCTGCCAGGGCTAATGTACAGATGAACTTCTCCCAAGGATCAACCCAGGATCAGACGCACCAGGGGCAGAGTACACCAGTGGTCAAGAGCGCGGCCTCTGAACTCAGACTCCCTGCATTTGAATGCCCAGCCTGTCATTACCAGTGTGAACTTGGGCGAATCGCTTTGCTTAGTTCTCCCTCAGTTTCCCTGTTTGTAAGATGGGAAGAATTATAGTATCTATTTCTTAGGATTTTTAATAGAAATAAAGCCACACAGAATAGTGCCTGGCACATAATACTTATTAAATAAGGGTTTGCTATGACAATATGGGAGACCTTTTGTATTTCATAATTATTGTTCTTATTTAAAAGCAATACTTGTGTGTGTGTGTGTGTGTGTGTATTACCAAACTGTATATGGGGAAAACTGTTTCTGTCAACTACCCTAACCTGCAAGTTCTTTTCACTAGAGGCAATCTCTGTTACTAGTTTCTTACGTATTCTTCCAGAGATATTCTAAGCACCTACAAATGTGTGTGTGCACTGCTATCTATCTATCTATCTACCTATCTCTCTCTCTCTCTCTGTCTGTCTCTCTGTCTGTCTATCCGTCCATCCATCCATCCATCCATCCATCCATCATCTATCCATCATCTATCTATCACCTAGCATTTGTCACCAAAGTCTAGCATTCCACATACTCTTCTGATTTCCGGGCTTTGCTTTTATTGAGTTAAAGATACAGCTCAGAAAGCGCTCCCATCAGCACTCAGAGTTCTTCATCCTTCCCTCTGAGGGTGACAAGGTGTACAGGAAGATGCAAGGAGCAGTGACCCACCACCTGGTGACCCACAGGGCCTCTCTTAGCCTGGTCCCTCACTTCTCAGTCCTCTTTTCTCTGGGGGTTTGATGTAACTAAGACATTGGTTCTCACACTTCAGCGTGCATAAGAATCACTTGAGAGGTTCTTAACAATTCATATTCCAGGGACCCACTCCTTAGAGATTCTGATGCAATATGTCCGGATTGGGCCTGGGAACAGGTAGGTGATCTGACGCAGGTAGCTCACAGAAACCACACTGAGAAACACAGTGCCACGAGGAGAATTTCATGCCCAGAGAGAGGCAGTGTGGTTGAGGCTTCTGTGATTCCTGCGTTACTCAGTGCCTGAGGCCCAACATACAGTCCCAGTCTTTACCAACTCACAGTCCAATAGGGGTGGCAAAACTCACATATGGAAGGTACAGGTAAGAAGAGGTGAGCAGTGCAGATGGCCTGTGCTGTGGTTTCAAAAGAGAGATTACCGTGGGTTCGAGTGCCAGGAGAACTTCCTGGAGGAAGGGGGATTAGAAGGTGACTTGAAGGATGGATAAGCAACAGGTGGTTGGAGAGAATATTGACTGACCTGGAATACAAAGAGGGGCTGAGAAAGGTCACACTATAAGCAGAGACCTGGGTCACAGCAAGCTGTAGGGCACCTTTGTGCAAATTAGGAAATGGTACCTACCCTGGGCAAATGCAGCCTATGGTGCAGGGCTGGGCATGTGGATGGTGCCTTTGGGAAAAGTAAATGCACCCCTTCCCGTGGGGGAATCCAGCTTCGTGCCAGATTGACTGGATTACTGAGAGTATGGTTTAGGTTTCAGCTTCCACTCATCTTCTTGGCCTTCGTGCAGTGCACAAACTGCCCAACTACACATGGCAACACTGGCAGAGGTAGATCTTAAAGAAATAGATGCTGAGATGTCCCTGAAACAGGAAACATAGGAGGAGAAGAAGGCTTGATGGGGCAAAAGTAATAAATTCAGTTCCAGATGCACAGAGGGAAAGGCACTTGGGGTGATTCAGGTAAATCCATCCAGTGAGCAGCTGCATAAGGGAATCTGGGCCAACACCTGGGAAGAACTCAGACCTCTCAGCTGTAGACTGACCATTAGGATGGACCCTAGCCTACCCATGAACCCTGTGGCCTAGTGGAAGGGTAAGACAGGCACGTACATTGTGCATACACACGTGTGCACACATGCTCACACACATCATCGGGAGAACTGTCTGATGGTGTATGTGGCACAGTCTGGGAGCTCTGAGAAGAAGGAAACAGCGTGCACCAAGAACTCCAGGGAAGATTTCCCGGAGTGGGTGGGCTTGATGGACAGGGTGGCCAGGCTAAGGAGAATAAGGAAACTGTGTGCATGTAGAGTGGCTGGCTTCTCCTGCTCATTCGTATCTCAGCTCAGCTGTCACCTGGCATGGCCTTCCATTACCACCCTAGAAACGTAATCCCCCATCCCTTTCAATCTCATTGCTTTGTCTTATTTTCTCCCAAGCACTTACCCTTGTCCGAAATTATCTTATTTTTCACTTGCTTATTGATTTTTTATTTGTTTACATGTTTATTGTGTATCTAATTCCATCGGGGTGTAAACCTCCATTAAGGCAAGGACCTCATCTGCTTTTGTTCATCCCTGTATCCACAATGCCTGGCACATTTCAAGTGCTCAACAGATATTTTTTTGAATGAATGAATGAATGAGTGAAAAGGTCAAATAGAAACATGCACAACTGTATTGCCAGCGGGAGACTTTTCTGTATTTCTTTGCCTTATTTGTGGGAGAGGTAGCCTTTTATTTCCCTTACCCGAAACTCCGCCCCCTGTAAGATTTCTGAAGTTCCCTCCTGAAAGGAGCCCCCTCCCGCCTGCGGGCCTTGGCCTTGGGCCTGGCTTCATAACTGTGACCCCTCCAACTGTGGTCATCATTGTGGCTGCAGTCCCCAAACCAGCCAGACTTGACAGACACCCTAACACCCCCTTCTACATGCAAGCCCTCTCTCATCTTGTTGGAATGACTTGATCAGGAACTCGGAGGATTCTTTTTTCTATTAGTGAAAATAGTTTGTGGAAATTCAGGAGACAATGCAGTGGAATTTGTCACTCCTTCCAGGCCAACACGGAGCTGGAAGCATTCAGACATATCAATATGCAAGCACGAACAACAGCAGGACATGTATATTTTGCCGGAAAATGCACAAGGGCTTCAGCCTCCACACAAAACCCTTAGCCAGAGGGAGGACTTAGTGATCTAAGGAATGTTTCTTAAGCCAGAGTCTCTCTAGACCAATGGGTGGAATTATTCCAAAGTAAATAAATCAGGCCTGCTCTGCTGCCAGGATCAGGTAGCTCTGACAACTTTAGTGACCCCGGCAACCTGGGATAAACCGTAGGGCTCTGCTGTAAATCTGAGAACAATCCTTCTTCTCTACTAAAAAGAAGAGCTTTGAAATGACATCAAGTATCCCCACCTTTAAATAAAATTTTATTTAAAACTCTTCTTTATTCTAAAAGTACATGTTCATTGAAGAAAATTGGAAGACAGAGGATGATAAGAAGAAAATTGAGATTGTTGTTATTCTATAACCTACAAAGAAATATCACTCTTAACAATCCTCTCTCTCTGCTTCTTTCTTGCACCATCTATCCTTTCACTCCTAGGGAGATACATATATTCTGTTCTACATATGTTTTTCCCCAAATCACATGGCCACACGTTTGGTACCGTGTTCACACATATACACACATACACTTACACACATGCTGTGAGCACTGAGTGATGTCCCTTTATATTCTCTGAGAAATACGGTTTTGCTTGGCTTTACCACATTCATATTATTTTTGTTCCGTGGACTATGTAACCACCTCCTTTTGCCGGGCACTTGAGCTGTTTGAATCCTTTATCTCCTCCTCCATAAAACAGAAATAATAATGGGATGGACCTCACGTGGCTGTTTGAGGATAAAGTGAGCTAATGCATGTAAAGGGTTAGATTCAATGCCTGGCCATTTTATGTGCTCAATAAATAAATATTAGATTTGCTTATTATCGTCAATTTTGACTTGCTGAATAAATGCTGTAAAGATCACCCTTATAGCTAAATCTTAGCATAAATCCTTGAATGTTTCCCTAGAATAAATTCCTAGGAATGGGATATCTATATGCAAGATTATGAACATTTTTAAAGATTTTGATGTATGTTGCTAAAATCTTCACCTGGGTGTAATAGCGACTGTTTCTTGTAGCCTCTCCAGCACTCAGTAATTGTCTGTATTCTAATCTTTTTCAGTTTGACAGGCATGTTGTTTGAATTTGAATACCTTTGCTTACTAATGAGATTGAACTCTTTCTTTCATGTGTTGATTGACCACTTGTGTTTCCTCGTTTGTAATTCATCAGTTTGTGTATTTTGCCCAGTGTTTCCTGTTAGGTGCTTATATTTTTTTTCTAATTGATGTTAATTTCTATTTAGTCAGGACATTAACCTTTTGTGTGTGTGTGTGTGTGTGTGTGTGATATCAGCTTCCAGTTTTGTTTCCTCTCCTTTAAACTTGATTTACAGACTTTTTTAAAAAGAGAAGTTATTATTATTTTCTTAATATTTGTCTAGTCGAGTCCTACATTATCTTCTACACTGTATTGCGTTTTTTCCTTCCTTTCCTTTTTGGTCTAGAAATCCTTCTGTGCCAAGAGATCAAGCAAGTATTTATCCCTGTTTTATCTTTATTTTATTTTACTTGTTTCAGAGTTTTATCTTTTACATTTAACATTTTAATCAATTTGATCTTCATTTAGGTATGTGCTATGACGTAGTGATCCAGTTTTATTAATTCCCAAATAATTAGCAAGTTATTTCATCACAGTATATTGAATAATCTATTCTTTACCCAATGGCATGAAATGCTGCCTCATTTATGTGGGTCTATTCTGGGGATTTCTAGCGTATTGCACTGATGTCTTCATTTGTATACCCATACCACACTCTCTCAATTAATGCACCTTTAAAATATGTTTTAATATAAAAAAAATAAGTGCCTCTTTTATTCCACTGCTTCAATATTGATTTTGATTTTTCCCATGTTTATTCTTCCAGAATAACTTAAAAACCATTTTGCCAAGTTTCAAAAAATTCTATTTGAATGTTTATTAGTTATATTTTACTTATGAATTAATTAGAAATAAATCTAATCTTTAAAATGTTGAGACTTCTTATCAAGTAACATGGTATATTTTAACTTCAATTCACTTTCTCTTATGTCCTAGAGCGGAGTTTTAACTTGCCTGTGATATAAACTTGATGGATTTCAATTCATCATTTAGTTGAGAATCTTTTAATTTTAACGAGGAAGCTTAGCTCATTCATATCTGTTCTCACAACAAAAAATAGGTAATTTTATTTCTGTTATTTTAAGCTTTTGTGTGTGTGTGTGAGGAAGATTAGCCCTGAGCTAACATCTGTTGCCAATCCTCTTCTTTTTTCTGAGGAAGATTGGCCCTGGGCTAACATCCATGCCTGTCTTTCTCTACTTCATATGTGGGACGCTGCCACAGCATGGCTTGATGAGTGGTGCATAGGTCCACGCCTGGGATCTAGACCTGGGAACCCCAGGACACGAAGCAGAGCATGTGAACTTAACCACTATGCCACTGGGCTGGCCACTTAAGCTTCTGTTTTTATGCTTACTTTCATTATTTTTTTTTGTTCTGTTTTTGTTGACGTTGCTCCCTGGAAATGTATGTTTTTTTCTGTTCTTTTTGTCTAATCAATTTGAAGTTTATATCCTGTTTTTGTCCTAAAAATTTGTTTTTAAATGTAAAAAATGAGCAACTTCCTACTTCATGCTAAAAATGATACCTTTATCAATATTCTTTGTGAAAGAGGAGAAATCTAATAAATTTTGGTTTCTCTCCTATCACCTTCATTTCTCAGTTTAAAAAAAGAATCTGTTGGGATCAGCCTAGTGGTGGGCTGTGTATATGTATATACACAATGGAATATTATTCAACCATAAAAAAGGATGAAATCTTGACATTTTCAACAACACGGAAGGACCTTGAGGGTATTATGCTAAATGACATAAGTCAGACAGAGAAAGATAAATACCATATGATCTCAATTTTATATGTGGAATCTAAAAAAGAAAAAGCAAGTTGAGCTCATAGACACCCAGAACAGATGGGTGGTTGCCAGAGATGGGGGATGGGGGGTTGGGAGAAATGGGTAAAAAAGGTCAAAATGTACAAAATTCCACTTATAAAATAAGTGAGTCCTGGGGATGTCATGAACAGCATGGTGACTAAAGTTAATACTGTATTGCATATTTGAAAGTTCCTAAGAGAGTAAATCTTAAAAGTTCTCACCACAAGAAAAAAAAATTTTATAACTACGTATGATGATGGATGTTTCTAGACTTATTGTGGTGATCACTTCACAATGTCTATGAATATCAAATCATTATGTTGTATACCTGAAACTAATATAATGTTATATGTCAATTGTACCTCAATTTAAAATTTTTTTAAAAAAAGAAATGCGGGGTATTAAATCTGGGTTACTATTAACTTATGTTAAGGTTTATTTTTTTATATTTGCATATTATGAAACTCTGTTAAAGATAATCATTTAGCTTTAACTCCATCTCATAGTTTATTCTTTGATTCTTTAAATTATGGCTTCCACAATCTCAAATTCTGCCCTTAATTCATTTCTTAAGCATTAGGCCATATCTTCAAGTAAGTTTTTTGCATCATAGCCCCACGGGAAGTGTACTTCTGAGCCCTTTCGTGTATGGGGAAACCTTACTGCTGCCCTCACAGGAATGATAACCTGCAATGACAATCAGTATTCTCCATCATACTTTTCCTCTCCTACTGCTCCTTCTCATCTGCTGTTTGGTTTTGTGAAGAGATCTAAAGCAAGGCTGATTTTCTTCCTTTGTAATAAACTTCTTTTGTTTTATCTTACATTGGCAAATCTTTTTTCTTATCCCCGTGATTCAAAATTTTCACCAGGATGTTTCTAGATGTGGGTCTATTTTCTTTTCCTTTCAATTTGCAGAAATAACAGAAAATGTTTTCGTATTTTATAAAAATAATTAATTCTGCTTCATTTGCTCTATTTTCACCTACTCAACTTCCTATATCTGTCTTGAATTTACTGCCCCTGTGATTTGTGCCTCCTTTTCTTTCTAATCTTATTCTTTTTGTTTATTGTTTCTTTTCTTTTGAAATCAGGGAGAATTTCCCCAACTTGATTTCCGCTTTGCTGTTGGTTTCCAGAAGAATCTAACCTGCTGGTCTTTGCCTTCGTTGTCATGTCTGGATTGGGCAGTTGTGTTCCAGTTTCGTGTACTTTCTCAAGAAGAATAATGTGTGTTGGGTGCTTCCCGCATGCCTGATGCTATGCTAAGCACTAACCACACACTAGCATCTTGTTTAAGCCATGCAACACTCTAGGCAGAAGGCACAATTTTGAATCCTCTTTTATAGGAAATTGCTGGGCTCTGGAACTTGCCCGGGACCACAGGACCAGCAAGTGTGGAGCTGACACCCAGGCGAGGCTGCTCGCCCTCACCCTGCATGGCCTGGTTTGTCCTAACTTGTCCTCTCTTCATCCTTTCATGGCCGAGCTTCTGCTTTAGATTCATAGATGCAACGACATTTTCAATCTCGTTGAGGAGAACATTAAAAGTTGTCTAAAACTATCTCCTGCTTCGTCCCATAATTTTACTCTGAGGAAGACATGTTATCCGATGTCTCAGATGGACCCCTTTTTGAATTTCAGTTTCTTTCCTTGTGTCTGGTTACTTTTGTCCCTCCTGGGGGCAAGTCTGGTTCACTCAGCATTGAGAATTGAAATCAGTTCTGGCTGAGACAGTCAGGGTGGGCGCCTATTTATATCTATTGGATTTGGGCAAAAAGGGAGATGAGGAAAGCTTAGGTTTACTATAAATGTACCAGATGATCAGGGAACCCGCAGTATGGGGGGCGGAGGTGGGGAGAGAGGGTGGCAGGTGCCTAGGGACTCTGCCTAAGCACCAAGAGGCGGCCTGGCTGTTTCTGAGGAGGTGTCCCACAGCAGTGGGCCAGTGGCTCTTGCTTCCCTTGGCCCATCAGTCAGGAACTGATGTCACTTGTGACTCCCAGCACAGTGAGACTCTATGTCCCTGAGGTGCTTCCCCAAGCCCTGGTTGGTCCCTACATGCCCCTGACATGCCCACAGCCCACCCTAACCTCCAGCCCTTCCCTTTGAGATGGTGGGAAGTGGTTGATAATAGTGGAGATCTGCCTGGATCTCTTGAACTTAGGACACCAAAATCCATTGTCCATAGACTGGATGCTTTAAAAAATATATCAACCAGCTTATGCTATTCTGCTTAAACCCTTCAACGTCTCCCCAGCTCTCTTAAAATAAAATCCGGATTTCCCACCAGGGCCTGCAGAGCCCTACACAATCTGCCCCATTTGCCTTACTGGCCTCCTTTTGTACCACTCCTTCCCTCCCTGTGCACACCCAGCCACTCTGTCCGTCTTCCTGTTCCTCCAGGATGCCAGGCTGCTCACATCTCAGCACCTGTCGGGAATATTCTTCCCCTGTCATCCTCACGACTGGCTCCTTCTTATCATTCAGGTCTTAGCTCAAAGCTCGCCTCCCCTGAAAGTCTTTCCTAACCACCTGTAGAGGTGACCTGCCACCCCTGCCCACACACGCATGCTCTCCATTCAGTCTCACAGCAATTCTTACTTTGAAACACTTGTTTATATCTTTCTTTATTACTCTGTCTGTCTTCCCAAACTGGAATGTAATCTTCATGAGAACAGGGGCTGTGTCTTTCCTGTTCTCTCCTCTGTGTCCCCAATACCTAGAGCAGTGCTTGGCACCTAGTAAGTACTTGTCGAATGCGTGAACAGATGTGGCTTTTTCCTTTGCGGGCAGAGTCAGCCCTCCCTCCATTGGGCCAGCCTACCTTCCATCTTGCGAACATCGTCTTACGTTTCCTTCAGCTTTGCCTACTTTACAGCGCCAGTGTACGTTCTCACCTGTTTTTATATTCCACCGACCAGGGGTGGAGGGAGGGAGGTGAGGCAGGTGGAATCTCTAATGAGAGTTCTGGCTTTCCTGCAAGTTCAAACTGAATCTAAATCAAACCCTTTCTCTTTCTGCCTGACCTTAGAGGTCATGTTCAAGAAGTTGGCGAGATCTTTGGGGAACTGGATGAGGCAAGGTTCTGCCTGGAGTGACATTGGTAGGCCAGATGACTCCTCGAAGAACTCTCCACACTCGGGCTCCCTGTTCACTGTTCCCAGTCAAGAGGGGCCCGTCAGCTGCTGCAGGGGAGTCCCTAGGTTGCTCTGAGGACACCCACTGTGGACACACTGGGGCATCCCATCAGATGCACCTGGTGTGTAAGCCACCAATGAGAAGTTGATGCGCCCCTCTACTAGGTGCCCTTCCTGAATTAGAGCCCCCATCCATCCCCTGAAGTCACCTGATCACCATCTTTTGAGCAAGGACTCCAGGGAGGCTTGAATGCAGATGCAAGGTCTATGCTCCACTCAGCGGGTACAGAGAGGAGCTGGGCACATGTCTGTGGAGCCTGAATTCCAAATTCACAGATTAATAAACTCTGAGCTGGAGGGAACGTGCCGATCTTGCCCAGGATCCTCATTTTACAGAGGAGGCAGCTCCAGACAGGAGAAGGGAAGAGACTTCCCTCCAAGGGCATAATAAGCAAATGGCAGAACCTCCACATCATCCCTTGTCTCTCGATTCCAGTCCAGAACATTCTTGCTCCACTGTGCCTCAGTTTCCCCAAGGATGCAGGATTCTAGGCTAGAAAGAATGAAAAGCAGCAAGTGCCTGCTACCCCCACCTCTCCAGCCTTGTCACCCAGGGAATTCATTCCCCAGGATGCAGGTGGGCTGCACTCACCCTGTCCTTCTCTGCTCAGGGAGGCCAGGACCTCTTGCAAGGAAGGGGAGAAGCCTGCACTGACAGTGCAGGGTGCAGTGGGGAAGGGCATTGGTCAACATCTGAAAAGGCCCAGCCTAAAGCCTGCTATTCTGGAATGGCGTCGCCAAGGCTGCTAATGTGAGGGGGCTGACTCACAAAGGCAGGGTCCTTGGGACTCGTCTCTGGGCAGAGCACGATTGGCTCAGCGTTCTGACTCATGCAGTGGTGTCAGGATAACGCCAGGGCACATAATCAGGCACTCCAGAGAAGAAAAATGGCCGTCATTACCAATCGAAGAGGAATATTTCAAACACCTTAAATCGATAAGGCTTAAAATCGGAGGCTGTTTCTCCTCCCTTCTCAAGCAGAAACTATCATGGAAAACCCGAGTGCAATAAAGTATATCCTTCTCTTAGCAGAAGCAAGTCCAATAGCATCTCAGGAGATGAGCCCTGGTAGGAGCCCCCAGTTAGGAAGCTTTGAATTTTAAGTGGGGTCTGACTTCTCACCCCACGATTGGCAGGGCCCATCCAAGGAGAGCAAGCCATTAGTCTCCATCACAACATTTCATTTGAGGATGAGCTAAAGAAAACCACCTGATTGGCAAAGAGTAAACTCACTTAATAGGCTCTCTCCCTGCCAGACATAGATTAAAAGTGATTTTTTTTTTGCCTAAATTACATTTTATTTTCTCACCAGCTGCTAACTCTCTGAGACAGATTGGGAGATAAATTATCACAGCAGTGAATGAATCTAATTTTTCAATATAATTCACGGTAATTCTATATTTTCCACACAAGATGGAAATAGCACTGGCTCTTTGCCAAGAGCCAAACTTTCAAAAACCCACAATATCCTGGACTCCCAGAAGTCTATGAGTTTGGAAGGTAGAGACCAAGTTGCTGACAGAGACAAATCCTGTAGGCTTGGGCCAGGACGGGGACAGGGACCAGGAGAGGGGTTAGAAAGAGGAAGAAGGGAAGAACAGAAAGGGAGACAGCATGTTCTTAGATGCCTCCACCCTCCCCCCAGCTCACCACAACCTAGCCCCACAGGCCTCCCTTCACCCTCCACATTCTTGGCTTTCTCTTCATTCTGGAATACTCTTTCCCTGATTCTTCACAGAGCTAATTCTTGTTCATCATTCAAGTGATGACTCAAAAATCAACCCCCTAGAGAGGTCATCCTTGACCACTCCATAGGAAATTGTCCCCTCCCGATCCCCTCCTATCACATTAGCTCATTTTGCTCCCACTGTCTGAAATGGTGAGATTATTTTTCTTTGTTTGGCTATGTGTCCCTCCATAGAATGTACGTATCACACGGGGAGGGTCCTTCGCAGTCTTGTTCACTGTGTGCCTGGCACCAAGTGGGTACTGCATAAATATTTGTGGGCTCTATGAAATATGCACCGGAAAGGAAAGGAGAAGGGTCAAATTTATCGCAAACACCTCATCAGGTGCTTAGTCCCAACAGCGCGGTGAGGGTGTCATGTAGCAATTTGTTATTGTTAGTGGGTTATTGATGGAAATTTAGGAGAGGGAATGGCTGGAGCAGCCCTGGAAAAGGCGACCTGGCGTGGCCGTGAGTATGACTGCACCTTGTGTCAGTGAATAATCGTTCAAGGATTATTTTTCTTCCGCGGGGCCTTCTCCTGCTAATATTTCAGGAGAAATTAAAAATGATAACTATGAGGAAGGTTGTTTACTAACAAGTCTTTCCCAATCAGAATCAGACCGAACACAGCTGGGGCCAGCTTGGTGCTGCCCGACTTGTCTTCCTGTTGCCCCTGGTGACCTGAGGCATGGGCTGGAGTGCCTGTCTGGGCGGCAGCCAGGCACTGGCATTGGGTCCAAATGAGCTTAAATAATTGAAAAAAGCAGCATCTGCTATAGGGGAAGAATGTGGCCGGGCTGTTTGCTTTAAAGAGGCTGAGACCAGATCTGGCTTGGATCTGTAGGGAATATAAATGATGCAATTAATTCCCTTTAATTTACAAGTCGTCATTTGCAGAGCTCTGTGAGAAAGGGTTTGGAAACCATATATTGGATGCCGTGGGCTCTGGGATGTCACAGTCATTCTCTCTACGTATGGAACACCGGCTCAGTCTTGAGGGCTCAGCTCAGTTGCTGCTCCTACAGAGCCTTCCTAGAATGCCCCCCTCCACCCGAGTTTATCTTGTCACCCTGGGTCATTTCACCTGCCTTTAGTCCTCACTTCAGTTTTACTTTGAATTACGGTTGTCTGTTACTGCCTCTTTCAGTGAAAACTCACGGAGGGGAGAGACCATGTCTAAAATACCTTGATATCTTCCTCCCTCTTCTCCAGCATCATTGCTATTTCTTTGCCTATTTATTGTGTGTAATCAATGAATTAATCAATCAACTAATTAATTAATTAATCAATCAACTGCACAGCATTATATTGAAGACAAGGCCACTCTCTGCTCGCACCCAGCCAAGGGCCGTACATATTAGAAAACGAGTCCTTGATGAATTCAGTGAAACTGGGGGGTGGAGTGGAGGGTTATTTAATTTCTTTGTGGTGGAAATTTGTAAAGTTTCCCGTTTTTGCCCCAAAGTGATAACAATATCTCAGTGTTCAGTTGAGCTCCCCACTTTCCTCCTCTCAGTCCATTTCAGATGAGGCTGACTCCACCACGAGTCCAGGGCAGAACACATGACCCAGGCCCAAGCCAGTGAGAACCCCACGCTGCCCAAGCTTGGCTTAGGATCGGCAGCTTGGCCCTCAGAACCAATGGGATGCCTGAGGATTTGGGTGTGATTTCTGGGCAGGGGCAGGTGTTTTTGCCAGCTGCGCATGACACTGAGAGGAGTAGGCTCTAGGGCGGCTGCTAGCACAGAGGTACCACAAGGAGCCTGAGATCAAAAAGAAAAACCACAGTGGAAACCAGAACTAAGGACGACAGTGAGAAACGAAGCCCAGGAAACATCCTTGGAGCCCTGAATCCAATGAGACCTGAATATGGCTTTTCTACCCTTGGACTTTTCAACTATGTGAGTTGAATTGTCACTCGCAATAGAAACAGCCCGCCCCCCTCAACCAGTATAGCTTTCATTCCGGCACAGATGAACTGTGACCGGAGTAATGAGGAGGGAAGAGTCAATCGATGGCGTCAAGGAAATGTTCAACCTAACTTATAACCAAAGAATAGCCAATTAAAACCAGGAGGTAACATTGTTTGCATAGAAACCTGGCAAAGATTAAATGCAATGATAATACTCTGTGATTAGGGGATAGATAATGCTTAATAAGGGTGCTGTGGAAAGGGTGTTCATAAACTGCTGGTAGGAGGGTAATCAGGAGGATGATTAATAAATGCATATTAAAATCCTTAAGGGGCCGCCCCGGGGCTTAGTGGTTAAATGTGCGCGCTCTGCTACTGGCGGCCCAGGTTCGGATCCCAGGAGCGCACTGCCGCACCGCTTCTCTAGCCACGCTGAGGCCACGTCGCACACACAGCAACTAGAAGGATGTGCAACTGTGACACACAACTATCTACTGTGGCTTTAGGGGAAAAAAAGGAGGAGGATTGGCAACAGATGTTAGCTCAGAGCCGGTCTTCCTCAGCAAAAAGAGGAGGATTAGCGTGGATGTTAGCTCAGGGCTGATCTTCCTCACAAAAAAAAAAAAAAAGAAGAAGAAGAAGAAAAAAAAAGTCCTTAAGAACATGCAAACCCTTTACATGCCTCTAGGAAAGTATCCTAAGGAAATAAGTACGAATGTGTGCATTTAACTAATAGAATCAACATATGCAGTAGCTGTTTATGAAGCACTGAAAATTTGAAAATAATCTAAATGTCCAACAACAGAAGATGGGTGAAGTAAATTTTGGTGCATCCCATAATCAAATATTATGTATTTATTAAAATTATGCTTTAGAATCAAATTTGGGTGGAAAAGTATTTGTAATAAGTGATAAGGTAGCAAATAAAATATTAGCTATATGTAAAAAAAAAACAAGAAAGACAACAGGTAATAAGAGTTTTTTTTTTGAATTAAGAGAATAGGAGTCTTTTTTAAATTGTGTTTTTGTATTTTTCCAAGTGGCACAACTTTACAAATATATCCCATATTTGACCACTACTCACCACCCCCATGGCTACCAGCCTGGTCCAGGCTGCCAACAGCTATGGAGTAGATGACTGTGATAGCTTCTAGCTGGTGTCCCTGCCTCCCCTGGTTCCCCTTCAGCCTGCTCTCCATACAGAAGTTGGGGTGATCCTTTCAACGTGTTTGTGAGGTCATGTTTCACGTTTGCTCCAAGCCCTCAGTGGCTTTCCATCACGCTTATTATTAAATCTAAAGGCCTAAAGTCCCCTCCACACCTGCTTAAAGTTTACTTCCTCAAAAAGGCCTTTTGTGATCATTCGGTGGCAAATAGCATGGCCCCTCCACTCACCTTGTCTTACATCCTCTTATCCTGCTTCAGGGTACTTATCAATACCTGACATTATAATTTAAATAAATGTAATTTGGTTCATCATGTACCTCTCCCATTTAAATATTGGTTCATAGGATAAAGGTGGTCTGTTTATTTCATCATTGCATCCCCAGTGCCTACAACAAGGTCTGGAACATAGTAGAGACTCAGTAAATACTTGTTGACTAAATGAATGACTCAGAATTAATTTTATCTATTTAAAAAAATTTCCTTCAATATGCATGGACTACCTACATATTATTTTTAATCATTTAAACAATTTTAAAAAGCAACTCGGGGACTTTCATTTTCTGCTCCAACATGTAGAGCTTGGAAGTGGCCACTCCTGTCCTCACAACAAGAAAAAAGCTGAAAAAATTGAAAATCAACAACTCTTCTTAGGTCCACCAGAGAATTAAGGTCACAGGGAAAACTAACACCAAAAAAACTGGAGAGACGGTAATACAGAGAATCACAGCATACTGGGAGTGGAGACTGTGGGAGCTAGGGAGGGCTAGGAAAACTTAAATTGTGGTTGATGCACTGCTAGAGGCTTAGTGGGGTCTAGTTCGAGAGTTAAAAACTCCTGAGGGCCCAGTATCAGGGAACCCCACACATGTGTGAGTTTTAAACCCAGGAGCCCCACCATGTTCTCACTATGAAAATCACAGAAAAATCCCCTTCTGCTTCCAGCAGGTGGATTGTAAAAGTAACCATTTTGAAATTTGCCCAGAGCTTTTTGTTTTCCATCTGCTGTCAAGGGAAACTACTTTACCAGAGCCTCACCTACCTGGAGGAAGGGAAATACCCAACTACAGCCTCCTCTACCCTTCCTCTCTGCCTAAAAGTAGGGAGACTGCTGAGAAGCACTTGTGAGGGTCACAGCCCTGGGGCACAGGCCACGAGAAGACTGAGACCTAATCGTAGGGTTATAGAATGCTTCCCCTCCTCCCACACCTTACCACCCATCACTGGAGTTGCTGTATAACAACAGAGAGTTACAGCAGAAAGAACCGCAAGCTTCAAACTCTAAGAAGTTTCCAGGGAAACACAAAGACAACAGTGGAGATAAAAACAAGGACACTCGTGGAAATTGAAACTCAGACACCTACAGCTACAGCAAACAGTAAACGCAGTGTAACTCCTGGTCAGATAAATATAAACCCTCACACTAAAGGTCTATTAACCTCAGTTCCTGTCACCCATGCATCATGTTCGGTTTTCAACAAAAAATTACAAAGCATGCTAAAAGGAATGAAAAAGACAGTCTGAAGAGACAAAGCAAGCATCAAAACCAGACACAGATATGATAGAGATTTTTGATTCATCAGACTAAGAACTTAAAATAGCTAAGATTATTATGCTAAAGGCTCTAATGGACAAAGTGGACATCATGTAAGAACAGATGGGTAATATTAGCAGGGAGAGAGAAACTGCAAGAAAGAATCAAAAGTAAATGTCAAAAATCAAAAACACTGTAACAGAAATGAAGAATGCCTTTGATGGGCTCATCAAGAGACCAGACATAGGTGGGGAAAGAATCAGTGAACTTGAAGAGAGGTCAGTAGAAACTCCCAAAACGGAAATGGAAAGAGGGAAAAGAATGAAGTCAACTTAACAGCATACCAAGAACCGCAGGACAATTACAAAAGGTGTAAGATACAGGAAATAGGGATACGAGAAGGAGAAGAAAGAGAGAAAGGAAAAAAAGAAATATTTGAAGTAATAATAACTGAGAATTTTCCAAAATTAATGACAGACACCAAAACAGATCCAGGAAGCTCAGAGAACATTACACAGGATAAACACCAAAAAATATGCCCATAGGCATATCATATTCAAAATGCAAATATCAAAGACAAAGAGGAAATCTTGAAAGAAGCCAGGGGAAAAAAGGAAAGGGCTAGAAAAAGAAATGCCATGCTAACACAAATCAAAAGAAAGCTAAAGTAGCTAAACTAATTTCAGACAAGCAAATTTCAGAACAAGGAAAGTTATCAGGGATAAAGAGGGCACATTCCTTAACGATAAAGAGGTCAATCCTCCAAGAAGATGTTATAATATTTAATGTGTATCAAAATTCATGAGGTAAAAACTGATGAAAGCATAAGAAGAAATAGACAAAGACACTATTATAGTTGAAGACTTCAGCACACCTCTATCAGCAATTAACAGATCCTGCAGGCAGAAAAACCAGTAAAAAATAGTTGAACTAAACAGAACCATCAATCAACTGATTCTAATTGACATTTATAAAATACTTTGTCAAGCAACGGCAGAATACATATTCTTCTCATATTCACGTGGAATATTCACTAATATAGAAAACATGCTAGGCCGTAAAGCATAACAAGTTTAAAAGAATACAAATCATACAAAGTGTGCTCTCAGGTTTAATGGAATTAAACTAGAAATCAATGCCAGACAGATGGCTGGAAAATCCCAAAATATTTGGAGACTGACACAATTGTAAATAACATATGGGCCAAAAAAAATCTCAAGAGAAAAATTTTAAATATGAACTAAATGAAACAAAATATAATATCAAGATTTGTGGGATGCAGCAAATGCTATGCTTAGAGGGAAATTTATAGCAATGTATGCATATATTAGACAAGAATAAATGTCTAAATCAATAATCTAAGCTTCCACCTGATGAAACTAGAGAAAGAAGAACAATGTAAACCTAAAGCAAGCAGTAAAAAATAAATAATAAAAATTAGAGCAGAAATCAATGAAAGTGAAAACAGGAAAACAATGGGGAAAAAATCAACAAAACCAAAAGCTGACTCTTTGAAAAGATCAATTAAATTGATAAACCTCTAGCAAGGCTAATCAAGAAAAAAGAGAGAAGACACAAATTGCTAATATTAGAAATGAAAGAGGGGCCATCAGTACCAAACTCATGAACGTTAAAATAATAATAAGGGAATATTATCAAAATTCTATGCACACAAATTTGATAACTTAGACAAAATGGACCAATTCCTTAAAAGAAACAATCTATCAAAACTCATGCAAGAAGAAATAGATAATCTTAATATTCCCACATCTATTAAAGAAATTGAATAAATAAGTAATAACCTTCAAAATAGAAAGCCTCAGGCCCAGATGGTTTCACTTGTTAATTCACCCAAACATTTAAGGAAGAAATGATACCAATCTTCTAGAATCTCTTCCAGGAAACACAAGCAGAGAGTACATTTTCCAACTCATTCTATAAGGCTAGCATTACCCTAAAACTAAAACCATATAAGGGAAACTACAGACCAATATATCTCATGAGCACAGATGCAAGAATCCTCAACAAAGCACTAGCAAATAAAATCCAACAATATATGAAAAGAATTACACATCACCAACAACTAGAATTTATTCCACGTATACAAGCCTGGTTCAGCATTCAAAAATCAATTACTGTAATCTGTCACATCGAGAAGCTAAAGAAGAAAATCACTTCATCATATAGATAGATAATGCTGTTGTATAAATAATTATAGTCACTAATATGTATTTATTAATATAATTATATTATTTGTATAACAGCAGCTTTATTCATAATTGTCAAAAACTGGAAACAACCAAGATGTCTTTCAAAAGGTAATGGATAAACTAACTGTGATATATCTATACAATGGAATATTATTCAGAGATAAATAGAAATGACCTATCCAACACAAAAGACATGGAAGAAACTTAAATGCATAGTGTTTAGTGAAAGAAGTCTGAAAAGTCTACATACTGTGTGATTCCAACTATATGAAATTCTGGAAAAGAAAAAAATATGGAGACAGTAAAAAGATAAGCAGTTGCCAGAGGTTCAAGGGGAGGGAGAAATGAATAGGTTGAGCACAGGGGATTGTTAGGGCTGTGAAAATATTCTGTATGATACCCTAATGGTGTGTACATGTTATTATACTTTTGTCAAAACCCATGTTATCCCTGATGGTCTAGTGGTTGAGATTCAGTGCTCTCATCGCCACATCCCAGCTTTGTTTCCTAGTCAGGGAACCACATCACCTGTCTGTCAGTTTTTATACTGTGGTGGCTGTGTGTTGCTGTGATGCTGAAAGCTACACCACCAGGATTTCAAATACCAGTAGGGTCACCCGTGGTGGACAGGTTTCGGCAGAGCTTCCAGACTAAGGCAGATGAGGAAGAAGGACTTGGCCACCCACTTCTGAAAAAAATTGGCCATGAAAACCCTATGAACAGCAGCAGAACATTGTCTGATATAGCACCGGAAGGTGACAAGATGGCCCAAAAATATGGGGCAGGGTTCTGCTCTGCTGTACACAAGGTCTGTAGGAGTCAGAATCAACTCGACAGCACTAACCACCACAACAACAAAATCCATAGAACTGTACAACACAAAGTGTGCACCCTAATGCAAACTATGGACTTTAGTTAATTATAATCGATCAATATTGGTTCATCGTTGTAAAAAATGTATCATATTAATGCAAGAGGTATAATGGAAGAAACTGTGAGCAGAGGGGAGAGAGATATGTAGGAACTTTCTGTACTATCTGCTCAATTTTCTGTAAACCTAAAACTACGCTAAAGTCTATTTATTTTTGAAAAAGCAGTACGGGGAAATAAAATGGTCTTGTAGTTGCAGAACAGGCTCTGGCCTCTCTGAGTACCCTGTGGATGTACCCCATACGTCAGCGGCAGAAGCAGGACAAAACTCTAGAATAAGGATCTCAACCTTGGCATTATTGGCATTTTGGGCTAGTCAATTTTTGCTGTGGGGTCTGTCCTGTGCCTTGTAGGACATTTAGTAGCATCCCTGGCCTGTACTCACTTGATGTTGGTAGCTCCCCCAATTTGGGACAACTCAAAATTTGTGACAACCCAAATGTCCCCTGGGGGGCAAAATCACCTCCAGTTAAGTACTACTGCTCTAACACATGCCGTTAGAGACTCTCCCTCCCTCTTAGAATTGTAGCATTACTCTCAAGAAAAGATCTGGACTGGAGGAGTGAGGAGGAAGTCCCAGAAACCCAAGGATTCCACCCCAGTGGAAAATGAAGACCTAGCAAGCCCTCAATTTTGCTCAGAATTTTTATATCCTACTATGTGGATAGATTAATGTAAACCTCACTATGACCTGATCTTCAACTGTGGCTTTGTTGAGAATGTTCTGCAGATAGCTGTGTAGTTGGTTTAGGCTAAAGATAATCCTTGCATATGAGCAGCTCGCCAACCCCATATCCAGAAAGAATATTCTGTCAAAAATCTGGTATCTAGAATAAATTTTACAATGTATTTACTAATCATAGGGAAGTATGTATAAATATTTTTTACTTCAACCAATCCTTTCGATTATGCACCTAATCTAAAGTATGATCATTTTTTGCCTGGTCTATGCTGTAAACTCCATAGCAACATGCTCCCACTTGTACTCCTGACACATCCAAAGGGCCCAGTTAAGCCGTGTCCAGACTCCTGAACCATGGAAACTGAGATAATAAATGTGGATTGTATTAAGTCTTTAAGTTTGTGGCATTTATTGCACATCAATAGAAAACGAATATAGTCATGGAATATTATTTATTTTATATGTTGCTGGATTCCATTTGCTAGTAATTTATTGAAGATTTTGTATCCTGTGTTCGTGAGGGGTATTGTAGATTATTTACCCTTAATGCAATTATGAATGTGATTGGATTTACCATTTGCCATTTTGCTATTTGTTTTCTGTATGTCTCATGACTTTTTTCTTCCTCTCTTCTTCCTTTACCACCTTCTTTTCGAGCAATATATATATGTTTTTTAGTGTACCATTCTAATTTCTCTGTAAATTTTCTACTATATTTTTGAATTATTTTCTTCGTGGTTGCTTTAGGGATTACAATATGCAGTATAATTTATCAAAGTCTACTTCAGATTAACATTAACATAATTGTGGTAAAATATAGAAACTTTGCTCCAATATAGCTCCATTCTCTGCCCCCTCCTTTGTGCCATTATTTGCACAAATATTGCATCCATATATGTTCTAACCCAGCAATTCAGTGTCATAATTGTTTCTTTAGCAACCTTATTTCTTTCAAAGAAATTAAGAGAAATGAGAAAAATATATTTATAGACCCTATTATATTAATTCACATATTTACCATTTCTGGTACTCTCCATTCCTTCCTTTGTTTTATTGTGTGCTGTCATTTCCTGTCATTCTGAAGATTTTCCCTAACTGTATTTTATAATAATGCCTTCAGTCTTTGTTTATATAGGAATATCTTTATTTCACTTTCATTTTTGAAGGATAGTTTTGCAAGATACAGAATCCTTCATTGACAGTATTTTTTTTCTTTCAGCACTTTGAATATGCCACTCTACTACCTTCTGGCCGTCATTGTTTCAGATAAGAAGTCAGTTGTTAATCATATTGATCTTCCTCTGCATGTGATGAGTCATTTTTCTCTTTCTGCTTTCAAAATTTTCTCTTGTCTTTGGGTTTCAACAGTTTGACTACAATGTCTTGCTGTGGATCTCTTTATATTTATCCTGCTTGAGATTGGTTGATTGCCTAAAACTGTGGATTTATATTTTTTGTTATGTGTGGGGATTTAGGGACAATTATTTCTCCAAATATGTGTTTTGTTGTTTTCTCTCTCTCCCCTCCTTCTGGGGCTCTCATTACAGATAAATTGGTATGCTTAATGTTATTGCATGAATTGATTATATTGGTTCATTTTTGAATACTGAATTAGCCTTGCATCCCTGAAATAAACTCCACTTGGTCATAGTGTGTAATTCTTTTTATATATTGCTGAATTCTATTTGCTACTATTTTGTTAAAGAGTTTTGTGTCTACATTCATGAGGGATGTTGGTCGGTAGTTTTCTTTTTTATATTGTCTTACTCTGTTTTTGTGATCAGGGTAATACTAGCTTCATAAAATGAATTGAGAAGTGTTCTCTCCCTCTTCTGTTTTCTGGAAGAGATTGTGTAGAATTGGTGTTAATTCCTTTTTAAGTGTTTGGTAGGATTCTTCAGAGAAACTATCTAGGCCTGAAGATTTCTTTTTGGGGGAGTTGTCAAATAAAAATTCAACTTCCTTAGTAGCTATAAGCCTATTCAGATTGTCTGTTTCATTTTGGGAGAGTTGTACTTGTGTTTCTCAAGGAATTTGTCCATTTCATCCAAATTGTCAAAATTTCATGCATAGTATTCATGGTAGAATTCATAGGATTCTCTCATTGTTCTTTTAATGTCTACACGTCTGTAGTGATATCCTCTGTTTCATTCTTGATATTAATACTCTGTGTCTTTTTTCTTTTTTAATCCCTCAGTCTTGCTAGAGGTTTGTCAATTTCACTGATATTTTCAAAGAAGCAGCATTTTCTTCCATTGATTTTTCTCTATTCTTTTTCTCTTTTCTATTTCATTGATTTCTGCTCTTTATTATTTCCTTCCTTCTGCTTAATTTGGGTTCATTTTGGTCTTTTTTATGGTTTATTGAGGAAGGAGTTTAGATTATTAATTTGAAGCTTTTTCTCTTTTCTAATGTGTGCATTTAATGCTATAAATTTCCCTTTCATCATTGATTTATTGGTGACCCACAATTTTGATATGCTATATTTCTATTTTCATTCAGTTTAATATTTTAAAATATTTTCCTTGAGATCTTCTCTTTGATTCATGGGTTATTTAGAAGTGTGTTGTTTAGTTTGTGTTGTTTAGTTTTCAATGTTTGGAGATTTTCCTGTTATCTTTCTGTTAAGGGTTTTTAGTTTGATTTTAATTGTGGACAGAGAACACATTTTGTATAATTTCATTTCTTTTAAATTTGTTGAGATTTGTTTTATGGCCCAGGGTATGGTCTATCTTAGTGTTGTTCTCTAGGCACTTGAAAAGAATATGCATTCTGTTGCTATTGTATTGAGTGTTCTATAAATGTCAATTAGTATTTAATAGTATTGTTGAGTTGTTCTATATTCTTGTTGATTTTACAGTCTAGTAGTTCTATCAATTATTGAGAGAGGGATGTTGAAGGTCCAGCCATAATTATGTGGCTTTCAGTTAGATTAATTTTTGTTTCACATATTTTGCATTTCTGTTATTTTGTGGATAAACATTTAGGATTTGTTATATCTTCTTAGTGGATCAACACTTTTATCATTACATAAGGTCTTTCTTTGTCTCACATAATTTTCTTTGTTCTGAATCTACTTTACCTGGTATTTATACAGATACTCCTGCTTTCCTTTGATTAATTTGCATGATATACAAATACATGATATTCCCCATTCTTTTACTTTTAATCTCCCTATACTGTTGTAGTTGAAGTTAGTCTCTTGTAGACAGCATATAGTTGGGTCATACTTTTTAATACGCTTTGCCAATCTCTCAATTTTAATTGGGCTATTTAGATCATTTACATTTAATATAATTATTGATATGTTAGAGTTTAGGTCTGCCATTTTATTTTTTGTTTTGTGCTTGTTTCTCTGCTTTTTTTGTTTTCCTGTTTTCTTTTTTCCACCTTTCTTTTGGTAATTTGAACATTTTTTAGAATTCTATTCTGACTTGTTTATGTTGTTTTCGAGTGTATCTCTTTGCATAGTCTTTTTATTTGTTGCTCTAGGTGTTACATCATACACACGTCACATAACTTATATTCTGCTGGTGTTGTCATTTTACCAGTTTAAGTGAAGTATAGAAACCTTACCTCCCTGTATGTTCCTTTACTTTCTCTAATGTACAATATGAATTGTCTTAAATATTTCCTCTATATACATTTAGAATTGTATTAGATAGTGTCATAATTTTTTGCTTCAACTGTCAAAAATAATTTCAGAAATTCAAGAGGAGAAGGAAAGCCTGTTGTATTTACCCATGTTTTTCCTACCATGTTTTTTCTTCCTTCTAAATGTTTCAATTTTCCTTCCTTTATCATCATTTTCTTTTATTTAGAGAACCTCCTTTAGCCATTCTTATAGGGTATGTCTGCTGGTGACAAATTCTCATAGTTTTCCTTCATCCAAGTATTTCCTGATTTTCTATTCATTCCTGAAGGATAGTTTCACTGGGTATTCTGGGTTGATAGTTCTTTTCTTTAGCACTTGAAAAATACTATGCCATTTCTTTCTGGCCTCCCTGGTTTCTTCTGAGAAATTCAGTGTCATCTGAATTATTTTCCCCCTATAGATAAGATGTCATTTCTTTCTCAATGCTTTCAAGATTTTTTTCTTAGTTTTCAGAATTTTGACTATGATGCCTGGGTGTAGATTTCTTTGGGTTTATCTTGTTTGGAATTTGCTCAACTTCTTGAATCTGTAGGTTTATATCTTTTGTCAAATTTGGGAAGTTTTTGGCCGTTATATCTTTGAGTACTTTTTCAGTCCTGCCCTCTTTCACCTCTCCTTCCAGGACTGATGACATGAATGTTATAATCTCACAAGTCCTGGAAGCTCTGCTCATTTATTTTTGATCTATTTCTCTCTGTTGTTCAGATTAGGCAATTTCTATTGTTCTACCTTCAATTTCACTGATCCTTCCTCTATCCCCACCATTCTGCTGTTGAGCCCATTCATGTGTTTTTTATTTTGGTTATTGTGTTTTATAGTTCTAAAATTTCCATTGTGTTCTACTTTATATCTTCTATTTCTTTGCTGAAACTTTCTATTTTTCATTTGCTTGAAGTGTGTTCATAATCACTTGTTAAAATATTTTTTATGATGGATGCTTTAAAATTTTTGTCAGGTAAATCTAGCCTCTCTGTCAGTGTGAGCATCTTTTGATTGTCTTTTTTCATTCAGTTTGAGATTTCTTGTTTCTTGGTATGACAAATAATTTTCTATTGAAACCTGGACAGTTTGAGTATTACGTTATGGATCTTATTTAAATCTTCTCTTTTAGCTGGCTTCTTCTGACACTACTCTGCCAAGGGAAGGGGAATGAGGCCACCTTGTTACTGTCAAGTGGGAGTAAAAGTCCAGGTTCCCAACTTGGCCTCCACTGACACCTGACAGGGTGTGTCCCTCATTATTGCCAGAAGGGGTTGAGAGTTCTGGCTCACCACCTGGCCTTCACTAACAATTTCCTGGGTAGGAGGGATAGGAGTGTCTCTTATAGCTGGGCGGGGGTGGAAGTCTAGACCCTGACTTGGTTTTTGCTGATGTGGGTGTTGGTGGAGCCACTGCTTTTTCTGTGGTGTTTGGCTAGAATAGAGAGGTTACTGCCTAAAAGTTTTCTGTCTTGCTAGTCTGCCCCTTTCCTGATCCTTTGTTTGTGCCTGTTTCTGAGTTGCTGGCTTCTTCAGCTCCAAGTCTGGAATATATGAGTCAAAAATAAAAAACAAGGAACTCACCATTGTGTCGTTCCTCAGGTCCTGAGGTTCCCAGCCAGTCTGACTTCTTCTCTTCACCTTTCAGAGTCTTCTTATATTTGTTTTATATATAACATGCAGGGTTTTTAGTTGTACTTAGTGGAAGGAATAGGGAAAAGTACCTGTTTTCTATCTGCCCAGAGCAGAAGTCCTGGAGCCGTCTTTTTAATACACAGAACAAATCATGTGACTTCACTGCTTGAAATGCTCCTGTGGCTCCCTATTAAACCTAAACCAAAATCTACACCCTTTCCCCTGGTGTGCATCTTTATGTCCCATGTCCACCTCTCTGAGCTCGTCTCTTACTGCACTTCCTCTTCCCACTCAGCTGAACTGGCTTTCTTTATCTTTCTCAGAAATCTGGGCTCGTTCTGCATTAGGACCTTCACACCAGTGCCCTGCTGCCTGGAATGATTTCCCCTTATTTTTAGATCTCATTGTAAGTATGGCCACTGAAAAGATATCTTCCTGAAAACCCAATCTCTATCATATTCCCATTAAACATTTTTGTTAGAGTAGCTCTTGTTTCTCTATGTTACACTCTGATTTGTGTGCTTGTTTCCATGCTTAGATACCAGCTCCATGAAAATGGGCTTTAGATGTCTTATTCACATTTGTATCTTCAGACCGTAGAACAGTGCCAAGCACGATCTAAGCCCTACACAAACAATTATTGGAAACAATGAATGAACAAATGTACCCACATCAACCATTTATGCTCTACCAGCGCCCCAGAAAGATAGGTCAGGACCAGTTAACAGAGCAGACGCAGAGTTGACGGTAATAAATGTTGTGACCCTATTTCCTCTGATTCTGATAGTCAGGTAAACAATGCTCCATTAGTAATTTAAGTTAGAACAGACAAAACATTTTTAAAGCTTGTAAGTGAAAAACTCCTTTGCAAAATTGTGTTTAGGTCGAATATTAGCAAATGTGGAAATCAATGAAAATAAAAACACCATATATAAAAACCTCTGTAGTACAGCAAAGCCAGATTCAGAGAAAATTAATTGTTCATT